>NC_136065.1:1089839497-1091039497 GCF_964261635.1 Lissotriton helveticus
TCTTTGAAAGCATGAGCAATGTCCGACTCACCCAAATAGTCACCGACCCCACTCACAATGCTGAAAATATGCTCAACCCCATTTTCTTAACCAGCAATAGACTCAGGTACAGCCATGCCACGAGCTCACCTAGACGGGCAACTCAATCATCCACTTGACCATTACAGGAGCCTCTACCACAGCCACCAAGCTGTCCAGCACCACACACAAAAGTTGGGCCAAAATAGCCAATGGACCTCCGCCCTCAGCACCTCCCATCCTGACACCACCAAAATTGCCCTCATTAGGCCTACTAAACTCAGGAGACCAACCAAACATAAGAGTTGAAATACCGTGGAATTGAGAACTACCAAACACACCTACAGGTGACTAGAAAGGGTTTTGCGCACCAGCAAGGAGCCAACAGACCGCGCCATCCTCAAGACAGCACTCAACCACTACCACCAATTCTTGAACAAGACAAATGAGAACGCCTGGGCCGACTGCCTCAAAGCCAGCCCAACCACATCAAAGAACTCTTCAGCATTGTCAAGGAGTTCTCAAACCCCTCAGCCACAGAGAACATATCACCCCTTCACAAGGCCTCTGTGACACCCTCACAGATTTCTTCCAGGACAAGATTTCCACCATCTACAAAAACTTCTTACCCCAACCCTCTGCTGACCACAAGGTCAGCACCCTCGCTCCCAGCGACGAATACCCAAACCATTGTATCACCGTATGGTACTGGAATAAATTACCCATAACCCTCCAAGACACTCCCACATACAGCAAATTCAGGAAATTACTAAAAGCCTACTTATACTAATCTTCCCTAGTCTGCACCTCCTGTACGGATCAGCAACAGCGCCGAAATGCCCCCGGGTGAGACATGAGCTATAGCAAATAATAGTAACATACATTACATGGGGCCAGCTCACCGCGCAGAGCACCTCAGCCAACATGCACTCTTTTAACTCAGGAGCACCCACAGACCCCTGTCCCCACCACATGTTCAACCTTGAAAACATGACCATCAGCAACAAGCTCATCACCATTTTAAACCCATCCATCACTTCAGTCACCTTCCCAAAGGAATGGAGACATGCTGAATTCAAACCTCTCCTCAAAACATCCACAGACCCCAAAGAGCTCAAGAACTACCATCCCATCTCCCTGCTCTCTTTTCCGCCAACATCCTCCAAAAAGGCCATTAACCATCAACCCAGGGAATACCTGGAGGATAATGAACTTCTCAAACCATCCCAATAAAGCTTCAGCTCTAACCAGAGAACAAAAACCATACTAATCATAGCCATCAACGACATCTGGACTCTCCTAGACCAAGGAGAAACGGCTGCCCTGATCCTCCTCGAACTCTCAACATCTTTCGACACCGTATCTTGCCGCACTCTGATCAAGATTCTCCATCAGATCGGGATTTAAGAGGACGCTCTAAAATGGATCGCTTCATTCCTCACCGGAAGGACCCAGAGAGTCCACCTTGGCACTGTGGGACTCCTATGCGGAGTCCCACAAGGGTCATCCCTCAGCCCTACCGTATTCAACATCTACATCACCCCCTTTGCCAACATCGTCAAGACCCATGAACTCAACAACATATCATACACAAAGACACCCAGCTTATCCTCTCCCTATCCAAACACCCATCTACCACGAGAGCCAACTTAATCCTGTGCATGACCGACGTCACCCACTGGATGCACCCACTTAATATAAAAGTAAGTATTTGACTATTTTATACTGACAAAACAGAGTTACCGATCTTTGGGAACAATACCTCCCCATGAAACGACTCCTGGTGGCCCACAGAACTGGGACCCTCACCCACTCTAACAGGCTACACCAGGAACCTCAGAATCATTCTTTACAGCAAACTCACCATGGAAAACCAGGTCATTGCAGTATCATCAGCAAGCTTCCTCATGCTCCGTAAAATCTTTAAATGGCTCCCAGTCAGCATCAGACACCCCATTACACAAGCCCTCGGTACCAGCCGCCTGGACTATGGCATCATTCTCTATGCAGGAATCACCACACGCCTACTGAAAAGACAACAGACAATACAGAACTCAGCCGTCAGACTCATCCTCGACTGCCAAAGATGGACCCACATCACCCCTCACCTCTTAAAACTCCACTGGCTCCCCGTCTACAAGAGATGCCAATTCAAGATGCTAACCCTGCCTACAAAGCACTGCACAATCAGTGACCCGCACCGCTTAAGCTTCCACCAACCCTCCAGACACCTGCGCTCCACCTCTTTCTCCCTCACCCAGACCCCCTGCATCAGCCGAACCAAGAGTAGTAGATGCTCCTTCGCCTACCTAACCGGTAGGACCTTGAATGGCATCACCTTACATCTACTGACCTCACCCTCCCTGCAGGAATTCAGAAAGAAACTCTAGACTTGGCTTCTCAACTGATTCCACCTGAGCAGCAGAACCCCCGGCGCCTGGATACCTTGCGGGTGATTAGAAGCACTATAAAAATCCTGACTGATTGATTGATTCATTTTCTCTGGCATGTCCCTGTCCTGCTCGCTTTTCGTAATGTGTTCTGACTTATTCTCTATTACCTAGTGGCTGCATCCGGGGAATGCTCACTAGTAGGCCATACTCAAGAGTCGACTCTGACTCTTGGGAAGTAGTTAAAAGTGCCTGTAGCTGAATCTATAACAGCGAGTCTCCGAGGGCCCAGGTCCATACCAATTCTTACCCTTTCCAGGAGCAAGGAAGTCTTCAGCTTCTCAGTGGGTGCTCCTACGGCAGGCACTTGCATTGCTCCAATCCTGCTTGATCGAGATAGGCTGCACACAGGAGGGCAACATCTGGCAGGCACTGGTGTTGCACAAGTTTGCGTGGCCCGCTCCAGCAGTGATCAGAGGTGCTCTGGCACTTCCTACTCCAAGGTAAGTTCAGCAATCCCCACCAGGTTTCAAGTTTTGGGTGTTTGAAGTTTTATGATGGGGTTCTACTTCTTTTGAAGTGCACCTTTCCCCTCTCTCTCTCTTCCTCTTGGAAAGGCTGTCTGTCACCACACGAGAGACTCCAAATCAGACAGTCCCAAATCACAGACCATGGGAGTGACTAGAGTTCACACTTGGATGTCAGCCATAGTGATTGGGCATCAAAAGCTTATTCCTAGGCCCCCAAACCTACTCTTTCCAATTCCTTCCTGAGATCTGTCCAGGACTCTTCCATGTGATCTCTCACAGAATCAAATGCAGCAATACACAAATCTGTCTGGGGGATTCCTCTACTTCTTATGTCTTCACCAGCCTGGGCTTCCCAAAATGGAACGCAGGGTCCTTCATGTAATCATTACAACCTAAATCTGCTCCCTAGGCTAGTGCAGAAAAGCAAATGGCTGAATCCTGTGGAAAATAAATCAGGACTTGGGAAGCATTTCCGTTAACATGTTGACACGTTCTGATTTTTTAAAACATTCTGTTCCAAGTTTTGAGTGAAAAGCATCTAAATGATTAACCATGACATTTATAAAAATTAAAAACATTGAATTCATGTACAGTTTTGAGATACCATAAGATATACATTTGATTTTCCTTAAGTATTTTGAACCTTTTTTCCGCGTATTTCTTTTTATAACAATGTTTACAGACAAGACCAGCAAAGCAAACAGCCAAGCACTCTCATTACACTGGAGTGACCTACTGTCGTTGCCAATGCTTGCTTTTTATCTTTTCATCTTGCACTTGAGGCACAGTCCCCCCATGTCCACTTCCCTCCTGGCAGTGTTTGGTGGTCAAAGAGCTATTTAGCATTTTATGATGCCCTTCGGGTTACATCCCGATGTGTGGAAGCAAAGGAGAGAGAATTATTTTTAAATTACCACTGTGTTCTAGACAGTTTGGTGAAATGCAACGGACTCAGCATGGGCTACAGATTTATTATTAATACCCATAAATATTTCACAAACGTTTACCTTTGCAAGCGGCTAAGGATTTCAAAATCATGGCAGAGTGAAGGTTAACTATAACGAGGGAACATTAATAATAGATGAGGTCACAATGCTTCGTGCAAACGTTTTTTCGTATTTTATGGACATTAAAAACTTGCTTTTTGATAATCTTATTCCAACAGGACAGGACTTAAAATTTGTTCTTACACAAAATGTTCGAGTCTAGGCGCTGCTATGTATGTCTTAAACTGAAGAATGATAGGGAGGAAGGAGGTTGGAGGGCCGTGGGAAGTTTAAAAAACACGAGTCCTCTTCGACACATATATTAGGGATAACACTTGAGCAAATGTTGTAACCACTAAAGACACTTAAGAGATCAGTACACAGCGCTCGTTTCTATGTTTACACGGGCAATTACCAACAGCTTCTGGTGCAAAACCGTGAGCAAGGGATAACGACTAGTGTTTGCACTCTCACAATCTAGGCGCTGATAACTGCCAATGCATTTTTTTCAACACTCGGTCGGTTTTGCACTTAGGTACACAATCACATAAATGTAGGACGAAAGTATATTGCATGTTATGCTACACGTTCATTTTTCAGGAAACCTTCCGCTGTTGAGAGACTTACATTATTGCTGACCTTTGCACTCTATTGCTCAATAAGAACGTGTATTTTCTCTACTGTTTTCAAGATGCATTGCTTGCAGCATGTTTAGAGCCGACAAAAAGCTGCAAGTCAGCAAGCAATTTGAGAAAGGGCCTCTGACATGCCCACTGTGCAGAATCCCGAAGGTAAATTAGCATTGTTGTAAAAAGCAATGTTAACAAGCATGCATCAGTTTCACCTATGTAATGAATAAAGGGTTGTTTTTATCAATCATCGTCTGGGAGAAGGAAAGAGCTCCCTGACAGGTAACAGTGGAAAGGAGAGGATGTGGCGCAGCTGCCAGAGCTGCTGACTCGAGGGCTGGAGTCCCTTTTTTGAGTCTCGGCGGCTCCGCGCAACATCCTGTGATTCTATGCCAATCACTTAATCCCTACCGGTTGATAAATTGTTATATAAATATACTGCGAGAGTAAAAGGCAACACTTTATGAAAATATAGTTGCACAAAAGTCGATGTTGACAGTATGTCGGTGGTGGGAAACTGATAAGAGGAGCAGACAAGGAACAAGCAGAAAAATAAGCTACAGCCAATAGAAAAGGAGGTAATGTAAGTGGCATGCACAGGAACCAATGAGAAGCCAGGAAAGAGAGGAGGCGGGATATAAGTCCCTTTTAGGTTTATATAAAAAACAATAGATTTCTCAAGCACAATGCAAGCGCTGTGCAGGCGAAACCTAAAAAGGAGCTATGACACAGTCAGCTGGTGGGGAAAGAAAGAGGGGCATGAGAATGTGGGGAGCAGCCCGACCTACAAAATTAAAATGAAGATATTTTGCAGTCAGCCATAGGTTTATTTTTAATTGCTGGTGGGGAAAGAGCCAGCACATAAGAAGGAAGAGAAGAAGTGGGGATGGGGGAGAGGGTAAAGGGTGGCTCTAGTGGGCAGTGGTGAGCAGAGGGAAACATTGTATTGCGGGTGGGAGGAAACATGAAAAGAGAGAAGAAGGCAGAAGGCAACAGAGTTAGAGGGAGGGGAGCGGAGAAAACACAGATAGAAGCAGGGATGCAACACAGGTGGGGGGGGCAGGAGGCAACATGGATAGAATGAGTAGGCGGGAGGCAATACGGAGATAGGGAGGGTGTGCTTGAGAGACATGGATAAAACTGATGAACACAAAGACATGCACTCGTACCGAGTGCTTTAACAAAAAGAAAAAAAGAAGCTTGTGTAGTAAATGTCCTCTCCACTGTTATTCCATGGATAGACTGTACTATGATATCTGTGACATCATAGAATGCCTGGGTGTCCCTCTGGCTCACAGTGCCTCTCTCTAACTTACTGTGGCAGTTGGTCATCTCAGGTTGAGCTACTAACAGCTGGCTCCTGGTGGGGTCTTCCTTAGGTCTTACTTCTGTAACTAATAACTTAGAAGGAACTTACAATAAAGTAATATAACTCTACAGTGGACTCAGCATCATCCTTTACTACAATTTGGCGACGTTTTGAAGAGGATGAACCTACGTGTGAATTGATGAAAATACTACAAGGAAAAGGACTTAAGACATTTTACATAAGCTTAAAAGTGATGCCCAGCTGACCCCACCAGTGTCCTGTACCACCTGGACAGCCTACACCCTGGGCATGTGTCTTTATTTGGACATCTGCTTATGTATAGATAGCATGCAAAGTTCGTTTTATAAGAAACTTTACAACAGCCTCTGCCTTCTCTGCCTGTCTCTGCCCTGTTTATGGAAACTGAAGTTTTCGTGAAAAATGCCCCGTGTGGACTCGAAGTATTGCCTGTATCTTTGATGAGGACTCAGTGTCTTGTGAGAGGTGTAGCATATTTACAGCTACATGGATTTCATTCGGGAAAAGTCTCTCTGGTAACTCCTTGTACTTCCAAAGTAATTTGCAGCGGCAGAACTCGCTACTTTTTGCGCATAAGTCATAGTGTTGTGTTGAATGGCAGATCCAGTGTGAGGGCTCATCGAGGAGTCTGAAGTTCCCGGCAGCGCGTGGATGCAGAATGACTATGTTTTGTTAAAATCGTTTACTCACCGTCCTAGAAGCAAATGACGGTTGGTCGATGGTTGATCAGCAGCGATCTTCTCTCTTCCCCTGCTACCGTCCAACTGGTGACGTATTTGGAATGCTTCTGGGAACTAGCAAAGGCCATCACCCGTGGCGAAGTTCCTCTCAGGTTCTAATCCTTTGCTCCTGTGACATCAACCGTAGTCTCACGCTGCCACTGTCTGGTCAACTATTTTCAGCACGCCTTTGCCGTGAACCATCCGGCGGAGGCGTAACAGCGTGCCGCCTTCTTGGTCCATTCAGTACGCTGTTCCAAGTCATATCTACAAACGTGTCTGGTGCTGCGAATTGCGTCATGGAACTCGACGCATCTTTGTGGAATAATTGTTCTAAAGTAACGATAGTAATATTATTATACAAACGCTTCAGTGCCGCCGATCCAATCAATTATGGGTCACGAACTAAGTCATTACTAGAACAGCACCACGAATAATTTGGTGAAATCTATGCCTGCAGTCGCTGTCTTAGGATAATTTGCAAGACAGCATTTAGGACAAGAATAATCTATCCACAACTGAATGGATCTCTGAATCAAGATCCTATTGTGCTAAAGACCTCGGGTGAGAGATCGCTCACCGGAGCCTGTGTTAATTAATTAATTGTAGCAGCTAATTTACCACTGCATAATTTTTAACATAGTCTTATTTTCAAAGTGGTGTGTTTTTTTATTATGGCAAATGTGTGTGTGTTGCTCTTATGTAAACTATGTATTCAGCGTTGGGTGAAGTCCTTGTTGGGTGCAGTAGGGTAGTCAATGCTCATACAAAATGTTTTAGGTTGGTATCCTGAAGTGTCTTATGCTGTACTCCACTTAAGGGAGGGTACAGCAGGTGTTTGTGAGTAGTCCATGCTAATTTTTGTTCCCAGGACCACTGTCCTGCGGTGTACCCTATTATGGGAAGGTTGGGGTTTGTGGGTAGTCCACGCCCCGTTTTTTTCCCCAGGATTATTGTCCTTACCCTGTGGTGTACCCTTTTCAGGGGATGTTGAAAGTTTACGGGTAGTCCATGCCCTATGTAGTTGTGTTTGTGGGTAGTCCACGCCCCATTTTTATTCCCAGGGTTATTTTCCTTACCCTGCGGTGTACCCTTTTCAGGGGATGTTGAGAGTTTACGGGTAGTCCATGCCCTATGTAGTTGTGTTTGCGGGTAGTCCATGCCCCATGTAGTGGTGAGTGCGGGTAGTCCTTGCCCCATTTTATTTGTATTTCCAGGGTTATTGTCCTTGCTCTGTGTTGTTGAGTATATGCGGGTAGTCCATGCCCGTTTTTTTTGTTCCCAGGACCACTGTCCTGCTGTGTACCTTTCTTAAGAGAGGTTTAGTCTTTGCGGGGAGTCCATGCCCCATTTTTTTTTACTTCCCAGGATTACTGTCCTGCGGTGTACCCTTTTCAGGGGAGATTAGTGTTTGCGGGTAGTCCACGCCCCATTTTTATTCCCAGGGTTTATATCCTTAGCTCTGCGGTGTACCCTTTTTAGGGGAAGTTGGTGTTTGCGGGAAGTCCATTCCTCATACTTTGCGCTGTCCCCTGCTTTTGGTGGAGACTGTTTGTGCACTATATTATGAACTAAGTCTATCTTCTTGTAACTCGTGGCCAGGGTTTCATGTTGGTAAGACTTTGTGCTGTGAATTTGCCATATCTTTAGTGTCAGCACATCTTTATCAGGGGAAGCTCTAGTTCTTTGCAAAGTTTGTTTTTCTTTGGTGAATTTTGTTAAAGGGATTTGCTCTCTTGGATTATCTTGAGTGAATCTTACCCCTATTGTGTCTCTCCCAGACTACAGTCATTTTTATTTCTAGGGTGTTAACCCTGTGGTGTACCCATGTGTAGGGAGGTTATGAGTGTCACCAACTAATTTAGCGGTTAGTCTTGTTTTTTTTCGAAACCTTACTGTTTCGTTAAGGGAGGGGGATGAGGCATAAAGTGACATAATGTAGTTTTCTTTGTTCATTTCTCTGATAATGTTACCTCATGCTAACGTCTTCTCATGTTGTACATTATTGCTTTTACTCCATCTCAATTTTGTACTTTCCAACTGATGTTGCATTTGAGGTATTCTGCCCATCGTTTCTTTATTCTGTTATTATTCCTTAAGGGAAGAGGATGTGTAGTAAATGTCCTCTCCACTGTTATTCCATGGATAGACTGTACTATGATATCTGTGACATCATAGAATGCCTGGGTGTCCCTCTGGCTCACAGTGCCTCTCTCTAACTTACTGTGGCAGTTGGTCATCTCAGGTTGAGCTACTAACAGCTGGCTCCTGGTGGGGTCTTCCTTAGGTCTTACTTCTGTAACTAATAACTTAGAAGGAACTTACAATAAAGGAATATAACTCTACAGTGGACTCAGCATCATCCTCTACTACAACTTCCACAAAGTAAGCTGTGAAAGGACAAGTACTTTGGCCATGCTCCAGGGGAGGCTAAAAAACAAGACGACGTGAAGCCTGCACAGGTTAACATATCAAGAACAAGCAAATACAAGGGACAATGAAGGTAACTAATGGTAAACAAAGGATGGGCTCTAATTCAACTGTAAGCTAACAAAATGCCTCGCAAACAACAATGCATGCGCGGTCTCAGGCAAAACCTAAGGAGGATGGACCCAGTTTTCAGCAAAGCCTCTTGACAATAGGGACGTACAGGGGTGGAGGCTATCAAACACCTAAGTAATCTCTATGGTGTTTCCAGTCACTAAGCACGAGTTGTATAGATTAAAGATGACACTAGTGTTACTCTGAAAATACAAGTTGGACATTTGCATGTGCATGAAAGGAGCAATTTAAAAAACGCAGATGAAGAAAACCTATACATGCTTGGCTTCCTAACACGATGCAAACACTCGAAATATCCAGATTATTTACTGGCAATATTTATTTCTCTGAGTCGAGGTCCTACTCGTCATAATTCCTATCACATATGGGTCAGTCCTCACCCACAAGACATACCGATTTACTATGACTACCTGCACTATAATTTCCATTAGATACTTACTTAAAAAACATGGTACTTTTTTTATATTTCCTTAGCTCCACCTATCTGTGCTCATAAATCTACATGCCATAGGAAGGAGAACCTAAAAATACCAAGCATAGGATTGCAGCAGGCAACAGAAAAAGACTGCAGGACTGTGACATGGAAAATACATAGTGACACATCACAATATGCAGTCAAAGACAACACAGGACAAGAAGAAGCTACAACTATGATGCACAAAGGTGTGAGAGGTGACCCAGGGAGCAGACCTCCAAGCTTCAGCCCAAAATCTACCATTGATTTTCAATGGACAGTAATTTTTAGATAAACTTTTCATGGATATTCAGTAGAACCACCTGCGCTGTAGACTCCTAGGAAGCAGAGATAAGTAAACTTTATTCAACAACTAAAAGAAGCAGAATTAGTCCATCTTTCCCACCACCTTCAAACATAATCAACAACAGCTGGCAGCAATTTAACGACGCAGAGCGGGCTGGATTGATCAATAAAGTGTATCAAACATCCAATAAGTGGCAGACAGGCTCTTCAGCTGAAGAAGAGTATTTAGCCCGGATCAAGCCACAGAATAACATGATCAAGGAGGACCTTTAGGTAAGGCCCTGTATTAATGAGAGCCCATGACTCCCCCGATCACAGAAGAGAATAAAGCATCAAACTACAAAGGCTCCAAAGAAGCCCAAAGAGATCTCGGTCTCTCCCCTGTGATTTCTAATAGTAATCCAAGGAAGGCAAAGACAATTGCAGAGCAAGCCACTACTCCTCAAAGAGATGCAGCAGCCAATGCACAGGGAATGTAGAGTGGGGACCGAACACCTTGGCTCCAAAACAAATTGATGGCAGCCCACAGAAACCTGAAGGCGGAGGTACACAACCCTTTTAAGAAAAGAGTCCTAGAAAAGGTTGAGAACCACAAAAGGGTCAAAGGAGCCAGGATGGAGTCCATTGATAATACACCATCTAGAAATATTAGGCCAACTGTGAGCACAGGAGGTTCCAGTCTAAGGTCTATGAGGCTGCTTAATGCAGTAAGTCAAATAACTAGAACTGCCCCGACAGTGGAGAGCTAACCACCGACCAAGTGAAGGCAGGACAGATCGGAGAGACCCAACCACAAAAGGGGGCAGTTTAAGTCTCAGGTAACCGCTCCAGAGAAAGCTGAGCTGGTCCTACACTTTTTCCCTCAGAAACTACTTTAGCACCCGGGGACGGGAGGGAATAAGAGGAAATGCATACAGGAGATCTAAGACCCACTGGAAAGGCAGAGCATGCAAGTTCTGAGCAAAGGTAAGTAAAAAGTCATTCCACTGAGAAACAAATGGGGCCAGCCATGTACAACCCAGATGATGCACCTGTACACAGAATAAATCAGAGCAAAGATGAAAGTCAAGGGCGGGCGGGAAACCATGTCAACTGAGCTACCAGAACATTCTTGTGTCCCCGCCACAATAAGGTTGTCATGGAGACCAGGTTAACCTCTGCCCCCAAACACACGGAATATGTCACAGCCACTAGAGTACAGACCTCATACTCACCTGGTAGTTGATCAATGAGTTTGCCACCTGGATAGGACTAATAACAAAATAGGGCTGGCTCTGATCAGCAAGGCTGAGCCTAATGAATGCAACAACAAAGGAGGAATGCCAGTGCTGATATATTCTTTTCCAAATATTTACTTTCACCAAAGTACAGACATCAGTTCAATACCTGGGTTTATTGCTATTTAAATAGCTATTTATTCACAATGATTTGAACATCGGACATTTTATCTATTTCAATACATCTTTACAGATTGTATTCTTCACAAACAATAACTTGGAACACAAAACAATAAAAAGAATGTAATTTCAACCATCTCCACGCTCAACAAGCATATCACATTCACACCACTCTCACTCGAACAATGGTAAAATACATAGGGTCAACCAAAATAAATTGCAAAATGGTTGTAGGGGATAATGCAAACATAAAATACACCACTACTGATTTAGCTTTCAGTTGTCAGAAAAAACATATCATAAACAATCAATGGGTGTATAAGCACAAAACCGGGTGACGTATAATTAAGGCACCAGGGTGGCAAAGGTTGACCCTACAAGGTCTACGCGTTTCGAATCCTCACTATTCACGGGATTCTCTTCAGGACCTTAGCACGCTCTGCAAAGGAGACAAAAAGTGGAAGAGAAGACCAAATCTAAGTTTCTAATAGAGTGGTTGTAACCTCAAATCACTCCTAAGCACTACTACACCAAAAATTCAAATTCAGCTTACCCAACAGTGGAGCAGACGGAGAGTTATCTAAAAGTCAGAAAAGAAAACAAATCCACACACAAGAGAAAAGAAGAAAGAGTAGATAAGATATTAGTGCCACTCCTCAAAACCTGATTTCTGTTCTAAATGCCAATATAGACTTGTAGGTTACCTTAGCGAGAATTCCAGAGTAATCTTCATTAAGGGCAGTCTTCAACGACAATGCGCGGCCAGCAGGGGTAACCCTAATGAATAGCGTGTATATAGTTTTAATATTCGCGTTCCAATAGCTGTACACCAGACGAATAAAACAATCACATAAATGCATGCGGGCACGCATAAATCAATACTATCGAATTGTGCTTACCGGGCAGAGTTCGTACTTCAAACCCGGAAGTGGATTCAGTCAAGTAGGTTAACACCAGGCGGCGTCGGGACAAATTTTAACACGCCGTGTTTCTAAAAAAATGACCAGGGTGGACAATATAAGACTCAGTTTAGGGCAAACTTGGGACAGATATGGAAAGCGCAATATCTAATCCCGGGGGCCGAACACTCACCGGTAGCGAGCCGCGTCTGGTTCCCAAGGTAAACACTTCGTCAATGGCCATCGGGCGGATGAAGACGCATGCGTGGCTCTAAGCCTGCTGGAAAATGTAGTTTCTACGGCGCGAAAAAATCGCGTGGAAAAACAAAACTGCTTCAGCATATTCGGGCTCTCTAGATTCAGAGGAGGGGGGAAAAAAGGGGGGCTAGCATCACCATTATGTGGAAGCTCAATTAATTATAAGCCATAACTCAGATGTCATCCTAAGGATCCACTAGTGAAAAAATGTTCAACTAGTGAGAAAAGTTGCATACTTTTTAAGAGTTGTATGTAGAAGAATGTGGATGAAAAGATTCTTCAGGTCAGAATTCTGCTGCACAAAAGGAATTAAAGTTTGTAAATTTCAGATAATTCGTTGAGACCTGACACGGCCGTGTCAAATTTGACGATTAGGAGGGCTTCTCTCCTAGACAGTTTTTGGAGGCGATTGGGATCAAAAATGTCTAGGAGAGAAGCCCTCCTAATCTACAAACTTTAATTCCTTTTGTGCAGCAGAATTCTGACCTGAAGAATCTTTTCATCCACATTCTTCTACATACAACTCTTAAAAAGTATGCAACTTTTCTCACTAGTTGAACATTTTTTCACTAGTGGATCCTTAGGATGACATCTGAGTTATGGCTTATAATTAATTGAGCTTCCACATAATGGTGATGCTAGCCCCCCTTTTTTCCCCCCTCCTCTGAATCTAGAGAGCCCGAATATGCTGAAGCAGTTTTGTTTTTCCACGCGATTTTTTCGCGCCGTAGAAACTACATTTTCCAGCAGGCTTAGAGCCACGCATGCGTCTTCATCCGCCCGATGGCCATTGACGAAGTGTTTACCTTGGGAACCAGACGCGGCTCGCTACCGGTGAGTGTTCGGCCCCCGGGATTAGATATTGCGCTTTCCATATCTGTCCCAAGTTTGCCCTAAACTGAGTCTTATATTGTCCACCCTGGTCATTTTTTTAGAAACACGGCGTGTTAAAATTTGTCCCGACGCCGCCTGGTGTTAACCTACTTGACTGAATCCACTTCCGGGTTTGAAGTACGAACTCTGCCCGGTAAGCACAATTCGATAGTATTGATTTATGCGTGCCCGCATGCATTTATGTGATTGTTTTATTCGTCTGGTGTACAGCTATTGGAACGCGAATATTAAAACTATATACACGCTATTCATTAGGGTTACCCCTGCTGGCCGCGCATTGTCGTTGAAGACTGCCCTTAATGAAGATTACTCTGGAATTCTCGCTAAGGTAACCTACAAGTCTATATTGGCATTTAGAACAGAAATCAGGTTTTGAGGAGTGGCACTAATATCTTATCTACTCTTTCTTCTTTTCTCTTGTGTGTGGATTTGTTTTCTTTTCTGACTTTTAGATAACTCTCCGTCTGCTCCACTGTTGGGTAAGCTGAATTTGAATTTTTGGTGTAGTAGTGCTTAGGAGTGATTTGAGGTTACAACCACTCTATTAGAAACTTAGATTTGGTCTTCTCTTCCACTTTTTGTCTCCTTTGCAGAGCGTGCTAAGGTCCTGAAGAGAATCCCGTGAGTAGTGAGGATTCGAAACGCGTAGACCTTGTAGGGTCAACCTCTGCCACCCTGGTGCCTTAATTATACGTCACCCGGTTTTGTGCTTATACACCCATTGATTGTTTATGATATGTTTTTTCTGACAACTGAAAGCTAAATCAGTAGTGGTGTATTTTTTGTTTGCATTATCCCCTACAACCATTTTGCAATTTATTTTGGTTGACCCTATGTATTTTACCATTGTTCGAGTGAGAGTGGTGTGAATGTGATATGCTTGTTGAGCGTGGAGATGGTTGAAATTACATTCTTTTTATTGTTTTGTGTTCCAAGTTATTGTTTGTGAAGAATACAATCTGTAAAGATGTATTGAAATAGATAAAATGTCCGATGTTCAAATCATTGTGAATAAATAGCTATTTAAATAGCAATAAACCCAGGTATTGAACTGATGTCTGTACTTTGGTGAAAGTAAATATTTGGAAAAGAATATATCAGTACTGGCATTCCTCCTTTGTTGTTGCACCTGGATAGGACAGCAGGACCTCACAGGAGGGAAGTCAATGCCTGCAAAGCCACAATTAAAGGTGACAGTTCCCGTCTATGGGAGGGGCGAGTCGACTCACTAGGGGACCACCACCTCCTTGGAGTAATTTTGTTCACCAATGCCATTGCTCAACTCAGTGCACTGGCATTCGTTATGACAAACAGGAAAAAATGATAAGTCAGCACCAACCCTACTAACAGATTCACCATCCACCATGGTAGATCCTCCCCGGAGTCAAGGAAAAAAGAAAGGCTATTAGCTTTTCCCTAAAGAGGCGATAGAAAGAGATTGATTTAAGCTCAGATATAAGGTTGCTCCATGACAGAGGAGCTAGGTAGACAAAGAAATTGCCATTCAACAAGGATTTATTGAAATGGAAAAACGAGTAAACTAGAGGAAATTCATTGTAAATTATGTAAAGGAGTCTATTTATTCAGTTTGGCTGTAAGAAAATCAGTTGGAGACCCATATAGACATTTATATGCCAGGCCCAGAACTGGATCATTTTGTGAATGAATGACCAATGAAATTGTACAGAAACTGCTGTTTGAAGATTCCTAAGTACAGCTGATTACAATAATTAATCTTTGACCCATCTTCACAAAGAAAGAATAGAATGGGCTTCAGTTTGTACAAGTGAAAAGAGCGAGCCAAGAAAAGTGAAGATATGTAGGTGTACAATTTAAGTTAGAAATTTAGTCTGACATCCAGAATTTTTACAGTTAGTTTAGGTTGGAAAAAGGACCAAGCATAGATGTCCACAGTAAGATACCAGGTTGTTACTTACCACCAAAATCTGTTTTATCTGTCAATTGAAAGCTAGTTTTTATTTATCCATTTAATTTTTTTTATATTACATAGGTAATCAATCAAAATAGCATGGTGAACTTTGGAGTCATATAGAGAGAAAATAAGTTGAGCGTAATTTCCACCAGTATAAAAATTACATCCAACGTTTCTTACTAGATATGCACGATGTTGAATTTAGATATCAAAGAGATAAGGAGAGAGTATGGAACTTTCAACAAGCCCAGTGTTTATGGTGGTGGAGACATTTTTAATCTTTAAGCATTATTGTGAGACCTGTCCATCAGATAAGAAGTGATTCATGATAAAGAAGTTCAGTTGACTCTACAATGGGAAAGACTAGTGATCAAAATGTCCAGGACACTGTGTCCAATCCACCCTACTCTACTCCAATCCAAGCCAGTTCAGTCAACCTCACTTTATTCAATTCATCCAGTTCACCACACTTCAATCCACCCCACTCCAGTACAAATCACCCTACTCTAATCCAAACAACCCCAGTCCAACCCATCCCACCTCAAACAAATCTAATCTACCCCACTCCAATCCACTCCAATCCAATCCAACTCACCCCATTTAATCCACCCCACTAAAATCCAATCCAATCCACCCCATCCATTCCAATGCACTTCACTCCACACAATCAAGCGCACTCTACCCCAATCCAATCCAACCCAATGTACTCCAGTCTACCTCACTACCTCAATCCACTCAACCCACTCCACCCTATTCTACAACACTCCACTCTAAGACACTGCACTCTATGACATCCTCTGCCACTGAACCACTGAATTCTATTCCTCTCAAATCTATGACACTGTACTGCCCCCTCCCCCACTCTACGACACTCTACTCCAATAAATCCGGACTATCACACTGTACTTCCCCCACTCTACTCAAGGACACTATATGCCACATGCTAAACAGTGCATCATGACAAAAACACATTGCCAAAGCCAATAGCTCTTGTAGAAGCAAGCCCTATTGGCTTTGCCAATGCTTTTTTGATGTTTGGGCACTTTATGCTTAAGCCTTCATACCTTTTTTCCTGCAAAAGCTATGCAGTTCAAATATGCCCCCTTTTCCCCACATCTTGGGGATTCTATGGTTAGCACGAATGAGAAAACTACAAAAAGAAATCACATTTTATTTTAGGTAAAAAGTGAACAAGTGCTGTGCGCAAACGTGTATCTTCTCAGCTTTTAGGAATACCCAGAGCTGAAAAAGAAAATCATTTAACAGGTTTTTGCATTTTTCTAACTGCTAATCCATGGTCATAATTTTTTGTTGCTGCAATCTACTTGCAGCTTGTGGTGGAAACACGTGTGGGAACCCAGAAAGCTATACATTTTTTAAAACATAACAAAACAAAATTCCATATTTAGTAAGGGATTATTTGTATAGATTTCCCATATTTTTCCAAAAGAAACTAATGGGTGAGATAAAAATTAAAAAAACAGCAAATGGTGACTGATACACGAAATAACATACAGGTACGTCCATCATACCTTTCTGGTGGCAGAAACAGAATGTTCAGTCTAAAAATACACAATGCATAGAGCCAGCTGTCCAGCAGCTTTTAATGATTCTGCATTGTGTACAGACCCTACAGCAATCCATATGGTAACATTTTATGAAAATGGATATGAAGGGAACCCAAGATACTGAGTTTAGGAATACTTGTGGAATATACGACTCAGAATTTGGGGTTAGCCACATTATTATCTGAATCAGAGGGCATTTGTCAAAGTGTGCCCTTTATCGCTCCCTGCTTACATTTGGAAGCCACAAATGGAGAGAAATTCAATTGATAAAAAAAATGTTATGCTGTCACGTGTTCCCCCAATTCTACCTAAGATTAAGGTACTCTACTTGTATGGCTGGGCCTTGCACCTGCGACAGGAAAGAGACCAACCCGTGTAGTGGAGAGATCAACTTTTTGGTATGAAGAACTTTCGGCGCTGATATGGGCTGCTGTGGAATTTGGGTACGGATTCAAATTCCACCTAGTTAAACCTGCCAAACCAGACATTTCTGAAAAATAGACACTCAGGTTAATCCCGGGGGTTGTGACTTGCATGGATCCCACCAGGTTTTCTTACCCAGAATGCCTTGCGCATGTAAAATTTTGGCTCAAATCACACATTTTGCTCACATTTCTGAAAGGGAAAGTTGTTGAATTGATAGAGATCCACAAAATTCCTACCACTCAGAGTTCTTGGACTTCTCCCAGGCCTAAATGCCACAGCTATCCGCATTATCTAAGTACGTTGATTTTGATTGGGTACATTTAATGTTTTCACATTACATTTTCAAGCCCTTCTTGTCGTGGGCACCAAGCACAGCCACACACGTGGCTTTTATTGGGAGAATGTAGGAACTCCGGGAGGTCGACATTTTCTGGATCTCCGCAGAGTACAGAGATTCCCTCTCATAGAAAAGTAAGAAAAATGCATAATTGTAGCTAGAATTTGATGTTTGAAGGGCAGTCTGGTTAAGAAAGCCAAGTGGGATCCATACAAGTCACACAACATTGCCCTCCCTTGGGTTTCTAGTTTTCAAAATTTAGGGGTTTAGTAGGGTCGCCTGGTTGCTGGCTCACTCAGCCTGAAAACTGCATCCATTCAGCATGGCAAGTGAGAGGAAGCGCCATTTTGCCACTAGATATGCTTAAAGTACGCCTAAAAGAATGCAAATGTCCTCTCACTTGCCATGGGGATGTGGATGTTCTAAACCTTGGGCAAAGACTGTTGGAGTTTTAGGGGTGGGGGAATAGGAGCAACCCCTAGTGGCTCACTCACATTTCATATTTTTGTTTCCTAAAAAATAAAACTATATCCCTGCTGTCTTGTGGGCTATCTACCCCGAGAGCAGATTTGGGGCAAACCCACTATTTGTGCACCGGGGTGCAGAAAGGCTTTGCACCCCATTCTGGTCTGAGGGCACAGCTCAACAAACGGGTGGGTTGATAGTTTTCTCTCTGGTGTCTAGTGGGCTTTTTCTCCCTTGGGAAAAGATTCCAGATACCCCCCCCTCCACCCACCCAACCAATCTGCCCTGGGGTGGTAGAAAGACTGTTGGGCCCGTGTATGTCTGGGCAGGTCACCCTATTGCTTCTTTCTGACTTTTTGTCCCTGGAGCCTAGTGGGCTTTCTATCACCTGGATTGGGCAAAGTGGGCGTAAGCACTTCCTATCAACCACCTAAGGGGACAGAAAGGCTGTTGTGCCTCATGGTGGAGGGATGCAAAAGGGCCATGTGCTTGCTATTCTCTGCAGAACCATGATCATTAGGTTG
Source organism: Lissotriton helveticus (assembly GCF_964261635.1). NCBI lineage: Eukaryota > Metazoa > Chordata > Amphibia > Caudata > Salamandridae > Lissotriton > Lissotriton helveticus. Next base: position 1,089,858,141 of record NC_136065.1, read on the forward strand.
TTGAAAAGTTTGGGATCTTAGACTTGCTTATGAAATATGTAGTTCCCAGTGTTGAGAGAAGAAGGCTAGGGAGTGAGAAAGTCCGATCCTCCCAATAAATCAATTGTGGACTGCAGTGTGCACACCAAAACACTAGAAATAAAAATAAAATTCTGCACCTAGTAATGTGGGTGAAAAGCAAACCCTGGTCAATGTCTCAGGTTTCTTTAACAGAAACACTCCATAACCTAACCCACTGAAATCCTGTCTCAGGAAGAAACTAAAAAAACTCCTTCACTGTGTTATAGACAGTCTTCTGCATCATAACTTGCAAACCACCTTCTCCATTGGCTCCACACCTTTGCCCTCTTGTGCAGCCAAGACCAACTCATTGCCCACACAAATCCTGCCATAACCTTGTTATACATATACTGTATCATATCATTTTTCTTTCTGTACCCTTCCCCTCTAAGATTTTTGAAACCAATAACATCAGATCATATATGATGTCTATTCTGTGATCTTATGCCTTTAAAATCAACACAATTATTTAACAAAAACCACATTAAGTCAAGACATACACCTATACACTCTTAACAAACTAAGTACACTACAAACAGAACCTTAATATACCTAGATGCATCATAGAACAAGATCTGTGAACAAATTAAACTGAAAAGCGTAACACAACAAAATGTTGGCAGATTTAGGAGCAGTGGTACTTTTATCAACATATTTCTCTATAGGCTAGACTATTTTCTTATCAGTATTAATAACAAACTAGCATTTATGAAAAAAAGTTCAAAAATGAAAAACAACTATTTGGAATTGACATGCCGATAAATGCAGCATGGCTAGCCATAGACAATGATTGGGTGCGGACAAACAGAGACAGGCTAACCCCTTTCAGCATTTCCACTGCACAGTGACGCTTCAATTCAGTTTATATAGGTAATCTATCCCTTCACATGAACATATAGTTAAAAAAGACTAGACCATTAATCTGAACATTCCACAAAGATGGATGTTGCTATATTGAAAAAGCAAGTGTTGGTCCTCACATGTAAAAACAATACAAAATGAGTGACTGTTCAAAAAAGGATTCCATTAGCAGAGTAAATGCCCGCCATTCAATGCGTCATGTGTTAAGAGTGAGTGCAATTCATATCAGCTGTGAAGTTTCTCTTTAGCTCAGATAATATATATACTCTCTCTTTTACATATTCTCACATTGATGAAAAAGACTAGACTGTTAAGACTAGACCATACCCCAAAGGTGGTGGCTACTATACTGAATAAACAAGTTGTCATGCACCTTGCTGGGAACTACCAAAAACATGAAGGCAGTCTGATGGTCTCAAGGATGTGGGCCTACCTGAGAGAAAAAGACTGGGGGAAACAACTATGAGCAAAAACAGGGTGAGATGTATCACTTGACTGCACTCATAGGGACTTTTGTTCTTTACACACTAATCGATGTTGAAAATATTTCTTAAGCGCACGAATGCCAGAGGCTTCTTTGAGGGAGCATCTGTTGAGTTAAAGCACCGAAAAGATTAGAGAGGGAGCGAGAAAAGCCAGTTATCCTTGGTATGTACCAAGTAAACTTTTTCTTGATATATTCTGGGCCTGTCTCATGAAGAGATTTATATGCCGTACAAAGTTCCTTAAAGGCAACTCGTTTCTTAACCGGGAGCCAGTGAAGCTCTACTAAGGCCTGAGAAACTGATAGATATTTGGGTATTGTCTTGAGGAGATGGGCTGCTGCATTCTGCAAAAGCTGGAGTTTATTTAAAAAACGCTGCTGAATGCCCCGATAGACTGGACAATACCAATGCAATCACCACTGATTTCTGCAGATCCCAGGGAATGAAAGGAAGAGTTTCTCTCAGTGTCCTAAGGAGGAAAAAAGCAAGCAGAATTGAGTTTGTTGATCTGATCCCTAAAGCAGATATCAGCAACAACAATCAAAACCCAGGTTCTTAACTTTCGAGACCAGAGTGGAAAGAGGACCAAGGGACTGGAGCCACCAAGCCAGGTTCCAAAATGAGGAATCCTTTCCAAAGAGAAGGGCCTCAGTTTTCTCTGAGTTTAATTTAAGATTGTTACTTTTAATCCATTTGACAACCTCACACGCAACTGTTAAAGCAGTTGGAGACCGCCTCCACATTGAAACAGACACAATAATGTGGGTCTCCTCAGCATATGAGATCGTAGAAAAACAAAAGGATTGGATCAATTTGGCTCGAGACGTCACATAAACATTAAAAAGTGTGAGGCTCAGTGACGACCTCTGCAGGACACCACACAGCAGTGAGAAGGGCTTTGATCTAAATTCTCCAAGGGAGAGTGACTGCTCTCTTCCTGTTAGAAAGGATTGAAAGCGATTTAAAGCTGATCTGTGCATCCCTATATTGACTAGGCGGTCTATGAGGACGGAATGACTTGCGGTGTCAAATGCTAGGGCCAGAATTTTTAGCTAGATTAATTTTGCCAGTGAAATACTGAGTTTTTGCTTTTTGAAATACTGAATACTTTGTTTATATTTACCTCTCTCAGTTGGATTATAGCTTCTTCTTCAAATCTTCTCTTGCCTTTGGCATTTCTGTTTAAGAGCCCTAAAATTCTGAGAGAACCAGGTACCTGTTGGCTTGAATCGGTGACTTTTAGTGGATTTAAGCAGAGACAAATTTCATACTGCTGAATTGATTGAATTGGCATACTTATCCATATGTAAATTGTTCACTGTGGGCTGAGTAGCAATCAAGATATCAGTAAGTTCAATTTTATTAATTTTCTGTGTTTTTATGACATGCACTGTTCAGCCAGGTACAGAATTCGAGGCAGCTATCTTTACACTAAAATACACAGCTTTATCGTCGACCACGTTAGTGGCGATACGGCATCAAGCTGCAATTCTGGATGGCTTCAAAAAATGCATCTAAGACATGGCCAGCATTATGAGTATCATGATTCACCAATTGTCTAAGATTAAACAGTTTATTTAGTAAGATTGCCTGCTTGATTTAAACGGGCTACCTTCTGAATGGAATGAATCCATTCAATCTCCGTAGTAATATCCATTTAATAGAAAGTTCCCTACGAGCTAGGAGAATCAAGGTAAAACATGGAGCTTTATGGTTTTTTGTTAGTTCTTGTTCATCAACTTCGCTAGGAGGTAACCCAAAAATTACAGATAACGTTGTTAGTTTTATTTCTAGCCCTATAATATCTGATATGGTCTTAACCACTTTATTCCAATATGAGGATATTACCGGGCAGCTCCAGAACATATGAACCTCATTAGCTCTATCTTCTCCGCATTTGGGGCATTTCTTGATCTCCCAATTTCCCAACTTCTATATTTTCTGGGGGGTCCAATAGGCCTTATGAGCTGTAAAGAGGTGATTCTTTTTTAATGGTGCAGCATTTATACAGGACCAAAGAAGTGACATAGATACTTGCCCAACAGTTTCGAGCTCTTTATCTGGCAGGTCCTTCTTCCATATCTCCATAAATGAGGCCTGCTCCTCTTCTCCATTTTGGGCAAGTAACCAGTACCAGTCTGGCACCTCTTTTTCCTTAGTGTACCGAGAGCAAATCTTTAGTGCTAGGTTCAGGTTCCCTTTCAGTTCTTTTTCTGTTGCCTTTGTCCAACTTAACAATTGATAATATTTAAGCTTTGAAATCAAGTTTTCAGTTATAGCTAATAAGTGTGGCTAAGAAATGAGATCTGCCTCAATTAAAAGTTGCCCCCAAGTGTTAATCCCGCATCTTCTCAGAGGTGCTGCCAGGACGTCAGTCAGGCATAATGGTGTCCCAGGAGAGTCCCAGATCGGAGTAATGTCAATATAGTATGGAATTTTTAGAAGACACACTTGGGACCAAAGTTTTACTGATGCTGTCTGAATCTTCAATGTTACTTTTTTTTTAAATTTAGGATTACCAAATTTTAAAAGAAAGCCCCCGGCTTGTTAAGAGAAACACCTGGTAAGAGCTTTGAAAAGAGAAGTGGGTTGAGGCAGGGGCGAAACATATATACAATTCTCAATGGGTTTTAAATCTTTAAGCTTATGGTTTTTTTTTTATTTCCTACTGGACATACATGTTTCTGGGTCCTATGATTTAAAATATTCTTTAGACAAAGTCCAGGGGACTGGTCTAATAGGCCACTCACTGTAAAGTGGGACTATATTGGCCGCTTGACTTTCAAGACTGAGGTTGAAACCCATACAAGAAGTCGAAGGTGCGACTCTGGAGATACACAGTATCCTTTCTCCTCTGTGGGGGTGAAACCAGACCGGTAATTCAAAATCTATCCTTCAGACACTTGAAGGGGTCAGAGAAACTCTCGTACTTGATTTTCAGAGCATATTATCTTTAAATGAGGACAAAAACACACAAAAAAAAGATTAAACAGTTTAGATTATCCAGGAGTTGTTCTGTATTTTGTTGGCTAAAATAGTATAATTTGCGTGGTGTAAGCTGGATTCACTAAATTCACGTAACATTAAAAAGTTAGCTATTGGGCCAGGGGGCCTAAAGATCAAAAGACAATTACAAGTTGAGTTACTTCACAGTTTACAGCTAAAGGTGAGCACTACACTATCCTAGAAACTTGTTGACTGGCATACAATCTTGAAATAATTGCAGTAGACAACCCCTAATCCACCTATCTAGCAACAGTGTAGCCTGCTGGGATTGTAACCATTAAATCAAGGTTTGATGTCTCATCTGCCCGAGTCTCTGTTAAAAGGGCTACGTTTGAAGCATAGGTGTCTAAATTATTAAAATATTCGTATTTGTGCTTAATAACTTATTGTAAAAAGGTTTATCTTCTAATGGAGAAGAAACAACAGGATCCAAATAAAAGTGAAATACAAACGGTTTATTCCACAAGTTCTTCCAAGTACAGGTAACAACTGAATAATCAGAAACTGTCATTTCCAGCCATAACATTTCCCCACGCTCTTTCAAATCACAACACACCACGCGGATCAATTGCATCCGCACAACACACAGCTCGCGGAAAAACACACACGATCCAGAATTTTCAAAATACAACATGAAATCGTATTGTTTGTAATGACGCACCTGAGACCACGCACGCCATTACAAACAACAACATATAACACACCTCCCCCCCTTTTTTTTATTTTTTTTAAATAAGAACAAAATCCCTGAACCTATCTGGAACCCCTGCGATTCCTTGAACTCCTCAATAATTCTTGCGAAGCAGAATCACAGGAACTACTACTAGATCCAGGTACCACCAATCCATCAGTAGTGACATCCAAAAACACATTAGATGAATCATCCTCTGAAATGTATTTGTCACTATTACATTTTGAGACTCTACTAAAATGCCAAACACTACCATCCAACACTCTCACAGCATTTTTAAATACCTCAACAACCCTGGTTGGATCAGACCATTTGGCCAATCCCTTATGCACAAAACCACCTTTTTTTCTTTTCCTTGAATCTGTCATTTTCCTTATTAACAATTAATACATCAGATTTATCATTGTTTTGTGATCTTAGTTCATCCACAAATTTTTCAGAATGTTCAATGGACTTGGCTATTTCGATCGCTGCATTAAGTGACATGTCAGAAGTTGTCCATAACCTTTGTTGTATCTTTTTATTGTTGGTACGCATAAGTATTTGATCCCTTAACACTTGATCATAGTTAATATGTTCAAAGTCACAAGTAACAGCTAATGATCTCAGTGCAGATACATAGTTGTCAATAGACTCATCACTTTGTTGTTTCCTGGAATAAAATTTAAATCTTTCCATGACCATATTGATCTTCTTACCATATCCAATGGAAAGTTGTTTAGAAGCAATTTGATATACATTAAGATTGGAAGTATCACTTAGAGGAGGTAAGCTTTTAAATTCTTTGAGTGCAATTCCTCCAAGACAATGTTTTAACAAAGCTAGTTTCCTCTCTGCTCCACAATCTTCTTCTTCTAGAACTTCCACATATGCTAAGAACATAGGTTCCCAAATATCCCATTCAATAGGAGGATCTCCTTTAATAGTTAAAAAAGATGGAGGAGGTTGAATTCCAGTCATAATTGTGTACAATTATTTATATTAGTACACTGTCGTGGCACACAAAAAAATATATAATTTATTTTAAATATATATATTTCCTTAAGGTGATAAAAAACGACATGCAGGACTTATGTGTGCATGTCACAGAAGCTTACTTACAGTTCACCAGTTCTGCGTTTGTATTTCCTTTCAAATGTGCTGTTCCATCAAGGATTATAACTGAATTTGATGATCGCCTCTCTCAATCCTCCCTCCAACAGCACGAGCTGCCTTCCGCTCAACACTAGATCCCTAAGCCAACATGCACTTGACGTCTACAATTTATTGATAGACTCCAGAGCCGACTGTCTGTTTCTGACAGAAACGTGGCTGGGCGAGGGAGCAGGACCTGATATCGCTACTGCCATCCCCCCTAGCCATGTTATCTATAGGAAAGACAGAACCAGTGGGAAGGGAGACGGTGTTGCCTTGGTCATTGACAGGCGCATCACTTGCTCTATTCTACCCTCTGATAACATCACGGGTTGTGAAGTTCTTGCCTTTTCCCTCTCCCTATCCCCTCAGCAAGCATGCATAGGGTTGTTGGCATATTGGCCCCCTGGCCCTACGGGTACCTTTTTTGAAGAACTCCACTCCCTGATTTCCACACTATGCCTCAGGTCCAACCACTGTCTGCTCCTGGGCGATTTTAACATTCACATGGACAAGGTGGCCGACTCAGACAGTATTAAGCTCAATGATATTGTCTCATCCTTAGGGTTTCTTCCTCACCTTCGGTCCCCTACTCACTGTAAAGGACATACATTAGATCAAATCTTTTCTACCGTTCCTGTTGTCCTGACCTCCCTTGCTCCGGTCCTGTGGTCAGACCACTTCTTAGCAGAATTCGAGATTCCTCTTAGGAAAAAGAGCATTGATGGCGGACAGTGGCGCAAAGCGCTCCTCTCCAGAGCTTTCCATCGAGTCTCCCCAGCCATGTTGTCGAAGGCCTTAGAGACCCACCCCTGCCTGTTATCAGGCTCCCTGGAAACGGATCTTGACCTCTTGCAGGACTGGCTGACTCAACGTCTCGCCGACCTTGCTCCCCCCCTACCTTCGAGATCACTTTCTGTGAAATCCTCTGCCCCTTGGTTTTCCTCGGCACTAGCCATCAAACGACGGCTATGTAAAAAAGCCGAAAGGATTTGGCGCAAACACTATGACGCCAGCTCCAAGGAAGCCTACAGGGCAATTAAGAGAGACTATCACCACGACATCACCGCCAGCAAAAAGGCCTATTTGGCTGGCAGAATAGACGACGCCTCTAATTCCTGCAAAGAAATCTTCAGGATAGTCAAGGATTTTATCTCCCCTCCCTGGTCCACTCCCAAAATCTCACACTCAGAGTCCTGGATCTCCGAACTAGCTGACTTTTTTGCCAGCAAAATTAGGACTATCCAGACCTCCTTTGGGACCGCTAACATTAACAACCCCTCCATCTCTTGGTCTCTTGATTCCTCCCAGACCTCGACAGCTCCCTCCTTTTGAAATTTTCCTTCACTGTCCCTCCAGTCCTCTTTAGACCTGCTCTCCAAATTACAATCCGGCACACCTCTTGACCCTTGTCCTGCTAAATTTCTCGCTCAAATGGCCCCTACCCTTAATCACCTCATTAACCCCATTCTTAACCTTTCGCTCAACACAGGTGTAGTTCCTCAGTCATGGAAACAGGCCCTCATTCTGCCTCTGCTTAAGAAAGCCAACCTGAACCCTGTATCCCATGCCAATTACAGACCCATCTCCCTTTTACCGGCTCTCGCGAAAGTGGTTGAGAAACACGTTCATTCCACCCTGTCCCACTTTCTAGAGGCAAACGACATTCTACATAAATCGCAGTCTGGTTTCCGCTCTAATCTGAGCACTGAAACAGCTTTGCTTGAGGTCACCGAAGTGATCAAAGAAACCTTGGACAGGGGTGGAAAAACTTTGCTGGTGATGCTCGACCTCTCTGCCGCTTTCGACACCGTCCCCCACGACCGCCTCTTATCTAGACTCTGGGAGGTGGGTCTAAGGGGGACGGTGTTTAGCTGGTTTAGATCGTTCCTCTCCAACCGCCAGCAAACTATCTGGGCCCCACCTTTTTCTGCCGCGATGCCACCTTTGGAGGTCGGAGTGCCACAGGGCTCAATTTTGAGCCCTTCGCTCTTCAACATTTATATGACCCCTCTGGCGGCACTCGCGGAAGATTTTGGGGCCCAGATAGTGTCGTACGCCGACGACACGCAACTCCTGTTCACCTGTGACAGAGGCCAGGACTTTGATGGAGCAGCTATTCGGGGCTCCCTAAGGGGCTGTTTTCGACTGGCTCAGTCGCCACAGCCTCAAATGTAACTCCGATAAGTCCGAAGTGCTTTTCTTCGGCTGCCCCGCAGATCCCAGATGGAAAGAATGGTGGCCTTCTGCCATGTCCCCTCCTGACAGCGACTCTGGGTCTGCAAAAAACCTGGGCATTCAGATCGACAACTGTCTCTCCTTTAGGGCCCACGTGGTGGGCCTAGCCGGCAGATGCTTTGCGATCTTGAAGATGCTGAGGAAGTTCTTGCCGCTCCTATCTTTGGAGCACAGAAAGATCACAGTACAGGCCCTGATTGGCTCACGCCTGGACAACTCCAATGTTCTGTACCTAGGACTGCCGGAACATCTTTTATCGCGTCTCCAGGTGGTGCAGAACTCTGCGGCCCGTGCCATCTTTGGCCTTACCAGGAGAGCCAGGGCCAGTGAGCTCCTCAGAACCCTCCACTGGCTGCCCATAAAGAAGCGGATCACTTTCAAGACCCTGACCATCGCCTACAAGGCCCTTCACGGCATAGGTGCCCGCTATCTTCAGAAATGGATCAGCTTCTATCTTCCATCTAGATCCCTGCGCTCTTCAACCCAGGCCAGGGCAGTCATGTCTTTGGTCCGTCGGGCACGCTGTGGGGGTCGCTCTTTCAAACATCTTGCCCCCCGACTGTGGAACGACCTTCCTCTCTCCCTCAGATCTAGCCCTAATCTGCTAGCCTTCAGGAAAGATCTGAAAACTCTGCTTTTTACACAATAAGACAGCCCCTTCTTAGCCACGCTTTGCTCACTCGCCTTTTCTTTTCCTTTCTTCACTCTGGACCTGTGAGGCTCCGACAGCGCCGGGACACTCTTCGGAGTAGCCGTGCGCTATAGAAGCACCCCCTATAACATAACATAACATAACATGCACCACACACCCCTGTAGTAATGTTGAATTCTCACCAATAAGATTTAGTAACATCCATCCAATGAGAAAGCACTTAAAATGGATATTCAGTATTATCCAATGAAAATGAAGATAGGTATCCAATGAAAACGCTTGAGCGAAAACTTTCCGTGTTAATAGCCAATGAGAAAACAATTTGGCATAAATCTTGAAAGCAGCTCAAAATCGGCAATTACTTCACGCAAAAGTACGTTCCCGATCGTCGCCAGTATTGTAAAAAGGTTTATCATCTAATGGAGAAGAAACAACAGGATCCAAATAAAAGTGAAATACGAGCGGTTTATTCCACAAGTTCTTCCAAGTACAGGTAACAACTGAATAATCAGAAACTGTCATTTCCAGCCATAACATTTCCCCACGCTCTTTCAAATCACAACACACCACGCGGATCAATTGCATCCGCACAACACACAGCTCGCGGAAAAACACACACGATCCAGACTTTTCAAAATACAACATGAAATCGTATTGTTTGTAATGACGCACCTGAGACCACGCGCGTCATTACAAACACCACATATAACATAACTGATCTAGTGTTGATAAGTAAACAGTTCAGCATTAGTGTGCCAGTGATTTGGGGGGAAACTGAGTGATTATCTGTATTACTTTCGGAGCCCAGCAAGGGCCCTGTTTGACACACAAAAGTGGCAGTGGGCACAATAATGACTCTCTGAGACCATGTTGAGGTCAATGTTGTTACATAACATAAGCCTACCTGGAATATTGAGCTGTATAAGCTTTTCTTTGGAATACTTCTGGGGGGAACCTTTAGAAAGAATTTCGGTGCAGGGTACACTCCAGGTGAGGATGGATCGCAACCAGCCTTGCCCTTGGCGAGCCAGAGGTGCATCTGCGCATCGGCCCTGTTTTTATACTGGGTTGAAACCTGGCAGCGTCACTAAAACGCTGACCTGCTCTTCCTCATAGCGCATCCAAATGGCCGACAAGAGAGGGATGACTCAATCGCCCCAACCTACTACAGGATAAAATGCTACTTGGCAGGTAGACGTGAGCTCTGACAGGCTCTATATAAGTGCCCTGAGCTATACGAAGTTAGAACAAATAAGCCCCACCTTTATGCAAAAACAGCTATAAAACACAAAATAGCAGCAATCCAGTAGAATGACTGTAATTGGCTAAAAACAATAATAAATCAATGAATAATGCAATTAATGAGCATGACGAGTGCTGGGAAAATATTGAGTGTTTTTAATTTGAGTTACACAATGTACAATAAGGAGTTGGTGAGTCCAACCATTCCAATGCACTGCTTATGACCTCACACATGATGTCTAAGACGACATCACAAATGACTGTCAATGTCATAATTGGTGGCATCATATTACTAACCAGATATAATCATCACAATGACCGCAAAATGAAATGCTTTGAAGAGTATTTATTCAGCATAGATAAGGGCAGCTCTAAAAACTTCAATTACTTCGATAGGATCAGACCACCTCAACCATCTTTTGCTGTTCAACCCTCCAAGCTTCACTCGTACCGGATCACCCACCTGAACTCTCTGATTTTGCAACTGATGTTTAAACCCATATTTATTCATATTTCCTTGGTATTTTCCGACACGTTCTCTAACTTGTGAAAAATCTAACTTAAAATTTTGCAACTTACTACTTCCCAACCACCAAGGCATATGTTTTGAACCAGGCTTCCTACCTCTTAGCATCTCAAATGGAGAATATCCAGTTACCGAATTTGGTGAAATATGATAAGTAAGTAAGGTGGCTTGTAATGCTTTCCTCCAATCAATATTACTCTTAACCGCTAACTGGATAGATTCCTTGATAACTCTGAGGAAACGCTCAACTTGACCATTTCCTTGGGGATTATAATTGGAAACCCTTTTATGCACAATCCCAAACTCCTTAAAAAATAATTCCATTTCCTTGTGAATTGCGTACCATTATCAGAAATAAGTTCAGAAGGTACACCTTCCTGACAAAATACATTATCAAGAAATTCAATGACCTGTGAAGAAGTAATTTTGTCCACAACTTTGATTTCAGGCCATTTAGAAAAGTAATCTATTAGAACTAATGCAAAAACCTCTTTAGAAGAAGGTGGTAAACACAAGGACCAATAATATCAATTCCAACCTTTCTCCAAGGCCCATCCGCATGCTCAATCGGAGTTATACCAACAGATAAAGGTTTGACAGATTTGTCACTCTTAGCACAGGGTTCACATTCTCTAACCCACCTATCTACCATGCTGTCTATAGTGGGCCACCAATAAAATTCTCTCAAACGCCGTTTAGTACAAGACATACACCCATGTGTCCTTCATGAGCAATACCCATTAATTTTTTCCTAATGTCTAATGGAGGAACAATTTTGTCACCTCTAGTGACAATATCCTGCAAAAACATCAGTTCATCCTTAATCTTGAAAAACGAACTCAATTCTTCACACAATTTCCTCTCTTCAGGCCAACCTTCCTGTAAGTATTCAACCACTTTACACAAAACATCATCATTTCCCATAGCTATTTTCCAATCCTCCTCTGAAACAACTCCAGGATCACCAACTACACATACATCCTCCATATTATAAGCTACATTTACACACTCTTCCCCAATATTACCAGTATCTAAAACCTGTGGCATGGATAACCGAGTCATACAATCCGCATGCACATTCAAACGACCTGGAATATATTCAACGGTACATTGAAATTCTTGTAACTTGGCAGCTAATCTTGCCAAACGTGCTGTCAATGTCCTTCCACCACTCGCAGCTAGCATGTTAATTAGCGGTTTATGATCCGTTCACAAACAGAATTTTGTGTCCCAATGAAATTACCGAAAATGCTGCGCAGCCCAGGTGCAAGCTAATAATTCCCTTTCAATGGTGGAATAACTGCATTCCGCACCCCGTAATGATCTCGATGCATAAGATACAATATGTTCAGTCCCATTACTCTTTTGCATTAAAACAGCACCAAGACCTGTGCCACTCGCATCCACAGCTACAATACATTCTTCTCCAACATTAAATGGTTTAAAAAAAGGTGCTGAGCAAATCTCTCTTTTGAGTGTAGCAAAAGCCAATTGTTGTTTTTTTCTCCACTCAAATTTCGCATTTTTCTTCAACAGCACTCTAAGATCAAATACCTTTGAAGCGTAATTTTGGATGAATTTACTATAGAATTCAGTTAGACCTAAAAACGAATACAACTGCTCTTTGTTAACTGGTGCAGGTGCTTCCGAAATGCTAGCAACATGGTTAAGCTTAGGTTTGATTCCTTCACGAGATATCTCATGCCCCAGATATTCAACTTTTTCCTGTCTAAATTTGCATTTAGAATATTTGAGAGTTAACCCTTTCTTCTGTATACTTTGCAAGACCATCTTCAAACTATTATCATGTTCCTCACAATCTTTCCAATAGATTAATATGTCATCCTGGAAGGCTATTGCCTTTGAGCAACCCTCTAACACCTCTTTCATAAGTTTCTGGAACACAGACGCAGCACTCGCCAAGCCAAAAGGCATCCTTAAAAATTGGTACATGCCCTCCGGAGTTATAAATGCAGTTAAACATTTAGAATCTTCATGCAACTTCACCTGGTGATAGGCGCGAGCTAAATCCAAAGTTGAAAATACACACGCCCAAGACAGTGTGGAAATCAATTAGTGTATATTAGGTAAAGGATGTCTGTCCGTCCAAATTTCCTTGTTAAGGCTGCGGAGATCGACACAAAGACGAAGATCCCCGTTGCCTTTAAGTGAAAGAACCACTGGGGAAACCCATGGTGAAGACTCTATGGGCTCAATGACCTTATTTTTAACTAACCCTGATGGCATTTCTTTTAATTTATCACGATAAGCCAAAGGTACATTACGTACTCTGTGTCTTACCGGAATAGCAGTGCTCCTGAGTATGATTTTATGTTTACAATCTGTATATTCTCCAAGTTTTTCATCAAAAACATTGGGATACATTACCTTTATATCGTTCACAAATCCTTCATTGGAGTCAGCGACAATATACACAGATGGAGAAGCATTAGGGTCAAACTACATTCCCATTTCTTTCTGATGAGGCCACCCAAGTATTGACACACCTTTAGTTGCTATGTACACTTTACCTCTAGTCCTTCTCCCTCGAAAATGTAAATCCCCCCCAAAAAAACCTTCTAAATTAATCCTCTGTCCCGTGTAACCACCAGGTCTGATGTCAGGAGATATTAATTCTCTGTTCCCCCACAAATTTTCAAAAACACTTCTACCAATTATGGTGTACCAAGCACAAGAATCCACCATCATTTGTACTTCTTTTCCATCGATAGATACAATACAAGATGGAAAACCTTTAGTATTGTCAGTACATACACAGGAAATACAGTTAAATTCACTGAATTGTTCTGACATATTTTCAACCTCATCAGTCACGTAATTTACTTTTTGAGGAGATCTACACATCTTCCCAAAATGCCCTGTTCTCTTACATTTTACACAAATTTTGTTCAAAGCAGGACATCCTTTAAAATTCCCGACATGGTCAAAACTACCACATCTGTAACAAATTATAAAGTTACGTCTGTTCCCAAATCTGTTATCTCCTGGAGTAGAATTCTTTTTAGCAAACAATTTAAACAATTGTGCTAAGATAGCCGCCGTACGTACATGCGTGTGACATCATTACCCACAATGCTGAGTTTCATCCAGAATGCTTTGCACGCAGAATGTTTGATGCTGACGCTGTAGCAGACAACGCAACCAAGACTGACTAAACTCTACAATGCTCGAGACTTAAATTCAGCCGTTGGCACTGAGGTATGTCGATAGCCCATCAAAACAGTGCTCAAAAATACGCTAATAAACGGTGAATAAATAAAAAACAGTCACGGAACACAACAAAAAAAAATTGCCATCATGTTCCAGGTAAAATCAAATAACTGCATCCAAAGTCGCCCCAGGAAATATTTCCGTTAAAGTGAACTCTTCAAAGTTATATTAAAACAGCAAATACGAATGTTAAATAAATCTTCCACCCGATTAAACAGCCGCCGGTGCAATCAAAAGCACATAGAAAATAACAACATTCAGCCGCTGGTGCATTCACGCACAGTAATTAATAAAAGACATACCTTGAAATGGTCTGAGCGAACACTGCCCTAGGATCCCATCATTGTCGCCAAAATTGTGATATAATCATCACAATGACCGCAAAATGAAATGCTTTGAAAAGTATTTATTCAGCATAGATAAGGGCAGCTTAACAACCACTCGACCCCGGTTCCAGTCATGAATGTCTTCCAACCGCCCATCCATAGAACTCTGCCCACAACGAACCCAGCGAACACAGAATTTAGAATACATGACACATTCAGAATAATGCATGACATGTACATGTTCAGAACCAAACAATTATTAAACTAGTGAATATAACAACCATTAGAATCATTGACGTTATCACTACGAAAACTATGAAAGGCCAAGGTAAAATAGCTACATACTCCGAAATAAAACACGATTCAGAAAAGGGGGGTGGTGATGAACAGAGTGCCTGAATTAAGCAGACCACTCTTACCCAGTCCAAAGATCAGGGCTTGATCCATCACCGTTTTTTAGCTCACTGCACCATCCCTGCTCAGAACTTGGCTATATGCAAATTAGTCTGTTCCTGTCCCAGTGCATGATGGGAACAGGGCAAACCAAACTACCAAGCCAATTCTTGTACTGGGAAGGAAACAAGCTTCCGGGGACCGGTTTCTGCCATTTCAGGCGAAATAAAACACAGCATCTCTAGTTTTAAAGTTAACCAGAAACTACATGGAAAGTGGATATTACACTGTATGAGTGCTGTATCAAATCAACTAAGAATGTAAAGTATGCCTTTCATCCAGGGGAAAAGTGAATCTTCCATAAGAGCCTATTTTGGTTAGTGATTGGTGGGAATGGGCCTTGGCTCCACGCGTGCGCTGGCCACACACCATTGCCGAAGGATAGGCCCAGAACATAACTGATTCTCCGTAAGGCTGAAGGCAGTGCCATGTGGGTATTTCTTTAACAGGACAGGTTTTGAGGCATTATACTCAAGCCAAACCACACAAGGACATGTGCAGTGGATTATGCCCATGAGGTTTATTGCCAAAGGTCATGCAAAGAGTGTTATATCCTTATTTAGAGGAGCTTTTCTTAGTACTTGGCTGTACAGGAGGCTTTTATTTCATATAAATACATAAGAACACAAGATCAGTAATGAACATTACAAATGCTGACAAATTACTTAATAACTAAAAAGGCATACTGAGGTCACTGATGATATCAATTCCAATACAAGACTATTTGGTTATAAGAACAACAATAATACATCAATGCGGATAATAAATATCAAATTACACCTAATATTATGTTTAAAAAAGGAAAGGAAAGTGAAAATAGTAAAGTATTTCATTAAAAATACAGATTGTGAGAACACAGCTATGATTAATCTCCCTGAGGACGCCTCAGTCTCAAAATAGCTTTAAAAAACTATCAATATTAAAAGCAATAAATTCATCAGGCAATAGTTGTAAAAACAGTAAGACAGGTTGCACTTGAGTGAATGTTCGAGTCTTCAGTAACAGAATAATAGCTTTCCAAGGTTCAGTATAGAATCTACAAAACATTATAAAGTGCATCGTGTAGAATCTACGATAAATTATTAAGTGCTTTATATCTTGAGGAGACGCATGGTCGCAGCAGCAAGGCACCAGTAAGTTTGTCTCATTCCACCTTTGAGGGGTCACTAACAAGAGATGGAACAGGTTGAACCTATATCTAGTAAGCAGAAAATTATTAATACTGTTTGCAATAAATTTAAGATCGGGTTTCATCAATTGGATTTTTTTCAACAAGATGAAACCCTGAACTGTGGGTTTTTGCAGTTCCTCCTGTTCCCTATCCAATAACATTCACCTTAAAAAAATGTTCTTTAACCCATTTACAATCTGCCTTCACCATATCTCGTGGATATTAAAAAAACTATCCTTCCAATGTTCTGGAAAGACTGCATAATATATTTATACCATGAGATGTTTGACGAAAATACTGTCTTGCAAAACCTCCTTATTCAGTTTGGTTTGCGTTCAGGTCAAACTATTAACCCAACAAAGGAGCAGGTGAAGGCCCGACATATCAGTGAGATAAGTCACACCAAGTTTTTATGAACAATAAATGAGGTAATACTTTAAGGAACACCTAAAAGGCGCCTACGAAATGTATTTTCAATGATCTGTAGCTGTTTAAGATTGTCATGCCCCATATATCACAGCCATAGGAGACTTTAGAAACACATTTTGACGGAAATACCTGCACTAGTGCTTTTAGTGGTCTTCGCCCTAATCTAGAAGCAAAACTAAACACTTCAGCGTTGGCCCTTGTAAACTATTTTTTTTTACCTTTTAATAAAGGTTTCCAACACAGATCAGAATCAAACAGAATTCATATCCTTCACCTTTGTTAGGGTGTGGGCCCCCTACTTAGAAGAGTTAGGTCTTAGTTGATCGATTTCCCACCACCATTACAAAAGATTTATTAAAGTTGACAGCAAGGTCTAGCTTATCCATGAATGCCACAAATGCGTCCAAAAGGGTTTGAAAGCCCCTCGCAGTCCTAACCCTCAAAGTGGCATAATCTGCATAGAAGAAAAGTGGCAGAGAACATATTCCTATAGGGGGCAATCTGCTCTAGTCACAACCAGCACCTGTTCCAACCTATTTATATATATGGTAAATAAAAACTAGAATGCAACCTTGTCGGACCCCCGACCACCAGTTTTAAATGGGTGAGTGCAGTTGTGTTCATTTGTGTATCGAACTGTCACCACAGTGTAAGCATGGAGATCCCTCAGGAAGTGGACGATATCCAAATCCGCCCCTACAGTAAGAAGAATTGTCCACAATTTATCCCGATTCATTCTATGAAAGGCCAATGTGAGGTCCATAAAGACCATATGAACAGAACCAGAGTTGGCCACTGAAGATTTGTTCATGACCATATACAGATTCAGACACTTGTCGGTAGTGGACCTAGTATTGCAGATCTGATAGAATGTTATTTTCGTTTGCCCAGGAGGTCAATCTATCTAAGAGGAAACACCCAAGGACCTTTAAAACTGAATTGATTAAATATATTGGCCTATAACATTGGGGCCTGTTCTTAACTCCCTTTTTAATGAATAGGACAATAATATAAGTAGCCCACGAAGGAGGTGATCCTTCCCTGACCGCAGCGTTTAGTGTCTGGGTAAATACTGGTGCCCAAATTTCCATGCTGCTTATGTACAGATCAGAAGGGATCTCTTCCGGGTCCAGGAGCCTTGTTCTTAGACAAGCCTATATTGCCCCTTTATACTTCTTCTACGTTGAATATCAAGTTAGATGCCTCCTCTATAATTAGCCTAGTCTAATGGTCAAGTGTAATGGGCACATGGGCACACAACTGTAAGTCCCTTCGAAAGATGATACTCTTAATCAAACAACTTTATTTCGGTCGGTATGACCTAAAAAGTACAGCACAGTACATTCAATATAAATTTTTTTTTAAAACAGTTACAAATATTTAAAAGGGAAACAGTCTAAAAGTCTCAATAATTGATTCTGAACGGGAGACAAAGGTCACTTCAAGGTGCATAGAGTGAATAAATGAATAAATAAATAGATAAAAAAGGATCATAAACGGAATGACCAACGTTATTTCCATATGACCAATAATTTTTGTAATTTTTTTTTATACTTGCACTGGCTTCCCCAGGTCTACAAATCGCTCCTATACAACAATTTTTTATGGGTTTTAATAACATAAACCAACAATTTGCCATTTCCTTACAGCCAGACAACCACTGCCATCTAGGAGGGGTAATGTGAAGGCATAATGACCTGGCGTTGTCTGAAGAAAAACAAGGCTGGTTAATAATGCTTCAGAATATAGAGCTATTCCTCAGACAACTGGCTTAAAGTAAATTGTCCCAAGCTACATCTCTAATTGCATTCGAACATCTGCTAAGTTCAAGCTTGTTACTAGTTCGACAGGCTACTTATACATGAGGAGTCTCTAGGGTTAGATTTCAAAGGTCTCCTTAATCTTCCAAGTGCCTGGGAACACCCTGTGTCAAACTATTTAGTTGCAGACTTAGCCTTAGTTACAGGTGGCAAGCTAAAGAGATCAGAGGTATTCCGAGGAAAGCTTGGGCGAGCACCTATACTCCGAGTGTGAGTTGATTCAGTATTTACATGGATAAATAATTAATTTAAGCAGCTGGCACGTAGGGTCCTTTTAAAGCTCACAGGAGTCACCTGTGTCCACCTAAGTTTCCAACCTTGGTTATTCATTGCCCACTTATTGTAATCCCCTTGCGTTTCCATTATGGCTGCCTGCGACCAGCCTAGAAAGAGGCAAACTGGTTTGTGATCCCTAATTGGGCTCTGCAGAATATTTGTCGTTGATCTTAGGAAACAGGGAGGGTGAAACAAAGATTCTATTATAGAGGCACAGACCCTACCTGTAAATGTTGGGGGGCAGAAGATGATTCAGAAAATACCATTTTATCAAGAGAATAAACAAGACTGGACTCACTTATAATGGCATTTAACAAATCCCTTTCACTGGTGTACTCCATATGTAAACCCTCTAAGGCCCTACATCCTATAGCTTTCTTTGATGCTATCTGGCAATTCTCACATATATGAATGTTAAAGTTCCCTGCCAAGATTGTGTTGGCAGCTATATTGTTTATCCCCTCTAGCTTTCTAATAAAGAAGTCCAAGATATGGAGATTAGTACATTTGTGTGGGGGGGGAGTGTTGGCACTATATATATTCAGCAATTTTAGTCTTTGGGGCTCCGGTGGGATAAATACTTAATGCCTACAAAGTAGAAACACCATGCCTCTGACAGCTAATTAAACAAAAAGCGCCAAGCCTCCTCTGGCCTTGCCCGAGCTTGACTCAGTTGCAGGAACAGAGAAGGATTTATACAAGTCCAAAAAGAAACAATTTGATATAGCTCATGTCTCTTGTGAACAAATTACACTAGAACACATAATAAAATGTAGCCAACTCATGACCTTAATCTTGTCTGCAATGATGATGTCAATGGTGAAGTGAAAAGTGATGTCACCTCTGACAAGCACTATAACAAGCATTGCCAAAGCCAATAGGTCTCGCCTTTTTAAGGAGATGTTCTTGCCTGTACTTAAAGTTGTTGTTTAAGCATTAACACATTTAATACAGGGTCCTTCATTTTTAAAGCTGTCTACAAGAGAACCACTGCCATAACTTATCATGAAAGCCTCCCTGTGAGGGGCAAGAGGGAGCTACAACTCCATTCCCAGATGCCGGGAAAAACTAGGAAAGAGAACAGCTGGGTAGGGCAGAGCTCTGAAAAGAGAGCTGTAATACCATTCACTTCTGCCGGACCGAGCTGCCATACTCTCCTAAAAGCTATGGAAGTCAGCGAGAGGAGAGGAGGAAGATAGAGTAGAAGTGGGGAGAGAGAAACGGTGGTGAGGAGGAGGAATTGGTGGTCTAGGCAAGGAAGTGGATAGCAAATGGAAAGGAGCAGGGAGAAGAGGTTGGCTAGAAGAAGTGGTGTGTCACGATCCGCTGTTCTGGAAAGGCGTTGTCTGCGCGCTACGGATAAACTACATTTCCCGGTATGCTTGAGCAGCGCGTTACGCAAATGACGCAACTCACGCTCGCCCATGCCCAGAAATAAAAGCCGGCTTGTTGAGGCAGACGCTGCTGATAATTCTCTACCTGAGGTCGCGTTCGGACCACGGCAGAAGCGGTAAGACTGTTCTGGTATTGTTCCTTCATGACTTGGGTTGCATCCCGCTCCGGATTTGGATGCAGACAGTGAAGGTCTGAAGGCGCTATTTCTGTTATTTGTGATTACATTAACTGCCAGTTCTGAACTCTATGCTAAAGAGTCCTGGTTATAGTCTTGGATACATTAAGGCAGTAGCTCTTGAATTCTAAGAACAGCATTGTGCCTGAGTGGGGGCAAAGAACTTTTGTGGCGTTATCAAGTGCCTGGGGCCACTACAAGTTGTGTTTGGAATCAAAACCCTACCTCGCTACACCATTGGATTAAAGCGGGGATTTATTTTGGCACGCAACAACTATTGGAGTCAGACGACGTTAAGAAGCATTAACCCCGTCTTTTGTTATGTTATGTTTTTCCACACGACTTTTATTTATCCTGTCTATATAGGAGAGAGGAGCTAAGGGTTTACTGTCTGTGGGTTTGGTTACGCAATAAGAAGCTATCTCTTAGGTATGTTGGAGTACAGGAATTATATAAGTGCATAATAAGAGATGTGTGTTCTACGCAAACCTGCTTTTCTTGTTTTCCTCTCCTAGTCAGCTAAAGCCCTGGTTCCACCCTTAACCTTTCCATATAGTATATCAACCGTATTTTCCTTTACAGGTAGGAAGAGGGGATTCTAAGTAGGGTACAAGGGAGAGGAGGCATTTAGAATGCATTGAAAGGTATGTCATTGTTATTGTGTCTTGAATATCTTCTATTATCATTTCAGGTATCCCTCCCTGCTGCCCCCTTCCTTTCCTTCCCTCGCTTGATTATCCTGGTAGTCTGTGTGTTTCATCTCAGACTCCGGGGCTGTCAAGAGGTGGAACCCTTATAGCATCGGCACAATTCTGAAGAGATCGGAAGACGAAGCCTGACATGGTGTTTGCTTATCTGCACACCTGGGCCTGAGGTACCTGTTCTAAGTCTCGAGATTTGGGGACAGCCATCCTGGGGAAAGATGTCCCAATCTGCATTAGAGCGCCCATCGAAAAGTAAGGTTACCTCAAAAACATTTAGGAAACAGTGCTGCTGTATTAGAAACAAGCATTTGCAATGCAATAGGTCTAGCATTTACGCAAGTTTGAGCTATTGGCATTGTAAAAGACAATGCCCTTATTTATGTTTTTAAAAACATAATTAAAAGGCATTGTCATTTAAAATGCCAATAGTTTGAACACGTGTAAATGGAGTCCTATTTTCATTCTTCAGTGGGGGAGTGGAAATAGCAGTGCTGCATATTTGGCATGCCCCCCAGTGCTGCGAGTTGTGCCCCCCCCCCCCGCTCGGCCCTAACGAAAGTGGCATGCACTATTAATTAAATAAATAAATAAGAGTGTCCACTATAGTTAAAACGGACACGCTATAATTCAAATAAGTAAATTACGAAAGCGGGCAGGTATTAAGAAAATAAATAAGCGCATCCGCTATACTTAAAGTGGATCACTAAAGTAAAAAGAGCTTACCGAGTTATGAAGGAGACCGTGTAAAGCCACTAGTAAAAGATCCAGTCCTCATGGGAGGTAACAAATGGTGACAAGGCGGTAACAAGGAGGGACTAACAAGCCTCACAATCAATTGAAAGCCAGCATTTACCAAGGACAATGACACCATCCAATGGAAAATATGGGAGGAGAGTGGGCGAGGCTTCCACAACATACTCTACTACTACAGCATGCCTCACAGACAAGCAGAGCATGCGCGCTACCGCTAGGCTCGACCTAAAAAACATCAAAAATAGGCACCTTTTTGCATGTATTGCATAAAAGATTTTATGCATGATAACAGGCTGCAAAATAGTACCTTGTGCAATGCAAGCCTTCTATAGGAGGCAAACGGATGCACCAAACAGCCAATACTACAGGGGAAACAGTAATACTCCTGGGAGTGGGCCCACAATAAACATGTAAGCATATCTTTATGAATTAGTAACAAATCATTTGCTAGATAGCAAAAACTGCCCTTTGTCAGATTTAAAAATATGGGGCAAAGCATTTTGGAACACTTTTTTGTATGCAAATTTGACACTGTATATTCTGCTATAGGTGAGACTGGTACGGAACACTGCCTGCATTGCCACCTGGGTATGCCCCACTAGGCCTGTTCACAGTTATTAGGTGATTGGAAGTAAGTGATTAGTATTGGGCTGGATATTTTAGTTTTTATTTCAACTGCGACAAAAGACACTCCGTTTTTAGGTTTCGACCTGGCGAGAGCACGAAGTGCTCCGCCCAGGGCGAAAACTTTTGTCAACAGTATGGATGTTCGGCACCGCCTCTGTTTCCCATTGGCTAGCTCCATAAATGGACGCTTGCCATTGGCAAACAGAGGCGTCCGTCATCCTGCGAGGCGACTCGTGGGCGTTCCTGGGATGTTTTTCTCATCCAGCCCCTTTGGACACGTCAGTGCGGCGGTGGGCGGGGTTTATTTTTTTTTTCTTTCCGTGTTGTTTTCGTCTTTTCAGGAGTGCCTTCAGCCGGATTGGTGTTGTTTATATTTGCATTCAGGTAAGATGCATATTGTTTACATTTTTTTAATTGTTTGTTTCTGTTTGTTTCTCCACTTTGTGTGTCTCGTTGCTGCCCAGTGTTCTGAATGTTTCACTTTGCACGGTATGCACCCCCTCTCATGCGTGCGACACTGTTCCGACATGCCCCGTGTTTGTTCGTGTACCCCGTCTTATGTTGGCTCACTCTTTGTTTTACGTCTTTGTCTGTCTGAATCTTTCGCTTTGCACGGTATGCACCCCCTCTCATGTATGCGACACTGTTCCGACATGCCCCGTGTTTGTTCGTGTACCCCGTCTTATGTTGGCTCACTCTTTGTTTTACGTCTTTGTCTGTCTGAATCTTTCGCTTTGCACGGTATGCACACCCCTCTCATGCGTGCGACACTGTTCCGACATGCCCCGTGTTTGTTCGTGTACCCCGTCTTATGTTGGCTCACTCTTTGTTTTACGTCTTTGTCTGTCTGAATCTTTCGCTTTGCACGGTATGCACCACCTCTCATGCGTGCGACACTGTTCCGACATGCCCCGTGTTTGTTCGTGTACCCCGTCTTATGTTGGCTCACTCTTTGTTTTACGTCTTTGTCTGTCTGAATCTTTCGCTTTGCACGGTATCTTACTGTATTACTCGCTGAACAAAGCCTTACAGCTTTGTATGCTTTGAGTCAGTTTAAAGTCAATGGCTGACGCGCCTTTCATTTTTTCTTGACACGCTCAAAATTCCAATGTTTGTAAACACATTTTTACTCAAAACGTTGTCATTTACACAAACTGTTTTTAATAAATTTAAATAAAAGTCACATCAGCAGCCTTTTAAAGCTATTTAAAACCAGTTACAGGCTGCGATATTGGCGCCTCGCCTGTGTAATTGCTAACACACTCACTGACCTGGATCTCTTACAGGTAAGTCACATGACAAATAAAAAGCTTGTCGGAGGCCTGTTCACCATACTGTACATTACCCTGTGGTAGCTTGTTGAGGTTCGGTGGGCAACACAGTCAGTCATGAACCTGCATGCGGTACATGTGACACATGCTATGGAGCTTGTGAACCGACAGCAGACATAAGAAATTTTTAAGTACTACCCTACCCTACCCTTCCTAGTGAAAAAGCTCTCTATATATTTCTAACAGCAGTCGGAGTATCGTGTGTCTAATTGCTTTTTTGAAGTAGTGTGTGTGCGCGCGCACAATTGCCTGTGTGTTTGGGAAGGGGTGTGTGTGCACAACTGCCAGTGGTTTTTAGGTTTCGACCTGGCGAGAGCATTTGCGAGAGATTAAGCTATTGGCATTGTAAATGACAATGCCATTTATTTATAGGTTTTCAAAACCAACACATAAATAAAACAAATTGTCATTTACAATGCCAATAGCTCTAACTTTTACAAAGGCGAAACCGTTGCATTGTAAATGCTTGTCTTATTTGTTGCTAAGAGGGGATGGGTGGAAAAAGATTGGACAATAACCAAAATAACTTTAGGACTATAGAAGGGGTATCCAGGGGATTCAGTGGAGAGAGGGCTATGACACAAAGGATTTAAATATTATCATACTGGAAAGCCTCTTTTACAACTTTATTTCAAGGAACTGAACCACAAATGTACCACTGCTATTGAGTCCTGAAAAGGAAATCCCTTGTGAACAAATAAACTACTGCATGCCCTTAAATGATTGACCTTAGAATAATAAGCGCTGAGCAGAAATGCTTTGCTGACTCTTACCTCCTTCCATGTATGCCATCACATGCACACACTATTGCCACATACATCACCAAATACATAAGTCACAGTCATGAGTTACAATAATCCATCACATACAAATAAACACATGCTTTAAAATGCACGTGATCAAGATGTACATCATTTCATGCACACGCCATGGCCAAACACAACATAACACATACAGAATACTGCAACAAATGTCTTCACAAACATGTCACACTGCCATGTAACCACCACATGCACATCAACACCATGACAATATTACATACACACATCACCATAAGGAAAGAAAATACATTGTACTGCAGTAACCCATGAAAGTAAACTGCAGCATTTTATGGGTTCTCAAGAGAGAAGAAGGAGGTGAGGAGATAGTGGGAGGGAGAGAGAAAAAGAGTGAAGGAGTGGGCAGGGAGACAGTGAAGGGGCAGGTAGATGGGAAAGAGATAAGAAAGAGTGAAACACAAAAGAGAGGCATAAAAAGTTGAGTAGCCTACAAGGTTTTTTTTAAAACAGCATGGATGCCTGTATTGCATATTTTTAACATGACACTTACTACAATGCATAAGTTTTCAATAGTGTGTAAATGGTAAAAATGGTAAAAATTACTGAAATTGGCTAGTTATGCTTATTGCGAGACCCGGAGGCTAATATTATGCATAATATCTTTAATGCTACTAACTCATGCAGCTCCGTAAAGAATATAGAACTCAGAATTCACATCAAACAAAATCCCAGAACTCCTAAAGCACAGCCTTCTTTTTTGCTGCTGCTCCAACAGATTAGTACTGTGTGATTGGTAAGATTACCACGGACTAATTAAGACTGTTTTGGGATGTGTGTATATTTACTAATACATGTTGGTCGTGTTTTGAGGGAATTTATTCCCCTTATTATATTTGGTTGAAAGATTGTATTTATGTTTAATTTTTTGTTTAGGCAGGTCATGTTCAATCTTTATTTACGTATCTTTATGTGATTTGTTAAGTTTCACGATTTTCTTATATGCGCAGGAAGCATGTTTAAAGATATTTCTTTAAATAGCAAATAAATAGGAGGGTTTATTCCCTTACCGTCCAGGCAGTGATAACGGCTTTTTCCGAACGCTTCACGCGCCAGAATCTCGAGCCGGCAGCACATGGAGAGACACGTGCTGTGAGTGCTCATGCCTCCTTGGAAACTGAGGTGATTGACGCGTGGCCGGGTCTCCATGGAAACGGAGGTGATTGATGCGTGGCCGGCTCCGCAAGCTGCTCCTCTTACTTTTGTTAAGCAAGTGGGAATTTCAAACACGCAGTTTCTTTAAGGATTTCAGCCATGGGTTTGGATCAGGCAGGGTTAGGTTTTCTGCTGGTGGGGCGAAGGAAAATGATTAGAAGTTAGTGTACTGTAGGGGAGGGGCTCGGACTGTCAAGCACTGAAATAGAAGA
This sequence comes from Lissotriton helveticus, assembly GCF_964261635.1. Lineage (NCBI taxonomy): Eukaryota > Metazoa > Chordata > Amphibia > Caudata > Salamandridae > Lissotriton > Lissotriton helveticus. Next base: position 1,089,883,930 of record NC_136065.1, read on the forward strand.
GGGACTTGTGTGGTACAGGATTTTGGCAGCCATTTTAAAGGATTGGGCTAAATTAGATTGAATAGACAGTGGTGCGTTTTACAAATGAGAAGTATTCTCTGACAGTTTTATTTGAATGAGGGTGTTTTGTCGGTTGGACAATACTTTTTAGTCAGAGATTTGTGGAGTCCTTATTAGCAAGTGCTAAGTGAACTTCAGAGGAAGAGAGCTTTTGGTCAGCGGGATAGACAACCCACGCTAAGAAGAATGGTAAAGTGACAAAAAAGAGAAAGCATGTTTCAGATGATTTTACCCTTGCAAAGAGATGGAAATCTGCTTTGGCAGACCAGGGTGCTGGTGTGATCTTGAGGCATGGTGGTGTCGAGGACACACATGGGGCACAATCAAAAGGTCCCAGGAAGGTGAGTAGAACAAACGTTGCTGGGAAGTATAGGAAACATTCTGCCGTTTGCGGTGATGAGTCTTCGGGTACTGCCGAAATGATAAGTTGTTCTTCAGAATTTGGTACGGATGCATCTGACAAGAAAATAACTGAAGTAAAAGAAAAGAAAGATAATATGAGGGAATCGGATCTGGAGTTGATTAAGGATCCATCTGGTGAGGCTATGTTCAATCCTCATTTGGTCATACATCCATTGTTCCCGGAGTGGACTCCTCTTGATTGACTCCCCTTGATGGACTCCTCTTGCATTCTTGGATACAAAAGCAGATACCAAAAGAGGTGAGGGTCAGATTAAGGTCAGATCGTCCAAGGTCTTGTTTGGGGGACAACGTTTTGGTAACTCCGGAGCTTGATACGAAGATTTTGGCGTTCACTGGAAAAGCGGTAGGGATCCCAGTAAGGAGTTAGATAAGAGACTTTGTATATGCCAAGATCGGCTTTTGGATGTGTCTAGCCCTTTAGAAAAAATACTTGATTTGGTTGAGGAAGCACACGAGTAAGGAGAACGTGGATACAGCGGAACTACGGCAATGGGTACAAAGGGCAGTTTGTTTATTAGGGAATGCTAATACTGCTTTGTCCGTAGAGCGCAGGAAAAGTAGCTTGTTGAAAATTGATCATAAGTTGGTTGATTTGGCAAATAACGAAAGACGTCCAGCAGTTAACGTTCTTCTCTTTGGAGATGATGTTATAAAATCAATGTCAAAATTTGTAGGTGCATACTCTTCCATTCAAAAATCTCAAAGAGATATTAAGAGGTTCTTCAATGACCGTGTTTTTTTTTTTGCTGGAAGATCAAGGGGTTGATTTCCCAGACAAGGTCAGGGAATTACGCGATTGTCTTTTTCCCGGGGATCAAGGACAAACTGCCTGAAAGGATGGAAGCTTCTACCCTCAAAGGCAACGCAATAGGGGTCGTAGAGGTCGGAGTGAATGAAGGATCAGAGGAGCTGGTAAGGCCAGGTCTTATTTCTACCTGTGTAAGCTTGGGCTGCAGACTTGCCCAATTTTATCACAATTGGCTTCAGGTAACAAGGGACCCATGGGTTTTTCAATCGGTACAGGGTTATCACATCGATTTCCTAGGAGAACCGACTCAATATTGGGTGCCAAGGGGAGTACAGTTCAGTTTGGATCAAGCAAAGTTAGTGGACAAAGAAGTTCTAGAATTGAAAGAGACGGGAGCAATAGTGGAATGCTGTCAGGAAGGAGGAGTGTTTGTAAGCAGTATTTTCTCAGTAGAGAAGAAGGACAGAGGTATGAGACCGGTTATAAATTTAAGAAGTCTCAACGATTGGGTGGTATACCATCATTTCAAGATGGAAGGCATACACATGTTAAGGGACATTTTACAAACAGGAGATTGGTTGACTAGTCAGGATTTAAAGGGCACATATCTAACTATTACGGTTTGGGAACACCATCAAAAGTATCTCATGTTCAAATGGGGTGGAAAAGTTTGGAAATTTGTGTGTCTACCCTTTGGTCTTGCGTCAGCTCCATGGGGCTTTACGAAAATATTAAGACCAGTGGTGTCTTTTTTGAGAGAAAGAGGAGCGAGACAGAATATTTAACTGGACAGCATTTTGATCATGGATCAAAGCAGGTTACGTGTGTTGGAGTACACAGGGACGGGGGTCAGGTTACTAGAGAATGTGGGTTTCAAAACTTCCAAAAGACAAATTGAAGAGAATAAGGAAGGACTTGAAAATAATTCTATCTCTGGGGAGAATTTCTTTGAGGATGCTTGCTTGTGTGGTTGGTCTTCTATCATCCACGATACAGGCTATTTTTCCAGGTCCTTTGAATAATCGGGCTTTACAGAGATTGAAGGCCATGCATCTAAGAAATGGTTTGAGGTATTCTCAGGATTTGCCACTCACGGAAGAGGCGAGGGAAGAATTGGAATGGTGGTTGTTAAACATGGAGGCTTAGAATGGGAAAGCGATTTTCGGAGAGAACCCAGAGTTAGTAATAGAATCCGATGCAAGTTTAAATGGCTGGGGTGCACGGTGGGTGCGTTTTCAACAGGAGGTTGTTGGACAGACGAGGGGAAGAGGATGTACATAAATTGTCTGGAATTCTAAGCAGGTTCATTTGCGATAAAATGTTTCATGCAGTAGGAAGTCAGGTGTTCGGTGCTGTTGCGTATGGACAATGTCTCAGCAGTTCAGTATGTGAACAAGTTAGGGGGTCCGAAATCAAAGGATTAGGCGGATTTAGCAAATGTGTTTTGGGAGTAATATCTGAGAAGGAACCTGAGGGTGCAAGCAGAACATATTCTGGGGTTGACCAATGTACAGGCGGATTGGGTTTCAAGGAATTTCACAGATCTGAGTGATTGGATGTTGAACAGGTCAGTGTTTTTGCAGCTAGAATCGATTTGGCGACCATTTGCAGTAGGTCTGTTTGCCAACAGGTTGAAAGCACAGAAAAACAGGTTCTTCAGTTGGAGACCGGATCCGGATTCTGCTGGGATAGGCGCTTTTCAGCATAATTGGACGGGTCTCAGGCCTTATGCGTTTTCACCGTTTTCTTTGATAGCTCGGGTGACCATGATGGTACGCAGGAAGAAGGAGACTATCATTGTGATAACTCCACTTTGTAGAGTAAAAGTGTGGTACCCAGTTTTGTTAGAGATGTCAGTGGACTTTCCAATTCTGCTACCATGGTTTCCAACGCTATTGAGAGGACCAACAGGAGAAGTACACAATTTAGTAATTAGAGAGCAGATGAGGCAGGTGGTGGCTGAGAATTTCAGGTGAATTTGGGAAGTGCCAGGGCTTTCACAAACAGCCTTTGGATCTTATTAAGGAATCCTGGGCTCCAGGAACAAGGAGGATGTATAGATTGGCTTGGCGTAAATGGGTATGCTGGTGTGGAGAGAACCTTTGATCCCATTTTTAGTGTCCACAGTTGAAATGGTGAACTATCTATCAGAAAGATTTGCAGATGGCTTGGCATACAGAACAGTAAATGAACACAAATTTGCTATCGCTGCAGGTCATGATCTGGTCAATAGACTAAGTGTACGACAGGATGTGTGTGTTCAGGCTTATGCATATTTTCAAAACCACCTGTATCTAGGTATAATTCGGTTTGGGATGTTTCTAAGGTGTTGCAGTTTTTGTTGTCTTGGGGAAACAATATTTCCTTGTCATTGAGGTATTTGTCTCTGAAACTGACCGTTTTAATATGTTTAATTTCATTCAGAAGGGTGTCAGATGTCAAAGCTCTGGACATCACAAGCAGAGTTTTTCACCTTGAGGTGTATGTTTTTATTTATCAAACAGAACAAAAAGTAATTATTTTTGAATAATGTATCCGTATTTTGATGAGAAAGAAAAAATTGTGTGTAGTGAGATATGTGAAGGAGTATGAGAGAAGATCGGCGGAGGTAAGGCCTATTGGTGTGAGTCAGGTGCTTATTTCTTTATAACTTATAAAGCGGTATCTTCGCCTACGCTTTCTAGATGGGAGTGGCAGGTGATGAGTAGAGCTGGAGTGAACTTGAGTATGCTTGGAGCCCATTCCGTGAGAGGAGCAGCTGCTTCTAAAGCGAACATGATGGGAGGATCTTTGCAGGATATTCTTCGTTGTGCGGATTGGTCTAATGCAGTGACTTTTCAGAAATGTTATTTTAAACCTGTGGAAAATGTGGCAAGTTGTTTGTTTTAACTGCATTAAACCTGGATTTTATTAAAGACATGGAGGCTAATATTATCCCTCTAGTTTACCCATCCCTGGTTAATGGTGTTTTTTTTTCTTAATTTCGTAGTTCGTGGTCCAGTTTGAAAGTACCAAGGACTTCATACCACAAAAGCATGAAGGATCGGATTGCATCGTAATGATTTCCATGAGGATGGAGAAGTTCGATTTCAAGGAATACTAAGACTGAATTGTAGTTGTATTCGCAGTCACAAAAAAGAAGGCTGTGCTTCAGGAGTTCTGGGACTATGTTTGTTGTGAATTCTGAGTTCTATATTCTTTAAAGGAGCTGCTTAGTAGCATTAAAGTTATTATGCATGATATTACCCTCCGTGTCTTTAATAAAATACAGATTTTCTGCCCACCAGCCTGTTGAAAATATACATTTTCCAAATGGAAGTGCCATCATCCACCATAGGTTGGTTCAATCTGTGACCGCAGGCCCCAGAAAGGGCTATTTACCATTATTTGCTGGGTTTGCTTCACAAACTGCTCCACTGCGCTTTGGGGTCCATTACGATGTCGGGCGGTTTGCCTCCGCCAGGCTGGCGGTGGCCACCACCGGCCTGGCGGAGGCAAACCGCCCGACATCGCAAGCCTAAATGCCCCCCGCCATATTAGGATGGCGGAGGGGAAGGCAGCGGTGAAAAACACCGCCCGCCTGTTTTCCGTCCCGGTCGCTGTAATGATGAGATGTCCACACGTTAAGTAGAATTTAGTGATGCTTTATTCTAAGTTGTATAGAGAGACCCCACCAGGAGCATCCATTATGGTGCTCAGCCCAGCCAACTGTAATCTGTCAGCAGATCACCAACATTCTGATAGATGCTCACATCAACATTCCAATAGAGGTAGAGAGGGATAGCATAGAGAATATCAGGATACTACATTATCCTCTCTCCTTAAACAGAAAACAAAAGGCTTAAACAGCAACGGAGAACAGGAGAAAATGAAAGCAAGTAAAAAGAGCACAAACAGAAAAGGAAGAACAGAAAAGAGGAAACACCTTTAAAAAGAGAACAAGGGAGAAGAATGGAAAGAACGTATAAACCATCCACCCTTCATACATCATATAAACTATCCTCTCTTCTTACAGAACAAAAAGGAAGAAAATAAAGGAAGGAAAAAGAAAAGAAGTAGAAAAACCTCATAAAACACTATTACTACTAAGCAAAATACGGTAACGTAATGCAAGAGATAACAGTGCAAAAAGTTGCAATAAAAATACATCAAATCTGCACGAAATTTAAATCTTAACATATTTAGCATAGAAAACAAAGGAATCACATAAGTAGAAGACATAAGCTAAAAATATATGGATGCAAAACTTTAAAAACCTAGACTCTTAAAAGTGACTGGTAAACTAGTACATGTGAAACAACATAAAACATGTTCAAAACACTAGATAAATGATGCTATAGGATTATAACCCTAGCAAAGCTCCTCTGAAGGAGACCAACATTTTTTTTTTACATACACCCAACAGGGCATAAGACAAAAATAGACGTGGTCAGTGTGGACAACTGACATAGTGCCAGGTGGGACTAAAACCCACTACAATAATTTAAATTAAGTAGATAGGACTAAGACCCACTACAAATAAATGGGACTGAGACCCATTGTAAATACAAAGAAACTGCGCACGTAGGACTAAAACCCACTGCAAGCTAATGGGACTTGAACCCATAGCAAAACCATTAAATAAAGTAGATGGGACTAAGACCCACTACAAGCAAATGGGACTATGACCCAATGCAAATAAATAGAAATTGCGCAAGTAGGACTAAAACCCACTGCAAACAAATGGGACTTAAACCCATCGTTAAAACATTGTAGAATAAACAAATGTGACTAAAACCCATAGCAAATAAATGGGACTGGAACCCATAGCAATTTAAATTGGTAGGACTGAAACCCACAGTAAGCAAATGGGACTGGGACTCATTACTAAATGTTAAATTAAACAAATGGGACTAAAACCCATAATAAACATTTAAATTACACACTTTAAGCAATGTAAATAAAAACATGAAGAAATAGTACAGCAGTTAAAGTTCATACATTAATATATATAGTCGTGTTTTTAAACACTGGAGCTCGATGCTTGCCCCCGAAAAATTTCTACATTCAAAATGATGTGACACTGAAGAGTTCTAGATAGTGTTTTAAAAAAAAAAACTCCGTCGTTTCCGATGAAAGAAAATTGCACAGTACCTTAGATTCATGACGGAGGTCTGACAGGGATCTTCAAATATAGCAACCAAAATAAAGTTCTATTCCTCAACAGAACTCGAAGAGAACAAAATACTTATTAGCTGATGTGGTTCCCAGTTTGCAGAAAACAGATCACTGAAGACAGAATTGAAATGTTGAATGAGATCAGATCCGATGAGTTGCCTGGGAGAGTGAAAGGAAATGAGTACACGAACCTGTGAGGCAGCTTCTCACCTTACAGTTAAGTATTGCTCCCATCATGTATAAGTTAACAAATGATCAGCAAAGGACATAGTGAGGAGTTCTGAAAGCGTCACTGCACATTGTCAGCATCCTCCAATCTTAAAATGGCGTCACGTACAGGAGACGCATACCAAGTGGCTTTCGGCACGCTCCTGTTGGAGATCATCAAGAGGCAGCAAAGAAGACTCGTAAAGCTACCAACGTCACAAGAGTTACCAGAGCTATTGAGCGTGACATCAGTCAGGTAAGGTGCACGTGCACTATTTAAAGTTTGAAATACAGCGCAACTGTCATACTTCAAATGCTTCAAAAAGGAAAATGAATGACCATTAATTTCGATAAAGTCAAAATTTTTACCATGTTTAAAATGTTATTATCCTCTTTAGAAACAAACAGAGACTTAAACATGGCCATTAAAACCAGCCACAAACGGTCAAACGATGTTGCGCATCTGCCTCCAAGCTCACACATACTCCAATGCTCACCAGGGGTATCACTTTCCTCAATACGCTGTTCGATGTAGACAATTCCCAAAAACATGACGATGGTTCATGTATTAATCACACAGTTGCAGCGCTAGTGCAGCACTAATTTAAAAATTGTCACATATCCAAAACCGAAGGCAAAAGAAGACTTGAACTGTAAACAGTGATAGAGGATGAACTTGAAGAAGACTGTCTTATGTAAAACAGAAACAGTACCTTACGCATTGTAATTAGACTCTCCTTGTAAATAGGACAAAATGCAGAGTTGGTAAGAAGAATGCTTTCTCTCATGTGAGGGAACAGCGTGAGTCCCAAAGTCATAATAAACAGGCTTACCCAGTGTCAGGGCACAGCTCCAAGTTAAAATTTGTAGACTCACTGTTACACAGGACGACTGCCAGACTGCTGTGGGCGACCGGTTGTAGGTCACTGGTGGGGTCATGCTGGCAGTTGGGGTAGCTTTTCTTGTTGCAGGAGGTCCTTTCATAAATTTGTAGTTTTCTTGCTTAATATCTTCCAGTTTGAAGTACTTCTTGACTTGACAGGTGTAGGTTCTTTCTTAAGATCGTCGCCATGAATGTAATGATGAGATGTCCACACGTTGAGTAGTATTTAGTGATGCTTTATTCTAAGTTGTATAGAGAGACCCCACCAGGAGCATCCGTCATGGTGCTCAGCCCAGCCAACTGTAATCTGTCAGCAGATCACCAACATTCTGATAGATGCATCACATCAACATTCCAATAGAGGTAGAGAGGGATAGCATAGAGAATATCAGGATACTACAGTCGCCTCGCGGCCGGGGCGGAAAACGAGTAACATGGAGGCGGTGTCTGTTAGACACCGCCCGCCATATTACTATGGGCTTCTTTCAATGCCTTTCTGTGGCGGAAGGCATTTGGTGTTCACTATGGGGGCCCCCAGTGGGCCCCCAGAGTGAAGGCCAAAGGGGTGTGGCACACGGGGGGGGGGTACCTGTGGTACCCCCCTGCCTTTGCATAATCGAAGAGGCAGGCACCGCGCGGTGCCTGCCGCTTCGATTGTGCAAAGGCGTGCTTTTGTTTTTTAACATTGTGGCGGGCGGTGCAGTGAGCACCGCCCGCCACAATGTTAAATTGAGGAATGCGCCCGCCACTGTGGCGGGCGCATCCTAATGGCAATGTCGGGACCCCCGCCCTTTCGGCGGGCGGTCCCGATTTCCGCTAGGGTGGCGGGCGGGCAAAGCCCGCCATCCTAATGTGCCCCTTTGTGTGTAAAGGTAAATAGATACAAAATCTCACTCCTGTTCCCCCTAAACACATGAGGTTTGGTTTGTGGCAGAAGCACAACCCTGGCCCCATTTTGGATCTAGACACACTAATAGGCCAAAACATAGGTTTGGTACCTAGAGGCAGTATTACAGGCAGGGAATATCCCATGACCATCTGAAAGATATTATGGGTCACAGAGGGGAATGCCAGTATCCAAGATGCAGGATTTGTGGATAAGTCCCTAGATATGCAAGTCCCTAAAGCTGCTGGGAAAAGAGCCTGGAAACAGACATGGTACAACGCCTGTTGAGAATGGCCAAAGCATATGTGCAACATACTTTGCTCTGTCAAAAAATAATGTATATCATTACAAAATCCCAGAAATTAATGAAAAGTCTAAGTTAAAGGAGAGTTATGGTTAAGTACTCTGAAAACAAAAAATGCAATGGGATTAAACCCACAGAAATTCCATTAAACAACTTCAGGTGAAAAGATGTTATGTTTTCTTGGTGAGGTCATGAGCTTGCAATAGGGGCTTGTCATCTTTGTGCTGCTAGCAGTTTGTAGGTTTAAAACTGATCATATCTTCCCTTCAACTGAAGTTATTTTATGGAATTAATACAGCACATAAAAGCCTGAATAATGTGAGGTACAGCCACCAAAGGCTGAAGGTCTTCCTCTTCCATTCTTTCATTTGTCCTTGGGAGGTGCGCAGTGTCGGGCAGGCTTGATAGCTCTTCAAAATCAAAATCAATAAGAGAGTGGCCGGAAAGGAGTCACCAAATCCGTGGGCAGAATGAAACATTAGGCCACCCCTAGTTATAAGAGGCAGAAACAGATCTTTAGTTTAGGAGGCACTTAATTAAAAACAGTTTCTGAAAAATATGATTTCAGCTTCCAGAGATCCTGGGAAAAATTACAAAGACTACATACTATTCAAAATTGTATTATACAGGGGACGGAGGTGGAGTGCAATAAAAAGGGAAGCTTTCACTGTGATCTGAGCGCTGAAGAAGCTGAGACCATACCTGTTTGAGACTCACTTCCGGGTTCAGACAGACCACAGGCCCCTCAGATGGTTGATGCAAATGAGGGGTGAGAATCCGAAACTGTTGTGCCGTAATACAACTATGTTACATTTCAAAATTAGTCCATAAATTTGAAGATAAAACCAATTTATCTTTGAATGATCAAAGTCTTTTAAGAATTCAGATAGAAAAGCAGAGCGCAACAAGGAGTGGGGAAAAAGGTACGAGTTGAGATATAATTCATCTACCATTTCATATTTTGAGTCATAAACTCCTGGAAATTGTTGGGGGCGGAGCTTGCCACGCTGCGAGATGGTGGCATACTAAGAGAGCTCCTCGCAAAAAAGCCCAAAATAATGCATCATAATCCTGCAAATTGAAACGAAAACTCTGACATCTGACCCGGGACTGCCGTTGATACATGTCCGGTGACCGCGCTTGAATAAATTGAGCTTGGCGTGAGGGGGAACTGACTCGTCCCGTGAGCGGCCTGGTGAGAAGAAATCGAAAGTGAGGCCGGGGACCTGGGGTGAGTGCTGTGGCTGCGACGTGAGGCGCACGCACGGCCCTGATTGGCGTCTGAGTACCGCTTGGCTGGAGGTCCAGAGAAGAAACGAGGTGAGCTCTGGCCGGGACGTGGCCGCTCACAGGGAGGGGTAAAGTCCTTTAGAAGACCTCCACAATTGATGCCGGCACCCCCTCCGAAGTAACACGCTGGCCGGGACCCCGCGGAAGACCGGCTGGGGCCCGCGTGGGCGCCGGGAAGCTATCGGGAGGAGGCAGGAGACGGCTGTGGCTCTCGGTCAGGCGGGCGGGACCTGAGCAGCGGCCCAAAACGGGGCCGGGAAGAAATACATCCCCCATACTGTGATGGAACTGAGATGTGCGAGGCTTGACAGGGCCATGAGCGCTCGGCTGCAGGAAAAGGAAGATTGCTGGGAAGGCCCAAGAGGACGGCGACCGGTGAGCCCGCCTGCATGTCACCCCAGTCAAGACCATACACTCACTGCTACTGAGGGACTAAGCAGCTGCAGTCCTAGCGGATGCATATGGTAAAAGCAAAGTGGCAACCAACCTGCGCGCGGGAGGTAGGGCGAGCTCACCATTGTAGACGCGACATACAGTGGGCTCTCTGAAAGTGCCAGAACTGTAGGAACGGGACACGAAACCTGGGTGGGAGCCCTAGTGCCTTATAGAGATTGTGCAAGCACAGGATAGCGGCGATAAGGAGGCACGGTCACCCTATCTACTTTGGAGAACTCTGCAGGTCCAGATCACCGCCAGCATCAACATAGCTTGACGAGGGATCACGGTAACTCAGAGCTTTATTTTGTTGAACTGCTGAGCCTCAGCCCTGACCTTAGCCGACAATGGGCAAGCCGGATAGAAACCAACCCAAAATTAACTTTGACACTGCAAAAAAACCTACAGAACAAAATATTGAAGAACAGCAACCCGTACAGGGGCACTCTGGCGCGACTAGCGGAGTTTCAACTGGGGACGTGCAAGCAATGTTCGCTACTATCCAGGCGGCGTTGACGAATATTGATGGGAAGATAGACTCTCTAACGTAAAGGGTCGATAGGATGTCAGAGCGCCTGGACAGACACACGGAGAGGCTGGATATGGTGGAGCGCCACATATCAGAGACTGAGGATGCACATGTACAGATGGACTCCAAACAGGTGCGAATGGATAAACAGATGGCTGACCTCACGGCGAAGGCAGAAGATTTGGAAGTCAGGTCCCAGAGAAACAATATACGCCTGATGGGTGTTTCAGAGACTATGAACACGGGACCCATGGAGAGGTATATCGAACAGCTGCTAATTTCGCTGCTTGGGAGAGACACATTCTTAGAAGTTTTTATAGTGGAAAGGGCGCACAGATCTCTCGCGCCAAAGCCCCCGACGGGTTCGCGGCCGAGACCGATTATAGCCCGCATACTCAACTATAGAGACAGAGACGCCGCTCTCAGGAAGGCCCGTGAGCTGGGGAAGGTGTCTCACCAAGGCATGGATATATCCATATACCCGGACTTTACAGTAGCGGTGCAAGAGGCCCGGAAGAAATTCCTAGCATCGAAACAGAAACTGAGAGAATTACAGGTACCTTATGCCATGCTGTACCCCACATGGCTTAAGATAACAGAGGATGGAAAATCAAAAATCTTCAACGAGCCTAAAGACGTGATGAAATTGATTCAACAAAGACACAGTCGAGGCCCGAGACGGAAATCCCCGAGGACCGACCAGGATGGCCAGGATGCGGCATCGGACACAGCTGAATAACGGACTGAACATTGGTGACCTTTTGTCTATCTTGGGAACGGACAACTGAACACTTGAATAGACAACAGTGCGTACAACCTGTAGACCATGGAAGAGGTGTGGCGGAACTTTGGACACTGGTGTAAGGAGTGGACTGATCTGCTACCTGTGTGCTGTTTGAACTAAGTGTACACCGGGGCCACAGCGGCTTTATGAGACGGAAGATAGAAGCGGGGCTCTGTACGGAAGGGCTCGACAGCTGAAGATCATCTCCAGATAAGTGACACTATTGCTGTGGAGGGGGTGTACAAATGTATAATGGCCACAGGACCACAGTCTGTAAAGTTATGCATCCTAATTACTGGTGCCACTTCACTTATAATGTGGTAGTCCTACTCATGTACTCAAAGATGCACGTAGGGAGTTTAAAGTTTCTAAATATGTTGCAGTTAGTAGGGCATAAGCCTATGTGGTTGGGATCAACAGGAAATGGGCTGGCAGCTCCTGCCCCTTGGTGTGCACCACGTATGCTCTTTCTCTTTATGTTTGTTGGGACTGTTTTGCATATTTATGCGGGGGGAGGAGAAGGTGCGGAGGAGGATTGGAGGAGCTATTTTTGGGATTGTCTCCGTCTTTTGCGGAGTGGGAGGGGGGGACTTAGTTCAGGGTATACAGAAAATGTCTGGTTGACAAAAGTGTTGATTTGTACAGTGCTTGCATAGCATCTGAAACTCTGCATACCGGAAGGGTTTTCGGTGGACATAGACGCAAAAGGGTATGGCTGACCGTTGGACTAGGAAACTATCCTTGTTCACATGGAATGTACGGGGGCTACATAACCCACAGAAAGTACGGAAAGTATTTGCATACTTGGATAGGTATGGGATAGACGTAGCGTGTATGCAGGAGACCCACCTTACCCCCAACATGGACAGGCGCATAGGCGCCCGATGGGCGACATACCGAATGGCATCATCCTATTCCTCTTATGCTAGAGGGGTGATGCTGCTGGTCAGACGCAATGTCCCCTTTCAGCTCATACGTGAACTGCGAGATGACCAGGGCAGATATGTTATAATACAGGCGAACTTTGGAGGCACAATACTGACAGTAGTGACTTTGTATGGACCTAATGTGGACGACCCTGACTTTTATACAGATATATGGACGAAACTTAGAGATTTTCCCAGTGCGCCTATATTATGGGAAGGGGATTTTAATACCTGCTTGAACCCAACCCTTGATAGATCCACAGGTAATGAGCGTTATGGAAAAAGAGCAGCTAAAGTTCTGCAGGAGGGTATGGACTTGTGGAACATGACAGATGTATGGAGGATGAGACATAGTGGTAGAAGGGAGGGCACATGTACGCCAACCACTCACAACACATGGTCTAGAATAGACTACTGGCTACTCACAGCGGAGGCACGCACTTGGACGACGGCGGTCAGTCATTTATCCAAAACCTTATCTGATCCCTCTGAAGTGTGTATTACATTGAAGATCCCAACCCACATCCCTAAACAATTCACATGGCGATTACAGGGGAGTACCCTACTGGACCAGGTATTTAACACGGAGCTCCGACAGGTGATAACAGACTATTTCGATCTGAATGCTGGATCAGTGTCCAGTGCTGGTACTTTATGGGAAGCATTCAAAGTCACTATCAGAGGTCACTGCATTAGTAAACACGCTGGGATTCTAAAAGACATACAGCAACAATTGACACTTATAGAAAAAGATATTGGAAAGCTAGAGGCGAACTGGCGATTCTGCCTTGTTAGGAAGAATTAGGGGAAAGATGGATGACTATTTTACATATGCACAGGATGAGATAAAATACAAATCAAAGAAGTACACGGCACGGAATTATGGCGAGGGTGGAAGACCAGGGAGGGCTTTGTCCCATAAGATCAAACCATCATACACGACTTCATACATAACACAAATTAGAGACGATCTAGGTACCACGCAGTATGACACACCGGCCATTCTGGCCCGCTTTGTGCAATACTACTCACAACTATACGGCACGCAAACATGCACTCCTGCAGCGGATATTGATTCCTACTTGCAAGATGTGGCACTAGCTTGGCTATCTGACACTCATAGGAAATTCCTGAGCCACCACATTACTAAAGACGAAATTAGTGATGCAATTAAGTCATTACCAAATAACAAGGCACCAGGGGTGGACGGGCTCCCAGGTGAGTTCTATAAAACATATCAAGACCTCTTGCAGCCACACCTAGCTGCAATGTACGAAGAGGCCTATGAGACAGGTAAGCTTCCTGATTCACTTAGAGAGGCACTGTTAATCGCGCTGCCTAAACCTGACAAGGCTCTGACGAACTGCGACTCTTACCGGCCCCTATCCCTCATAAATATAGATGTGAAAATATTAGCAAAGGTGATAGCCACTATAATACAGCTCCTACAAGAAAAACTGGTTCTGGCTGATCAGGCAGGATTTGTAACAAACAGATCCACTACCCAAAACTTGAGAACCATTTTTGCCCTCTATCACCACTTGGATCCGGAGATGCTGGCGGCGGCTGCGTTGCTGCATGCAGCAAAAGCCTTTGATTCGGTGGGATGGGAATACATGTTTGTGGTACTGCGTAGGATGGGCTTCCCGGTGAGTTTTGTAAGATGGATAGCCATCCTGTATACAGACCCGACTGCTAGGATTAGAATTAATGGAAAGACATCCGACCCTATACGCATAAGTAGAGGAACGAGACAGGGGTGCCCGCTATCCCCCATACTATTCACACTGATACTAGAGCCCCTCGCCTGCAAGATTCACCAACACCACTCCGAAGCTGCCCCACAGCTGGAACTGCGTCCCCTTAATATATCGCTGTACGCAGACGACATGGTACTGGTTATGCGTGACCCCAACAAATACCTGGACGGCATGATCAGGGAATATATTCGATTTGAACGCTACGCAGGTCTGCGTATCAATTGGGATAAATCGGTGTTAATTCCTCTAACGCCGTGCACCACACAACCAATTCTGAACTACCCTCTCAAATGGCATACCGACCCAGTTAAATACCTGGGTATCTGGATACATAGGGACCCAGACCAAGTATTGAAAGAAAATTATGGTAAGGCACTAACTAAACTAGATGACCAGATTACACGATGGACTAAGCTACCCTTGTCGCTGGCAGATAGGATTGCGCTACAAAAAATGATAGTACAGATTTCTATATCTATTTATTAACATCCCGATCTGGTTAACACAGGCATTCTTTTCTACACTGCGGACTATGTTACAAAGACTCACATGGGCGGGAAAACAAGCTAGAGTGAGCTGGAAAGTGTTGACGAAACCGTACCACCAAGGTGGTTTTGGGGCACCTGACATGCAATTGTATTATTATTGCGCGCAGGTGCAGCATGCACATTACTGGAAGACACATCATGCGCACATCCCACACGTCGCGGTGGAAACGGATAGTGTTAAGCCCACTCCACTGATGGCTTTTATATCCAACCCTTCATCTTATATACACACAGACACGATCCAACCAGTGCGCTGTACTTCCAGAGAAAACAGACTACCTATTTGTGCCCCAGCACTCCCTATAGACAATCACCCGAGAATATCAGTGACGCAAGAGAAATATATGTCATCATTATTGGGAGACATGCAGTTGAATATAATGAAAGATATTTTCCCACATGGTAGGTTTATACAATGGAATGATCCATCGCTGAGCGTACACAGTCCACCAATGAAAACATTTGCTCATATGCGCTTACAAATGGCGATAAAGGACATGTACACCTCCTATCCGGAGGAGCCGTCGACACTCCTTGCATTACAATCATTACTACAAGCACCGACCAGACGGAAGCTAATCACACGTCTATACTTGGCCTCGCAATCAGAACAAATAGAGACAGGTAACACGGCATTGACTAGATGGGAAGCGTTACTGGGTGAAACTATTGAAGAACAGGATTGGGATTAGAGTTGCACGCAACGGTAAATACTAACATCGAACTGCAACTTGCGAATTATTCATTTCAAATTTCTGCACCAATTTTATTATTCCCCGATTCAACTTCACAAATATGAGCTCAAACCGCACGACAAATGTTATAGATGCAACGCTAGCCACGCCGACTTTTTGCATATAGCATGGGCATGCCCGCTGGTACACAATTACTGGCAAGAGATAATTACTGCGCTTTCACAGATGCTAGCCGAACAAATTCCGAATGCTCCTCGGGTGTGCCTGTTAGGGATGCATAAATCAAAACCAGCAAAGAGAAGGAAATTTCTTGGGGTGTCCCTGTTGCTAGCTAAGAGGAGAGTAGCTATCAGATGGGGTAGCAAGGGCCCCCCAAGGTTCAAGGACTGGCTAGTGGACATGTCCTATTGTAGGGAAACTATGGAGGTATATGCGGAGGAACCGCCGCAGGCATCGAGGCCCAGAGATTTTTGGGAACCACTAAAACAATATCTCTTAAGCACAGTGCCTAGGGACTAAAGCCAAGGGATGGGGGGTGGGGATGGTTGGAGAGGAATGACCGGGAGTGGTACTTCCGAGAAAAGGAAAAAATGTATGATGTATACGCTGAGCTGGTCTATGTCTATGTATGCAGGTCATGCCTAAAGGGGTAAAAGGGGATATATGTATCAACGGAAAACCCTAATGTACATTACAGGTTCTTATTACACCACTGTATGATCCTATGTGTCCACCGAAAAATGCCTGATGTAAAATGTATGGATCATGTTTCTATTTTTGTAACATACGATGTAAATCTTTGTAATGATACTGTGAAATAACATGTCAACTGGACGAAATAAATAAATTAAAATAAATAAATTAATTAATTAACTCCTGGAAATTGTTACATGTATAAAATATACCAACACGTGGAAAAGTGTTAGCAAGAGTATGCAATACATAATAGAAAACTGTAATACTAAATTAGATAACACAACAACAAAAAATGCCTGATTGAAATTAGATTTGGTCAATACAAAACAAGAAAACTAAAACATTTTTAGCAATACTAGTGTTGATGCAGAGAAAGTTAAATTGAATTACATGTCCAAAAGACAAGGGTGGACTTGTGGATTTCACCAGGTTGCACCATGTGAGAATTTTTTTAATTATTTGTACTTTATTTTTAATTAAAAAAATTAATGTTGTATATTTACATTTATTAATTAGCTTGTACCCTGTAAAAGAATTCATATATATTAATATCCTTTCTTTTTACATATATTCAGGGATTTCCATTGTTTATATATTTTTCTTTTTTAATTTAGAGTTGAGAATAGTAAATCTGAACCCTACAAAGTCCACCACTCTCCCTGAGATTTCTTCGGTTGGAGTGGGGATAGTAAATATAAACACTCCAAAGTTTAACACTTTCCTTACTGCTACTTAGGTTGGAGTGGGAGTAGTACATTTTCACTAATTTTAAATACTCTTAGATAAACTTTTTAAAGATAAAAGTTTGATTCTTAATTTTTTTACGCATTGTAACTGATATTTATTTTATATTTTATGTTTATTAGTTTTGAGGTAGAATGAGCATTTGTTCAGTTTTCTTTTAGATATTTGTTGTGACGTTATAGTAAATATTTATTTTATTCTTACTTTTATTTTTTGTTTGGAGTAATATTAATTTTAGTAATGTATATCTATATTTATTTTTTATCAATTTAATAATGTAATTACACAATTTTAGACGTCATTATAATATATTATATTTAGGTCTGAAATCATAAAGTGTTTGCTATCCCAGCACCAGTGAATACAGCGCATTTCGGCCCTCCTGGCCTTTATGACGCATACAAGTTTGTGCAAGCAAGTTCATTATAAATCAAACACAACCATGGACGTGAAAATAGGACTGCAGAAAAAATAATATTACCAACACAGGTCTGGTGGCCGTCTTGTAGTGAAGTATGCAGATACCCATAGTACAAAGACAAATAATCAGTCTGAGTGTATTGAATCACAGGTGAGTAAAGCTCAATCCAAATAAATGCAAGATGCATTGCTGTAGTGCAGAGTCAACATTAAAGTAGCTTGTCAATACTTTGGGGTAACATGACATATAGCAAAATTCTATTAAAAAAAATTAAGTGATCAAATGGAATACATGAGCTCTACAACGTTAATGCTGAAAGTTAATACGAAGGCATTCACATACTCGCTGTGAGGATCAAAAGCTAAAAATAGTCCTCTGAATGCACCATTTACAAATGAAGTACTGCTTCAGTTGTCTACAGAGAGAAGGGTGTGTTAGTGATCCAACAAGGCTGGGAAGTAAATCCATTTATGTAAGGTCTATGAGATAAACGGAGTGTATCCAAAATTACAGCGTACATAATATAAAAACAAAAACATTCAGAGTTGCTGAAATCCGGGTGCACAGTCTCGTCCCAGTGGGAAAATGCTGCAGTTCATCTATACCACATATCTGAGAGGTTCACAAGTTCATGAATACAGCCCCTAAGCTTACATCATCACATAACTAAGTGTACAATTCTTCCACATGTGCAATCCACTTTGGAGTGCGTGTTTTCTTAATTTCAATTGGGAAATGTTTACTGCATATTTGTTGGATCGGGACCGCTTCTGATACAACGCACCACCCCTGTTGCGAGCAGCAAACTTACACCGGAGTAAGTGTCAGATATTTTTTAAATCACGCCCAAGCGCGCTTGTGCGAAATGGTCCAGTCTGTGATCAAGGCAACCAGCCAAAACGTTAGACTAATGGATGCAAACGCTGCAGTTAACTTTGAAAAATAAAGCCACATTCACGATATTGTGCCTCACCTTGCTTTGCTGTCCAGTGTGGTTAATGGGCTGCTTCGTGCCCATACTGTGAGGCCGCCCTGAAGAGTCTGGGGCTCCGGAAACGGGGGAATGCTTTTGTTATATATATATATATATATATATATATATATATATATACACATATATATATATATATATATATATATATATATACACACACACACACATATATATACATATATATATATATTTAGTATTTGTATGTAATTATTTATATTGTCTATATTTGTATTTATGATTTAATTTTAATATATTTCTTTATTTTTTTTAATTGTTTCTTTATTTTTATATGTAATATGTTTATAAAGTTAATATAATGTTGCCAACTTTTAAATGTATATACTTACTACGTAATGTTCTTTTTGTACTTTACAGAGTAAGCAGGTCAATATTTTTGGCCCCAATATTTTTCCACAATATTTCTTTATGTTTTTTTACCTCAACATTATACTAAAGAAACTTGTTTTTTATAGACAAAAATCCAAATAGTACACCTGAAAGCAGTGATAGGAGTAGGTTTCCAGGCCAACTTCTGGGAATGTTTTGTGAAATATCATGTGGGGGACTAGGGTGGGCTGTTTCCCATAGCGTTTTGAAAGAGGGTTACTCCAGTCTTTGGCTGGAGTGAATCTCTGACCATTTCCAGCGTTGGAAAGGGCAAGAAAAAGAATTTGAGAATGTACACAAACAAATATGTTTGTAGGTATTCTTAAATTTGCATGTACACTTGAGTGGATTCTTCTTTTTTGATCCACAAACACGTGAAATAACCCACATCCAGGTGCTGCTGGCAGACTGGTAGCCGGCATGAACCCACCAGTTTTACTATAGATGATTCTTAATAAATAACTCTACTTGGAACAAACACCATACAGCCACTGAACAATGTCTGTATTCCTCCAACTAACTCCTCCCTCAGATACGTTGATTACCCCGCAGCTCAAAAAGTTTAGACTTTACGCAATACAAGAATGTTCTTAATGAAACACACTCTCCCTATAACTAGCTGCACCTCAGTCAACCGCCAGCACCTTATTCATTACTTTTAATCACAAGCCCAAAATATTGTTGCAAAATTTGAGAAATGATTTCTCCTACTGAGAATGAATGGGTGGATACTCAGTCACAGAGCTAAGCACTAGTATGTGCTTGGGTACATATACAGAGATGCTTATGTAGGTACCCCCTTAGTATAATGCACTTTTCTCACCATGATTCATAAAGAGAGTTTTTTTTAAGGTTACATATAGAATTATACATTCCTGTAAACAGATTTTTAACATGTCAAAGTGGAAATAACAAACCCAAAATAACTATAACTGACATTCAGTATTTACTTAAATTACCAGCTTTACTGTAAAATAAAATAAATGCAGCCCTTTTACTTTAACCTTCACTTTAGCATACTTTAGACGGTATTTATTATTTCTAGAAAGAAACATTTTGCCACAGCATTTATACCAGTGCCAAAGCGTTGGGATTGAAGTTATGGAATATCCACTAAATTCATCCATATTTCACTTTCCACATATCTGGGGGCCAGACAATAGAATGTGCGTCTGGGTCACAACATTCGCATGCATCAACTTTTTGCAAAGATAAGGCACTTTGGTATTGCATAAGGGGCCACAGACACTAAATGTTCACCAACGCAATCTTAAGGGGACCTTCCCTTATTTGGTAAGGGATCCTTAGTACCTATCCCATAATACAGACCCAAGAGGAGACGGGTCCCAGTGACTCTCCATGTATACCCCTGCAGGTATGGTGGAAATAATGTTATTCACTGCATAAGGTTGGACTGTTTTCTGCTAGAAACAGGCCAAGTTTTGAATCTGAGCTTTAACAGCAGAGCTAACAAGATACGTAGGATGACCTTCGGATCTGCCTATTTCAACCACTGCCTTTCTTCAAAGAGCCTCACTCAGCCATTACCTTGAGACTAACAGTCACACCTCGGCTCAGCCCAGTGGAGCATTCATCTCTCACCCAGTGTTAATGGCTGCATTCTTCTTTCTCCACTCCAGTATTGCACTGACTGCATGGGGCAGTTAATTTACAACCAGACAGCTTTCAATACAGTCCGCCATTTTTATTGTCTGGCTTTAATGTGCTTGCTCTAAATGCATTAGCCCAAAAAAACTCTAAACCACTGGCTTGGTCAGTGCTTGTTTTAAATTGCTGATACCAGTCTTTACATCCTAACATAGAACAGCTTGTTTATCTCTCTCATATGCTCTTTCACTATGCACCAGCTTTTAGTCGGTTCTCGACCAACTGAAATTTACCAACCACCCCCAAATCAACCCACCACCACATCCAGATTCCAGCCCTTCCATCACTTAACCTCTTTACATTGGAACTTGCATCCGGATAAGTTACAGATATTGTGTCCTTACTCTTCTATGAGAACTTCTTTCTCAGTGGACAATAAACCTTTCTTCTCCATGAACTGCCTACTGATGGGAGGCACAATCAATTTGTACCTTTTTGTTTATGTAGCATACCTGGTTATGTGAATAAACTATATACTGTACCTTGAACAGTATCTCATTCGCCCACCCAGCACCACAAAAACCAACAGCGCTTCCATATGTATCTACCCAATTACGATACAGGTCTCCTGTAGCTTTCTCACTGGTACTCATGTGCAGCTTCCAGTAGACCTTTATTTCTGAATGTTTTTAGGTCTGTATTAGAAAAGACGTTTTGATTAACCTACAGTTATATGCACAGTATACTTCAAGAGACTTTTAACCAGCCTTCTTCATTCATTGGTCTGTTACGGAGTCATTCACATTTTTATTCCACCTACTACAGTAAACAACATGGGACAGTGGGTCAGCCACTTTCAGCCTCTGGCTAACTTAACACGGAGTGATGAGGTTCTACCCTTTAACAAGAAGCTCATCCACACACAAAGTAGTTACATAATATGCAAGGGACTACTATGGCAATGACCGTTTTTCGAGATTTAGTAGGCATGGCTTCTGCAAAAATAACGTTTTGCAAAACCCACGACAAAACAAGCACCTGACCGAGCCAAAAGGCTGCCAGCCAAATTATATGTACTGGCTTTACCAATAACTGTTAAATTAATGAATGTGTTTATTTGTCCTTAACTAAAAAGTAGTTTCAAAATAAAATAATCTAATCCACGAACGGGATGTTTTTCCCTTGTTTAAGTTAGTTTAAACCTCTTTAATTTTTTTAATATTTACAATACTTTTACATGTAGAATTTGCATACAGTTCTGCACTGCTTCAACATATTTATCAAGTAAATAACACCATTTAAATTATACCACTATTGTTTGTATTTTTTTACCATTTAATATTCTTCATTAATTTATGTTTGACATTTTCTAGTAGCATAAACCGGTTTTCATTATTGTTGTTAAATCTTAGAAGAAGAATAAATACATAAATGATGAAGACAGTCAATTTGTAATTTTATAGCTTATGTTTCCTCAATAGGAGGAAAAAAATTAGTTAGAAACTCATGGGGTCTTCCGAGAAATGCATAAATAATTAAATTTTTTCTCCATTATTTTACAGCGATTTGAAAAGGGCTGCTGACAACTGTTTCACCAACCGCAAACTGACAAAAATGAAATGACAGGCTCTATGTTTCAATACCATTAAACCCATGACTTTTTATCAAGGAAATTAAAAGTGATGCACAATGAAAATCAGACAGTCAGGCACTCAGAGCACTGTTAAATACATAAAAGGCAGAGACAACTTTCGGTTTACTTCTGAGTAAAACTTTTTAACAGTAGATGTAGTATTGAGTGTGAAGAAAACAATATCTAGGAGTCTATCATAATGAAGACCTGAGTTATTATGCAGGTAGCCCTGCTGATTCCCCACAGAAATGTCAGAGGATTAAAAGTTAATGTTATGCAGCTTACTAGAGCTCAAAATGTTGGAAGTTTCCCTGCTGCGCCACAAATGTAAAGGTCAATGGGAAGATAGCTTTGATACAATAAAGACAATAGGACTTCCCCTCTTAATTACACCTGAACTTTTCAAAAAAGGAAAAGTCACTCTCATAAAAAAGGAAAACCTCAGATTCTTTTACAACTATTAACTTAATTCAGCTCATGAGTTTACTGCTTACAAACCACGAGCCACCAAGTACAAATGCGTCAAATGTAACACAATAAATGAAAACAGAAATAAATATTCTCTTCCAAAAATGCACCCCTGAAGAACAGTTTGCATCGTAGATAATTTTCAGAACCATTTTTAAGTCTAACCCAGAGAAAGCATTTACATTTTTTTTTGGGGGGGCGGGGGGTTAGGGGATGAGAGGGACGGAGGGAGAGAGAAAGAGGGAGGGAGAGAGAGGGAGAGAGAGGGAGGGAGGGAGGGGGAGAGAGAGAGGAGGGAGAGAGGAGGGAGAGAGGGGGGGAGAGAGAGAGAGAGAGAGAGCATGTGTGTGTGTCTCTCTCTCTCTCTCTCTCTCTCTCTGAGGGTGCGATCAAATTGATTTGACAGGCAGCAATATAAAAAAAATGTTGCAGCTTCCATCACAATGCACAGGTCTCAGTCCCAGTGTCCTGAAAATGCATTTAAAAGAATTAGACATTAGGGGCAGAGTAGGAGTACCATGACCCCTGGTCTTTATGGGGC
This sequence comes from Lissotriton helveticus, assembly GCF_964261635.1. Classification (NCBI taxonomy): domain Eukaryota; kingdom Metazoa; phylum Chordata; class Amphibia; order Caudata; family Salamandridae; genus Lissotriton; species Lissotriton helveticus. The sequence goes on from NC_136065.1 coordinate 1,089,907,057, forward strand.
AGGGGGTGTCCAGGGCCAAAATCAATGACAATTTCTGGGGGCTTTTCGCGATCCTGCTGGAGCCAGCGTGGCAGACTGCAGGGCCTCACCCAAACATCCCCTATCACTGCACATGGCTTAAACCTTCGGTGGTGTGTGCCAATGTATTGAACGCAGGCCCTGGCTGCAGACCAGGGATTGCGCCCAGTCCCCTTTCACCCACGGTACACAGCTGACAGCCATGCGCACTCATGGTTTGGGTGCAACCAGGCCCTGTGCCCAATCTCCTTATTCCAGATGGGCACGGCCTTTGGCCCTGATGGGTTGGGTGCAGGTCCTTCGCCCAACCCCTTCCATCCCACTGTGAATGTAGGCCAGTCCCTGCTCCCAACCCGGTCCCCATGTCCACACATGAGGAACTGTTCACAAACGTATTGTGATACAATATTATAGTTTCTGTTATCAAAATACAGAAGTTCACTGGAAAAAAGGCAATGTAGAGTTATATATGGGAAAGCCTGTAAGATTTTTACTTTGGTTAAAACTCCTGAAAAAGCACTACCCGTTGAGAAAAAAATAACAAGGAAAACAAGCAAGTTATGCTCATACATCATGCTGTAAACCCAGCAGCTCAGCAGCAGTCTGCATAGATCTACTCACGGCCACACAGGCACATAAATTAACCTGTGTTATGTTGAAAGGCCAAACAGGCTGGAGTGAGTCATTCATATGTAATGAGACTGACTTGGTACACCTATCGGCCTTTTCGAGGCACCTGATGGAGCAAGGTGGAAACAAAAATTTTTGTTTTCCCCTTTTGAAGTTACTTCTCCATAACAGTAATATGTATTAATTGTGTGGTTATGAAATTAACGACATAGAATAGAATGCACCTACACAAATACATGTGGGATACTAAATTGCATGTAATTGCAAATTGTAATCTATTCATTTGTAAAGTATTGTGTCCTAAAAAGTACGCATTTGTCATAATCTAATTGTAAATTGCATGAATGTGCTTTCTGTCTGTTTAATTGTGGCATAAATCATGAAGATTGCTAAGTAAACCAGGCATATATGTTGCTTAAAGCTAGGTAACTACTAACTGGTATACTATTAGTAGGGGGAGAGGTAAACAGAAGGGCTTTATTTCTCAAATTTACGTTTATTTGTGTTGGTTTCTATAATAGTTCCTAAAAATGTGGCCTATGTGGCTAATACAAAATGGAGGCTGACTGAGACTCCGAGTTTGCGAGAAAGTACGCTGCGCAAGTTTGGAAAGGGAGAAAAGCAAGCAACCTGTGCCTGTACAGAATGGGTCAAGGACAGTGTGGCCTGCATCTTGGAATGGATGCCAACTTTTTCGAATGTCAGCATCTTGAACATGCGAATAGGGCATCGAATAACAAATTAAAGGACACAAGTGGAAGAAGCAGGACATGAACAATGGGCTTACTATTTTTTTCAATTATAACGATGACTCTGTGGAAATTGAACAATAATGTGATGAGTTGATGCTCATCCACCCCTCAAGTGACCAATCACGGACAGTCTAAGACCCCAAAGTTACGAATTTTAGATAGATAAGTTAGGGAAAAAGGGTATAAAAGAGGACATTTGGGACGATGAAAGGAGCATACTTTTTCGATTTATCTTTGCACCCCGACAGGCTGTCGGTCTGAGCAACTTTTCCTCTGGCGCAGGGACTTTGAATTTTTCTGAACTTTAACTTTTGAATGGGTGCGGAGTCCTATGAGAGGAGAACATCGAGAGAGATAGAGAGGTGTTTTTGGGAACTATTCGGTCCTTATGCTGATGTCTGCGTTTCCAAATTTCTTTGAAAATAAAAGATAGAGGTCATGCTAGGAAATCTAGTCTCTAAATAAATAAATGGAGAATTAAGCTGGTCTTGTTGTCCTTTAGTTAACTTTTACTAGCTGATCCATTGACAAATAATGGTGGGGTGTTTTAAATGTTTTCCTTAAATCAAACCCATGGTACTAGAAGTTAAACTGCAGATGCAAATAATGTATAAAATTTAGTTTTAGACACTCCGCTATAATCCAGCAGCTCTCCTTTGTTCTTCACCGAATCCTCGGAGCAGGGTAGATGTGTGTATGAATGATTTGCAGTGTTATGGGCCCACTGATGTGTAATTTGTGATTAGCTCCTTGGGTTAAGGTGATGGTTTTACAGAGAATTTCTGGAGCAGCGCTGCATCAGTTAATTACGTGGTAGCAGAGCATAGGTTGCTATAGGCTAACTAGGATACATGATGTGTAGATTAGAGTATACAGAATTTATGACTAACATCTGTTGAGTCTGTATTGAGTTATATGTAGTCTGGAAAAGGCTTCCGGAAAGTGTGGGAAGCTGGTCACTCTGTCTGCAGGCAGAGGAAGAGTGGCAAGTGAAGACGCACATCACATAGTCTGTTTCAAAGTGGTGACATCGTCGTATGTTACAAGTTTAGGGACCTTTACGTGTAAAAGTGGTGAATGTATAGTGAGGGCAACCTGTGAAATCTTGGGTCTGAGTGTAGGGATCATTGCGTATTCTGTCTTAAAACTCTACCCGGAGAGAGTAATAAAGTTTATCCTAAGCTTGAGAGAAGGGTAAGGTAGAGGGAAGTGCTACTTTATCGGCGAAAGTAAAATTCTGTGGTAGAGAAGAGGTAAGCGCTGTCTATTGGAAATACAGAATACTTGTGTAATTGAGAAAACTATCACTTTGGTTTTAGCGAAACAGACAAATGGAGTTGTTTAATGTAGTTACTAACTGATTTTGCTGTATAAAAGTATAAACACAGAGTACCGATACATTTTGTAAAGGAGGGGGTCAGTCGAAGCTGCAGAAGCCGGATCAGGGCTGACGTCAAAAGTGTCGCGCTGGGATTGGTCCGCGTGACCAAAACAGAGTAAGGGCTAATTGGTGCATCAGTGAAAGCAGCAAAATAATTGGTTGAGCACCAATGAAACGTATCTTGTTCCAATTGGTGCGTTAGTGTGAACCGCGCTGTGAAAGGCTGGTGTTACGAAGCAGTTTTTGAAAGAGTACGCAATCTTTTGAAAGACAGGAAATTAACAGAAAATGGAGTTTTACTATGGAGCGTAGAGAGAAAAATCTTCATGGTTTAAAAAATTGAAAAATGTGTTTAAAAAGGATAAAGTAATTGAGACAAGGGAGGGAAAATTGCTTCCTCCGCCTAAAACGCCTGCATCATACATGATGACAAAATATGGCTACCATACATGTATATGGTTAGAGAATTGGGCGAGATATATATAAAAAATGATGGTGCATTAGCTTTCCCAGAAGTAGGATCTTTCAGCCTTGCAGTGTTAAGAAATTTGAGAGATAAGATGATGAAGCTTGAACCAAGACCTAGACCAACTCAGTTTGAAGCGTTAGCTGAGTGGGAAGATGAGATGCATGATTTGGAGTGAGAAAGGTTTGAGGACTACTTAGGACCAAAGAATAGATTTCGTGGATTTTGGAGAGATACTCATGAGAATAGAATGCAGAGATGGAGAAATGCTAATATGTGTGATGGGATGTATCCAGTTAGAATGGTTGATGAAGGGGTAGGACGAAAATGCATGGAAAAGATAAATAATGTGGAGATAGGAAGGAAAGGTTATAAGGATTGTGAATCAGAGGATACAGTGCTGGAGGAGATCTTAAATAGGAGACTACCACCATATCAACCAAGTTCCATAGGTACAACCCCAAATGCTCCAACAATGGAGGACAGGTTTGCAGAGACTCCAAGGCAATTTTCAAATTTTAGAGATCTTCCGGAAAGAGTAGAAGTAAGGTACGATTCTGATATTCCATTATTGTGAACTAGACTTACTGGTACACCTAAACAAAGTGATGAAACGAGGAAAAATGAGAACAGAATGGAGAGGCAAATTGAAGAACAACCAAGTACTTCTGAATATATACGTTCAAAAAATGAGTTAACTGAAAAGATACAAGAACTTACTAAAAATATAGAAGCTGTAACTGTTCCAGTAACAATATGTCCTGTAATTCCCGTGTTTGAGAATCAGAAAATAAAAGAACCTTTAACTATTCCTTTGAATCAGAGTCTACAAAAAGTGAAGGAAAAGGTTTACCCAGACTTGTCAGAAATTAAACGTACTAATCAAATGACACAGCCTGATTTAACTTTTAATCAAAGTTTTCCGTATAAATTTCCAAAAGGTGCGGAGTCTGGTTCTATGACTCCTGAGAAAAGTGTAGAGAAAATCGATATGACACAAACCCCAGTAGGACCATCAGAGCAGGAACTAAGTGATTGGATTAAAACTTTGAAATTGAAAGCAAATGAACCAAAAATGTTAGATGTGGCTAGATTAAAATTGATATGGAGGAACTAATAATTGGAACGATTGGGACAGATAGATTGAAATGTTATCGAGATGACGAATTGATGTTTATGAGTAAAAGTATTACATCGGAAACCAAAAATATGCATGATCAATTTGAAGGGTTAGAGAGTGAAATGGATGTAGATTTGACAAAATATAAAGTGCTGCAGAAACCTTATAGAGTGGATTTTACAGAAAAGGATATAGAAAATATGAATACGGCATGAAGAATAACTCAAATAAAAGAATTGATTGTGTTGTTGAGAAAATGGGGAGACATTGATAAGTGGAAAATAATATGGGCAAAGAAAAGAGGAAAACAATGACAAATCAACATTAGCTTTCCCAGTAAGAGAAAAAGAAGTGGTAAATGAATTTCCTATGAGAGAAATGCCAGAAGGAGGATATGTACATGTACCCTGGAGTAGACAGGACATATTATCATTTACGAATGACTTTCCTAGTTTAAGAGAGAAACTAGTAGAATGGTATAGACAAGTAGATCGATTTGTAAAATTTTCAAAGGTTTTATGGGAAGATTTAGATGGACTGTTTGACATAGTAGTACCAGCAGATCTATGGTCAGAGTATAAGATCACCGTAGATTGGCCTAAAACTGAATATCCACAAGATAAAGTAACAGGTGCTCCTAGACCTGAAGTAATGCGAAAATATGAGCAAGTAATAGCGTTTCTGAAAAATAAAATCCCACCAAAAGAGACCGCTTGGGTAAAGATTGACAGAACTATACAAGAAGCAAAAGAATCAGTTCATGCATTGTATGAGAGACTGTTATTAGTGTTTAAACAATATAGTGGATATGAGGAGTTGAATGAAAAAGATATGAGTCATTTTGTATATCGTTTTGTGTTTGGATTAAGACCAGAAATAGGGGACATGATTAAGCATAATTTGATTGATGGGGTGGCAGTCATGCTCAGTTGATGAGGTTTTGAGGCATGCAAAATACTGTAGTGATGAAATCGAAGTAAAACAAAGAAAGCTTAAAGAGAAAGCAATGTGGGCACAAGTGAAAGTTGCAGAACATCAAGTAGCTCAATTAGAGGGGCGTGGCCAAGCAGAATGGCCGACAGGACCTGAGCTCCTGCAGCTCCTGGCCGGCCTAGCCCAAATATCCTGTTTTAGGGCTGATCCTATGGCCGCTCGACGGAGAAACTTGTGGATTCGGAGCCCCGATACCCTGGGGCACACTCCGGTGTCGAGCTTGGGGGCGGATGACTGCGGCGGGAGGCGTGCAGCTTCCGGGCCGCGGGCGCCCGGCGCCCTGACTACGTGAGGCTGGTGCTGCGGCCTAAATTACGAGCCACTGCCGGAGTATCCCTGAGGCCGCGGCATGTTCCTGGGCAGCGGCGACTTGAGGGCTATACGTCCCCGGGGCCGGAAGCTTGCAGCGTTGGTGGCGGTTTCTTCCTCCGAGACCCGGGACTTAGTGGGCCCTGCCGCACGGAAGAGCGGCAGAGACGGTGAGGCCTGGTGCGGCTGTCGGGCAAGAGCCGAATAGGCCTGGAAAGAGCTGGAGAGTGCGGACCCCTACTGCCATCAGGGGCCTCCCGCTGAGCCTGACACACGCTGCCTACCTGGCGGGGTGACCGCCTGCCCCCTGGTCACTGGAAGTGGGGGGAGGAGCTGCGGGACTGAGTGGCACGCCTCGAGACCATCGAGGGCCCTAGAGGGGGCGCAGCGGCCCAGGACCCGGAGCGGAGCACCTGTGGGCCCTGAGGGGGCCGGAGTGGACTTTGCGCTGCATGCCCCGAGATCCGGGCATTGGCGCTGTGGCGGGTGTTCTCCCGGGAGCCCCGGGACTTGTTGTGCCATTGCTGTGTACTGTGGAGAGATGGAGCCGCCCCGGAGGTGAGGTGATCGGCGTGGCGCAGCTAACTGCGGACGGGTGCGGGGCGCCTGGAGGCACTGATTCTGGCCTGTGGCCCCCTTTCTTGCTGGGATTGTTGAGGAGCTCCTGCCCTGGAGAGGTGCCTGGGCGGTGCGTGGACTGGCTCCCCGTGGGCCCCGCCCCTGAGTGTTGGAGCCTGTGAGTGGAGGTAGCTGCCCGGGACCCGGCGCTGACAGCCCTTGGCGCTCTTCTCTGGCCCTCGTGACCTGCGGGGTCTGCTTCACCTGGGGCGGCTGGAGGTGGGGAGACGGCGGTCCTCGCGAGGACATTGCCCGGTGGGTTCCTTTTGGCCGCACCGCTACCGCACCATCGTAGCGGCCGGATTGAGTAAGGTTGGCTTAGTACCACGGACCTGTCTAGCCCCGGAGCGGTGGCCCTGGGAGGCTGGACATGGAGGTGAGGGCCACACTGTGAGACGGACGCTGGGCCTTTGGAGTGGTGGTGAGTGCGGCCCAGTGCTCTACAGGATCCTCTGGACCCTCCCTGGGGGCTGCCGGGGTCCATATCCGAATTGGGACTCGCTGGTGGCGTGTTGCTGGGAGGGCGCCTGAGGAAGCTTTTCAGGGGCATATACGATGCGGAAGGACAGGATGGCCCGCGCTTCGCAACCCAACACCATCACCCAATATACCACGCCGCGCCGGGAACCTGCGGAAGCCGAGGATCTTTTGGCGGCCAGTTCGGACAACCCACAGGACGATGTGCTGGTGCCGGACACCTTGATGCCGCCTCTGGACGCTCTCCCGCCTACGGTCTGCACGATACCGGAGACCCTTGGCGAAGCAGCCGCTGCGGCGGGGATCCGGGCCTGAAGGAAATATCCTTGTTTGCTGGCTGGTCCTTTTATCTGTATTTCTTTAACGGCATTGGGTGCCGTGTCTGGTCTGGAATGATTGTGTGGGGCGGTGGCCTTCGGGAGGGGTTGAGGTTCAGCTGGGCGCCAGTCCTTAATACCTGAAAGTCCGAGTGGCGCAAGGTATGCTCAATGGGCTGACTGTGCTGGGGGCTGCTTGCGGGGGAATGGGTTTTTCCTAAGTATTGTTGGGGTGGTTGCTACCTTTGAAGGTAAGGGGTTGCTGTGTACGTCCAGGCACCGGCAGGGGAAGGGGAAATCGGCATGTTTAGTTGTTGCAGGAATATTGCTGGGGCAGGGGGGGCAGTTGGAGGGGGTTGTTGGAGGGGTCTGTTTCAGGCATCAGTTGTATGACAGTTTGGGCACAGACGGAGAGGGTTGCAGGACGTGGAGCTGGGGTCCTGGAGGGGCCTGATGACTGGTCATGGGATATACGTTTTTAACATGGAATGTGAGGGGGCTGGGCACGTGCGCTAAACGGCATAGAGTCCTCTCATTCCTCCGTAGACACGGGGTCTCTATTGCAAGCCTCCAGGAGACCCATTTAGATGATGAAGGTGCCCGTAAATTGGGGAGAAAGTGGCGGGCCAACTGTTTCATTCTTCCTTCTCTACCTATGCTAGGAGGGTACTTATTTGGGTGGCGCCCGGGGTCCCCTTTGCTATTCAGTACATGGAGGCGGATATACAGGGTAGATACCTGCTCCTGAGGGCGAAGCTTGATGGGAGAGACCTCACAATATTGAATTCATATGCCGCTAACGTAGATGACCCCGGGTACTTCTTGACTCTCCAGGAGGTTCTGATTCCGGATCTGGAGGCCCCTCTGTTCTGGCTGGGGGACTTTAATTGCGTCTTGGACCCCGTAATGGATAGATACCCGCCCGCGCGGGCACGAAGCCGCGTATGACGAAGCAGCTCAGCGAGGTAATGAGGAACCTGGGAGTGATAGATATTTGGCGCCAGCGACACCCGACCCTGAAACTATACACATGTTTCTCCCCCACTCATAAGACACATCGCAGGCTAGACAGGGTTTTGGTCGCCAATATAGATGCTTCCATCTCACTGGCAATCACTCATCAGGCTCGTTTTTTGTCTGACCACTCCCCAGTGTCGTGCACGGTAGCGTGGCAGGGGCGACCCTCCCGCCCCCGAACCTGGAGGATGCCGGGGGGACCTTTTGCAGGACCCGATAGCGAGAGACCATGTGCAAAATGCACTCAACAGCTACTTAGAGTTGAACTGGCAGGAGGGGTCCCTTACCTATTCCACCAAGTGGGATCCCCTTAGGCGGTGATAAGGGGTGAGTGTATGGGCCTCACCTATGGGGTCACGAGGCAACTTCTCCGAGACCTACGGGAAGCTGAGGGTAATTTATTACAGCTACAAACGTTGCCAGACCCGGATGAGGCACAGCAGGAGACGGAACGGGCGGCCCGAGCCTGTGTTCATGACATCTTAGATCGGCTCGATAAATACACATTAGGCCAATTCAGGCAGCGGCTCCATAGAGAGGGTGATAAGGCGGGTCGGATGTTGGCCTGGATTCTGCGGCGGGAATTCGCCCCGGAGAGGATAGTAGCACTGCGGGACGCTGCGGGCGTGTGGTGCACTCTGAGGTGGCCATCCTCCGGGTCCTCCAGTCACACTTGCGGACCGTATATGCGGCCGACCCCGCAATCACCGAAAACTCATACCTGCCGTACTTGCAGGATTTACCCTTGCAGACCCTGTCGAGGGACGCAGTGGAGGACTTGGATGCAGCGTTGACGTTGGGGGAGGTGCGAGTTGCTATGGCCGGCCTCCCGAGGGCCAAATCCCCGGGGAGTGATGGTTTTCCATCTGAATTTTACCAGGCATTCAGTGATACCGTTGCCCCTAGCCTGTTGAAAGTGTATCTTGAGGCTTTTGAGAGTGGTGCCCTGCCGCCTAGTATGAACCAGGGCGAGATCTGCATGATTTTAAAGCCGGGTGGAGACAAATGTGACCCGGCGGCGTACAGACCCATCACCATGATTAACACTGACATCAAGATTTTGATAAAACTTTTGGCAGCCCGGTTGGCGCCGCATATGGTGAACTTGGTACACTCGGACCAGTGTGGGTTTATCCTGGGACGCAATACTGCCATGAATTTGCGGCGGTTGAACCACATTCTTCATGAAGTCCGTGATCGGGAGGAGCACTTGGTTATAGTGTCTATTGATATAGCCAAAGCGTACGACACTGTTGATTGGGGGTACCTCCTGGAGGTCCTCCGCGTGGTGGGCATGGGTCCCAATTTTTGTCCTTGGGTCCGCCTACTGTATGCGGCCCCCTGTGCCAGAGTGAGGTTGGGCGCAGGGCGCTCGGAGGAGTGGTGTTTGGGTTGGGGGAGGCGGCAGGGGTGTCCCCTCTCGCCGCTCCTCTTTGCCCTGGCGATTGAGCCTTTGGCGGTCCGTGTCCGCGCGGAGATGGCGCAATGGGGTATCCCGGTGGGGGACATGTGTAATGTGGTCTCTCTGTACGCGGATGATGCCCTCTTCTATTTGAGGACGCCAGGTGATTCGTTACCCATATTCTTGCACCACCTCGACCGCTTCGGGGAAGCCTCGGGACTGAGGATCAATCGCAGTAAGTCCTTGGTCTTTCCCGTGGCGGGCTTCGGAGTTGGACCGGTATCGGACCTCCCGGACCTTGGACTGCGCTGGAAACGGGAGGCCTTCCGCTATCTTGGAATTCAGGTGGCCCCGTCAGATTCGCAGGTGCTGGCTCGGAACGTTGAGCGGATCCTTACGTCTCTACAGCGCTCGGTAACCTTTTGGAATACCTTGCCGCTCTCCCTCATGGGACTGCTCGCTGTCGCAAAGATGGTGATGCTTGCCAGGATGCTTTATGTCCTACAGAATTCACACTGTCCTGTTCCCCCGCGAATATTTCGCACACTCAATACGCTGCTAACGTCACTGCTTTGGGTGGGAAGTCGTAGCCGGGTTGCGCTACCCACTTTGGTTCGGAGCTGGGAGGAAGGTGGTCTGGAAGCTTCGAGGTTTGATTTATATTATTACGCAGCGCAACTACTGCCGGCAGCGAGGTGGTTCGCGGACGCGGATGGGTGGGAGATGCAACTCTTGGCTGGGAGGGCCACCGAACGTATGCTACCGGTGGCGTTGATGAAGGGGAGGGGAGCGGATGAGACCCTACTGTATGTGGTGCGCCACACAGCTGGAATCTGGCAGAGGTTTGTGGAACGGGTGACGGGTAGGGAGTTACCGGTTTGGATCCTGGCACCCATAGTAGCCATGGAGGACCACATGTCCTTTAGGGACTGGAGTTCTGGAGGCTGCACGACTTTGGCTGACCTCTACCCAGGCGATTCGTTTGTCTCATACGAAGAGGCTGCGGAGGCCTTTGGGCTGGGAGGGGGACAATACTTACACTACCGTGGCATTCAGGAGGTGGTGAGGCAGACATGGCCCCAATTCCCCGAGACGCCTCAGACTTCCCATACACTGAACATCATTCTCTCCTGTGGTAGGGGTCGTAGATTGATTTCCTTGCTTTATTCTGCCATGCGTCAGGACTCAGTTCCACCGGTCCTGCCCATGTGGAGCGCTTGGGAGACCGATCTGGGGGCGGCCCTGGAAGCAGGACAGCGCAAGCGTATACGGAGCCTCACATGTAAAGTATCATGCAATGCAAGGTTCAAGCTCACACACTTAAATTTTATGCATCGCACCTACCTGACCCCGGTTTCGTTGCAGCGCATTTCACCTGATAGGGAGGACACCTGTCCCAGATGTGGGGCGGAAAGGGCGGGGTTCTTGCACTTGGCCTGTGATTGCCCCTTAGTGAGGAGTTTCTGGGAGGATGTGGTGGGATGTATAGCCGCCGCTACCGACCTTAGGATAGACTTGACACCGCTCCACTGTCTGCTGGCTCTGGTTCCTAGGCCCAAGAAAAGGAACCTCTCCTACAAATTATTGCAGCTTATGTTGGTCCTGGCGCGACGTAGGGTGGCCATTACCTGGATGGGGCGGAGGGCTCCAGAGATTGCCACATGGCTAAGGGATGTTCGGGAGTGGTCACTGGCAGAGGAGACTCATATGCAACATGCGCGAAGGGATGAGAGACTGCAGGAAGACTTACTGGCCTGGAGAGTCATGTGTACCGCCGGTTTGAACTTGAGTGATTCTGAGGGGACTAGTGAGGAACTGTTCCCGCCCGAGGGGTCGGGAGCCGATGGGGAGGGGGAGGGTGACGGGGACTGTTAGATCTGAATTGTCGGTGGCAATTGGCTGCTTCCTCATTTCCATTTTCGTTATCTCCTGATTGCAATGTATGTTTTTTATTGTACTCCTCAAGGCCGATTCTCGCCCTGTGATACCTGTAACCCAACAGTGCCTTAATGAGGTTATCGTTCCGTATGCAACAGTTTTATATGATGCCGTCAGTGGGGGGGAATGTTCATATTTTGTAATAACAAAAATAAAGTTTAAAAAAAAAAAAGTAGCTCAATTAGAGAATAAAAATGCATAAGGAAATCAGAATAGAATAAAGGGAAATGTCAGTAAACCAAAATTAATAGGAAATATAGAAGAACTAAATAAGAAATATCCATGTCATAATTGCGGCAGGATAGGACATTGGAGAAAAGAGTGTAAGTATCCACCGAACGTTAACCCAGAAAATACATCATTGAATCCACAGGTGCAGAATGAGGTAATTCAACAGCCATCGCCACAGCAACAGGTAGTTAATCAACAGAGTCAGGTGCCACAACCTCCACTTCCCCACAGTGTAAACCTACAGAGATACAGAGCAGAGACAGGATTCTGCGCAAGAGATCAGGTAGAAATCCCAGAGTGAATGCGAGTCCGCAGTATTGGCTGAAGGAAGACGGGAGTGAGTCAGATGACAGTTTACGACGGTGCCTGAGAGAGGAAGAAGAGTGCGTACTTGGCGCCACTCTAGAGGTAGATCAATCTGGTCCTTATGTGAATGGAAAGGTGAATGATGTATTTGTGACTTTGCTAGTGGACACAGGTGCTACCCGTTCTACTGTTAGATCAGTAGAAGTTCAAAACCTTCTTCTCTCTGGAGAACATATACAAGTTGTAGGTGTAGCCAATAGGCAGATCAAAACATCCTTAACAAAACCAGTTGAAGTAGAAATTCAAAATTTCAAAGACATACATCGATTTGTGGTGTGTGACAGTAGTCCTGTTAACCTTCTTGGCAGGAACATACTTTGCAAAATGAACTGTGCCATTTACTGTTCACCAGATGGCATTGAGCTTCAAACCCCGGATGAGGATATCTTGTATAAAATGACTATGTCACTGATAGAATCAGAGAAGAATAGTATGTTTCCTGTGTTTGATCGAGAGAAGATACCTGATGAATTGAAGGAGTTAGTCAAAGAACAAGTGTGGGATTTCACAGGAGAAGATATTGGCTTGATGAAAAAAGTCGATCCTGTGAAAGTTTCTGTGAAAGAAGGAGTAAGTTACTCAAACATCCCTCAATACAAAATGACAGCTGAAATAATTGAAGGAATTACCCCAGTGATAAATAAAATGATTAAACAAGGAATCTTGAGAGAAATAGAAAGTAGTCCTTGTAATTCGCCTATAATGGGATTGAAAAAGCGTAATGGAATGTTTAGAATAGTAAAGGATTTCAGAAAGGTTAATAAAATTGTTGTTCCATGTTGTCCAATTGTGCCAAACCCAGCAGTAATTCTATACCAAATTCCACATGATGCAGAATGGTATACAGTCATTGATTTATGTAATGCGTTCTTCACTGTTCCAGTACATCCTGAAAGCCAGCCAATATTTGCGTTCCGGTTCGGACACCGTATTTTGGCATGGTGCCGAATTCCTCAGGGGTATACTGAGAGTCCATCCATCTTTAATCAATTGCTAAAGAAATCATTAGAACGTTTAAGTATGCCTGGAGAATCAGTTCTAGTGCAATACATTGATGATTTGCTAGTGGCATCAAAAAAAAAAGATGAATGTGTTTCAGACACAGTTGCACTGCTAAATCATTTAGCAGAAGAGGGACATAAAGTTTCTCCGTCAAAACTACAGTTTCGTCAGAGGGAGGTACAATATTTAGGCCATAAGATTGCTAAAGGAATTAGACAAGTCACTATAGAAATAATCAAAATAATACAAAGAATGAAACCTCCAAAAACACAGAGACAGGTGAGAATGTTTCTTGGAATGGTTGGATATTGTCGACAATGGATTAGTGGATTCTCACTTATAGCTAAACCTTTACAAAGATTGACAAAGGCAGATGTAAAAGATCCAATAACGCTGAATAAAACAGAAATGGAAGCTTTTGAGCAGCTAAAAACAAGTCTATGTGAAGCACCCGCATTAGGAATGCCAGATTATGAAACAGAATTTGAGCTGTATCGCAGTGAGAGAGAAGGATGTACATTGTCAGTTTTAATACAAAGACATGGAAAACTGAGAAAGCCAATTGCATATTTTTCTGCTGTGTTGGATCCCGTTGTAAGGGCGTTGCAGGGATGTTTAAAAGCAGTAGCTGCTACAAGTATGAGTCTGGAACAAAGTGAAGGCATAGTGATGGGATTTCCTTTGAGAGTATATGTACCTCATTCAGTGGAGATTATCCTCACTAGAACCAAAACGCAGTACCTTACCAATAACAGAATGACAAAATATGAGAAAACAATTCTAGGTGCAGATAATGTGTCAATTTCAAGATGTGTAAATGTAAATCCATCTACACTATTACCTGATGTTATGGATGTGGAAGTAAGAAATGAAGTTGATCACAAATGTTTGGATGTTCTTGAATACTGTACCAAACCAAGACCTGACATCAAAGATAAACCATTGCCTGAACCTGATTATGTGATGTTTGTTGATGGTTCATGCTTAAGAACAGATGAAGGGGCTCTGTGTGCTGCATATGCTGTAGGTACAGTGGCAGATGTCCTTGAAGCATCTTGTCTGAAAGGAATTCGTTCTGCTCAAATTGCAGAATTGATTGCTTTGATTCGAGCATGTGAACTGGGAAAACAGATAAGGGTCACCATAGTGACTGACAGTCAGTATGGTTTTGGGGTTGTCCATGATTATGGTCAACTGTGGTCCCAAAGAGGTTATCTGACTTCGCCAGGATCCCCCATTAGCAATGCTGAATTTGTGAGAATGTTGATTGATGCAATTCAATTACCTGAGAAGATTGCAGTCGTGAAGTGTGCAGCTCACAAGAAAGGAGATGATTACATTACCAGAGGTAATAGATATGTTGATTCAATTGCAAAATACTGTGCTAAAAATCTTGTATCTATAAATCGGGATAGACAAACTGAACATGTTTCAAGTCCTTTGATACTAACCACAGTAGTTGAGACATGGCAGGAAGTGGGACAAATGCAGGAAGAAGCCAGGGAAGAGGAAAAGGATAACTGGTTAAAAGCAGGATGTAGACAGAGAGAAGAGGATGAAATGTGGGTTTACAAAGATGAAAGACCAGTAATGCCCGATAACATATTTTCAAATATGGCCCGAATGTATCATGGTCAAGCTCATATTGGGAGGGACGCTATGATCAGAATGTTTAGACAGACATGGTACGACCCTAAATTTAGGATGATTGCCGGAAGCCTGTGCCAGAGATGTCTTGTATGTCAGCAATTAAATCCAAGAAGAAAAACAGTTGTGAGTTTGGGAACCATAGGACGGGAGGGAGGTCCTTTTACAAAAATGCAATTGGATTTCATTGAGCTTCCACCCTGTAACAGACTTCGGTATGTACTTGTGATCATTTGTCTGTTTTCACGGTGGTTTGAAGCCTTTCCAACCTGGAGAAACGATGGAGTGACTATTGCAAAACTCCTGCTGTGTGAGATAATACCACGCTACGGTTTCCCAGTAACCATTGAGACAGACCGTGGAACACATTTTCATAATGAATTAATGCAAATGATTTGTGAAGCACTGGACATTCGTCAGAAGTTATACTGTGCTTACAGACCAGAAGCTTCTGGGGTAGTTGAACAAGTAAATGGAACAATAAAAAACAGAATTGCTAAAATGTGTTTGGCCACAGGACTAAAATGGCCAGATACACTGCCACTTGTTCTAATGACCTTGAGGAGCATACCTGATAAAAGGACAGGATTAAGTCCTCATGAGATTTTGATGGGAAGAGTAATGAGACAGGCATTTGTGCCAGTTGATAAACTGTTCACTATAAATGATGATATCAAACTGGATTACTTCAAAAATCTGTCTGACGTGGTAACTTCTGTGTTCCATCAGGTGGGAACTGAGGCAAAAACAAAGAAAAACATCCAGCTCATGATCTAGTTCCTGGAGATTGGGTTCGGATAAAGGTTCACAGGAGAAGAAACTGTCTAGTGCCTCGCTGGCAAAAGCCCAGACAAGTCATTCTGGTTAGCACCACTGCAGTTAAATGTGCTGGAGTCAAGAGATGGGTGCACGCTAGTCATACCATCCGTGTGCCTGAGCCTGAAAATCCACAGGAAGAGGGTGAAAGCACCACTGACTGCGACTCTAAGGGTGAACCAGAAAGAGATCCAGATACTGAAGCTCGACCTGTTCGTCGACATCTGGAGATATCAGATACTAGCTCTGCATCTGAAAGAGAACGTGAAATTGTTGAAATACCAAATTTTGAAGATCGACCTGTAAGTCGAGATTTGGTAGAGACTGATACCAGTAAGGACACTGAGCTAAGTGAAAATAAGACTGGTAATCAAGAAAATACTGAAGGACAGTCTGAAAGCTCTGAAAGCAGGAACCGATATCTCGAAACTGGTGAAAAGCAAATAACTCACGATGAGGATGAGCTTCCAAGTACCAGTTATGGAGAAGTTCCTAACATAGTGAAAAGAACTGACCAAAGAGAAAATAAGCTCAGAAAAAGAATCAGATCCTATAAAGTTAATTATAAATAAAACTGTAGAAAGATCTGAAACAGAGATTGATGACAGTGATGATGACACCCAATTAAGGAGAAGTTTAAGGATAAGAGCTTGGAGAGTGGAACGAAACACTGTTGAACCTGAAATAAAGAGAACTCGAAAAGGAGATAATTGGCCTAAAGGAACTGATGGACTGAAAATTAAACTGGCTAATAAAGCAAAAGTACCAGAGGATTAAGTATATGAAATAACCAGTCAAAAAGAGTCCTTGGGAAAGAAAATAGAGATTGTACAAAGGCGAAAAAGAGTGAGGAGACCAAATCAAAAATATAAGTCACATGAGTGGAGCTATATGTTATTGACTCCAATAAGTGAAGTAAATAGCAGCCAAGAAAACTTGAGTTGCCAAGGTGAAGAAAAAGAAAGTGAGTGAACTGTGACTCAAAGAAAGAAAAGAGATATTTAAAAAGTTTTTGGGGGAACTGTGAAAAAGAAAAACGTATATGAAACAAAATTTGGAATTTTGATTGAAAAGAACATTGTAACTGTAAAACAAAGGTAAAAGAGAGACGATTTAAAGGTGAAAAGATTGTGAAAATCGCTGTGTAAAAAAATAAAAAGAAAAAAAATGGCTACTAATGAAGTAACCCAATCTAAGTGTTCTATTTTTAGAAATGGTGTAGAAGGTGGTTAATATGTACTGGGTTATTAATGTTAGTATGGTTGATTCTTGCTATTATTATTCCTTTCAGACCAGATTTTGAAAAATTGAAAGGCAATGAGAGTATGAAAGAAAAGAATAATATTTTGAAAAATGAAAAATTACATGTGAATAGACCTGAAATTCATCAGGATACACTTTTTCAAGATTACTATCTGAGTATGTAAGGACAATGGATACCAGCGACTGTTATGTCTGTGTGAAATTGCCAGCATCTGTGTCAGAGGGTGTGAATTACCACCATTTGCCGTTAACATATGGAGTTACATGTAGTGTATTAACAAGTTTATTTTATAGGACAGGAACATTAGAATATTAATATTCAGATTCTGATGATGTATTTGCCAAATTGTAAATTGTTGCTGAAATAAATCAAATTAAGCCTGCTAAAGTTTTTGGAGAATATTTCTTAGAAACATAAGAATTGACACATGATTATGCCTTCGAACATAATTTGACTTGTAAAATGAGAAATTAAGAGAAAGTCTTTTTAAATATGGTTGAGGAAAGAAGGCAACAATATAAAAGGAAAAAAAAGTGAAACAAACTAAATCTACAATGTGGACGTTTGCAGATGATAATATTGAGGGACATAATGTAAATGTGGCTATAAGCATAGAAACACCATTATTGGGAAAATTATGTATTTGAAGAGATAACACTGTGTAGGACAATTATTTTGTGGGAGCAAGTCAATGTGAAGATACCTATATCATAAAAGGGGGTTGGGGATTTAAAGGTGGTAATGACCCAGTTACAGGTATTTATTTTCTATGCGGGAACAAAGCTTATTACAAACTACCAGACCATTGGTACGGTTCATGTTATAATTGCTTGGTCTTTCCTAAAATCTTTTATGCAGATAGAGGTACTAATTGAATTCATGAAATAGGTAAACTTTTAAGTCGTAGAAGAAGAGAAAGTGTGATTGAAATAATAGGTGATGTTTTTGGAGCACTGATACCAGCAGTGGGTATATCCTTTAATGCAAACAGAATTAGAAAATTGTCAACAATAGTATACCGATTGTCAACAGACACAGCTGGAGGACTTTTAATGGTAAACACTGAAATGTTTGCTATGAGAAGTATGGTGATGCAAAATCGACTTGCTTTAGATATAATTTTGGCAAAAGAAGGAGGAGTTTGTGGAATTTTTGAAGGTGCAGCACTGTTGTACCTACAGTCCTGATAAAAGTCAAAACATTGAGAGATATATTACAAATCTTACAGAATTGCATAAGGCAGCTGAACCACTGGAGGTTGACAGTGTTCTTGAGAAACTTGGTAGACGTTTTTCAGCAGTCAAAAATTGGTTTTATGAAATAGGTAGATCTATTAAAGGGAAAATACTAATTCCAGTTACTGTAATAATAATAGTGATTTTAGTTTTGAGATTTAGTTGCCAATGTAGAAAGAGAAGAAATGTCAAAAGATCTTTAAAGAAAGTAATTGAAGAAAAACAAGACAGGGAACGAGAAAAAGGTGATATTGAGATGGAAGCGTTTAAAGAGAAGCTTTATCAAGACCGAAAGAAAATGGAAGAAACTAAAGTGTAACTCATACTAATTAAAAGAATTTGAAACATGTTGAGATAAAAATTTACACATTTTTGGGAGATATTTGGTGATAAATCACCAAAAGAGGGAGTTGATGGAGCAAGGTGGAAACAAAAATGTTTGTATACCCCTTGTGAAGTTACTTCTCCATAACAGTAATATGTGTTAATTGTGTGGTTTTAAAATTAACTAAGGCAGCTTTCTGTGGTATGCTCAGTCATCATGCTGTAAACCCAGCAGCTCATCAGCAGTCTACATAGATATACTCACAGCCACACTGGCACATAAATTAACCTGTGTTTTGTTGAAAAGCCAAACAGGCTGGAGTGAGTCATTCATATGTAATGAGTCTGACTTGGCACACCTATCAGCCTTTTAGAGGCACCTGATGGAGCAAGGTGGAAACAAACAATTTTGTATACCCCTTGTGAAGTTACTTCTCCATAACAGTAATATGTATTAATTGTGTTGTTTTGAAATTAACCAACATAGAATAGAATGCACCTACACAAATACACGTGGGATACTAAATTGCATGTAATTGCAAATTGTAATCTATTAATTTGTAATGTATTGTGTCCTAAAAAGTGCGCATTTGTCCATAATCTAATTGAAACTTGCATGAATGTGCTTTCTGTCTGTTTATTTGTGGCATAAATCATGAAGATTGGTAAGAAAACCACCCATATATGTTGCTTAAAGCTAGGTAACTACTAACTGGGATACTATTAGTAAGGGGGAGGTAAACAGAAGGGCTTTATTTCCCAAATGTACATTTATTTGTGTTTGTTTCTATAATAGTTTCTAAAATGTGGCCTATGTGGCCAATACAAAATGGAGGCTGACTGCGACTCCGAGTTTTTGAGAAAGTACGCATGTGCAAGTTTGGAAAGGGAGAAGAGCGAGTAGCCTGTGCCTGTACAGAATGGGTCAAGGACAGTGTGGCTTGCATCTTAGAATGGTATGCCAAAATGAATGTCAGCATCTTGAACGTAGGAATAGGGCATCGAATAACAAATTAAAGGACACAAGCGGAAGAAGCATGACATGAACAATGGGCTTACTATTTTTTCAATTATAACGATAACTCTGTGGAAATTGAACAATAATGTGATGAGGTGATGCTCATCCACCCCTCAAGTGACCAATCACGGACAGTCTAAGACCCCAAAGTTACGGATTTTAGATAGATAAGTTAGTGAATAAGTGTATAAAAGAGGACATTTGGCACGATGAAAGGAGCTTACTTTTTCAATTTATCTTTGCACCCCGACATGCTGTCGGTCTGCGCAACTTTTCGTATGGCGCAGGGACTTTGAATTTTTCTTAACTTTAACTTTTGAATGGGTGCGGAATCCTATGAGAGGGGAACATCGAGAGAGATAGAGAGGTGTTTTTTGGGAACTAGTCTGTCCTTATGCTGATGTCTGCGTTTCCACATTTTGGTAATATGAAACTTTTCTTATTTTTCCAACTGTCATGCTAATAAATGAATGTTTTAAATCTTAAAACATTTCCTTCCAGGTTATTGATCTTTAAAATACATTTTCTTTGAAAATAAAAGATACAGGTCATGCTAGGAAATCTAGTCTCAAAATAAAAATTAAAAAAATGGAGAATTAAGCTGGTCTTGTTGTCCTTTAGTTAACTTTTACTAGTTGATCCATTGATAAATAATGGTGGGGTGTTTAAAATGTTTTCCCTAAATCAAAACCATGGTACTAGAAGTTAAACTGCAGATGTGAATAATGTATAAAATGTAGTTTTAGACACTCCGCTATAATCCAGCAGCTCCCCTTTGGTCTTCACAGAATCCTCGGAGCAGGGTAAATGTGTGTATGAATGATTTGCAGTGTTATGGGCCCACTGATGTGTAATTTGTGATTAGCTCCTTGGGTTAAGGTGATGGTTTTACAGACAATTTCTGGAGCCGCACTGCATCACACCAGTCCGGTTGATAAACTGACTGGTTTGCCATTATGCCAACATCTCTTTGAATGTACTGCATATAATTATACCTGTTTTTTCTGATCTAGCCAACAACCAAATGGGGAAAACCTAATTTAAAACATACTGCAATCTTGGCATACAGTCCAATATGAATGCACGATTTAAATAAAACAATGAGAAAAAAGTTCTCAAAACATGCAATGAAGTGAACGTAGCATGAACACGAACGGTCAAATTTCCCATGCTTCTGTGGCGAAATGAAACCATAAACCCATAAACAGGTGTACAATGTACCAAAAAATTAAAGGCTTTCTGAAAGGCACGGATGGTTGGGATCAGTTCGTAGGGCAAATAGACTAGATCGGGTGGGAGTACGAACCAAGAGCAAGAGTTTTGGGATGTTTGGGAACAGCATGGGGAAAACTGCAGTGGCGAAACAGTTATGCCTAGGTAACTTGAAAATTCCAATGATTAGGCAACCTGGCAATAAAATCAAGTGGGACCTGCTGACACAGGTATTACTCCCATTTGGTAGAGAGAGAAAAGGTGCGGAAGGGGGCCGAGAGGCCAAAAGGATACCGCACATACACTAAATCCTCCAAACACAGGTGTATGTCTGGGGACAGGGCCAGAGCAGCACATTTGGAGATCTGCGGTCCCCTAACTGCAAAAAATGCTATCATCTAATCTCAACCAGTTTATTGCACAATGAGGCCTAAAAAAAAAAGAAAAAAAAAGACAAGAAAGACATGAAGGTACCTTAGCCACAAGACTAGGAGGGTAGGTTTCAGTAACAAGAAAAACAAGCTCCTTCGGAAAACAGCGCTTAACATTTGATCTGAGTCTCAGCAAATGGGAGGAGATATAGGCCTATTTGTTACAGAAAATAAGTTAGTGGAAGAATACTGTAAACACGGCTTTCGCATGGGGAGTTACAAACTCAAGTTGGACAGCATAAAGCAAATAAAGCCAGCATATGGGAAGCAAGAAAACGTGAGTTACAAACCACAAATCCAATGGCAAACGACGGGCATAATGGATTCCCAAGGTAACTTTTTGAAACTCCACACGATGTCTTTCGCATACTACACAGCTGCTCAGTTTTGTAGTCTTTAATCTAAAAAATTATCAAGGCCTGAGCAGAGAACATTGCACATGGCCACGACTTGCACATAACATAATGTATAGACCTTTGCTACTTTGTGACATGAGCTCCGTTGTGGGTGTAAAATGTTAACCAAAGTCTTTATGCCCACGGGAAATATGCAAATTGTAATGAATGCAATCCATTTGTGTGAATACAATATCCCTGGAAATCGGTACCAATTTAACATTGACATTTGATATTTTTCTACAATTGTTACACAGGGTGACATCTGCCTTTACTCATATGTTTTCTCTTTTTAAGAACTCTCTTTTTAAGAACTTTAAGTTTAGTTTGTAGGTCTACAGTATATAATCATCTAAAATGAAAACCATCACTTAGGGGCCGATTACGATCCAATTCGGAAGGGCTCTGAATCGGATTCGGGTTTGCCGAATTCGATTCTGAACCCTTGTTTCTGACCGAATCGTACACAGTTCCCAACAACCGATTACGATGCCTGTAAACCAGTAGGGTTGTCGGAATCGGTTCCTAAAGGCATTCAGACAAGTCACTTGTTTTGAAGGCAAATCGTAGGGCTCTATGGACTCGATTTCCGAGGGAGCGATTACGATGACCGATTCAGACAGCCGTTCCGATTTGATTTCTCCAGAACGAATCGGCTGCCGGAATCTGTCTTTGGGGGCCTGTAGCAGGCCCCCTTCACCCAAAGCCCTCCAAATGGGATCCATGGGGGTACCCAAGGGACCCTCCCTTTCCAACCATGCAGAGTGAGGCAGGCACCATGGGGTGGCCGCTACAGGGTGCAAGGTTTTCCCCAGCCATCCCTTTCTTCAATGGGAGTCTGTATTCTCGTTCAGAACACAGGCTCCCATTGATGTCAATGGGAGTCCGAACAAATCGTATCCGGGAGCATCTGGTCGGACTCACCCGATCCAATTTGTCCGGAAAGCATTCCAAGACGGATTCAAAAGGAATGCTTTCCGGACAAGATCGTAATCGCCCCTTAGAAGTACATCTCAATGAGAAAACAGTACAATCTAGCATTATATTTCATAAAATAACAGCAGCAAAAAAAGGCCATGATGAGAAGTAGTGGAGTGGACCCAAGTGCAGAAACAGCCATTTATACAACAACATGGATTAAGTATACTTCTTATGAGAATGCAGGCAGGATAGTGGAGCACTGAACCATGGAAGACCCATGACAACACTTTGCACTACAAACTAATAAAAAGTACTGTCAGTAGCATCTAACAAACTGAAAAATAGATCAATAATAACACTCCACCTAAGTTTGTAAGCATTTCTTAGTGTATCCTCCAGGTACCATTATGCCACTTCATCTTTCCTTAGACCAAGCCTTTGTTCTCGTCCTGAGTTCATGTTTTCAGTTTTTGTAAAACTCAACATAAAAGATATTATTTAAATTAAAACAAACTTTGATCATTTCTTTCAATTCCTTATCATTGTTCTTAACCACTGGCCTGTCAATATCTCTCAAAACCAATTCTCTTCTTTCATCCTCTTCACTTTCCAATCTATCCTCCACAGGATGTGGAAATCGCTATAAAAATTTGGATATGATCCAGCTCCTCAAAACCCACCCTTTGAGTTACTGGAACTTCAGCTTTACCAGCCCTTTTCCACAAAGCCTGAAGAAAGTTCTCGAACTTCCTAACACATTCAGAGATACCGCTCAGCAGCCCTCAAAAGATAAAAAGCAGAACTAATAATTATCCACCTTCTTGTGTAGAATGTATGACGTTACAACGCATACATTTACAATGCATATCTTTACAACGCAGTTTTCACATTGCAACATCCTTTACAATGCATTCTTTTACATAGCATGCAATTACATTGCATTTTCAGAAACTACATTTACAACGCATTCCATTACATCGCATTATACCTTTACAATGCATACGTTTACAATGTATACCATTACTTTGCATTTAAGGTAAGTGTTGGTTAGTATAGGGATAATAAAAACTATTCTAACTCCAGTGAGTGCATCAGTGGGGCAAGCGTTGGATAGTGCAGGGGTAAAAAATACTATTCTAACTCAAGTGAGTGCAACAGTAGGGTAAGTGTTGGATAGAGTAAGGGTACTATGCGTTGTAATGACTTGCGATGTAATGCCTGTGTTGTAGTGACATGCGGTGTAATGACATGCGTTGTAGTGACATACAATGTAATGGCTGCGTTGTAATGGCATGCGATGTAAAGGATGTTGCGATGTAATGACTGCTATTTAAAGGTAGTGCGATGTAATGACTGTGTTGTAAAGGTTGTTTCCCTCTTGTGTAACCTGCCCAGGTATACCTTTAATACTTTATTAACCCTGGACATGATGTCCAGTGTTCAACCAGAGATTACATCTCCATCACAGAACCATTCCCTATGCGGGAAACGTGTTGAAAGAGTCAACAACAATCTTGGCACTCTTCGTGGGCACTGGCGATGTTGTTGAAGAACTGTTTGAGGCTTAACTATCGCCAAATTGATTTTTAACTCTGTATGTAGGTAAGGGGTGTGTCATTCGTCTAGAATAAACTGGCATTCCTAGTCCAGGCTATGGGTCACCTCATGGGTCGAGGACCAGAAGGGCAGGGGGCCTATGATCTGCATCCTGCATGGAGGGCTAACTGGGAGCCCTCTTGTCTGCTTCTGATAAGGAAAAAGACCCCAAGACTAAACTTCAACATGCCTGCGGCCTGAAGTCCAAACCAAGCCATCCTGTTCAGGCATCATCTCCTTGATGAGTTGTGAGAAAAAATAATTATCTATCCCCCTTTTTGAGGAACTGCAGGTTGTTATATCCTTGGGAAGTTAAGTAGCTGTTGCATACACTAAGCATTTATAGAGATATTCATGTTGCTTCATCCTCCTACTACTAAAGCAAAGTGCCGATGTTGAAACAGCAAGCCAGTTGATTAGAATAAGCTAGGGAGCCTAATGCCTAGACTTTCAACACCTACTACCATGACCTTACCCTAAACCATGGGATGCCCCACTTTTACTTTACCAACAGATGGAAGTTCCATGTACCCCTTTTCCAGATCGGCTCATGGGGCACTGACTCCTAATTATTCTAGTATGTATTTAGTCCTTAGTCTTTTAAATTTACAGCTCACCATGGACTTGTACGTAACTTCACAACATAGAGAGTGTGTGTTATGTTAAGTGTTGGTTTTGTCTTGTAGTGTTTTTTCTTCCACCTACAGGTCACAGCACCTAAGTGTATTTTACCGGCAATCGCAAAGTCACCATATATGTCACCATGTCTTTCCTTCCACAGGTGATATATGAACACGCACTGGGACGCGCAGTAAATACTTACGTGCTCTTACTTTATCTTTGCAGGCCCACGACTCAGAAATACTGACAGGGCTATAACTGTTCAAAATTGAATGCCATATTGCAGTTGTATTATAATCTATATTCTATTCACTTGTATATACACATAGCACACATTGTTGCCAACCTTAGTGAGTGACAGAGGGATCTGATCCCGTCCTGACGAAGAGGCAGTCAGCCTCGAAACATGTTGACAACACCAGGAGAACTAGCCCATTGTTAAGCTAGATTGTCTCCGCCACACTATTTTTAACGATACCAGCCTATGACTAATAAATAATTTTTTGCTTTCATAAGGCCAGGTATTCTTTTAAATCTCACTTTTCCATATCACTCCTGACCCTACTCACATTCACTCAATACACTTCACATAGCACTTACAATATCTAAGTGCTCCAGCGTAGTCGCTAGTCGTAGCACGCCCCGTCCCGCAGCAGGGCGGGAAGACCCCGATGATGAAGCATGACACCAAGGGCCCTTTTGGTGTGTGAGGGGTATTTTAACAAATACTGTGTATGCCTGATATACTCTGGCTCACAGGAAACCTTCTAGAGGTGGACCTTGTTGTTTATTTATACCATTAACTGGAGGAGGGTGCGCCCACCTGAGTGCTTTCTAGCTCTACCTCTTCACTCCCCCCTTTTGATTCTTTGATCAGTATAAGCCAACAGGCTCTTGAAGGTAGCTTATGTGAGGCACTTCCTATAATTTCTATAGATTTGTTTGTACACATAGGGTCCAATGGCACTATACTTTACTGTTTACTGATTACACCCTGATGCCTATGAGCTGCACCAGAGCAATATCGAGCCTTAAGTGTAAGATATATATATATATATATATATATATATATATATATATATATATATATATATATATATATGCTATTGGGCTTCTACCATGAACAATCATCTAAAAGAGTAATGGTGTGAGTGGTGTTTGGGGCTTTTGTTGCAATTGATTCTGAGTGGAGGGCACTCCTATGTCCTATATTTCCTCTTACGCTTCTATTTTTGTGTGTGGGCCTTCTCCACAGCACCAGATTTTGAACAGCCATTCCTTGAATTCCAGTCAACCAGCACTCCAGTTTTCTTTTTTTTTTACTGAGTTTTATATAGCGTAAACTTGGCCTGGTATCGGGTATCAGAGCGCTTTACATAGCTCCAGTTGTGTTACATGAGGACACATTCATTTTTGTTAGGCACAGGGAGATTAAGTGATTTGCCCAAGAAACACAGGATGCAGGATGTTCTGCGTCATTGTCGAGATTCGATCCCGGTTCCCCAGATTCGAGGTTGACCGCCCTAGCCGTTAGGCCAACTCCTCTCCCCTCCAGTAAAAGCAGCAATAGAAGCAACCATCTTGAATCTTTCATAGGGGACAGAGGAAATGGGCGGTGGTAACTGGGAGTTATACACCAGCTTAGTTCCCAGCCCCAAAGCATTTTTATTCTCTCAAATACAGCTAGAGAGACCATGCAGAATCAACTACAAAAAAGTGTTAAGTACATGGCTGAAACAATGAATAGCTGGGCTTGCAGGTGAGGCCCCACTACCTTTTAAACTGTCCCTTCAACACTACCATACCAGCTGCAGTGAGTACTTAGTCCCTCAGCCCAGAGGTGCACAACAGTGTGGACAGAAGGTTGATGAGAACGTTCCATTTAGACCCATATCTACGTATACGTTTGTCCCGCAATTAGTGTAATGACTTTACATTTGTCACAAATATAAGGTTTTGATTCACAAAGCAAGATTTCACCAAAGAATCTAAGCATTTATATCTTAGAGTCTTCAGTTTCTTAGTTTTGAAAGAGGGAATCTTTGGATTTGTAAAATTTGAATCCTTTTCTTAGAGCATCACGAAATTAGAGAATTGTGACACAGATAATACTGTTCAATTTACAATGTTGAGAAGACAACTGTGTGGCGGCTTTAAAGGTGAAAATTAAGTTTACCTGCTTTACTGAATACACAGCATAGCAACACTTCCTTTCCTGCTATTAGCAGATGCACTGCCATGGGCTCTCTGTGGGGCCAACCGAATTGCATAGAGGAGGACGCTGACTTGTTTTAACACTGCATGCGTCCATGATTGTCAGTGCCCAAGTAAGGTTCCAGATTATGTCAATAACATCTGCATAACTCTGAACAGATGAGACATTGCGAGCCCCACCCTCTTGGACCTCTCTGCAACATTTGAATTGTTCTCCCACTCCTCATCCAATGCCTACACGACATCGGAATCAAAGGACACACGTTCCGATGGATCTGCTTCTTCCTGACCTCACACAGGTAATTTTGTCATGCTTCATCATCGGCAACCTCTCCCCACCCTGGTAGGGTAGTGCCACTAATGTACCTTGCAGCTCCCCGGCAGGATACCTTTATTACAAGGGGACCGCAGGTATGATTAAAAGTCAAGATGAGATGGTTGGTGAGAACAATGACTCGCGCGTCTCTAAACTAAAGCCAACGTGTTTTTGCTCTGCTAAATAGCCCTGACAGGTCTGGGGAATTCTTTAGGGCCAAAGATCCCAAACTACTCACTGCTTCAAACTTCAAACTTCCATACCCTGAGAATACTGAGGAAGATTTTCAAATGGCTCTCAATCAGCAACCGGAAAACCATCATGCATGCATTTGTCACAAATAAGCTGGACTATGGAAGCCCCAGTACGCGGGGATCAACAAACACTCACCAGAAGGCTGCAGACCATTCATCATCACCGTCTCCCCATTCACAAAATAGCATGATTTAAACTTATCGCCCGCACTTTCAAGGCACTAAAAACACTGGCCCAGCATACCTGAACAATTGTATTTGCTTTCACAATTCTTCAGACACCTCTGCTCATCTAGACTCCTACTTGCACACATCTCATGCATAGGAAAACCAGATCCGGCAATCGAGTAGTTTCCTACATCGACCATAAAGTGTGGAAGAACTACTGCTACACGGAAGGGGCTCCTCCTCACTTCTTGAATGCCCCATGAAGCTAAATACCTGGCTTTCTGAGTACTCCCACTAGGCCCTAGGTTTGGTTTTTTGGCTAGACTCATACTTGCTCAGAGCCAGGCTACCCTCTAGGGTAATAGTGCATTCACAAAATATGCATAACGTAAAATAACATAACAAGATGATATATTATCACAAGCTGTTTCACTGATTCTTAACATCAAGTGATTTCGTTATTGGTTATGTCACCTTTCCTGAATCTTGGGAAAGGTAATTTTTGGTTTGTTAATGCCAATTTTCAGTAAAGTAAAATTAAGTATAATGTTCGCCTCACAGCGAAAGGAGTAAACACCAGGCAATTGATTCCTTGATGTAGCCCAGGGCGTAGGCCGTAGAGATGTTGCAATGCTTTGCAAGTCCCCACATGGTGTCCCACATAGCAGATGGAGAAGAGAGATGGGGAAATGGGCACTGGCAGAGGGACAGCACTGCTTGCCGAGGAATATAGAGTGGCTAATGTCGATCCATGGGCTGAGGTGCTGTCCAACTTCTTTGGCAGGGACCCCTAGGTCGAGGAGGATTAGCATGCTTGCGTGGGTGTGTGGAGGGCCTCTTAGGGTGCACTGCTGCCATAGATTTTCTCTACTCTTCCTACCCACTTAGCTGAACTACCAACTCATAAATAGCGGGTGCGGCAAGGCAAGATAGCAAAATGGCAAGAGATCTGCATGAACGCCCGAAACGCGTTATCCTATAAAGAACTACACTGAGCGACTTTTATTGTTTACTGTTGTTTTGGTTAATGTTTTTAATGTCATAACAGAATGTCGATAGGCATTGAAAAAGACTGCATAGAACCTAAGAACTCTAGACCAATTAACTTACGTAGATGCTGGATGAAGAGGGACAATGGTGCCCAAAGTCTGCTGAAACTGACAGACAAGATACAATGCAAGTCCAGCAACTCCCAAATCCTGCATTGTAAGCTTGCAAAACGTTATACATAGTGTACCGCTTAAAAGCATCCAGTACAGGCATTTAAAAAATAAAATCAATCATTTAACTAAAATGCAAAAATAAATATAATGTTTGCCTCTGTGGCCTTAATATAATTCAGAAATGTTAATTCATATTTTTATTTATTTAGCACAGCCATGCACAGAATGAATATACCGCAACTCTGTCTTATTAGGCTGTAAAACGCAGCTCTGGTAGTATTACCAGAGAAGTACAGGCCCACAGATTCATGCGTGTGTAATTTCCCAGGTGACCATTTACAGAATTTACGAGCTCAAGTGCAGCGCAGATTTGTCTATACATTGAGGAATGATCATCATGAGCATGTTAATTGAAAAATAATCTTGCCAAACGTATTCCCTCAGGAAACGACATTTGTCCCCACAGGCCGAGCATGCCTTTTTGGTTCATGGTGGCTTGAAAGCTACCTCTGCTTTCTGCTTACCGCTATGTTTTGATCGATGTGTAACCTTTTACGAGGCGCGGTAATTGTTAATCATAATCAAATAGGAGTAGTTTCTGTCCTGTAACTCCAGTTCTGTAGTAGGGGTATCTCTGTTATAGTCATAATCTAGTGAATAGTCCCGCCCATGTGTGTGGACCCCGGAGCAATCAAAAATAATCTCTTACAGTGTCAAAACATGCAGAAAAGCATAGACACTTAAGAGAGAATTTAAAGACCGATAATGCAGCCTAAAAAGGCTACACTGTCCAGTACTTCAACTAGAAATTCCACCATAAAATCCACAAAACAGCAAAAGCCTGTACAGATTTCCCTTGCTTTACCAGCAAAATCCCTCATGAATGATAGAGAGAAGAACCTGGACAGACAAGCCCCATAGGCTGCCATTATGTGGCTCAAAACAGGATACTGTGCCTCTAAGAGAATCTTCCAGAACCTTCTCCCAGTATCCCAGAATGCATAGCAGGTCCAACTTAGTTTCAGTTCTTTTTGAAGGCGTAACACGCCAGACCTGTAGCATTCCATAAAGGAATATGTCTCTCTCCACTGGGGAGGAGGGAGGGCGCTTATGACTATAACAGAGATACCCCTACTACAGAACTGGAGTTACAGGACAGAAACTACTCCTTCTGTAGTAGGGGATCTCTGTGTATAGTCATAATCTAGTGAATAGAATGGCAAGCCCATCACCACACCAAAGCGGCGGTGGAGAAAAGAGAATCAACACCACTATTGTGCGAACAGATTTCGCAGCGAAGCCTGTCCAGCCCTAGCATCAGTGTCCAGGCAGTAATGCTTAGCAAAGGTATGAACTGACTTCCAAGTGGCCGCCTTGCAGATCTCTGCAATCGGAACATTACGGAGCAATGCTGTCGTGGCAGCCTTGCCCCTGGTGGAATGAGCCTTAGGCTTACCTCCTAAGGTCTTATTAGCTTTTCGGTAACACAGCTGTATGCAGGACACAATCCACCTAGAGATAGACTGCTTAGAGGCGCAAGACCCGTCCTGACTGATCCATAATTGATGAACAATTGATCTGACCTACGAATGTCTCTGGTTTTATCCAGATAGAATTTCAGCACCCTCCTAACATCCAGGGAATGCAAAGACCTTTCCGCTGGAGATGAAGG
Source organism: Lissotriton helveticus (assembly GCF_964261635.1). Lineage (NCBI taxonomy): Eukaryota > Metazoa > Chordata > Amphibia > Caudata > Salamandridae > Lissotriton > Lissotriton helveticus. The sequence goes on from NC_136065.1 coordinate 1,089,937,361, forward strand.
ATTCTGAAAGAACGTAGGCAAAGTGATAGTCTGGTTGATATGGAAATCAGAAACAACCTTAGGAAGAAACTTAGGGTGAGTACGCATAACAACCTTAGCAGCATGAAACACAGTATAAGGTTCTTAGCAACACAACGCCTGAATTTCACTCACCCTGCGGGCCGATGTAGTGGCCACGAGGAACGCCGCCTTCCAGGACAGGTGCTGCAACGAAGCCTTATGAATAGGTTCAAAAGGCTCCTTCATCAACCTGGACAGCACCACATTCAAGTCCCATGAAGGCGAAGGAAGCCTGACAGGAGGGAATACTTTCTTCTAGCCTTCCAGAAAATCTTTGATCACAGGGATCTGGAAGAAGGAAGTCTGTGAAGGGCATTTCCTGTAGGCAGTCAAAGCAGCCAGATGAACCTTAATGGAATGGACATTAAGGCCAGACTGCGCCAGATGTAGCAGATATGGAAGGATGACATCTTCCTTGCATGTTGTAGGGTCATAGTTCTTAGACTTGCACCAGATGCAAAACCTCTTCCACTTGTAAGCATAAGAAGTCCTAGTGGAAGGTCGCTTAGCCTCCTTCAGTATGTCCATACAATCCTCTGGGAGATTCAAATGGCCATATTGCACTATTTCAGGAGCCATGCCGCCAAACTCAAAGACGAGAGGTTGGGGTGCACCATCCGCCCCCGAACTTCGTGAGAAGGTCCGGCCTGCACGGCAGCTTCATGTGAGGAAGGAGAGACCGGTGAAGCAGGTCCGTGAACCACCACTGTCTGGGCCATTCCGGGGCAATCAGAATCATCTTCGCCCTGAATTGGGAGAGCTTGATGAGAACCGTTGGAATCAGGGGAATGGGTGGAAAAGCGTACAGAAAGCTGTTCGACCAGTTGATCCATAACGCGTTCCCCAGCGTCCCTGGCTGGTAGTATCTGGAGGCGAAGTCTCGGCATTTGCTGTTTTCGGCGGTGGCGAACAGATCTACGTCTGGAGTTCCCCACCTTGCGAAGACTTCTCCTAGCACTTCGTCGTTTATGACCCATTCGTGGTTTTCCTGAATCAGTCTGCTCAGCTCGTCTGCCTGAACATTCTGCACACCTGGCAGATGAGTGGCCGTTATCGAGAGTCCTCGAGCCAGAAGCCAGTGCCAGATCGCCTGCGCCTCCTGAGACAGAGTGCGCGATCTCGAGCCCCCCTGCTTGTTGAGGTAATACATCGTGGTCGTATTGTCCGTTTGCACAAGCAGAGAGTCGGTCCGAAAGGACGGTTGAAACGCCTTCAGCGCCAAGTGAACAGCCCTGAGTTCCAGGAAATTGATGTGGTACGTGGACTCCGAAGGGGACCACGTCCCCTGAATCTGCAGGTCTCCGGAGTGCGCTCCCCATCCCAGGAGAGAAGCATCCGTCACGACCGTCTGTGTGGGAATGTCCTTGTGGAAGGGAACCCCTCTGAGGAGATTCTCCGCCGAACACCACCACTTCAGAGACTGAAGAGCATGTAGAGACAGTCGTATCCTGTCGTCCCAGGATCCTCTCCTCTGGTCCCACTGATCTTCCAAGCACTCCTGCAGCGGTCTCATGTGCAGCCGCGCATGTGGCGTCAGGAAGATGCAAGAAGCCATCGATCCCAGCAGAGAAGACACCGTCCTCACTGTCGTGGATGGAGAGGACAGGAGAGCCTGAGCCTTCCGAAGGAGTGATAAACGTCGCTCTTCCGAAGGAGACACGCTTGCCGACAGCGTATTGATGGAGGCTCCCAAGTACTGGACGCACTGGACCGGAGTTGGAACAGACTTGGACATGTTGATGTGCAACCCCAGCTTGTTCAAGAGAACGCACGTCTCCTGGAAGTGTGCTTGAGCTTCCAAGAAGGAGGAGGCCTTGATCAACCAATCGTCCAGGTATGGGTAGACAAACACCTTATTCTTCCTCAGGTGTGCCGCTACCACTGCCATGCATTTTGAGAATGTCCTGGGCGCAGACTTCAGCCCGAACGGAAGTACCGTGTACTGATAGTGATTGGCGCCGACTTGAAATCGCAGGAACTTCCTGTGTTTGTGTGCAATGGGCACATGGAAGTACGCATCCTGTAGGTCTATGGCACAAAGCCAATCTCCCCGTTGCAGTTGAGGATAAATCTGATGCAACGACAGCATGCGAAACTTTTCTCTGCGAATCCATTTGTTTGCCTGTCGCAAGTCCAGAATGGGCCTGAACTCGTTCTTGTCCTTCTTGCGGACCAGAAAGAACCGAGAGTACAGACCTCTTCCTCTTTGAGACAGAGGCACGTCTTCTATCGCCCTTTTCCTTAACAGGATATTGGCCTCCGCCTGGAGCTCGCGCAGTTGATACTGCGAGCTGATCGGAGGAATCGATGGAGGAGGGCTGGTGAAACGAAGACTGTATCCATTGCAAACAATATTCAGCACCCACTTGTCCAGAGTAATTTTTCTCCACTCTGCCAGAAAAAATTGAATGCTTCCCCCCACCGGAGCGGGTAACGGACGAAGGGGAAGTAACTGCTCAGGGTCGAGACCCAGCCGGGCCCTTGGTCGCGGTAGAGGACTGCTGTGCACCTCTACCCCTCTGACGTTTCTGGAAGGGTCTTCTGTACTGCTGCTGTTGTTGCTGCTGCTGATGTTGCCCAGAAGACTGCCCCCTTCCTCGACCCTGCGACCCAAAACGCCGTTGGAATTGGCGGAAGGGTTTCTTATCCTTGGGCTTCTCCAAGCCCACCGCCGTCAGGGTTTCCGCCTCGGCCTTCATCCTGGCCATCTCGTCATCCGCGTGTTTCCCGAAAAGGGTATCCCCGGAAAACGGCAGATTAGCCACACGTTGTTGCGCCTAAGGTTTAAGCGACGTCAACCGAAGCCAAGCATGGCGCCTCTGATTGATACCGTGGCAGTATCCATGCGCGGACAGCAGGGAGATATCCGCCGCGGCGCTAATGGCCTGGTTAGAAACCAGCATCCCTTCCTGGACGATCTCCATGAAATCCTCTCTCCGGTCGCGCGGAACGAGGTCCGCAAACCGCTCCATGGAGTCCCACAGCGCACGGTCGTATCGTCCTAACAACGCCGAATCACTGGAGGCCTTCATCGTTGCAGAGGACGTCCCACACGCTTTTCGTCCAGCAGAGTCAATCCAGCGGCTCTCCTTATCGGGAGGGACGGTAGAGGCAGGAGAGGTGGCGTGGAGCTTCCTTGCCGCCGTCACAATCACCGAATCCGGTGTCGGGTCCTTCCTCAAGAAAGCCGGGTCCGACTCAGGAGCACTGTATTTCTTCAAGAGCCTGGAAGGCACAGCTTTCACCACCGCCGGCGTAAGGAAGAGTTGTTCCGCCGGCTCAAGTAGACCCGGCACCAGAGGAAGCAGGGGGCGAGACAAGTGTTTCTTATGCAATGTCTCAAAGATCACGGAAGTTGATGGCGTAGGAGCCGTAACCTCGATCCCCAACTTCGCCGCCCCGCGCAGGAGAACCTCCTGGAACGTGCCAATGTCATCAACCGGCGACACCCTCGTCTCCAGTGAGTCAGACAACGTAGGTGAGTAGGAACGGGTCCCCGAGGCAGAACTAGACCGGGACCTATGCCTCCTATGGCGATGCCTGGATCTCGAGGAGGATCCGCGTCCACTCCTCGACCTGTCCCTTCTACCTGAGCGTGACCTCGATCTCTTGGGTCTGGGACGCTCCGCCGGCCTCCCCGGGTCGGAAGTCTTAGGTTTAGGAGGAACCTTCGACTTAGGAGTCTTCTTCGGAGGTGTCGAGAGGATGGGCATCGACACCGATCGCGGTGGTACCGGGGGAGGAGGAACAGTTGGAACCGGGGCCTGAGGCGCCGGTAAAGGAGGCAATGTAGGAGGGGGCGAAACCCTCGGAGGCGGGCCTTTAGGCAAAGGAGGCAACGAAGGCAGTGCGGCAGGCTTCCTCGGGGTATACACCTCGGAGTAATGCGTTCCTGGGGAGCCACCATCCTGTCCTGACTGCGGGGAGCCCCCCACAGTCCTGGGCCTGTCCTTACGACCTCCTGACGTCGACGAGCGGTGCTCAGACGGCGATCGTGGGTCCTTCGACGGCGAGCGGCCCTTCGGCGTCGACCGTTTCACACTCCTCGGCGTCGACCGGCTTCTCCGCCTCGACGTCGACCCCGACCAGATGGATGAACCTCGAAATCTCGACGACGGGCGATGACGCCTCGACGTCGACCTCGAGCGCCTCGACGTCGACCTCTTCGAGCGCCTCGACGGCGACCTCTTCGAGCGCCTCGACGTCGACCTCTTCGATCGTCTCGACGTCGACCTCTTCGAACGTCTCGACGTCGACATCTTCGGCGCCGGAGACCTCCTCCGTCTCGACGGCGACCTCAACGACGAGGATCCCCTCGACGACGATGATGTCCTTGCCTTCGACGGCGAACGGCGGTGTCGCCTCGACGGCGAGCGCCGACGCCGGGCCCTCCGATGTCGTTCACTCGACGCTGACGACGAGGAGATAGACACCGGGTTCGACGGCGGCCTGTAAACGTCCCTCGACGTCGACGGGCGACGTTTTCTCGACCCAGAGCCCTGGGGAGACCGGGAACTGGCCGTGAACCTTCCTCTCGATGTCGTGGTCCTAGCAACTGAACCAGACGGAAACCTCGGACGCTTGCTGGACTTCCTGCCCCTGGGGAGCCCCCCAGAGGCCTCAGCATGGGCAGCAGAAGCCCCTCTAGACCCACCTTGAGCCTTCAGTCTTCTTTCTTCAAGTCCCTGAAGTCTGATTTTTCTCCTGTCCTTCAGGGTCCTGCCAGAGAAGCCTCTACAGATCACACACTCCTCTGGGATGTGGGAAGAGGGAAGGCAGAGGATGCACACCTCATGGGGGTCTGACTTGGCCTTCTTCCTGGAGCACTCTGGGCATTTATCAAATAATGCAGGCATTATGAACAGCCAAAGAGAGCAGAAACCCAAGAAGAAAGGCACTAAAGTACTTTAAAAGTACACAAAAACGAAATTAGTGAAAAAACACCAACAAAACCCTTGAAAAAGGGAGAGCTCAATGCTCCAGGGTCCTGCTTGCAGGAGCCGGAAAAAAGAACTGAAACTAAGTTGGACCTGCTATGCATTCTGGGATACTGGGAGAAGGTTCTGGAAGATTCTCTTAAAGGCACAGTATCCTGTTTTGAGCCACATAATGGCAGCCTATGGGGCTTGTCTGTCCAGGTTCTTCTCTCTATCATTCATGAGGGATTTAGCTGGTAAAGCAAGGGAAATCTGTACAGGCTTTTGCTGTTTTGTGGATTTTATGGTGGAATTTCTAGTTGAAGTACTGGACAGTGTAGCCTTTTTAGGCTGCATTATCTGTCTTTAAATTCTCTCTTAAGTGTCTATGCTTTTCTGCATTTTTTGACACTGTAAGAGATTATTTTTGATTGCTCCGGGGTCCACGCACATGGGCGGGACTATTCACTAGATTATGACTATACACAGAGATCCCCTACTACAGAAACGTTATTATTGCATGAAGAGAGTATAGGCAGAAGATAAAAAGGCAAATCGGTCGAAGATACACGGGTAAAAGCCACGTTTGGTAAAGTGATATAGTTACAACAAAGAAAGGAATATTGGTGAGCGACAGTTAATTAAAGTGGGAAGTACAGTCAACATACATCCAAAATGGCCCAAATATGCCAGTATCTCCCTATTACGATACCGTGGCTGTCACCAACTGCCTTACACTATATCACATCACAGTGGTTGCCACTGTGCAATTATGGTTCAGTGGCTCTTTCCACTGAAAGACAATTGGTTTTTATAAGCCGGGTCTGGTGGCTTAGCCAGGTGTTTGACCTCATGGTCACAGGTTCAAATCCCAGCGGGTCCATGCAGTCTTTCATTCTCTGAGGTCGATAAAATGAGCATCATTGAGCTGGGTAACAATAAACAGCTGTTATAAAGCGCCACAATGCCCTTCTGGGTCAACGAGAGCTTTAAAAATGTATTTATTTATTTTACATAAGTTATGTTATTTTTTGATTTGCCTAGAGAACTTTTGGCCGCAGATAGATTTGCAGCAAATTTGTCAATCGATTGGCTCAGGCAGCTAAATTCCAGCACGCCAATTTAGTGCACATCTATGCAAAGAAAAAAAGATATTTTGGGGTCTTGGCAGGGCTGAGATGATTTTTTCCATTTTAACTCCCATAAGAAAGTTTGCTTGCGTGCACCTACCGCCTAAACCGTTTAATAGGTGTACACCAAACTTAGCACGAAAGTAGACCTTTATTCAGAAACAGAGATAGGTTTTGACGTACTGGTTACGGGTAAGAGTGTTCTTGACACTTTGAAACGTGTTATAGAAATAGTCTTATAGAGTGCATAGATTGGCACAGAATCTTAATACATAAGGGGATTGTTTTGCTGACACGCACGCGTTTATCTTGCCCTAGATTATCGGAACTCGTGACACGACTGACTGTAAATTTGTATCTTGAAATTGTTACTACTGAAGTAATTACTTTGATGTTACTGGGAATCAAGAAGAAACACAATTCATGATGAAAACAATGATTACGCATGATTAAGATACACCTATGATACTACCGGAACGGAAGTATAACCGGAGACAAGGTAGGACCTTCTAATAGAGAGTGACAATTTTATATTCCTTGTGGTTCTGGTTCTAGTGTTGTAGAGATACTGACTTGCTCAAATATTTATTACCATATAGGTTGGTCAAGTAAAAATCGAGACGACGACAGGTATGCGCCATACTACATTGTGTTATATATAACGGGCCGACTTCTTTCTAGCCACATATTGATTTTGTGATTTTGGTTAGACAGGACCACTAATAGGTGCTCTACTCTTTCACAACCATAACAATGTAATGCAGGGAATGATTTACACTGCGACCCACTGAATCATTTGCATGCCACTGTAAAGCTTTGAGTTTACCAATGAGTACATATGTATTTAATATGTGCCAAGGGTGATGGTCTACACCACAATCTGATTGAAGCTTTATGACTGTGTGAATAACTATAACAATCTTTGTCGCCACATCATAAGTAAAGAGATGTAAAGGTGTATAACAATGAAAGCACTTTCTGTCAGGACATCTCTAATTTTGGGATAATATTGTCTGGTTTCCACTACTATCATGTATCGAAAGGCAGCGGAAGTTCAGTACTGGAGGGTCCAATATTCTGAAAAGCAGCAAAGAGAAATCAAGTGGGCTGCATCACATAATGAATGGAAAAACTAAACGGTTCCTTAAAAGAATAGACAGAAGATCTACAGAACAGAAACACTGGAGGATAAGGTCAAGAGTGACAAAGGACAACATTATTGGTTCCCTAATATATTGAGGGGGAGCAAGACCCAAGTACCCTTTCAGGTGTGCATGTGCAGACTTTACTAGTCAAAGTTTTTGTGCTGCACACCACTTTAGCTGAAGTGTGTAGTAAATTCAGTTCTCCATGTGAACATAGACGGATTAATTTACTAACCGCATCCTAACTTGGTTTAAAACTGATGATCAGTCATTGTACCTCTACACAATTCCCCAAGAATATGAGTATTTATTTGCAAAGGACTGCTCGTGGACTGCGTATGACTGCCATCCTTTACAAATGCACCTACATTTTAGGACAGAGTATAAACGGCCTGCAATAGCAGTCTTTTTTGGGTTTAAGCACGTTTCTTCACAGGAAACCCAGATGCACAGCTTCGAACATACACAGGGGTGTGATTTTCCGTTTAGGAGAGCACCTTCAACTGAATCATGGGTGCTAAAAGGAATTCTGCAAAATTAGTGCATATGCCAATATATTATTTCCTTAGTATATGAGGGTTAGTTTACAAAGGATTGCAGGTATCCAAATATATTACTTATGGCCATCACATATTCACGGTCATTTGCAAACTTACCTTCAAATGTTTGGATAGTGTGTAATAGCACAATGCACTAGGTATCAGCTTTGGATGTATGCATTTTTCTTCATGGGGTATTCAGATTCAGATTCGCAAGTCTGGGCTTCAAATATGAACTAGACACACGAGCTTTCCTCTTAAGCTTGCACTCTGAACTGAAGTGAAATGCCAAAGGGAAGTTCTGCCAAACGTTAACTCCTAAGAAAAGGTATAACCAGAGCTAGGCGTTCTTTGGATCTCTGGGACAACGTGCTGTACAAAAATGTCAAGCATTTCTTTTCATTGGAATGAATCTATGCCACATTCACATTTTGCACTGTAAACACTGCTTTTTGGAAACAATGCATTCCTTTTACATGCACGCCCAAATCACTGACATAAATCAAAAGAAGAGAAAATAGCCATTCACAAACCTCCACTGAAATTATACAGACGAATTGGCCACGCTTTGCTCAGGCTCTGCCTGCACTGCAACCTCTCCAGCACAGAGGGCGAGATTTCCATCTTTTAACTATGTTTACACCAGTGTTCTCACACCGTAATTTCCAGTCCTTATGAGCGATAGAAAAGTGAGAGTGCAAATTTATGAAAGCAAGATCTCAGCTCTTCTTGCTAGAATCAGAACCAGATTTAGAGCAGCAGCCAACGTGACCTGGGTTTACCCAAGGACATGGACTCATCAAAATGCCAGGAGTAGCAGAATCGACATCACCTGCCATGTGACCCCCTGCCTGATGTCACATAACCTTTGACCTGATGGCACCACAGGAATATAATTGCCTACCCTCTGACCCATCCCCGATGATGTCCAAGACGTGCATCGCACACATTTTGACCTGGTGACATCACAGGCAGCAGCATTGCATGACCTTTGCGCTATCACAGGAAGTGAAGCATCTGACTTTTGGTTACTTTTGGTTACTTACATCACACACAGAGTCTGGAAAATCTTTACAGATACAAAAGTACTACCCTATAAACAGAAGTACAAATCCTATTGAAAATGCATCTGCATACATTGTTTCAGGTAGTATGCTCGGATATTGTAGCATTGATTAAGAACCTATGAAATAGTGTAAACCAATGGAGAATACACTAGTCAAGTTGAAATCAGCCATTTTCAAAAGAACCACTTACCTGCTAGACGCTGCAACGCCGCCACCGCCAGGAGTCATTTTGGGGCAAACAGGCACCTACCGGAAAGCCGCCACCGCCGAGAGTCATCTTTCCTCACGCCACACGCGCCGCCGCTCCGGGACTTCAATTCCCGGGACTTCAATTCCCGGCAGCCTACGCGGCGGCGCGCCTACCAACGACGCGAGGGCGCCAGGAGGAGGCGCAATAAAGCGCCTCAGTTACCGGCGGAGCAGGGGGACACAGAACCACTTACCTGCTAGACGCTGCAACGCCGCCACCGCCAGGAGTCATTTTGGGGCAAACAGGCACCTACCGGAAAGCCGCCACCGCCGAGAGTCATCTTTCCTCACGCCACACGCGCCGCCGCTCCGGGACTTCAATTCCCGGCAGCCTACGCGGCGGCGCGCCTACCAACGACGCGAGGGCGCCAGGAGGAGGCGCAATAAAGCGCCTCAGTTACCGGCGGAGCAGGGGGACACAGAACCACTTACCTGCTAGACGCTGCAACGCCGCCACCGCCAGGAGTCATTTTGGGGCAAACAGGCACCTACCGGAAAGCCGCCACCGCCGAGAGTCATCTTTCCTCACGCCACACGCGCCGCCGCTCCGGGACTTCAATTCCCGGCAGCCTACGCGGCGGCGCGCCTACCAACGACGCGAGGGCGCCAGGAGGAGGCGCAATAAAGCGCCTCAGTTACCCGCTCCGCGGGACGCCGGGCGAAGCCCGGGCCAAGGGCGGGCCCGTTTTAGCCCGTTCTAGTCTGTGAGAGACTGGACTGGGCCACCCCTCTTTCCTCCACCTGCCAATCTACCTGTGGTAAGGCGACACAACTCTATATTTGTAGTGCATTTGGCCTGTTATTGCTATATTTACAATTAGGGTTGTGCTGCTTGCAATTGACTGACTAAAATGTCGAAGCAAAAAACGCCTGTAACTCCGGCTAATACCATGGATAATTATCTGGTGCAGGTGGTGGCAAAAATTAACAATGTTCGGAGGTCTTCATTGGGAATTATTGATTCGCCACCTTGTGCCCAAATGAACCAATCAGGGGTATTCCACTCACTTAGTGATGAAACTTTCCCCACCGATCCAATCGAGGACCTTAATGATTGTTCTATTATGAATGTATCCACGACCTCTACCACACAGCAACTTGACCCTTTTGTAGATCTAATTAATTTAGAAGAGCCACACAATGTTAAAACAGCTATGGAGTTGGTACCACAGAGTAATACCCCTCCGACTCCGGTCCCTGCACCAAGAGCAAAAAAAGGGACCACTAAGGCTCCACCTAGAAGAGGGGGCTTACGCTCTTCCAAGAATAAACCTGTAACTCCCCTTAGAGGAGCAAAGAAAAGGGTGGAGGACAGGATAAGGGAAGAAGAATATGAAAGTACAGATGGGGAGGATACCCTCTTAAATAAGCTTATGGGCATACTAGAGTCTACACTATCAGGGCTAATGAAACCCCTTATATCAAAGGTAGACCAACTAGCAAACAAGGTTAACAAGCTAGAGACCCTCTTAAGGAAAACTAATGAGGGGGTGGGGGAAATATCAAATTTAATAACAACTAAATTTGAACTCATAAAGGCTGCAGGGAAATCACTCGGGGGGGATCATGAATGTAGACCCACTAGTTCCATCTGATCAAACTCAACAAGTTAGTTCTGGGCATGGTGACACCCCCGATATGGTTTTAACTACAGATTCAGTACAAGCAGCACCCAACACCACCTCTGAGCTTTTTAACCTAGAAACTGGCCCAGTTGAACTAATTGTGGAAGCCTCCCCCTTGATTCTAGTACTTGCAAACACTCCATCGTTGAATATAGGACAGATCGAATCTCCAGATTCCTTAAGACACAAGGCCCTTCAGTGGCTTGGTAATAACATGCATATATCTCCCTGGGGCAAGGAAAAACTATCTGATGATTTGCTCACAGCAAGAAGGGTTAAGTGGATAGGTACAAAGGCAAAGAAATTTCAAGGGGATTGTGTGGTTTTGAACTTCAAGGGCCCTGAAGTGTTGCCTGATGTTCTACGAAACATCTTTCCTCCACAACTTAGAACAGCAGAAATAGTACCCTTGACTCTGGATTTCTTCTATAGCAGAAGAGGTCTAGTAGCTAAATCTAGCATACTAAGAACTAAGTGGACTGTTGTGGGAAATAGAAGGGCCAGGACCAATCCAGTATGCGAGTGGGGGCTAAATTTGGATAACCATTATTCAGTGTTGTCCGACTTAAATGCATGTGATTGACTCGCATGTGTATCTCTTGCTCCTCCTGAAGTCCAGTTGGACCAACGATACGTTAAGACCCTCTCCTCAGATGAGCCTCTATTTTATAAACCATCCCTGACCTCTAGTGTATTTTCCACTCTTGTTCCAGAGGGACTGAATAGAGTTCTGCTGGAACAAAGTGGAGCACTGGAGGTAATTAAGAAATCATCATCATCGAGTAGAGTTGTAGCCCCAGGCATAGATCACATAGAAACAGTAAATACCCCTGATATTGTTCAGATATGCTACCAAAAGGCCTTATCGCCATTATCTATTATCTCTTGGAATATAGCGGGAATCGCTAATAAGTTAAATATCCCAGATTGGGTCGACTTTATCGACCACTACGATATTGTTATGTTGCAAGAAACTTGGTCGCTTGTACCAACTTTCCGGCAAGGGTATTTGAATTTTTATATTCCAGCTATAAAAAATAGAGTAGGTCGTCCCTCTGGGGGCTTGTTAATTTGGGTACGCCAAACTTTGAAAAGCGTGGTCAAGCGAAGGTCTATACCCTCTAATGATATTCTAGCACTGGATATTAACTGGCAAAATGGCCAACAATTGGCCTTGCTTAATCTTTACTCCAGGGGAGTTGTTGGAGGTAAATTATCAGAGACCTTAACGATTCTTGAGCATCATATTGAAATGTTACCAGTGTTACCCCACATAATAATAGGCGGGGATTTCAATACCACCTTCGAACCTTTGGGCGAGGAGGATAGAACCCTGGCAGAAGATGAGGATATAAAGTGGAGAATTCCTCAACTAGATATCCCTGCAATCAAGAAATGGAGCACAGTAGCAATTCAATTGAAAAGCTTTTGTCTTTCTAGAGGGCTTAGAGCAGTAAATGGGCGGGTACCGTCGGACCCTATGGGGAAAAATACTTTTGATAATGGTCGATCGGCCAGTAGAATAGATTATATACTACTGGATGTAAGAGCTTGGGATAAATTGGTAGATATGGAAGTGAAGGACAAATTAGAAAGTGACCATAATCCTTTGTGCCTGACACTCCATCACTATCATGAAGTACCCGACCACCCTAGAGGGGATCAGATGGTTACGCAAGATCTTGTAAGCTCAAATAACCTCCGCCATTTGAAGTGGAGTATGCTCCTAGAGGACATTGTAAAAATAGAGACCTTAAAGGAAACAGTGGTGGATGAAGTCTGTAAGATTAAGTCCCATTATGGGATGACTGACTTCGCAGATTACATGATGGCTGCTCACGAGAAACTGTTTTCTAAAATTCAAAGTTTTTTTGTTAAAACGGTAGCCTCAAGTAAAAAGAGAAAGGCCCAAGAGACTAGAGGGTGGTATGATAAGAGCTGTAGGGTTGCACGAGATAATCTCAGCATGGAACTAAGATTAGGAAGTGCCGAAGCAGTAAGGCTTGCGAGAAACCACTACAGACAGGTCCAAAAAATAGCCAAGAAGCGCTGGGACGAGGATTGTTGGCAAGAACTTAAGGAGGCGTGTGCCTCCAAGGACTCCAAGCGTTTCTGGGCCTCAGTAAAATGGGCTAAGGGTGGCATAGCACCCCAGCCAACTAATTATGTCCCGAAAACCGATTGGGTAGAATACTTCCAACCACAGTATGCTCGTAACCCTATGTTTAATACTGATTGTCCTCCTCATCAAGTTTATTACAAGTCACCAATTTTCATTGAGGGGGATGTGAGTATAGTACTGGATTGCGTAGCAAGGGGCAAAGCACCAGGTATGGATGGAATTCCGGCAGATATCTTTTTATCTGATCGGAAGTCCTGGTGTACCTACTTTGCAATGCTGGCTAATGAGGTGGCTATGGGAGGGAAAGTGCCTGCTTCATGGAAGGGAGCTGAAATTATTCCCATATATAAGAAAGGTGATCGATCCCAGGCTAAAAATTATAGACCCATTAGTCTGATTGATACAGCACAAAAACTAATGGGCCGATTAGTCCAAAACAAACTGCAGCAATGGATTGACGAAAAAAATATTTTGTCACCTTATCAAGCTGGGTTTCGTCCCTCAACTAGTAGCGTTGATCAAGTTCTCCACTTTTTAACCATCTACTGGAGAAACGTTACTTTAAAGCAGGGGCCATTGTATGCAGTCTTTGTGGACCTAAAAGCAGCTTTCGACCTGGTCCCCAGAGAAAAACTCTGGAAGACCTTGTCGGAAGTGGGCCTAAGCCAGGAATTGCTTACACTCCTTGTTCGTCTTCACGAAAATAATTTCGCAAGAATAAGATGGGGCAAGCAAGGAGAAGTAACTGATCCCTTCCCTGTAGAACGTGGGGTAAGGCAAGGGTGTGTCCTAGCGCCAACCCTTTTCTCTATCTATATAAATGGTATTGTTGAACATCTAGAAAAGGTTGCTAGTGACGCCCCTGTAATTGCTGGCTCTCGTGTACCAGTCCTCATGTTTGCGGATGATACACTCTTACTTTCCCGCACCCCTAGTGGGCTTCAAAAAGTGGTGGATGCCTTTGGTGTATTCTGCGATGGGAGGGGTCTTGAATTGAATACCACCAAAACAAAATTCATGTGCCTCAACCAACAGTCCACCTTTAAAGGTGTAATAAAATACAAAGGTACACCATTGGAGAGAGTGGACTCTTTTTCCTACTTAGGCATCACCCTTCAAGAAAACATGAGCTGGAAGCAACACATAACCATGACCTTATTGAAGTTTAGGCAGCTAGCAGGCGCTATCACACTTAAACACCGCACCTCATTGACAAAGCCAGTAAACAGTGTGCTGGAAATTTATTCTATGAAAGTACTGGGGGCTTGTTTATATGGCTCTGAACTATGGGGTTTTTCTAATTTGAGAGAACTGGGACGAGCTGAAAACAGGTTTTTACGAGGGATTGTGATGGTCCCCCAAAGTACACCGACAACCCCGTTAAAACTGGATCTGGGAAGAAAATCTATAGAGGACATAGCGAGGTTACGCCCTCTCCTATACTGGAGAAGGATTATGGTGACCCCAGAATTAAGCCATTATGCAGCAGCATTGAAGGATGTCATCAAATTTGATTGTTTTCACAGTATTCCATGGTTAAGGGAGCTTCGGGGACTCCTAATAAAACTGAAATTGGACTATCTGTGGGAAGTTGAAGATGTAACCTGCTTTCCAACAAAGACTAAGTTAAAAGAACTATATTGGGAAATGGTATATCTTACAATGTTTAGTGACAGTACAAGTTCAAATTTAACATCTCGCTTCTTAAATATAAAAATGTACCCTTTTTGCGAACCTTTCTGGGACATTATTGAAAAACCCCATGATAGAAAACTTTACTTTCAATTTCGCATAGGTGTACTTCCGCTGAATGCGTTTAAGAAGCATTGGTCCCCGGCATGGGACGAATATTGTCACCATTGTAATGAACAAACTGAACACATTTCCCATTTTTTGTTTTGTTGTCCTCTGTATTCGTCTCCCAGACGTAAATGGTTAAAACCTGTGTGCTCAATCTTGGGAACCCGTAGCCAATCGGAAGCTCTCAGGATACTTGAAACAGATTGTTCTACATTTCTTGTGGTTGGGGTAGCAAAATTTTTAGCTTGGTCTTGGTTAATTCGTACCCGATCGTTAATGGCAATTGCACCTTAAAGAAATTATGTATTTTGCATTTTGTCACATGGATTATTCTATTTTACTCTAGGAAATTTACATTTTTTTAATGAATTGTGATAACTTGTTGTCATCAGATGTATTTTTATCATGTATTCATTCGACATTTAATGTTTAATATGTATTTTTAAAATTATTTTTAAATGTAGTATTTATTGTATTAGGGTTAGGTGAACGCTTTTATGACAAATGTCGAATAAAGCTTTAAAATGAATGAAATGAATGAATATTAAATAAAATAAAATGAGAAGGTTGATGGGCCTATAACTTTCAAAACAAGTTCACTTTATCATTTATTTTAGAAACTAAGAGTACCATGTAATTAAATCTAAGTCTTCATGAAGCCAAGGAGACATGAAAATTACTACCTGACAGAATTTCCACTATTACACAGTTTCACCAACCACGTAAACAGAAGGAGGTGTAGACTTCCCTTGGGTGGGGGGTTATTGCAGGCACTGGATACCGAACGTTTACTTGATTGCACGCCCACTGCAAGCTCTAACACACTGTATCATGGTCCCATGACTGCGAAAAAGCATTCTATATCCTAAAGCACAAGCTGAGTGTGGCACCAGGACTGGGCCTCCCAGATTACAGCAAGGATTTCCACCAGTCGTGCCATGAGAAAGGGGGTTGCTCACTGGGGCTACTGACATAAAAGCATGGATCCTTCTACTGCCCAGTGGTCTACTACTCTGCCACTCCAGACCCAGTCACCGCGGCTCTCCTGCCTTGCCTGCGGCAGAGGCGGAAACAGCCCTCACAGTAAAACGATCAGAAAATGTAGTGCTGGTACACACCTTGGTTTTACATGTTCTACATGCCATGGGAACACTGTTGAAATCCACAAAAACACAGCACATGGCAAATGCACACCTCACTAGGTACGAATTGACATTATTGGCATCACACATTGCCATTTAAATGTGCACCACCCTGAACCCGCCTGACTTCTGCCCACTGAGAGTGACAATGCTGACCAAACAATTGATCCTGCTTTCTGTAATAATTAGTCCAGTAGCCGAGATGTACTTCAAGTAGATTTATTAAGTTGTAGTTACATGTTGTAGAGTTCATGTGAAGCAGCCCCACTAGGAAAAGTCTTCCTGCTGCTCAGCCCATACTCCGTCACACTTCAGTTCCCAGGCACCCAAACATTCCATTCATGTTCATCACACCAACCTTCCATGCATCACATTCACACTGGCTGAGCAGCTAGGGAGAAAGTAACAGGATAATTTCAATGGAGGTTACTACATATCCTCCCTCCTTCCACAACACAAAAATGAAACTGCAAACTCGAATGAGATTCTATACAAAAGAACCAAAGAAAGAGAAATGTACAACAGTACATAACATGCAAGACAGAATCCAACGCAAAACGTCTACTGGACTAATTAGTACAAATTCCTGGCAACGAGGGTGGGATATGAACCCACGCGTGCAAAGCACAATAGATTAGCAATCCATCCTCGTCGCCAGAAATTTGTAGTAATTAGTCCAGTAGCCGAGATGTACTTTAAGTAGATTTATTAAGTTGTAGTTACATGTTGTAGAGTTCATGTGAAGCAGACCCACCAGGAGCAGTCTGCTTGCGGTTCAGCCCATACTCCAACTATCACACTTCAGTTACAGGTACCCAAACATTCCATTCATGTCCATCACACAAACATTCAATGCTTCACATTCACAGTGGCTGATCAGCTATAGAAATAACAAAATAATTACAATGTAGGTTAATACACTTTCCATGTTCGTGTGCTTGCTATTGACAGACATACCAAGGTACAACCTGACCTAAGGAACAAACGATTCACAGATGCAAAGGGGACCTGTTTGTTGATGGCTCATTTTTTTTTTAAACATATTTTTATCGACATTTTGCATTTACTGTGACATTTTGCATCATGTAAAAAGTCATTCAACCATATATCCTGGTCCTCAACACATAATGCACTGTTAGTCGCACAGTTTTCAGTCCATTGTTTTGTCACTGTAGGAAATTTCTGCACATAACTGAGGTGGAGAAAAACTGGGGGGGGGGGGGTGTTTATGGCGGTTTGTTGATGGCTCGTGTCTCAGAGATGACCTGGGGACCCTGCAGGGTTTCTATGCGGTGGGCAAAACTCAAAAACTGTTGGAGGGGGAGAGATTGACAGAGGTCAAGAGTGCCCAGGCTGCAGAACTAGTGGCATTAACGAGTGCATGCATTCTGGCAAAGGGGAAGAGAGTGAACCTATAAACAGACAGCCAGTATGCTTTTGGTGTGGCACACAACTTTGGGCAGCTATGCACAATGAGGGGATTTCTCACCTCAGCAGGTCAAAAAATAAAACATGCAGCACTGATTGGTCTCCTTCTAGAAGCCTTGCTCTTACCAAAGAAAGCAGCGATAATAAAAAGTGCAGCACCAACCTCATCTAAGGAGTATGTTTCAAGGAGAAATGTATTCATTGATGGGGAGGCAAATAGACTAGCACTAACAGGTTGTGAGGTTGAAACAGTTCAGAAGACATCCACCACACAGGTGACAAGAATAAAGGAAGATTCCATATGTATATATTTTTTTGTTTAAATCTGTTTATTCATTTTTGTTTTTTTCAACATTCTCAAAAACCATGTTATACAAGACAATTGGACCGTATCGTATACACTTTTCTACAGTATGCATCTCCTACATGACTGTACCATTTCCAGAATAACATAACTTCTGTTCAGTAATTGTCCCTTTTCCGCAGTCACGAGTTTAGAGTTCCCTTCTGGACTGCCTTCTGCAAATTGACACAGATATTAAACTCGGGTACCACTAAACCAAAAGGGGGAAACCCCCCCTAACAATAACTTTGACCGGTGATGATATATCAGTTCTTGTGAAGCGGGCACGCCATTCCTCCCCCGATGGCAAAACACTATCCCCACTATGTTGAATCCCCCCCGCCCCCCGGACATACGCGCCCTGTGGCCGTGCCTGACAGCCGTGTCAGTTGCCATTGGCTTGTGTATGGAACAGCATGGGCCATCACATCCTGGTTCGTGTCAGTGTCTTCGGGTGTACTTGCCTCCCCTGCGCGCTGTCCAGTCAGAGTTCGGCCCTCTAACTGTTGTAGGGTGAGGAGTAGTCCCTCCCAGTGGGCTGCTATGGGCTCTTTTCACAGGCCTAGTGTTTCCTCCCTTTTAATGGCGATTCCCTCCGCTTTGGCCCATGCGGAGAGCGAGTGCCTCCATGCCTGCGAATGCGGTGGATCCTGAGCCTTCCAGTGCTTAGTGAGGAGTCGTTTGGCCACCACTATGCCCAGGTCCAGGAACCTAGACGTCACTTTCGTGGCCGCGGTTCTGTGGAAGTAGTATAAGAGGTATGTGGGCCAGTCAAAAAGGTATGTCACGGCCGGTGCACTCGTGCAGTTGTGCACTGATGTCCTGCCAGTATGTGTGGAGTCTACGGCAGTTCCAGAGCATATGTACGAGCCCCACCCCATGCTCAGTACATCTAGGGCAAATTGCGTCCTCCAGATGGAAGTATCTATTAATTCGGTCGGGTGTGAGGTATGCCCTGTGTATGGTGAATAGTTGTACTTGTCGAAACCTCATGTTCCTGGATATGCATATTGGGCTCTGCAGTATTCGGTCCCACTCTTTGTCTCTCAGCTGGCGCCCCAGATCTGCCTTCCACTTCTGTTTTAGGGATGTCAGGCTAACGCCGTGTGCGTCCGGAATGCTGCTGCAAACCAGAGGACAAGGTGTCGGCCTCTACCCATAACATGCAAATATTGTATGACAAGGTGTTGCTTGGGTTCTATCGTCAGGTCCCCCCATTTGGCCGTAAGTGTTGCAATCAGCGATCTGTGCATGAGGAGTTGCCCCGGTGGCAGGTTTCCTCCCTGATTAGGGTATCATATGGCAGTAGCGCCCCATCCCGGTATAGGTCCCCTAAAGTCTGTATGCCTGCCTCGCTCCAGTCAGCGAGTTTCGGATGTGGGAGTGTTCCCATTCCACTAGGTAAACCCATGAGTGATAGCGCTGGTGCATAGGGTGTCAGCGTCCTGGTAAGGTATAAGCTCCTACGATAGCATTTGAGCAATACCGCAAGGAGGAGCGGTGTTGGTGTCACTGTTTTATTGGCCCGGTGGAATAGACTAGTTATTTGTTCTAGGGTGTACGGGGGTTGTACGTATGCCGTATCGTCGCGCCCCCTATCCGCCAGCCACCGAGCTATCCACTGCAGCTGCGCTGCCAGGTAGTAGTGCTCCAGGCAAGGCACTGCGAGCAATTTCGGCAGGGACAGCCTGTGCCGTGAGTTCACCCAAATGAAGTCCCTGAGCAATTTGGTAAGTGGAGTAAAGAACGCTGCCGGGATATATAGAGGTAAGTTGGTGAAGTAATACAGGAGTCTAGGTAGGATCACCATCTTAGACAGCGCCACCCTGCCTGTTAGTGGTAGCGCAGACCAAAATTTCACCTGTGATCTGATCGCTGTTAGCGCTCTCCCCAGATTCCCATCTATCAGATCTGGCGGTATATTTGAACTCCCAGATAGCGGAAGGTGTGTGCCTGCCATTGCACCCTAGTACCGTTGAGGGTATATCCCGGTTCCTGGTTCCCTTCCCCAAACGCATATATGCAGGACTTGCCTGCATTCACGCAGAGTCCCGAGACGGCAGCAAAATCTCCAAGGATGCGCTCCAGCTGATCTGCTATATGCTCAATGTCTTGCACTTAGACCAATAGGTCATCCGCATATAGGGAAACTTTATGGATTACATATCCTAATTGAACGGCGCTGCCGAGTGACGCTCGCAGTGCTGCCGCGAGAGGCTCGATAGCAAGCGCAAATAATAGGGGCGATAGCGGGCAACCCTGTCTGGTTCCCCTGCATATCGGCACCGCGTCCAAGATGTAGGGCCCTAATCTTACCCTGACCGTAGGTCCTCGGTACAGGAGGCTAACTAACTGCAGGGAACCTTGATCCAGACCATATCTCTGCAGCACTGCCACTAGATAGTTCCATTCCAAGCAGTCAAAGGCCTTTTCCAGGTCCAGTATAAGACATCCCCACATAGGCCAGATCCTCGCACCAACTGACGCCACCCTGAAGAATCTCCGTAAGTTGAGGGATGTGTTCCTTTTGGTCACAAATCCATTTTGGTCGGTGTGTATCAGATCAGGGACCACTAAAGCCAGGCGTTCCGCCAAGACTTTGGCTAGAATCTTATAGTCTACATTAAGTAGCGTAAAAGGCCTGTAGGACCCCAAAGCAGTGGGGGGCAATCTATCTTCCTCCACTGCCTCCATGTATAGAGTGTGCAAGTGTTGCAGCAGATACTCTCTGTTGGCTTTGTAATATTCAGCTGGCAGGCCGTCAGGCCATCAGGCCCCGGCGTGTTTCCGGACGCCATTGACCCAATCGCCTCCCCGATTTCGTCTAGGGTGAGGGGGTCCCCAAGGACTCCGCGTATTTCCCAATGGCTGTGGGCAGCTGGACCTGCTCCAAGAATCCGTCGATGTCATGCGTAGTCATTGGGTCACGGATCGATATAGCCGCGTGCAGTGATCTGTGAAAGCCTTGTGGATTTTGTGCTGGATGTGCACGAGGTTGCCATCTGAAGTGCAAATGGCCCCAATGGGAGTATGAACGTTCTCCTGCCGCAGCAGCCATGCCAATAGGCGGCCCGGTCTATCTGCCATGGGGTGTGTGCACGCCGTATGCGCTGTATATTCGTGGCATCGGAATCGCTCAAGCAGGTCCGTATGTTGCGCCCTAAGTCTCCCCAGTCTGTCAGCATACACACCATCCTTCTCACCCTCAAGTGCGTATTGTAGCAGCTGAGAGTCTATCTTGGCTAGTGAGGTGGATTATTGTTTCCATATGTTCCACGTGGCTCCCAGGCAATGACCCCGGACCACGACTTTTACCGTGTCCCATTCTACCAATTTGCTGCTCGTTGTGAGGAAGATTCCATGTAATTTGACCCTAAGTACATTCAACACAAGGCTGGGGAAGGGTAACAGGAGGATGTGTACAGACAGAGGAGTGATTGTGGAAAGGTCCGAATGGTAAAATATGTTTGCCTATGTCAAACCTTTCTTCCATTGCCCGCCTTTCTCATGGTCAGTCACATGTGGGACGTGAATGAATGATCCGTTTGTTTTCCCAATGTTGATACAGCACCAAGTTCCATCAAACTGCAGAACACTTATGCAGACAATGTACTGTTTGTGCACAATATAATACTGGGAATGATACACCAACTGCGCCTGGCACCATTCAACCTCCATACGGAACTTTTGAAAGCTTACAGCTTGATTTCATCGACATGCCCCCTGCCAACAAATATAAGTATGTGATGGTCATTATATGCATGTTTAGTAAATGGACTCAGGCATACCCAGCACACAACTGTGATGCAGAAATTGTTGCCAAATGCTTTCTGAAGGAACACATTCTACGCTTTGGGGTGGCGGTGCTCCTGAGTTCTGACAAAGGACCAGTGTTTATCGCCCATGTGATTAGGGGGGAATATGCAGAGAGCTAGTGGCCATGCAGAAACTACATTGCGTATATCCCACACCAGCAGTACAGGCCATTGAGAAAAGAAATGGTGTGTTGAAAAACAAAATAGGGAAGATCTGTACATACAATGAACTATCCTGGACAGATGCACCGCCATTATCTTTGCTGTCTATGAGAAGCACTTCTGACAGAGTTACAAAACTAAGCCCACATGAAATTCTATTTGGCCATCCAGTGCACATTCCAGGCCACATGTCTATTGCTCCTCTATCAGTATTAGATGATTTGCTCTTGCAGTGCTGTAAAAGACTAACAGAGGCATTGTGTTATCTTCATCGCCAGGTGTTGTAGGCTCTTCCTGAAGCAGACACAGCACTAACCCACAGGCTCCAGACGGGAGACTTGGTCTGGGTCAAGGCCCACACCAGACGAGACTGCCTTCAGCCTTGTTGGAAAGGGCCATACCAGGTCCTCCTGACAACTGCCACTGCTGTCAAGTGCGAAGAGCTCACCTCCTGGACCCACAGTTCCCACACCAAGAAAGCATCGTAACCACTGCAAGAGCCCCTGACCCCGACACCTCTGAACATGGTAGCACCGGCAGGACATAGTTACAATCTTCGTTACACTGAAAATACTGGTGGCTGAAGTGCTAGTAACCTCTCATACCTCACAAAGGGTACCACCGAACCATTTTTGATCTTTGTGAATTATTTGTTCCTTTCCTCCCTTTCACACCTAGAACAATCCCATGAATGGCACAAAAGTAAGACAAGAAGTGGCCCTAGGTGGGGGCGTGGCCTGGAGCCGTCAATGGTGGACGTGTAAATCCCCAGCTCCGTCCTAAGCCCTAATATACTAGCTGATTATCCTGCATTCCCCTGACTGCAGCTCACCTGATCTCTGCTTGAGTTGTCTCCAGAGGCGAGCGGCGTGGAGCGGTGAGGTTTGGCCCCTCTCGGATCGCTCCTCCGGCAGCTCCCGACGACGGAGCCTGGTGCGGCCTACAAATCGGAGTGGAGCCCCGGCCTCAAGTGATCGGCCCGGCCGGCCTACCCCCTGCCTCCTTCGCGGTCCGATCGGGACCCGGGATTCGGCTTCTGCTGTGTTACCAGCTGGGACTCCGGAGTGCGGTGAGGTGTCCCATCCTGACTCGAGCCCTGCCACGGCCCGCTCGGTCACCTCGTTGCGGACCGGCTGCCCTGCTGCGTGGCCCTTCGAGCCGCGGGCCTACTGCCGGGCCGTCCCCCCCGCCCACCCTCGAGGCTAGCGCGACGCCAGCACTCCGCTACAAAAGACGGGGACAGAGGGGCGGACAGCACACACGGTCCGCTGCCACCACCGCGGGACCGGCTTCACCCTACACTGGCTGCCTGGGTTACGATGTGGACCGGCCCATCTTTCATTATAACCTGCGCCGGGGCTTGACCGAGCCACTCGGACCCTGGCACTCTCGTCTGCCCCCGAGGCGCTGACCGGAAGTCCTGCGGCACGGCCCGGAGTGGCGCATTCTGCAGTCACGCAAACCCCAGGTACAGGGGTCTGAGAAGGGGGAGTGCGACGCGCGCTTTGGCGCATTTCCACGGCGCTACCACCCCGTCCCTTGCTGCGCTCCCGGCGGATGCGACAAGCCCTGCAGTGGCCTGGACCCTTCCACCTCTTCCCCCCCAACCGCCACTACGGACCGGGGGCCCTTCCCTACCTGAGGAGACGCCGGGGGCACACCGACCCACCCTGCATTGACAACTCGCCTAGGCGGCCTACACTGTCCCTACCAGCCCTGGGTCTTCACTGCATCCGCCTCCAACCAGCACGTAGTGGTCCCCCCATACCCACTGCCGGACACTTGGAGGGACTGCAGCGGTCTGCTGCATCCACCACAGAGCCACCCTGCTAACGAGATCAATGGGCAGAACCAGAGACAAACCTCGGGGCCAGGGCGCTCAGACAGACGTGCAGTCCACGGGCTCTGACGACCCTCTGGCCTCCTCCAACATGGACATCATCCCGCCGACCGGAAAGGGTTCGCAGGACGCCAAGCTAGATATGATCCTGAATGAAATACGCGCGACGCGGGAAGCGCTGGAAACGCGCATGGACACCATGGCGACTGGACTATCCCTACTGAAGGCTGATCATAGCAAGTTGGCGGATCGGGTGGCAGAGCAAAAAATAGCGCTGGATGACCTAATCCCGCAGCAGACGGAACACTCCACGAAATTGGAACACGTAGAGAAGCAGCTGAAGCAACTATGGGGTAGAGTGGACGAAGCGGAAGGACGTGCCCGCCGCAACAACGTCCGCATCCTGGGCATTCCGGAGAGAAGCGAAGGGAGGGACCCCACGCGATTTGTGGAGGATTGGCTGCGGAAGCTAGTGGGCCAGAGAGACCTCACCCCCCTCTACAGTGTGGAACTGGCTCACAGGATGCCATCGCGACCCCCGCGAACAGGGGCGCCTCCTTGCCCCCTGATCGCTCGTCTCCTACACTTCAGAGACCGAGATACTGTCCTGCGAGCGGCCAGGGAAGAAGCGCCAATACGCTTCGAGGATAAGACGATATCGGTCTACCCTGATTTCACTCCCACTGTGCAGCGGGCCAGATCCACCTTCATGGGGGTGAAACGCACGTTGCGGGACAGGAACGTGAAATATGCTCTTTTGTTCCCTGCTCGGCTCAAGATCCTGCATAACGACAGATCCCATTTCTTCGACTCACCTGAGGAGGCGGCGGAGTGAATGTAGGTCACTCTGACACCGCCGACATCACAGGACCCATTCGCAGACCGCCACAATGACTCTCGCAGGGGCTCGCCAGGCCAACGGAACAACAATCGCAGCCCTGACCACCGTTCATCCCACGGAACATCAACGATGGCGCATTCCCCTGGACACCGGGCGGTGGCCCACTCGTCATTATCTCCGCAACAACGTCTAACTGAGGAGGCACTGGCCGCCCACGACGCGGGAGCACCCGGAGACGGACTCACTGGCACCACCAACACCCACACTGAGGTTTCCGGTTCAGTTGACAGCCTGCAGCTACTCCCGAAGATCACGGCCCAGATGGCAGCAGAGTTCTGAGCCACAGCGGGATTGGTCCCCTCCGGGTGGTAACGTATGACTAATCCCCCTCCTTCACATTTGGTGGGTTGTACATGCAGGGGCGCATTGTGCTGTGGGCTATCAAGCCCGCGCAGTCCGTTCAGTGACAGTCGACGGAGGCCTACCACCCCCGGTATGCACACGAACTTCACGGACTTGTGCCCACGTTGGGCACCATGGTTTGGCTCTTGGGTATGTTTGCTCAGGGACCCTTTTGTTCGGGGATTAACTGTTTGCGAGACACTCTCATTTTCTAACACAGCAAGACATGTGGGGTCACCCAGTTGTTGCACATTGCCGCACCGCACAGATGGTAATGGGACCACTTAACAATTACCAGTTGTGCACCTGGAACGTGCGTGGTATGGGATCAGTGCACAAACGACACAGAATCCTTGCACAACTTAACCGCAGGGGGACACAGATCGCGTGCTTGCAAGAAACTCATGTGAACGCTGCTGAAGCGGTGAAATTGCGCAAGAAATGGAGGGGACAACTCTTTGCTACCTCGTATTCAGCATTCTCGAGGGGGGCGGCGATTTGGCTTCGTGGCTCTCTTCCCTTTCAGATGCTGGAGCAACGGATTGACCGGGAGGGTCGCTATGTGTTTGTACGGGGACTGTTGGATGGGGAGGCGGTTGTTCTTGGCTGTGTGTACTCACCTAATGCAAACCAGTCGGACTTTTTGTTAACTATCAACGAGGTACTTGCGGGTTGGGCTGACCATCGCTGGATCATTGGGGGCGATTTCAATGCTGTACTTGATGTCCTGCTAGATAGATCACACCCCCCCTTACAGACTACTGAGAGCAGGAAACAAGTAGATGTGCTTGCGAGTTGGGCTGAGGGCTGGGATTTAGCGGATGTGTGGCGCAGCGTACACCCTCTGGAAAGGGAATACACCTTTTTCTCCCCTCCCCACCAGCTTCACACCAGAATTGACCATGTTTTCTGCTCCCGTTCCCTTACGGCGATGATTGTCCAGACCCAGCACATGGGGAAAACTCTATCGGACCACAACCCTGTGGAGGTTACGTGGCGGTGGGGTAGGAGGCTGGCTCCCATTCCGACCTGGCGACTGTCCCCGGATCTCCTTGAGGATTCGGTCTTTCGGTCCACCCTGTCCGACACTATAGGCTCATACTTCTCCACGAATGCGAACTCGGCCAGCTCCCGACAGATGGAATGGGACGCTTTCAAAGTCTGTCTTAGGGGGACTGCTATGACCACTAGGGTGGGAAGGAAGCGAGAGGTAATCAGCCAGCTGAAGGAGGTGGAGGGCTCACTAGCATCCCTAGAGAATGAAGCAGCGGGCACCAACGCTCCCTTTACACCGCTACAAGAGGCACATATTAAACACGCAGAGCTTCTGGAAGACCTGCGGCTTATAGACTATAGGGAATACACGGATAGGCAACATACACAGGCAGACCGCGCCGGTCCACTACTGGCCCGCATTCTACAGGACTCCCCGATCAGCCATCCCGTTTTGAGGATCCTGGACCAAACTGGCCGCCCGGCTACCACCCAAATAGGGATTAATACGGCGTTCAAGGACTATTACACCACGCTGTACGGTCCCCCACAGCCCCTATCAGAGCCCGCCCTTGCGGCCTTCATGGAGGGACTGGACCTCCCACAACTTACTGACAACCAGAATAAAGACTTGAAGCGTACAATCTCAGTGGCGGAAATTAGACAGGCGATACGAGCCCTCCCGAAGGGCAAGGCCCCCGGAACGGATGGCCTGCCAGCTGAATTCTACGCAACATTTATAGACCTCCTGGCCCCACGGTTACACACTGTTTATCTAGAAGCCCTGCGTACTTCCTCACTACCGCAATCATCCATGCAAGCAATGATCACGTCCCTCTTGAAGCCGGCCAAAGATGGACTGCAGATGGCCGATTACAGGCCCCTGTCCCTTCTCAATACTGATTCGAAAATATTGAGCAAGGTGCTGGCGTCGAGGCTCGTGCAGTATGTGCCGCAGCTGGTCCACCCAGATCAGTGTGGTTTTGTGACGGGCCGCAATACGGCCATGAACCTTAGGCGCTTAGCCCAGCTCATGCTCGGGGTTAATGCGACCACGGCCTCCGAAGGCTGCATATCTCTGGACTTAAAGCAGGCGTTTGATTCCTTAAGGTGGGACTATATGTTCGCCACCCTGTCAAAATTCGGGATACCGCCCGAATTTCTCGCTTGGGTTAGGTTACTGTATACCATCCCCACGGCCAGGGTGCGCACCTCCCAGCAAATCTCTGGTCCCATAGCTATAGCACGAGGAACCAGACAGGGCTGCCCGCTCTCCCCTCTCCTGTTCGTCCTTGCCCTCGAACCATTACTCTGCAGGCTTCGGTTGATGGCCCCCCGCTATGGCATACGCCGACAAGGTACGGAGCACATCGTCTCTGCTTACGCGGATGATATTATTCTATATCTCCGAGACCTGAGGGGCGACTTGAATCCAGTCTCCCAGGTTTTCGAGGACTTCAGGGAGATCTCTGGCCTCACCATCAGTGAGTCTAAATCCTATGGGTTCACCTTTGTAGCCGCAGACGAGTTGGCCCCCCTGCTTTTTGCCCCTCATGAATTCCGGATGGCGGAAACTACCTTCCGATATCTTGGGATGCAGATCTACAGAGAAGCGGGCATGATGATAGACGGCAACCTGGGAAGGGCCATCAGGACGCTGAGGTCACAAATTCAGTTCTGGCTATCATTGCCGCTCTCAATACCCGGCAGGGTGGCAATCTCCAAGATGGTGATGCTCCCCCGTCTCCTCTACTACTTCACCAATCTGCCATTCCAGATCCCAGCGGCGACGTTTACGACCCTCGACTCCCTCCTCACAGAACTTGTGTGGGGGAATGGCCGTAGACGCATAAGCCTGGCCAAGTTGCAGCTCCCCTCTGGCGCTGGAGGCATGGGCTTACCGGACTTCAGGGCTTATAATTATGCGTGTCAGCTACAATGGCTAGCTTATTGGGTGGCGGGCCGCAATCTTCACGAGATC
Source organism: Lissotriton helveticus (assembly GCF_964261635.1). NCBI lineage: Eukaryota > Metazoa > Chordata > Amphibia > Caudata > Salamandridae > Lissotriton > Lissotriton helveticus. The sequence continues at coordinate 1,089,964,961 of NC_136065.1, forward strand.
AATGTTTCGGGGGACGACCATGCTAGGGGGAGAGTACACATCTCACTCCTGCCTGGCTCGGATCTCCCTAGAACCGCCCCGCCGCTTCTCAAGCTGGCGGTTACGTACTGGCGGAAGTCATTAAAATACACGTCCCCCGGGACACCTTATGCCCCCACAATCCCGCTGTTGGGAATCCCTCTAAGCTCGGGCACACTCACGACGACCTTACTAGAGCCCTGGCATGACGCAGGCGTGACACACGTGGGTGACCTGTTCGCGGAGGGGCACCTATTATCTTTCGAAGACTTCAGAACCAAGATGGGCGTCCCCAGAGGCTCCTTTCTCCTGCACGCCGGACTCCGCCATTATATCACACGCAAGTGGTCGCCAGGTGGGCGGGAGCCTGTTACGAACCCTCTCGTTACCATGCTCTACCTCATGGGAACGGGCGGCCATCTGACCAGGTGGCTCACGGCTAGCATCAGAACGGGGAGGGCATTTCCACTGTCACCACTGCGGGCGGCATGGGAAACAGATGTTGGAAGGCCACTGAGGGACAGGGAGTGGGAGCGCATACTTCAGTTTCCCAAAAAAGTAGCCAGGAACCCCAAATACAAATTTATCCAGCTGATGTTACTACATAGAGCCTACCTGACTCCACACCGCCTACATGTGATGTTCCCTGCATCCAGGAGCAACTGCCCCCGATGCGATGCTGACGACGCATCACTGGTGCATATGCTGTGGCACTGCCCTAAACTAGGGTATTTCTGGAACACTGTCCATGACTCCCTTGAGAAGGCTGGTACTCTGTCTAGGTCGCCTACACTGGAGCGTACATTGCTGGGGCTGGGACCATCCACACGCACCAGAACCGTGGCGACGCGCTTCTCAGATCTGGCCCTGTTGCTGGCGAAGCGCGCCATCACGATACGATGGAAATCATCTAAGCCACCCAACCCTGACCTGTGGAGGGCGGAAGTAGTGCGCTGGGGTAAAGCTGAGGGTGCAGCGCTACAGAGGGAGGAAAGTAAGGGCCACCGAAAAACTCCGATCTCCATGGAATGGTTCGCCGCGTTAGGGGCATTTGAGACTGCCAATGACACGGATGACGGGGATACCAGTGAATAGACACCTATGACATCACTATGCCCTGATTCATTCATTCACCCATGCACGAACGCTACCTGAGGTGCACTACGATGGGGTACGGGGGACCCCGACCCATCGAGCACGCTAACCCACCTTACCGGTGTGTTCAATGTACACTACTTTCCGCACATTGGGAGTGGCCCGCTTGTTGTTGATATTTTGATTATGTGCCTGTTTGAGAGTGTCGGGTGGGATTTCCTGGGGGTGGGGGGTGGGATTGGTAATGTACGGGATTTGTTCGTTTGTTCTGCTTCATCGAAAATGTAAAATCGAACACGCTGTGCTTATGTATATGCTCAGGGCAACTGCATGCATGTATCACCGGGGTTTATACTGAGTTCGTATATATGACAATGTGTGCATGTTACTGCTCTACAAACAGTGCCAATAAAAAGATTTTCAAAAAAAAGAAGTGGCCCTAGGTGCTGGCAGCAGTACACAGCCCAATTCCCGGTATAGTCAACACAACAATGGTGATTCTATTTGCTGAATGCATCTCCATACTCTTCCTCGATAGACCAGAGACAGTTATCAACAGTACTGAAATACTGTCCCAAATGCCACCATCCAACTCAACAACAACGAATGGCATAAGGAAGGTTGGGAGTATGGGGGCTAAGGAGAAAACAATTTGGGAAGAATATGAAGAAATCAAATACATAAAAATGTTGACAATGTATGTGAAAATAATGAATGTGTCAAGATGTTATGTCTGCACAAAAGAACCGCCGCATGGGTGGACCTCATGATGATGAGAACGGGAGTCCTACTGCCCCAAGCAGGGGTGGCCTACAACATCCATAGAGTAAGTGAGCAAGCTAGTTTTATCAAAGACCTGGCAAGGTCTACAGCGGCAGCCCTGGGAAACATAACAGAGGAACTCACTGAGATGAGAGGCGTGGTGATTCGGAATCGCATTGCATTAGACATCCTCTGGCCAAGGAAGGGTGGGTATGCCAAGTAGTACACCAGACCTGCTGTTTCTACATTCCAGACAACAGCAATAATCTCAACAAAGCAACAGGCAACATCAGAAAGGTGCAGAAAGAAGTGCTTGGAATACATATGGGTGGTATATAGAGGTCATGAAGGCTTCATTCAAATTTAGCTGCTTAACCTCATTAGGTTAACAAGCCATTATCATTAAATCACTGAGTCTCTTGTCTCCACATTTACTGCACAAATAACTTTTTACCCTTTTCATACAGGAGAAGAATCATTTGTAGCAGTAGTAATAGGTAATGTAAGAACTAGATGTAAAAGGTCCTTACCTGAGGAAACGCTCCTGGTAGATACATGACCTACTGACTGACAGAGTAAATACAATGTGCATTCTTGTCTGAAAGATATGATTTTGCAGAGTCCAGTTCGGATTGTAGAAGACTTCGGTCTACAGCAGCATCTGGATATTTGTCAACAATAACTAGTGCAGAGGAAAAGTTCAAAAAACAGCTTTTGGACTCAATATTCTGACATCAGACAGGAGGCCCATGTTGCTTGTAAATCGAGCATCAAACTCCTTTACAAATCTATCCAAAGTAGAGAAATATTCTTCTTGCTTTAAGCACTCAGACAGTGGAGTTTGACTTTGAGATATCAGAATGGCTATATCGTTCCCCTACAGAGGTACTGAGACAATCTGTCAGAATTTATGGTGTCTCAAAAGTGGAGTTCTTGGATTGGATTTTTCTTGAATCTCAATTCCACACTGCTAAGTCCTTAGCCTGACTTAACAATTCAGTTCACTGACTGTCTTGACGGAGTTTCACTAAATTACTTCATGTTAACTTAATTAGATCACATGCTCTCGGCAAGTCAAGGTCTTTGCTCAGTAGTATTTCGGATAGACTGTAAATCTTTCGGAGAATGAGTTCCATAAACTGCAATGTAAGCAGGAACCCAATGTTTTAAATGTTATTATGAAGTCCTTTGGCTTCTGAACTAGCCTCCTCGTCACACTGGTGTGAATCTATTATACGGACAACGACGATAATAGACTCAAATTGCATTTGTACTTTTCTATTACAGGAGTACCAGTAAAAGCACCTCGTACTCGAGAGCCTTTCTAGCTCCATTACATACAGATTACTCTCATTCTGAGCTTCCACAAAGAGCTCACGCCTAGGTGAACTTTGTGAAAGAAAAACAAACTGCTTACAATGTGTTAAGAAATGTTTAACTGCTTGTATTTTAGTTACTGTTTGCACTAACACAAGGTTTACGCGATGGGCATGGCAGTGTATATAAATTGATTGTGATGCGATCTCACAAATTTTTGCTTGGACATCATTAAAACAGCCATAATAGATAGCACTGTGAAACACATTTCTTCTAGTCAAGTCCACTTTCTGTACTGTTTCAACAATGGCTGCAGCAAGGCTCGAGACATATAACTTCTCCATATGGTAACACTCTAGTGCATTCTCCAGAACATTTCCATCACCAACAACAAAGCAGATAATAAAACCCAGCTGTTCTTTATGTGAGAAAACGTTGGCTTCATCAAGTAGCACCATAAAATATTTTGGCACTTTTTTGACAATATGCGCATGGACAGGCGCCGCCAACACAGATATCCTGTCATTTTAGTAATCAGGAGAGGTATAGTGCCCATACCTCCTGGACATTTTTTCTTTTAACCTCTCATCTTTATCAGAGACCATCTCTAGCAATTCAATGAAATGTCCCCTATTGTGAGAATTTTCAGTTTTATCCATGGCACAGAATACAAACACTTGATGACCCAACAAACATACTACCTAAGCAGCTGCTCCACATGTTGCCTATTCTTCTCACTTTCCTGCTCCACACCTCTTACTATCATGGAAGAAACGGACTACTGACGGTTTGTAGGCTCCTGTAATCTTTTGAAGTTGGTCTAAGCAATAGCCGACGATTTATGCTACTCTGACTGTGAATGTTTGGAAAAAGAACGAGTAAGCGTTTCCCACTTACTGAAGTCAATGTTAACAAATGCAACATTGCCAGGTTCACAACCTCCTCCCCCTCAAATAGAACCAGCACTAAAATGCCTGCATACAAAACAATAATCTGAATACTGTACCCAAGGATGAGTTTTGCAATCTTCATTAAACCAACGGCATGCAGTTAAGGGGGATGTTTGAAGTTTTGTTTGCACTGGGTATAATGATTCAGTGACAAGTCGTCTGCAAAGAATTCACTTGCCGGGTGGGATTTTGATATTGGTGTGTAACTAGTTTATTTGATTCGAGGTGCCTCTATTATGTCATTCCTCAAAATAGAGCTGGCTGTATCGTCATCACAAGATGATGAACAGTCAGCAAGGCCAGCCAGGGAAGTACTGTCATCTAAGCTACCTACATAAGAAGATAAATCTTAAACCTCAGTGTGAAACGAACACTCAGCACTGTCAGCATGTGAAGAAATATCAGCAATATTTTGGAATACATTTACTTTGCTTTTCCTTTTGTGTGTCACTTGACCGTTCTATGATATTCAATGACGATAATGAATGTAGAACATGTATAACAAAATGCATGACCCTTGGTGAACTAATGCACTGTGCCGAAGTAAATATCTTGTAATGTAACACAAGGCTTGCTCAAAGACATCAACCATGACTTGCATTATCTTCCTCTCCAAGCAACAAGGCACCATTAGCATACCATATATAAAAGAGACAAAGATTGGTTACTGCATTGCTTTGGTTTTGAAAAATCCCACTGACCCTACCACTAGACATGTGATGATGGCGAGCACCACCGTACTGTATCATGCAGGTGGCACACACTATTAGCTTCTTCTGATTGGCTCTGTATCTAATAATTATGTAACCTGTACGGTCTGATGATGGACATGTGATTTATTGGTCCATAGTTACCGAGAAATTCTCTTGTACCTGTGATGTTATTGGACATGTACCAAAACACCTTTTTGTGGTTGACAGGAATGAAAGACTGTGCTGAACTTCTGCAACTTGGACACTTGGTTACCATGCCAGCTGTCCCTGTGTTCACATATAGTAAATATCTTCATCTTCATAAGGGCCTGACGAATTTGGTCTCATATTTTATGTAGGTTGCTATAAAGTCAACAATGGTGGAACTATCATCAGCACAGGGAGAAGCAGCTTCAATGGCAGCAGATGATGTTTCAGGGAGGTCAAGAATGTGAGCATATGCCTTCACTGCTAGACACTGGAATCAAGTTATCCTGGCTGATGAGGGGTGAAACCCCCAAACCGGTCCTAGGATGCTTGTTTCCAGTCCAGGGAGGTCCTGGCTGGGCAGTTCGGGCTGGACTGTTCCCATGAGGCACAGGATCAAGACTGATTTGCATATGGCCAGGTCTAATCTGGGGTGGCATGGTGAGCAAAAGAATGATGGATTTAACCCAGATCTCTTGACGGGGGGAAATGTTTTGTTTTGTTCTGCATTCCGTCCATCAATTGTGTGTCTTTTGCTTTCTCGCCCTAAGTGAGCTGGGTATGCCCAGACGTGGGTCGCAGGCTCACTGTGCCACTGTGATCAAGCTATCCTGGCTGATGAGGGGTGAAGCCCCAAAACCGGTCCTAGGATGCATGTTTTCGGTCCAGGGAGGACCTGGCTGGGCAGTTCAGGCTGGACAGTTCCCATGAAGCACAGGGTCAAGACTGATTTGCATATGGCCAGGTCTAAACTAGGGTGGCATGGTGTGCAAAATAATGATGGATTTAACCCCGATCTCTTGACTGAGGGTGAATGCTTTGATTTGTTCTCCATTCCGTCTATCAATTGTGTGTCTTTCACTTGTAGACAGAGCAGCATCAGACAACTCTTTTGTTCTCTTGCCTTTATTAGAACATGTAGGAGGGTCTTTGGTACTCCTTGTTTTAGTGAACAAGTCCAACATTGATCTATGTTTTGGATCTTTCAGTTTTGTAGTAGGGAAATACATTTTTCTGTGTTCCTTTGTTTGCAGATGAACTCAGCAATCCAATGCTAAGACAGATAAATGGGTTCAGGCATGGCTATGGCTTGGTACACTGCACATAACAGTAAGGAAACATCAGACACCGGACAGTGAGGAAACATCGGACCATGTAGGGCAGGAGGGAGGGAGGAAGTGCATGGACTCAGACAACAGAGGGCAGGGAGGCTGTGGGAAGGGGCAGCAAGCAAACTGTGCAGGGCAGGCAGGTAGGCCAGTGGCAGAACAACGGCCACTCAGGGTAGGACGTTGTGTAAGGGATATGGACATGGACAATGGAGGGGGGTTAGGGGCAGCAAGTTTGGATGGGGCAGCACAATGGACAATGCCAGGACAGACCCTGCGTCTAGCCCCCCTGCTGTGCATTATGATGGATACCTTACTTTACGCTACCACAACCCTAGAAATTCACTGAAAAAAACAAAGGTTAAAGGGATGTTATAGTTAGGGGACAATGTCACATAAACAAACCATTTGAAACTAACAAAACCACTGAAATTCACTCTAAAGTAACTATTACTTGCACCCTCGCCATGCACTGCTTTTGCTCTTAAGAGAGAACCAGAGACACAGTCAGAGGTAGTCAGAGAGAGGGAGATATATTTTTTTTTTTAAAGAGTCAGAGGTAAGAAAAAAATAAAAGTGAGAGATAATTTTAACAGACGGAATCTTGGAAGGTAGGGGCCTTTGCAATTGTCCAAATAGCTCATTCCTTAAAATGTCTCTGGCTGTTTTCTTTCACTGACAGGCTGGAGAGTGAGGAAGTTGGCCTGGTCATAGTGAGGTGAGACGGGAAGCTTGAATGTCCTTTACTGCTGGGGATGGGATGAAAACAGCATCACCCTACATTATTAGGCGCATTATTAGAACTGTAGGTACTGCCCCACTAAAGTATTATCAATGTGTTGAGAAGGATTAGTTACTTACCTGTAATCCTAGTTCTCTTCCAGGGGTATCCTCATCAAAGTCATAAGCATTAGAATATTCCCGCCCATATGCGGGACCCCGGAAACACTGTATTATATATGCCCCACATATTATATATATATATATATATATATATATATACACATATATATATATATATACATATATAAAAACATGCAATAGCAGCCAAAATAAAAACAGAGCTGAAATATGCTGTAAAGAATTTCCACCATACATGAGTAACAAGCATTAGAAACATGAGAAACAACACAAAGTTTGTTTTAGAAACTGTCTTAATGCTCAGAAAGCAGTAGAAATTCTCATAACTCACTGGAAGCATAGAAAGCTCCCAGGCTGCATTGCAAACACACAGTCTAAAAAGACTGAAAAGCTAACCTGTAGCTGCATAGCAATAAACTGACACCGTGTCTTTAAGGCACCCATGACCCCCAGTATCCCATCATGCCTCAGGGGTGACAGTTAGGTCAGTTGTTCTTTTCGGAGACTGAAAATAAACCCAGTAACAGATAGGTTAACAATATCTCCTTATTAAAGAATTTTCTTTGCCCGGAGAGGCGGGAGGGTTGCTTATGACTTTGATGAGGATACCCCTGGAAGAGAACTAGGATTACAGGTAAGTAACTAATCCTTCTCTTCCAGGGGATCCTCATCAATAGTCATAAGCATTAGAATAGAATAGCGAGCCTCACCTCATCTCCCTGTGGGCAAAGGAGTAACAATACAGTAATAACCATATTAAGCCTAGTAACCACTAAGCTCATTACCCAAATAGATTCCTCAAAGAGGCTTGTCCTACTTGAGTATCGGCCCTGGAATCAGATTCTAGGCAGTAATGCCTTGTAAAGGTATGAACTGATTTCCATGTCGCCGCCTTGCATATTTCTGACATTGGAATGTCGTGCAAGAAAGCTACTGTAGCGGCCTTCCCTCTAGTGGAATGCGCTTTGGGTGACCCCAACAAAGGCTTGCCTGCAAGCTGATAGGCCAATTTAATGCACAAGACAATCCATCTCGCGATGGACCTCTTGGCCACTGGAAAACCTGTTCGCATTGAACCATAGTTCACGAACAGTTGATCCGTTTTCCTAATCCCTTTGGTCATTTCCAAATGGAACTTGAGCACTCTCTTAAGATCTAAGGAGTGAAGCGACCGCTCGGCTGGGGTCGTAGGATTTGGAAAAAACGAAGGGAGGGAAATGGACTGATTTATATGAAAATCAGAAATGACTTTAGGCAAGAAAGATGGATGAGCCCTTAGGACTACTCTATTGTGATGAAAAACAGTATATGGTTCTTTCGCACAGAGCGCTTGAATCTCGCTTACTCTGCGCGCAGAGGTAATCGCCACCAAAAAGGCCGCCTTCCAAGAGAGATGTTGCAAAGAGGCCTTGTGGATGGGCTCGAAAGGAGGTGACATTAACCTGGATAAAACCACGTTCAATTCCCATGGAGGAGAAGGATTTCGCACAGGGGGATACACTTTTTTCAATCCCTAGAGGAAGTCCTTAACCACTGGAACTTGAAAGAAAGAAATCTGATCAGGTGATTTTCTGTATGCTACTGTGGCTGACAAATGCACTCTAATAGAAGCGTACTTTAAACCAGCAGTTGCCAGGGAAAGGAGGTATGGCAAGATGACGTCCTCCTGCCCTTTAGTCGGATCTAGGTGATGATCCCTACACCATAAGTAAAACCTTTTCCACTTGAACGCATAGGACGCTCTCGTGGAAGGCCTCTTAGCCTCTTTTAAAATGTTCATGCATTCAGGAGGCAAGTTCAAATGTCCATATTGCAGGACCTCAGGAGCCATGCTGTTAGGTTCAGTGATGGGAGGTTGGGATGCATTATCCTCCCATTCATCTTGCTCAACAGGTCCGGCCTGCAAGGGAGTCGTCTGTGTGGACACACAGATAGATGTAGAAGGTCCGGGTACCACCACTGCCGCGGCCAATCCGGAGCTATCAGGATCATTTCCATGTTCGACCTGCGGAGCTTGGAAACTACTCTTGGAATCAGAGCCAGTGGAGGACACGCGTAAGCGAATGTCCCTGACCAATCCATCAGTAGAGCATTGCCCTGCGTCCCTGGCCGGTGGAACCTGGACGCGAAGGCGTGTCATTTGGCATTTTCGTCGTCTGCAAACAAGTCTATGGTTGGACAACCCCAGCAACGAAAAAGCTCTTCTACTACTTCGTCTTTTAGCACCCAGTCTGGCTGATCTTCGAAGTGCCTGCTGAGTGCGTCTGCTTTTACGTTCAACTCGCCTGGAAGGTGCACTGCCACTACCGTGAGGCCTCGAGTGAGGAGCCAACGCCAGATTGCCTGAGCCTCTCGAGAAAGTGGGCGAGACCTTGTGCCTCCTTGTTTGTTCAGATAGAACCTGGTGGTCGTATTGTCCGTCTGAACTAGGACTGAGTTGGACTCTATCGCTGGAAAGAAAGCTTTGAGAGCCAGGAATACCGCTCTGAGCTCCAGCATATTGATGTGGTATGTCTGCTCCTGCGCAGACCACTGGCCTTGAATTTGAAGCGGACCCATGTGCGCTCCCCAGCCTTGCAGAGAGGCATCCGTCACTATCGACTGGGATGGAAGAGGTTGGTGAAACAGTACCCCCACCAGTAAATTCTTTCTCCGAGTCCACCATTTGATGGCATCTTTCGTCGCTTGGGAAAGCGTGATACGATCTTCCCAACGTCCTGTCGCTTGGTCCCACTGATCCTCCAGAGCCTGCTGTAGAGGACGCATTCTCAGCCTGGCGTTTGGGATGAGAAAAATGCAGGACGCCATGGAACCCAGCAGGGATGCTACTTGTCGGGCTGTTGGAAGCCGAGACTCTAGCAGGAGTCCACATTTCTGACTCATGGAAAAAAGTCTCTCCTCCGAAGGAAATGCTTTTCCCACTTTTGTGTCCAGAACGGAGCCTAGGTAGTGGATGGACTGAGTAGGCCGCTGGACTGACTTCTCCAGGTTCACATGGAGGCCGAGCCTGCGCAACTGGTGCAGACACAGATGTAGATCGTGCTTTACCTGTACCGGAGATGGACCTTTTAGGAGCCAGTCGTCCAGGTATGGGTAGATGAAGAGCCCCTTCTTGCGAAGAAAAGCCACCACCACTGCCATGCATTTGGTGAAGACTCGTGGTGCGGACTTGAGACCGAAGGGTAGCACTTTGTACTGGTAGTGGTTGTTCCCTACGACAAACCTCAGGTACTTCCGATGTTGTTGAGCAATTGGGATGTGAAAGTACGCATCTTGCAGGTCCACCGAACACATCCAATCTCCGACTTGAAGATGTGGGCATATTTGATGAAGCGCTAACATGCGGAACTTTTCTCTGACGATGACTTTGTTTAAAAGTCGAAGATCGAGTATTGGTCTGAACTTGTCCTCCTGATCTTTTTTGGGAACAAGAAAATATCTGGAGTAAACTCCCTTTCCTCTTTGAGCGAGAGGAACCTCCTCTATCGCTCTTTTTTGCAGTAGGACTTTTACCTCTCTTCGGAGCAAGCTTAGCTGGTGAGGGCAAGAGCTCTTTGGAGGAATGCTCTTCGGAGGCGCACGGAAACGTAGCCTGTATCCATTGCGCAGTTTATTCAGCACCCACTGATCCTTTGTGATGCTGACCCACTCTGCCAGTTGTTGTGAAGCACTTCCTCCCACTGGAGTGGGTAACGGCGCCAGAGGAAGCCACTGCTCAGGCCTTTCCTCCTCTTGTGGTGTTAGAGGATTGTTGGAGACCTCCTCTACCTCTGCCGGGTTTGCCTCAAAACTGGGATTTCCCCTGGTTCTTATTTTGGGACCACTGAGGGGTTTGAACCCTCTGTTGAGCCCCTCTCCCCCTGTTGGTCTTGAAGCGGCGTTTGAATTCTTTCTTCTTCTCCAAACCCACCGCTTTCACTGTGTCCAGTTCCGTCTTCATTCGGGTCATTTCTTCGTCCGCATGTTCCCCGAAGAGAGCGGAACCCGAAAAGGGGAGATTAAGGATGCGATGCTGAGCATCCGGCTTCAGACATGTAAGGCGCAACCAGGCCGACCTCCTGGTACAAACCCCATGTGAATAGGAATGCGCCGCAAGGACAGCACCATCCGCAGCCGTGCTGATCATCTGATTCGCCACCAGACATCCTTCTGTCACAGTCTCTTCAAAATCCTGCTGGTCTTCTTTTGGCAGCTTGGATTTGAACCTTTCCATGGAGTCCCATAAAGATCTGTCATATCGACCCAGAAGCGCAGCCGCACTAGAAACCTTAAGAGTGGATGCAGCTGAGTTGCAAACCTTGCGACCCCAGGAGTCTTGAGATTTGCTGTCCTTGTCTGGTGGGACTGAAGAGGAACCGGCAACTGCATGTGTCTTCCTCGCCGCTGCCACAATTACAGAGTCTGCTGGAGGGTCAGATTTTACAAAAACCGGGTCAGAAGAGGCCGGTTTGTATTTTTTCTGAATGCGGGCTGGCACCGCTCTGATAGCCGCCGGAGTTAGGAAAATCTCTTTGACAGGATCCATAATCCCCGGGACTAAAGGCAGCAGAGGACGGGAGATAGCTTTTTTGTGTAAAGTCTCAAAAATGACTGTCGTTGTAACCTGAGGGACAGACATTTCAATGCTCAGCTTCTGAGCGCCTCTTTGCAGGACATCTAGATACGTGCCAATGTCATCCACTGGAGAGGATCTGGACGTAGGACTGTCAGTCAACGTAGGGGAGTAGTCCCTCTTGGAAGACCTGGTAGAAGAGGTAGATGAAGTAGACGGAGTTCGTCGACGTCTACGGTGAGCACTGTGCCTCCTCTCCCGCGATCTTTTTGAACGCTCCTCCCGTCTAGGAGAGCGAGATCTGATCCGATCTTCTGAACGAGGTCCTTTTCTGGGAGACCGGGACCTTCTGGGAGATCTGATTGGTGTTCTCACAGGTGATTTGCGCCTGGGAGGACTACGCTTGTCCATCTCCTCTACCAGATCCTGAAGAGGAGACCTGTGCTGTGGGCTGGCATATTCTTGCATACGTTTGGCAGCCCCAGAATCTCTCCAATGGTCCAAAGACCTGTACCATCTAGGTGATAGTCTGATTTGCCCAGCCGAAGGGTCTGGCTGACGCTCAGGAGATTTGCGCACAGGACTTCTGGACTTTGAAGATGCAGTTGAGGAGCCAGAGGACCGTGAAGTGGAATGACGGGAAGCTGACTTACCATAACCACATCTGAAAACCTCGACGTCGAGCGATCTTCCCTCGCCGTCGAGTGCCTTCGGGGAGTCGGAGGGTCAAACAATCTCGACTTTGATTGTCTATGTGAGGATCTATGGTCCCTCGACGTCGAGCGGCGATGACCCGCCGTCGACGGAGTTCTCTGTCTCAACGTCGAACGGCGATGACCGGCAGTCGACAGAGCCCTCTCTCTCGACATCGAACGACGATGTCCAGTCGTCGACGGAGGCTTCTCTCTCGACGTCGAACGACGATGTCCAGTAGTCGACGGAGGCTTCTCTCTCGACGTCGAACGACGATGTCCAGTCGTTGACGGAGTCCTCTGCCTCGACGTCGAATGTCTGTGCGACGACGGCGGAGGGGTATTGGGCACCCTCGACGCCGAGCACTGACGAAACACTGATGGAGACTGCCTCCTCGACGCCGATCGACTTTTTCCTGTCGACGGCGGAGGGGTCTTGGTCCTCGACGCCAAACGTCGTTTTTTAGACGACGGCGGAGGGGTCACACTTCTCGACGCCGGTCGTCGCCTGGATGACGACGGCGGAGGAGTGACCTCCCTCGACGCCGGTCGTCGCCAGATTGACGACGGCGGAGGGGTCTTGGATCTCGACGCCGACTGTCGCCCAGTTGACGGCGGCGGAGTCACCTTCCTCGACGCCGGTCGTCGCCGGGTTGACGCCGGCGGAGGGGATTTCAACGACGGAACTGGATCCTTCGACGTCTTCGACGTACCTGGTCTTCTTTTCGACGGCGAGCCCGCCGTCGACGGTAGTTTAGAAGAGAGATGATCCACCGGTGGTTCTTTTCTCAGCGCCGAGCCCGACGCTGAAGTTGAAGGGTGTGAAGACTTCTTTTTTGAAGATGTATGAGCCTTCTTGGAGCCCTTCTTCACCGGAGATCTTCCTCTTGATGACCTGTGAGCCAGGCCATAAATGCGAATCCTCTCCCTGTCCTTGAGAGTTCTTCCTGACAGGTGCTCACAATGAGGACAGGTGCCTGGATCATGATCTTCAGGCAGACACAGGATACAGACGTCGTGGTTGTCTGATTTTGCCTTCTTGTTGCCACACGATGGCCATTTGTCAAAGAGTGAAGGCGTTCTCAAAAGAAAATGTTCACTAAACTGACTGAAAAAGACAGTATCTTACTTGACTAGATGCTAAATGTCAAAGTAAGAGCAAAAGTTGTTAAAAGTGAAGTATTTTTCTGTCAAAAAACAGAAAATTAGTGGAGCTGTGTAACCAGGGTCCTTCTCTGAAGGAACCGGAAAGAACAACTGACCTAACTGTCACCCCTGAGGCATGATGGGATACTGGGGGTCATGGGTGCCTTAAAGGCATGGTGTCAGTTTATTGCTATGCAGCTACAGGTTAGCTTTTCAGTCTTTTTAGACTGTGTGTTTGCAATGCAGCCTGGGAGCTTTCTATGTTTCCAGTGAATTATGAGAATTTCTACTACTTTCTGAGCATTAAAACAGTTTCTAAAACAAACTTTGTGTTGTTTCTCATGTTTCTAATGCTTATTACTCATGTATGGTGGAAATTCTTTACAGCATATTTCTATTTCAGCTCTGTTTTTATTTTGGCTGCTATTGCATGTTTTATATATATATGTATATATATATATATGTGTGTATATATATATATATATATATATATATATATATATATATATATATGTGGGGCACATATAATATAGTGTTTCCGGGGTCCCGCACATGGGCGGGAATATTCTAATGCTTATGACTATTGATGAGGATCCGCTGGAAGAGAAGTGCGCTTTGCAATCCTATTAAAAGTCCCATTAAAGTGGCAGACAGTGCCACCTCCTTGGAAGTGACAGTATTCATTGAATGTATTACATGTTTTATAAATAACCTTGTGTGCCAAAAAGTTTGGGGAAGGGCATGCTTAGCTTGGTTCACTGGTGAACTCTAAGACATAAGAAGCAGTTAGTGTAGAGCAGTGGTCTCCAACCAGTAGCTCGGGAGCTACTGGTAGCTCACCAGCACCCTCAAAGTAGCTCTCAGAGGTGAAGCCAAACCAAGCCGATCTCAGAGATTCTGTGTATATTAAAGAAGGCAGCACTGCTCGTTTCATTACCCGTAAGAGTTACAGACAGCCAAACCAATTGGAGGGCCTCTTGATAACACTCAAACACACACTGTGTTGGCCTAACAATCAATCAATCAGGGATTTATAGAGCGCACTACTCACCCGTGAGGGTCTCAAGGTGCTGGGGGGTGTTGGGGTGGGGGACTTGGGCACCTCTGGCCATTCGAAAAGCCAGATCTTGAGGCTCTTCCTGAATGCTTGGAGTGTGGGGCTTCATCTGAAGCTAAGGGGGAGTTTGTTCCAGGTCTTGGCCGCAATGTAGGAGAAGGATCTGCCTCCTGTTCTGGCTTTGTGGATGCGGGGGATTTTGGTCAAGGCCTGGTCAGCGGAGCAGAGGTTTCTTTTGGGGGCATAGAAGGAGATACTTTTGTTGAGGTATTGGGGTCCGGTGTTGTCGAGAGCTTTGTAGGTGTGTGTGAGCAGCTTGAAGGTCACTCTTTTTTCGATGGGAGCCAGTGGAGGACTCGTAGGTGCTGGGGGAAGTGGTCATGTCGTGGGATGCTGAGGACGAGTCTGGCTGCGGCGTTCTGGACGGTCTGGAGTTTGTGGAGTAGAGATTTGTGGATTCCGGCGTAGAGGGCGTTCCTGTAATCCAGCCTGATGGTGATGAATGTGTGGGTGACGGTCTTCCTGGATTCGGGGGTGGGGCGGATCCATTTGAAGATCTTGCAGAGGGTGTTGAAGCATGTGGCGGCTATGGCGTCACATGAACCATCTTTATCTACTTTAAATCTACCTAAGGAGTAGATTGGCCATGTTATACGCCCAACTCCATCAGTCGCACCATGTGTGACATCAAAGGATAGTAGCAGCAGTAACCAGGGCTGACCCACCAAAGTGTGTGACTGCAGGAACTAGAGTGAAAATGTGTTAGTTGGGAGCAAGGTCAATCAAAGAGCTGAGGAGGAGAGAGTATGTATTCAGGGCAGAGTAAGTTAGAAGTCTCACATTCAATTTTGTGTGGGTGTGTGGCATTGTGTCCTTCCCTATTAAACAGTGTTGATTCCTTAGAGCTACTCCTAGTGTCAAGGACTGCCAAATATGTATGCTGGTCCCCATCATAAGAGTATTATCTCTGATGCAATTGAGCCCGTTCATGGTATAATTGTGCCACAGCCATAACATTTTCATCCTTGACTATTTTGTGCATACAAGTCTAGTAATTACACACCTACTGCCATCACTGACATATAAAGAGCATGACTGGCCTGCTTTTAGCCCTTCCTGACAGAGTGGCAACCGCTTCTCCCATGGTAATGGCCATAACTAATATATGTTGGGCATCCAGCTGTGGCACAGTGGTAGCCTTGGTTTAATGATGGGCAATATTAGCATAACAGAGGCATTTGTAGTGTTATGGTGAGCAAGCATGGCTTATGATTCCAATACCTGGGTATTTGAAGCAGAATTTGTCCATGAGAGGTATTTTTACATGGTGGTCCTCAATGAAAACAAAAAGCTGATGTTTAGCTGTTTTCTAACAAGGAAAACTGATTTGCTTTTTAAAGGAAAACATTTTTTTTTCAGAAGGGTTTTTCTTCTAGAAAATTGACCTTGATTGCTCAAAGTGGAAATTGATGTTTATAGAAAAATATGTGTATTTTTTAAAACTAATATACTAATGAAGACCAAATATTGCAATTCTAAAACACATTTAAAGCTGTTAGCTGAATGATAATTAAATTTGAGTTGGGGAGACTTACTGCTGTGGTAATACCCTTTGTGGCACACAGCATGTGATGATTTGAATTTTACTTGATTACAAGCATTTAATATTGATAAACGTTTCCCTAGTATTCTGCTGATGTTTGGGTGGTTACTACTGATAATCATGCTTAGGGTGGTCACAGTGTAATGGTAATACATATCATCAGCATTTTACAGTGATAAAATATGCTAGTAGCTCGTCAGGACTTTGCCTGAGCAGAATTAGCTCTCACTACAGAAAAGGTTGGAGACCCCTGGTGTAGAGGTTGTGCCAACAGCCCCACGAAGGTTCCAAGGATACATTGTTTCTCTTACTAGTGAGGTGCTCCTGCAAGAGTGCTCAATGAGTTGTGACTGCTGATAACATCTTCTGGGAGAAGTGTTCTAATAAAGGCAAAAATAAAGCATCCTTCTGAGGTTGTAATATTGAGTACATTTCAATTGGGTGATATTGACACTACTACAGACAGTGCTTACAAAAATGCAAATGGAAGGTCGATATGAAAGCACTTGGCCATCCTCCACAAATACACACTACAGATAAACAGGACAGAGTGTCAAGTCTAGTCCCGTCAGCAGAGGTTGCATCACCAACAACGGAAGCAGACCAGTTAGTTGCACACCCCAAGGAAGCACAGCAAGTGAGGCACATGGCCTCGCTCTTCTTTCTCTTATTTGTCACTCTCCCTCTTTTATGCACGTGCACACACAAAATTCTCTACTTCTCACCTTTTCCCTACCCTTCATCTCACTACTTCTAATTCTTTTTGTTTACTTTTTCATTGTCTCTATTATTTTAACTCTTTTCCACTCATTTATGGTACTCCTTTCTTTTACTACAATTGTACTCTTTCCATCCAGTACTTTTTTCTACTCTTCGCGTCTTTCTGTGCTTCTTCTTCCTTCCATAGCCGTAACTCGGTCTTTTCCACCCTCCTATCCCAGACCTAAACTGCTCTATCTCTTCTTCTCCAGGATCTCCTCTACCCTTTCTCTGCCCCCTCACTCGTTAAGTTTTCTCCTAGTTCTCCCTCTTTGCTTCCTCCTGGAGACAACACTGCTGAAGGACATGTGCAGAGAGCCTGAAAGGGAAGGGACAAAGGCAACATTTATTTATTTATTTATTTATTATAACACTTATAAAGCGCACAAATACCAGTCGGTGTCCTGGCGCTGAAGTGGTACTCCCTAAAGGTTCAGACGATGATATTTAGAGGGAAAAAAGCCAGGTTTTAAGATTTTTTCTGAAGGCCAGCAGGTTGTTGTTTGATTTGAGGGACAGAGAGTTCCAAGCTTTCGCTGCGTCTCCCACAAAGCTCCTGCCTCCCCAGCGTGCTTTCCTGATTCGTGATGTTTTAATCAGTCCCATTGTGGCAGACCTCAGTTGTCTCTCTGGTCTGTACCACTGGAAAAGCTCCTGGAGATACGCCGGTCCCACACCATGCAGTGCCTTAAAAACGATGCAGAGGGTCTTGAATAGAATCCTCTTCCTTATCGGGAGCCAGTGCAGCCTCTCCAGTTCCTTAGTGACTGATGAAAACTTGGACAGGCCCCCGATTAGGCGGGCAGCTGCATTCTGTAGAACCTGAAGTTTGTTAAGCACCCCCTGTTGAGCCTCTAAGTAGAGGCTGTTGCAGTAGTCAAGGCGCGAGAGAACTAGCGCCGTCACCACTGTTCTCATAACATAAAGCCATATCCGGCAAAGAGGGGAAATTGAGAAGTGCCTCACCACACCTGGGCTCCAGGGAGACTGTTCTGAATCTCAACCCACGTCTATCATGTGCTGGAGGGCAGGGGAGCAGTCAGATCAACGATGCCGTCGGCCTCATACTGTAAGGAATGGGGTGAAAATTGCTCTGCACAGCTTCTTTTTTTTACTTTTTTTTTATCGATTGCTCCTTTGAAACCTGGTGGAATGGTGAATGTTGTTCCTGAAACACGCAGATGGAAGGCTTATCTTGCACAGACTTTAAAATAGATTGTCTGGGTGTTTTTAATATTAAATGTTTTGAAAATAAAAAACAATATACGTTTTACATTTTATTTATGTAAACGTTTACACGTATGTTTTAGGTAAACCAATTCTAATGAAATGCTATGGGCCACAGATGAGTGCGGTGAGAGTCCTTGAAGTATGTCAAAAATGTTTTTGTGGTTTCCTGCTATATATGTATGTTTTAGCAAAACCCATTGTAATTAAATTATATGAGCTGCAGATGGGTGCCGAGAGTGTTGATGTATGTCAAAAGTGTTTTTCTGGCATCTTGCTACCGCATCTCTCACTGGCAACCCCTCTGAATGCATGTATGCATTCAAGGGAATCGCAGCAAGTTAACATACGTTTAAAAATAATTACTCAGAAGAGGTGTTATTTCCTTTGGTGTCAGGATAGTATTTGCATGATCGACTTGTAAATGAACATGTAACATGCATAGTGTTTGAGGCCTGGCCAGCTATCGAACTGGTGGCACCCAGTACGGCAATCTTTGTTGGCCCCTCTCTCACATGCATTTCATTGTTTTATAGCGCAACTCATACCAGTAGTGTAGAGTGTCAGAGCACTTTCACACGCAAAACAGAGCCAATGAATCATACATGTGTAAATGAGTCTAAAGGCTCCTTGCAGCTGGGCTTTAGCGATGGCGGTCCTACTCATTCCCCTCTCCGGCTTTAATCTGCACACGTTATTGTGTCCACATGTGGCCGAAGCAGAGGCGGCTCCTCCGCTTTCACCTGAGGTTGTTATCGTTTTAGTTTTATCCGTTGCAGCGTCTTTGTGATACGTGGCTGCTCTTAGTGCAGGGGGAGGAGTAGTTTGCATTCCCTATGTGAGCATAAGTGCTTGGCCGGCCCTCTCGGGCCGCCCAAAACTGTCATGCGCACATATCATGTTCTCCATGCAGGCTGCATTACAGCCTGCGTTGAGAACATGCCCAACCCTCCAGCCCCTGGCTGAGCGCCGTGACCGACCAATCATACCGCTAACGTCGTGATTGGCTTCTGGGATCTGGGTAGCCCGTGCGTCCTGCTTCCTGTCTCCCTCCCCGAGGAAACATGAAGAGGAAGTAGGAGAGAGAGGTGGTAGCCGGCCGGCTGGGAGGTAAGCGAATTTTTTTAACTATTCCCCCCTGTCCCTTACCCCACCCCGCCCCACAGCTCCTAACAGGTAGCAGCCGCCGCTGGGCCCAAGCCAGCACAATATGGGAATGTGCCGACCCAGCAGGGGACATGCTAGGACTCTGCCAGCTCAACCTAATAGGTGGTGAGATCACAAGAATTCATCTGTTCCTGCAGCAAGCTTTGAGAGAGCATGCTTATGTCCAATATAATCACTGGTGACGCCAGACAATACAGGTCAGCTCACCGTGAAACCTTTTAAAACTGGCACACCACTAGATACTTTTTTTCTATTTTTTTTAAAACAGCACTGGCCCTTTGCCCATTGCCCCAAAGTCCGGATTACCAATCCGACCCTCGGTGTCAGGGACAACTGTTAATGGGATACTGTTTCTTACCTTCACTCAACACTGTTCATCCAACATGTGATGTTGGCCAAAGTAAGGGAAACTACCGCTGGAGGAGAGGGACGAAAGCACAGGGCGGGCCGGGCAGAACAAGTCATTATGCCAGGCAGCCAGGGCCATCATTTACTACCACTGGCTGCTGGTAGCTTTCAGATGCTACCTGGGTCCGTGCTTGACTTGACTGCTGGCCTGGGCAAGGACCGCCTGCACAATTCCCATGCATTGCACAGCATCCGAGAGAGAGAACCACCACAAGGTCTTCTGACGACTCGGAAGGAGGAGAAGCTTTGGTGTGATGCGGTGAGGGAGGGTTGGGCGGACAGGGCGGGGCAGGACAAAGTGATATGATTGGTGTGATATCCTACAAGAGTTTGATCTACAATCACAGGTGGCCCACTGTTAAACATTTTTGTCCTTTGTCAGAACTACTTAGGCTTGACGTTATTTTGATGTACTACATTAGACATCAGAATAGTGAATAAGGAATCTCTATGATATTCCCTGCAGAGACCCCTAGGTTTTCTTGTTGTTTATATTATACAAGGGCTGTCATTGTTAGCGCTTTCACACGCTCGTACAGATTGATGGCCCTGTGAGGAAACGCACCACTGGGGTGATCACATGGTGGGCAAACACACTATTAGGGGGTGGTCTTGTGGTGTGTTTTTTTTTTATAACCAGTGAGTCCATGTTAGCACTGGCTGGCTGGCCCCAGGAGGCTGGAAACAAGAGTGAAAAGTGAGTGATGATTATGGTGGCCAAGGAGAAGCAAGCAAGGTGGCAAGGGTCGCAACGGGTGGCCTAGGGTTGCAGTTGCGACCCCTGGCGATCCCTAATTGACGTCCATGGGTTTACCTCAGATAGAACACATTTGAACCTTCAGAACCCGGTTGTAGAGACTGAGCTCACAGCACTGCTACCTTTGCCCAGATCGGAAAACTGCAGCTTTGTCCTTTTACCTATTGCACAGTACCCATAATAAAGCCTATCCTGGGGTCCCAACCCAACTGCCAATTTCCGGGTCAATGAGTGGGTGTTTTTACAGCAGTAAATAGGTGCCATGTTTGTATCAAGGAAACTGACGTCTAGTTACAATTCAGAGTACTGCAAAACATATCATTTGTTGACTTCCCACTGACAGCATTAGTTTATAAAATCAGGCACACATAAAAAAAGATTTTATCACTTACATAATCTGTATCACACACAAGTGTACTCCGTGCACTAGATTTAGGAAGAAGGATTTGAAATTCAGATGTATTGTGTACCAGGCAGAGGAGTTTTCACCTGCTTTTCCTATGCATAGTGGGATTATAGGTAGTGTTTTTCGGATATATCTGTCTTGTATATTTTGTTTGTTATGCAATGGGAATCAGTTCATGGTAGAGGTAAACAAAACATGACGCGTCAGAGAAAAGCGCATACTAGTAAAGACTACACCTAGTGCGGCCTGAACACTGTATACAGAGTCTCTGAAACTGTGCAAGATATTTTTAAATGTGATTTTTAAGCTAATCAAGAAAACTGAAGAGTGGGTATGGACAAACATTAAAACATCTGCCATCAACGCAGAACACATTTTGGTTTTGTTTCTATGTTTTCCAGAATATGGGACCTGTACCAACGCCAGTACAGAAAGGAAGAAACTTGGGAATCATCTTCGATGATAAACTTGACTTTGATCATCAAGTAAAGGCACTCACATCTTCCATGTATTACACACTGAAAATAATATGAAAGATTTGCCCTTACATCCCCCGTGATCTTCAAAAAACAGTTGTCACAACTCTAGTTCTGGCCAATATACATTATGCAAATTCCCTTTTTATCGGCATCCAGAAAAAGGCTTTACAAAAACTCCAAATGCTACAAAATGCTGCTGCTCGACTCCTTACTGGCATTCCCAAACATAAGTCAGCAGCCCAAGCTTTGATCAAACTGCATTGGCTACCTATAGCCAAACGCAATGCATTACCTTTAAAGCGCTGCACAATACAGGACCGAGTTATATTCGTTCGAAATTTGCCTGGTACTCTCCTGGCTGAAGGCTCAGCTCCTCGGATACAATGCTATTAACTTTCCCAAGAGCAAAGCGTGCCACTTGGGGTGGCAGAAGCTTTCTGCTTAGAGCTGCCTCGATATGGAATAGCCTACCAATTGCTATAAGGAAATGTTCCGAATTCCTGGTCTTTTGCAAACTGATAAAGACCTGGCTATTCACAAATAAGTAGCATTGGCAAATCAGTCTTCCCTCTCGTATTTTTCTGAACAACTAGACAGTAGCAGCGCCAAGAGGCCTCCGGGAATTTGAGCGCTTTACAAACTCAAAAATCATATCAAAACAAACAACAGCAGTAATTGTGGGTGTTGTGAGAGTGAAAAGGCTCTCAAACTTCAACCTACTATTTAATATGCATTTATTGATAATACTGTAAGCCATCTTGTCATATCAGGTGTCCTCAACAGAGAATGATTCAGAAAAGGGGGTGGTGATGAACAGAGTGTCTGAATTAAGCAGACCACTCTTACCCAGTCCAAAGATCAGGGCTTGATCCATCACCGTTATTTAGCTCACTGCCCCATCCCAGCTCAGAACCTGGCTATATGCAAATTAGTCTGTCCCTGGCCCAGTGCATCATGGGAACAGGGCAGACCAAACTACCAAGCCAATTCTTCACCAGAAAGGAGACAAGCTTCCGGGGACCGGTTTCTGCCATGAAATGCCTGAAATGGCAGAAACCGGCCCCTGGAAGCTTGTTTCCTTCCCAGTACAAGAATTGGCTTGGTAGTTTGGTTTGCCCTGTTCCCATCATGCACTGGGACAGGAACAGACTAATTTGCATATAGCCAAGTTCTGAGCTGGGATGGTGCAGTGAGCTAAAAAACGGTGATGGATCAAGCCCTGATCTTTGGGCTGGGTAAGAGTGGTCTGCTTAATTCAGGCACTCTGTTCATCACCACCCCCTTTTCTGAGTCCTCAACAGAGAAAACTACACACTTGGGGAATCCCACAACAGCTGCTAAAAGCCATAATGTCCCTATATCAGGGGACCTGGGTCCGCTTTAAAATCAGTCAAACATTAGTCACTGCTAAGGTACCAACAAATAACAGCTTAAAACAAGGGTGCGTACTTGCCCCTATACTTTTCAATCTGTACACAGCTGATCTGGGGAAAGCGCTGGAGGGGGCAAGTCTATTGCCCCCCAGACTGGGAAAAACGCGGCTTCAAATACTCCAGTATGCGGATGACATTGTGATTGTGGACCACACGAGAAATGGCTTACAGAAGGCCTTAAAGCTTTGCATTGATATAACCAACAGAACAAACTTCTGGTGAACCAGGAGAAGACTAGGGTACTTAAATTCTGGAAGAACCTGCGTAAGAAGACCACACATTGGCAACCTGGGGCCCTGCAAACTAAAACAAGTATGAGCTACAATTATTTGGGCTTTTGGCTCTCGGAAGGGGCAAAACCTACAGCCCATCTGAAACATCTGAGAAGACAAGCGGCTGGCATAATTTTCTCTTTAAAAAGCCTTAATCAGCGACTTCACAGTCCAACTGCTGAACCCATTTTGAAAGTTCTAAAGGCAAAGCTAGTGCCCTCTCTTAACTATGGCCATTTAGTTTTCCCCGGTGCTTTCAATAAGTTCCTTGCGAACCATCAAATTTTGGCTTACAAAAAGGTCCTAGCTCTCACTAGACAGGCCAGGAGAGCAAGAGTAAGGCTGGAGTTGGGTCTCACCAGTCCGGATATTACTTGCTCAGGTGATTTAAAAAAATGTATATCAGGACAACGCGAGCACCAGAATAGTATTTAAAAAGACAAATTAAAACGCTCTTTGAAGAGGAGGGTTCCGCATGGCAGGTGCATTTGGCAGGAAGCATTAGATTATTGGACATCAACATCCAAAATCTGCATAACCCTGACATGCCGCTAACAGCTTGGAGGAAAACAGTGAATACTCAGGCCAAGAGAATATCTTTTGAAAGGGACTTGGAAAGCCTGCATCACCAATTGAATCTCTCCCCGCTGGACTCCTCATACACCATGGGAAAACCGCAGCCCTACCTGGAGCAAGCTTTGACAGTCCTGGCCCGGGGAAGAATCTCTTACATGAGACTGCTCGCTATGCCCATCACGGATTTTAACTCAACTTGGGCCCGGCAGGATAATTCAGTGGCTTGATTACCACCGTGAATCCTGGCTCCATCTGTTGTGCTGTTGCCCAGAGCTAGTCAGTGAGCGGCAGCGCTTGGTTCTCCCCATCTGTAGGTTGCTTGGCCTACAAAGTTGCAGGGAAGTTTCCGACCTGTGCTTCTCTATTAAAATACCTCAAATTGTGGCCCGACTAGGGAAATTCACAGACGCCATCCGAGCCAAACTGAAACTGAAAACTGAATTATAACAGGACTTAGTCTGCCATCAAGCAAGAGAGACTATGATAAAAACTTTTTTCCTAAATCCTGTGCACAACATTTTACCGCTAGATAAGAAAATAATCATAACAAGTCAATTTCATTATTTTAAATCTTTTTAAACGACTACTTCATTCTTAACTAATTGTGTGAGTTCTTAAACAAGTTTTTGTTTTATTGATAGAATATTGTAACAATTTTAATTAATTGAACAATAAAGATTCATTTAATTTCAGTGAAAAGAAAAAAGAACCAGAGAGGTCATTGATGATGTCATACTTGGTATCAGGCAGTTCGGGCTGGACTGTTCCCATGAGGCACAGGGTCAGACTGATTTGCATATAGCCATGTCTGAACTGGAGTGGCAGAGTGGGCTAAAGAACGGTGATGGATCAAACCCAGATCTTTTGACTGGGTGTGAGTGTTTGATTGGTTCAGATGCTCCGTCCATCACCACCCCCTTTTGTACCGCTTTGGCCGCCATAAGTGTGGCAGGGTATGCTCAGACGTGAGTCCCTTGCTCACTTTGCCACTGGATTCAAGCAAGCCGGGCTGAAGACGGCTGGAATGCCAGAAACTGGTGCTCGGAAGCTTGTTTCCGGTCCAGGGAAGGCATGGCTTGGCAGTTCGGGCTGGACTGTTCCCATGAGGCACAGGGTCAGACTGATTTGCATATAGCCATGTCTGAACTGGGGTGGCAGAGTGGGCTAAAGAACGGTGATGGATCAAACCCAGATCTTTTGACTGGGTGTGAGTGTTTGATTGGTTCAGATGCTCCGTCCATCACCACCCCCTTTTGTACCGTCATACTTGGTATCATCAGAAATAATTAATGATGTCATCAGTGATGTCATTGATGAAGTAATCTCATAATGCATCACTTATGGTCTTGTGTATGGTTGTAAGCAGGGCATGGTGAGGCACTAGTTATCTATCACTAGTTATCTTTTTTGTAGCACATCCATACTATTACAGGTCAATTTGAGAGGTTTTTCTTGTTAAAACCTACCAGACAGCATAACTGTCTGGTTGCGAAAAGACTTCTTGGGGACATTCTGAAATTTTCTCTGTGAATACATTCCGCCCACTCTTATCATTGGCTTTGTGTTTTGAAACTCACATTTAATTGCTTTATATTTACTGACTTTATTAGTTTTAGGATGTCCAGCATGTCTTTATCTCTCCTGTGGAGCATACCCTGTTTCCTGGCTCGCTTGGAGGAGGTCGCTCCCAAGGCTTGGTGACTTGCTGACTACAGAGCGCCTTGAAGCTGTCTAGCGGTATCGTAGCGCCTCCCAGCTGACCTCAAGCACCGCGTCTGCGCTCCGCTCGCTCTGCTGCCATCCCTTAGAGATATTATACCCCCGCATTGCTGCATTGTGTGATCGCCACCTTCAGTGCAATATACTTTAATTAGCGCATTGTTCTGAGCGCATTGCCAATTTAAATATACTTTTTTGCCCGAGTGTGCCCTGATTGTGCCCCAGTCTCGCCCATTTTCGCTTTCCATCTGGTGCAGCCATTTTGTTGGTGTTGTGCTTGTTAGCCGTAGCTCCACCCCGCTCCCGCCTCCCAGCTGACCCTCCCTCGCCCCTCCCCTCCCACTATCCATTTATGACAGATGCATTTTCGCGCAGCGTTCACGCGCAGCGGTCGCGCCCCATGCGCGCCGAAGGTGCGCCAAAGGTAAGCCCGTCTACGCCCGTCCGCGCCTGGACCGCACCCAGCGCCAGACCCCCTGGTCCTCACAAATCTCACTCCACCCGCATTTCGTATGACGCTGCTACCCTCCTTGCCCTTAACCCTGGGGACACACCACAATGACGCACCCACGGACCCTTCACCTGCCTATACTGCAAATTCGCCTGCATCAGGACCCACACCAAATCCACAACCTCCAAACACAGCTCCGACTCTAACCACCTGAAGTGCATCCTGCTGAATACCCGCTCGGTCCACAGACACGCCACTGAACTCTGGGACCTACTCGACACTGCATCGCCGGACGTCGCATTCCTTACAGAAACCTGGATGAACGCCTCATCAGCCCCCGACATCGCCATAGCCATCCCGGACGCTTACAAGATCACCCGAAAAGACCACACCAACCAAACAGGAGGAGGAATCGCCATCGTCCATAAGAACACCATCCGAATCACGACCAGCTCCGACGATAACCTTGCGACCGCCGAACACCTTCACTTCCAGATCCACACCGACCCCAGAACCACACTTAGAGGCACCCTCATCTACAGACCACCAGGAACCCGCACACAATTCAACGAAGACATCACTGACTTCATCAGCCCACATGCCCTCACCTCCGAGAACTACATTCTTCTGGGAGACCTCAACTTCCACCTGGAAAAGAAAAACGACAGCAACACCACCACCCTTCTGGACAACCTGGCCAATCTCGGACTCCAACAACTTGTTAACACCCCCATCCACCTTGCCGGACACACGCTCTACCCTATCTTCTCCTCCAGCAAACACATCTCCTTCGATCACACCACAGCTCTCCATTGGACAGACCACAGCTGCGTTCACTTCAGCTACATAAAGACCACAACCCACAACCTCCCACAACCTATTCCACGAAGAAACTGGAACAAAGTCACCACCAACCAACTCTTCACATCGCTTAACCACAACCCACCTGCCATATCATCGGACCCAAACCATGCTGCCACCAAACTCACACAATGGATCACTCACAGCGCTGACGAATTAGCACCCTTGAAAAACCACCAGATCAAAGTAGGCAACAAAAAGGCCCCCTGGTTGACCTTAAGAAATCCAAAAAGTTATGTCGTACTCTCGAGAAAACCTGGAGAAAAAACCCAACCACCGACAACCTGACCACCTTCAAGGACACCTCCCGCAAACACCACCAATTAATCCGATCCACCAAGAAATCAGCATTCAAGGATCGACTCGACAACAACGCCCACAACAGCAAGGAACTATTCAACATCGTCAAAGAATTTACCAACCCCACCGCCGGCACCAACGACATCACTCCCTCTCAAGACCTCGGCGACTCCTTATCCTCTTTCTTCCACAACAAAATCGCCGACATACATAACAGCTTTGAAAACCAATCCGAGGATCAGTCCACTTCACTCACCTCCGAACCAAAACAGCTCTCTCACAACCTTTGCGCCTGGAACCCAATCACCACTGAAGACACCATGCGCCTGATGAACTCCATCCACTCAGGTTCACCAACCGACCCTTGTCCCCACCACGTTTTCAACAAAGCAGACTCCATCATCGCACCCCATCTCCGCGATGTCATCAACTGTTCCTTCAACTCCGCTACCTTCCCGGAAAGCTGGAAACATGCCGAACTCAGCGCCCTTCTAAAAAAAACCACAGCAGACCCCTCTGAACTTAAGAACTACCGCCCCATCTCACTCCTCCCATTCCCTGCCAAAGTCATCGAGAAAGCCGTCAACAGTCAGCTCGCCACCTTCCTTGAATCCAACAATTCCCTCGACCCATCACAGTCCGGCTTTCGAGCCAAACACAGCACCGAAACCGCCCTCATCGCAGCTACAGACGACATTCGAACGCTTCTAGACAACGGAGAAACAGTCGCCCTCATCCTACTCGACCTCTCCGCCGCCTTCGACACAGTCTGTCATAGCACCCTCATACAACGCCTCAGCAATGTCGGAATACAAGGAAAAGCTTTGGACTGGATCATCTCGTTCCTCGCCGGAAGAACCCAGAGAGTCCGCCTCCCCCCTTTCAAATCAGAGGCCACCGAAGTCATCTCCGGCGTACCACAAGGATCTTCACTCAGTCCCACCCTATTCAACGTGTACATGAGTCCCCTCACATCCATTGCGCGGCAACACAACCTCAACATCATCTCCTACGCAGACGACACCCAGCTGATCCTCTCCCTCACCAAAGACCCAAACACCGCCAAAACCAATCTACACGAAGGAATGAAAGAAGTAGCCGAATGGATGAAGAACAGCCGTTTAAAACTAAACTCGGACAAAACAGAAGTCCTCATCTTAGGACCATCACCCTCTGCCTGGGACGACTCTTGGTGGCCACCGGCCCTGGGTACAGCACCCATACCTACAGATCACGCACGTAACCTGGGCTTCATCCTGGACTCCTCCCTCTCGATGACCAGACAAGTCAACGCCGTCTCATCTTCATGCTTCAACATCCTACGCATGCTCAAAAAAATCTTCCGTTGGATCCCCGCCGAAACAAGAAAGACAGTCACACACGCTCTGGTCACCAGCCGACTGGATTATGGAAATACCCTCTACGCCGGAACCACTGCCAAACTACAGAAAAAACTCCAACCCATCCAAAACGCCTCAGCCAGACTCATACTGGACATCCCTCGTCAAGCTCACATTTCCGGTCACCTGAAAGAACTCCACTGGCTCCCCGTCAACAAGAGAATAACGTTCCGTCTCCTCACCCACGCTCACAAGGCCCTCTACGACCTAGGACCTCAATGCCTCAACACAAGACTGTCCTTCTACACACCCACCCGCAAACTACGATCATCCAACCAAGCCCTCGCCGCAATTCCACGCATCCACAGATCCACCATGGGAGGAAGATCCTTCTCCTACCTAGCGGCCAAAACCTGGAACTCTCTCCCCACGCACCTCCGCCTTACCCAGAACCACCTCTCCTTCAGAAAGGAGCTAAAAACCTGGCTTTTCGATAAGTAATGCACCCTCCCTCCCTCAAGCGCCTTGAGACCCTCTGGGTGAGTAGTGCGCTATATAAATTCTGGAACTAACTAACTACCATCGTGCAAAGGAATTCTTCCAGGAGTGCTCGGTCGCTGTAAACAGGCCTTTACATTTTCCTTCTTATCTTGTCACATTTGCTGTGCATTCAAAGACAGAGGTCAAATGTCAAGCTCTGTCTTCGGAGGGAGCTTGGTGTCTACTTTTCTTTTGCGAACTTTAAAGTGAGAGGGTTTATGTGAGAATTTTGCTGTTTACTGGGAGGTGGGAAATTAACCTTTTTTCCTACCACACAACAAAATTTAAATGAACACCGCAAACATTTCAGAATATATCGCACTTAGGAAAGCACATTTTGTTGCAATTCTGAAGCATGGTCGAAACAAACATTTTAATTCAATTAAAACAAGTCAATACACTGCGTGATGTCATCTATAAACATTATCGTTTGTGCGCTGTTTGGTTTTATGAGTAAAACTGTATGTGCAAATGTAATGGTAATTTCACAGGTAAACATGTTGTCTGTAATGGTCGTGCACTACCACACCATGCATACTCCACTTTATACCACTCCTCTCTTTGACACTCCATGACATGCCACTCCAATGTATACCTCTTTATGCCACTACACTCTATGCCACTCCTCTCTACACCACACCACCCTATAACACTTCATGCCATTTTACTTCACTCTACACCATCACACTACGTCAATCCACTCTATGAGACTTTACTCCACTCTACTCCATTCCACTCCACGCCAATCTAAGAGACTCGTCTCTTCGCCCTTCCACTATGACACTCTACTCTGCTTTACGCCATTCCACTCTACTCCACTCTATGCCACTCCACTCTAAGACACTCTATGTCACTTCACCCTAGGCCCCTCTACGCTATTCCGCTCTAAGACTCTATTTCACTCTACGCCACTCCACTCCACATTACTTTACTCCACGCCACTCCACAACACTTTTCTCCACACCACTCCAGTTTATGCCACTTTACTCCCCTCCACTCTATGCCCCTCCACTCTACGACACTCCATGCCACTTTACAACATATAACTACACAACAGTGCACTCCACTCCACTGCACTCCGCTGTATGTCACTCCACACTATGCCACTCCATACACCACTATCTTTTAGCCATGCTGAACAGCTGCTTCACAGATGTACAACATGGCTAAAACACATTGGCAAAGTTAATACCTCTTGCATAGGCGAGACATAATAGCTTTGCCACCGCTTGTTATTTTTTGCGATGGAAGCCTAACTTCACTTTAATCCTAGGGGATTTTTCAGGCCTTCAATGTTTTACTGCTCCCATAACACATGCGAGCAAAATAATACATCAATGCATACAATATGTATTGTATCATTAATAGACTGTTGAAAGGTAAAGCACATCAAAAAATAGTTCCTCATTTTTTCTGTAAAATTTCACTCTGTGTAGTTTTTTTTATAGCATGTTACATTTATTGTGCTTTACACGAAAAAATATATTCATTAAGAAGTGCAATCAATATAAACTCACAATTATTTTGATTTAAAATGCTACTGTAATACATACAGCATTAATTTACTGTATCCAAAGTAAAGCTTTCTGAATCTTGCAGTAACGTAGAACCGCTAATGTCCGGCGTGGACTCTTTTTTATTTTTATTTAACGGCAAAGTATTTTTGAATAGAGGTCATGCGCAAGTGATGTTTATGCTTCCTCTCTTTCCCAAAGATATCTGTCCTTTTGTTTCGCTGTTTTAGGTAGGGGTGGCGGATAAATTCCTCTCCGCTGGCAAGTTTTGGCCACTCTCATTACAGATGTAACGTGGAATTCCGGCCAAATTCCTCCAACCGCTGCATGGTAAATTGGCTAACGCGAGTGAGAATTAGCGTCCCCTAGCACAAATGCCTGTAGACATCCATTTACCCACGTTCACAGCAAGTTCACAAACTCTTTACTACGAATTAGTGGAGGAGCTGCAGACAGCACAACTAAGAAACATAGAGGCCTATTAGGATGATGGACGGACCTGCGTCCGTCGCCACCCCCGAGGTGGAGGGACCGTCCGTAGGGGCAGCGGCGGTCCCTCCGTTGGAATTAGGATTTGACCGCCACCCTGGCGGTCACATCCCGTATATTTTTCTAGGCAATCTACAAATAATAGATAGAATGGCACCAATCTACGTCAAAGTTCGAGTAACTGTGAATAATCAATTGTAATGAAAAAGCAATTATTAAAAAGTAATGAGAGTAATCATAATAAAAAAAATATTATCAGAAAAAAGATAAAGCCCAATTGATATATCCCTGTCCTAGGAATCATCGGATACGTGGTTCAGGGGGTCCTTGTTACTCGCACAACATCCCGTATATTTGACATTGCGGTGGGTGCTGCTTTAAGCAGCAACCGCCGCAAAGTCAAATATGCATGCTGTGCATTTGCATGCACAAAGCAGCAGGCACCGCGCGGTGCCTGTCGCATTGTGCATGCAAATGCAGGGGGGTACCATAGGTACCCCCCATGTGCACCCCCCACACCCCAACACCCTGGGGGCTCGCAACGGGCCCCCAAAAACAAAAGACCACATGCTTTTCCACGGCGAAAAAGCCGCCGTGGAAAAGCATGTTTCCGCCTGCATCGTAATATGGCTGGCGGTGTCTTGCAGACACCGCCACCATATTTGCGTACACCCACCCCAGATCAGCGGGGGACGTTTTTTTTTATGCGCACATAACAAATTTACATATTTCACTCAGACAATTTTTTGTTTTGTTTTTAAATTCGGTTTTTATTATTTGCATTTACAACATTGGCAAGTAAATCAGAATGTATAGTATCACATGTTACAGTTAATGTACATATCCGCTTTGAAGAACCAGCATTGAGTTCTACATTGATCCGGCCGGCTGCAATTGAGACTTTAGACATTGTACTGAACGCAGCTCCCCTACATGCCTCATTTTTTTTAATTCACTGACAAAATAAGTCTCCCGCTCTTCTACGGACTCACCACGTCACAAAATAAATGATGTATCCAAAAGGTAAATAAATATAATAATATGATGCATGGATGTGTCCCCACATTTAAATGCGCTATTCAACTCACAGGCACATAGCTGCAGAGAGTGTATGAGGTTAAGAACATGCTTTCTATACGGTGCTTTAAAATAACAATGAGGGCACTGTGCCTCTAACCCAGCACCGAACAACACAACAGTCATATCTGCAGACGTGCACATTCTTGGCTATAGCCGTTTACAGGTTTGGGAATCATAATTAATACCCCCGATGAAAACAAATACTTGTGCCTGAAAGACCTAAAGCCACACCGAGCTAATTACTCATAAAAGCTCCACAGTGTCAGTTAATCTGTGGGAATGTCGCTAGGCGCAGCAAATAACCCAATAGTGAGTAAGGCTTAAACCCTCTGGGAACATTTTTGTATTGCTATCTTTTTTTTTCTCCACTTCTCGGGCAAAACCCCATCGTGGTAGCACAGGGGGATGGGCAAGTATTTGAGTGCCTCTCTCGACCAGTCTCTCGCACGAAGATTTGCTCCACAGAACCCAGACTCGTCTTGATTGACAACATGTATGGCAGGCGGATGTATGACATTACAACGCATGCTTTTACCACGCATGCCTTTACAACGCAGTGTTTACAACGCATGCTGTTACAACGCATAGAGCTTAGGGGTGCTGGATAGTGAATAGTTTAATTTACTATTCCAACTCCAGTCCCCGTGGATAGTAGGGAAGGTGTTGGATAGTAAATTAAATCTATTCCCTATCCTAGAGCGCCCCCCAGCGCAATGCGTTGTAATGATATGCGTTGTAATAGTTGCGGCGTAAAGGCACTGCGTGGTAAAAGTTGCGTTGTAAAGGATGTTTCCCATGGCAGGCACGTTGGTTACATTTGGGCTAACCCTCTCATTGATGCTGATTTAAATGAACTTTATGGATTCAGTATACTTCCGTGTTGATGATTCCTGCCAAGAGAATCACCAAGTGTTATTTCTTTTAGGAAGCTGCCATCTTCGAATTTGAAAATAACAAGTATTGGCAAACCCAACAACATTGCCTCTAATGTGCTACCACATGAACATAGAAGTTGTCTATGACTGTGAGCACACTGAAGCTGGGCCTATTTACACACCCCTCATCCTGCATTCAGGAAGGCAGATCCCTCAACCAGCACTCACACAGACAACACTCTGACAGACCCCACATCTCTCAGTCTATCGCCATATAAACAATGCAATCTCCATCTCTCCAAATCCCGTTCACATACAGGGAGATGGCAACTCCTAGTTGTTTAGACAGTAAGCTTTCCACCCAGCACATAAATCATGGTTATGTCACACACAAACAACACCACGCTTGTCTGTCCTTGTCACTAACGACAATAGAAGAAAGTCACAAGAGACATGGTACATGCAACAAACGCCAGTGTAAGTACTATTCTGTTAATAGACATGGGTAGGTAACTATGATTTACATCTACTGCACTGCCTGCTTTCCACCCCAGGTCCTGTAGTGGCAGCATGGTCCAGTGACACATACCTCACGCCACGCCACCCCACCCCACTCCACTCCACTCCACTCCACTCCACTCTCCTCCGCAACTGACTGGATGCTGGGTATCAGATTCAGGCTGGTCATAGGGCTCCCACTCCTACCTAGCACCGCGGATTGCTCTAGGAGACAGCAAGTTCGCTCTGTGCCTTCAGTAGGTCCTGGAACCGCATCAATGGTGCCTCCCCCAACTCTAGTGCACATCTGTATCAGTCTATAAGAAATACATATTTAAAAGAAAGAAACCTGGAGTGGCACAGGCAGCTCTGGGGTCTGCCCGGGCGCTCTTCTCCCGCTGCCCGCACCAGTACCGGACTCCTGATTTCAAGGCATGCAAACCTAAGCCATCAGCTTTGAAACCTGAGACAAAGCCACAGCCGAGGAAGTAAGAGGCACAATGGCACCATAGCACTAGTCCCAGTCCATGAAATAGCCACGAAGGGCACGGTAGTCCTCAATCACAGGATTAAAATAAAAAAGTTTACTTTCTAATCCCATAGCCAATACATGCACCATAAATACTCATTACACAGTACCAAAATGACATCAGTGGCTATGTCTAGTCCTGGGCGGCGCCCAGAAAGACAGAACAGGCAATGAAAAGCCAGCAACGAC
This sequence comes from Lissotriton helveticus, assembly GCF_964261635.1. Classification (NCBI taxonomy): domain Eukaryota; kingdom Metazoa; phylum Chordata; class Amphibia; order Caudata; family Salamandridae; genus Lissotriton; species Lissotriton helveticus. The sequence continues at coordinate 1,089,998,891 of NC_136065.1, forward strand.
ATTCAAAACTGCCTGCAGGATCGTCCAGATTGATTCCAGTAGGCAGAAATAAGTGCCAGTGAGTGGAAGCAACACTGAATTATTGGCTACCCACAAACAGAGCATGAGCCACAGTACCACACAGCAGAAATTGTTCTTGTTGAATAGACTCAGTCGCCGCTAGCACACACAGCATGACACTCTGGAGGCAATGTGGGATCAGCATGTAGGTTTTGCAATGGAATTTAAAAAAAAGCTGAGTAACATAACTGTTGTTCAATCAAAATAAAGATTAAGAACAGCATAAGGCCAGAGACGTAACGTCCTTATACAATAGGATGACCCAGGAGCAGTTAATTCCACTGGAGACACTTAGGATCAAATGGGAGACGGATATAGGGAGGCTCATTCCGGAGGCCACATGGGCTCAGTTACTGCACCGGGCCTGGAAGAGCACGCGCAGTGCTCGGTTCCAATTGGTCCACTTTTATATTCTGCACCGTGCGTATCTCACCCCGGAAAAGATACGGAAGCACTTTGCCTCTGACACCGCGGCTTGCCCGAGATGCCGGACAATCGGAGCGGACCTGGCCCACATGCTATGGTCTTGCTCTGCCCTGTCCTCGTATTGGACGATGAAGGGGGACACCCTTACAGAGGTGACGGGGCGAACCCTCCAGTTTGACATCGCAGTGGCGCTTCTGCACTGGTTCCCGCACGCCCCCAAGACACGGGTGCCTAGCAAGTTTGTCGACATGGGACTACTCTTGGAGAAACGGGAAATAACACGGCGCTGGAAGGCACGAGTTGGTCCAACGGGCACTAAATGGCGCACTGAATTCCTCAAATGGGCGGAGGGGGAGAGCACCCTGCGCTACCAACTAGCGAGGCGACAGCAAAATGAAAAAGCACTGGACTCTGCACAGGCGTGGGAAACATTAGTACAAGCCCTGCGCGATCACAACTCCCCTAGCGACACGGACAGTGATGCTGCTGAACTACCTGCGTCCCAGTAATGCGATAGGTTTCCTACCTACTCCTACACACTATGGATAGTTTCCTCCTACACGCTCACAGTTGAACTGCTACTGCACTGATGGGGGGGGGGGGGGGGCTGATGGGCGAACAACACATACAGATTACCCCACGAACGTTCGCTCCTATGTCTATGTTGTTTAGCCTACAAATCGTTGGGTGAGTTTTGCTGCACTAGGGGAGGGGGAGGAGGGGGACTGTTCTCTTGGTTTTTCTTTCCTTTTATCAGGTTTTCTTTCTGTACAACGAAAGTAAAAGCAGAGCTGAGGCGCAGCGTGAAGACTGTCTGTGTCGGGCTTCTTGCTGGGCCAGTGCACATACATTGTTTACAGTTTGCCGCCCGACCTCCGGGTTGTGGGCTGAATGGCCGTGTATCAGTACTGCAATAAAAATACATTTAAAAAAAAAATAAGGCCAGAGACAAAGCAACTCTCCCATCTATTCCTTTAACGTTTTGTTCTCATTACATGAGATCTAGCAAATAGCGTTAAGGTAGACCTACAAAATAAACTCACAGTGTTTCCTTGGCACAAGCAACGACCCATAGAGATGGAAATACTAGAAATGTTACAGCTTCAGCCATGTTGGGCTTGCCAATCCTTCTGCAAGTAGCAGGCTGAGCAAGGAGATGTTGGGTGTTCTTTTATTCCGGAATCATGAAGGGCAGCTGCCAATTGTAGATTTTTCTTTTTACAGTAGTTTTATTGAGTTTTTCAAGCAATACATATCACTCATCTGGTCACATTATGACATTTGTCATAGCAAATCATGTTAAAATCAGTATGTGTCATGCATGCCATCAATGGTTAAAACAACATACGTCTCCCAATTGTAGAATCAAATATTTCTTCACCATTTTAGAGACACTCACACATAAAAACTACATACAAAACTAAAGGCAATAGTTATTTTCTAAAATGAAATGATTTTCAAATTATTTGTAGTCAGTTATCTGAATATGTGAGAATCTTGAAGCTTTCTTCCTAACCCTGTGTGTGAAGATATTTGGTCAAGGTGGTACCTTACATAATAATGTCCTCAACATAGCTAAAGTATACCCTTTTAAAAGGCTATGCATTAATGTAAGTGAGAATTTGCAGTATATCTATTACATGGAATTTGAAAAGTGTTTGCTAGTAACCATTTAGGCAAAGATGTACAGAACAGTCAGTCAGGCACAGCCCCGTACGTGTTGTTCGCAGGACACTTACAGTGGACAATACAGTGTATACAATTCATAAACAAGTTAACTTGCTAGCTGTGATCGTTGGTGGAAATACATCCTCAATTTTTAGAGCACATTACCCGAGCTACAACACAACACTTATACCACCAGTCAGTAGAATTCTCTTACAATAGAAAATAAATTATTCTGAAAAGATTGACAACAACTGCGATCAGGCAATTCTTTTTTTAAATCCTTGTATTCTGCTAAATCAATGAATTCCCAGTGAATGGGTCACGCCCATAAAGGCAATAGCTTGGCAGCGGGAAAGAATACAGGTTAGTTTTGAGATTCCTTTTCTTGCTTTTTTGCTTTTAGTGGACTGAAGCATTTAATTAGGGCAGGGGTCTCCAACCAGTAGCTCAGGAGCTCTTGGTAGCTCGCCAGCTACATGGAAGTAGCGCATGGAATGGTAGCTATGCCCAGTAGGAAATAAGGAGTGTCAGGTCACACTCAAGGAGGTATTGAAGCTCATTTTAAGATCCTTGGGTAGTAGTCAGCCAAACCAATTGCAGGTCTCTACACTACCAAATAAATACACACTGTGACAGCAAGTGGCAATGAGACAACCTGCAAAATGATCTTCTATCTATACCGTTAGACTAGCAAGTAGTATAGAGATTGATCATGTTTTAGGCCTTGTTCTATCAATCACATTGTGTATATCAATACTCAGCCATGACAAAAATACTGAAGGAGCAAGAGTAGAGTGTCTTGAGTGTAAGGCTGGAAGAGGAGGTCATTAATGGTAATCCTATATGGGGAGGTTAAAATTGGAATCTTAACCCCTTCACTGCGGCGGCTATTCCGCCGCAGTGGTAAGGGGGCGGGGCGGCAGCGCGGCGGCCGCATTCTGGTGACGGAACCGCTCCGTCACCAGCCGCGGTTGAGCTGTGCTAATGACGGAGCGGTTCCGTCATGGCCCCGCCCGCTCAGTAGAACGCCCAGCGCAGGCGCGGAATCCGCGCCGCGCAGGCGCGGTGGCAGGGCCATGACGGAACCGCTCCGTCATCAGCACAGCGCCACCGCAGCTGATGACGGAGCGGTTCCGTCATCAGCGTGCAAGGAATTAAAGGATGTGGTCATATAGTAATAGTGACAATATTCATGAGTAGCTTGGGGTGATATTCACTGTTTAAAAGTAGCTCACATCATAGAAAAGGTTGAAGGCCTCTGAACTAGGGTGTTAGGGTAGACCATTCCACAATGTGAAGATTATGAAGGAGGCTACGTCAGTGGGTATGGATTGTTTACTCTTGGTTTTGAAGTTCTGTTCTGTTTGCTGATGACCGGATCTGGACTGATATGGGTTATAATATGGGTTTTATACATATATTTATTTTGGCCCTAAACTGAAGAGCCATTCGGGTAATGCTGTAAGAGGGTTTCATTGGGTGAATTCCTTTACAGGAAGTTGTTTTGAGAAGTAGATATGCAAGTGTTAAATTCCTCCAACCTCCCTTTTGCAGGAAGTTCTGCAAGCCTTATAAGCTTTGAGATGTATTATTTGATGACTTTCCCACTGGTGTAGCAGAGAAATGTAGAGGGGACCAAACTCTGTGGGTGAGTATAATCTGACATCAGAGTGACATGGCTAAGGGAGAATACAGAATGATCTATTGTGGTTCAAATGGTCTTGTACCGTTAAATTACATTCCTTTGTCTCTAGATCCTCAAGTCCCCTCTTTCCACGCTAGTTCAATAGGTTAGAACTGCCATCTCTCAGCAACGGAAGAAAGACGAGATCACAGGTCCAATCAAGCATTGACAAAAGTGAAATGGCCAGCCTTTTAGTTTTGTCAATCCTTATTTTGTTTTGTCATGGTTATTGAAACTTCATTGTTGGGGAGTCGCTAAGCCTGCTACAATATTAAAAAAAATAAAACATTGGCAAAAAGCAAAAATTATTTTTGCTCTCAAAAAGCACACATTGCTTGCGGCACCTCTAGTGCCTAGTCTGATCAAGCCGTGCTCATGTCTTTACATGCCAAGATGGATTTAGACAGTGTTGAATGGAACTATATCTTTGCAGCCCTTAATAGGCTAGTGAGGCTTTTATGGCATTACCAAGAGTGTGGGTTAACAATTCAATGTCTCTAATCTTTGCCCTGAAGAAGAGCATGAGTGTCCCCCTGTCTCCTATGATATTTGCTTCGGAGCTCGAACCATTAGCAGCCTGGGTTCGACAGGATCCCCTGATAAAGGGGGTGAGCAGAAATTGGGAGCGGGAAGAGCTGATGTCCTTATATGCTTACGACATACTGTTATACGCCACTCAGCCACTCTGTCTATCGTTAGAGTACTGCTAATTCTTCGAATCGTTAGGGACCATTTCAAATACTGTATCAACTGGGGCAAGTCCTTGATTTACCCCCTGGTGGGAGATGTCCTAAGATGGCGCCACTGGTGCTGGAAGGCTTCCAATACCTCGCTATCTGTGTTATCCACGATCCTGTGGAATTCCTGCGCAGGAACCTGTGTCCACAGTTGGACAGGCTTCGTCGAGATATCGAACACTGGAGAACGCTCCCACTCTCTTCGAAGGGCAGAGCAGCCCTCTACAAAATGATGGCCCTATCCCATCTCATATAACATTCTCCAAAATACTCCTTACAAGACCCGAGCTCGAAACTTTAAAAAAAGTTGGTCATGAGGTAGGACTCCTTCTTTGGAATGGGGCAGCTCCCGGATCGCTCTTCACAAACTGCAGAGGGGTGTCTCCGATGGGGTAGGCAGTCGCCGACATATTCAAATACTTTGGGCCACACAACTAGTCGCTGAGAATGACTGGGTGTTTGCAGACCGAACCAAACTGGCATACCAGGTTGACAGGGTGGCAATGGGACCCAGAGGCAAACAAGCGACCCTCTAGAGACGATGGAAGGAGAGAGACCTGCCCGCTCATACTAAGACGGTGGTGAGGGCGTGCTGAGAAGCCTCAAAGTATCTAGGTTGCGTTGACAAACGGACTGACCAGACCCCTCTCTGGGATAATGACCTCCTGAAGGAGGTGGGCAGCCTGGGAGATTTCTCATGATTGGCCCTGATTGGCATAGAGCACCTGGGCTTGCTGTGGAGGGGACATTCGCTAGTGACATTTGAGGTCCTTCAACAGGAATATAAGATGGCTGTGACTGAACAATTTAGAAATATACAGATCAGACCCACCCTCAGGTGACAGTTTGTGGAGGGGGACAACTACCTGAGGTGGCGCTGTTTGAGGACCATCTACTGGACCTGCTGACGGACAAGGCCATTTCCCTGGCATATATAAAAATAATGAATAACTCCCCAGAACCCATGATATTTTTGCAACGGGACAAGGGAAGACGACGACTGGGAGGATGCGTTTCAAAGCCCGAGGGGGGCGACGATACGGGTCCGCTTCAGACTTGTACAATTGTGGATCTTGCATAGATCATACTATTCTAGAGTGCTCTTACACAGGATGGGAAGGGTGATTCTAGGCTCTGCTTGAGGGGCTGCGGGCACCTTTTTCCACATAGTCTGGGACTGCCCGATCATCCAGTGTTATCAGGCTGTAGTGGGGCAAATAAAGGCCCAGGTACACACCTTCATGGTACCCCTAGATGCTAAATGGCTTCTACTAAACATTCTAGGCGAAATTACATGGTCTAGAAACCAGAAAATCTGGCTGGTGGTGGGCGCGGGGTGGCTAAAGGTAACATAGCATGCACATGGGATGATAGAGGCTCACTCTGGATTATGGGTTAGGTGTCTGACATGGATTGGTGCCAACAGGCAGAAAAGGTGGTCTATCAGAGCAGGGGCTTCCCGCAGAAATGGGAGAAAGTAAGAGGCAATCGGCGTACCTATTGATGCTAATACATCTGCAGGGGTGGGTATGGGAGGAGAGGGGGAAGATCTGAAACCACTGTGCTTCAAGCATTGGAAATCAAGGTTTTCCCCGTACAAGATGTCTTCAAACAAAATGACCGTCATTCTTGAGTTCATACAACTATATTATTAGAGGCTTGAAGTGTACACTGTATTACTGATTCGATTACTGCATTTATTGTACAATGATCAAAACTTAAAAGAGTTTGGAAAAAATAAAAACACACATTGCCTTAGTAGTCCCCGGGGCACTGAAAGGAACTACTTTGTATGTTCATGCTATGAAAGGGAAAAATACTTTTCTGCCTGATTTTAATGGCCCGAAGAAATCGATAGCCACTTGTTGCCACACCCCATCAGGTAGTTCAGACATCTGCAAAGGGGCTGGTGGTTCATCTCGACCGACTAACTGACATGATGCGCAGTCCTTGAGTGAGGCCTCCACCATTTGATCGAGTGATGGGAACCAGACGCATTCCCGGAGTGCTTTCTTGGTGGCTACAACTCATCTGTGTCCTTCGTGAGCTAAGTTGATGACCCCTTGACGCAGTCGCTGAGGAATGACTATCCTCCCTCCTCTCAGCAATAGACCATCTGTTCTGATTGACAGTTCTTCTTGGACATGTTTGAATGCCACGAGTTCTTGAGCATCAGCAGACGCAACCTGGTGGCTGTTGTCCAGATGTCTCCAGGAGTTAGCGCGTATCCGGACCATGATAGCCTGAACGGTAGTGTCTTGAGCAGATGCTTCGCGAATGGCTTCTAGGGGCACTACCGGAGGGCATGCATTGTCGATGACTAAGTGAATGTATTCCTCTGCTACAGAGTATCGTTCTAGCGTGTGGGACTGTCGGTGCCTTGACATGTAGTCCGCTGGGTTTTCCGTTTTTCCAGGCTTATGAACGATGGTGTAGATGTAATCTTGCAGGCGTAGACCCCATCTTTCTATTCGTGGAGGCATCTTCGCCCGCGGATTGCCAAAGATGGTGATAGGTGCTTGGTGGTCTGTGATGAGTGTAACGTGTTTCCCGTATACGAACAGGTGAAAATGTTCACAAGCCCATACAACCGCGAGATTTTCTTTCTCGGGCTGTGAGTAGGCCTTCTCCGTGTCAGTGAGACTGGCATAGGCAACTTCATTGTTATACTGTGCCAGGATGGCGCCCAGACCCACAGGGCTAGCGTCCACGGTGATTTCGGTCTTTCTTTTGGTGTCGAAGTACGCCAAATTGATAGCAGTGCTCACGGCCTTCTTGATTTTATTGAACGCATGTTCACACGCAGGTGACTACAGGAATTGCTGACCCTGTCGGGTGAGTTCCCTGAGTGGGTACCTGATGGTAGCATAGTCCTTAATGTAGCGGGCACAATAGCTCGCCATCCCAAGGAAGGAGCGGAGGTCACTGATGTCCTGTGGTTGTGGAGTGTCCACAAGGGCATACACTTTCTCCGGGTCTGGTTTCATGCCATCTTTGGAGAAGATATGTCCATAGAATTTTAGCGTGGACTTGTGAAATTCACACTTATCCGGATTGAGTGTAAGGTTGGCATTGAGTAAGGCGTGGCACACCCGGTCTAAGGCTTTATCGTGCTCCGCTTGGTTTTCCCCAAAGACTAGGATATCGTCGCTGTAGTTGAAAGCATTTGGGATACCCTGGATTACCCGCCGGATGGCCTCCTGAAAGATTTCCGCGGCTGAGGATATTCCGAAATTTAAGCGTTTATTTCAGAACAGGCCTTGATGGGTGGTAACGGTGGTAATATAACGGGACTTCTCATGCAGTTCCAGCTGGTGGTATCCCTTGTTGAGATCCAGCTTTGAGAAAACAGTCGCTCCATTGAGACGAGCAATCATATCACTGATATGAGGTCCAGGATGTCGTTCCCTCTCAATGGCTGTGTTCGGGGCACGCATGTCCACACATAGGCGTACTTTGTTGTCTTGTCCTTTCTTGGGCACTACCACCACGGGTGATACCCAGGGAGTGGGTCCTGTGGATCGTTCAATGATATCTGTCCTCAGCAGGTCTTGTAGCTCGTCATCTACAGATGAAACTCCACCTTCCTGTGGTGTTGCGCTATCGGTGATACTTGCTCATTGAGGTGTAGCTTGACCTTGAACTGGTTGAGCTTCCCGAGGCCCTTGAAGAGATTTGGGAACTTGTTGACAATGTCCGGGGAGTCATCCATGGTGTATAAATGTTCGACAAGTTTGAGGCGTTCTGCTGTCGGCAGACTGAGAAGGCAATCGTGTCGAGCGGTGGGATCCAGGACCTGTGACCATGCAGCAGCCTCCAGTGGGACAGGGTGCACAGCAATTAGGCTACACACCTATTGTGTGTGCAAGCCTAAGTAATTGACCCCTCCACTGTCTAGCCTGTAGAGTGTATCAAGACCTGTTTGACCTAATCCTGTCACCCACGTCCTGGTATCTTTTCCCAGATTTATCTGAGTCCCCACCTGGCATAATGGAGTTTTGTCAGGGGATGGGGGTGCCTGTTGGGCGGAGAACCGGGAAGAAGGAACTCCGTACCGCTTTGAGGGCATGGGTAGGAGCCCACCCAGAGGGGAGAGGAGAGGGGGAACAGGAGGGGTAGGTCACACCCAGGGAGGCAGGCACACCAGAAGACCCAGGCCTACTCAACATTGTTGTGTCTGACAATGTGCTACCGGGAAGATGTTCTGGGGCAGGGAGTAGAGTATCTGGGGGGGTGTGCGTCGTCGAAGATGCTAGAGCACGAGAGGGAGAGTGAGAGCCTTGCAATGGAAGAAAGGAAGCTGGTGCACAGGCTTCAGCTAAAAGAGTTAGAGCTGGAAGTCTTGGAATTATGTGTGCCAGGTACTTCTAATGGTGGCAGCGTACCCGAGGTTCGGGGTTTAGACCAGTCACAGGGTGTAGAACCTGGACTGGGGTTTCAGGTTCAGGAGTTGCCTGACCTGGAGGGTGGGGTACCGGTAACTAAGGACCCTACCGGTGTGACTTTCAGGGGTACCTCTCCGGGTGGGAGGGTGCGGAACCCTGGAAGAGGGTGCGGAGGGAGGAGAGGGAGGAAGGACTCTCCTCTGGCATCGGACCAGCCACAGGATGCAGATCCCGGGTTGGGTGGCCAGGTTCAGGGGTTGCTTGACCTGGCGGTAGGGATCTCTGTAATCAGAGTCCCCCCCGGTTGTGACTCTTAGGGGTACTACTCCAGGCGGGAGGGCGCAGAACTCTGAGAGGGGGTGCAGGGGGAGGGAGGACTCGCCTCTGTCACCAGTTCAACCTAAGGGTTTAGACTCTAGGTTGAGAAGAAGAGTGGTCCAAAGGTACCACGGGCCTGGGGCTACTGCCCCCCACTCTGAGAGAAAGCAAGGGCCAGAGGCTTCTGGATTGTCTAGAGGTCAGTCCTAGCCGCATCCCACTATGAAACACCAGTGGGGTGGTTTGATTGGTGAAGAACTGGCGGATGCCATTGAAGTAACGGGCCTGCGTCCACCTTTTTCCGCCCCAAGCAGGGAAGCCCATCAAGGTGATGATCAGTCTACCCTGGCTTTTGGCTGGGGGGAGACGTGTAGGACTTGGCCCTTTCCCCAGAATTTTTCGTTTTTTATTCCTTTAATTTAGGGTGCCCCCTATTGTAACAAAAGGGTATAGGCCTTGTGTAGTGAAGAAAGCCCTGTGTATGTCAAACTAATGTTAAGGTGCAGGTGCTTTCTTCCCCTAACATGGCTGCCACTTACCCCTGCTACTGCAGCGCGGTCTTTGTGGGCGCATTCTAGTGGCCAGGAGCTGGCTGGAATCCTCAAACAATGTATCAATACTAGCCTGCCAGCCTGCCCATAGCCAGAATGGTGGAACCTCCTAGAACCTCCTGGAACCTTCTGGAACAGGTGAGGTGACACCAACTGCCACTGCCAACTGTCAACTGGCACTAAATAAGGAAAGGGAGGGAAACTTTCCTGTCAGACTGAGGGAGCACAGACCTGGGGAGAACCTACGCAGGAGTTCTAGGCAGTGGGGCCTAGACAGGGACCTATGACACTGGGAGTGACAGGGCCTAGGTGCTGCCTACCAAGTGTTGAGGAATCCTGAACTTACCCCCTGATCTGGCCCGGCGGGAGATAAACCCAGAATCCACCTGAGAAGACCGGCTGAGGAGATTTGGTACCAGCCTTCAACTCCAACCCCCCCCCCTTCAAGGAACCCAGAGACTGCTATTTAAAAGGGCGCAAGAAACATAAAGCGCCAAGCAGAAACCAAATCACCACAGGACTATTGAGAAATCAACCAGGTATTGGCGCTGTGTCGCTCCCCGCGCTCCCTGACGCCACCTGGGACCCCTTTTGCTGGTTTGACACGGTTGTGTGGCCTGTCCTGTTGGTCCTGCTGACCTGCTTCCAACTTAAATAAACTGTCTGCTGGCTAAGCGTTATATTGCCCCTGAAGCGCTTATCTACTGTGTCCCTGTGAGAAGCACTGAGTCTGCTGATGCTGCCAGAGTGTGCTGTGATTCTTGAGGCTATAGTGGCCCTGACGCGCTAGAACCCTGAAGCGCTATATCTGCCTGAATTGCTGTCCTGTCTGATCAGCGGGTTTGCTTCCAACTAAAATAAACTGCCTGCTGACTAAGCGCTCCTATTCCCTAGCGCTAGCACCCTGGACTACCTGTTCTGCTGGCGCTACCTGAACTGCCTTATTTATGGGAATGGCCCAAGAGAAGCGCTGTACCTGCAAAGCGCTGGGGCTGTAACTAACCCTGAGTGCCCAGCGCTATCATTTGAGGATCTGTGGCTGCCAGGAGCGCTATTGTGGAAACTGCCCAAGCGCTACTGCTGTCTGAGCGCTAGCTCCCAGAACTGCTGTGTCCCCTGCGAAGGGCTGTACCAGAGAAGCGCTATCTCCAGGACTGCCATATTCCCTTCCCCTACAACTGACACCAGAAAGCCATTACCAGCGCTGTTACTGCGAAGCGTTGTGAACCTGAGAGCTCGGCTGCTGCCTGGGGACCCTTGAGGTACTGTGAAGCGCTGTACATCCAGCATCTGTCATTAACTTCAAGCGCTGCATCAGCGAGGCGCTGTGTGCCCAGGACCTGAATTTGCTGCCTGGCGCTGTGTCAGAAGGCTCCCTGAACTGGGGAATAGCCCCATTGGCCCCTTCAAGTACTGGAACTGGGCCAGGGCCCCTCCAAAAGACACCGTGGGGGCCTCAGCTAATAAAAGTTAACCCCTGCCTGGGGTACAGTTGCATGCCAGTTAGTGCAGCCCCATGCATGTTTATGGCTGAGTAATGCAGCGTTTATTCTCTCATGAAATGTTGAGCCTTTTTATGGGGCACTTACCTAATGGAATGTTTTATACTCCTGCCCCAGTGTTCTAACTTCTACCTACCAACAGGGATACTCTTGAATACTGAAATGTTTTATCCCTGCGTCAAGAACTGCAGAGCAAGGAATTGGTTAATTGTGCCTGTCTAATGAAAGGTTTTGTCCCAACCTGAGAATTCCTGCTCATGTGCCATTGTCTTACTGGTCCTTAGGCACAGGGTTTAGATATAATTAATGGAAGGTTGATCCCTGCTTGAGGAGAATGTTATTCTGGGTAAATGAAATGTTTAGTCCTACATAAGGGGCTGTTATTTTTAAGCTGCAGGAGCTAGGAAAACCTTATTACAGGCCCTGCCGATTCGAGGAGCTTGCTGCGCAAAATTGCTAATGGGGCCTGGGTTCTAATGACGTGTTTATTCCTGATTAAGGAAATGGTTACTTCTGCTAATTGAATGTTTTAACCTTTATTGAAATAAGGTATTGCTATTGAGAATATGAATGGCTCTACATGAAATGTTGTTCTCACCTGCGAACAGGATAATTCCTAATGAAAGGTCCCTACTAGATTAAGGGGGTGTTTACCCTGGTATTGGACTGTTTTAGAGGTCCCACGGCCCACAGTTTATAGGCCTCAATTCATAAAAGGATAACCCCTGATTAGAGGATGTAATAGAATGCCTACAGTACCAGGATGAAGAGTATTAGCGAGGGCTAGGCCCAAACCCAGGGATTATCCATATTTCGCCTAGTGTCCTGCTCAGCCCAGGCCTTATGTATGGTTCACCTGTTATTAAATGTTTACTTCTGCTAAGAGAAGTGGTTACTTCCTGGATGAAATGTTGGTGCATAACTAATGAAAAGTTCTACTTCTACTATGGAACTTGTTAATGCTCACTCTTATTTATTTATTTATTTATTATAGAGTTTTGTATAGCGCGAACAAGACCCGTGGGTATCAGAGCGCTTAACATCAAGGTAGGTTACACATTGACAGTCCAATATCCAATCTAAAAACAAGCAGATATAAGGTAAAAGGCGCTATGGCTATAAGGGGTGCCTAAATAAATCTATTCAAATACATGTGCAGTTAGTAATAAAAGGTGAGAAAGGCCTAGTTCATAAACACGATCCATATCAGTAGATAAGGTGGACCTTGCAAGACCCCAATTGCATGAGGACAAGGGGTTGAGATTACTTGGTTAACCCGGACTCATTGAGTACTGTTGCTTAGGAATGGATTAACCATCTCAGCACACTACATCACATTACATCGCGGTAGGTTACACATTGACAGTCAGATATCAATTCCAACAACCACAGATATAAAGTAGAAAAAGTTGTGGCTATAAGGGATGCCTGAATAAATATATTCCAAACACATGTGCAATTAGTAATAAAAGGTGAGAAGGCCTAGCTTATAACACAATCAATATCAATTGATAAGGTGAGGTAGAAGTTATATAGTTTGGCTATGAAAAACAACCTATTGCGATTCCTTGATTAACCCGGAATCAATGAGTTCTATTGCTTAGGAGCGAATTGAGCCATCTCAGCACATTACATCACATAACATCACTGTAGGTTACATATTGGCAGTCAAATATCACTTCTCAATATCAATTCTAAAAACCAACAGATATGAGGTGAAAGAGGCTGTGGCTATAAGGGTGCCCAAATAGGTATATTCCAAAACATAAGAGTAATTAGTAATAGAAGGTGATAAAGGCCTAGCTTATAACGCGATCCATATCAGTAGATAAGGTGAGGTAGAGGTTATATAGTTTGGCTATGAAAACATCAATTGGTTCACATTGTGGTATCGATCAGGGTACAGCCGAGGCTTGCGAGTGGTGTCAGTCCCTTGACAATGTTAGTATTCATGAAGAGGGACCACTCTTCAGCTGGTGTAGTAGTTCTTATCAGCGATCCGTCGGCTTCCCTATGCCAAGTATTTACTCATCATATGGCTTTTCAATTCCCGTTTGAATGTTGCAATATTTTGGATCTTCCTAATGCTTGGAGGGAGTGAGTTCCAAACTCTGGGGGCAGCTCCAGTGAATGCTCGATCATAGGTCTTTTTCTTTCGAAAAAAGGCCGGCCTCAGCAGCAGCTCCTTGGCGCTTCTCGTTGGTCTGTTTCCTCCTGATAGCTTTATTTTCTTGCTTAGGTATCCTGGTGTGTTATAGTGCACCGCTTTGTGAGTAATACATGCTGTCTTCATTTGTATTCTGGCCTCAAAGGGTAGCCAGTTTAGTGCTTTCAGGTGAGGAGATATATGATCAAATTTCCTCGATCCCGTGATAAGTCTTGCCGCAGCATTGAGACAGGCTTTTAGTGGTGCTGTAGATGTTTTGGGTAGACCAGTTAGTGTAGAGCAGCCATATTCGATCCTGGATATGACTAGGGACTGTATAGCCAATTTCAAGTCTGCCTCTGAGATGAATGGTTTTAATTTTCTTAAGTAGCTCAGATGGAAGCGGGCACTTTTCGCCATTGAATTAATGTGGGCTTTCATGTCGAGGTTCTCATCTAATATGATTCCTAATGATTTCGCTGAGTTAACTAGGGTTGGTGTGCAGTTAAGCGCAGTCACCAATTTGGTCCATTCCTTTACTTCCGGGTGGCTCCTTGGGGGTGCAATTAACATGAATTCTGTTTTCTGGGCATTTAATTTCAGATGATTCGTCGTTAACCATTGCATAGCCATCTTTAGTGTCTTATTCATTAGATCTATGTCATCAAGGGAGGCGATCTTTAAGTATATTTGCGTGTCGTCAGCATACATGTGGTAGGATATCGTTGATTTCCGAAGAATGTCTGTAAGAGGTTCGACATATAAGTTGAATAGATCTGGGGATAGTGTTGAGCCTTGCGGGACCCCAATTGCATTAGGACAAGGGGTTGAAATTGCTTGGTTAACCCGGAATCGTTGTGTTCTGTTGCTTAGGAACGATTTGAACCATCTCAGCACATTACCGGCCAATCCCATCCTGTCCTGTAGCCTGGACAGTAGTGTTTCGTGGTTTACCGTGTCAAAAGCGGATGACAGATCTAGGAGAATCAATAGGCATGCTTGATTTTGATCTAGAGCTTGTAGCGCGTCATCAACAATATGCAGGATCGCTGTTTCTGTGCTGTGCCCTGCTCTGAACCCTGATTGGCATTCGTCTAGTAGGGAGAACTTGGTGATGTGTTGCTTCAATTGGCTCTGCACGCATTTCTCAATTAGTTTGGCCAGTAAAGGGATGTTGGTTACTGGTCGATAGTTATTCGGATCTGATGCGTCCGCTGTCGGTTTTTTGATTATTGGCGCTACTTGTCCTGTTTTTAGGCAGTCGGGGAGGATCCCTTGTGTAAGTGAAGCGTTTATTATTTTGGTCCAGATTGGAACCACAATGTGGCTGATTTCTCTTACACATTTTGCAGATAAAGGGTCTTGATAGTGGTTGTTTGGTCTGATTTCTGACAGTGTTTTGGCGATCTTGACCTGGTCATATAGTTCAAATGTGTCCCAGTTTGCTTCATTCTTTGTTTTATCACTCTCTGTTGTCACACCGGCCTCGCTCCTCGGCAGAGTTTGGGTCGGGAGGATAGCCGCGGCATTTGAGAGCTCTCCCTCTAGCGATTTTGTTTTCTCGGAGAAGAATGTAGAGAATTCCTCACAGCTTAAGGGAGTTTTTGAGTTTTCTTGGGTTGATTTGGCTAGTTTATCTGATTGCTGTTTTAGTATCTCGAAGAGTTTTCGTGGTCTGTTTTTGGCATTGTCTAGTTCTGCTTTTATGAATTCTTTTTTGGAATTGATTACCTTTTTGTTATATTCGTTTCTGATTTTTCTGAGGGCTTTCAGCTCAGGTGAGGAAGGGTGTTGTCTCCATTTTCTCTCGGCTGTTCTCAGTTTGCGCCTGTCCTCATTCAGTGACCCACTAAACCACGGATTCTTTGGCTTGTCTGTGACTTTTTTCATTTTTAGAGGCATGGTGTCATTGACAATATTTCCTATTGAGGTTATGTAGTGCTCAGTCAGCTCATTTACATCCTGCATGTTGTTGGGTGGCTTTAGGTCTCTCTCGCAGCTCTCGACCAATAGCTCAATATTCGCCTCTTTTATATCTCGGATCATTATTGTGGACTTGGGGGGAATGCTGGGAGTGATTCTCAAGATGGCTAATCCTGCACAAAGGAATGTTTATTCTTAATGAAATATTTTCTCCCATTTGGTGCCATATTTACTGGAAGCCTACAGTTATTTATTTACATGTTTATTGCTGTGGAACGCTCACCCTTGCTTGGTGAGAAGTGGATAAAATGTCTACAGATCTAATAAGATGCAATGTCATTTAGTTGCCTTTGTAATGTAATCCTTACAGGTGCTGATAAGAAGCGAGGCCAAGGTCAGGCCTGTGGTTATCTATTACTTAATATTTTCTAATATTTATCTTATATTTAATACTTATTCATCTAGTATTTATTGCCAAGTGTTGTAACACATGTATTTTAAAGGAAAGCTAATAAGCTAACAATATTGCAATTCTTGATTATCCTGATCCTGCTCTATATAAAAGTTACTTGCTTTTTATACAAGCTCAATGGAGTGGCGTCAGTCATTGCGTGCCCAATTTTACTGTCTCAGTGGATGCGTGTGCTGTATGGTCGCTTTACACATAAGCTTTCGGATGCCTGCCCGCTCGTGCCATGCTACCCACGGGGAGCTGGTGACCCCAGTTCCAACACTTGCTCATTGAGGTGTAGCTTGACCTTGAACTGGTTGAGCTTCCCGAGGCCCTTGAAGAGATTTGGGAACTTGTTGACAATGTCCGAGGAGTCATCCATGGTGTATAAATGTTCGACAAGTTTGAGGCGTTCTGCTGTCGGCAGACTGAGAAGGCAATCCGCTGCGTCAGGACCCTCCATCACATGAATGTGGGCTTGGATCTGTCGGTCCTTGTATGTCAGAATCGTGCGGAACTGTCCCAGGCATGGTAGGGGTTTCCTGGACATCCAGGTGTAAACTCGGACAGCGGATGGTTCCAGTTTTGGCTGAGGTTTCATCCTGTGATATTCCATGGCACATATGTAGTTCAGGGATGCTCCTGAATCTAATACGAACTTGGCAGGGTGACTCCCGATTTGAATGTTCAGTCGTGGGTATTTCTTCAATCTGTCGGGGTCTGACATCATACACACGTATTCTTCACTGTCTTGTGACACAGGTGTGGGAGACGACGATTCCCGGGATGTCGACCTCTGAGATCTGTAGGAGTTGACTGACTGGACGCTCGACCTTGATGAACTGGATGAGCGGATTTTCCTTCCTCGCACCGCTCTTGCATGGTGGCGAGTTTCTGAACTTGACTTGGCCATCTTCATTTATGACCGTCGCGTTTGACAGGCTACTTCGAAGTGATTTTCTCGTCCACAGCGGTGACACTGCTGTCCTATAGCGGAACACTGTCCTGAGTGTGGGTAGTCCTGTCCGCATCTGTAGCATTTCGAGGCCGGTCTGCTTGTCCGACTGCTTCGGGCTCCATTGCGTGACGATGTCACTCGGAGGGTCTGCGTCAGGTCTTCCCAACTTGCGGCGGTCGGAGTGGCGCTTCAAGTCCGCGTGAGACTGCATTCGGAAAGCCTGCTCCTTTTTTTCGGACCTGCTGGCTTCCATTTTCTTGGCATGGTCTTCCGCTTGATCATTAATGCGAGTGAGTTCCTCTATTTCTTCAAACGTATAGTGTTTCTTCAGCAATCGGCGGCGCAGTGATTCTGACTGGCACCCTTCAATAATTCGCAGTCGCAGAGCGTCTTCGGTGTTGAACGTATCAAATTCCCAATACCGGGCTAGGCGCCGAATGCGAGCAATGAAGTCACACATTGACTCATCCTTTTCTTGGGAGGCAAGGTTGAACATGTATCGCTCATAGTCTAGGTTTCGCTTGTGGAGGAATTTCTGATCCAGAGCTCCTTTGACATCTTCATATGAGGAGGTGTTGACAGAAGGCAATTCTTTGATAATTTGCGTAATGTCTTTCCCTATTAAATTTCGCAGGGCTATCAATTTCTGTTTGGAATCTTTACTTGGGAGCCAGTCATAAAATCCTCAAAATCGTCCACCCAGCTCTTCCATTTGGGTCCCATGCTGTTCCCGGATGTCAGCTCTAAGGGCTCAGGCGGGCGCAGATATGACACTCCTAGCACCATTGGACACAGTTGTGGAGCTTGCTGGGTGGATCCCGTGGCGGCGGGGTGTGAAGTGTCAGCTTCTACTGACATCCTGAGCAAGACACAGACTCCCCAGGCTGGACAAAGCTTTATTCACAGGAATTCACGGTCTTTTTGAGGTTTTGTGTGAATTGCCAGACTTCAAGATGGCCGCCGGGGTGAGAGCCAGTATTGTTCTAGGCACGGTGCCTGACTTAAAGATGGCCGCCGTGAGGACGTGATTCTTTTATTCTCTAGTGCCTGCTTCAATCTACTGGCAGTCTCTATAAGGGTAGTCGCTGCTGGACTCACCCTTTGTGTTGCTCCAACTTTCTTCTGCACAGAGCTCTGATGGCTCACGACCCCCCCAAGTGATTCCGATCGCGTTTTTCACGCTCTTTCTTTCTCGGCGCTTCGTGGCAGGCGGGTCTTCGGCTGCGCGCTCACTCGCGAACGCAGCAGCGAGGGGCAGAAGCGGCGGGTCCACAGGATCCCACCCTCGTCGCCAGTGAATTGTTTTCAAGCCCCCCAAGGAAGACGCACACCGGAGCTGCGGGCAACACGTCTTTATTTTTCCTCTCCCGTCTCCGTACTACCCTTTCCTTTCCCCGGCTCCTCCCCTTCTGTCTCCGCCTGCCCTGTACACAGACGAGGGTCAGGCAGGACGACATGACAGGAGCCTGACAGTGAAAGGACGTTGAAAGATGGAGAGAAACACGAGGCCTCAATTCGAATCCCTACTTCCCCACTTCACCTATCTGTGTGATCTATGCAAACCACTTATCGAGCCATGCCTCGGCTCCTTTGCTGACAAAACTAGAAGTACCTACAGGCAATAGCAGCTATCAAGTCTCTCCATCTCATATGTGAAATTTCAGCAATGTCTTGTTTTTTAGCCAACTTCAATTTACATTCGGAGACTGTAGTTTCATTTCGATCATGTTATGTATAATCACAGAAGGAAGAGCATAAAAAGCATTGTTGGCTAAAAAGTCAGAACACTGTATAGCAGTCCTGCATTACATGGCTCTTGGCAGCTCTGGATAATTTAGTTTGTAGCATGCCTTATACAAATAAAAAATAACAAAGGACAGTGGTGAGGGATGGAAGAGTCTGAGAGAAACATTGACGACGAGGAGGGGGGAGACATGAAGGTATAGATGGGTGCGAAAGATGTAGAAAATTCACCGAAAGCTTGTGGGGCACAGAGTACCAGCTGATCCCAAATTGATTCTATTGGGAAATTGAGATGAATAGGACAGCCACACCATGCCAGAACATTTGAGGGATTGGTTCTGCTGATAGTCAAATGAGACAGTGCTAAACACTGCTGTTCAGAGGAGAGCCTTTCGCTGGGGGAGTGGACGAGCGTCAGGGATTACTGTGCTAAAAAAGACAAAACAGTGTACAGAACAAGTGACTGTTTACAAAACGCATGTAAAATTCTGGGGAGGGTGGTGGAACGTCTCACATTTAGTTTAGCTCTCCGAAGCAAACGCCTGCTAAAGAATTAAAATGCACAATGCCCCTGTCCCACTGGCTTTCTGATATTGGTTACTGGTTTGATAATTATTATGAATGTAGGTACTGTTTGTTATCAAAATGAACAAAGTGAATAAAAAGTTTGTAAAAAAATGAAAATACTAAGTTATAGTTCGCAATAAGAGGCATGATAATCAAATGCAGTACTACCTGAATCGATGATTCACATACAAAAGCTGGGGATGTGTCAGTTGCTGCTCTACTTAATTTTAAGCACCAAACTAACAGCAGCAATGCTACCTTAGCCTACCTGGCTACAAGATGAACTTACACTCAAAGACGTTTTATAGAGTTGATGTTATTATACACACGCACTATATTGCATTGCAAATCAACTCTTACGAATACTTGAAGTCAATGAAAACTAAAATTAAGTAGCACAGCTTTCTTCAGCAATTCTCGTCTTGCCATTAATACTTGTGCTACAGCAATATTGGTTATGAATGTTCCCTTCCCAAAGCATCATTCGGTGACCGGGATAAAAATGTCAAACTCTGCCCAACTTAATAATTTATCATGAAGAGCTTTAGCAAAAATATTTGCCAGAGAGCAAAGGATACACAAAAGATAACAAGCAAGAAATCTTCAGTTAGCTCTTATGAGTCAGCATTGATAATAAATCAGACAATCCAATGGTTGTAGTTCAGATGCAGCACCTACATTAAATATTGTTTTCAGTAGAGAGGCCACTACTATTACAAAGAAACTGTGTGTTGCATGATCAATTTAAAGTCATGGTTACTCACGTGATATTCTTTATGGTCTTCTCTTTACACTAATAGCAAGGTTAATGGGACCCCCTCTAATGTTAAATAAGGCCAGGGAAAGGGAGGGGAATGAAGAAGCACAATAAAAAGATCAATTTTCTCTCAATGGCCACAATATTTTGGTACAAGATATATACCTTTCTAATCTTTGTTTTAGCAGTCAGTACAGTATGGGTGACAAATACACAACATTCTTATTTGTTTTCTTTAAAAAGGTATAAAGTTTAATTCATTATTTCCATATTATTTCTTTTGGTAATAAATCTTTTTCATATCAATTCAAAAAAGAGCAAATTCATTTTTTTTTAAAGAGTTTTTTGTTTTCTAATTTATAACAACTTTCAAAATAGATATTTGAATCTCACAAATCCAAATGCATTGGTATTTCGTTCAGAAAAAGAAAAGAAGAACACATCAATATATACATAATATAAGATACAGATCTATGTACAAAAAGACACAAAACACCAGAATAACTGCCCCCCTGGTAACCAACAATCCATCACAAACAACCTCACACAGTCATACCCTCACCACATTGTTCTTTTTATTGTGCTTCTCTTTACACTAGCCTCCTCCAAATCCTTGATCAGCTATAGCATATTTAAAAATCATAGTTCACAGTTTGGGGTGTAGATTCACTACACTCTTCTTAATGGGCTATCCAGGCTCCACTAACTCCATCACAAACCCTGTAATGCTTTTTAAAATGCTTATCATGGTCAGCGCCCCCAGAGTCACAACAAAGTGTCTTTCCTTGGCATTTACATCTCTCTCTGCCTCCATCAATTACATAATCACAGCACTCAACATGACGGTCTGCAACTTCATACCTCCTCTAAGATGCTTCACAAAAGATCTTCATGCCTGTTAATAATTGTACTGCATCAATCACAGCCGCTACAATTGTGAACAATAGTGTCCTATGTATTTACTGTTTTCACATCAAAATATTATTCTAAATAATCCTAAATTGTGGCTATCCACTGAACACATTGGTTGGAAATCAACACAGTGCCTACTATCAGCATCTCACCCATTGGGATCGTTTTTGAAGAGTGCAAAGCACACACATGAATAAATAAAATTATGCAAACAATAAGTGTATTAATGCCTAAAAATAGTTGAACCTAGACAAACGTACTCACTGTATTCTGTGATCAATCGTTTAGCCCCACCTAGATGGTGTTTCAGATGTCAATGATTTATGTTTTTTTTATTTAAAAGAAATGTAAGATTTGTAGGGGCTCCTAGCCCATGTTTACAACGTTACTGGTTCTCAATGAGTCCTGAAATATTACACAGCCTATTACTATTAACATATCTACTAGTGCATGCGGCCAGCCCAACAAGGGTTGGAGGTGACATGCTGTGTTACCATTAGTTTCCTGCTGCCTTTGTCTACACTGAGAAGCATTTGATAACAACAAGGCCAGCCCTAAATGGGTTGTGGGCTTAACGCTGTGTATGCATGGACTCGTGATGTCTTCTTTCTTTTTTGTTTTTAGAAAATAAAACCGATTTCAAACAAAACAAAATGTAAGGGATGTCTTCCACTCTTATCCATGTAGTTTGTTAAAAATGTAGGGTCCTACCTGTGCCAATTAATATATTGCTTCACATGTACAAGTGCTCAATGTCATCAGCTTTAGTCTTGGCATCAGGAAGTTTACAGCTCTTACAGTGTTCAAGGTCTTTATATACATCGTAGCCATAATTCCCAAAGAGCTCCTTATTGCCAGCAGTGCCTTGCGAAGGAGACCAAGTCATAGCCAACTTATTTAAAAAACGCCAGCTAACCAGAGGAACCCACTTTCAGTGCCTACAGTCTGAATAACAAATGTAAGTCAAGTCAGTATTGAGCCCATTACTTCTAAAGTGTTCCAGTACAGAATTTCATTAGATAATTTCTACTAAGAGTCATACCAATATGGAATAGTCCCGCCATAATCCAAGAGGCAATGCTCAGCACAAAGCGTTTCAGTTAACACACTTTGCCAAACATCTCAAGGAAGTATCGATCACTATTTTACAAAGTTGGATATTTACTGATTTAGGCAAAGAGGCATAAAAGCTGTTAACGTTTTTTGACAGCAACATATATTACACTGGTGGCAATAGCACCTGTGTAGTAATGGTTATGACCGAGTTTCCAATCAAAAGACATTTTTTTCCTAAATAGCTTTTAATCTGTTCAATGAATCTGCACAAAACTTTCCAGTATAAAGTACTTTTATTTTGGGTTTGGGATGGAAAGTTCCATGCAGAACTGTAAAGCATGGGCCAAAAAAAATGGGATGGGTAAAAAAATAAAATAGTGCCCATTTTAACTATTACATAAGTCTTTGCTCCTCAATTCAGAAGAAACAGCTTACAGAAATTATTTTAAACTGGGCATGAAAGTAGAACTTGCATCAGAGAAGTTCCTTCCCTTGGTTTGGTGCAGACCCGTTTCAAAGAAACTAGCATTTAAAGATTGTTCCAGTCTGGCATAAAGAGGTTAAATTATAGCTATATTTAGATAATTGCCTGTGATGGTCTGCTAACCTGGATTTGCTGACCTTCCACAAGTTAAAATCTAAAAAATAACTTGATTGGACGAGGGAGCGTTTTCTGCCAATGGCCACTTTGGGTCTGCATATCCAAATCCTTGTTGGCAGACCCGAAAGTCTCTAACTGGAGGCCACAATAAAGAAAAATCTGCTATGGCTGCCATTACAGCACTCAATCCCAGAGATTTCGAAAGAGCAAAAAAAGGAGCAAGAGTGCCAATCCCTGAAACCATAGCTCTGGTGGAAGGTAGGGCCTCAAAGCAAATCCTCCTGCAGGACAATTACAAATATTTTTAAAGTGTATTTTGTTGTAGGGTTTGCGGTCACCACCGTAGGATTTGTGGATCACTGGACAGCCCAGAGGTTCAAGCAATGTAGCCACAGACCCACAACCCTGCAGCAAGAGTTTTTGATCCCTTGTTGGAACTCCTATAGGGTTTGCAGACCCTGAAATAGGTCAGGAAACCCCACATTCCGGCGGGGGTCTGAAATTGGACCACCAATATCAAAGGGTTAGCTAAATGTAAAGAACAAAAAAGGGAGCGGGGGTCCATGCACTGCAGGGATGGGTCAAACGCAGAAAAATGTTGCAGGGCCTGGCAGTAGGTCAGGCCCTGCACCCAGCAATGCCCATCAGTCCCACTGTTCCCCAGGCAAACACCGACACTTCACAGGGAGAGTAGGTGCTCAATCAATCATTTTATTTTGGTGTTACCACACATAACACGTTTTGGCTGGCTCCCCAGCCTTTTTCAAACTCAATATATATACACTCACACGCTAACATATATGCATACATATGTACACATCCATATATATGTGCATATATATAAATATCTATATGGGTGTGTGGGGGCCCTAAAGTCCCCACATACACATATATATGCCTGAAAAGCTTAAATTGAAGGGGTATTATATTAAGATTGAGACCAAAACAACCAAAAATATTTACATTATGTATTTCTTAGTATCATTGGCTCTCCCATTTTACTGCTCATGATGACACCAGAGATAAATAACATTAATGACTTCACAAATAACATCAGTACTGCTTTATAGATAGCAGAGTTCAAAGTAGGAAAGGTTTGCATCCTCTGTAGCAAACATGAGACATCCTTTAGTCATGCAATATACCTATTAAATACAAGAGCCTAGAGAACACAAAGTATGTCCTGGGGATTTTCTCTGTACACACTACAAACAGAGTACAGAGAACTACTTTAAGTAGGATGCACAAAGCTACATTCAAGTGTATTGACAAGTAGAGAAAAGTTCTACATTTGTGCCAAGTTTGGTGTAAATCAGTTCAGATGATTTTGCTCTTTAAGTAAAATTTTCTGTGGGAGCTAAAATTGGAAATTTCCATCCCGTTCCCCTTTAACTTTTTTACCCCGTGGGTGGATCTTCATGAAACGTGCCATGCTGACACTTAGTTGATAGATTGCCTAGTTTCATGCAACTTTGTTTATGAGCTGCCAAGTTAGAAGATGAATCAAAAAATACCTACTCAATCGAAAGTGTGGCTGAAGCATGCGTACATATTGTAGAATATAAATATATATTTAAATATTTGCAAAGTCTGTGCTAAAGACACTGTAGTTACGCTTTTAACTTACCTTCAATTGCAATTAGTTTGTTTGTAACTTTGGCCTTTTTCCTCAAACATACATGTGCACCATAACCTATCTCTAACATATCCACAAATATAGGAGAACCATAACATATATATTTCATTCCTTTTGGAGATTTGATCTTTTTAAGATTGTGTAGTACAGCGTCTTTTTAGTCTTAACTCAAACGTAAAACGTACCCATAATTATGTTGTTTTACAGTGAATGACATCATCTAAGTAGAACTAATCTTCGTGCAATAAAGAGTTGCCCATTCCAAATATGTATTCTTTAAATTTTTCTTAATGTTGAATTATGTTTTCTTGCAGTACCCCTAGCTTCCATAGCCCAATATAGATAAGAGTTTTGTTTGGAGTATAGTTTGCATAGTGGGTCCATGTATAGATCTTTGTAAGAATTAGTGCATCATGTTACAATTTATAATTGGTCAGCCCCTCATGCCGAATATGTTTTTTTTTAATAACAAACGCCATGGATGTCAATCCACATTATTGGTCATGACTCCATTTATATCTTATTATTCTTATGCAGTTTACAAATAAGTAGTTTTAAACTATACAACTTAAAGGTTTATAGTAAACAATTTATGCAAGAGGTAGTAATGTTGAATAGATGCCCTCCCAAGATGCACATATATATTACATTTTATAGACAATGCATTGTTAACAAGGTTATAGCACCACGGACATAAAAATAATCTGAAATGATTGCTATTACTTAGAGGTACAGATTGGCAGGAAAAGACTGATCCCCTAATAAAGGCACAACTATTTTCTGTCAATTCCCTTTAACAGTGTTGAAGCCTCTTCTTAGGCTACCGCTGCAGGTTCGTATTCTGTAGTTCAGTTACTGAATAAAAACTACAATCTTACCAGCAGTTTGATGGCTGGATAAGTTATCAGATAATGATGCCAGAAATGATGGCCTCCCATGTTTCCATCTCTAAGGAGAATAACACCCTTTGACCGAATTGCTGATCGAGGATGCTGGTCGAGCCTTTCTGGGTCACTGAGACCTGTACATCCTGTTAAAAGAAATAAAAGCTATGGAGGCAAACATAAAATTGTTGGCATCATACGTATCATTACTTTCCTCTAGCAGAATAAGTGTTCTTGATGCACTTATCAAATAAACTACACATAATGTTAGTAATGGTTTGGTCTGTTGCGTGCAGAAATAGCGGCAAGGTGTAATTTCATGAGCACACCAGCACTACTTTCCTGACAAAAATAACCAATCTCCCATTATATGGAAAATCATAACGTACCATTTGGCAACAGGAAATGACCAGTTATCCTTGGTTGCACTTCATATTTCATGTGGACTGACTGGGTTTATAGATGAATATGGTGTGGTGATTGCCTTCGAATGCTGTATACTCATTTTTTGATCTCCTGGTTCATCCACACCGCCAGCAAATCAAAGGAAAGGGAAAACCAAAACATTAATGGCTATCCATAGAAAGATCCAAATTAAATGTTCAAAGATGAATTTTGAAGTGAAACTGGTAAGGACAATTACAGACATCCCAGACATTTAGATAGCTATGTCTAATTGAAGCACACATGTAACCTGAAAGACACAAGTGCAAATGTGCTGCTACAGAAGGTGAAAGAATGGGAAGCAATATTAGGAGTCCACTACAATAAAGTAGCAAATAGCTAATCAGATAGCAGGAATGTGTATCAAATAGAGACAGCATGCAGGTGGTCAGCCACTTCTGGATTTAAATGGGTGCTTCTTTATTGTGACCCTAGGTTGAGATCTCATTTTCAGGTTAGCTTCTTGTGCTGAACAAATAGGTGTCTACCAGTGAACGACTGTTGGCCTAGGCCCTACATCTTGCCCATCTTAGATGAGCTTCTTAATTTTAAGGCACATTCTAGTTGACTGCCTTCTAAATGGTTTCTTTAATTGGGAAGTAAGCTTGATTACCTCAATTAAAATTAACTGCCTGATCATAGTCTTGACAGTCCACTGCGTAGCATTGGAAAAGTGAAGTTGCCTTAAACAGGAGCCCAAACATATAATCTTATAAGATGACAGGATCTGTAAATCCCTGTATGACAACTCAGAAGTGCTCTGGAAGCATGTAACACTAGTAAAAAAGAAAACACTGATTCTCTGCTAACCACAGAAAGATAATAACCTGGAGAAAAGTATCCAGTGATCCCCAGGACAGGCTCTATCCAAGAGACAAAAGTTGGTATCAGGACTTTGGATATTTATGTGGTAGTGAAATGCAGATAGAAACTTGACTGTACTCTTGTGAATGGCGGTGTCAGTAAAGTTAACACTTTGAAGCTTCTCTACGGCCTAAGTACTCTCTCATTTTTTCTTTTAAAAACTAGAAAATTGGCTATAACTTGGTCTGCAATCTAATGGGAGCGGCATGGTACTATTTCTGCTTGCATTTAAGCTCTAATGAAACCGCATACATTGATAATAAGGCAAAAGACTTCCATGGAAATAATTGTTTTTTGGGCATCAGGGTGCTTCAATCTAAAAAGGAAGGAAAGTGGACAACCACAGCGAACCAGAGCCATTTGTATAAATGAACAACCAGGACCAATGCTTTATCTGAAAATATGATGATTCTACATATTTCAAGGAAAGTCTGTAATTAGTACTAACTGAGATGAAAATTAGCGGTCACACTTAAGAGAATGTTTTTTATAAGATTTTTTTTGTATTGAATGGAAACTGAAATAGTTGGGTACTTTTATACTTTCCTGAGTGTAGGCAATTTTTTTGTAGTTCTTTTATTTAAAACAAACGTCTTATGACCACATCAAACTGATTCCTTTAGTAAGCTAATATATATTATTGGTTGCAAGATTTCAAGCTTCCTTAGCCTAACAAGATAACACTTTTGTAAGATGTCATGTTTTCGTTTTAGTGAAAGAGATTTGGCATAGAAGCGTCACAAATGGCTTCATTCTCAGCTTTCTCTGGCATTCTATAACCAAAATAAATCTGTTAGATGTTGGACCAAGTCTAATACTAACGGTCTCCATTATAATTCTTCCTCACACGACTTTCTTTCATTTGAAGAGGCTTTAAACTTGCTCCATTTAATTCTTGGTTATTTTTTGGAGATACATGGGCAACATGACTGGCAGTTTCCAGAACAATATTCTTTTCTGATACATGGTGTAAATTTGCACTTTCCTTGTAGCCAACGGCCAGTCAGAAGGAAGACCTGGTGAGAGGATGTTACACTTTACTAAAAAGAGGCCAAATTCTGCCACTCTGAATTTCAATTACTGTTTCCCCGTGGGAATGTGCCCATTCTCCTTTTTCTCCCTGACAGGGAGAGACAAGTCAAAAACCTACCCTCACAAGCTCCATTCTTTGACAGCAGAAAACCTTTTTGTTACTCATGCTCCCTTCACTCACTTGATTGACACTTTCCATCCTTTTCTTAGCTTGCATTTTCTCTTCTCCACTAGCTCCCTCTATTCTCGCAACTCACTTAATGTTTTCTCTCCACATAGCCTTTCTGCCTTTCTTCTCTCCATGTTGTTCCTCTCCTCTGGTGTGGCCTTTTGGACTTCAGTGTCTCTACTATGTTAACTGCAAGCAGGACTCCCAATGCCATACTGCGGTCCAACATGTACTTTTGGCAAAAAGGGTACATACGGGAGCTATTGAGAAAAATGACATCCTGGTTGTTAATAGCGTCACTCCTTTGATTGAATTTTCTGACACTTTTGTTTTTCACTGCGTAGTACATGAACCGCATGCTTGGCCAGTGTTCAATGCATAAGAGTATTTACCAACAAAAAAGGCCATATAAGGCTACTGTGTGGTTTAGCTTTAACATTGACAGTGTATCTGCAAACTGCACATATGCTTTCAAATACACAATATGTTGAATATTCTGGGTGGGCTGTGTGTGCTTTGTACAGTACGATACTCATTCATGAATTGGGTCAAATTACTTTAATGCCTGACAAGTATCTTGCACCTACCAAAATGTATCGGTAGGGGATGATTACAAATGTCCAATGTATGTTTAACTAAAAGAAGACAGTTACATTTGAGTTTAGTCAAAACCAAGTGAGGTTTGAAAAACAATCTATATGAAGATATGAAAGCTGCAGGATGCCTGCATTTTTTATGGTATGCTCAGACTACAGTCATTCGTTTGTACATGTGCACAGTAAAATATAGTATGCATACAGGTTCAATGTTATCATGTTCATTGTAAAATGTTTATATCAAATTACCTTATACAAGGAATAATAGTTAAGTCGGCTTTTCATATAAATATAAAAGGAGTCCTACTACTGAAGTAAGTTTTCTATTTCCATTGTCATTGTGATATACTGTCATTCATAATCAAAATAAAAGAGGACAATTATGTTTTCTAAAGAAGGATTCATATCAGAGGAAAAAATAAGTTAATTTGTGAATCTCATGGCAGTTACAGATAACTGGCTACCTTAGCACACAGAAAGCAAATCTGATCAAAATCTAAGGAGAGTCAAAGTATGGAGGTTTGTTTTACTGAGTTTTAAGGAAAGTATAGCATGTAGCTTTTACTTCTGTTGCTAAGAGTTCTAAGTGTCACGAAAAACGTGTACTGAATCTCACAGATAATTGTGCTCATCCATCGCATAACTTGAAGGTGTAGGTAGAGGATTCAAGACTTACACTGACAGAATACCTAGGAAAACTATGTCTCAGTTTAATTTCTAGACAAAGGGTATAAAATAAATGCTCTGTAGTGGCTGAAAGGTGATTTGTTGATGCTTTACAAAAGTCCTTAACTGGGACATGACATGGGCCAATAAATAGCTTTTTAAGGGAGTGAGATGACGTAGTGTTATGTGTGGATACGAAAGAAACGTGACTTTCCTTACTTTGACCTAAAACTGATTCAACTAGACAACTTTGTACTACCTCCTACTTTGCTTTTAAATTATACATAATTAGGGTGCCTGAATTTGTGGTATTTATTTAACATTTACATCTACTTTTACTTACATGTATTGCATTATCATCTTATCAGTATTTTGACATATTAATCTTGTGATCAATAAAAAATAGAAAATTAGGACACTTACTTATAAATGAACTGGACTTCAATTTACCTTCATAACTTTGTCACTACTACTACATTTTTGATTACCTCAAAACTTACTAGTACTGACCTACTTTACTCCTGATCCCCTTTCTTTTCCTCCCCTCTGTCCAACTACTTCTCAGGGAGGACCCATCTTTCTCCAACAATGCGGCCACCTCTGCTCCCTTTTTTCAATGAAAATGTTTACTTACCTGAACTGTGATGGAGCAAGGGTACACCTTCCAGGGACCACTTCATCTAATCTAGACACTTTCTTTCTCCATCCACATAGAGAGAATGCAGATGAAAATTGAACCTCTGGGTGAAGTACCTGGTAGAAATGAACTTTACACTCAATTTCCGAGATGATCCTCCATACTCGATGAGGAAGGTGCAAATTAAAGTATAAGAAGCAACAGCACAGTCCCTTTTGTTATTCTAGATCATTTACGTAATTTTCACTATTGCTCCAGACTTTCAGACTTTGAAGAAGAGAAGATATTTAATGGTTCCTAGTCCGGTCTCATTCGAAACAGTAGCTAACGAAAGGGGACTCAACCAAAGGTTTATAGAGCCAACTGAATGATAATTCTATGAGCAACCATCCACAGCCACAATTATATTTCTGGGAAAATTACCTGAATATGTTGATTAGGCCTATGTTGATTTAGTGTTGAGCCAGTCCATTAGTTTGCCATTGTGTCCATAGTGATGGATTGGCCTATGTGAAAGGGAGCTCTTGTACGAAGCACCAATTTGTCTGGGAAGACGCTGAAGTAGGGAGGCTTGGATGTTAAAGCCAGACGCTCACTGACCCTCCAAGCAGATTTTATTGCCACAAGAAAGGCTGTTTTGATGGTAAATAGCCCGAGTGGATAACTGTGCAAAGGTTCAAAAGGAGCGCACATATGGAAAATGAGTACGAGATTAAGGTCAGACTGTGGCATAAGGGAAAGGAAGAAACAAATATTGCAAACCTTTCAAGAACCTATTTACAGTAGGGGATTTGAAGAGGGATGGATAGTCAAGCAACCACAAAAAGCAAAACTAGCAGAGTGATAGCCCTTTAGAGTGCTCAGAGCTTAACCATACTGGGCAAGATAAAGGGTGAAAAGAAGAACCTGAGAAAGCGGGGTAAAAAGGGGATCGATTTGTTATTTCTGTACACCATACCACGAATTTTCCCCAATGGTAGGGGTATACGGTCTTTGTGGAGGGATGCCTGGCTGCCAAGATAACGTTACAGACTTCGGGAGGAAGGGCAAAAGCTGTCAATTGTCCCTCCTCAATCTCCAGGCAAGAAGACGAAGAGTTAATAGGTTTGGGTGGAGACCCGCTTGCGTTAGAAGATCCTCCTGAAGGGACAGCCTGATCGGATGTTTGATGTCCATGCTCAACAGCTGGGGATACCAAACTCTTCATGCCCAATCCAGAGTCAAAAGGATGACTTGGGCCTAGATGTTCCTGATCTTCTTGAGAACTCCGTGCATGAGTGGCATGGGAAGAGGCATATAAGAGGCCTGAACTCCACCTCAAGATGAAAAGTATCTCTGAGTGAGAGCCGCTTTGGAAAATCCTGCATGCAGAACTGCTGATACCAGGCGCGCAACACCCATTGGGCTCACGGGGCTTCAGCCACCCCCGCCGTGTGTGTCAGCGCGGGCTGAGACAGCTTTGCGGGCTGGTGAGCAGTTAATTGCAGCCGCACCTGAGTACTTAACAGGTCTTTAAAAGACCATTTACTTGTAAATGAGGCTTTTGTTGTGTGTTCACTCCTTTTAGTCACTTGGTCTATGGTAGGAAGAATTAGCCCCTCCCGAAATATTTTACAGCCCTCCCCCGAAATTTGGCTCTAGTTGACCGCCTGATCTAGATCTAACCAAGGCTCGCCCCACTGCTAAAACTGACCTTGCACCACTTCTGGATGGAGACCCCATTTGTCATCCGCTAGGCATCTTCAGCTGAGTTTGTTCACCCTGGTCTTCAGAGAGCCTATCAGATGTTGAACCATCAGGGAAATGCCCCAACGTTCCAGCTATGTCCAGAAACGCAGAGCCTCCTGACAAAGGGTCCATGACCCCACCCCGCTCTGTTTATTGCAGTACCACATGGCGGTTGTTGTTGTCTGCGAACACCTGCACTAGCCTTCCTATGATAGAGGGTAGAAAGGCTTTCAAAGCCAGTCTGACAGCTAGAAGCTCCAAAGGTTGATGTTGAGTCTGGATTCCGCTGCAAATCAGAGCCGGTTTATTAGCGAGAAATGAGTCCTCCCAAGGGAAAAGGATACGCAAATGGCTTTTTTTGCAGGGTCACCTCCAAGCCTTTTGCCTTCCTCTTCCACTTTTCTCTCACCGTTTTTGCTGGCTTTTAGGACTCTGTGCACTTTACAACTGCTAACCAGTGCTAAAGTGCTTGTGCACTCGCCCTAAACATGGTAATATTGGCTCATCCACAAATGGCATATTTCATTTATTTATAAGTCCATAGTAAAGTGCACTACATGTGCCCAGGGCCTGTAAATTAAATGCTACTAGTGGGCCTGCAGAACTTATTGTGCCACCCACCTAAGTAGCTTGCGAACTATGGTTCTGGCCTGCCCTTGTAGAGCCTGCGATAGCAGTTTGTACTGCCATTTCAACCTGGCAAGCTAAACTTCTTGCCAGGCCTAAACCTTCCCTTTTTAAACATATAAGTCACCCCTAAGATAAGCCCATGGCAACTGAGAGGGCATGGTGCAAAACATTTTATGACATGTATGTTTAAATTTTGCATGTCCTGGTAGTGAAAAACTCTCAAATTTGATTTTAACTACTGCAAGGCCTATCTCTCTCAAAGGATAACATTGGAATTACCTTATAAAATGTTTAAGTGTAATTCCCAATTGTGAAGTTTGGTGTCTCTGGAATCAAAATTTACTACCACATCACTCAGCGACACCACCACATCACTCGGGGACACTACCACATCACTCGGGGACACCACCACATCACTCTGGGACACAACCACATCACTCTGGGACACCACCACATCACTCTAATACACCACCACATCACTCTAATACACCACCACATCACTCAGCCCAACCACATCATCACTCAAAACCACAACAGCACTGCCCTTGCTTGCTACCAATAAACATTGCCATAGCCAATAGGACTTGAATTAGGAAAGTTTAAGCTATTGGTTTGTGAATAACAATGCTATTAATTTATATATTTGTAAAGCCAACACATATTAAAAAAAGTTTGTCATTTACAATACCAATAGCTCACACTTTCCTTATGCGAGACCTATTGCATTGCAAATGCTTGTTCTGTTCGGAGGCTGTTTGGGAACCGAGGAAATTCTAGTCTCACCGGGTATAGACTATTATATGACAAATGCACAAATATAAGTTTGCACTAACTGATTTGCTACTATCATGCCATTTCACCACTAGGGGTGAGACATATGGGGATTAAGTAACAATGTATTAACATCCCGTTTGAAAGTAGGACTTCTATGCAGGCTTACCTACTCATTACCATGGTATAGACACTCTTTATATGAAGATGATCTCTGATTTTATGATCTTTGACTTCACTATATTAGATATCCAGCCTCCTCCAAATTCACCAATAACACAGGATCAAATGAACCTCCCTATCTAGCGAAGACTGTGATCACTGTGACTGCATCTATGCACAAAGAGTGCAGTGTCCATTTAACCACCTTATCAGATAACACATGGCATCCAGTAAAAACACGATGATGTATATATTTGCACATGTATATCTTTTATGTTTTTTCTTTCCATTTAAAAATAACCATGTACAAGGTTCCGGACGGCACCTACGGGCACAATCGGACGGCACAATAGGACGGCACCTACTGACACAATCGCATCCTCTGATCTGAGCCCTCACCGATCATATGCCCTTGATAGAGCTTCTGTAACCTCCACTCCCTCTATGGACAGGTGTTACGCTCTAAATTGAAGGAGGTTATCCCAGCAAACTGCTCATCCTACGCGTTCTCATTTCTCAGTAGCTCTCGGGATTACCACTGGAATACCACTGGACCTGCCTCTCAGAAGGTAAAGTAGACAAATCTGTTGCAAAGTACTCCGTTGCAAGTGTCACTATGAGCGAAAAAGAAACAAAAAATCTTAAGAGGCTCAAGGCCGAGCCTGCTAACCCAGTTTCACCTATCAAGGGCAGGAAGGATGTCAAGGACACAATGGATATCATATTAAATAAGGATGTATGACATTACAACGCATACTTTTACCACGCATACCTTTACAACGCGGTTTTTACCACGCATACCATTACAACGCATAGCGCTTAGAGGTGCTGGATAGTGGTAAGTATAATTTTTTATTCCAACTCCAGTCCCCGTGGACACTAGAGAAGGTGTTAGATAGAAAATTAAACTTATTCCCTATCCTAGAGCGCCCCCCAGCGCAATGCGTTGTAATGGTATGCGTGGTAATGCCTGCGTTGTAATGGTAGTGCGTTGTAAAAATTTTGTTGTAAACGTTACATACCATTAAATAAACTCGAGGAAGTACATGACCTTGCGAAATCCACAAAGGAGGAAATCATGGCTATTAGGCAAGATATTCAAGATACCAATTCTAGGCTTACTGAAAAGGAGTCAAGGATCAGCCATCTAGAAGACTCGGAGACAAAGATCTGCAAAACTCCTAAAAACCTTTCTATATCCTCAGATCAGATGACAAGGAGGCTATCCGAGTTGGTAGATAGGAACCGAAGGGGGAACCTCTGCATATTTGGCATACCGGAAGGTTCAGAGGACGCCTTTAGCTCCTGTGTTTCTTTCTTGGAGTCATGGTTCTCGCAAGCAACCAACCTCACTTTTCACCAGCCGCTTGAATTCGACAGGGCGCACAGAGTTCCCAGTAGGATCACGTCGAGTCAAAGAGGTCCCAGGCCCATCGTCTGTAAGCCCCTGAGATATCAGCATGTGGAGCAAATGTTATCCTTTGTGCGCAAAAAAACCCACATTCTGTGGAAATCCAGCAAGATCTTCATTTCGCAGGATTACAGTAAGGAGACTGTTGATGTGAGGAAGCCCTTTCTTGCTCTTAGCCCGAGGCTGCGGTAGCTGGGCCACCAATTCGGATTCATAGGTCCAGCAAAGTTTTGTGTGCTTATTCAAGGTACTCCTCAGATCTTCATGGACCCGCAAAGACTCAAAAGGCTCTTAGACGGCCCAGACGATCTCCATATGGACACGACGACGCTGGACTCTGCAGCTGCTTCTAAATAAGTATCCTTTTCCTTATACAGGTCTCTGATCTCATGTACCAAAAGAGTTCTCTATGCTCCAGCTGCCTGCTATCTGCGTTGTATCCCACATAATTGCGATGTACATTGCTCTGTTGTTAAGTTGTTCTGTTGCAAAGATAGGTTCTAAGTAGGGAGGATGTTGTATATGAATCCAGGTTGTTTCCGGCTGAGTGTATTGGCCTATTGTCCTAGGTTCACCTCTAAATCTGCTCTGAATATTAATGGTGCGGCATATCCAGATAGTTGTGCTCACTCCGTACCCCACCTGTCATGTGTTACTCTCAGAGATGGATTATACATGATTGTAGTAAGGAGGAGTGTAGTAAAATTTGAAGCAAAGAGGTTTGTAGTAAATAAGTGTAGCAGGGTGGAGGGTATCGCGAACGATACAGACTGGTGGACCACAGATAATCTTTCCGCCCCTTCTCTGCTGCAGAACTCCTGGGAATTGGAGTCCGAAGAATGGTGGAACCTGCAGGACAACAGAAAGGAGGACTGTTCCTTTAATTCGGAAGAGGAAGACAGAGAAGACACGCCCCCCTGTGATGCGCTGGTATGCCTCAGCGGACTCCGCATGGAACGAGCAGTCACGCCCCCGTGTGACGCGTGGCCGAGAGGAGTGGACAAAAACCCAGAAGGAGAGGAATCGGGGTGTCCCGGCACCCCAAACGCGGAGAAGAGTGGAGAGCGAGGAAAGAGCGAGGAGGACGGAAGAGGACCGAGAACGGAGGAAGAAGCGGAGAAAGGAGCGGCGCCAGGAGGCCCGCGATACCGCGCTGCGTCCAGCCACACTCCAGGAGGAGGAGGAGTGTGGCTCTCACAGGTGCGTGACCGTGTGTCAGGCTGGTGGGGACGGCGGGGAGCCGCGGTGTAAATAGAGTATATAGCGTCTCAGCCCTATCAATCCCTTTGTACTTACCATACCTTCCCTGACCTTCTCTCCCTCACAGATTCCCTTCACTCGTTCTACACTGTATATAGCTGTTCTCCACTGTATATAGCTGTGCACTCTCACTGGTGTCCTCACTGTCCCGGGTTTCCCTAGGGAAAACGCAAAACGTGAACAAACCCCCTAAGAGCCTGTCTCTTTCTCTTCTGCATGTGGAGCTGGAATCCCACCCGAGAAAGAGACTCCCCAGAGGAAGAAGGACGGACGAGTCCCCGCAGGTCCCGAGAGCTAGCTGCTACTTTGGATCCGGCCACCCTAGCAAGAGAAAGACGGTCCCAACGAAAGAAAAAGACATTCATTAAAATAAAACCCGTTACCTCGCTCTGGTGTCCGTGTCCCTCCTTCTGAACCGCAACAGTAAGAAAACTATCTCAAGTGTGACATGACTTGCTGTGCTTATATCACAAAAAATTCTAATGGTTTATGAATGCACTGCTTCCGGCAACCAATGTTTTACGATGTTTAACTGTTGATCCAGTTTCCAATTACCACTATAGTTTCTGTTCAAGGCCATGGGAGGGACGCTGTTTTTTCCTTGTCACCATGCCTACTACTTTCATTCGGGGTGGGATGGGTAGTTTGGGAGGGGAGGGGGGAGGGGGAGGGACGGGGGGCAGGGCAGGGCGGGGTAGGTAAGTCACAAAATTGTGTATTACCCTACCTTTATTTGCTATGATTTTGTTATGACCGCGTATGTAACTCATTTTATGTATCGTGACCTTGTGTGTTTTACTTTGCATTTTCTTTCCTTTTTCCTTTCTTCTATTTCTTTTTCAATAAAAATGATTTGAATACAAAAAAAATAATAATAACCATGTCATTTTCTGCTATCCTCAACCTTATACAGAACAATCTCAAGCTTCTAAGGGCAGCACCCTTGATGTCTGAATCTTCCTCAAACAACTGTACTAATGTTGTCACTATATTTGACATGTACACATTTAGAAGAGAGGGCAACTACATCCTGAAGAATGCCCTTACACCTCACTTGCGGTTGTTTTAGGGGTATAAGCATGCTGACCTCGGCAAGTAGGTAAAATTATTCCCATTATTTTTAGACCTACACTTGGGGGCTCCATTAATATATTTTTGTCCAAGTCTAGGTAGTTTTGGTATAGACTATTCTGTCGCTCCCACCTTTAATAAACTTAGACTCTTTCACTCTTTCCTAGACTGATCATCAACCCACATCTTATAATTCAATCAAAAAACCTCAAGAACTCCTCAGCATTTGGGTGGCAGCTTGCATCAGGATCTTTCAGAACAGTACCAGGAACAGCAAATAATGAAGTGTGTCACCTGATAGGTGGATGATGGCATTTAGTCCTGAATACAAGAGTACTGGTAACTTTTCTTTCCTTCTCGTAAACAGTACTGTGGTGTATTAATTAGTTTTGGTTGAAAGTTGTACGGTCTTTGCTTCTTCCTCCTTATCCCCTTTCTTGTGTCATTGCCTTGTGACATGCCTTTCACTGCCAATGCTCTGCCAATAGAAATATTAATGTGTTGTATCTATTAAAGCTCTCATCTTCAACATTCCATAGATTAACAAAGGAAAGGCATGCAGCTCTCTAAGAAAACTCGCAAATAACCACTCCTGACACTTCTGGCATGTGTCTACACCCTCAAGTCGAAAGGGAAATAACCCAGGTGTCTTGAAGGCATGTATGTATCGACCTTAGACCCAGCAATTGTTTAAGAGGTTAACAGAATAGGACATGCAATGGAATATTATCAACTTGTTTGACCTCAGTGCCCATAAACGTATAGACAAATTCAGCAAAACCTCTGCATTTTAGGGTTGTTTAATTATCTTTTCTGCAATAACACAACAGCCAATACAATTCAAGCACCACTGATCACGTACAGTTTACAGAGATTTCAATCTATCTATGGAAGCACATACAAAGCAACACATTCCAATGACACCAATTACCTCCGTAGTTAGTCCAGCTATTTATAATCCATGCTGGTCAGCTGTATCAATGACACTGGGACTTCACCACCATATACCTTATCATACCCTTACCTGTCACTAAGACAAAATACCAATAATGTGTTTCCCCTCATTAGCTTTCAGTTCGTCTGCTGCATGTATCCTATCAATGAAAGAGTCTGGATTAAATGCATATATAAATGCGAGTGAAGTGGGCATTTTATATCCTGAGTGTGGACTACTACAGCCATCAAAGATTTGTATGTTTCCGCAGTAGCTTTGTAGATCTCTAGGTCATGCTACAACCTGCAATCTGCGAAGTCTTCACAGCAAGATTCTTGGCTGGCCTCGAAATTTCCTCCACATATTCCAGATTTACATTAGCAGGGTAGGGTACAGCCATATAACAATAGTTGCAGCTATAAGTAAACCACCCACTCTCAAAATATTCCAGGTCATACACAGGCCAAATGAAAAAAATCTGCTGCGCAATAATAACACCAGGGGCATTCAGTGCTAGCAGAAAGAAACAAGCATTTGCAATGCAATAGGTCTCGCATTAGGAAAGTTTGAGCTATTGGTATTGTAAATGACAATTTTTTTATTTATGTGTTGGTTTTGAAAACAACTAAATTAATAGCTTTGTCATTTACAATGCCAATACTTTTAACTTTCGAAAATGCAACACCTGTAGCATTTATAATGCAATATGTGTTGTATTTACATGACTTAGATGTATTAATATTACAAATAACAATTGCTTTTAATTTTTTTTAATAATGAATACTTAAATAAAAGTTATTGTAATTTATAATGGCAATAGCTTAAACTTTCGTAAATAACTTTTGTGAAGATTATGTACAGTGTATTTAATCCAAGAACAGAAGTGAAACATTAACATACTTTTGTGACATTTGTAATAAAGCTTGAAACATTGAGAGAACATATTTGAACCAGTTGTTGTTGAATGGTTGCACAGATTGATGCTGTAGTGGCGCTGACTCATGTTGTGGTGGCGACGCGTGATGCTGTGGCGTTCAGTGATGCTGTGGTAGAGCATAGTGATGTTGTGGTGCCCCTGCGTGATGCTGTGGTGGTGCTGAGTGATGCGATAGATAGAGGGAGGGCGATAGAGGGAGGGTTAATAGATAGATAGAGTGAGGGCGATAGATAGAGTGAGGGCGATATATAGATAGATAGATAGATAGAGTGATGGCGATAGAGTGAGTGCGATAGATAGACTGATAGAGTGAAGGCGATAGATAGATTGATTGAGGGCGATATATAGAGAGCGATAGATTGATAGAGTGAGGGTGATAGATAACGTGAGGGTGATAGAGTGAGGGCGATAGAGTGAGGGCGATAGATAGATAGACAGATAGAGTGAGGGCGATAGAGAGATAGAGTGAGGGCGATAGAGTGAGGGTGATAGATAGAGTGAGGGCGATAGAGTGAGTGCGATAGATAGACTGATAGAGTGAAGGCGATAGATAGATTGATTGAGGGCGATATATAGAGAGCGATAGATTGATAGAGTGAGGGTGATAGATAACGTGAGGGTGATAGAGTGAGGGCGATAGATAGAGTGAGGGTGATAGATAGATAGACAGATAGAGTGAGGGCGATAGAGAGATAGAGTGAGGGCGATAGAGTGAGGGTGATAGATAGATAGAGTGAGGGCGATAGAGTGAGGGTGATAGATAGATAGAATGAGGGCGATAGATAGATGGATAGATTGATAAATCGATAGAATGAGGGCGATAAGTAGAGTGAGGGCGATAGAAAGAGTCAGGGCAATAGATAGACACATAGAGTAAGGGCGATATATCGAGTGAGGGCGATAGATAGATTGGTAAATCTCTATCCACAAAGCAGGCCTTGTAGGCGTTCTACAAAGTACACCTTGCACATAAGCTTGTCATGGCATGTTTGAATTGAACAAAAATCGTAGTTTCTTTGCATAATTTGGGAGGCTGCACAGCTTTTATTTTATCAGGACGGTGCTGCTATAAGGACGCTGTGCTATAGGTCGTCGTCTTTCCTCACCTGTGTGTCTATGTGCATGCCTTTAACTTGTTTGTCTTGTGTCAAAGCAAGAACATTAGCTACAGGGCCATCTCAGCTGCCAATATTTTACAAAAAATGTTATGGCCACTGAGTTTTTTTTTTTTTATATGATGGATGTTTTTGTTGGTTATTTTTGTTACGTGGCTACTTAAAGGATAATGATCCAAAACAACGCATGCCAAAAGACAAACCTGCTAGCAGGCTGCATTTCAGTTTTTAAAACAGAAAAGTAGCATAGGTAAGCCCAAACACATGCTAGCCCTGCGAAGTTTAGTTTTTGATTCAGCGTGAAAAGCAGACACCATCGTGACCCCTGCATTAGTGTGCAGCAGAAGTAATTCACCAACTGCGGCTGCTTAGTTCAGACGGCCCTCCCCCACAACCTCCTCTTTCCAGTTCTCCAGTAGTCTACCGTACAGGCATGCCTGGAGCCAGCCTCAAAGCTGCATCTGCCCTATAGCCACCCAGAGCTAAATTTAGAACTAAACAAACATTGAGGATCACATGTTGCCACTGTCCACCAGAGGTTTCTGGGATTCAAAACATCCGACAAGTACAGTTAAAGGCCCTTGAGCAGCATGTTGTCACCATATACAGCCAGGCATGGAGTAAATTGAACCCGAGAAACCTATTCCACTTTTGTCCTCCCATCTGGCTATACCCTGCCTGCCCACTTCACAACCCCTCCTGCCCCCAACCATTTTGTAAATAGTGGTTACTACTGTTTGTAAGGTTCCATAGTGCTCTTGGAATCTGGGCACAACTATCAGATCTGGCTAGTGGTTCACCGAGTCAAAATGGTCTGCTGATATTGGTAGTTGGTTACATTTCAGGTCTTTAGAGATTGGTCATTGTGGGTGGTGGTCGGCGAGGTGAGCATAGGCGGGAGTCTGGACAGTGGTTGGCCAGATTTTGATGAGGGTTGGTGTGGCTTATTATGTGTATGGACGCGTGTACTGAAAGGCCACTGTCACTTGTTATGTGGCAGAGACTTGCTCCAAAGACAGTTATTTTATAGTGGCTTGGAACTAAACATGCAGTGCTAGCGTGTCTACTAGGAATTAGAGCAGGAGTGCAGGGTCTTAAACCTGATAGTGAGCAGTAGATGTGGGCGAGGGGAATTCTGTCTGCCAGCGTCACCCTACAACTCGAAACACCTGTACTAGCCTCTGCTTAACAATGGAAACAGTCGAGAATTCTACCACTGATTGCAGCATTGAACTTTGTGCTCAAGAATCCTCTTTCTAGCACCCCTGCCCTGCCCCCCCCCCTCCTTCGGATGCTGTAAACCTGCTTAGTAAATGCTGTATGGCTCAGTGAGATTCAATGTAATATACAAAACAGTTTTGGAAGCAAGAGCGCTAGAACG
This sequence comes from Lissotriton helveticus, assembly GCF_964261635.1. Lineage (NCBI taxonomy): Eukaryota > Metazoa > Chordata > Amphibia > Caudata > Salamandridae > Lissotriton > Lissotriton helveticus. The sequence continues at coordinate 1,090,039,664 of NC_136065.1, forward strand.
ACTACTAGCCGCAAGCACTTGTTATTTTACTGACTGCTTATACTCTCTGACGCATCACCTACTGGGGCCTGGGTATGGTAACCATTTAAAATTGTTCATACATACTTTGGAATTATACAATGTACGTTTTTTAAACAGTGGTACCCAACCTCATAGTGTTTATGGGTTTAAGTGCTAGGCCTTCTTCCACAGCCCCACCCCACCATCGGTGATATAATAAAATATGTATTTCCACCCTGTTATATATGGTATAAGGACGCCGTTCATGTGCCAACTCATAAAACATTCATTTTGATAAGCATTAATATGCGATAATGGGCTGCATGGCTAAATATTTATAAGATCCCAAAGGCGAGACCGAATGCATTGGAAATGCTTGTTTATTGTGGCGCTAAATGTGGTGGAATGAAAGCCTTCTGAGGCCATCAATTGGGAACTTCGGGTGTGGAGGTGCAAGCAGAAATAACGACAAAATATATATATAAACCAATTACGTTACTGTACTCATTATTCAAAACGTTCCTAACAAGTCAAGACAATTACCAGGTATTGCGTTGGATTGATAAAATTAGTATGTATACAAAGAGTCCCAGGAGATAGAACGGGGGCACGGGTGTGTAAATTAAAGGATACCTGCATACCACAAACCCTATTCAATGTCAACAGAGGGCGACATTAAAAGGCAAGCCCACACAAATTATTTGTAATTAAATATTTTTAAAGGATCGTGAAGGTTTTTTATGGGCGACTGATTCCACCGAAGTCCATGTGAGGCGTTTGAAGGGTGAAGAAGCCTCAAACGACGGATAAACTCTGTCCCCTCAAAAAAATGTTCAGTAGATGACAGAGGTTAATCCAAGAAAATAAACTATTTGAGACGTATTATGCAAAAAGTTGATGTCGGTACTACCCGTGGGGGCAACGAGGGGGTGTGGGAGGGGCTGGAAAGCGTCACAGTACAAGGAAGGAGTAGAGGAGGCACGTGGGGTGTGCCAGAGAACTTTAGAGGGGTCGCGGAGGGACCAGTGAGTAGGAGGCGATAGAGGAAAAGGATATGGAGGCACAAGATCCCCTCCCCCTGCGGACCTCTCTGTTTGTTTTCATTACCTGACGCCGCGGCTCCCTCGGCCAATCACGGACTGCAGACGTTTGCAGTGAAGCTTAGGGCCCCTGCTCCTCTTCTCCCTCTCGTACTGACAGCGGCTCGTTGCCTTCCGGTTCAGTGGGAACCGGGCAGCACCGGGGCACGGGCGCAACCTGTAACGGCCCGGTCCAGTTATTGCCGCTCCGGCTGCATCCCTCGGTAGGCAGTGGGGCTCCAGTGCCCAGCTAGGCCCGCTCATAGACAGAAAGAAAAGACTACAGGCCGTAGCATGCAAATCTGGCGGACATCTTGAAGTTCATAGACTATTCTGGGAACAACCGTTACTGGGAGGCTGGCATTTCTTAGTAACGCCCTCCTTGTGTGTGCATATTTACGTTTCTTGTCATATTTACACAACATTTATGTGTCCACAGTGACGTATTTTATAACCGTTTTATCTGTATTCAATATTATTTCTCCAACGCATATGGTGAGGAAAACCAATTGTTCCTCAGTAGTTAATTTTTTGGAAGGAAATTATGTGGGCCGTTTCATTATTTTGAAAGGCAACCCGTGCTTTTTCAACACGCCCGCTTCTCACATTTTGAGCTGGATTCGTCCGTAGACATTGTACTGTTGCTGCAATTCAGTACCTCGCTATTTAGTCCGTCGCTTGTTTTTAGCCCATCTGTCCTTCAGGCTCATAATGTTCTTTCGATATTACTTTGCGCCACCCAAGGATGGTTTTAAGGCAATGTATGGCCAAGAGCACATATGGTTATGGCGCGATGGTAGCGTGTAAGAAACCGAAACCTGTTGTGGGGCGGGACTTCTGTCTTCTGAAGCCTGCGCCCACGGAGTGGCTGGCCAGAGGAGCAGCGGTGACGCGGAGGCTGCAGAGTCCGGAAAGGCGCAGATGCGGTGAGTGGGGGGGGCCTCTGTGTATGTGTGTATGTGTGTGTGTGTGTGTGTGTGTGAGTGTGTGTGCGCGCGCTCGTGTGTGTGGGGATGGCGGGGGTCTCTGTATGTGTGCATGTGTCCCGATGCATTGTGCCTGCGTGGGTGTATGTGTGTGTGCGCATGCGTGAGTGTGGCTGTGTGTGATTGAGAGAGGCTGTGAATCTGAGGCAGGGGATGTGCACGGCGCCGTGCGCGCCCACGAGGAGAAATCGGCGCTCGTGCCCATCCCCTGTCTCAGATTCCCAGGAGACTGACAACAATAGTTGTCGAGCTAGATGCATGCTACGCATGCGCACTCTAGCTCGACCTAAAAAATCACAGGGGTGTAACAAACAATGTAGACGCTTCTAGTGAATTAATAGGGGATTGCCAGAATACACATAGTACACACATTGCTCAGCTGCCAAGGTTATGTCGGGATCCGCACCCCACTGCTATCTTGCCCGTAGTACTATAGCTTTCCTGCCATAGATAATGGCTAAATACAGCTTCACCCCCAGCGGTAAGAAAACAACGTGCACACAAATTGTGTTAATGTCAAGAGTTAGAACCTACCCTGAATGTTAATTATCACAAACTGTAGGATTAAATTCTTTCATGGTGGCAAAAGGCCAAATTCAACTCGCACAGTAAAACATAACAATACCCAGTGCTTTAAATGGGGAAAAATAAGTGCAGGTACTCATTCAAATAAGCTAGAGGTGTGCCAAGTGGGCGGGGTTAGGGGCGGGCTAGGGGCGAGACATAATGATACTCAATGACTTCTATACCACTTGCAGCACATATCAAAACACAACAGAAATGCATTTATGTAAACAAAACAGGTTAAATCATTACACAAAATGAAAGCTAAACGGAATAGGTCAACATTTCCTTGTTTTGTAATTTTGAAAACTCTTAATGTCAAACCGTTATTTGTTGTTGTTTGGCACAATGCTATGTATTCTCAAGCGTGTACACACACAGAAACAAACAAGCAGACGTACACAAAAGCATTCCACCATGCAAAGGAGCCTAAGCTGAATAGTCAGCTGAGCTAGGAAATACAGAATTGCCTTGGCTGTCAGAGACAGCTTCTTCTCGGACAGCCTAGTGCTCACTAGCACCATCAGCCAATGAGCCTACCAGTAGCTAAATGCCAGTACTAACAATGATAAAAATAAGGAGAGGCGGTACTCAGTACCTGTGAGGATCCTCCTCTTTAAAGCACTGTCTCTGCCCTTTTCACTACGGTCAGGCTCTTCCTGTCTATTGCTGGTTCCGTGTCTTTACAGTCACATCTCCTCTCCATTTTCGATTCACCTCTCATTCCTACCCAGCCTCTAACCTACTCTCCATGGTTCTGCCCCTCCTACTCCCACCTTTAGCTTACTCTCTTCACAAGTCTCTTACATGTTTCACAATTTTGTTCCCCTCTTGCCTCCTGTTCTCCACTCCATGATGTACCCATACCCTAAATTTGCCACCTGGCCAGTATTTTGTTGTGCTATATTCCATTATATTTGTTGATAGAGCATGCTTACTGTTGAGGCCTGAATTTTTAAATAAAGGCTCACAAAAGAACCTTGATAAATCACAATTGATATTTTTTTCCACTAAATAAATGCATAAATCATTTAATCACTTCAAAAGTATTTGCAAGTTGAGAAAGTGTGTGCCTGGACACGAACGCACGGCTGTCGCTGCCCTGCAAATTCTGCAAGGCAATGTTACATAAATGTATGTTAAAATAACATTTCTAAGCACCCATTTCAGAATTGAACAAATAGCTGGTATTTTATCGGAAAAAAGTGGCAAATCTAACTTCAGCTGTCACACTTTTACATTCCTCCCCCCTTCCTTCTATGTTTATCTCGTTTTCTCCCAACCAGATCCATTGCCAGTTGTCCTTCATGGAGTGCTGCCGGGGTCCCTGCTATTCTTTGCTCTTCGGGCAGGGCTGCCTTCACACTCACTGATCCCTCGCTGTTTTAATGTAAATGCAGCCATTAGTGCTGGAGAGGCACACAAAGGGAAGCAGCTCCTGTGCTAAAAAAATCATGAAAAGAAAACCAGCTTTGGTGAGGGTGTAGGGTTGTTAATCATTGCGTGATACAAGCCCTCTCCAACACCTGCAGGGTGGGGAAATTCAAATGGGTGCTGCTAATCCAGTAGCCTGTCTGCAAAAACGCCACATTAGGAATCAGAGCGGCATCTGTCCTGCGTTGGAAGAGATTCCAAACCCGAGCCTGCCGTTCCATCTATCAGGGTACCGGTACTCTCCCTGACCAAAAAAGTGCCGGTACTGGCGGCTAAAAAAATTGGAAGTGCTGGTACTCAGGACCGGTGAGTACCGTCCCATTTAAAGCACTGACAATACCACAATCCTAATAGGTTAACCTAAACTTTCTAATTCCAAATAACTATGCACTAAAATGAGCAAAAACTCATGCTTATCACTAACGTATTTTGAGTAAATCCCCTATAGGATTAATCTGTGATCGGACTGGATGGAGTAATTAAGTTTAAGGCGATCTGCTTTGTTCATAGAGCTAACAAACAAATGTGCACTGTATGACAGAAATACTCATGTAAAACTTACTCTGATATATTGATATCACCTATGTTACTCATTAGTGCTCCTTTTCAGGAGTATCATCCATTTAAGCATTCTGACTATTTTTGCCATTTAGTAGAAATGTTTATACAAAACACTATCAGGTATAAAAACTGTGTGTTGCAATTATTAACCCAGCTGCTAAATCAAACTCTGTAAAAACAATCATCAAATCAGGCAGCCTCACTCAATGTTCAAAAGTGCCTTATTAATGGAATAGGTCACTTTAGATTTCAGTTTATCTGTTCAAATGGGCCCCAAGGACTACCATTTTCGATTGTAGAATTATTGTGGCTCACTGCTAGTTGATTATTACCACACCAAATAGTTAACATTTACTTTTTTCTTTGTGCCCGTATAAGTTTCATTTCCACGGAAAACATTGCCCGATGGTGTATTTCCCGCTCTCTACACAGGACCCCATTTGGAGCATACAGTAAGCAGTATAACTGGCTAAAGCAAATTATCCTTTTTTCTTTGTCGGCGTCCTTTCGTGTCTTTAGTACAGAACAAGTCCACGCAAGAAAGTTTCGAGCGTGTGCCAGTTTGCACTCTGTATGGTCTGAGCCAGCAGCAGCTCAGTTCAGAGTTTGTACCTACTCTTCACAGTCCAAGTTCTCTGCGGCTAATTTCTGCATTTGTACATGCTCTGTGCGATCCAGGCATTCGACAGTGAGTCCTGTCAGGATTAGAGTCCCTTGCTAATTTTTGATCTTTTAAATGGACTTGTGTATGCGACCCATTAACAAAACGGGAAATCATTTCTATTTTGTGTTCAGGTTTTGATGGAAAACATCTGATTCAAGAAATTGTGTTGTCGCCATGTTACAGTGGAAAAATGGTTAAAACAAAACATGAAGGATTATCTATGCATGCCACAATTAGGACAATTCAATCTGCAATGAAATACACTTATAAATATTCTACATGTCCAAAACAGTTTGCCTATGGAACCCGATAGTGATCGTATATTGTTATTGAATATTCATCATGAAGTGGTAAGTCTTTTGTAAAAATATATTTCTAGATAGCTTCATCAAGAAACTATAACCAGGTTATTTTCATCTTGAATCCACTGCCCACATGAATAAGCTCATATTATTGACTCTCTCATGAGTATATGTGAATTTATTCTGCAAGGTCAGAAGTGCACCGATTTTTAAAGAACGACTAGGAATGCCCCTGGGATAAAGAGACTCAAGTGTTGATGTGAATCAGAGTTTATAGAAAACAACTTAATTCCAATGATCAGTACCCAGTCTACTGATCCACAAATTGTTTTCTGTAGTAACTTTACTTATCTGCCCCACCACCTAATGTCTCTTAGAGGACTTCTTTCAATATTTGAAACCTGATTTGGGGAAGAGGTGTGGTGCTGCGGCCAGGACGACTGACACCGGACGCTGGGGCTCACGGCTCGATCCCCGGCACCGGTGGCAGGTCAGTTCAGCACCATATAACTCTGGGCAGTAGCTCGCTTAATCTTCCCCCGACAGCCCCCAGCGCCGGGGTGCCTCCGGGTAGCTGTGCACTTTGCAAATACTGAATTTACATATTTACATTTTTATTTTACATTAGTGCTTTGTTGTGTCCCCTTTTTATGAAGTGGACTACTATTTGAGATTTGAGGTTCTTCTTATGTACTTTTGTGTTCAGCAATTCTTAATTTGATCTTCCTTTCTGTTTTCCTGATATATCCTAACAAACAGACATTTTATTAGATCTATGCAACGCACTGTGGCACAAATTTATTTTTCCTCCAGGAAGCGAAGGATAAGTAAATCGCTCCTTTACACTGTTATTGCAGTTGTTAACGGTATACCCTTTGTATTTTGGTATCCATTGTTTTCTTTCTTAAAGATATTATTTTTTTATTTCTATTGCACAATAGCGATGGAGAGTCCCCCAATTTATTTTCAGGATTTCACCTGTTAGACTATTTTACAATATTTCTGTATTATTTGTTAAGATTTTTTTGCGAGAATGATGTTACTATTACTGGCCTGCTGTTTGGTTTCTTGGGTCTTCAACGTTATCTGTTCCTGACCAGGCAGTTCCCAGACATTCCTGTGGATATCCACGTTCTTTAAATGTCTTGATCATGTTGATTTTGCTTGTTCAAAATCTTTCCTTTTAGATTTTATTATTTTAGCTGTATTGTACAAGTTCTGAGTAGAAAAGTTGTTTTTCAATTTCCATGGGTGAAATAACATATAATGAGGCATGCTGTTTTCATCAGTAGGCTTGGTATATAGGTTGAACATCCAATTACAGCCTATTTTGCTTTTCAATTTGATTGAGAGCTGCTATGCATGTAGTCAATTCTTGTTTAGATTTTGTCCATATCAAGATAATGTCATCAATGTATCCCAGGTTTAATTTGAGCCCAAAGAACCAATTCTCTTGTGGAAAAATGTTTTTTTTGTTCAAGCATGCACATGTATATTTTGGCATATGCTGGTACTGCTGTAAAACCCATAGATGTTTCTGAAAGTTGTATATAGAAATTACATTCACAGAAGAAAGTATGGTGCAAAGAGTAAAGGGGTAATTCCAAAACAAATACTGAATACATCTCCTTCGAAAATGCCCTCAGTAGTTCCCATAAATGGCTCCAAGCACCATGTGTGGAATTGAGGTATACCGAAAATGTACATTCATCATGCACATAATATGTTGTTCTTGTTGGTTAGTCTGTACAGCTTGTAATTTCCTTTATAAATCAACAATGACTTTCACATAAATTGGCATCAACTTCATAACAGGTTGCAAGTAATAATCCAAATATTTACACATTGGTTGATGTAAAGAATTTACTAGAGAGAGTTAACCTCATACATGGGTCTTATAATTACTTGCGTTTAATAAGTAGTAGTAGTTATACATGAGGAACTATGGAAGATGCCTAGAAAACCATTTTTAGCTTTTTCTGCTAGCCATTGATGTGACAATGCTTTTTAAAAAAAATCGTTTTCTGTGTCTCAGTGCTTTTCTATTCCTTTGTGGGATTGTGTTCAAGTTGTACATACATCAATTCATTATTAAGATGTTGCTCTAGTTTAGTTTGCTAAAATTCTGTGTCTATTATAGCAAGGGCTAGTTCTTTACCCAAAACTTTCATAACCAAATTGGAGTAAATTCAATAAAGTGGGTAGCTATTTTCTTGTTAAGTTGGTATTCTAAGTATTATGTTTATTGATTTCTCTTAACATCAAGTCTTTATATGTGTCCTACGGTTTGGACTCACTGGGTGTACACATGTAGGTTTTTTTTTATTCTGCTAATTTCAGCTTTCCTTAACAGTACTATGCCTCTAACACTAAAAATACAAAAAGGTTAATCTAATTTAATGCATAAATTTGTATAAGCTGATAAGTTTCTAATTTGTTGGAACTGTATGAGGGTGCAAATTATGTTCCTTTTTCTAGCAATGTGCCTTCCAGACCTGTAAGATGACGACTACAAACGTTAATTATGAGGCTTGTGTGTAACTTCTTAATTTCCTTTCTTCTGAAACCTCTTTTTATTTTGTGGGTTTTTTGTTGTAGTACTAAAATACTGTGTGCAATGCCTGATGCTGTGCTGTTACTTGGTTAGGTGTGGATCCTCGCTAGCCACATTTAGAGAATTATCACAATTTTCTGTCACTGTACTTAATACCCTGATATCCCCTCGTACTTTTTTTTAACCTAGTTGTATTATGTTTTTTTTTGTCTTCTTGTATTGATTTTATCCCTTTCTGTACCCCTGGTATCTTCTGTTGTTTAGTACTCTCCTGCATGCTTATGTATCTGCCAACATAAACACTTTATTTATATAGTCATATGTGTCACTAAAAACGTTTTTGATTATGCATGATATTCCAAGTACTTCAATTTATTTTGTGGTGTTCCTCCTCCTGTTACATGCATGGCTCTTTTCCTTGATTAGACTACAGATATGTTCTGCTTTTTCATCTGTGTATGCTGAAGGTATATCTTTGTTTAAAGTTATATTGTCTTTTTCTAGAAAAGACAATGCTCTTCTTATTTGGTGCTGAAGAGAGTCGAGTGAACAGTACTTTAATTATGCATGTCCTGAAGAGCGACTCATTTCTATGAAAAAGAACACCTATGTGTAGAATTTGTGTTTATGACTTGCATTTTAGTTTTTTTGTTGTAGAGTGCCACCAGCCGCACCCTCCTCGCCTTGAGTGTGCCACAATAACTACATTATGTGCTCCACCTTCATCTTCAATATCACTAGGCCTAGCCCCACGTTATGGATGGTGGAATCTTGGTTTCTTTCAGTAAATAAATCAGTAAAAAATCCATCACAACATTGTGCCCGATTACGATGCTGTTAAGAAAGCATTCCCACCTAGGGCCCGATTACGAAACGATTAGGAAGGCCTCCTAACAGCATTTGATCCTTCCGAATCGGAAACGTGTCTTCCTGACCGAGGGCCAGATTACGATGAGGTTAGGAACATAGGCTCCCATAGAAGTCAATGGGAGTCCAACTAAATTGTATCTGGAAGCATCCAGATGCGTCATACTCGGTCGTTCGAACTCTCCCAATCCGAGTTGGTCGTAAACCATTTCCAAACTAATTAGATCGGGAAGATTTCCTAACCGCATCGTAATCTGGCCCTTTGTGTAAAGCTGCATAGTGAGGTTTTTCTTTATTTTTTTGAAAATCAATTAATTAAATTTAGCTGTACCAATTGCTGTTTCATTTTCAAAACATAGGAAGATCATTTGTAGAAACTCCCAATGCATTTTGCGCTGACTGCTCTTCATCAGGGGGCTAATATGCATAACTAGTCCTGTAAAGCAGCAGTAGTAGCTAACATATAAAGCGAACATATAAGATATTCATATGAATATTTGTAAAATTCAATGAACATTTATGAGATCTTAGCCTTATTTTCAAAGTATGAGTGCACTAGACTGTGTGACAGTCACTCAGTCAGGGCTGCTTGATGGACATCCAGAATGGCTGCTCAAAGATTCTCCGACTGCCATGAGATACACTTATGGGTTTACCCTACCAGCATGCCTGGCCCTTCCTGCCCTCGACAAGCAATGCAAAATCTCCCCTTTTCTGACCTCAACCCATGTCTAAGTTTTACTCAGCTCACGCACACAGACCCACTGTTAATAGTGTTTCACAGGAATATATGGGATTCTTGTGGTTACACTCAACGTTATTTACTATACTCATGCATGCTAATGATCAATGTCTAACATTGTACTTGCCGCGTATTGCTTACAGGACCATCAGCATTTTAGAGTGAAATGGGGTTCCATACTAGATGGTTACAGTATTTGAGATCATCCTGGCTTCTAAGTGATGTCGTGGGTTTTACTATACCAGAAATAAATCTTCCATTTCTACATCTGTATCTCCCAGCTGTCGTTTTCCATGACTGCACACCACGACTTCTTAAATGGTTGCCTGTCAAATGTTTCCAACCCATGTCCAACAGAGGATTTCAATCCCAATCAATGGTCTAAGTTCATTAAAACAGTATGGGCATTGTGAAAGGCCATGAGCTAAAATGTGTAAATAAAATGATGTTGTGTAGTTCCTAAAAATGCACAGAATCTGCATGTTTGAAAAACAAACTATGGGAATGGTGTCTAGACTGATTACGAACACCACCAAAGGATATGTTAGCCTTTAGACCAGCTAGCTCACAGTGCCACCACTATAAGCGCCGTAACCTTACCAAGGAGCAAATCGTTTCTGGCAAGCATCGAACATGACAACCCTTGATCCTTGAGGGATCGTAGGAACAGCACAGTACTTTTCGCTCAGTGAATCATGCTCACTTAGTCTCAGAAAGATAAATAGAATAAACGGTGGTATGTTTTCAAAAAGCATTTATTGAACCAGCGTCATCTAGTATAAATCATGTTTGCTGCGACAATCATTAGACAGAAACCAATGTATAAGATTACAGGCACCAACAGACTAAATAGAAGGTAGACTTCTACCATTGTGCTAAAACAGTGAATATATGTAGGCATATAATCATAACAATCATCAAGCGTACTCCTATGATGCAGACCCTACGTAAGTGTATGGGGCATGCATGTTGGTGAAAAGCCATGAATCCCCTAGGAAAGAGCAAAACCCATTACCAGATGGGAGAGAATGAAGGACCCTGTCTCGGTCTCGAGTTGAACACCCCCAAGGGATGTCAGACCAATGCGTGTTGTTGCTTCGGCAGGCCAGCACCTCAGTGTCTGTGTCAGCACGGAAGCGTCTCCTTTGTCTATCTAGTGAAGGTATGATTCTTTTATACCAAAAAGATAGCCTTGGGCTTCCTACCACAATTGATATGTTGTGAGCACTATTATCTAAGTGAGAATAAATCAAAACTTGCAATTATTCAAATTAGCTCTGTTGCTCTAGGGTGAAGATGACCATGACTTTTATATAAAGTATGTGAATCCTTTTATTTACGTCCTCATGCATAATAAATGAAGCTAGTTTAAAGGAAACCAATCAACATTTATTCAGCACATAACTGGGTAAAAGGACAGTACTAGAACCGTTATGCAGAGCAAGGTAGGACAAATGTAGGTGAAAGGTCGTTTTCCTACTTAGACCTAGGTTGGGGTACATGAAAATAAAACACCTAGGACACAGCCTGTCTTACCAAACTGACTAAATAGCCATACGGTTGGTTATCCCGCCTCTGCGATCTGCCGTGAAACCGTTAAGGATGGTGGGCTGTGAATCAACTGCTGTTTTGTCGATCCTATTAGCTTATTAACATTTTTGCTTGGTCCACTTCTCATCTTTTCGGTTGTCTTTTGTCTTGTTTAAATCAAAGTTGTATTTTAAGTTATTTTAAATTCCTTTATGTTGGTATTTCAAAGTTGCCAACTAGATCAGTCAGTTTTACTTAGTAGCCCACCCGTGAATGGTTTTACTTCAATTGTTCTGCAGCCAATAGATGTCTTTTGGCTCCTCTTTCTAGATGTCCTAGATGTCACATTGAAATAGTTTCCTGCAGTGTAACTTATTAGCAAGGCCACTGGAATCATGCAATTGTGGGAATGCATCAATTTTTGCCTAATTATAGATTCACCCCATTTGCCACATATTTCATCATGTTACGCATAATCTGAAGATTATAACAAACCACATTTTTTTTTGTAGCTCAAATGGTTCAAAAGTTACTAAAAATGCAGCAAAACATGTTGTTGCACAGCGGAATGCCTTTTGCACAGCTGGATTGGTCACCTTTCATTTGCTTATTGCTATATTTGAGTGTTAAACGGGTACTAATGAGGTGGAACTTATGCCCAGATGAGTTTCCAAATTACAAAATGACGAAATGAAGTAATACTTTTACAAAATGTGCTGAATTAAGCAGGATAATTTGCCTTGTCTTGCTGCATAAATTACTCAACCCTGCCACATAATTTGGTCCTCTACTGCCGCATAATTCCAGTGACCCTGCATATTAGTCAGCCCTAAAATGGAGAAAGTATATTTTCAGTTATGATGCTTGGATGCAGCTAGAAAGGGCTAACAGATTGAAAGACGTTGCACTCCTGTGGAAAGTGTGTTTTATTCCTTCTTTGGCGAGGGTTTGGAACTTTCCTAGTTTTGCACATCTCAGCTGAACAGTGAGTTACTCACTTTAAGCTTATTTATGATAACGTTGGATGCTCCAGTTCTTCATTTTCTCCTTGGACCTTAAACATTAGCACAGCACTTGTTTTAGCTTTGAGTGAGAGGATGTGGTAGCAGATATTTCAAAAAGTCCACCTAGTAAAGATCCTGGGCCAGACAGTGTTCCCATGGAGTTGGTTAAATGTAATATAGAGCCCTGCACCCTGCTTTTGAACAATATCTTTAACTCTGCTAGTCATTCGAGATTACCGTGTTGCTGGACTAAATCAATTATGTTATAGGGCCATCTTGTTAATTGATTCCATTGTTTAAGTAGCTGGGAGGATATTCTTGAAAAACAAATTGATTGGTCTTTAGGTAACAGTATTCTTGCAAACATCCAATATGGCTTTAGGGAGGCCTGGGGACCATGGAGCTTAGCCTCCAGCTGCAAATAATCAGCAGTAAGTAGAGTGTGATACAACGGGCTTCCAGTCATTCAGCTTTTGTGAATATGGGCATGTTACTAGATCAAAGTTATGGCAAATCTTATTCTCTGTGGGTCATGAGGTATCACTCATTACGTTTCTGTATGTTTTACACGCCGACGTACCTGCTACTGTCAGATTTGGAGATTGAGGATGTCCGCAGAGCTCCACGCCTCTGCCTAGGCTCCCGTGATCCTCGACCCATGGCCCTGCCTCCGTAATGGCGAATGCAGTTTTGGAAATGCCGAGACGCTGATACTGCCGCTGCTGGCACCGGGAGCCCAAGCGGGAAAGGAGAATCTAGACCTACGGGTGTAATGCGGCGCAGAGCAGAGGAATTCCGGCGATTGTTGGAATGCGCCGTGAGAGATGACGCTACCTCGCCGCTGCAGTAGCTGTTTTTGACCCGTCAGTCAGACAGTCAGACAGGGGCTCGGAAAAGCTCGATCCTTGCAGGACACGCCGCTCATCTGTTCCTTCCCGAGGTGAGCAAGTGCGCATCATTAATAGCGGGCCAGTCAAGGAGCTTCTCATCGGTCCTGCTGTAACTGCATCTCTTGAGGTTGTGGGGAGCAGGCTGAATACGGTCAAGTACAGGGCAGCTACGGAGTAAATACTCTCATAGACTTAACTGTGTCAGGCTGTGCTAATTCTCCACGGAGGAGTAACTGCATTGAAGTGATTGTACACCAAAAATAAAAAATAAAAAATTCGCTGGGGGTTCCTGAACTCACTGGAACATTAAAAACTTTTCTCTATCCCAAAAAAAATAAGGGGAGTATACTTCTTCTAAAAAAAATTAAAAAAAATGGGCAAACTTTTGAAAGATGATGACACGGTAAAACTCGGTAAAGTGGAAGCGGCGGCCTGTCAGAGAGCTAAGACCCGCCTCGCCCTGGCTCTTGCTAAAAAAGCTGCACGAAAAGCGGCTTGTGAAAAAAATAAAGACACCAATAAGGAGGAGGTGGGGTGCCTTATAACAGATGATACAACACCTGAATCCTCAGATAACGAGTCGCCCTCCTCCTCTACTTCCCTACAGCACAACGAACAGCAAGAAGCGGCAGTGGAGGGAGATAAGATGAATGATGTTATTACAGCAGATGTACTTGCACAGCCGCAAGCGGAAGTAGAAATCCACCCTCTAACTCTTAACCCCACCCCGGCACAGGCAACAACAGCGCCTCAGGTGGTAGAAGAGAGGAGAAACAGTGGGTCGGGAGGAAAGGAGATGAGAGATTTTCCACTGTTTACGAAAAGAACTACTCCGAAATCTCCCCTCTCTAATTCTTCACAGCCCCTTTTGGTCTCTCTTACTTTGGATCCCCCAGCCTCTAATGTGTTATCTAAGGGCCCTGACTTGACAGCATCTCCATCCCCATCTCAAACTCAGCTTTCTTCAATAGATGTAACAAATGAAGTGGTTCAAGAAGGGGGGTGTATACAAGATAAGACTCCCGGGAACGAAGAAATTCTAGGACTTGATTCTAGTCTCATCGACAAGGAAGCAAGATCTGAGGTACAATTCCAGCTAGATATTCGCGAGATGCTCAACTTAATCCTTGATGAGATCCGTGAAATCAAAAACAATCAGCGAACGGAACTTGCTGCTATTCACGCTAGAATAGATAAGCTGGAGGAATTAACATTGGCGCTCCCTAATAGGGTCTTGGAAGCTGAGTCAAGGATAGCAGTCCTTGAAGATCAGATGAATCTGGTTTCAGGAGAGACTAAAGAGGCCACAAAAAAGAGGATTTCTATGGAGAACAAACTCGAGGAGTTGGAAAACCACTCCCGTCGATCTAACCTGAGGATCGTAGGGGTTCCTGAAGGAACGGAAGGATCCGATACAGTGCAATGGGTTAACTCTTTTATACAGAAGGCAGTTCTGCCAGACTTTGAAGGAGACTTGACAATAACAAGAGCCCACAGAGTACCGGCTCAGCGCTTTGCGAACTCTTCATTTCCTAGAACTATTCTATTAAATTTTGCGGATTTTAGAATTAAGGAACGTATACTCTCCAAGGCATATCAACAACGCCAGTTTTCTGTTTCCGAAACTACTAAATGCAGGATTTTCTCGGATATGACAGCAACTGCGGCTAAAAGAAGGAAAGAGTTTGTAAAGCTGCTGCAGTTATTCAAGGCTAATGGTGCCCAGGCCTCGATTGCACAGCAATCAAAGCTGAAGGTTCTCGTCAAGGGAAATTTTTTTCTATTTACTGATCTAGAAGAGGCACAGACCCTTCTTAATGAAATATCAACAAGGGCCTAGGCTCAGTGGTCTGGCTATATTGAATGTTGAATACGAGGAATCCATGTTACAATCCAGAGCTATAATTAGGGGGGGGGGGGGGAATGAGAGTTTGAAAATATCTCGGCGGGGGTTCTTGGGTTCAGGGTCACACCAGGGTCACACCGGGGTGTAACAAGAAGACACCCGAAGTAGAAGAAAGGGAGGGATGTGGGCAGCGTGGACAGGAAGGGGGGTCCCGCATCCATGGGGGGGTCCTTGGTGGGGGGGGGGGGGTTGAATGCAGCAAAAAAATACAAGAGAAGTAGGTTTTCTATTCTTAACATTGGTTGGTACAGAAGAGGTTTAGAACTTCATAGCCTTATTAATGACAATTGACTTATGTAATATCCTGTCCATTAACGCGAATGGGCTGTTAAATAAACAGAAATATGGAGCACTTTTGAAATGGGCAATTGCTTTTAAACCCCACGTGGTCTTCCTCCAGGAGACGCACTTGAAATCAAACTCCCCAAAGTTGTTTCTTCCTAGATATTTTTCCCATGGGTTTTTTTCCTCTGCGGGTGTTGCCCAGAGGGGTGTTGCTATTTATTTTGCAAGAAATTTACCCTGGGAGATTCTACAAATGCAAAGAGACTCTAAAGGGAGATGGCTTTGGGTGGCAGTGAAATTGTTGGGAAAGATATTCAATTTTGTCAACTATTATGGCCCAATTTTTGATGACACCTCGGCCCTGACTGAAATTAGTGAAAAACTAAGGGGTACTGCAGGGCAAATTATAGTAGGAGGTGATTTTAATTATATTCAGGATTTAAAGAAGGACACCTCTAATAAGCACAAGAAACAACTAAAACCAAAGACTAAAAAGGTATTAGAGGTTTTTGTATCAGAATATCAATTGCGTGACTCCTGGCGCTCCCTAAACCCCAACCTAGAATCTTACACGTGCTATTCTAATAGGTTTCATACAGCCTCTAGAATAGATTTCTTTTTAGCCTCAAGATCGCTCCACATCTCTAACGCATTGATAGGCTGCAATCCATTTTCAGATCATGGAAGGATTGAGGTTGAATTAGTATTAGAGGGCACGACAGGGGAGCGGCCTAGGTGGCAGCTGGATCGCACCCTTCTACAGAATATGACTTGGGTTGAGGGTTTCAAAGATTGGATAAGGGAATTTTTTCTAGAAAATAAGGACTCTGCAGAGCCTTTCGCAGTATGGGAGGCATTCAAAGCAGCAGCCCGGGGACAGATTATAGCATTTTCTTGTAATAAAGCTAATGATCGCAAAAGAAAAATATCTGCCCTTCAGCGCGCTGCAGAGAATGAGTATACTTTGAAACTGAACCAAAAACCAAACAACTGGGAACAAGCTAAAGCATTGCTTAGGGACTTCTTCATCTTGGAAGAGATAAATAGCTCAAAAGCCTTCCAACAAAAGCTATATGAAGATAGTCAACTCATGGGTAAGCTGCTGGCAAATTCGATCAGGAAAAAACAAGAGTCTTCCATCATTTTAAAAATCCAAGATCCATCAGGTTGTGGTATATAAATAAATAATACCGGATCTAGGTTTGACTAGGCATAGTAATAACAGATAGCTCAATAAATAAGAGTCAAGATTCGAGGTAGTAGGAGTTTTGCAGGTTTATTACAGCATAAAGGACATGGACAGGACAACCTGCATAGGAATAGGATGGCAGGGCCCGGCAGGGGGGCCGGATTGGACTAGCGTGGCCCGGCAGCTGCCGGGGCTGGATCTGGGATGAGCGCGCTAACATTTAATAACAATACACGATCATATATACTAAAACAGTTGCATTACAATACATACGATAGGCGGAGCAGTGGGCGTGGTCAATAGCAGTCGCGAAAGATAAGGGTGAAAGTAGGTGTAACAGAGGCGTATACATAGACATGTGATGCAAACGTAACAGAATATGTCATGAATGGGGCGGAAACATGGAGGGGGCTACCTAAGGAGCCGGGACCTCTAACCTAATGGTGCGCGCAAACTGGCAATGACGTATTACTAGGAGAAGCTGGGGGCTACGAACTCTGTGCTAGGAGCAGAGACTGAAGTCTGGAGAGTCAGGGCGACATGTACCTAAACAGTATCTACTATCTGATGTTTAGAGAACATGTTGATATAAACTAGAAGTCAGGAGGGGAAAAGCTAACGGACTCTAAGACTGGAGCATGCATTATTCTACATGTAGTGCGTGATGAAGAATATTAAATGACCATTAATACAGTATTTCTCTAATATGGAGACGTAGAGGCTAGACAATGACGGAAACTATTGATGCGATTCAGTAGCTTTAGGAATGCAGAGAAGGAGGGCTGGACTGATAACTAGAATCATAACATACTCTTGGCAGACTCAGAGGCAGAGCCAGGCTGAACCGGGCACTGCAAGGCAGGAAGTAAGTGAAGGGTCGAGGATACAGGTGGGGGCTGTATCGCTCCTCAGCGAGGCTCAGGAGACAGGAGCTGAATCTGGTGTCCAGGCCCTTTTGAGGCCTAGAAACGGGAACTTTACAATGAAATAACATGCACACTGGGAAACGTGGCAACGTAACTTTACATAGGCCTGATATTCGTAGTATTCACGAGAACTGGAAACTGGCATACTAGAGATGGACACAACTGTAATTGCGTCATTAATCGAACATGGGGAATACATATGCATATTAATCATGCGCACATAACATATGATGGAGGACGCGTAGGGACACAGAACATGGCAAAATTTACTTTTCCACATTCCCTCCTTGTCACTACGTTTCCATCAGGAAACATCAATATTCATGATACCATCTATCATTTCATACAGTATCATTTGCTCGTCTCGAATTTTCTTGGAACGGGATTTAGAACGGGGCTTGGGACTAGGAATACAAGAGGTAGCACAAATGCCGCAAATCGCAGGGCCACATTGTATACAGAGGCAGCAACTGAATATGATCGCTACTGCAATACCTAGAAAGGACAATACTTTCCATCCCCAGGCGGAAATTATATTCCAGAACCAACCTGGATTTTGGTGTAACAGATGGGCAATTTTATGGAGTCTGGTTATAGCTGAATAAACAGACGGCGCGTTATTTGGAATGAAAATGCAGCAACTAGATCCGATGACTCTACAGGCCCCGCCCCTATCCGCCAGTATGACGTCAAGGACGAGACGATTTTGCAAAACGACAAATCTCATAGCAGATTGCTCTTCAGTTAAGTTACCTAGAGCAGAGGCAGTCTCATTTACTACAGCTTCAAGGGTTCTTGTTAACCTACGGATTAGCTTACTATTCTGGATAGGGCCGATAAAGAAGAAGAAACCTCTATTGAAATCTGTATACTGTTCTAGAGCAGTTTCAGTATAATCGACAATTGGGGACTCAATCTCCCTTCTATGTCTAATGTGTACTAGATGTGTGTTTCTATGATAATCAGGTGGGGCTAGGAAAACAGGTGGCAGTAGGAAGGCAATGTAACAGGTTCCCTCCCAATCGAGGGGCAGACGAACATATGCGGTTTGACCACAAATAAAATAAGAATGACGTGAGGCTTTGAAAATAGATTTCCCACTGTCACTATACTTGACAATAGTAGTACAATCACTGTGCCCTACATGTACGGAACCATTATTTCGGACACATAATTCGCCTTTGACTGGTAGTACTGATATAGTAGGTAAGTCTGGAGTAGAATCAGACTGAACATTCAGGACCATGAAATTCGAAGAATAATTACCTAAATTGTAAACTTCATTCTCTAGATCTAACCCTGTTCTGTGGGGAAGACCTTGCTTGTCTGGGAAACATGTACTGTTAAGGAAAGACATATCTGTTAAGGATGACGTTAACGTGGACCATGCTCCACACGAACCATTATGTGAAAATGGATAAGGAAAGAGTGGCAGAACTCCCTTCGGTGTCTGGAAAGGGGGGAGTCGACCACACACCCAACAATTAGTGGCATTGCTGGTCTGGTGTGAATAATGTAACATGCGGATAAAGGAATTGTTACGCATAGCGAGGCGGTAAGAGAGTTCATGAGGAGGCAGGTCACTAAACGTGTGCTCTACAGTAACATTAGAAGACTTATTTACATGAGAAACTGGAAAATACAGATAAAATGCATAACTGGTGCAGGAAATCATAATGCTGAGAAATATTATGAAACATAGAAAAACGATACATCGAATTGAGTTTTGACTAACTCTCTCACTATGGGGGTCTATTTTATACATGTCAGAAACCGGTCTAACCGTTTCACCTAGGGGAGGACTTAGACAATCAAACTGGCTGACTTATTTTACTAGACCTTAGCTTTTTCTTATACTCCTGTTGCGGAGTTGTCTCTAACAGGGAGGGTTCAGTAACAGTGTCTTTTGCGGGACAGTCCTTAAGAATAGTACTTTGGCAGTCCTTTAAATCCTCGGAAATGTTCTTTGAAACTGGTTTCAATCCATAAAACTTTTTGATATGCGAAAGATGCACCCAGCCTTTGCGTCCCTCCAACTTCACGGCTGTACGGGTGGCCAGGAGGACCTGTCGGGGCTCCTTCCAGCGAGGCTCCAGCGGACTTGAGCGATCGAAATTTCGCACTAGGACCATGGATCCGGGAACGATTTCATGCGGTGCCACCTCTGTATTGTCTGGAAATGCGGCGGCAACCTGTGAACGACAAGAGTTGAGGGCAGACATCAAGGAAGCTAGGTAATCTGTCAGCATATTACTTGAAACATCGGTAATACTTCGAGGTCTAGGAGTACCCCACATGTTAGGGGGGCGGCCGAAAACGACCTCATACGGGGACAGACCTGATCTGGAATGTGCGACCATGCGCATATAGAACAGGGCAACTGGCAGAGCTACTAGCCAGTCCACACCTTTCTCTTGACATACTTTGGCGATGCGAATTTTCAGGGTCTGATTATGTCTCTCTACGAGACCGGCTGCTTCTGGATGGCGTACACAATGGAACTTCCACTGGTACCCTAACAATAGGGAAACATGTTTCATTAGCTCGGATGAGAATGGCTGGCCGTTATCAGAATATACGACTCTAGGGAGTCCATAACGTGGGAAGAACTCACGAACCAACTGCTTGGCAGTGGTCGCGGCTTTGTAATCTGGGACTGGATATGCTTCTGTCCACCTGGACAAAGCGCATACAACTACGAGAACATACTTGAAACCTCGACATCGCTCCATCTGAATGTAATCCATCTGGAGGACCTCAAAAGGGTGGTCAGGGGGCTGGAATCCACCTTGTTCCACCGGGACACTTTTACCTGGATTAAACTGGCAACATATCATACAGGTACGGACTTTCTGCTTGGCTGCAGCTCGTAAATGCTTGTTAAAGCAAATATTCTGGATACTGTCTAACATTGCTTTTTCTCCTAAATGTGCTGGACTATGTGCGGTATTAATAATGACTTGAACCATAGAGTCGGGGAGAAACCATGTGGCTTTACCCTTCGTTAACCATCCCTGATCTGTCTGGACCCCTCCTTGTTCGGACCATTTCTTGATTTCATCGGGAGTAGCATGTAACTGGATATCTATGACATCTTGAGTAGGGTCCTTAACTGTCATACATGTAGTCGGATCTGGAGTGAGTGTCTGTGTTGGCTTAACTGAAATGTCTGGAGCCTGTGCTGTAAGCTTGGCTGTGCGATCTGCTAGATCATTACCCTGGGAAATAGTGTCAGTAACTTTCGTATGTGCTTTGCATTTCATGATAGCAATGGATGTCGGTAAATGTATTGCATCTAACAGAGCTTGAATGAGGAGACCATGCTGAATCTTGGTTCCATGAGAAGTCATGAAACCTCTCTCCTGCCAGAGCACTCCGAAGTCGTGTACAACTCCAAATGCGTAACGTGAATCGGTGTAAACATTAACTTTCAGGTTCTTGGCGTGTATGCAGGCTTGAGTCAGAGCAACTAGCTCTGCTGCTTGAGCAGACAGGGTGTCAATACGGTGTGTTTCAATAACTTCAGTGTCAGTAGACACTGCATACGCGGCTACTAGTTCTCCTGTACTGGTTCTCATGCATGAACCATCCACATAAAGTGTCAGGTCGGGATCTGGTAATGGAATATCTGTCAGATCTTGTCTTGGCTTGGTCATGATGTTAACTACCTCCACACAGTCGTGTGTGGCAGGATTTGGATTAACTGATGGTAACAGTGTAGCAGGATTTAGGACGTTGCAGCGTCTGATTTCTATGTGTGGCTGGAACAGTGTCAATTCGTAACCTGTTAAACGTGCAATTGTCAAGTGCTGAGTTTGTGTTCGGTTTAAAAGAACTTCCACGGAGTGTGGAACTTGTACGGTCAGGGAGTGTCCTAAGACTATGGAATCACTCTGTCTGATAGCTAGTGCTGTGGCTGCAACTGACTTGAGACACGCAGGCAGAGCCTGGGCTACAGGATCTAATGTGCTTGAAAAATAAGCACAAGGCTTGTATTGTCCTGCTTGATCTTGTGTGAGAACAGATAATGCTGTACCTTCGCGTTCAGTAACAAAAAGTGTAAAAGTCTTACTGTAGTTCGGTGTAGCTAGAACTGGAGCTTGACATAGGGCTTTCTTTAACTCATTGAAACTAAGTGTATGTTCAGATGTCCAAGGGAGAACAGTCGATACGGCTGCCTCCTGGGTCGTTAACTGTATCAGTGGCTTAGCTAGAAATGCATACTGAGGAATCCATTGTCTGCAATAAGAAGTAAGGCCAATAAAAGCACGTACCTCCTTCTGGGTCTTGGGCTGAGGAAGACTCGCTATTAACTGGATACGGTCAGGTGTCAACTGCCTACCCCACTTGGACAGCAAGTGGCCTAAGTAGATTACTTGCTGGACACAGAATTGAAGCTTAGAAGGGGACACCTTGTGCCCCATCTCGGCAAGGAAATACAAAACTGTGAGTGATGCTCGCTCGCAAGCACGTTCAGAACGGGCTGTGATCAGTAGATCATCGACATACTGGAGCAGGGCAGTGTCAGTTGGCATGTGAATGTTGTCTAGTTGTCTCTTGAGTGCTTGACTGTAAATACTAGGACTTTCTATGAAACCTTGAGGAGCGCGTGTGAACATATAGCTCCTTCCATTTAAACAAAATCCGAAAAGAAACTGGCTGTCTGGATGAATGGGGACACTGAAGAACGCGTTCTTGAGGTCTATGACCGTAAAAAATGAAGCTTCGGAATCAATGGCTGTCAATAGGGAAGAGATATCTGGGACAACTGGATACTGGGGAATAATACATTTATTAAGTTCTCGAAGGTCAATCACTAAACGATATACTGGAGGTGCATTTGGATCAGTACGTTTCATGACAGGAATGATCGGAGAATTACATATATTGGAGTCAGTTTCTACAACTACTCCTTGAGCCATGAGCTCGTCAATAATTTTGGATAAGGCTGCTACAGCCTCAGGTGGCAATCTGTACTGTCTGATTCGTGGCAGGACTACACCTGGCTTAAGAGTCACACGATGGGGTGTGATTTGCATAAAGCCAACATCAGTTGGACCTCGCGCCCATAGATGCTGCGGAACATTAGACAATCTGGGATCAAAATCTCGTAATACATAGTGACCCTTGAAGTCACGTAGGAACAATCGTATTCCCTCTGGGGAACAGCATATAACTGCACCTAACTCTTTCAGTGTTTTAATGCCTAATAGATTTTCTGGACATGACTTAGTAAGTAACAGATCAGTAGTGCGGGACAGTGGACCTACTTCTAGAGTAACTGGCTTTGATATTTCATTTACAATAGGTTTTCCTGAAAATCCAAGGGAAACATTTCTAGAGCCTGAGAGCGGAGCCCCTGGAACTTCGGCGTGACTGATGGTGGTCCTACTTGCCCCTGTATCAATCAGAAACTTTCTGTCTTTCCCTAATACTTGACTATGAACATAGGGACCTTCTTGATCTACAGGTATCTCGATGAGAGGCAAGCCTACCTCCCTCTCTAGGCTGTTTCATGAATACGGTTGATACTCTGGATACTCTGACTGAGCATACTGATACATCTGTTGTGTAACATGCTGTGTTGCAGCGATGGGCTGCGGTGCTGTAACTGTCTGTTGTGCATTCTGTGGCTGAGAAGTCTGTGAAACTTGCTCTTGTCTAGGCGGACGTGGTCTTTCTTTAGTCTTACCGGTAGCTATGTTGTGTTTCAGAACTGCACACTCGTTTATAAAATGACCTGGCTGT
This sequence comes from Lissotriton helveticus, assembly GCF_964261635.1. Taxonomy (NCBI): domain Eukaryota; kingdom Metazoa; phylum Chordata; class Amphibia; order Caudata; family Salamandridae; genus Lissotriton; species Lissotriton helveticus. The sequence goes on from NC_136065.1 coordinate 1,090,062,895, forward strand.
TTACAATAATTGCAGTTTCCTTTAACGGGAGCTGCAGGATGACTGGCTTGATTCGGACCCCTCTTCTGACTGTCTTGAGGAACAGATTGTGCAACTAGTACTTTCATTTTCGTGTCTTTCATACGTTTTCTCTCGTGTTCTTGCTCTTCTCTGATTCTATTCTGGTGATATTGAAGCATCTGTAACATCTGGGACGGGGTATTAGCTTGCCAGGTACTTTCGACTTTCAAAACTCGGTTTTTAACTTGTGGACTTGAATTCTCGACTAGTTTAGTAACAAAAAGATGAGGGTATGACTCGCTACTCGTCTTGAGGCCACTGTTTATAATAAAACATTTTTCAAATCTAGAGTAAAAATCACTAATGTCTTCGTCTTGTTTCTGTTTACAGGCTGAGATTGCATCCCAGTCTTCTTTTTTAGTTGCTAATAGTCTGGGCAAAACTTGTATTAACAGTTCAGGTAATTCTTTACATTTATCTCCAAGACCGGTACCTGGTACTCGTGTCTTGTCTTCAGCTTCTAGAACTGCCCAATCGATCTTTTTCTCTCCCACCTCCCATTCTTTTTCCTTGAGTTTCTCATATACCCCTGCGGGCAACAGGACCTTTAACATTTTAATATTATCTGGATACGTGTATTCTCCCATACGGAGCATGTCTTTTAATTCTCGGTGGAACCCTGCTGGATCTTTATCATGACAGGGAATCAACTTTTTCATCTCTAAGAGTTCCATCTTGGTGATCGGGGTGTAAACAAACACTCGTTGCATTTCACCACCGTCTGTCTTAACTGGATGCACTTCTCGTAACGGATTCTGTCTGTCTATGTAAAAGGGTTTACTTTCTGGAGGTGAGACATGAACAAAATGCGGGTTCAAAAACATACTATATTTGTGGCGCTGTTCTAGAATGACACTAATCAAATCGGTACCTAAACCTTTCCATTTATACTGGAGTAACTCGTTCAGGACATCGTGTAACGGACCTGGATCAGAATGTTGACCCTCATACAATGTAATGAGGTGTTGGATCATATACATACCCGCCAGTCGTTGCTCGGCTGGGGGCAATTTCAGAAACATTTGTGCCACTATTTCGTCTGGAAAAGTGGTAGAATCAGTAATCCATCGGACTGCTGATCGGACTAGTTCTTGTTCATGCATAGTACTTAATTCACTGTAACCGATTCGTGATTTCAGAATGTGATCGGTAGCTTGAAATACTTGTTCCAGAGAACCTTGTTCTGGTGCTGGATGATGTAAAACTGACTTGTGTTCTAGGCGTAAATGGCGATCTGGAAATCTAGATTTTCCTACATACGCTATTCTGGCGGGATTCTCGTCGTCTACCTCTTCAGTAGAAGAGTCATTTTCTTTTTCGCTTACTTGTGCGGCTTTACGTTGTTCGTGTAACTTTATTATTTCCTTACGAATTTTCTTGTACATACTCTCTATACTGCTGATGGTCTTGTGCTTACCCTCGGCTATATTATCACTCCACTTTGTCAGGGTTCTCATTTCGGCTTGATCTTTGGTCGGATAATCTTGTTCTCTTATTAGACAATTAATCAGAAACTTTAATAGCATGAGCTGGACTTCAACTTTTCTTTGAGACATGACGTCACTAATACTTTCTGGATCATCCCCTGTACGAATGAAACGATATATTCTGTCTAGATCTTCTTTCATATCCGGTAGGGTGACCAGATACTCGGTCACCTTTCTTACGCGTAATGAATATAATACCATATTATCCTCGCCTGGGACTGGATCATAGCCACATTCGTTAAGGGCTTTTCTTATTTCTGCAACAGACTGATACCTGGGCGTACGCTGTGACGCTTGTGCATGTAATTCGGCTAACGTTAAACGCTTGTGTGGCGGCGGGGTTCCTAGAGGACCTCCTCCTGCGGCCCCTAAACTAGAGTCGTCTACTGATGCTCTTCGTCCTGGCAGAGTGGGAAATGGAAATGCAGGCTGGACTTGTATGGCGGGCTGGACCGGGGGTACCGTAACAGGTACTCCGGTGTCTGGAGGAGCGGGAATTGCCTGATTTACAGGGACTGGCGGTGCGGGATTTGCATATTCTGGGACTGTGTCGTCCAAATAGGACGAAATGAAAATATCAGCTGCGGTCGGTTTGTGACGTAGCTTGGTCGGAACTAAGGGTGGCGGAGAATTACTGAATGCCTCCGGGGTCGCTTTTGGCAAGCCCTCGGCAAGAAGAGGATACATACCCTTAATAAGAGCATGCCTCTGTCTGTCTGACTGTTCGGTTTTAACTCGTTCACCTATCTCGATTAATTCTTTTTCTTGTGCTCGCTCTAAGGATTCTCTACTTAATTCTGACTTTCTGATTTCTTTTTCGGTTCTTTTATGAGATTCTTTGCGCCATAACTCGATGGCATCTTTCTGTGACTGTCTGGCTTTCTTTTTCCATAATGCTTCTTCTACTCTCATGATGCACTCGGCATCCCACGTACCTGATACGGGCCATCTATACTTTTCCTCTAACTGTTTGGTATACTCTACCCATAAATCTAGATACAATATGGCGCTTATGCCATGTTTCTGATACATAAAATGACCTGGACTGTCCCTAGGCGGGACAGGAACTGCTTCTTCTAGCAGACCCTTTCTAGTTTTTAACTGACGTAATCTCGAAAAGAGGGACATTGCAAACTTGAATCTGAACACAATACAATACACGAGGAACAATAACAATTGAGAAAACAATTCAGGCATACCACGACATTGAAAATACATTGAATAACATTATGAAGCAACAGTTCGGACAGAATACTACCTGGAACACTGAGAACAGAAACACATGAATTTCTCGAGAACGGAACAGACTAGAATTACTGGATGCGCTGCTGAAACAGCAAGGAACATACCGGTCCCATAAAGGGACGCATCAAGACCCGTATCCACCTAGGTGAACACTTCGTTTCAGATCTGCGTACCCAGACCCATCGGACCAGAGACAATTTAGATTGACCCTGTCTAGATACTACCCCAGCAACGGTACTCACCGGGCAGCAAGAACGGAAGGCCTCAGACTGGACGGGACTGCTTCGACGCCGGACGGACGAACTTCGGACTTCTGTTACGGGTGGGCCTCCGGATACCTCGGACCTTGGACTCTCGGCTTGGGCTCTGGTCGGGACTCGCCGCGTTCCTCCACCGCCTCGTCTGGATGCTGGACCGCCTCCTCCGTCTCCTCCGTGGGCCTGAGGGATACTTAAAGCAGAAATATCTGCCGGTGCGCAGAAGAGTTCCGTCACGACTGCAGAGGGTCAGGGGGCCGGCGTGGCTTCACCGACGCGTGGGGAAAGGGCAAGTCCCTATTCGGGCGCCATTATGTGGTATATAAATAAATAATACCGGATCTAGGTTTGACTAGGCATAGTAATAACAGATAGCTCAATAAATAAGAGTCAAGATTCGAGGTAGTAGGAGTTTTGCAGGTTTATTACAGCATAAAGGACATGGACAGGACAACCTGCATAGGAATAGGATGGCAGGGCCCGGCAGGGGGGCCGGATTGGACTAGCGTGGCCCGGCAGCTGCCGGGGCTGGATCTGGGATGAGCGCGCTAACATTTAATAACAATACACGATCATATATACTAAAACAGTTGCATTACAATACATACGATAGGCGGAGCAGTGGGTGTGGTCAATAGCAGTCGCGAAAGATAAGGGTGAAAGTAGGTGTAACAGAGGCGTATACATAGACATGTGATGCAAACGTAACAGAATATGTCATGAATGGGGCGGAAACATGGAGGGGGCTACCTAAGGAGCCGGGACCTCTAACCTAATGGTGCGCGCAAACTGGCAATGACGTATTACTAGGAGAAGCTGGGGGCTACGAACTCTGTGCTAGGAGCAGAGACTGAAGTCTGGAGAGTCAGGGCGACATGTACCTAAACAGTATCTAGTATCTGATGTTTAGAGAACATGTTGATATAAACTAGAAGTCAGGAGGGGAAAAGCTAACGGACTCTAAGACTGGAGCATGCATTATTCTACATGTAGTGCGTGATGAAGAATATTAAATGACCATTAATACAGTATTTCTCTAATATGGAGACGTAGAGGCTAGACAATGACGGAAACTATTGATGCGATTCAGTAGCTTTAGGAATGCAGAGAAGGAGGGCTGGACTGATAACTAGAATCATAACATACTCTTGGCAGACTCAGAGGCAGAGCCAGGCTGAACCGGGCACTGCAAGGCAGGAAGTAAGTGAAGGGTCGAGGATACAGGTGGGGGCTGTATCGCTCCTCAGCGAGGCTCAGGAGACAGGAGCTGAATCTGGTGTCCAGGCCCTTTTGAGGCCTAGAAACGGGAACTTTACAATGAAATAACGTGCACACTGGGAAACGTGGCAACGTAACTTCACATAGGCCTGATATTCGTAGTATTCACGAGAACTGGAAACTGGCATACTAGAGATGGACACAACTGTAATTGCGTCATTAATCGAACATGGGGAATACATATGCATATTAATCATGCGCACATAACATATGATGGAGGACGCGTAGGGACACAGAACATGGCAAAATTTACTTTTCCACATTACCAGAAGCGAGGGAATTGGGAAAATATTCCTTGATCACTATGAGAGAATTTACTCTACGGATATTCAAGTAGAGGAAACATTGATCAGGGAATATTTTGACAACTTGAATATCCCCAAAATTTCCAAATCCAGATTTAATCAAATAGGCTGTGATATAAGTCATCTGGAAATTCAGAACAGTATAAAAGCCACAGCGGGAGCAAAGGCTTCAGGGATTGATGGATTCCCTATCGAATTCTACAAGGTTTTTTTTAAGGAGCTAGAGGATACCTTGAAACATTTATTTAATTATATTAGATTAGGTGGTATGATTCCCTCTGAGTTTAAAGAGTCCACAATTATTAGTTTTGTTAAGAAAGGAAAGAACCCGGAAGACGTAAATTCCTATAGACCAATTAGTCTATTAAATTCTGACTACAAGGTTTTTATGAAAATTTGGGCTCAAAGATTCGTGTTGGCCACCCAGGAGGTGATACATCATGATCAAACGGGTTTTATAGCGGGACGCTATATGGCTGCCAACACAGAATATTTATTACAGGCACTAGATTATTTTAATATTAATTCAATTTCTGCATGCATTCTTATGATTGATGCAGAAAAAGCATTTGATTTAGTTAACTGGTCAACGTTATTTTGTTCCTTGAGTTATTTTGGATTCCCCGCTCCTATTATTAATATGTTGAAAAAGATTTACGAGGGAGCATCAGCCCAGGTGATAATAAATGCCAAGCAAGCAGGGAAGATTAAAATAAATCGAGGCACTAGGCAAGGTTGCCCCCTATCCCCCTGCTATTCACCTTTTTTATCGAACCCCTGGTAATAAAAATAAGAAATAATGATGCAATATCTTCTCCAATGGTTGGAATGTCGAAGTTAAAACTATTTTCCGACGACATTATTCTCTACATGGCTCCTGATAAAGAAAATATTTTACGTCTTATGAAAGAGCTTAAGGAATATGAGAAGATAGGGGGCTACAAAATTAACGAAAAGAAAACAGAAGTTCTTATTTTAAATTCGAATTTAGACTTCCTTCCGCCAGATCTTCAGTCTCAAGCAGAAAAGGGGGACCCAATAAGGTATCTAGGGATTTATGTGACCAGAGACTACCAAGAACTTTTTCAATTGAATTATATAAAAACAAGGGATAAAATCAAGAGCCTTTTAGAACAATGGGATATACTCCCCTTATCATTGATTGGCAGAGTGGCTTTGATAAAGATGAATATATTACCTCTGTTTTTATTTTTGTTTAGTAATATCCCAATTAAAGTTAATTTGGCCTTTTTTAATGAATTAGATTCCATGATAAGAAGATTCATTTGGAACAAAAAGGCTAATAGAGTCAAACTCGCGGTAATACAACTTCCTGTTAACCAAGGCGGACTTGCTCTTCCCCATTTTTATACATATTACGAGGCAGCTTTTTTCGATATAATGGCGGGATTATTAAAGGCTAGGCAGACAAGAGACAATTTTTTTTAAATAGAATGCTTGAAGAATCGGGTTCTCAAATTTTTATTTTCTTAAAAACTGCAAAACTTCCAAAAAGAACACGATATAAGACACTCGTGGGGTATTCATTAAGATTACGGCTTCTATTTGAAAAGCATGGCTCAGATGGATCTATTTATTTAAAACTTTCAGAATGTGTTAAAATGGGTCTTAGGATTTCTTCAAGTCATCTGACAGAATGGGAATCGGCCGGATTCTGTGAAATAAGGCATCTTCTCTTTCAAAATTCGATAATCAGCTGGCAAACGGTTAGAGATAGATCACATCCGAGGCGGCTCATGTTTTTTCAATACTTGCAATTGAGTTATTTTATAAGAAAAGTTGTAGGAAGTTTCGATACAACACCCAATGCTTTGTTATCAGCGTTATATGGGGAGAAACATAAGGGTATAGGATTTTGGTATAAAAAGCTACCCCCTCTTTCTGGAACATCTAATATAATAAGCAAACATTTGGAGAAAATAAGTCTCACATTGCAGTGTGTATTGTCAGACAAAGATTGGGAGACAATTTGTTATTTAGGAAACAGGGCACTCCGTGCAGCTAATTATAAAAGAATGTCTTTTCTTTGTCGCTGGTTAGCATATTATACCCCGCAAGCCCTACAAAGAATGTTCCCTGAACACGAGAATAAATGTTTTAGATGTAAAACCAGGGGACAGGGTGGGTGGCATCATATTTTCTTCTCATGTCCAAAGCTAGAACCCTTCTGGAGGGAGATTTTTGCAGATTTGGAGATGGCAACTGGGAAAATTCTTCTTCCAGAAGTGGAAGTGGCCCTTTTTGGCATTAGTAAGGACAGGAACATGTTCAATGAATCAGAAGAACTGTTTATTTTTGTTTCTACTGCCGTGGCACGGTCCCTGATTCTGCAAAATTGGAAATCCACGGCATGTCCTTGCCATGTTAAGTGGGTCAATAAAATGAGAATAACATATAATTTTGAGAAAGCCTATGCAGGTAGAGTGGGTGCGGTTGCAAGATTTGAAAGGAATTGGAAATATTTTAACCAGCTTGAACTATTAAAAGGAAAGTGACTGTTATATTTTAGCTATCTGTAAGTTGGTATGACATCTACATCTGAGGAAAGATTAATATCCATCTGCCATGCTATATCAAATTGCTAAGCATTTTTATTATGAAAGTTTTTTTTGTATGTTATTGTATTTTTAATATTATGAAATGTATTATTATCTGTGTTATTAGATATTGGCACTTCATTGCACTTCATTGCACTAGTCACTTTATATAGGTCTAAAAATGTTGCACATAATAATATTAGCAATTTTAAGCGTCGGTCTTTCTACTCTTTGCTTAAGCACTTTATGAACGGTATAGTATTATTATTGTGTTATTATACATTGGCACTTTATTGCATTAGTCACTTTATATAGGCTATATTTTGCACATAATGGTACCCTCTAGCGCTGGTCCTTCTTCTCTTGCATTAGCACTTTATGAACGACATAATAATACTATTCTTGATGCTGCCCAACCAACAGCTGTTTATATGTTGGGTAATCTAATATGTTTTGGAGTTATTATTTTGAGTATGGTAATGATAATGATATTTCTTTCTTTATATTATTATTGTATTATATGAATAGGTTTAAATTGTGAAGTATAATACTGGTTATTTTCTTGTTATTGCTGTGGCATTCTATTATCTAGGGTTGTCTCTTGGATTTTGTAATTTTCTGGGTTAATGTATGTCTAAATATGAAGAATTTAATGTACCAATGTATTTTTCTTACCTACGGCTTGTAATAAAAAAAAAATTGAAAAAAAAAGATTTGGAGATCGTGGTGAATGCTACGAACCTTTTCGACTTTATATGGGGTTCTGCAGGTTTGTATTTTGGCCCGAATTCTATTAACTTTTTACATCAATAATATTAATCTTTATCTAGTCTCTAAGAGACAAGATATGCCTCATACTAATCATTAGGCTATCCCTGCGCTTCTTTATGCAGTATATGCTGCTTTACTTTCGTGCACAGCTAACAGACTGAAATAACTTGTAGACGCCTTTATGGATAACTTGAACTTGGATACTTATGTTTCTAAAACCCATGTGATGATCTGTGGGCCAAAAACAACTTAGACCAGGACCCTGTGTGTTAAAAACAAAGTAATTAGGTGAGTTTACTTTTCTCTGGGGGTTACGTTCGATTCTGCTAGTACCTAATCTCCTTGCAGTAATCTAAAATGTCTGAAATTTGCCTAGTCTGTAGAGGCTGTTTTTAATGTTGCCTCTAAACTGAGATAGAAACGTCTTGATCAGATGTGAGTGATTTACAAAACAAAATATGTCCCCATTTTGTGCTAGGGCAACGGTGTTTTGGGTTGTTCCAAATTATTTTAGGAAGAAAAATGCTTATGTAATAGGCTATTGTGTTTCCTCTTTATAGCTCTCATTATTTTGTAAAATATATTATGGCTATACATTTGGTCTAACCCTAAATCCTCTCTTAGTAGGGCTGTTTTTATTGATTGTATTACCTCCCCCCAGATGCAAGTAGAATTGCTTGCCTTGAAATATATTAAATCTTCTTTCAGAAATCCAGCAGATGTTGTGGATTCACTAAACAGGAGAACATCGTTTAGTTAGATAAAAACAGGAGTTGGTAGCATTTTCTTAAAATGTTATTAGCTCACGCAAGGCTTAAACGCTTCTTAAACCTTCAGTTAGTGCTTACTTCTGTAGCAGAACTCATTCAGCATAGTTATACTTATCAGCTGCAATTCACCCCTCGGAAAGAAGTCTAATTTGACAACTCTGGTTGGCATCAATTTGCTACATCCTTTCTTTTCCCAAGGGGCATCACAGTTCTGATTTCATCTGTTATTGTCCATGTGAGGAAGCTTCACCTCACTCACTTTTCCACTTTGTTTTTCTGTAAATGTAAAACCTTTTTCTTTAAGAATTATTAATCCAGTTGCTTAAAGCATGCGGTTTTATCAGGTGCAGGCTGATCTAATGCATTTTCAGATGCTGTCTGATCTGAATGTTTGTTATGAGATAGGTCTTTTTTTATTAACTGTGTGGTTAAGGTGCAGTAACTCATTGCTCTTTTAATGCACTGTATTTGAAGCTCCAAACTATATTATTATTAAATGTGTGTTATATTGCAATGTTTAAAGATGTTACTGTTGTTTGTGCTTTAATAGCATGTTATATAGCTGAATAAAGTGTTCTTAGATTGATTGATAGACTGAATAACTACATATGGAACTGTAACAAGGCCCTCTGAATGGCCGCAGAACACGAACAAAAAATAGCTATCGATTTGCACTTCGATATCAACTTCATCGTGTACTAGTATAAACAAAACAATCTCTGCCAGAGATTCACTCCTGGTACAAAACCGCATGGTGGCAATTACATCACCAGAGTTAAAGAGCACTGGCCGAATTACAACTTGTGTTTCTAAGAAGATAAACAAGACCTGAAACATTGAGTTCTTATGCACCACCCTGCTGCAAGGTACAGGTGGCAGAAGAAACACGTTGTTCTTCAGTCTGATCCGAATGGAATGCTTGTAACAGGCAATCAGGGAGTGCAGGACTTTGTCCTTAATTGAAATGAGCGAAAACAAAGCAGTTTTCAGCGGCTAGCCATAAAAATGCAAATGAGGTGTATATATCAGAGAGAGAAGCGAAATTCCTGCTCCCAGCATGTCAGCCAGTGGAGGAACAAGCACCATTCATACATGAAAACGTATAACCTAGAAAACACCTCTCAGTTAATCCAAAAGCAACATTCCACACCAGCAGAGCAAAACCATTGTTTCAAGGTGGCTCAAGCTGTGCTCAATGTCAGGGAACTTTTTTTCAGCTATCATTTTAACATGCACATACGAAATTAAAATGTTAACCTGTAGGTGGAAGCTGTTTGGGAGGATTAGTCAGATTCGGCCAGGCAATTCAAGAAATGTAATGGAACGTCGCCTTGCCAGTGGCGGATTAGAACGCGTGGCACAGCCGCGGCGTTTCACTCACACTAAATCCACTCGGGACAAAGAACCTCACTGTACTAAGTAACACCTTACTACTCGAAGCACGTTTCCTCACATTTAACAGCAAACGTATCTTGAATAAAAGGTATTTTTCAATGCATGTCCAAGCATTCAAAACACAATCGGGAGGCAAAGCAAAAGGTAAACCAGCAGCTTCACCTGCATGAATAAACATGTTATTCTTTAACTGGTCAAACAACTATTTGTTTAGTGATCTTGTGTGGCCATAAACATATTGTACTCAAAAATTTAAATAACGGTGCTCTTTCAAACTAGTTACCAACAGCTGTCACTTCTATCACATATAAAGTAATAATTGCGAGGCGCTATTCAGAAGTGGTTAACTGTGATAAACTCTGCTCTAGTGGTCAGGGAATGTTTTTTCTACTTTAGGTATTTTCACAGTTTCAAAGTGAGAACTGAGTCATAGGCTCAGACCCCCCCGAAAAGATTTTAAAAAACCATGGTCAAGCGTTGCTGCAGCAAGGGTCGTTCGTAAGTATCTAAAAACGTTAAGAAGTGGGGCACTTCAGGATATTTAAAAACATAAGACTTCCTGATGTCAGTGTGTACATGTACAATGAAAGTTAATTAACAAACAAACATTGGCAAAGTCAACAGGTTTCGTCTTTGGGACCTAATTGCTTTGCCAATGATTTCAGCCATGCGGCTAAAGGCAATAAAATAAAAACTAAAAACAAAAAGTGCTATGGTGCAGCGGCTGTGTCATTTTATAGGGGAGCAAACCTCAAATATATTTCGCTACATAAGCAATTTATTTTCTATTTAAGTGCCGGGAGGGGGGAGTAAGGGGTTCAGGGGTGGGGGGGGCAGAAAGTAAAAAGGAGGGTCAGGGTGGGCGGTGGCAACACGGCTGGGGTCGGTAGCAATCGACAAGAGGGAAGGAGGCCATGGGTGGGCGAAAGCAACACAGAGGGTGTGGTGGGAGGAGAAGCAATGGTGTCGACGACATCACTGTTCTGCCCTCTTTGCACTTCTACACCAGAATCCCCAGTGCATGTTCTTTTCACTTGCCCTGCCTATTCTCGCCCTAGAGCAAAGTGGCTTACACTTTCATGCAAGCAGCTAGGGACGTGTGATCATGCTGATGCTTTACACATACTTAGATCCAATACCATGCAAGTGATAGTCTGGGCCGCTGCCAAGGTTTTGGGCCATACGTGGGGCTTAAGGAGGAAGCTGCTGAACAGAAGAGAAGGACTACTATCCACATAATCTGTTTTTAAATTAAACTATTGCATCTGCTGTACAGTACTCCTATGACGAATATATTTAGGTATGAGTTGACCTTTAGGCTACGTAGCGGATCTTGTCAGAAGTGTCCGCCTCCCAGAGGCGCTGCCGTTCAGGCTGAACCAGTTTGAGAGCTGTCCAGCATGTAAATAATAATGTAAGCTTATACTCTCAGGTCTACTGTTGAGAATATGATTGTATTAGCTATTCCTTTTACATTTTGGAATGAATTGTATCTTATATCATTCTAGCTCGTTGTGTATTTTATGCTCTATCTTAATTCTATTAATCTGTAGCGTCAGAGAGAAATCGCACAAGGTGCTTTTATGGTCTTATGACTGAACAATGTTTGTAATGGTTGACTCGATTGGATGCTTTGTTTCTAATTCTGCAATAAAAACATGTTTAAAAAAAAAATGACTGAACAATGTTTGCTGCTGCTGTCGGTTAAATCACGTTTTTATTGTATTAAAATGACTTTGGGTCTTAATATGTGCGGTTACCTCTAACAATGCTTTTATGGGTTTTAACCGAAATAAAGCTAAATGATGATGATGACAAGTCAAGAGACAATACTTCAGGGAAGGGGAAGGCACTAAATAGCCAAGGCTAGCGAAGCAAGAAAATGAGACCGACATTATAGGCAACTTATGTTAAGCAATGGTCACATGCACGGTCTATAAGGCTTGATCTAAAAAGTGATGCTCATGGAACCAGGTTACATAAAAATCAATTGTAACGGCAAATTGTGCCCAAGACTGTAAACAGTGGAAACAAGGGTTCTTGTTGGGAGTGCAGATCGCAGCAATGAAGGTTACAAAAAAGGTACAAACTTTTGCTAGAACAGTTGACGTTTTGGGTGTGGTCTGAAATCTAAGACTCACGGTGCAAGTTTGAGATGGAGCAGAACATGAATCTCAAGAATCTACAAGTTTCTCTGAAAGTAGTTGAATACTGTCTTCTTAAATGATATGCAGCATGTTGAACTGGATCACTGCTGAAAGCTCCGGCAAAATACCTCTCTCAAGAGTGGAGTGGCAGGGTCAAATTTTCGGAAACCTTTGGCATTCAGTAGCATGAGATAATACCTTCAGGGGCACAAAGACCAATGAGAAGGGATTTTCCTTTATTTGCACAAGTGTCAGGGCTTAGACTGTTGCTTGGTAATACAGGGGTCATGGCAAGATCTTATTAAGGACACTAATGTGGTCCAGACATTTTCTCAATGTTGTCTCAATGTGCCTCATAGTAGAGGTGTCACTCAATGTGGATGTTCAGTGTAATGGGGGAAAGATTGTTGTCAAAAAACTCTCAGGATCATATTGAAGAGGCAAGTTGGAACTACAGTATCTGAGATACCGTCCTGCAGAAGAACATATTTCAAATTTGGGAGGCTTAGTTTGAGGTTGACTGCTCATAATCATGATTTAATTTTCATGAGACAACATTTTAGAAGGTGAATATCTTCTGTCAACAGTATTTTGAGATATATATTTGGTTGTCCTTGGGACAAAGACAGATAATGTTTGGCTGCTAAGCAGGACCACATGGTGGTCCAAGTAAACATAAAAAATTGTCAGGCAAGAATAGAGCCAAAAGGGATGTCACAGGTCAGGAAATGGGGTCTGTCGTCGGCACTGCTTTTCCGTGGAAATAGGATGTGAAGCAGTACAAGACCATGTGGTTGTAGCTCATGTGTGCGATAATTGTGGATGCAAAGATCAGAAATAAATGTTGCAAAGTGAACCTAGAGAGAACAGTGGGGTGGAGTGGCCTTCATAAATAAAACGTTGGTTTTGAGAACCTTCCTGAATGTTTTTTTTCTTTTTTTGCAAGTGTTTTGCAATCGTACCCTTCATACGCCAGAGATTAAATTCAGCGCCAACGAGCTGCAGGATCTTAAGGATGTAACATTCAGTGTTCTTCGGGAAAGAAGAAATAACCCAGAATCTTTGGGGTTTCCCTACTGGTATACCTTGAAAAATGAGAAATAACCCAGGTTGACTAGCCAATGCGGGACCACCAGTCCCACCATTTGGCTGCCATTGATATTTAAAAAGCTCACAATTAAGTTATGTGTGGAATTTTAGACTGTATTATGGACCACATTTCAAATAAATACTACTGAATTGTTTTCTACATGATTTTGTCTTATGGATCTATTGTGCTGGACTTTATTAAGAGTGCTTCTGTATCAATTTTTGTAACTGAATGTTATACAGTTGGGGAGAGATCTGTAAGAGAGGTGGGGGAGGTTCAAAGACTCAGGCGGCCCAGACGGCATATATTGTCTCCTCAACCCACACATCTTAAGGATGGCTTGTTCAGGAGTGGATGGAAGAACTGATTAGAAAAGTAGATGGTGATTTTTAGGGCTCGCCTGGCGTTGGAGCGCGAAGCGCTCCCGCCAGCGAGTTCTGTAGTCACCTTCCTCCCTGCCAAGGGAGTGTGAGCTGTGAACGAGCAGCTCCAGACCTGTGAACGAGCCGACTCAGGTCCGTGAACGCGCGGGAACGTCAATGTGCACGTTCACGCGCGTCACGCTCCTGTCCTCCCGCGTCTCTGCCGAGGCGCGCTCCAGGCCGACTTGCGGTGTGCGTCACAGCGTGTTCCAGCGTTTCTGTGGCCGTAGGTAAGTGAGGCCCGGGGGGATTTGTTTTTTGCTTATTGTTTGCTTGTTAAAAAATGTAGTTCATTAAAATGTTGGATGTTGGTCTTAACTGTCGGTTGCGTTAGTCGCCTTTGTGTTATTTTGATTTTGATTTTGTAAAGCAAAATGGTATCATTTTTTGCGGGGGGTCTTTTGTTATCTATGGTAACCAGCTTTAAGATGGTGCTAACTAATTCCATAAGCCACGTTGGGTGTCCATTGCACTTGAAGTTTTCGGGTTTGCACGTTTAATCTGTTTGTTTTGGTAAAAGGTGATGGTACCCTGCTTTAAGATGGCGGTTATGAATACTCTATGAACTGGCATTGAGTTTCCATTTTACTTGTAATTTTCAGGGTTGTGCTTATACTTTGTTTGGTTTGATAAAAGTGTTGATAGTGTCAATGAATACGTGCTTTACATTTGAGCGTGTCGCAGAGGTATACAGTGTGCTTGACCATTTGTTAGCCAAAAGTTCTTTCACAATGGTGCCGATAATATTATCTAGATAGGGATTAATTTGCAAGGTGTTCTGGGGTTGTGTTTATCATACTGTGCTTAATCTGTGTATGGTTATTAAAATTGTGTGTTAGTTATGTTCGGACATGCATCGCTTTTTAAAGTACCTTGTTCTTTTTTCTTTGCATTCTAACTAAAGCTCAACTGGACAGACTTCCTACTAATAGCCAGTAATTCTAAACACTTTGATTCAAGCCTTTCTGTGACACGAACGTGGGAGGCTTCATTCCCCATGCCCTACATGCTTTAGAGCGCTAAATCACTTTGCTTCACCCTCCGTGCTCATCTCACATTAAAGGAACACCTCACCAGGAAAACCAGGACTGCATTGTGCCCGCTATCCTTCCTAAAGAAAATTAAATTCTCTTCCAGATGCTGACTTTAAAACTGTTTCTGGACCGGTCCCAATTATCAAGGCAGTGCTGTGCTGAATGCCCTCCCAGGTGCTAACCTGCTTCTTTTGCAGGGCATCAAGGTCATGACTCTATATTCTTGGTACTGGAGTTGCTTACCCTCTTCGCTGTTCCATCTTCAAGATCATCCGCATTGCCTACTTCTCAGAATCGTATGAAAGGAGTCTCATATTATCGAAGTGCTAGCCTGACATGCTATCGGCCGAAACTGCTAGGGAATAAACGGAAAATTGCGGGCTGTGCAGGGATACTGGAACACGAATGTCTAAAAATTGTAAGCTTCTAAGCGTACATCTGGTACTATTCAATACAGATTACGACATAATGGCTCATGAAAATAAATGTTACATTTTCGTAAGTTTTCACTCCAAATAGGTCAAATATGGATCAGAACAAAACTGCAGCATAAAGCCTAGTGTTGCTTCCCAGAAAACCTCAAGAAATTGCAGCCAGTTTGGCAGCCTTGCAGTGTTTGCTAGAATTGCACCATTACTTTAAGGAGCAGACCGAAAGCAAGCCGTGTGCTGGCAGCTGCTTTAGAGTGATTATTCTTTCAGGGTTAAGAGGATCTCCAAACTGTGTGTGTGTGTGTTTATATGTCCAGATTAAGAAAACATTTTTCATAGATATTCATTGACAATCTGACCTTTTTTTCCACCTCTGTTTTTAGGTTTCAGGGTTATATTTATTTGTTTAAACAGGAATTGTGTTTTCAATGTTAGTGCCTTGTTTATAGGAGTACAGAAGAAACAAATGACCCACACTCTGTCCATCGTCTGAATTTTTTCCACTTTTTCTATAAGACGTTCAAAAATGAGATCTTGAGAAAGGTAGAGGGACATGAGCAATAATCGTTCCTGTGCCTCCTGATGTTGAAGATGGGAGCTGCTGCAACCTGCTCACTGTTGAACACTGACATGGAGTTGTTGACCTCTTTGTGAAGGGCAGAGCGGCACCTGATATCGAAGCTTGGACTGGGGTAGAAGCAGACACTTGGGTGCACAACAATAAGACCTGCTTTATCCAGACATTCTACCCTGGAAGGCTCCAAAGCACATCATTTACTTCTCAAAGACCAGTGCCACTGCAGCTACAGACTGCATCTTTATTCAACGGTACCTCTTAACATTTTACTTCCTCATTTTTTTATTCCTGCACAGGAGTGGTTGAATTATATAAAATGGGTACTTCTCAAAGGGGCTAGTACACTAAATCCTATTTGTCCTATAAAAATAGAAAATACTGTTGTCCCTTTGACGCTGTGGAGCGAAGTTACCAATTAGGACGGTGTTGTCATTCTCTTAGAGCTGATTATAGCCTCATATTATGTTAGAGCTCGTATTATATCAGGATTTGGATTCTAGCAAAATCCTGAATTTTTGCATCTTCAAACGAATCCACACAGAGATTGGAAGTAGGCGGAAAGTGGTACCTGCTTGGTTGATATGCACTCAAACTTGTTTAGTGATGAGAACTTAAAGCATGTTCCCTTCCAGTTCATGAGGAGTACTTTTTAAGTTCTGGTAAAACACCTGAAGTACATTCCACTCTGAACTTGTATATCCATTGTGTGGTACTTGCCATTGGGGAAACCTACACCTCATGCAAGATCAATTTGAAACCTACCCCGCCATTGGTTGTAACTCCAAGTGGTGTTCAGACTATTTGCGTTTCAAGGGGAAGCGTATAATCAGGCAGCGCAGCGTTAAAACTTCAACTATTGCTGGCTAAATAACACCATCAGTCTGGCCCTCAAAGGATCATTCAAGAGCCCACCTGTAGCCACCAACATAATCCCTTTTTAAGGACCGGTTCCAATAATGGACTGTATAGCTTGGAACCTCCTCCAAGTTCCCCACGTACTGCACACTGGAATTGTGTTCCAGAGAATAGTGCAAATAACAGATTGGAAACCTGCCCTGCATTGCATTTTTTCCATAGGTGGAAAACCACTCCTACTGGGACTGGCACTCGGCTAACCGTTAAGAACACGGCCAAGTGATGTTTACTATCTGGTACACAACCCCTCCTGCTTACTACCATATCTTAATCAGGGTGGCGTACAGCCCTATTGGGTCCCCTGTATCTCTTTATGCTTGTTGACTGTTATCGAGACTTTGAGTCCTAGAGAACTGCTCATGCGTCTTCATCAAGAGGGTGTAATCCTCACCCTTGTAACGGGGGCTGGTGGGGTTGGGGTGACATAAATATCAGGGCCACCATAATGCATTATCACCAACTAATTTTGATTACTGTTTTCATTATGCAGGATAGGACATTATGCAAAACTCAGTTTCTGTGTAAAGTTGAGTAAGCTAGTTCTATTGAGTTTTTGGTGTTGGTCCAGCAGATATGCATAGATGCAAGATAGGGGGAGAGGAGTTGGCCTCGGAACTGGGGATCTGGGTTAGAGTCTCGGTAACGACGCCAAAACCTCCTGTGATTCTGGGCAAATCACTTAATCTCCCCGTGCCTAAAATGAAAGTAACTGGAAAATGTAAAAAATGTAACGTAACTGGAAAAATATGTAAAGCGCTCTGATACCTGATTCGGTTCGGGTCTAGTTCGCGCTATATAAAACTCTGCAAAATAAATAAATAAATAAATATGCAGATAATTTGTCAATTGCTTCTCCTCCTGGTCCTTGTCCTGGGTTGCATTAGTCTGCTTCTGAGATGAGTTACCAAGCTTACCCAGCAGTATCCTACATCTATTTCTGGTGCAGTTTCCAAGACCTGCCTTACTGCATCGTTTTTGTTGGTGCATACTAAAACCCCTCTTTGAAGTTTTGTTTTTTAAGCTTCCCTCAACCGCATCTGGTAGCACAAGGCTTCTTTTGATGTGAGTCCTATGAATTCAGATGAGGCACTGTGGAAAGTCTGCACAACCTGGCATGTCTCACTCCACCTGAGTCGCAAAGATTTTCCCCGCCTGAACTTCTTTATGCACACCAGTCTCGGAGAGAAAGGTTAGCACTTTTAGTGATGTCCTAAAATTACGTCCAACCTTGCTGAAATACTGCACCAGGTCCTCCTTCCCCAATGATGAGAGCAAAATAGGGCAGACTAAAATGTTCAGGGTGTGTAAACAGTCTCCCAAAAAATGTCATATGAGATTAGACCATTTTTAGGTTGAGCCTAGCGACAGCTCGCTCTGCAAGACTGCTGTAGTAGAGTATGGTAGAGAAGCCTGCCCACTCTCCTCCCATATTTTTTTATTGGCTTGTGTCATTTTCTTTCATAAATGCTGCCTTCGGATTAGTTAATAGGTTGTTTGTCCCTCCTTATTACGGCCTTGTCTTCATTTGTACCCTCCCATGGCCACTGGCCCTTTTACTTTGGTTCTTACATGGGCCCTGTTATTTAATCTGTAAGTTTCTCTTACTGCAAGCCTGACATGCGCCGCTTCAGCTGAAACCGCTTGTGTTTTTTTTTATCTGAGCAGCACGGCCGCCCTTGTCGCACAAGGGCACGCTTTCAATCACTTTAACCTGGCATTCTTGTCTCCGTTTTAACTCCCCCCATCCCCTGACACCCCCGCCCCCTCAGTAAAATGGATTTAGAAATTATGACCGAATTAAGTCATGTGAACTCCAGGTAGCACATAATAGTGTGCTAATGCGCTGAAGCAGACAACAGCACTTCTGTTTTACATGTCATCTGCACTAAGCGACCGGACAGGTTGTTTTGTAAGGCCTGTTTTATTAACACCACCACCACCAATACCATTACCAATGCAATCACCACCACCAATGCAACTGCCACCAATACCACCACCAATACCATAACCACTACCACCGATGCCCCAACCACCACCAATCAATCAATACCTCCACCACCACCAATGCCACTAATACAAGCACTACCAATACCACCACCTCTGGCTTCTCGCTCGCTAATGATAGCCGGGGCAGTGTACGAGGCCGAGCTGCAGCCAAGCCCAGCCCTCCCTCCATGCCTACCGTAAAGCACAGCCCGCCCTGCACCAGGAGGTGAAACCAGTGCCCTACTACAGCTGGAGTGTTTATTAGGCCAAAGATAGCAATTACTTTACGCAATGGGCAGGAAATAGCCCCCTCCCTCCCGAGCAGCAATAGTGTAATCACAGTGCGAAAGCTGTTGGAGCACTTTGTTAGTGTTTATAGCTTGGATCATATGTAACCTTCACTTCATACTTTGTCTATGTAATTTACAATGCTTACACCATCTTCACTGCATTATTTATCACTACTTTGAAGACCTCGCAGGTCGGTCTCTTCCTCTGATATTTACAATCTAACAAGCGTTCGAGAAGGCTCTTTATTGCAATGCAATTGGTCTTTCATTTGCGAGAGTTTAAGCTATTAGTAGGGTAAATGACAGTGCCTTTTATTTATGTTCTAAAACTCAAAACCTAAATAAAAGGTATTGTCATTTACAATGCCAATAGCTCAAACTCGTGTGAATGCGAGACCTATTGCATTGCAAATGCTTGTTTCTTGTAGGTACTTAAGCAACCCCATGACAGGCTTCTACAGGAGTGAATTCTGACTTTTAATACAATACTGGTCTCAGACAAACTCAATGCAAACGCACAGAGTTTAGTGCTAGGGTCCTTCTTTGATAACAGAACAACAAACAGTACTTTAAGCTTTGTACAGATGGTCAACTGGTACTCTGGCAGGTCTGCATGGAGGGCAATGGACCACTCCAACTTGAAAATAATCAGGCTGCCGGCCTTACATGTCATCTGTATGTAGAGAAAAATGCTTCCTGATAATCCAAGTAGAATGAACGTTCAATTGGTCACAGAATATGCCAGAGATTCCAAACTCAGCTTACCCTCTAATAGGTACACAGGAGTCTGTGAGCTCAAAAACGACACTTGCTGGTTGACGAAATTGGGGATGGCGGGATGCAGAATGGATATATCAGTATAAAATGAGCAGCAGGAGTAAGAAATGTGTTTTAGAGCCACTGTATTTAAGGCCGCTAATTCCAATCCACTAAACTTCACAGACCACAAGTCATTCCTCAAATTAATATCTTCAGCCACAGAACGTATGCCCATCAGCCAATCTGATGCCTAAGAACAGCTTTGTGAACTGGGCTCCAAACAAGGTACTTCCATCTTACCCGTTTGGATGTGTCAATGAATAAAGCAGTTGACTAGGTTCATAATCAATACTAAAAATATTTTGGCTAAAAGCCATACGAGAGATACAAATTATAGATTTTTAAAACAATCCTTAAATAAAGTCAAATGTAACTATAATAGTCGAAACACATTCAAGTTACTCTCCGCATAAAAAGCCAGAGGCAATCAAATATATAATTGTTGGGATAGTAACGTCCCCTGCATGATGTACAGTAGTGTGCTCCTGCCCTGATTCCCCAACTGCAATATGTGGTATCCTTTTTTTTTTAACAGCAGGAAGGCCAGAGCTTGTCCCTTCACTTATATTATGTCCTGGACCTGGACAAAGTGTTGTTTAACAGTGACTACAGTCTCTGTCATCGGTTTAGCGGATGATCAGATTGTATAATTTGATGTATATTTCATTTTGTTGCTTTTCAATAAACTTGCCTATCAATGCTTACATGAGGGTTCATCTTCCTCTGCTCGAGTGTCACAATTGTCTTACTAATTTCTGCCTACCCTTTCAAAAATAGAAACTTCTTCACTGAACCAAAATGCACCCACAGTTTGATACATTTCCTCTACAAAGCGTAATTTGGAAATAAAGGTCTGGTTTCCAAATGTATTCTGTTTAGAGGTGGGTGCAATGTTTCATTCCGCCTGCGGAATTGGTGAAATTTGGTGACTCCGCGTTACTATTGTGCTGCGGTGTTCTGCCTCAATTCCACCAATCCCCGCATGCTGCTGAGCAACATTTGGTGTCCCCGAGCGTGATTTTCTAACATGGACGGTAGTGGTGAAAGGGCTGCTTCTCGAGTAAGTTTGCTGCTGCTCGAGTAGATTTTCTATTTGAGCGGCAGCAAAATAAACTGGAATGGCTGAGTGCTTTTGCGCAACGCATGGTGCTGTTCATGCTGATTTGTCAGCGCTGCTCATGGTACTGGGGCTAAATTTCAGCGCATCATGCCTATTTTCCACCCATTGGTGGAACTCAATGGAATCTCGTGGAGTTTTTATCTAACTCCGTGGAGTAAAACAACGCAAGTTCCATCTAACCCTAGTTTTGCTGTGCAGGAATTAAGCTTTCGTATTTGTTGGCCTTAGGACTCTGCACACTTTACCACTGTTAAACAGTGCTAAAGTGGTTGTGCTCTCTGCTCAAGACACATTGTTTGGCTTATACAAAATTGACATATTTAAAGCACGTATAAGTCCTTTGTAGAGTTGTATACCATAGACTCAGGACCTGTAAATTAAATGCTACTAATGGGCCTGCAGCACTTATTGTTACACCCCTAAACAGCCCCTTAAAACAAGTCCTAGAACTGTCATAACAGCCTGAATGCAGTCAGTTTTAAACTGCCATGTCAACTTGGCATGTACATGCCCGTGCCAAGCCTTAAACTACCCTTTTGAAGCAAATTAGTCACCCCTAAGGTAGGCCCTAGGATGCCCAAAAGGGCAGGGTGATGTGCAATTAAAAAGTTGGACATGTACATTAAAGTTTTAAACGTCCTGGTGCTGAAAAATTCTGAAACTTGTTTTTCACTATGGTAAGGCCCACCCCTCCAATAGGATAACGTTGAAGATTCCTAATTACATTCAATAAACTGTAATTCCCAAATGGGAGCTGGTCGATAGATCATTTTTGGAGTCTATGAAATTGTGATGATAAACCCTCTTTAAAGGTAAAGTCGGATCTTACAGTCCAATTTTGAAAATGCCACTTTTAGAAAGCTATACAACTTGCAATGTTCCCTAGCTGAAGTATTCAATCAAAACATTTTCATAAGATCTTGTAATTTAATTTTCTTAATCTTTTTATGATTTTTCTTCTCACTTTATATTTTTCGAATACATTTCAAAAACACATCTTCATATTAATCGGACCACATGTATGTATGAGGCACATTTCAGCAGCACTCTCTGGCTGCACATTACATTTCCAAAATAACTTTTTAAAATAAAAATAAGTAAATTGTGCCCAAATTATGGATCAAAAACATTCAACATCTTGAATTATATATCCAACATTAACATAAATTCACATATCCATATTACATTTATATCAGTCAAATTGTTTCATTGATTGGGAGATCTCCATTATTGAACTCCTTCATGGCCTCTTTTTTCATGCCCAGCTATAGGGGTTATATAGCGCTTTGTTAGTGTATACCACCATTCCCTTTTTTTTCCAGGGTGGCCCACATGCAGTTGTCACAATGATTAGAAATAACAGGTTATCAACGCGTTGTATTTCAAACCTCACAACGCAACCCCTTGATGACAGTTTGTGGGGAGTAATTTGTAATCACCCTGGAAAAAATAAAATAGAATGGTAGCCTACACTAACAAAGTGTGCTATATAACCCCTACAGCTGGACTTGAAAAAAAGATGTCTCAAAGGAGATTAATAATAGAGATCTCGCTAGCAATGAAATCAATTGACTAGTATTAATGTAATATGGATATGTGAAGTTATGTTCATGTTGGATATATATTTCAAGATGTTGAATTTTTTTGACCCACAGTGTGGTAACAAATTTCAAATTTTTACTTCAAAACGTTGTTCTGGAAATGTAATGGGCAGCCATAGAGGGCTGCTGAAATGTGCCTCAAACACACATGTGGTCTGTTTAATATAAAGATGTTTGTTAAATGTATTTGAAAAATATGAAGTGAGAAGAAAAATCATAAAAATATTAAGAACATTAAATGACTTGATCTAATCAAAAAGTGTTGATTGAATAATTTCAGCTAGGGAACATTGCAAGTTGTTCAATTTTAGTGGCCCAGCCGACTTCAAAGGCCCAACCCCTTTCTACAAAAAAATTTAGAAAGTTGGCATTTTCCTGCAAGCCTTTAGTCATTTTGTGGCTGTAGCCTGGCCTGAACTAAATGACTGGGTGTAACTGACTGTTTGACTAAGTGAATTCCTACCAGACAGTCACAGAATAAAGGGACTAGGTGTGTCTGGATGAGCCGTCCACTGACAGGATGGGGGAGGAGCTAAGCACAGCCCCACTTACAGCTGAATAGCCTATATACCAAGGCCCTAACGACCCCACATTGTTACTGCAGCCAGCTTGGAGCTAGGGGAGGCAGGGAATTCCATGCACTTCAAAGCCACTGTCTAGAAGCTTCTCCGACCTCCTGAACCAGGACATCAGGGTATAAAAGAGGACAACAGACACCAACTCTTCAGTACACTTCTGGACCTGGTGAATACTCTAACAGGAAGGAGTTCTGCTGTGCTGCTACACGGTCTGGCTACTCTGATGGACTGCTGCTTTAAAGGAACTGCTGCCTTGCTGTGCTGACCTGTTGCCCTCTTGCCTCAGAAAGAAGAACCGGACCTGCAACTTCATTTTGAACCCAGGAGTGACTCCAAGGACTAGTCTGCTGGCCACTGATCTGAGCTTCAGTGAAATAGAAGGGTCCCCAACATTATGAACCAGCCCCTAAACCCAGCTGCAGGGCGTTCCTGGCCCCCAAGTGGTGCCTCTCAGGTCCTGGACCCTTTGTGTGGCTCACGGGTGCTGAAATCAACCTTTTGGGCTCTTGGTGACCATGATGCCAGCCGGATCCAAGTGTTTTGTCGACGGCATCCTGCAACGCTCTCCCTGTACCTTGCAGCCCTTTGCAAAGCGAACAGTACTCTTGGCACAAACTTGAGAAAGTAAACCTTCAATGGGACTAACCTGGGACTGTATCCAACCTGCACTCCATCACGGTCGGCCTGAACTTTTGAATTGGACTTAGTCCAGCGCAAACAGGTATCCACAGTCGGTGCTCTGTGCATTTTGCAGCTATATTCACTTTTTTCTGTAGAAAGTCATACCTCTGGTTCTACTGTTTGGACTTTTGTCATTTTGGTCTTGTTTTATTTACCAAATTTTGCTGTATGTATTTAACTTTTTATGGAATCCGTTCATGTGGTGTTTTCACTGTTTTATTGTTTGAAGTGTTGCACAATCACTTTACACATTGCCTCTCAATTAGGCCTGGCTGCTCTGTGTCAAGCTACCAGGGGCTTGAGCCCAGGTTAATTTGGAGTTTCCTTGTGCTTTATCCTGACAAGGATTGTGGTTGCTGTTTGACCAGGGACCACAACCCAGTCAACCAGTAATCCAATTTTCTCACATGCTGACACCCAAAATATTACATATTGGGTAGATGGAAGGATATTAGTTAATAATCCCAACATATATCTAGCATTACACTAATATTTAAGGCTTCAATCTTGGGGGTGAGCATTAGACCACATGTATGCCTGGATGTCCAAGTTGGGGGAGGTCAAAACGGTGTCTGTATTACCTTTTGTTACACTATTTCTCTTAGATGAACAGTAGATTTTTGTTGGGGAGATTGACTTCCTGCTGAGAATGCATGAATCAATATAAGAATTGGCAATATTTGCCTTCTAAGCTCATTGGTTCTGGTAGAGGAATTTGTGGTTGAGTGCTCTGAGGAGATATTGGTGAGCTTGGCTCCTTATTTTCTAAGCCATTACTAAACTGACCAGCTGTTGTACAGGGTTTCAGTTTCTTGTCCGGATTATGTCTTTTCTCAACCGGGGATTGTCTGCTAAAACCCATAATTCATCCCTTTGTACATCAGATTGTTTTGCCTACTGAAAAGTATCTTCAAAGAAGTCTAACCTTGTTATTATGTCCATGTGCAGAACAGTAGCTTTCATTCCATTTTGAGTTGTTTTTTTGGTCCTAGAGATGTTACTTTCTATGAATGCTCTTCTGTGGAGGTATTCACAACCATATCATTCTACAAACTCACCCGCTCTACTTACAGTTCTCCCTCAGGTACCAGTGTTATTCTCCATTGTGTCAAGGTCCTTTGCTCTAAGCTCTGTTGTGCGCAGCAGAGGACTTAATATTCACCATTGTATGAGCTCAGCTCGGGATCAAATTCACCATCCAAAGGCCTGGATGATAACTCTGCAATAAGCAGCCACTTAAGACTGGTGACTACAGTAATAATGTGGGCATAGTGTCCGAGGTGCACCAGCGTATTGGGCTTGATCACACTGGGTAAACACCCAGACAACAACAGATACTCGGAGGAAAACACTGTGATCTCATCATAATAGTGTCAGTGTGCACACTGCACCTCTCCAGTCTTATTTATGTATTTCAATGTTCATGCCACATGCTTACATTTTAAAACATTGAGGAAAAAAACACAATGATGTAAAAATATTTGTTTACTTTCATTCATTCCTTAATCTGTTTTAATCCTTGCTCCCAGAATAATTCAGTAATAGTACTTTAATTTTAATCCCCAGGTTACACATTTTGTATTAAACCAAGCACCAAAAAAAAAAGTTTTTAATGTTTGTGTTTTCATGTTTTTTACTCTTAAACAGCTAAGACATTAAAACATCAGGAACTGTTTTACGTCAACATACTGCAGACAAATTCAACAATACAAATCTACGGCTTAGAAAATGTTTTTTTTCCTTATTCTGACTACAGTATATGTTTAGAAATTGGGCATTCTTTAACAACAGGTTTGTGACAAAATCTGAACAAATTTGTTTTAACAAATGTGGTTGGGAGATTGTTGCTAATGGGGCTAGAGCAATGTACAGTGCTATAACGCAGAAGCTAACTTCATCACTTTCTTAAAAGTGCTCATTTATAAACATAAAATAAAATATAGAGACAAATGACTTACAGGTCCTGCATTAGGCAGCTATTCCATTTAATACCCAGGCATGTAAAGACCAGGACCCACTTTTTCCAGAGTCCATAGACGCGGGCTGCTATCTTGAGGAGGGCCACCTCAGTCACCCGTCATCTTTGGGCTGCATGGCCGGGTGACTGTGTTTTTATGATGGCCTGCCTGATTGTAGTGAGGCTATCAGGTACTCTACATAAGCAAAGAAATGTGAGCCCAGTTCCCAATGGTAAATGCACGTTGTAATGTACACCCTGTTCAGGCATAGCAGCACGCACTGCTGGAAAGCAAAAAGCGCTACTAAGTGCCTTATTACGAGTCTGTTGGAATTATGTGGGGAGGCACCAGGTGGCTGGAATTTCTCTTGCCATCTAGTATCTCAGCACATATCTGCCTATTCTTTGAGGAATAACTCTGTGTACCTTGATTTACCCGGCGTAATATCCAATTCCATGGGGTTTAACGTACACGTTTACCACCTGACGTGAGGCGGGATGATAAAGGTAGCAGGAGGAAGGGGAGCATATTTTCTGGCAGGAAGGAGCATTGCATGCTCGCTCAGTGGCATGACAAAGTTTGTCAG
The DNA here is from genome assembly GCF_964261635.1 of Lissotriton helveticus. NCBI lineage: Eukaryota > Metazoa > Chordata > Amphibia > Caudata > Salamandridae > Lissotriton > Lissotriton helveticus. The sequence goes on from NC_136065.1 coordinate 1,090,089,256, forward strand.
AGGATGAGAACCAGAGCTGGCCTCCACAGTGATCCATTCTCTATTTGATTTTACCATCCATTAAAATAGTTTTTAGTTACTGAACCTAGAAAATCTGCATGTGAGAACACCAGCCCACTTATAATTCAGTAAATCCACCTGAGAACCCTGCTATGCTCCACTTGCAAACACGGGCTAAGTGGAACTTTGCAGAGTAGGGGTATTTAAGCATACTGAGCCAAGACACAAAAAATATTTTCTTGGGACCCAAAATACTCTCACATTTTTCAATAGGTGAGTTCACCTGGCTAAAGAGCTAAAAGCACAAAACATACTGATGTTAGAGGTTAACTCTGGCTCCGCACTTTATCTATTCTTGCCTAGCCACAACTGTATGTCCCCTTTTTACACAAATTTGTAATCATCTCTTTTATAGGCAACCTATCCTGGGATTTGGAAGGATGTGATTCTTCTTCATTTGGCAACAAAAAAAAATCGGGGATGGGTATATCAACCCTCTCCAACTATTGACCCATATCTCCTTACCTACATGTGCAAGAATGTGGAGAAACTGCTTAACAGCCAACTAACCAGTTTTGTTTTAGAAGAGACTAGGCCGTTGGATCACTCGTAGACAGGTTTTCGGCCCAATAATTGTACGGAGTCTACGTTGTTTGCCGTACTGGATGATTAGATACCACGTCAGCTTCAGCTGTGAATCAGGGCTAGGCTGCGGTTCTGATCCTACTTGACCTCTCTGCAGCTTTTGACACTGTTTCTCAGAGCCTGCTGATTGATACATTACATGAATTTGGGCTACATTCTGGGACTCTTCAGTGGCTGGACTCTTTCCCTAAAGAACAGATCACAGATAGTTCAGCTGCGCTCTTGTAGATCCAAAGCATTTACATTTAAATGTGGAGTCCCTTAGGGCTCCTTATTGAGTCCAGCCCTTTTTAGGTCGAGCCTAGCAAAGCGCGCATGCGCTGCTCTAGGAGAGGGCCTCTTGGAATCACTCCAGACTTCCAAGACTTCTCCTTGTAGGTCGGCCTACTTCCACACATTTCATTGGCCTTTGCGCAAATGGCTAAAGACAGTTGCATGTCCCGCCTTTCCTCTAAACATTCACTTCCATGGCTTAGGGGTCTCAGGAGCGAGCAGCGGCGCCCATTGTGCCAGCTGCATTCCTCCCTTGTCGTTATCTTGTCTCATGTTACTAATTAAACAAAGCACGGTCTCTTTTGCGGCTGCACTTGTTTAAACTTTGTTTTTCTCCCTCATTGATGCTTACAGCTCCTGCCAGTTCAAAAGGCCCCCTTTAAAAAAAATAAACACTGAAACGTTTAATGTTAGGGTAGGCGCCTTAATGTAGTCATTTTGCCTCATATCGCTTGTAAACTTTTGATGTAACTATTGTTCTCCAGCAGTATGTACACACTATTAAGGGTTTGTGGACTGATTTTTAAATCCCAACAACAATTTTTTTAATTGTGTTTTTGCATTAGTGGAACTGCCGCCTTTCTTAATAGACCAACATTTAAGTAAAAAATTGTGAGGTACCAAGGTGTCTTCATTTAACAGGCTACACTCCTCAACTCTGACATGTGATAGTATGCTTACAGTCTCTTTCCTTTTCAACACATCTGAAATATATGAGAGAGCAAGAATGGCTGTGCCTTGCGATAAGCGCAATGGCAATTCCAACAAAATGATGACTGCATCTGCGTTCACATACTCACGGGTCTTTTGATCAATCCCATGGTCATTTCCAAATTAACATGGGGTGTATCGCCCTCGAATCCACCTCTCTTTGATTTCTGGGTCCATGAAGAAGTTGGAAATTAAACTTGACATTCTCTGTTTTGTATGACAATGTCTAGGGAGAGGTGCCAGTGCATAAACTTTATGACCTCTGATTTTAATTAATGTTGCAGGAGACAATGTACAATGGTCACATAATTGTGACCTCCAATTGTGATTAACACTACAGTAGCCATGCTTTAATTTAGTGCTGGTTCTCATGTTGAAGAATTATTAATGTTTTATTTTATTTGGAATTTCTGTAAAGCACCACATAACAAATTGCAGTGGCTTCTAAACGTTGTAGGAGATATATATGAAGATGGTGACTGGAGCATTGCATTGGGTAGACTAAAGTATGCAGTAATAATACAAACTGCATGGTGGCTGGGTTAAATTCAGGTGCACGCCTATGTGTACAGTATAAAGTAATAGAAATATATCTAAGTGCGGTGCTCAAAAAGGAAATTAGGCCACCATAACAGCCTTTAAGGCAGCATGCGAAGCAAGGAGGCACCGCGCATAGCTCTTATTCCCCAGCCTCTTATGGCGTTTTCACATAATGCCAATTAGTGCCACACAATTACACGCCACATTTACACTCTACTCAATGTACCACAAACACACTCCACATACCATTCAGTGCCACATAATTACTCTAGTCAATGCAACATAAAAACACTCCACATAATACCACTCTGTGCCACATAATTACATGCCACATAATTACACTCTACTCAATGCAACATAAATACACTCCACATAATACCACTCAGCGCCACATAATTATATTCCACATAATTACACTGCGCTCAATGCCACATGTACTCCACATAATACCAATCAGTGCCACATAAATACACTCTACTCAATGCAACATAAATACACTCCACATAATACCACTCAGTGCCACATAATTATATGCTACATAATTACACTGCACTCAATGAAACATACACACCAAATAATATCACTCAGTACCACATAATTACACTCTACTGAATGCAACATACACTCCACATAATACCACTCAGTGCCACATAATTACACACCACATAATTACACTCTACTCAATGCAACATAAATACACTCCACATAAATGCACGCTATGCCACATACCACCAATCAGCATAAATGCACTCCACAGCATGACACAATTTCACTAAGCATAATTTCAATCAACACCACAGTTCCAGGCCACACAATTCAACTCCACACATTTCTAATACACACCACATAATTACACACCAAACAACATATTTCAATTCCACAACTCAACAATCCACCTCCAATCCACATCATACAGTGGTACCACCTGAGCACCAAACATCATTCACCACCACCATTTTGCATCAGCGCACAACCTAAGCATCACCCATGCATCATCTAATCATCACTTCAGTCTGTCCTCGGAATCTGGCATAAGTAGATTCTCCCCTAGTGTCCGTCCGCTGCTCGTGTTCTAATTCAATAACTGTTTTCCAACCTCCACTCCCCCGTTATTTATGTCCCGCTCCCCTAACAAAACAAATTATAACAAGCAAGCATGAGAACAGGCAGGAAGAAGTTGCCAGCAATGCATGTGCAAAAAAACTAGAAGACATTTTTTATGTTAACATCTTTTTTTTATCAGGTTGTTCAGTTGTATAAAATGTTGTCTTGGTTTGTATAAAGGTAACAAAAATGCTTAACACTTTTTATTATAACTTTTCAACATGATGCACAGCAGCCACAATGCTCTACGACATAGTCAAAAGTTCAGGCTAAACACATAAGGTTCCATAGGTGAGACCTATTGGCTATGCTAATGCTTGTTAATATATATGTTTTCACATTAGCTAAAATTGTCAGGAAATGTGGTTTTGAGGTCGGCTCCTATGCTGATACCAAGTTAATAATATCACAGGGAGAGAATCATTTTTTTTTAAAATATTTTTTATTTAACATTTCTTAATCAGAGGCAATTGTATACAGTACATATAGTGATAAAAAGCAGTTGAAGAGTGCCAATTAGAAAGTAGTCACCAGTTATAATCACATCGCCCTGATATTATGAGTGTGTCATCCAGCAACGAGCTGCCTATAAATTCCAGGAGATTGAGTGTGTGTCATATATGTGCTACAGATAATCTAATGAGGCAGCGCGTGGCCTGTCTCCCATCAGTGTATGCATGTGGCTATATCTGTGGTCGGGGGCAGCATTTCGAAGGGTATAATAAAGAACCGAAAAAATGGGCCTGTTGTTTTGCTTCAGTGTGACGCGCCTCCCGGGCATATCTTGCTGCCCATACACTTAGTAGTATACCCTCCTGTAGCAGTTGTGAAAGTACTGGGTGCCAGTAGAAGCGCAGTGACCTATATCTCATACGTAATAAAAGGTGCCTTATCAACAGTGATTGCGCTCTGGTTTCAACCATGGAACTATCATACAAACAGTAGGGTGAGATGATTCCGTGGAAAAAGGGGGGGAAAGGGGGATATGCTGTTCTATAGGCATAGTAGGCGGGGAAGAGGGGAATGCAAACTAGAGAAGGGTCCAAAAAAACAATTAAAATGAGGTGCGTTCGCTAGTGCCAGTTTAATTGTGCGTGGGGAATGTCTGTATGCGGGTGCAGAGGGGGCCAGCGGCCAGCGGCAGAGAAGTGAGCCACGTCCAGCCCGCAGGGCAGGGCGGCCACCCAGGAGGAGGGGCGGGGGGGGAGAGGGGGAGAGACAGCGCAGCCGGTTCCGCGCTTCTGGGAAGCATCCATGTCAATGTGTGTTGGGCACATTATCATAAGTTGCTGTATTTCTTTCTGTCTCTGTCGTCAGTTAGATGTGCATGTCACTTCGCGGAGCTAGGCACAGGTTGGGAGGGAGGCAGTGTTTATCCCCATGTTTTCGGACCATGTCGGTAGTATGTCTAATTTAAGATCACAGGGAGAGAATCATGCTGACACTTGAGGCATACTTAAAGAATGCCTCACCAAAGTTGCAGGATGGATGGCAGTCCATTGCCTAAAACTGAATGTAGATAAAACTGAGATCCTGCTATTCAATGGGGCCCACATGATTTGGGATGTATCATGGTGGCCAGATTCGTTGGGGGAGATGCATATCCCAAAAAATCAGCTACAAATCTGGGTATCATTATAGACAATAGTCATTTGGGACACTTGCGGCAAATGCTGTTGCTTTCCAAAGCTTCTAAGAAAACTGTTTGAATGGATTCCTGCTGCCTGGCAAAAGATCACTTTCTAGGCCCCGGTGACTAGAATACTTGACTATGGCCAAAATGCAGCAGCTAGGTTAATCTGTAATAGGGACAGATTTGGCTCAGCATTGGCTTGGTTGACGTCGCTGCATTGGCCTCCTACGCAAAAAAGAGCAAGCTTTAAACTCTTATGTCATGCCCATAAAGCCCTGTACAAGACAAGGCCGAATATTCTGCAGGCGAGGATGCAGTTTTACAAACTCATCCGTGATTTAAGATCCCAGAATTTAGTCTTGGCCAGAAGAAAGAGAGTACCAAAAGTTAGATCAGCGGGCGATGGTTTTCCTATTTGGCGGCAGTCCAGTGGAATTCCTCACCCGTGGACATCTGTCTCACTGATAATTAACTCCAATTGAGAAAGAAACTAAAAACATGGATTTTTTGGACTAACAATTTTTTCTGACTTTGGCTCGCAGTTCGTTTCATTGATAGGATAGGCAGCTTCCAGCGGTGTGACATTCCCAAGGGAATAAGTATTGCGCTCTTCAAATACAGTAAACTTATCTCCCAACATCATGGAAAAAAAAGTTTAAATGTTCCTACCAATTAGTCCAATTAAATGCAGAAAGCTTTGGCCAAAATGCACCAAACAAAAAAGCTAAAGCGGAGCGAGAGGGCATGAGAAAAGGGAGAAAGCACAAAACAGGGTAATCCTCAAATTAATATCTGTTGGTGCCAGGAACCAACAAGCCCAGTAATCGACCCCACCCTGTGCCAAGAGAGTCTCTACCCCAATTGAGGAGCACGAGGACTGATCCCCATAGACACCCCAAAACTACTGGGGCAATCCTAGTACATGAATAAAATGAAATAGTGAATCTCTGCTAGCAGCTTTCGTCAGGCTGTTCAGAATGTCCTAGGTGCCCCTTCTTCTGTAAATACATATTTTTTTGCCCTTGAGTTCAAACTGAACATTTCCAGAAAAGTTGAGCATAGCGCCCATACACAGCCCAACTAAATCCTTTCTGACTGACAATAGTGCCTCTCTTACTTAACACAGTCTCTCTCAGCTCGTCAGGAAAGAATAATATACACTGTAGTCAACAAAAGATAGCCTTCCGCTGACTCGCCTCACTGAAAACCTGCTTCATGACTTACGAAGATTTAAAAATCTACATAACAACCACCTCCCTCCAGCTTCAATTCAAGCTCAGGGATTCCCAATTGCTTGACCTTCCCCAACTGATCAGAAAGCATTGCAGAATATTCTCCATGTTCCCCAGAAGATTAGTTGCAGGAATCTCAGATAACACTCTAAAAATTCCCAGAGAAGTTCTTCTCCACAGGTTATTTAGCACCTCATCCCAGGCATTTAGTTTAATTAGGCTTTCTAACACACAACTCCTAAATCCTTCTGGTTTTGTGTAGGAACAGGGATCTGATGCTCTTCATTGCTTCAGCACCCTGACGAGTCTTTGTTGTTCAAGGTCCTGCTCAAGTGCCACCAGTCTGCTACAAGGGTCTCCAGTTTGGTCTCTACAGCTACCACTGCAGAGAAGATGATTCCAGTTTTCTTGTTCAGATCACTGTAGCAAGCCATGATGAAAGAGAGAAGTGCTAATTCAACTCTTGCCAATACCACCACTTCCTGCTCTTCCTAAGTCTCCTCAGTCACAGGATCCACTTATTCTTCGTGGGACGCTGCAGTACAGGACTTGAAAACGTTTTCTTTTTTATCCCATCAAAATGTGCGACTCATTTTAAAACTACAGTGCCCCAGCCCAAAATGGCTGCCACTTTAGAAACCAAGCCCTAGGGAAAACCGCTTTGAAGACTGCCACTTAGCCCAAATCTTTCAACCTCCCTTCTAATTTCGTTGACACAGTCCAGCATTTATCAGGGGGTTCATGCCTCACTGCCCCACCATCTACAGGGTTTCCAGTGCAGATAAGTCCTGAGGGAGGTGAGAAGTCCCCTCTTGACAGCTTCCAAAACTCCTCTCTACATCACACGTTTAAAGCCTCCTCCAAAGGTCTACATTGGATATGCCCTCCCACTGACATCAGAAATATGTAATTCTGACTCTCTTTAGGGGTATTATAAACTCCAGGACCCTCACATCAGGGCCACTGCAGCTCAGGTCAAGAGACTCATCAGCTCTTGTTGAGATTCGAACCGTAGATTATCATTATATGGACAATACCTTAAGATGAGTTATAGAGAACTGGACACAAACCTTCCAGATGGGCTTCAAAGCAATTGATGGGTCCCCTAGAACACTACACAATGTGATATAGTGTCAATGATGAACTAACCTACACCTGTGGATATTCTACATCGACTCCACTGCTCCCAGAGTCCTTTGATCTAGTCGCTCCAACTGTAACTAAAATAACCTTCACAATATAAAGAAGATTTTCTAATTCAGTCTGAATCTGCCAGTATACCACCACTGACCCCTTCATTCCTAAAGAACAGGTCTCAATATATAAAATTAGGACCCTATCAATCTGACAAGAAGGATGAATGTGAAGTGGCACAATGATCTTCATTATCAACCCATGCCCTCATTTAATATCTTTATTAAATCCCTCAACACAGTTTTTCAGATTCAATGCTTACACTGTGCCAATGACACTCACAAATATCTTATGTCTCACAATATTTACTTAAAAGAGATGGTTATTAGGAAGAGTCATAGTGGCTTAAAACTAAGAGAGGAAAGTCTCAATCAATCAAGATTTGAAAGCGCTGCTACTCACCCGTGAGGGTCTCAAGGCGCTCGGGAAAAAGGAGGGGTGGGGGGCTGCTGAACCGTCCGAGCGCTGGGGTTCAGTCGAAGAGCCAGGTCTTGATATCCTTCCTGAAATGGGTCACAGACAGGGACTGTCTGAGGTGGAGAGGAAGGGTGTTCCAGGACTTGGCGACAAGGTAGGAGAAGGATCTTCCTCCTCTTCTAATCGTATGGTTCCGAGGGATGGTGGCCAGGGCTAGCTGGGCAGAGCGGAGGTCTCTGGTGGGTATTTGTAATAAAAGGCATTGGTTCAAGTATGCTGGTCCTGCGTCATTGAGGGCATGTGTGACGAGCTTGAAAATTATTCTTTTGTTGACAGAGAGCCAGTGGAGTTCTCAGAGATGTTCGGTGATATGGCTGTCTTTACTACTTTTCTGAAATAAACCACCAAAATAAATACCTCTGATTTATAGCCAGACCCCACAGAACTGATTGGGCTGCAAATTTATTTTGCCACTTAAGACACCTTCCAGCCCCCTGGGACATAGAAATACATTTTAAGATATTTGTTGGATAAGTGGTTAAATTAAGATTTTAGTGCCCAAGAATGCAAATTCATCACAAGATGAAGGTAGGATCACTTGTAAAGTCAAAGATATACCATGCCGATGCTTTGCATGGAAATTGGTAATAGTGTTAGACAATAACTGAGTTTATGGCTGGCACCATACGAACAAAATAAAATCAACTCTTGACCTCTTACTTCCAGTACTTACTACCAGTGTTGGATTAGCCTGTCCGGTCGTCTGAGACAGACAGATATACCAGCTTGAAAACAGCCTGATTGTGGCCTGCTTTTTGGTCCTTTGAGCCATGACAACCCCTCCAACCCCCATCCCCCCACGCACGCAAAAAGGAAAACAGCCAACACACTGGTCCTTTCAATCTGGCCCATCTGGCAGTGCCAGGGGCCCCACAGGGCAGTCCAACGCTCCTTTCTACCTATCGCCTTGTAGAGGAAAAAACTATCCGGGCAATACCTACAAATATCAAATGAGGATCTGCCTAGATCATTGGACAATGAAAACCACTACCCTAGTCGAGGACGCAGTTTCTCCTCTTTTGCCCTCATGCACAACCAGTCACAGAAAGATAGCTCTCTAACTTCCATCAGTTAGAAAACCACTTATATTCCTCTTTGAAGGAAAAGCTACAAGGTGCAAGACCGCCCAATCCCCCTCTTCATGCCACACACTCCAAGGTTGTGCACAGCTACCATGCTGGACAGTTTTAAATAAACACTTCCTTCTTCCCTTGCATCCACCTTAGTCCTGCACACTGAAGAAGCCTCTCCGGATCCATGCGAAAAGCAGAAAGACGAAGCTAACAGAGAAGGCGAAGTTCACAACAAAAGTGTGATAAATTAATTTGTGGTTGCTCGGACAAAAAAAACCTTTGCACAAGAATGAATGTAGTGGGCTGGCCCCACGTGTTCAGGAGACATAGTAGACGTAGCCAAGTTGAGTTTGATGTAGTTTATTAAGTCCATAAGTAGACGTTACAGCAAGCCCCACCAGGAGCAGCCTACTAGCTGCTCAGCCCATCTTCCAACTGACAACACTCACACCAGGCACCCAAGCATTCCACTCATGTCGTTCACACTAGAATTCTACACGGAACACTCACACTGGCTGAGCAGCTAGTTACAAGGTGAAAGGGAACATAAATATATAAAGGGAAATCAAAAAGGGAGTGAAGAGGTGGTGCGACAAGGCACCGCGGTGGGCTAATCCTCCTCTTGTGAAAGCATAAATAATCAACAGAGACCACCTGAACCAAGTATTCAGTATATATTCCGATGGTGTTGGAATACACTCAGTGTGTTAAAATACCCCTCACACACCAAAAGGGCCCTTGGTGTCATGCTTCATCATCGGGGTCTTCCCGCCCCCGCTGCGGGACGGGGCAGTGCTGCGACAAGCGGCTACGCCGGAGCACCTTTTAGTGAGTACTATGTGAGTGATGATGGAGTGAGTGTACGTGGGGTCAGGAGTGATAACAGTGAAGTTAAAAGATACCTGGCCTGGTGTTTAGAAAAAATTATTTAATAGGCACTGGCTGGTATCGTTAAAAGGGGTGAGGCGGAGGGCAAGAGCGGGTTACTAGTCTTGCTCTCCTGTGTGGGTCAACATGTTTCGGGGCGACATGCCCCTTCGTCAGGACCGGGTAAAAAGATCCCCCTGTCACTCACTAATGCGCTCCCACAGGTAGAGAGTAGTAGTGTTGGATCAATGTGTATGAATTAACTTAATAGATACACGTGTAAAAAAGCTCGGTCAGTACTACTGATGATATAAGCTTTTTGAATGAGGAAATAATGCCCCATGAGCCAAGCTGGGCGAAGGGTACAAAGGGTCCAATCAACCCCCACACCTCCGTGCTTCCTCCTTCGTCAGCGGAAAAGCTTATATCATCAGTAGTACTGACCGAGCTTTTTACTACTCTCTCTACCTGTGGGAGCGCATTAGTGAGTGACAGGGGGATCTTTTTACCCGGTCCTGACGAAGGGGCATGTCGCCCCGAAACATGTTGACCCACACAGGAGAGCAAGACTAGTAACCCGCTCTTGCCCTCCGCCTCACCCCTTTTAACGATACCAGCCAGTGCCTATTAAATAATTTTTTCTAAACACCAGGCCAGGTATCTTTTAACTTCACTGTTATCACTCCTGACCCCACGTACACTCACTCCATCATCACTCACATAGTACTCACTAAAAGGTGCTCCGGCGTAGCCGCTTGTCGCAGCACTGCCCCGTCCCGCAGCGGGGGCGGGAAGACCCCGATGATGAAGCATGACACCAAGGGCCCTTTTGGTGTGTGAGGGGTATTTTAACACACTGAGTGTATTCCAACACCATCGGAATATATACTGAATACTTGGTTCAGGTGGTCTCTGTTGATTATAACATAAATATATAACCTGAGGATACTACAATGAACCTTCAGAATGCTAACTTTTTGGTCAAATGTGTGAACTAATTATTTGGTAAAACTCTTTCATTAACGATTTTGCAGAAAATGGGGATTAAGGATCAAGTTGGAATGCAAAATGTAAATAGGGTGTTTTTCATCAATGTAACTAGCTTTGTCCTTCTGACAAAAGGACATTCTTTGAAACAAACATCCAATATTTACGGAATAATCGAAATAATTGTATTCAACCTATTCTTTTGTTCTTCAACTTCAAACAAAAGCAATGCCACAGGCATCACATTTTTAATAGCTATTTGGAGTAGATGGGGTGAACTTAAAACACTGCTGCGAGTAACTGGTGGTTGGAGGCTAGTTGAGGTAAATAGGATGAACTCCGAATAGCGTAACGAATATAGCATAGCTCTTAAAACACATAGATAAAATCAACACAGCTAATAACAATATTGAATAAATCCACCTCACTAAGAAATCTTTTTGCAAAATGATTGTATCTTTTAATTTCAATGTCATTTTGTCGGGCTCCGTTTGAAAGTTAGAAAGGGCATACAAGACATGTGAATCGTCTTTGAGGTGAGTTATTTCCACTGAACTAAAATGGTTTATGTTTAATACACAATATAACAATTCAGAATTAGTGTATTTCAGTAAAGTGCGAACTTTGTGCATTTGGTAGGCTGCAATACTTGCTCGTGCAGTGCTTGCATTGCCCTTCTACTGTCTACTGTGGTGGAATTGTGGAGGTCCTTCTGAGCCTGGTTACTCAGCCTTCGCTTTCGCTTTCATTATTGATATAATTCTGAGACCCTTACACTTTTTTTCAGTTCTCCCTCAAAGGAAGGAAAATTGGCAGTGTGCACAATGAAAATGTGGGCCTTTTCACCTGGGATTGAAGCCGCGGAGCAGCAAAGACTTTGGAGCTGATCTCCGGGAGTACACAGACTCCAGAGGTGATCTGTATAGGTTACAAATAACATCACCTAACAGATCCGGTTACTCTGTACAGAACACTGAAAGCCCTCATTTGACATTTCTCCAACCCTCACAAGAGCGTGCAATGAGAGCCCAACAAAGGGGGGTAGTTCTAAGCGACTTCCCTGCAGGAGCAGTGTTACTTGTTAATGAGAAAAGAAAGTGACCCCAAGTAACAGGCCAAGGAACTACAGAATCTGCTTGCTTTAACTGGCATTTTTAGCGTGCTATCGAAAATAAGAACACTGAAGTAATGAGATTCACCATTTTAAGCGTGTCTACTTCAATAGATCTTAAATACTAACTGAACAAAAGATGGCCTTTACAATTTTCTGAGAAATTAAAATCGAGTGAAAATAGCCATTTTAAAAGAAGGAATATGAAAGAATATAGTATGAGGTGAACACAGATATAATACTATTTTTTAAAACAGTGTTAAAACATTTAGCAATTATGTTCAGGGTATATTGTATTGTTCTGGTGGTTTTCACCCTACATATTGAATATACTGCTTGTTGATTAAATAACACTTTCTCTAGCCGATTATCTAGACGTGTTGTTCACCTTTCCTTTACTATTTAATCGTTCCATTGTTCCTCAGCACACAGTATAGCATGTGCAGACTGGAGAGTGTGATGCACAGCGCAGAGGTCATTTACTGCCACAACTGTATAGCTTTGATTACCCTATTCAAACATGTTGTTTAATGTACTGATGTTATAATGTGTTGTATCGCCAATCTGTATCACAGGTATACGTTTCCTCAAATGTTAATAGAGAAATGGTTTTTTTAAAGTACCTACTCTGAACAATCATAATCCATTTTATTGCTGATGAGATGGCTCAGCATGGTACGAGCTCACTGTGGAATGTAATTTACAAGTTAGCATTCTGTTAGGGAAGGCTCAACCCATTATCCTTCCACGGCTGGTATAACGAGTACCATTAAGTGGTGTTGACAATATTTACAACCGTACAAAAGGGCGAAAAGTGGTAGCAAGCACAAAGAAAAACACATTATGATTACTTTTCTAGAACCTTTGGATATCAGCATAGAACTGATCTGTGTAGAGGTCTGGCAGGTGCGTTATCATAATATTGCAACCTAAATACTGTCTTCAATAACTATTGTATCCTTTTGGGGGCGTGGCTTAACAAAATGGCCGGCTAGACGCGTTTTCGTCCAGCTCCTGCCCTAGTGTTCCAAAATCCTGCAATATCCTGGCACTTTTCTACCTAAAACGGTGCTCCTGAGGTGAGGAGCCCCCCCCCCCCCGGACCTCAAACGCTACTAACCCGAGTGACACGCGCCGCTGGTGGCGGCGGCGGGGGACCCGGCCGCCCGCTACGGACCTGTTTATGCCCACGACTGGAAAATGGCGGCCGCCGCGCGTTGAGGTGGTCACAAAGAGACAGGGGACCTTCTGGAGCGACTGGGCGCCCCCGCGGAGGCAGGCGGGGAGGTGCGCGATCCCCGGCGAGACAAACAGAACAGCTGATGGTGATACGGTGCGGCTGAGGGGAGTACCGACGCGAACCTTGGAGTGTGCCCCTACGCGAGGCCGGGGAGGAGCGGCCTATGTACGTTCTCGCGCCCCGGGGCACCGACAGAGGCAGAAGACTGAGCCCACAAGGTCTGGGCAGCCTGGGGAGTCGTTTTCCTTCTCTCGCGCACCGTTGGGGGGACGGCTGGCTCTGTGAGGGCTCCTGGCCCGGGAGAGACTGGGTGGAAGAAGGCGCAGAGACGGGTCGGGGAGGGCTCCAGGCCCCCGGCTGACCGAAGAGGCGAGAGGCCCTGTGCAACGACGGACCCCCCCCCTGCGGAGAGCGGCAGGGTGCAGAACGATCCTCGGAGGGACAGAGAGGGCGATTGACGGTGCAGAGGTGCGGCTGGCAGACGAGGCACTGTGGCCCCGGCGAGGGTGCTGTGCGTGAAATCAGGGAGGTGAGGCCTACATACATCCCGACGGCCCGGGGACGCCGCGGAGACCACAGACCGTGGAGGGCTGACTGAGACCGGGCTGCCTGGGTGCCGCTTCTCCCTCCCCACCCTGTTAGGCAACAGTTGCAATTGTTGGCGATCCTGCTCCGGGGGAGACCGGGTGGTGACCGGCAGAGGCGTGGAGTGAACCGGAGGAGGGGAGTGGGCCCCCCCAAACTGGTGGAGGTGGTGTATTATCCTGAGGTTGGGGCCAGACGGCGGCACGGTGACCTGCAGGCTGGACTGTGAACGCTGGAGCCTGCCCCCCCGGCCTCGCTCTTTGGTGTTGCGCGCGACTGGGGCGTCCCTACAGGTGGTGCCAGAGAGGACCGGTGATTATCTGAGCGCGTCCGACCAGAGGCCTAACCTGCAAGTGCCCTGTGACTGGACCAGTCGGACCCTGGGTCGTTACTGTCATGGCTGAACTGCAAATTATAGGGAGATAAATCCAGGTACGCAGGTCCCTCCTGGGAGGTGTCCGGTGAATCACCCTCGGTAACCCACATTACTATGGGAAAGGACCGACCGACGAGGGGAGCGGAGGCAAACAAGATCGTACAGTACACGGTCCCGGGGCCCTACAGCGGCGGAGCGCCCTGGAATGGATTGGAGGATGGAGGCCCACCCAGGTGCGGCGGCCCGAGACAAAGCTGATATCCTGGCGGCGATCCGTGACTCCAGGGTAGCGCTGGAAAACAAGATGGACAGAATGGCCTTGGACATCAACCACTTACGCCTTGACCTCAGGAAGGTAGCGGACAGGGTCACCACCATGGAGGGGGATTTGACGGTATTACAAACTGAGGTCCAGCAGCTGAAGGAAACGATTGCGGCTCTCCAGGATCATACGGCCCGATTGGAGGATCGGGCTGAAGATGCAAAAGGGCGGTCCCGAAGGAACAATCTCCGTTTCTTAGGATTTCCTGAACACACAGAGGGGCCGCCGGCGGACCTATTTCTTGAGGACTGGATTGGCACGGTCTTCCCGAACCTGCAACTATCCAAAATGTTCGCAATAGAGAGGGCCCATAGAACTCTGGGGCCGCCACCGAAGCCGGGATCTCCACCTAGGGCCATTATAGCCCGGTTCTTCAATTTTAGAGACCGGGACGTGATCCTACAGCATATCCGCAAGACCGGCCCGCCCAGGTATGATAACCACGACATACACATTTTCCCGGACTACACTAGGAAAGTACAGGACCTCTGGAACGACTTCCTGCAGGTTAAACGGCGGATGCGGAGTCACGACGTCAAGTACAGTCTGCTCTTCCCAGCCAGGCTCCGAGTGCAGCACGGCGACATGACGCACTTCTTCAACCGCCCATTGGACGTGGAGGATTGGATGGACTTGCTGGGCCTGGCGGGCCTCGACCACACACAAGGCTGGCAGGAACAAAGACGGCAGATCGCACGACGACGGAGCCAGCGACGCGGGGAGGGAGGTCGGCCCCGGGGAGGGCACGAAGACGCAGAGAGCGGACGCATCACAGTGGGCCCGGATGGCACCCTCCGGGCAGAATTAGAGGCGATCCCAACCCAGAACTAATTCTCCCCACTGTGTTTGGTGCAGGAAACGCAGTCCGACTCAGGGGGTGCCGCCAGCCAGACTGCTGAACCTGCACAGGACGCTTGACTGGTAAACCAGGTGCTCTGAATGTAATGCAGGGGGTCTTGGACATTGTGAGTACCTTTATACTTTTACCTGGGGGGATCAATGCAGCCTGACGAGTTAGAGATGGGGCTGTTCCCCGGAGCAATAGGAGTATAATGAGGGGGGGGGGGGCGGTAAACCTGTTTATCACAGTGACTGTACTATTGTGCCACATTTCAACTTAAGAGGCCGATTGTAGAGTGCTGTGGTGGCCGGCTAGGCCTCGGCCGGGCAGGGCTGCACGGTACCAGTCAGTCGCCTGAAGATCCAACTACGGGGTGAAGGGATTCTTTTGGTCTATAAAATATTCAATTGCTGTGTTTATCTTGTTAATTTACTTATTACAGACTGAAGGGGGGTCTGAGGGGGGGAGTGTCTTTGGGGCGGGGTTCGGGGTCTCCTGACCAGGTTCGGAATGGGAGATGCGGTACTACCGCCTGTGGGTGGGTGATTTTGAGGTTCCTTGTTTTGGTTCTGGGGGGGATGCTGCCGGGTCAATCTATAACTGTGTTTTGAAATATCCAAGGTGTTTACTTTTTAGAGGGTCACGTCGCACTATGGAGAAGGTTTTAATAGGCACCAATGGGGCACTGCGAATTCAAAAATTGCTAACTTATGATGGGCGATACATGTAAATACAAATTTATAACATGGAATGTCAGGGGGCTCAATAATATGATTAAGCGGATCAGAGTGGCCACCTATCTCCGGCGTTATGGGGTCAGTTTTGCATTACTCCAGGAAACACACCTTTGGGGGGACTGCCTTAAGTATGTCCAGCGTAGATGGCGAGGACAATTTTTTGCCACATCTTACTCTGGATTTGCCAGGGGGGCGCTAATTTGGTTAGTAACCGGGGTCCCCTTTAAGGCCATACACCCAAAACTGGATCCGGAGGGCAGGTTTGTAATAGTGGTGGGTACTCTGGATGGGCGTAGTGTATGCTTGGTGAACATTTATGTACCAAATACTGACGATGGGGAGTTCCTAGGCTGAGTGATGGGACAGTTGGATATAGACCCAAAAACAGAGCTCCGAGTGGCAGGGGATTTTAACTGTGCATTTGATGGGAATTTAGATAGATGCCCCCCAAAGATAGACGCCAAACCCAAAATGAGAGACGCGATGACCCAGATGCTCCAAAGTTATGACCTGATCGATATATGGAGGCACCGTAACCCTGCTCATCGGGGGTACTCGTGTTACACGCCTGCTGCCAACACTCACAGTAGATTGGATTATTTTTTTCTTCAGGGCATGGTAACGGACCGGATAGAAGAGATCCACTACTTGGTGCGCTACCTATCCGATCACTACCCGCTCTTGCTAACATATTTGGTGGGTGGACCTCGGCCCAAGATCTCGCTCTGGAGACTCAACACGGAGGCGTTAGGGGATCCCACTTACAAGGAGGCTATTTTGCAAGGGCTCGAGACATATCTAGAAGTGAACTGGGGGTCGGCTAGCACCCGGGCGACTGAATGGGACGCGTTGAAAGTGGTCATTCGGGGGACTTGTCAGTTCACTGAGGTGGGGGTAGGACGGGTACTGGAACGGGAACTCCGTCAGCACGAGGACCAATTGGCGGAGATGGAACGAGATTTCCCCACAGACAAAGAGCAGCGACCTGAATGGATGGCCACCCGACAACAGCTGGGGGACACCTGGACCTCGCTGGGCAAATTTAATAGGACAGCCAGCAGGCGAAGATAGTACGTGGAGGGCGACAAAGCGGGGAGGCTGTTGGCGCGTTTAATTAGGGCGGAAACCCAACCCCACCCAATTCTGGCACTGCAGACTGAATTGGGTCAGGTGGTATATACCCAGCAGGCGATTAACGAGGTGTTCCGATCCCTATACAAAATATATTCGGAGTCGCGGCCTTTCGCAGACACCAAGGACACAGAGAGGTACCTCTAGGGTATACAACTGCCCGGTATTGAAGTGGAGAGCCAGGAAGATCTGGGAGGGCCACTCCGAGAGGAGGAATTGCGTGCCGCAATAGCCCACCTGCAAGCAGCAAAATCTCCGGGGATGGACGGATTAGCGGACAAACTCTATAAGGAGTTCAAGGGGATTTTGGTCCCGAAACTCCTTGAAACTGCAATGGAGGCCTACGACCGGGGCTTGCTCCCGGACTCCATGCGGGCGGCAACGATAGTCATGATCCCTAAGCCAGGTAAGGATCCCCTCCTTCCCGGATCCTATAGGCCTATATCCATGTTGAACGTGGACTTGAAAATTATCAGCCAGGTGCTGACCTCTAGACTCCTTCCCTATCTTTGACGTTTGGTCCATGCTGACCAATCAGGGTTTATGCCGGAACACCTTGCGGAACATCCGCCGCCTGGCCCACGTTATGCAAACCTTGGAGGGACGGGCCAAGCAAAGCACACTTGTCTTTTTGGATATCGAACAATCGTTCGATTCGATCCGCTGGGCCTACCTCTGGAAGGTACTTCTAAAACTAGGACTGGGGGAAGGATTTGTAAAATGGGTTCAATTACTGTACACCAGGCCTGTGGCCAGAGTCCGTACGGGTCGATGTGTCTCAGATGAGATACCCATATCGAGAGGAACACGGCAGGGGTGCCCTCTCTCCCCCCTGCTCTTTGCCCTGGCGATGGAGCCGTTGGCATGCCATCTCCGCACGGTGCTTAAAGGCTGGGGCATTGATGCAGGAGCGGTGGAGCATGTGGTGTCCTTGTATGTGGACGACGCCTTGATTTATCTGAGCCAGCCGACACAGTCACTGCCGATCTTGCTGGCCGAGTTATCGCAGTTTACAGCTGCTTTGGGCCTCGCAGTAAATAGGACAACATCCCAGCTCTATACGATTGGACAGCAGTCTGAGTGGGAGGGGGTCCCGCGTCAGGAGATGGGGCTTCCATGGGTAGCCGACACACTCTGCTATCTTGGGATCTGGATTAGTCGAGATTCCGCTGCTTTCTTCCAACATAACATGGGGCGGATAATCCGGGGCTTGAAGGGAAGTATCGCCTTCTGGAACACCCTTAGGCTCTCCTTGATGGGGAAGATTGCTCTCATCAAGATGGTGGTCCTCCCGCGCTGTCTGTACACTATGCAGGGGTCCTTCTACGAGCTATCGCACAGGGTTTTTCGGGAACTGGATTCCCTCCTTATCCTCCTATTATGGAACGGGAAGAGATGCAGGGTGAGTCTGGAAGTCCTGAAGCGTAGGTGGGGCGCAGGAGGATTGGAAGTCCCTGATCTGGAGCTGTATTACTTCGCATCATAACTGCAACATACAATTGCATGGTTGGATACAGACCCCTCCTGGGAGCGGTCCTTGCTGACAGGGATTTATGGGAGTGAGCAACTGGGAGCGCTGCTGTGGCAGGTGGGGGGGCGGCGAGATCACATCCCCCCACTGATACGACTAGCGGCCGCGATCTGGGATAGAGTGGTGAGGCAACACATCGGTAGCAAGCCGTTCGCCCCTGACTTAGATCTGTGGCTGATGCCACCCTTTGCCCGGATTGCACGGGTCATGTCCACAGATAAATGGATGGAGGGAGGCTGTCTTATGCTGGCTGATTTATATCCCGCCGATAAATTTATCTCTTATCAGTAGGCAGTCACCGCCTTCGAGCTTGGACCAGGGCAATTCCTTCAATACGCCAAATTAGCGGCAACTGCGCGGCAGCTGTGGCCCACATTTCCGGAGGCCCCGGCACACACCCACACTTTAGTCACTATGTTGGCAATGGCGGGGGGCCGGAAGTTCGTGACTCATCTCTATAGGGCTCTGAGGGAGGATAAACGGCTCCGGCCCTTGGCGATAGAGGATAAATGGCAGCAGGCGTGTCCGCAGGAGATCACTCCCCGTGAATGGGAAAAGATACACGAAAGTGTGCGGAAGGTGTCCGTGAGCAATCGCTTTAAACAAATTCAATATAATATTATACATATGACCTACCTTTCCCCTAAACGTCTTCAGGTTATTGACATTGCCAGGGATTCCCATTGCCCGCGATGCCGCAGTCCCCTGGCAGACTTTGTGCATATGGTGTGGACGTACCCCATCCTTCAATTATACTAAGTGTCGGTTCTGGAGATTTTGACGAGGGTGTCGGGATGGGTATAAGATGTAGACCCGCGCCCCTGCCTCCTGGGCTTAATCCCCCGAGATCCTAAACGAAAGGTGAGCAGATGGTTCCTAATGCTAGGCCTGGTTACAGCTCGACGTCGTATTGCAATTCACTGGTTGTCCCCACAGGGCCCGACGCTGCTGAAGTGGAGGGCAGATCTGAGGGAATGGGCCCTGGTGGAAGAAGAACACATGAGGCATACGAGGAGGGATGGGAAGCTACCTGAGGGCCTACAGGCTTGGGGGTAATGTTTCAGGAGTTGGTGAGACAGGATGCCCTGCTGACGCAAAACAGTTTGGACTTGGTCACCTTGGGGCAAGGGGAGGCTCAGACCCAGGACAATGTGACACATGATGACCCATCATAGAGAGCGGATGACATAGACCCTATTATTTTTATTATTTTCAGGACGCGGCAGCAGGGGAAGGTGGGGGGGGGTTTGGGGGAAGGGATAGGGGTTGGGGGAGTGGGGAGGGGGAGAGCCTATACAGTTCAGTAAGGTTTTCAAGGACAATGCACCTACATAAGGGGCAACCAAGGGCCCCCCATCATCCTCGCTACTGTACTGTAACCGGCCGATTGTTGGAAATGATATGAGGATTTATATGTATAGGGCGAACAAGACGTATGATTATTTTTTTTTAAACAAGTTTTATTGAAGATTGTTTACAAGGTGCAGGCCTCTGTACTCCAGAGGTAACCACAGGACATTATAACCACATCAAATAATGCGCAATCTTGTTTTCAGCTGAGAGAATAAGTCAACCATTATGAAATACAAAATAACTCGTGGCCCCCCTAGCCCCTTCCCATACCCCAAACGCTCCCTCCGCCCGTGCCCTTCCCCCCCCAGTCTCCCTCCCCCCGTCGCATGGTCATCTTCCCCGTCTCTGGTTCTGTGACAGATCCCTGAACACTTGTATGTACCTGTCAGCATCCACTCATCCCACCTCTACCAGCGGGTCTTGATCTACAGGAGGCTCTAGCCAGAGGCCTCAAAATTCGGCCCACCTCTACCATATTTTATAGTGTTTTCGTGGACAGCCTCTGGCCATGAAAATTGGTTCTTCTAGTCCCATGCAAAAATTAAGCCTCCTCTTCCATGCCGCAATCGCCGGGGCTCGGGTATCTTTCCAGGCTCTCGCTACATCCCTCTTGGCCAGCGTAAGGCCCAACAGAAGCAAGTGCCTTTTGTACACATTTCCTCCTACCCCGTCCATGACGTGCAGAAGCCCCAATCGTGGTGTACGAGGGAGTTCCCACCCCAGCACTTCAGACAGGCAGTCCCACACTCCCTTCCAGTGACGGGCAGCTCCACACCGTGTGAATGAATGTCCCCACCTCCTGTCCACAACGCAAACAGTCCGGGGACGCTATGAGACCCGCCCTCCATAAGCGATGCCTGGTAAAATACGCCCTATGAAGGTACTTGAATTGTATCAACCGGAGGCGTACTGAAATAGCCGCGCCCCTAGGCCCTGCCAGCGCCTCCCTCCAATCCTCCTCATCTAGGGCCCCTACGTCCAACTCCCAGGACTCCTGTAGCTTCTGTAGTGACGTGGAACAATGCGTAACTAGGGTTTGGTATATACTGGATATCTTTTTGGGACCTAGCTCACCCATAAAAACCTTGGCCTCTATAGGGCTAAACTCGGGGAGAGATTCCAGTCCCTCTAAGATCGGGGAAAGGGCGTGGCGGAATTGGAGGTAGCGAAAGAATTGAGTACGGAGCATACAAAACTCCTGGCTTAATTCCTGAAACGACTTAAGTGTCACCCCTGATACTACATCTCCCAGTGTGGAAATCCCAATGTTATCCCACCCCCCAAATCCCTGTAATGCAACTAGTCCCGGGAATCTACCATTACGCCACAGGGGGGTTTCAGCCGTCAACTTGTTCCACCATCCCATGCGCTGCAGAGCTTGCCTCCAAATTTGAAAGACTAACTGCGTGTCTGGTGGCAGCAGCTTTCGTAGCTGTGCCGCATACAGTAATGTATGAAGCGAGGTGGTCTCCATGAGATGGCGTTCCAACGCATATGCAGGGTCCCTCCTGTCCCCGTACCACCAACCGTTCAACACTAGTAGGTGGGATGCCTGGTAATAGGACTGGAGATCAGATGTCGCCAATCCGCCACAATAGGAGGAGAGGAAGCATGTTCGCACCACCACGCGTATGGCGCCCCCCAACCATAGGAACTGTCCTAGGACCGCGTTGACATGCCTGAACCACTGGGAAGGGACCGGGTATGGATGATTCTGTAGTTGGTAAAGCAACCTGGGGAGGGCCACCATTTTAAATATCGCCGACCTTCCATAAATAGTCAATGGCATACGGGACCAGAGTTTGATATCCGCCTTAGCCCGTTCCCACACAGGCATTACATTCCGCTCCCAAGCAATCGCTGGGACCTCAGATAGGAAGGCACCCAGGTATTTTATGCCCCCCATTACAAGACGTATGATTTGACCTTACTCGATTTAATATGCTGGAGATGTAAATAGAAAAATATGGCAAATAAAGTTTAAAACAAAAACCACAAAAAAACCTATTGTATCCTTTATTGCATTGTAATTGCATTTATATAGCGCTTACTACCCCTGACGAGGCGTCAAAGCGCTTTTCCGGGGAAGAGCGCGCTACTCCGGGACCCATAGAGGATTAGTGTTCAATTAGTATAATGAAATATGAAAGTAATTTTAAGTGGTGGATAGGTTAGTTAGTTATTTTGATTCAGAAGGATGTTACCCCTGAGGGGGTGTTGAAGCGCTTTTTTATTTTATTTTTTTGGGGGCAAGAAGCACGCTACTCCGGAAACCCATAAAGGATTAGTGGTGAATTAGTATGGAGAAATATGAGAGTAATTTGAGAGGTGGATATTAATCAGTTATTTGGAGTGAGAAGGATAGCGGAGGGATAGAAGGGGAAGAAGGGTTTGCATTCATATAGCAACTGTTACCCCTGATGGGTGTTGAAGCACTTTTCTGGCGAGTAGCACATTACTCCGGAACCCATAAAGGATTAGAGTTGAAAATTAGTATAGTGAAATATGAAGTAATTTGAGTGGTGTATATGTTATTTGGTTATTTGGATAGAGAAGGGTAGGTGGCGGGATAGAAGAGGGAAAGAGGTTTGTATTTATATAGCACTTGCTTACCCGGATGGGGTTTTCAAGCTCTTTTTTGGCGAGTAGCACGCTACTCTGGAGCCCATAAAGATTAGTGTTGAATTAGTATAGTGGAATCTGGAATTTAAGAATTGAGCATGTTAGTCTGTTATTTTGATTGAAAAGGATAGTGGAGGGATATAAGAGTGAAGGATTTGGATTTTTTTTGTTGTTGAGGCTTTTGGGGTTTTGGAGGGGAAGAGTCAGAGGGAAGAGTTTTGAAAGGTTTGTTTTGGGGGAGCGGTATAGTAAAAGAGGTGTTAGATGATAAAAGGAGGGGTAGAGTCTAGAGCGGTTCATTTTGGGGATCATATTAGTGGTATGGGGTTTGGGATGAATGAGAGAGTGGATGTAGAGGATATATTGGTAGATGTATCGGGTGAGAAATAGGGTAGTGCATTCGGAAGGGTAGTGGAAAGAAGTTTGAGATGAGTCAGAAATTTGGGCTAGAAGATATATTGAGAGAAGTATAGGCTGAGAAATAGGGTAGTGCATTGGAAATGCTAATTTAGAAGAAAGCGATAAATATATAGATCTATAAGTACATTTAAATTATATAGATGCATAAAGGAGGTAAGTATATGTAGATTAAATATATTGATAGAGGCACAGCATGAGAAATAGGGTAGTGCATTGGATATGCTTTTTCAGGTAAAAAATAACAACACACTGATCCAAGTACATGGAAGGTACATAGATGCACAATGGAATATATTGTTTACAAAAGTGTTGCCCCATAGAGGAGTCAGTAATATATACTCCTCTCTCTGTTCTGGCACTTTTTTCTCCACTGAGCTAATAAAGTGGGCAGAGATTATGTTCAGGCACACTGTGAAATTACCTATACATACCACCCTTTTACCTATACCTGGCAAAAGTCTATTTAATGACCAATGATCCTGCTTTATGGAAACCACTAATATTCCGGGCACCTGACTGGTTATTTTAAACACTGTGGCCAGCACCAATCTGGTCTTTGTGTCTATCCTGGAAACCTCATCTTGAATCACAGATGAAAGCAGTGCAGCTGTTCTTATAGTCCTGCACCTTTTAGAAGCCTTCGATGTAGTCTAATGCCACACTGTTTTGGAACGACTGCATGAGTTTCGGGTTACAGACCATGGACCTTGCCGAATTTGCACTGCAGGGGTGAACCAGAGTTCTGCTTAACTGCACCTTTATACAACCCACCTTGATCAGGTCTCATGGCTTTAGTTTTTCTCACATGCCACTAACAAACAATTGAACACCTGCTGGGGTGTCAACCCAAGTAACCATCAACACTGTTTTAAGAAATGCCTGTTGGAAGTCACTTCTTGGATGGACTCCAAATAACTAAAACCCAAATCAAATAAAACTGAGATTCCCTTTATTGGAGTCTATCCCATATATTAGTACAGGGACTGACAGCAATGATCCCTGGTTAACTTTGTCAGATAATCAAATTCCACACCTTCTACCCGCAAAACTTGCCATTTGGTAAAATCAAGTCCCCATAAAACCTTTCATTGCCTAAGTGGGCACTGTCGTATGCAGGGGATAAGATGTTGGAGATGTGCAGAGGAAACACAAGCAAAAAAGAAGTGTTCATTGTGTGTGGGAGATTCAAATAACAATAAAAAATACTTTTTGGATGCTCACAGGTGGATGCAGTTGATGTAATGGCAGGAGCCAAGCTATATAACAAAATCCTCCTACCTGCACTGCCATGCTTGTCATTGGTCTTGACAACCTTCGCTCATGTAAGAGCCAAAATGTTCAAACATGCCTCTCTGAAGTGCTGACAATGATTATGTCTTTCATAACCATCTCAAAACTTGGTTATTCACAACAATCTTTACTATTGCACTAGCAATCTCTCTAAAGAGCCTGTAACTCCTCCTGGCTACTGCTGGCCTCTTTTAACCTGAAGTCAGTGCCAAGACACCCCTTTTAAAGCATTCTTTCATTGCTGTGTGTGGTAGGGAAGCTTACTAAATCCTTTGACTAAACTGTTACTTTTTGCTGGATGTTTCCCCTCCACTTGATAACAGAGTATGTGAGACATGGCCCCACACAATGAGATATTGGTATATAACATTGAAACCCTAAGAGTAAATTACAGAGAAAATATGAATTTCATGCCAATAAGCCTCAGTAGATGTTCAAGAACAGCATGTATCTGCTTGTCTGCAAATGTCCCGTCTGTGATGTTCCTGTTCTTAATGTATTTAGTAGTGTTTGAGGTATTGATTTGTGAAGTTCTACAAATCACATTTGTAAGAAAATAACCTGAGTTCAACCCCGTGGTTGATATGGCATAGGGCAGACTGGCTTACCTCAGGGCAATGTATAAACTATTTATGCAGTAGCAAAAACGAAATAAAAGTTAAAATGCAAAATAATAAAAATCCCAAACCATATTAGAAAAATAGAGTAACATTTAATAAACAAAATGCCAAAAACCCACAAAGGGCAACGTGAGAGAAGAATTTTTAAAGATTTAAGTATAAATATTACCAAACAGCACAAAGCGGCAGTGATCATAAATATTTGCACTAGACAGTGGTGTACGGGTCAAATACGCCTGATAGGTTTGTCCTGACCAAAGACTTGACCTCCTGACTTAGTCTTTAAATCCCAGTGCACCACATGAGTACACTTCTAAAGCCACAGCCACCAGGATATCAGGGAAGGCACTTAAGAGACTCACAGGGTCCCGGGAACAGGCCAACAGAAGGGTCCAGTTGTCACTGATCAGCTGGGTACTTCCAGAAAAAGGCCTATTTTAGCTCATTATAGCCTGTAGCTTGAACAGGAGGTCAGTCTTGTGACCCATGGTGTTCACTTCTTTGTCTTACTACAAGAGCTAGCAGGTCTAGTCTTTTGGGCTCCTCTCAGGTCACAAGGTCCAGTCCTCCACTGAGTTTCTCCAGGTCCAGAAAGTTTTCTTAAGTGCCTGGAGATGTCACATTTATGCCTGGTACTAGGTAGCAGATAGGAATGATTTCTGGGCAAGCTCTAACCAATAGGCTAAAATTTCCCAGGGCCAACTCTAAGTCTTTGGCCACACTAAACTTGGGCACTGGGGGATCTGTTGGTAGTGTATTATGGTAATCCTAGTGCCCCCTCACACCCTATACTAAACTCGAGTTTGAGGCAGTCTCTGCACCCACAATAAACCCAGAGAGAGATGTCTGGCCTGACACAAACAGAGTCCTTCAGCAACCAGGCAGTGGATCCACAAAAAATTGCCTTTACTTCCTGTTCTTTCCCCTTTCCAGTGTGCCTTAAGTGTAATATGTGAACCCAGTAGACATACCAAGTAGGATTTGACAGAACGCAAGATTTGACACTGTAGCATCAAAAAGAATAAAAAGGATGCCTACAACCCCACCCTGCCTATTCTGTGGAGTTCAGAGGCATCATCGCTGCTCATTCAGGTCAGTTTATTGCTTACTCCTAGGAGGAATTTCACACCATTCAAGGCAAATTACTGGCTAGAAGCCGGCGGAGGCTTATGTTAATTAGCCTTATGACAGTTCAGGGAGGTAAAAGGTAATTTACTTGATGTTACTTTTCTTTAATAGTTATTAGAAATTCAACTTCACCATTGAATTGGATTTTTAGGCACTATTAAAAATAGTTATTTCTTTCTTTTTTCTAGCTTGTCCCTTTCCTGAGATACAGTATTAATATGTTAATTCATTCTCTGGTTTTCTACATATGACAGCTAGGCTTGCCACAGTGAAAATATCGCTTGGGTGCTAGTCACTGTACGTACATGTTAACATTAAATTTCTGCATGTCCTACTTCTAAATACCATGCTTACTGCCTTCTGGGCTACAAGGCCTACATAAGGGTGACATAAAAATGTTAAAGGAAGATTGTTACCTGCTAAAAAGGTTTATTTTATTTTTAGAGGTTGAATTGCAGTTTTACACTGCTACAGACAGGTTACAATGGTAGCCTGCAGCCCTGTTGCATGCCATTATATGGAACGGGACATAGGTGCTGCAGTCCACTATTACCATTTAACTTCTAGGCCTTGGGTACATTTTAAACCATATATCTAGGGATTTATAGACTAGATAAATATGCTAATTGGATTGGGAGCATGCCAATTCAACCATGTGTAGGGGGAGGGTGAACAGGCGCTTTACTACAGGTTAGCAGGGGTAAAGTACAGCAAAAATATAGGGTCCAGCAAAAGGCAAATAATCTGGGGTGACTATGCAGAAAAGGAGGATTTCCTACAGAATTACAGAAGTTTCAAACGTTTTATGCAATGTTCTATACAATACATTTTTAATAACTCACCCAAATGAGGGATGCTAGATTTCACGGGCCATCACAAATAAACAACCCAATCTAAAGTTAATCCAGCATTGTGCCTTTTTACACAAAACTAATGCATGGTAAATATTGCCGTAAGAGAGTTAATTAAATATATTGTCTTTTTTTAAAGGAAGCTTGGGCTACAATGATGATATGCCTGGAGAAGTGGGAATTCAGGCGGTGAAGCAAAAGAGTAAAATATTGGACTTGACACAAGTTACAAGGAGCCTCTAGGTACAATAATCAAATACAAAAACTATTATATTCTCCAAGACATTAAGAAAGAGACAGTGTAAACAGAAGTATCATAACTTCACTGCTTTGGGGGAAGTTTCAAGTCCGAGCAGTGCGTTGAAAAGAAACATTTCAGACATACAATGCAGCCTTCAAAGCGGTCTTTCCAGATTCCTTGGTTTAATGAAGTCATGTACTGTGACAGGTGAGTGACACGCTGAAAAGTGCTTGCACCTAAAATAAATCAACAGTGATCTTCCAGGGAGTGGACAAAAGAAAGCTTTACTGAGTTTTCAAAGGCATAAGGCCTACCTTTTGAAGGTGTACCAATACCTTTTGAGAACAGTTATCTGGAACTGCGAGACTGGGATTAAAAGTACAGGATTCTCCCCTCATGGATGGGATTTGAAGCATGAAGATCAATTCATCAAGATACTATGTTACTCAAAAGGAGTGTTATATTCACCACATCCAGTGGGTAGGTAAATGAGAACACAGGGAGAGTAGCCTCTGAAATATATATCAGAGGTATTTGTCAGGCTTGAGGTTGGGAGAATAGGATTCACGGGTAGTCTTGAAAGCGTGTGTATAGGAAATGGATGTGAGCTCATTGAAAGAAGAAATGCAGTGTGAGCGGCCAATTAGATGGAGGTACCAAAAGCAAGAGTGAGAAGGGGGCTAGGCACAGCTCGATGATAGAGAGTGGCAGAATTCAGTGATTAGGTAGGAGAACAAACTGACAGACTCTCAACAAGACACAGTTAAAACAGGCCACCAATAACTTTGAAAACTAAGATGAGGATCCTCCATTGAGCTCTTGTGCTGGCAAATAGTGGTGGTGGCGGGGGATGGGAGGAGTGGGATTGATGATATGGGTAACAAAAGATTATTCATTTTGTAAAGTCATCATTGTATACACCGCTCACAAAGGGTACTTAAGGAGACCTAGGAGTAGGCTATTGCATTAATCCACCTTAATCAGTGAATCAATAAGTGACTTAGTAATGTGAAATTAGTGGAAAAGAACAATCTTTTTGATGATGAACAGCTGGAATATATAATCAGTGGCAGACCAGTCTCAGTAATGAAAGAGTATAAATACACAAGAATCAAATAGTACAAGCCTGCTGGGGGAGGGAAGAAGAAAGGAAGAAGCCTTTAGCTGTTAAAGCAGTATGGTCGGACGAGGCTGGTAAGTTGGGCATTTCTATTTTGGACCAGTTCCGCTTTAGGGTTCATTGAGCCCTCCACTGGAATCATTGTGATCAGGCATTTGAAGGTTTGAGTGGAGAGTTGTGCAGTGACCAGAGGAAAGGAGAGTTGAATCGTTGTGTCTTTTGCATGTAGATGAAAGGAGAAGCCAAATGAGGAGAAGCTGGAGTCAAGTAAGATGGCTCACAGTGAGAAAAGCAATATGCACAGGACAGTTCCTAGGGAGTTCTCTCAGAAGATGGTTGGATGAGGGAGGTGCTGAGCACTAGGACAGAGAAGAGTGCTGAGGGAGCTATGAAGCAAACTTTTCCAGAACAGCACTAACAAACCCAAGAGATGTAAAGGTACCAAATATGATCTTGTGATCAAAAGTATTGAATGAGCCATACAGCCTAAGAGTGAGACAATAGATGAGAGGCATTTGTGGAGGGCAGAGAGGAAGAACTTCAAGATATAGGGGAGAATAGTCTTAGTTTAGCAAAGCATGTGGAGCCGCACTATAGTGCATCAGCTAAGTTACATACCTGCAGATTATGAGTCAATTGGTTGAAGATCAGCCTTGCAAGTGTTTTTGAAAAAATGACAGGAGAGAGCTGGGGTGGTAGGTGAAATGAGATGACATGTCCACTATCATTTTGTTTCAAAAGTGGTAATGCCACAATGAACTTGAAGCCTGGAGCACACACCCTCGTACTGAGGGAGAGGATGAATAGCATAAAGAAAGAGAGGACGGTTGGGACACATGAGAGTAGACTGTAGCCAGTCTTGATTTGTTAGCAAAAAGCCCTCTGAATGCTGGGCATAATATACCATACGTATAATATTAAGAAAAAAAGTGAGCTACAAGTGCCAGAATTTAAACCAACTGAAGAGCCAAAACCTTCATGGCATGGGGCTAATTGGGAACATACATATCCACCATCCACCTCTAAACACCTCAGCAAATGGCAAATGCTTCGCACTATCCTTTATTAGTGTTCTGACCATCATTTTACTAAATTTTTATACAAAAAGGACAAGTATCTAAACCGTTAAATACAATCATCCACCATTCCGGTCCTTACTGCCAGAATCTAATAGATAAAAGCATTAAGAAGAAGAAGTTGTGATGCAATCTAATTCACAACCCTGCTCCTTTCCTAGGGGCCCATGTCAAAGTTAGACTTAAGCAGCAATAAGCTTGGAAAGGTCTGTCTTCAGGCTAATCACGTTTAATGCAAAATCCAGACATTAAGCGTGCATGCAAACACATTGTCATGCCACATTCTAGAGCCCATTCCGTTCACTTTAGGGGCACCTTGTATCAAAGTGATGCTGTAAAATAGCACGGTAAATAACAGGCCTGACTACCCGACACAGTGGTTATCACATAGGAACTCTAGAGGATGCATAGATGTTTGTGTATTCAGCAGATGTCGGCATTAGGTTCTGGGGTACTCGAGGTCTCTGCTGCAGCACATTTAATTTGAAGGTTATAGGCTTGAATACTAGAAGACAGCTCAGCGGGTTCATGCAAAGGATAAAGAAGAGCGGTCAGCTTGTCACATGCTCAATTCCTGGTAAAACAGTTGAATGGGTATGCACACACCCTGAAAATACCAGCATGTAATCCACAGTGTATAGCTTTCAAATTTTGCAGGGCAAAGTCCAGCCTTTTTTTCTTATGAGAGTGGCCAACTGAGTACCACCTATTATTACAAAACAAGAAACAATTACTGCTATGTTATGTGCTCTATGTATCATTATCACCTGTACAATTATTATTCAAGTAGTCCCACAATTATTACATACACCACAGCACATCTTCACCATTTTGCACAGTCACTTTTTCTATTCCATTTTTTTCATTTTTATGAGGACAATCATTTGACTTCTCAGAAAGCTAAGCATTTACGAATAAGTTACCTTCCGTAACACCTTATCTGGTAAAGACTACCTAGCAGCGGATTCCGGCCCTCCTTGCTCTTCGAAATGATTTCTGTATAGGGTCACCCTTCTGGGGTCCTTTGCATTGAGCACCATTGCATCACCCCTCTGCGCCGCTCCATGCTTCTGGTGTGGAAAGTCACAAAAAGAAACCGATGTTGCATGCTGAGGTGGCATCCATTTAGGCACCGCACATGTCACTTCCAGCGTGGACGCCACCACCGATGCGGAGCTTAACAACACACCTTTCGGCATGCAGGAGTACTGCTCAAGATTTTCCGGATCCAGTCTGACACCTGCAGAATATTCTAAAATAAGGAATCTGTGGCTATTAGCCTCTATCAGATATATAAGTTGACCTCTTACCCTTCTTATAAATAAAGACATTATATTCTGAGAAGGATGGGATGGCATCCTTCTGAGTTTTACTTCTGACCCCTCAGATCCACAGCCATTAGGACACTTAACTACTCAAAATGAGAATGACAAAAAAGGGTTAACTGATTGTCATCCATCAGCAATTAGAGAGGCCATCTCTCTTTCACTCTACATAGGGGGGGCATCTTTTATTATTGGCAGCAATGAGATTCTGCTACGTCCAGTGTCACCGCCTGCTCCAGTTGTCCCTAAAAATGTGCCT
The DNA here is from genome assembly GCF_964261635.1 of Lissotriton helveticus. NCBI lineage: Eukaryota > Metazoa > Chordata > Amphibia > Caudata > Salamandridae > Lissotriton > Lissotriton helveticus. Next base: position 1,090,120,171 of record NC_136065.1, read on the forward strand.
GAATGCAAACGTCATGGCAAGGTGCAGCACAGACTGTTCTAAATGGGACAAAATGGTTCTTTAGAGGAAGCTGTTTCAACCTTAGTAGTCTCTCTTGTGTCTATGCCTGTCCTAGAACACTAACACAATTATCATTATAGGCAAGTACCGGGCACCAAGTTGCTGGACAGGAGACTGAAGTTGCATCCTCCAGGTCCTGGGGAGGACGGCCCGCATAAATAATTGAGTATTGTAAAAAATCTAGATTAATAACTGAAAAGTGTTCATCAAAGATACCATTACCAATTATTAACGGCTTCAAGATTTTTTAATTAGTGATCTTCACTTCATCAGATAAGTTAAACAGAAGTGCTATAAGACTAAATGACTTGAGCAAGATGACACTTTTTTGTCCGGGGGGCGGGAGGGCGGTGGGGTGGCGCTGGAATTCAAATCCAGTTTGTTTTCTCTCGTGTTAAAAAAGAAACAGATTTTGGAAAATTAATGTTTGTAATGGTCCAATTGTTAGGTAATCAATCGACTGAAAAGAAACACAGAGCCAGCCCTAAAACCAAGCACGCACAGGCATTTGCCTGGGGTGGCAGGAACTCAGGGGCAACAAAATGATTTAGTCCCAGGAAAGCCTTACACCCGAGGAGTATTAGCAAAATACCCATGTCTGATTAAAGATGCTAACGTGTTAAATGAGTTCGGTAGAGTGGTTAAATGCGAATATTGAGGTGTATATATATGGCTGTGACAAAAAAAACTCTTCAAGAAATACAAGCCAAGCACGTTCTTTAGTCTGAGTGAAAGGTGTGTGGCTTAAATGTGTTGACCAAGATACCTTCAGGTTTATTTCAACTGCTTTCACTTTGAATAATTTCTAAGCTCTGTTATCCATTTACTTGTGAAAGAGATATGTGAATTAAAATGCAGGAAAACTGAATATATTTACATTCGTATGTGGATTTTGTTTCTTCTGTATGGTGCTTAAGCAACCAGAAGGCATACTTTTTTCTGATTCCCAGACATCAACCTGATGAATTTAAGATGAATTTAAGATCTATATGTGACCAAAATAATGCAAAGCTTCCTAAAGCAATCTCTTCATCAAAATCTGCGTTATCGAGGTGGGGCCGATATACCAATGGCGTAGCACCTGTGATGTCTGCTGACATATGTCTTCTTGGAAAGAACTATAGGGTCTATCTGTAATTCAAAAAATATATTATTGGTAATGGTTCTCGTTAAGTGTACTGTTAAACAGCGGAAGGGGGCAGGGTGACACTGCATAGGTGGCCATTTTTTTTGCAGGGCAGCAAAAGCATTCCAAAGTGGTCCCTTTGCTTATCTCTGCGTTAAAATCTTTAGCTGATGGGACATTTTTCTTACAATTGAAAACCTAAAGAAAATCAATATTTGCTCATTATGGTGAGCAATACAATTCCCTCCTGCGCTGCTCATGAACTCATAAATGACATCACAAAAGACACATTCAACCGCAGGTGACATTCCCATTTTACACCATTCAGATCACCACAGATTCTGCTGGGCTTTACGAGAATGGTAAGGGAGCAGAGGCTAGCCTGTCATAACACCAGAGGTATTCACGGGTTGAGAGCGAGAGGTTCCTGATGCCAAATCACACTTAGGAGGTTACTAGTGGGCTCTGGGCACCTGTCTGGTTGTCAGCCAGGCTCTCCTCTGAACACCCAAGCCCCAAGAGATTCCCAAAGCATGCTAACTAATCATTGGGTACATGTCCCTGTTTTGTCTAAGTCATGCACTTAGGTCTTATCCTAATCTCCCCTATTCCCCAACACCAACTGGAAAAGGCATTCAAGCATGTTCAGTGAGATCTCGGTGCATGGGTTATCCAGGTACTACAAGACCATTCCACCGATAGGCAATAGTATTAATCCTTGCCCAGTGTTCTCTGGCTGCAAACCTTATAGTCGAAACCAATGAACATCCTGGTGTACAGCTCACTACAATTCCCCTATAGCCAGCACATGGCTTGGCTTTCAGACATGCCCTATATTGAGAGCCCAAGTCGCCATAGCAGTTTTATTGAAGTTAGTGATGATTTAATTTCTGATGGGACAGGTCATGACTAGTACATTCAGGGAACATATTAATGCACCGTTCTTCACAACTTTTCAATGTCTGTTTTTCAGGTTTTGTATCATAACCGCGATGCCAATTCAACTGGTTGTTAGGGGAATTTAAACTTTTTTTCAATGACAAATGTTATGTTCTCCCTGAAGCAAAGAATCCTAACTTTTCTTTGATATTTTTCAGGGAATTGTTCTAAAGTTATGCTTTAGTTCCAAGCCAAAGAACGAAAAACGCTCTACAGCTGTAATATGCTGCATGCAAAGCAAAAAGCGTTTTAAAAAAACCTATGAAATTGGCAACTGTCACCTTCACAATCATGCCCAGCCAAATGTCTGCTCATTTCCTTTAAGTTCAACAGTCAGGTGTGGTAGTCTTGGTGGTGTCTATTAATGATACATTCCATGTATTTTTAGTTAGTAGACCAGTCCATATCCTTCTTTAAAGTGTGCAGAGGAGGGGAATTTCTGGGGTTTTGTAATGATGGGTAGTTAGGCTTGCTGTTAATTAATACTGTTTTCAGTGCTTAACTTGTAAAGGAATAAGTGCCGGGCCCAAAATTTTGTTCAGAAGACCACGAGTGGCACTATCAAAGGTCGGGGGTGCCGAATATCAATTCTGTATTGTCTTGATTTCACCTCATGGCCCCTCCTTCACTCTTGCAGGTTCTTTTTCAACCCTGCGTTCTCCCTTTGTCATTGTTTTTCCGTCTTTCTCTTTCTCCTCCCTTCTACTTTTTCTATTGTCTCTTTCTTGCTCTTGATCAAAGTATATTGAGCAAAAAGAAGAGCCGGTCCGTGGGCCCCTTCTGTAACCACCAGCTTAAATTAAGCACTGGCTGTTAGTAATACTTAGTACTCCCTAGAGTGTGTAATTTCAATAGCTTATAAAGTCCTCGAGCTTTCATTTGAAATCTACAAACCTAATAAGTCTGTGAACGTTTTGCAAAAGTTTGCAAACACCAAAACATGAAGGGAACATATTTTGTGGCAAATAAGAACATTTTATTCCCTTGTGGGATAACCACTGATGTCCTCTTTGGTAGCTATCAACTGGCATTACATTCATGTAGGCCACATTTCTCTAAAGCAGAGGTCTTCAAACTTTTGGATGCCGAGACCCCCCTGTCAACATTTTTGAGCGTAAGGACCCCCTCCTGACAAAAATGTCTAAACCTCTAGGTTATGAGGAAGGTGAGGACCACATTATGCGACAGGCTTGACTAAATTGTGTGATTAGAAAATGTAAATAATGTTCTGTGATGCTGCGTATTTTGGGGGTAGCATTGCTTTATTATTTAGAATTTTTTTAAACACAGTAATACTGAGGAAAGATTTCCCCCCATCACTACCAGTTTATAACCAAAATACAGCAATTAACATCAGAAAGATGTCTAGTCAACCTCTGTGAAGGGCCTCCTAATCCGCAGGAATACGCGCTGCCACATTAGAAGCTCACCTGGCCATGGCCGGGAGCAGCAAGGGTCCATTCAAACCGTGGCGGTCTTGTGCAGAGTTAAGCAGTTTACCCATGCCCCTTTCCTCTCACCCCCTTCCTTCCATCCCTCTCTCCTCTCCCAGCCCCGGAAACCTCTCTCACATGGCAGGCAGATGGTTATTAGCCCCAGGACACCTTTTGGTAACAGTAGCGCACTACAAATGTAAATAATAGGCAGAAGCAGGGGATCCACTAGACCCGAACTTCGGGGGGGGGGGTTAACACACCCAGCCAGGGCTTGTCCAAGCACTGGTCGCGCATGGTGCAACAGTCTTTCCACCTTCTCCATGAATCCCCTCACTACCACTCACCAACAATACACCTCATCTCTCTATAGCACCTGTCTGACAAACATTTCATTTTTTTATAGCGCTACTCATAGTTTACTCACACTCAGTTCTGTGATGTGCTTGGTACATCTTCTTTGTATCAAGCACTTTAACCTTCTGCACTGTGTGGGTGACAAGAGTGCCCATGTGACTGCACAGTGAGCAATGTAACAGTGTGAGAGTAGGGTAAAAGTTGTGACTGCAGGGTGAGTGAGGTGACCATATGAATTTGGGTTCGGCTGTAAGTGCAGAGTGGGACGAATTACTGCATGGTTAGTGATGGCCCTGTTTGAGTGAGCTACAGATTGAGCAGTAAGGGGGGGACAGGTGAGTGAAGTGTCACATGAGTGCAGGGTGAGAAGTGTGCTTGTGTGACTGCAGGGTGAGGTACAGAGAGAACAATGCAAGTGAATTTTTAGTGCAGAGTGATCACTGTGAGAGCAGGGTGAGCGGGTGAATGTTGTGAGTGCATGGTGATCAGTGTGAGTGCATTGTGATCACTGTGAGTACATTATGATCACTGTAAGTGCAGGGTGAGTGGGTGAATGTTGTGAGTAAATGGTGATCAGTGTGAGTGCATTGTGATCAGTGTGAGTGCATTGTGATCAGTGTGAGTGCATTATGATCACTGTGAGTGCAGGGTGAGTGGGTGAATGGTGTGAGTGCATGGTGATCAGTGTGGTGAGTGAATTGTGATTACGGTAAGTGGAGGGTGAGCGGTTGAATGGTGTGAGTGCATGGTGATTGGTGTGAGTGCAGGGTGAGCGGGTGAATTATGTGAGTGCATTGTGATCAGTGTGAGTGCATTGTGATCACTGTGAGTGCAGGGTGAGCGGGTGAATGGTGTGAATGCATGGTGTTTGGTGTGAGTGCATGGTGATTGGTGTGAGTGCATGGTGATTGGTGTGAGTGCATGGTGATTGGTGTGAGTGCATGGTGATTGGTGTGAGTGCATGGTGATCAGTGTGAGTGCATGGTGATCAGTGTGAGTGCATGGTGATCAGTGTGAGTGCATGGTGATCAGTGTGAGTGCATGGTGATCAGTGTGAGTGCATTGTGATCGCTGGGAGTGCAGGGTGAACGTGAAAGTGAAGGCGAGAATGAGAAGTGAGTAGTCTGAAAGCAGGGTGCATTCCCAGAAACTTGAAGCGTAGGGTTTCAGATAGAAGTTAAACTATTGCTATAATGGCATTAATCAGGGTTCGAGGGTGGAGGAAATAAATAATGTGCTGATCCTGCAACAAACTTCCAGTCTAATGATTAGGGTTACCAGCTCATTATTTTGATGGCCCAAAAATAAACAGCTGTATTTTTTGCACTTATCTGTGAATACTTAGAACAGCAAATAGAAATAGAAAGCACTTTTAATTGTGTTCTAGGGATGCCTCAATGATCCATGACTAATAATTAAAGAAAATAAAGACAGAAAAGTCACATAATAATACATACTTTTTTATTTATAACTCAATTTAGTGTCAAGAGCAGGTCTCTGCAGGATCTTTAAACAACACATAGCAGGCATGTTTCTTTTGGCAACCCAACTTTATATTTCTTTTCATTAAATGCATTCTCGCACTACAGCAGTAAGTGTAAAAATACAAATGTAAGGAATAGGCAGAGTGGGGGCCCAGGGGGTACTGGAACCATAAAAAAAACTAAGTTTTGGTAATCAGTTAACAAAGGCATGTAAATATGCTAATGGTCTTTAAAGACCTGTGAAAAACTCGGGCGGAGATAAGACTCCAGACACTGCCCAGCCGAGGCCCCAGGAGCGCGAGCTGCACTGCAGCAGCCCGGGCTGAGACACAGGATGGGGAGGAGGGGGGCTGAAGCCCTGGAGGCCAGGGCAGAAGTGACACTGTGATGGTGTGGCCCCCTTTGCATCGCTCCACGGCCCCCCTGGGGGTCGCGCCCCACAGTTTTAAGACCCCTGCTCTAAAGAGTAGCTCGTGAGCTACTGGAAGCTCTCTATCCGCCTTCGGGTGGCTCTCCTGTCTGTCCGCAACCCAGACGAACAACATTAGAAGCTTTTGTATATCCGAGCCACTGCGCGATTCCTCTCCCTGCCCTCTGTCTGCCATAGCGCCGGGACACCCCGCTGGGGGTAGCTGCGCGCTTAACAAATGCCTTTATTATTATTATTATTATTGCACTTACTCCCAAACTGAAGAGTTTATATTCAAGACGAAAATGTGTGTGTTTTCAGAACTCAAGGTGTTTGTAGAAAATGGTGGGATTTTCAAAATGCATTTAAAGCCGTTATTTGAATGATAAATCATGTGGCACTGGAAATAATTATTACTAGTATTATTAGATTGTTGCCACAAGGATTGCAGGTATGCTGTTATATATTACCTATGTAAAGGCATTCCAAATTGACAGAGCCTTGTTTACGTTACATCCAGCAGTCCTGGCTGGTGCATTGAGGTAATCACTGCAGGCAATCTTGGTATAAGGTGGCCACTAATATAATCTTGTCTGATGTGTTCACTATCACAATACGCATAATATTGATAGCTTGGGATCATTTTAATTCAACAAAAGTAGTTCTTGTAACAGAAAAAGTTGGACACCCCTAATCTAAGCAAATTTGTATTTGTTAGTAAGGCATGGTCACGTAAAAATACGTCAAGTTACACACAGCCGATCAACTTTTAGTGTTTCTCTAAGGGGTTTAACATACCTGGGCGCCATTTCTACTCAGATGTGCACAAACTCTATTTTTAAAATGACAGCACAACTACTGGACAAAACTGAATCAACATGACAAAAACACACAAAGTGTCAGATTTGGTGGCATTCTGTACTAATATTTTTACAAGATCCTGAGGCCAAATATTAACATTGAGACTTTGTATAAACTTCTGTTTTAGTATCCATCATAACATTTGACCTACCTTGATGAATGAGTGCAAACGCTCATACATAAAACTCCTTTATCAGGACCATTGCAGTGGTCGATATGTGTTGGTTTTTTTAATTTAAGAAAATTGCATATTTGTAAATAAACCTAGTATTGAATTCCAAGAGTAGAGTAATCTTTCTGTTTTGGGAGTTTGTGTTACATAGCCGCTTTAGCAACAATGACTTGTACCCTCAAAATAGATGGGCACTGCAAGACTACTTTGATGACATTTGATGAAATACATAACACGCATATAAACACATTACCTATTGGCGATTGGTAGGACCTAGTTTCCATAGGAAAATAGTTTTTTGCTTTGCTAACAACTTTGGCACCATTTTATGAATCTTCACTACATTTTCAAAACTAGTTTGGTAGTCACTTCAGCTGCCGTCTGGAAAGTTTCGGGATGATCCATCAAGCAGGATGTCCCTAAACGTGTTTCCCCCATGCAATTTCCTGGAGGGATTTTAGGCATGACTACAGCCCATACCGTTGAATGTAATTACACAAAATTTGGCAGAAAACTAGATCTTGGTCATAAAAGTGTGCTTTTTGTGATTTAGTGTAAATCTGTTCAGTAGTTTTGAAGTTGTTAAAGTAAAAGAATTATGTATATCGAGAGATGCAGATCCGGGCGGATTCGCGGATCTACACCAACAGCAATGCCGTGATTGGCTGGCCGCAACCCGAGAAGAAAGTTGCAGCCGCCATTTTGTGGATCGAAACATGGTTCGCGGGGGGAAAATAAAATGTAAAAGTAATAGAAGGGGTCAGGGCAGAGGTACACTGACCTTATGGAACTGATAGAGGGGTCTGTGAGGGACCCCTCATGGGCAAGAAACTGTCTAAAAGTTGATCCGCGGATCCACCTGCTTCCTCATGAATGCAGGCGTATTAGGGTGGATCAGCTGATTTTAACCTTCATTTTTACACTTTTTGTTTTGAAATATTTAATAAGTATGAATGTGTGAATAAAATATATTTATAAACTTGTGAAACGTATATTAGTACATTTAACTTATGGGTTAAATCATTGCACAATTTGCACACCAAATGGTGTACAAAGGGTGAGGGTGTCCAAGAAAGTGGGGAAACGGTTGGAGACCTTGGAGGGACTTTAGAGGCATGTAGGGTGATAATCAGTGTTGAAGGGCACCCAAAGTGACCACTGTGGTAAATAGTTTGAATTGAGGCCCTGGCTCCGGAAAGTGTAGACTACCACATGGATAGATATCATGGACACTGAACTGATACCTACTGACTTATAATTTCCTGTATAAGTAACCTAATAATTAATTTGTGATCCGTGCTAACTGCATGATGCAAAATCAATAAAAAGATGCTTTTAAAACAACAAAATGTATCTTTTAAAAATAAATGTGAAATGCACTGAAAAACCAAAGGTTACAGGGACGTTATAGTTGAGAAATAGCATTACAAAAGAGTAGAAATTAACTGAAAAAAACAAAGATTAAATGGATGTTATAGCTAAGAAACAAAATTTTTTTAAAACTTTCCAATTCACTGAAAAAAACCCAAAGGTTACAGGGACGAAGCCATAGAAATTCAGCACTTATAGGTATTTCAAGTGACTAACTCGTGACCTCGTCATTTACTCCTAATTACCCCCCATATTAAATCACTCATGACATCTTCTATGACATCATTAATAATATCACTGCTACATTTGCAGGGAAATTACTAATGAGTAAACAGTGCATGGCAGGGATGTGAGATATAGTTAACTTAGGGCACGAGTTATAGTTACTTGAGATAACTATAACTGCTGAATTTCTATGGTTTTGCGTGTGTAAAATCTGAATCTAGCTATAAAGTCACTGTAAACTTTTTTTGTGCGAATATATATATATATATATATATATATATATATATATATATATATACACCCACACACATACATATATGCATAAATACATGTATCATATATACGCACAAATTCATATTCACATATTATACACACACCGAGTTTCCCATGCACTTTTTCATAGGAAGTTTAGAGAGCTATACATAAGAAAATGGCTGACATTTGGCAGGAATCTAGATTTGTACTCAGAAAGTGTGCTTTTTTGTGATTGTTTGTAAATCCATTCAAGCATTTTCCAAAAATTAAGTTTCAAAGTTTTGTGATATTCGGGCGTCAAAACATCAACAGAAATGTTACGACCGCCATTTTTTGAGGACCCAGTCCCTTTGTCCTGAGTTTAATAACAAACATAAGGTACAAGAGGGAAGTGTAGGTTTAGCCTGACCCCCTGGCCCTTGTGTGGGGAGGGCCCACAGGGACCCCGTGGACCCTTCAAACCCCCAGGGTTAAAATATATATAATTTTTTAATGCGGCCGCTTTCTTCGGTAACTTGTAACCTCACGATGCACTACTTATGACCTCTCATATTACATCACTCTTGATTGTTACATCACATCATTGACAATATCACTGATGACGCCTATGAGGGTCAGGTACGTTTAGCCGGTAAATTTCAGAGTTGTATTTATTTTTATGTTAGTTTTTATATTATTGAAAGACCTACACATAACACCACGTTAACTTTTGTTTTCTTTAGTGGATTTTTTTTTTTAACTTTGTATTAGCATTTGTGCTTCAGAATTATACATTTGTTTAAGTGAAAAATCACGTCAACAGCCCATAACAGTTCTCTCCATTGGCAATCAAGGAATACATCATAGAATTCACCATGTTCCGGATGATCCAGTGCAAGCCACATTTAGCAACAGAAATAATAATCGCTTTCCCCGCATCCCCCCTTAACACATCCTCCCACTGCAGTACAATCACACCACACGGTTTTTAGGTAAGATACATGTTAATATCCTATACAATACTACATATGCAATGCAGCTATTAGAGTGTTTTGGCGGTATACAAGGAGTAGTGTCGGTACCTCACTCCTTTCCCCTGGAATCCCTTCCAAGCTATTTAAGCTATGCTCCACCAGTACATCTAAAGCTCATGGACTATTCTCATGGGCCGTTGACAGCTGCGATGGGTCGCAAATGTGACCCCGGGATTCAGTCCATTTCTCCGAAATTTTGGACCATTTCTTGGGACATCCCCCATGTGTATAGACCGCCCTCTCTGCCACCATCGCCACGTAGTGGATTTTTAACATTATTTAATTTAAGTTAAAATCTTAGTACCTTACATATGTGTAACTTCACTTTAACCTTTGTTTTTTTTGTGAAAATACACACACACACACACAAACACCCCCGCCCCACTCCCCTCTATTGATGGCATGGCACTAAAAATAAATGTGGCCCAATAAAACACATACCCACCCCGGAAGGTCGAAACGCGTTGGCGCAAATTTCTCTGAGGCCAAGAGTTTCCCTTTACTGATAAACACAGTGCATAGTGATAATGCACAACGGGAAAAGCAAGTTGGGAACTTACCCTATAAATATCAGCAGCACTCTGACCTCTATAGGGCCACAAAGTAGTAGGGATACACAAATTAGAAAGAGGACCCAGACATAGGTCTCAAGCTAAATCACCCTAAGAACACTATTCAGGTAACAGCAACAGATGGTTGGAATATTGTAGATTTCTCCTAAAAAATAATGAGGTGTGAGGAGTTTGTAAATATGTTTTGTAGCTAACCATTGATGTTTTGTATTGTCAGTCATTTTTGTGTCTCTCTAAATGTATTATTTGTTCAATCAATTTGTTGTGCATACGTCAAAGCCAAATATGGCGTGTAAAAAATAGCTGTCTTATGTCTTTATGGTGTAACCTGTAAATTAATTATGTCTTCGTGGTGCACATTGTAAATGTATCTGCCTATGTGTGTGTAAAAATTTACATAACCCTAAACAGTAAAAAGACAAACTGCAATTGATCGCAAGTGTGATAAAGATTTACTTTAGAATTGAAAGTTGTGGGATAGCAAATTATACTTAAATAGTTATTTAAAAAGATAATCCATTTAATGGACACCAATGGGGACAAGGTATAGGTTTCTATTCTTGTAAATCGATTATAATTTATGGTCTGGGAGACACACTTCTATGAACAGCACATTTAACCCACTGCAGCCTGATTTTGATTAAATACCTTTTGTTAAAACGAATGCACATGAAAACCTAGTATGATATAAACCATATGTGCACAGGCAGGGAGTTTAATAAGCTATTTATTACCACTGAGAAGCATGGGTGCATCATAACTCAGTCGAGGCCGGCCATATCCAACAATCAATAATAGTAATAAATACATTATTATGCTGTGTATTTAGACAGATAAATGGATAGACAGACAGATAGAACACAGTGTGGTTATGGTTACAACACAAAACCTATTTAAAAAAATGAAATTCACAAACGATTATTCGGTAAACTAACCATTACTCATGCCCTGGCATGCAATGCTTATGAGTTCATATATGACGTCACTCAGGACAGGTTAAATGACATCATTAATGACAACGCTGATGACATCTTAAATAACAGCTTCTGCGATACTATTATGGACATTAGTTTTGATTTTCTAATGATGGTAATGATGAATTTAAATATTTACATCGTTATTTTGTGTACAATCTTTTTTCATAGTACATTGTGTTGGGTCTACTGTTTTTGTGGCAGTATTTTGAAAAAGTTATTAATACTTTTTTATTCTTTATGTATGTTATTTTCTAACAATGTGTTTCTTGTTTTGTAAGAATAGTTAAATGTTTGTATAATATTTACATAAATATATGATGAACTGTGAATGATTACATATTGATGTGCGGTAGAGGTTTGTTAACGTACTTTTTGGTTTGTATGCTTATGTGGATATTAATACATGCTTCATGGTAATACAGTGCAAACCATGATCACATGATACTGGGCTGGAGGAATGTTTTGTATTATGGAAGTGTTTCTAATTTATGGAAAGTGTGTTATTGTATGACACTGAGTTTTATTTTTTTACAGCAGTTGTGTCATAAGTTATGGAGTATGCTTTGTGCAGTCATGGTGCATGTGTGATAGTGATATAGTGGGTGTATTTGCCTATGTTGTTTCTTTTACACTGGCTCACTACAGTTGCAATCTGTCTCAGTATTGTTTTTTTAAAAACAAACTTTTCTTATAAGATTGATTGAAGCAGGTTAATGTGCAAAGGACAGCTAAGCTTCTATAGTGGCTACAATATTATATTACACAGCACATTACATTCTGTATTACATGGTGTATACATACTTAGGTGGATTCATAGTTCAGCAATTACAGTATAGTTAGTTTAACATTAAAGACAGTTACTAAATAATGATATACTTAAAATAAAAATAGGGTGAAATTAGGAGAGTATTGTACCACATGTCTTGTTATGGTGATGCCATCTATGGTATCCTTTCAGAAGTTATAGCTGCTCTTTAACTGCGTTTTCAGTGCACTTTCAGAAGTTGTTTCTTTTTAAACATTCGTTCAGGTGTCATAAGCAAAGCTAGATATAAGATCACCTTTAACCTTTGTTTTTGTTTTTAGGAATTTCTGTGTTTTGTTTAGTATATTTTATTATAATAAACAAAAACACGGCATGTAACTGTACTTTGGACCGTACCTTCTGTTTACAGCTGACCCCTGTTGCCCAGACTTCAACTGTGCACAGCATGGATTTGCTGGCTTGCACCCAGCCCATGTGTATGTAGCACGTTTTGGACAACGTGTAGCCAACTTCCACTAAGCATGGCCCGAAACCCAAGCACAGCAGGAATTGGCCACAGGCCCTGAAAGTTTGCTAAACCCACTAGGGGCAGCTAACCTCCGTTGCACATAACCAAAGTGCATTCATGGATGTAGTTGGTCGCAGGGCTTAACCTACTGCTACGTTCCCATCTACCGCATTGCCTCCATCATTTTCTTGTCTAATGCTATGTCTTTGTGTGCTGTGTATTTTATTGTTTTGTAATGTGAATATATGATTATCCTCATAGTAATGTGAATATATGATTATTTTCAAAAATCCGCATAACTTAATATTCTAACAAAACAAATACTGATGAACATTATCAAAAAAAGTATTTATAAATATAAAAAAAGTTATCTAATTAATAAAATGAAAGTAATCCTCCATTTATTGTGTGATCAGTCCCTTCTATGTGGGCTTCTTTCATTGGCCATTCACCTAGCTTAATTATGGTCGGTTTTTTTGATTTACTTAGCTATAGACCTTTTCCTACTATATTATATTTCCCTATGTATAGCAAGTTTATTGATATATAGGGGTCCCCTATTCTCAAAATTAACCTACTGCTACCCCCAGCTCCCAGCGAACATGGCTCTCGGCTGTGTGCAGAGGAGTTTCGCCTCAAGGCCATGCACCCAACCCCTTCAGCATATGGCCTTTGGCCATGCGCAGTACGGGCTGGCCTATGGCCAGGCCATGTATCCAACCTGCCACTGGCAACTAGCCCATGCTACGCAAGGCCAAAAGCTGTGCACAGCTGGGCTTGGCAAAGTGTAACTGTTCTGCTCCAAATTCTTTTTTACTATGTATTCTTACAGGATTCACAATTCTTATGCTACATTCATAAAACGTGTGCTGGAACCCAAGGAGTGTCCTTGAGACACTTGGAGGGTGTCATATTTGTGTTTCCAGGATTTGCGAAACTGTGATAAGAAAATATTTTATATGAGTCTTAATGCCTTGAGGAAGCAAGTCCCTTAGAGGTCACTCACATTGGCCTGGGAATGAGGGCAAGGCCATTCTGTCAGCTTATGCCGGTTGAATGTTTATTTTTTTCCAACACGGTGATTGGTGCACCATGCTCGGTAATGGCAGCTTTCACTATATTATCTGTGGCAGCCAGCTAGAGTGCAGCAGATTCACGAATTTGCTGCTTGCTTCACAAATCCACTATGGGCGACGGGGCAAAAGCTCCCTTGCCCAACGCTATGCTTCAATGCTTATTTGTATTTGTGAATCCTGTCGATCCGTGAATGAAGAACAGCCTAGATTAATCTAAAATGTAACCTCTTCAAAAGCAGAACCAAAAACTTTAAACATTAATTTATTTGAAAAAACTATTGAACAGATACACACCACTTCATTTTGATACATACATAAATTCAGATAATTATCACTAGTTTACCATATTACGCATGTATTAAAGGAAATTATGATTCAGATATTTCGACTACATTAGATAAATTCTCTCCTTATTTATGTTATTGGAATATTATGAGGTGCTAAGGGAAAAGTAGTTCTGGGTTTTTGTCCTTATCATTAGCTATGACAAAAAGGTGTGCTCAGTTTTAAATAATTAGTAAGTATTGTTATTCGTGCTTATGTAATCATTTATATTCACTCTATTTAGGCCAAATAACACAGTTACCAGATAACCCTCACAAAGCCTATGAATTTAGCTGAACTGTTGATGAACTACTGGCTCGTGCCATAATGAATGATTTTAAAGGTTTCTGAAGTATATGGATGGAAAGATGAAAAATAAAATATTTTAGCAACTTGGCATAGCGGGATTCTGCGCCTAATAATTTTTTGCAACACTGAAATTCTCACAGATGTAATTAAATATATGACATCTCGGCTGCTGTATCCTGCTTTCTCACATTTATGACAAACCAATCAAAGGAACTACCTTCAGTAAAAAAAGTTCTACCTATATGCTAAGTTTGATGTAATTCTGTTTAGCTGTTAACCCCATCCGCGCTAAGCGTTTTACCGCTGTGTGCTAAAGATTCGCAATTACCGCGTTACATGACGAGCTCAGCTCGTCATGAGCGTACGACAGGCGTACCACATGACGAGCTCAGCTCGTCATGAGCGTGGAAGGGGTTAAAATGTCCTTTTTAGGTCTTGCTTACGCAGCACGCATGCGCTGCATAGGAAAGAGACCTTTAGTTATTGGCACAGCTTTCCCTGCAAAAAACGTGCACGCGTTGCAATGCTTCCAATGGCAATGCATGCACGTCTGGCGATTTACTTGCGGGAGCGAGCGGCTGGCGCCATACGTTCTCAAGTATCGCGCATTGCCGCTAGCTCCCGCAAGGGAATCTTGCAGGCCCCCACACGAGGCACGCGCGCCCGCTTGTGCTTGTCGTTGTGGTTCTGAATACAAATGATAGTTGCCTCTAGAACACAGTGACTCAGGCCGGCTTTGTACTGCCATAACTTAAACAGCGGTGGCAAATCCTGAAAACAAAAGGCGCAGGCAAACCCATTGCGGATTTTGTACATTAAAAACACAAATGCTGCACTTTTCTGCAACTCGGCCTTGGTAATCCCATCCAGGCATTCCGTGAGAAACAAAGGAAGCCGTAATGGAGTAAACGTGGGCTGTGCCAGTCAGCATGTCAAAGAAAGACTGGCGAAAAGTGATTGTTCTGCTTTCCGGCAACACCCACCGTGCACCGCGGACACCCACCATGCACCGCGAGCGTGGGCTGTTTACTTTCATTTTCATCCCTAGCCTGTTTGCCCACTCGCCTTTAGAAGAACATGCGCCCATAATCAGTGTGGAGGGGTGCGGGGAGAGGATATGCAGCCAAACTGGGTTTATGGGGGCTGAAGGGCCCTCATACCGCATACTAGTACTCCCACTAGCGCTACAGTCTTTTTAATGTCCCACCTCGCCTCTCCCCACGAAACGCACATCAGTTTGCACCATGGTGTGTACCGAGTAGCTCCCAAGCAATTGCTTCATTTATTTGGTGTTTATTTAACTTTTTTCCATAGCACGAACGTAGTTGAAATAGACGTCCGGGCGCTTTACATACACTGAGCAGAATATACAGCGGCCACGGATGTTAGAACAATTCAGGTGTGATATATCATAAATATAACAGGCCTTATTACCCCAGACATAGAAACCAGGGGAGGTACTATTGTTATAGGAAATACCAATAGCACAGGGTGCGTTTCTCTATTAATGCCTTCCACGGATGTCACCTGTGCAGAGCAGAGACAGCCACTGACCGGTGAACCAGCGCTGTCTGATCTTCACCCATGCAGCCCTCGCCTCGCCTGTCACCCACGCAGAGCTGTGCAGAACTGTGCTACCGGGCTGTGCAGAGCTGTACCGCAGAGCTGTACCACCGGGCTGTGCCGCTTGGCTCCTGTGAAGGAACTCCCCATCAGAGCTGTGCTACCGGCCTGTGAGGAGCTGTGATACCAGGCTCCTGTGACCGAACACCCTATCGGAGCAGCACCCCTGGGCTCCTGTGAAGGAACTCCCCATCAGGGCTATGCAGAACTGTGCCAAGCTGTGAGAACCGAGATCTCTCCAGAGAGGGCTCCTGCTTCACGTCTCATCCCAGGTGACAGCCTCCACTGCTCTCTCACTGTCCTCTTTCTCGGGTGCCTCTCTCAGGGGCACAGAGATGTTCTAAGGCATGGGCAAAGAGGGCTCTGTCCCAGGACCCCAGCCTCCCAGGGGCCTCCTGATTTAGCCCCATCTGTTCTTCAGAGTCTCTTGCTTTAATGACCTTTAATAAGACTTAAAGTGATTGCTTTAAATTTCGTTTTCCTTATTTTTAATGTTGGTGACGTGCGAGTCTTTTACAGACATTTTGCAGAGAAAGTGTGTTTTTGTTTCATGCAACAACTGTAAACAAGCATTTCTCTCTGGGTTTGATGAACAAGCATTGGCATAGCCAATAGGTCTCGCTTTTGGGACCTTATAAGTATTAGTTATGCAGCACAATATCCTTGGTGCAACAACATCAACTGTTGCTTGGCTAAACACTTATAAGGTCCCAAAAGCGAGACCTATTGGCTATGCCAATGCTTGTTTGTCTTGCTTGACATATTTGCATGAAGCGTGAAATGAAGGACTCAAAGAGGGTGAAGTGGTTTATTGGAAAGTTTTTTGCAGTTTTGTCAACTGACGTCAAAATTATTTGAAAAACCAAAAAAGGGTTCCTTTAATGGAGACTCTGATTTAACAATAACTATAGAGGAACTGTCACCGCCTCTGTAGCACACACATACACGTACATTTATTTATGGTTCGTGTTGCTTCTTTATTTTCCGTTTCGCCTCTTCGCCCGGATGCATGCTCCGTGCAGTGCAGCTGTTGCATATATTATAATATAGCCACAAAATCCTGCTGCTTCAGTCTCCTTTACCCACGACAGAAATCAAGCGGCATCACAAGCATGGATTCAGTGTTTTATTTACATTTTCTCACCAACAGTGCATACAACCAGGGGACAGCTGATGCGTTTCTGCATTTGCCTTCCACAGGACCCGCCAAGCCATAGCAAACTGTGCTCAGCTTCCAGCAGGCAAGAGCATTAAGAATGATCTTAATTGCTTTTACACTGAGGGAGCTGCATGATCAGCAGCTCAGAATGTCTAAAAGCAATGCCGGATCCCGCAGGAGGCGTGGAGCAGGCAGGGGCCATGGGGGCCTTCAGGCACTCCCCATGATCCCCATCAGTGGGCAATATAGAGGCCTGGCCCCGGGGGGTGGGGTCTTGGGGCTGAAATCGGCCCCTCTACCCTCGTTTAAAAAATAAATAAATGGTCAGGCGTCTGAGGATGGGGTCCCCGGGGCCAAACATGGCCTGGAGAAGGGGTCCGAGCGGTCCCCCTCCCCCATTTAAAAAAGGCCTGTCCCCAGGGGATGGGGTCCCTGGAGCCAAAACTGGCCCAGGGAAGGTGGGGGCCATGTGACTCCTTTTCGCTAATATATATATTTTTTTTTAACCAACCGGCAAGTCGCCGGAGGCCACACCCCCTTTCACTACCATTCTGTAAATGCACTTCCTGGCACACAACTGGTTAGGAGATGACTTCCTCTTGGTTGCAGAGGGTCGTTGAGGCCAACAAGCCCTCCTGTTACCTTCAGTAAGTCCCAAACATCGGGACTGCTGAGAGGACTTTGGAGCCCACGCCCCCTTTCTCAATCACTTTGCAAACGTTAACTGGCTCAATGCTGGTTGTGGGTTGAAGTCCCCTTGGCTCCAGAGGGTCCTTGGGGGGCCAACAAGCCCTCCCGTTACCTCCTGTAAGTCCCTCACGTCAGGACTGCTGAGGTGTCTTCAGAGGCTACACATCCCTTTTCCCACCACTCTGCAAACACATCTCCTGGCACACTGCTGGTTGAGAGATTAAGTCCCCTTGGATGCTGAGGGTTCTTGGGGGGGCCAGAAGCCCTCTTATTACTTCCCGGAAGTCCAACACAGCTGGATCCCTGAGAGCTGGTCGGAGGCCCTGCCCCCTTCCTCCACCCCTCTGGAAAAGCGACCACTAGTTAAAAAACTACAGAAATTCACTCAAATAAATCAAAGGTTACAAGGACGTTCTGGTTAGGGAATAGATATTGAAAAACCTTAGAAATTCACTTAAAAACCCAAAGGATACAGGGTCATTATAGATAGGAAATAAAATTGAAAAAAACTTGGAAATTCACTGAAAAAAACTAAGTTTACAGGGACATTATAGATAGGCTCAGATGTCACTCTGATACAAAACCAGTGACATTCAGCATTTATAGCTACCTGAGCGAACTATAACTTACCTCCCAGCAATGCACGGTTTTGGACCTCACATATTACATCACACACGACATGGCCAGTGACATCACTGATGACATCTCAAATTACATCACTGATGACATCATCTCACACCCATTCACATCCCCATACAACCTCTTGTATGCCCACTCACACAGCCACAGAACCACTCACATATCCATTCACAGACCCATACCAGTAGTCGCACACCCACTGACTCCTCCATAGAGCCACTCACACACCCACTCATTCACTCGCACAACCACTCACACAACCGTTTACTCACTCAAACACCCTCTCATATAACCAGTCACTCACCCATACAGCCACTCACATAGCCACACACTCAGCCATACAGCTACTCACAGACCGACTTATTCCCCTACACCGTCACTCACACACTTACTCATACAACCTCTCAACACAACCACTCACTCACCCATACAAGTACTCACACACTCACTCACACACCCACAAAATCACTTAAATACCCATTCATACATCCGCTCACTCACACATACACGCAGACACACTCTCCAATACAGCTACTCACACACCAACTCACTTAACTAAACACCCATTCAGACACCCACTCACTCACCCATAAAGTCACTACACACCCACTCACTCACCAATACAGCCGCTCACACAGCATCTCACACACCCACTTATACACCCATACAGCCACTCACACACCAATACACACAAGGTTACATACGGTCACACAGCCAATCACATAAAACATGTTAGAGGTAGTATCACTCAGTAGTAGTGCACCTAGTATACTAGTTTAACTTTTACAGTGGGTTAGTATATATGTTTAACACCCATAAACTCTTAAAAACACTTGCACTCACTTGTTGATGTCATCAGTGATGTCACTGACTATGTCATGAGTGACGTAATAAGCAGTGCATTACGGGGATGGAAGTTATAGTTAGCTCAGGTAACTAGAACGGCTGAATTTCGCTCGTTTTGTACAAGTGAAATCTGAGCTTAACTATAATGTCCCTGTAGCCTTTGTTTTTTTCAGTGACTTTCTAAGGTTTTTTAAATTATATTTCCCAACTATAACGACCCTGTAACCTATTGGTTTTTAAGTGAATATATATATATATATATATATATATATATATATATATATATATATATATATATATATATATATATATATATATATATATATATATATATATATATATATATATATATATATATACATACATATATATATATGACGCTCTGAATCCTCACACATCAGGAAAGGATGACAGCACTCCGGTAGCGGCAGTCAGCAGCGGTTTATTTTTAGCAACAAACAAACGTTTCGGCGTTAGCCTTCGTCAGTGTTTCTGACCAACAATGCATAGTTCCGGTTAAATAAAGTTTTGTTGCAGGGGTAAACATCAAAAAGGGACCAACCCAACAAACACCAAAATAGGTGCCATCTTGGAACAGGTTCCTATACTAGGAAACACCATTGAATACTACCGTGTATCGGTATTTACATAAGAGAGGTGGGCATATAAACAATAAAATATACAAATACATTTCATAAAGCCGTGGATCGGCATATGTCCCTTTGTATAGATGCGTGCCCTGCAAAAAATATATGTATATCTCAACATGCATTTCCATGCTCGGAATTATATAGAGATATTCAACGCATTTCATTTATCAGTAATCAACTGCAGTACATGATTGTATAGATATAAGCAGGCAATTAAAAGAATAAAATAACCATCATAAAGCGAAAACAACCAAGCACCTGCCACTGGGAAAGGAAAAATGCTTAATTCATAGTGTAACATCATAGGCAATTTCTGAAAAGCAATAATTCATTATCCATAATTGAGACGCCGGTTCAATCAGATAAATTGAAATAATACTTAATCAGGACACCAAGATAATTTCAGCAGATCAAAACTTCAGAACATAGTCCTAGATAAAGACATACAGTTTCAACCATGGCCATTAGCAGTAGAATCAGGGCTGGCTAATATAAGCGGTCACCCCTGTCTGGTACAATAGATGAAAATTATTAAAAATGATTCTAGTTTACCATTATTTGCCAAGGTGAACTGCCATGTCTTCCCCGCTATTCATACCTTTCGGGTACTTAGTGGACAAGTCGATGATATACCTTGATTCAAGGCGTCGCAGCCTTCTCAGTCTGTCCCCACCCCGTGGATTGTACGGAACATGATCTAGCCCAAAGAAGTGTAATATATTTCTATCTTTGTTGTGGTATTCCGCGAAGTGCCGGGCTACTGGATAGGAGGGGTCTACTCTATCTATGGCCCTTAAGTGCTCAAGCACTCTTAGCTTAAGTTGGTTAATAGTGCTACCAACGTAGCGCAAGCCACATGGGTATATTAGACAATACACGGCGTAGACAGTGCTGCATGTAATGAATTTCGAGATCTTATTAGCTCTGCCTGCATCCGGGATATCATAGTGAAGCACCCTCCGGCTATTGGCACACACCTTGCACTTTCCGCAGGGAAAGAACCCGCTCATTTCTTTAAGGGTATTGGGCTGGGTAGTTAAAGCTTCCAAATGGCTATGCACCAGCATATCCCCCAGGGATCTAGCCTTGCTAAAGGTCACGAGCGGATATGGTGGCAGGTCTTCTCTCAACACCTCATCAGTAAGCAGGATGTGCCAATTCTTGCGCATCATTGCTTTGAGGTTATCAGCCCCCGTGGAATAAGGTGTTATCATCCTAAATATACCCTTCTTGTTCTTATTTATCCCACATGGTTTCTTTTTTAGCAGATCATCCCTGGGAATCCTCTTAACTCTTCTCAGTGTGGTCTGCAACAGTGGTTCATCATACCCTCTTAAGCGGAAGCGGGCCAGGCAGTCTGAGGCAGCCGCCTCAAATTCCCGATCTTGGGTACTATTCCTCTTAATTCTCAAGAGTTCCCCATAGGGGATACTCTTGATGAGTTTTGGTGGATGTCCGCTTTTGGCACAAAGGATAGAATTCCCCGCTGTCTCCTTACGGTACAGCGAGGTATGGACATGGCCATTCTCAACGTATACCGTAGGTCCAAGTAGTTGGCTCCCACCCCACTAATTGTCCCAGACAGGTGCAAGTTGTAGCTGTTATCATTGAGAGATTTAATGTATTTCTCTGCAGTGTCCCTAGTCCCCTGCCACACGATGAACAAGTCATCAATGTAGCGGTACCAGTGTACCACCTTCCCACTTTCCTGGCCTTCCTTCCAGCTTCTGGACACCCGCTCCTCCCACCAGCCAACGAACAAGTTTGCATAGCTGGGGGCGAAGCAGGTGCCCATCGCCGTACCAGAGATTTGCCTATAGAACCTATCCTCAAACAAAAATATGTTATGAGTTAAGCAAAACTGCACAAATTCAATGATCATAGTGTTGTGTTGTGCAATGCAGATTTGACACTTGCCTAAATAGTGTTCAATGGCAGCCAGGCCGCGGGAATGGTCAATGATGGTATAGAGACTGGTGATGTCCATCACCAGGAATAGATAGTCTGGTTCCCAGTCCATAACAGCCACTTTGTTCAAAAAGTCTTTAGTATCTTGAATGTAAGATTCCAAATTCAAGACAAGGGGAAAGATGTAGTTGTCCACAAATCTAGACATGTTTTCTGTCAATCCATCGATAGAAGCCACAATGGGACGGCCCGGAGGAGAGATGTTATTTTTGTGCAATTTCGGCACATGATAGAATGTCGGCGTCATGGGGTTGTTACTGCGTAGGAAGATATGTTCGTCCTTCCCTAGCATGGAGAGCTTATACCACTTTAGAACCAGATCATCATATTCCCTGATACTAGACTCATATGCTTCCTTAGTAGTGATGGTATAATACTTGTTATCCGAGAGTTGCCTCATTGCTTCCTGTTGGTAGTAGTCTCTCGTCATCATAACGACATTCCCCCCCCTTGTCCGAGGGTTTTATAACAATTTTCTTGTCGTTCATTAGCTCTTGCAGGGCTTTTTTGGGGGGTTCTGTGATGTTACGAATATTTGTGTTGGTAGCCTTCCTGTGCTTGACCAGTTCCATCGTTATGGCCTCTGAAAAAGCGTCAATAGCGTCCCATGGTGACTGTGGGATGAATGTGGAGAGGGGTTTGAACTGGCTTTCATCCCTCTCTTGTTCAATCCCCTGCATCGCTGCCCTTTACACCATATCCATGCCTGTGATATCTATGTGATCTGTCTCAGTTCTCAGGGCTTCCATTGCTTCAATACATAGCATATCTGTGCCTATCAAAGCGTCAGTGGCCGTCAATCTTGTCCCATGTTTCGATGGTCCTTTGATGTGTGGTCTTGTCTTGAAATATTTATGTAATTTCAATTTCCTGGTGAACCGGAAAAGGTCAATTTTAGTTTGCGTATATTCCAAATTGGTGTTAGGACAAAAGGTGAGTCCCAAACTCAAGAGTTCATGTTGTTCATTAGTAAGGGTTCTGTTTGTAAGGTTGACCTCCGTCAAATTGGTCACCTCTGTTTGTTCATTGCCCCTTACTTTCTCTTGTTGCGGCCGGTCCAGTTCTGGGGTTTTGCTCTGCCCCTTCCTCTTCCTTTTGCCGCCGCCCCCTGATCTCCTGGTTCTCCTTTTTCTGGTTGCTCTGGGGGCTTGTTCTTCACCCCTCTCAGCCAGTTTTGTCGTATTAGTTGGAACTCGTTGTGAAAAGGAGCTGCTATTTTTCTGCGTTCATTTACGGGGTCCCGCTGCTCATCGCTAGATTCCCCAGCTGTTACATCAGATTCTGAGGTCGCTGCACTCGAGCTAGGTGTAGCTTGTGCTCCCTGGTTCATGGCTTTTCTGAATGCATCATACTTTTTAGCGAACGTTAGGACACGCCCCTGGCGATAATCGTTTTCATCGCGCTCGAACTTCTCCTGTTTGCGCGTCATTATTTTTTGCTGGTATCTTATCAGGCGTGTTTTTCACAGCCTCCTTAAGTTCCTGAAGACGTGAGGACAGTGCCGTAGTCTCTCCAGGCAATCCTGGACCGCCAACTGGCAGCATCGTCTCGGTCACCTGAAATGTAGGGGGTGGGTCACAATCATCCGATCCCTCAGTACGTGAAAAGTTATTTTTCCCCATGTAGTTGTGAACACAATTTTTTCCAGGCATTTATAAATACTGTGTATATAGATATTCACACACACATACATTTTTTTCCAGGCATTTATAAATATTGTGCAACGGTCAAATTCCATGATCTGACCATAGCAGAGCTGCTTCGTCTCAGTCATCATACTCTTTATCTTCAATGATTCACACTATGAGAGAAATTAGCTAAAGCTTGTACTTAACCAATGTGTTTATAACTACTGTACATTAACCCCTTGGGCGCGGCCGAGATTCTGCGCCTGTCCGGCCGTTTTAATGAGTGGGCGGGTTCATGACGGCCCCCAGCCGTCATCAGCACACGCCCACCGTGATGCATGACGGACGGGGCAGACATCAGCATGTAAGAAAAGCATAGCATACACAATTTACGCACATCTGCTGAGAGTAATATCTTATTTATTGCAAGGAATTATGCGGCTGGAGAAGGCAAAATTATGTGTCAGGGTTGAGTAAACTATGTGGCAAGAAAAGCCAAATTATGCAGCATAATATGCCACATTTTGCAATAGCATAACATCATTCTTATGTCGAGCCTAGAGCAGCGTATGCGCTGATCTAGGAAATCGGCCTCTTGAAATCACTCTGGACTTTTATTTTTGTGGCTTTTTTTCCAGCATTATTTCAATTGGGCTGTGCGTTCGTCTTTCTAAAAAGACAGCACGCAATTGGGCTTAGGCGGTTGCATGTCCCACCTTTCCCAGTACATGTATCCACCCACGGCCTACAGCTTGCGGGAGCGAGCAGTGGCGCCATCTGTTCAGGATCATGTTTCTAATTAGCGCGGTCGCCAAGCGGCTGTGCTTGTTTGTTTTTCTCTACGTCACCCAAATAGTTTATTTTGAGTAAACAGTCATCCAAACGGCGGTTTCAACACTGGCACATGATCATCACCGCTTGAAGAAATTTCAAATGTCTGCATTTGTAAAGTATAAAATAAATACTTGACTATTGTAGCGCTACAAAGACACCACCGTAATCTTTACATAAGCCCGTGGAATTCATCTCGAAGCCCTCCTGCCTTTGCAAAACGTTTCTAAAACTAGCGCCTAGGAGGCTATTAGTGGCCTAACAGCTAGAGCAGTCGACTGGAGAACAGTGTTTTGAGTCTCGGAAGAGAAGCTCATCATCCAGTGATTCTATGCAAATCACTTGATCTACCCGTGCCTCCGGCCGCGCTTGTTTCTTTTTTTGTACGTCACCTAAATCGTTTATTTCAAGTAAACGGTCATCCAAACGGCGGTTTCAACACCAGCACATGATCATCACCGCTTGAAGAAATTTCGAGTGGCTGCATTTGTAAAGTATAAAATAAATACTTGAGTACCGTAAAACCTTAAAACAGCGCTACAAAGACACCACCGTAATCATTACATAAACCCCCGGAATTCATCTGAAGCCCTCCTGACATTAGAACGTAATTTTTGGTTTAAAAACTGCACTGCAGAGTGCGTGCAAACTTCTGCCTGTTTAATTTGCTACCCTACTATTAGTTTTGTTCGTAGGTACCCTGCAGTTTCGTTGTACAAGATAACACTTTAAATAAGTACTTCTCAATGCAGGTCTACAATATGCCAAATAAATGTGTTAAAGCTTCCACACTCAATAATGTAAAGCATAACTAAAATGGTATATGGTTCCAAAGGCGAGACCTACTGCCTATGCCAATGCTTGCTAAACTTGGTGACACTGTCTGGGCATTGGTTGCCCTTTATTATTACCATTTAATGCACAAATATAGCAATAAGCAAAAAAAAGATGCTTAGTCAACCTTTGCAAAGGCCTTTCACTTCGCAACATGTGTTGCTACATTTTTAATAACTTTTCAATTATTTGAGCTAGAAACAAAAAAATAGGTTGGGTTAAAATCTGCAAATTATGCAGCAGATTATGGATTATGAGTAAAATGCTGCAAATCTATAAATATGTGAAAATTGCTGTTGCCGCACAATTGCATAATTCCAGTGACCTTGTTTATTACCACGGTTGAGGGAGATGCTGTATGACCCACTGAAGTTTACAATAAGTGAAGAATACCACAGTGATGGATGGAATACTTGAATTAATCTCAGCCACTGTTAATTACTCTGGGTCGCATCCCAGTCCTTTATTTTGCACACCATACCACCTCAGTTTGGACCCACCTATATGCAAATCAGTCTGGACCCTGCTCCAATTGGCATTTATGGTGGTGCACAGTGTAATATACTATTCTTATTCTTGAGTATTGGAAAGGGCCTTGAGCTAAAAGTGCCAATCATGAGGCTCCTCCCCTCCCGCAACAACGGTAATCTATAACACATTACACCTCACACATCTATGTAGTTTGTGCCATGGAATTTCATTTTTTAAATTACATTATTATTATTTTTAAGGTATTAAACCAAAAGTAGGATACAAGGTAAAAGTGTGCAGTCAGGCACGTAAGTAAGTAATATTTATTTGTATATGATTAATTAAAATCTTTACAAAACTATAAAACGCCATGGCAATACAAATAATTTAAAATACAGCAGTTACTATTGTCAGATCAAAGTTGTTGTTATGTTCCGATGAGTCTTTCATGTGTGATTGAGTCTTATCTTCATTAAATCAAAGAACTTCACAACCTGACAGTTCAGTTTAATGTCACTGGAGGAAAAACATAGTTTAACTGCCTGCCTGCAAGTCCGAACAGCATATGATCTAAAGAAAGGTAGCAACAGCTTGTGCCTCAAGTCCATTAGTCTCGGGCAGATGCATATCACGTGGATGATGTCCTCCTTGCCAGATTTACACAGACGACATAGAGCCGAAGGGTGAGTTCTCTCCCATGGCGGCAGGTGCGGCAATATCGGGATAGCTCCAAGGCGCAGTTTCAGGAACTTTTCTTTGATTTTTATTTTCATCCCGATATTAAGGTATGCCTGTGGCTGTATTTTGCCATAGTCTCCCACCGTTATCCATCCATGCGCCCTGTTGGCTAGATCTTTCTTATCTTCTATTGCAGAAATTATTCTGGCAGATTTTTTTGCCAACTTTTTGAAGGACTGGTGATCTATGGCGGATTCCCAAATATCGGATAAGCCTAACACGTCAAGAGATCCAAATAAGTAATCCCTCGGCTGTGAGGTACGACATCTAAGTAGCTCTTCCCAGACGCTGGCATTTAAGGAGTCAGGATCTGCATCGCGAATCTTGCGCCAGGAAATTACATATGCACTCCGTCTTTCTAGTGTTTGTTTGACCACCCCAAATTCTAAACGAATTTGGGCCGGAGACGCATATTTTGGAAGATTGAAGATGGCCCGGTAACAATTGGCTATGACTGCGTCTAGCACTGCAGCGTCCTTCCCATGCAGCGATTCACTCCCATAAGTGAGCGTTGGTTGGAGTTTCGCTCGAAGGATTTCAAGAAAGGGTTTAAGGGTGAGGTCAGGGAGTTTAGTCTTTAGAGATTTCAATGCGAGGTAGGTCATTGTTGCTTTCCCTCAAATAGACTGGAGCTGAGGCCTAGACGTATTCTTAGAATCCAACATGACGCCAAGGTACTTGTATGTGGCTACCCGTTCAAGTTTTACTCCATTCAGGTACCAACCAGGGATCCTTTTCTTCCTGTAGTTAACTGTCATGACCTTAGGTTTGTGCAGTCAGACAAAATCGAAAAAAAACTACCTTGTGATAGTTAGTAGATTTGTTACCTTTTAACGTGCAATCTGTGAGGAACTAGTCAGTATTTTCTTCATGTAAATTTCACTATACCGCAAAAGCAACACGGAATTTGACCTTGGCCCTGCAGTAACAAATCTGCAATCATGTGTTTATTAGTACAGTACATAATGTGTTAATGGGACACATATGCGCTGACATGGTGTATATATAAATATATATATATATATATATATATATATATATATATATATATATATATATATATATCATGCTCCTGCTTGTTCTGGTTATTGCAAGGCACACAAACACACACAAGGCTTCAAGCCTAAGCCTTTAATCACTGGTACAGAAGCGTCTGGCTGCCCACCTTTCACAGTCAGAATTCCACTGCCTGACGCGTTTCGAAATACCTTCTTCATCAGAGGCTTGTGTGGAAAATGAAGTGAGCACCAGCTGGTTCCAAACACTCCCTTTTCTCTGCATGATGGCATATATATATATATATATATATATACCACTTCAGATTACACCAAAATGGGTCACTCTTGGGCAGGTGCTCTTTGTGCTGGTGTGCCACATCACATTCTCGCTCCTCACTCCTTGTCTCCTCACCAGGAAAAAAGAGTATAGGCACTCGCGGAGAGATTTTTGAATCGGTTTATTTACATCAAAACAGACACGTTTCGGGTTGCCTTCGTCAGTGTTTTTCTGACACTGACGTAGGCAACCCGAAACACGTCTGTTTTGTTGTAAATAAACCGATTCAAAAATCTCCCCTTGAGAGCTTATACTCTTTTTTTCCTGGTGAGGAGCTAAAATATATATATATATATATATATATATATATATATATTCCATCCTACAGGCCAGCAGTGCACATCCCAAACACCTTATAAGCAATATCCCCTATGGGGAACTTCTAAGACTCAAGAGAATCTGTAGCAATCAGGAAGAGTTGGATTCATGTACTCATGAAGCCCTGAATAGATTCCGAATGAGAGGGTACAATGAAAAATGTCTGCAGGAGGCAGTGAGAAAAGTAAATATCAGATCAAGAGAATCTCTCATGCCCAACCAAAGAGAAGACAATGAGCCAGTATTGGAAAATGAAGCACCTAGGCTTATTACCACCTACAGCAGGCAAGAGAGGAAAATTAGGTCAATCATTAAACAAAATTGGCCTATAATTTTGACTGATGGGGTATTAGCTCCAAGACTCCCTGAACAACCTACTATTACTTTCAGGAAGGGTACCTCTATGCGGTCACAAGTTGTGAAAAGTAGCCCTTAATTAACTACTTCGAATATGTGGCTCTCTTCCAGACAAGGGTTCTACAAGTCCCTCGACCTTCTTCCCATCAACGCTAGGAGAAGCCTCATCCACGCATTAGTCACACCTCATCTTGACTACGGTAATGCCCTGCTCTTAGGTTTAAGTAAGAAAGGCTTACACCAACTGCAGTGTGTACAAAACGCTGCTGCACGCCTGGTTCTCAATCTGCCCCGCAGAGCATCTGGGAAGTTGGCTCTGTCAAGACTTCACTGGCTCCCCATCAGGGAGCGTATTAAGTTCAAAGCGCTTTGCTTTGTCCACCGCATTGCCCAAGGAAAGGGCCCAAGATACCTGCAAAAGCTCCTTACGGTCCATCGCCCCATCCGGAACCTGAGATCGGCCGGAGCAATGCTGTTTAAACTCCCTCGCATTCGCAAGGCCAGGATGGGAGGCCGTTCCTTTAGGTTTTTGGCAAGTAAACACTGGAACGAACTGCCCATAGATCTTCGTATGGAGCCCTCAGAAACAAGATTCCGTTCAAAACTTAAAACTCATCTTTTCCCTGTCAACTACAACTAGTGTTTCTAGCTTAATTTTCCCCCTCCCTCCGGTCTTTCTGCCTTCTAGGGTCTTACAGCAATTTATAGCGCGGGGACACACTGTTTTAGTGTAACCAGGCGCTCTAGAAATGGCTATATTATTATATTATTATTATTATTATTAAGTGCAAGTCCTGCAGGGCCTGCAAATTTGGGGTCAATACCACCCACTATTTGATCCCATTTAGTTCTACCGCAATTCCAATCCAAGGTAACTTCAATTGCAGAACTGAATTTGCGGTTTAAATTCTTACATGTACCTGTGGCTTGCGATATGTTGGGAGCACCAAGCTGCAGGTGCATGTCAGAATTTTGCAGCATTTACGTGCAATTGTGAACAACGACCCGATGTACCCTGTCGCACGTCATTTCAAATGTGAACACAACAATGATCTCAAGTGTTTACAATATTATGTCATTAAAGCTGTACCTAAACTGAGAAGGGGTGGCGACAGGGAAAGGAAGCTATGACAATTGGAATCTAGAACAATTGTGGAACTAGATAGTAAGGCTCCCAACGGTATGAATAACACTGAGGATATGCATTACTTTCTGTAGAGCAACCTAATAGGGACTACTGTTGCTGCTTATTATTGTATATCACTGATCGTACGCGCCCTATTTCAATGATGTCCATTTCTGTTTAACATCATGTCCTACCATAGGTTATCTCACTCTCTGTACTTAGGGGTTTTGAAGCACTATGCATAGAATTTTAACAATCTTATGCTTCCCAAATCAGGTTTAATATTTTGAAAATTCTTCCACCACAAAGATATAGTACATCTATATGGAAAAATAGCACTGGCACTTTATTAGGTTTAGTATTAGGTATATAAGCACTTACTTTTAAGCACACGCACTTTATTGCTCATAGTATTTGCACATTTCTATTTTACTTGTATGTTCAGATGCAGCATTTTTCTCCTTCATTTATCACTATTATGTGAAGAGGAATAATTGAGGTCTTGCATTCATGCAGATATATTCTCTCTTGTAACTCAATTTGAATGTCTAATAACACACATTATGGAAACACAAATGGGAACATCAAGTAAACATGGTAGAATGATATTTCAACTATGGTTCTAATTTCTGATTCAATCTTTGCACATATTGATGGTTTACAGAATACAATGCGGTATTTGCACATGAAATGGCTACAATTGATATTAAGCACTTTTTAGGATAATGTCCATGTATTATTCTTGAGGGCATCCTATCGATCTTTTATCAGAGTGAGAGGGCATTGTTTTAACAAAGGTTTTAGCGGAAGGCTTTAACATGCTTTTGCTCTCTTCTTAATTTTCATGTGTGCAATAATATTTATATAACTATGCAAATTTCAAATTTTTATAAAACGTTAAGTAATTTATGAGCATTGTCATGCATATAGTTTTTTTATGCAATTCTTTGAAATATTCAGCTCGGAAAACAGACTATGAAATGTGAACTACTGAAAGAGCTGTTAGTATTTTTACTATCTTTATTTATCACGTGGTGCATACTTAAAACATGGCAAATTGCATTTCCCTGTATGTGAGCAAGGACTAGTGCAGTCCGAAACGCGTCATACTTTGACGAATTAAACTATCATTAAGCCATACCTTACAGGGGTTCGTGTATATATATATATATCGCTTACTCCCCTGATGAGGTGTTGAAGCGCTGTGTTTGGCGAGTAGCACACTACATCGAAACCCATAAAGGATTAGTGGTGAATTAGTGTAGTTAAATATGATATCAATATGAGTGGTGGATATGTTAGTCAGTAATTTGCATTGAGAAGGAAGAGGGAAGGGTCTAGAATCTTTTTTTTAAGTTTATAGCCCTAGGTGGGTGTTTGGGGATAAGTAAAGGGGAGGTGGAGGGGAGTTAGTATAGGGCAATATGAAATTAATGGTGGGCATTTTATTCTGTTTTTTTGATTGGAAAGGAATAGTTGAGGGATAAAAGAGGGAAGGAGGTATAGAAGAGGGAAGGGTCTTGAATATTTTTGGTTTTTCTTTTTCTTTTTGAGTTTATAGCAGTAGGAGTGGGTTTGGGATGACTAAAAGGGAGGTGGAGGGGAAAGAGTCAGAGGAGAGGGTTTAGAAAGGCTTGTTTGGGAGATCTGAATAGTAAAAGTGATGAAGGGTTAAAATCACAATCTACCATCTGATCAATAAAAAGAGCACTTCTTATCTACCTAGGTAGTATAAAAGTCACATATGGCCCTACCAGAGAGAATCTGAAAATATGCTTTAAAAA
This sequence comes from Lissotriton helveticus, assembly GCF_964261635.1. NCBI lineage: Eukaryota > Metazoa > Chordata > Amphibia > Caudata > Salamandridae > Lissotriton > Lissotriton helveticus. The sequence goes on from NC_136065.1 coordinate 1,090,151,405, forward strand.
ACCCTCAATTTTGCCATATATAATCAGCTAATGAAATCCCACCTATTCCCTGAATCCCGGGTTTATAGACCCAAGCCAGAGGCTAAAAAGACATGCCTTAGGGTCACAAAATCCACTAGGCCCTAAATAATGGTAAACGTGCATTTTCAGCTGTACTGAAAACAACAAGGTAAATTGGCCCACCACGAAGTGCAGTACAGTAATTTTCCACAGCATCAAGACTAACTCCCACACACACGAACACAAACCCAGCTGGTACACGTTGACACATATCGGGACTTTCCACTGAAACATTGTTTTGAAACTTAGCTGCCGAAATAAAAGCCGCAACATCTTGCAATCCTAGCACCTGGCGTAAGTTCCGCTCTCACATACAGTTTTAGAAATATGTACAGAACAAAAGATCTTTGTTTATTTTCTGCGGTCAAGCATGGCCAACCAACCGTTAGGACACCTGACCGCCCCCACTGTCCGAGGACAATGCGGTCAAGCCACCTGCGTCAGAAAGTACGTCAGTACAGTGACAGTTCTGCAACTTCAGGTATAAAAGATTCACCATCACAATCAGAAGCCAGAACTCTCCAAGCTGTCTTTTGGTGGTTCTCCGGTCAACCGCATATCTGATTTGAGACTGCCAAAGCCTACTTCTATCAGGTGATGCCTTCCTGAATAAGATAGCATTCTAAACTCTCTTAATTATCTCAACTTGCCAAGTGCTTTTTCATCCATACCCAATTCCTTGCATTTAAGGTATCTTTTTAGCATTAGATCCTCTAGGGTTCTTCTCCCTAGGTAGGTGCTTTAGGGCACTAGGCCCGATAGAAATGTACTCTGTATAATCCAGTTAAAATTCAATTATGCCTTTTTAAGAATCTTAGCCTCTGATATTGTATTCTTGCTAAAATGCTTAAACCTGCAATGATGGTTTTCTTCAGGAAAGTTGTGAGAAAACAAAGTATTTTCTTGAACAGGGTTTAATGTCTTCTTAAAGCTTCCATTTTGCACTGAAAGTCATATATTAGTAGATAGTCACTTCTGCTTGCATCACAATATTTAGAAACTATTGATATCTTGCATATTCTTCTGGCAGAGTGAAGTCAGGTTTTCTTGAAGAGTGTTCTTTAGCAATATGCCTTATTAATATACATGTGTTTGTGAAAATAAACGTGCCACTCCAACGTGAAAAGTTGCCATCTCACTTTATTGTTCCTCCTTCTATCAGCGCGTGATTGAGACGGTTATCCAGGTCACAGTGAACGTGGCCACACCCTCAAGGGGGCTCGAAAGGGCTCTCACTTCCCCTCTCTCAAAAGAGGTATGAAATGATGCAAGGAGGAGTAGAGGAGAGAAGAGTCTAGAAATTGTTATTTTGGGGATGATAGTAGTGGCATGAGGTTTGGGATGAATGAGAGAGTGGAGGTAGAGGATATATTGACAGAGGTATAGGGTAGTGCATTGGAAAGAGTAGTAGAATGAGGTTTGAGATGGGTCAGAGAGTTGAGGTAGAGGATATATTGAGAGCGGTGTAGGGTGAGAAATAGGTTAGTGTTTTGGATATGCTGAATTAGAAGAACAGTAATAAATATATAGATACATAAGTACATAAAAGGGATATACATGCATAGTGAAGGTAGTATATGTAGATTATAGATACATTTAGTAAACTCCGGCTTTCAAGTGTTGTTGTACTTAATATTAATAATTTTTTTAGTTTTTGTCATTCAATAGTGAAGCAATTGTAGATAAATAGCTATGATAAAAGATTTACTTATTTATGCAGTCAATTACGCTTTATAGCTTTTCCATTGCCTGTTGTTTAATTAGTAACAGCTGTATAACAAAAGGTATTCCTTCATATTGCAATTGGGGCCCACTGTTAGCTGAACACTGGAGGAGCAGCTTAAAAACATCTCGGAGTTTATCCACGGCCTGTTTAATCAGGAGCCTCTTTATGAAAACTGAACCTTCAATTGCAATCAGGGCACATTTTAAACTGTACCTTGCTAATTTCTTTAGACAAGATGAGTTATTGAATAAAATAAGTACTTTTTTCTCTAGCACTTTTTACTCCAAAAATATTTTCTCTTCTATTCACCACAACCAAAACAGCATAGTACTACATTTCACGGTATTAAATAAACATTAGCCAGTTTAAATAGACCATTTTTTCATGATAACTAAAATAACCATCCATCTTAGAAAAAAAACACACCCAGCTGAAAATACAATTGTTGGTTTTCATAACTGCACCAAAATAAAGGTTAGATAAAAAAAAAAAACAGTACTGTGTAATATATTCTCACATTGCCGGCCGGACTTCAATACACATTTACACAAATCAGCCTTCATTCTCATCATTTAGGATGTCATCAGGACCCCTCAATGGCAATATATTACCCCTTACGTACATTTTCTCTCTATACAGACTACATGTTTAAGCGCTTTACTGCACTAAATACACTGAAATACAAATCCATTTTCCATGGTACCTATGAACTATTTTTCATATTTCTCAAATATTCATCATAATGACAGCCTCTGCAGTGCCTTAGAATTGCCCATTGTTTAATTAGTCATGTTTTCTTTGAAGCAAAGCAAAAACCTTAACATTCTAAATGTAACCAAGCCCCAAAGTTAGCTGAACGTTGCAAGAGGAGCTCCAAAAATCTCCGAGTATAGTGTTGTTTAATCAACATTTTATTCATGAAAGCTGAAAATTATTATTGCAATCAGGACCCATTATTAGCTCTGACTTCCTGGCAGTGGCAACAGGTTCAACACTCCTAGATATCTACTAAAAAAAAATGGTTTTTAATAAAACTATAGCTGATTTTCTCTGAAACCCTGTTTTCTTAGTTACATAATTAAATCTCTTTCCTTTCTTTGCACTATAAACAGTAGTCTAGTATTTCCTTAAACTTAAAATGGAATATAAACAATAGATAATGGGATAATCTATACACACGCATCCATTGTTAACATGGTTAGATACTACTATTGCACATCACTGCATTGAAGGAGGCCTAGCCTCAGTTTGACTGTCTTCCTGAGGATAATTATCACCTAAACGTGACAGTTCAATTCGAATAATGAAAGCACCAAAAAGCTCTGCTGGGCTTCACAGTAGCCCTTAGTTTAATTGGGATCATCTACTTGAAAGATTAAAACAATCTGCAGTTTCTTATTCCAATCACGAACGAACCACTGCTCGCTGACCCAACGTTGGAGAGGACATGCCATTTAGCACATCACAAACATAACTTCCCTGAAGACCCTCTTCAGAACAGAAATATTTTTTCTCCCTTTTACTGCAAACAACCAAACACTGAAGTTCAGTGTTTAACTATTTGTTTTCTATAAACATTTTCCATGTAAAATATCCACATCAATAACACATATAACAATATGATCCAATAAAAGCCATCATAGAGGTCTGATGACCTGCACAAATGAGGCATCATTGTGGTTTATTTTTTGGTTAGGCTTGATTCACTTTTTGAGTATTTGTTTGAATTATTTGTCTGAAACCTTATTTGAACACATTTCTTGTTTTATAGTAGCATGGGTGATTTGTCACTATAGGTTTTTCTAAAGTGCACTTTCGGGTGTTTGGCTATGATGGCTGCAACTTCAAGAGAAAGAAATACGTAACTATTATGGCCTTTGTGTCCATATGTTCCTGTATACAGATGTATATGTGTGTATGTATATATGTAAATAATAATGTACATATGTGAAGGTTAATGAGTATATTTAATTTTTTAGGGAATTTGTGTTGAAAAATTATCCTTAAATGAGCTAGTCCTGATGAAGTCCGATACCAGTGGGGCTGAAACGCGTCGAACTTATAACTTGAGGACACACCCATGTGAATTTAAAGAGTTGTATTAAAAAGTTTGGGGGTACTAAAAAAACTGTGAGGTAGGCACACAATGCCGCTGGCAGCATGGCTCTCAATACACCAATCGCTTTTCAAAAAGCCATATGCGTTTCGAGCATATTTACTGCTCTTGTTCACTGGCAAATCACTCACAAGGTAGGCGGTCTGTTTAGGAACATCCAATTTAATTTTATTGAGTATGGCTTTTTGAAAGGCTGATGGTGTGAGAGCCATGCTACCAGCAGCATTGTGTGCGTTTACTTCTTAGTGAGCAGCATCCTCATGGGACAAACCTTCTTGTGTGAATCAATTGCGGCCAGTCCCGCCGCAAGGATACTCCGCTGTAGCGTGTGCAAACCCCTGGTGCTGGGAGGTACGAGCACTGTTGAGAACAGAGGAGGCCTGAGCCGCTGGTCGAAACTGGCATGGCCCCCAGCGATGCTGTCCTATGCTTTTCACACAACAGGGATGAACGTTTCTTTTACACTCAGAGAGTCGGCGGATTCCACTTGGCTCATATTTAAGGAACTGAGCAGGTCGGTTTTGTGATCAAAAGGGGACTAACACGACCATAATACGACGAGCCCAAGAGGGCGAGCCTCCGATTCAATTAAATCGGATGTTCCTAAACAGACCGCCTAACTTGTGAGTGATTTGCCAGTGAACAAGAGCAGTAAATATGCTCGAAACGCGTATGGCTTTTTGAAAGGCGAATGGTGTATTGAGATCCGTGCTGCCAGCGGCATTAGGGGCATTTACCCATTTGTGAACAGCATCCTCATGGGACAAACCTTCTTGTGTGTATCAATTGCGGGCAGTCCAGCCACGAGGATGCTCCGCTGCAGCATGTGCAGATATCTGGTGCTGGGAGGTACGAGCCCTGTTCGGAACGGAGGGGGCCTGAGCCGCTGGTCGATACTGGCATGGCCCCCAGTGTTGCCGTCCAATGCTTTTCACCCAACAGGGAAGAACATTTCTTTTACACTCAGAGAGTCAGCGGATTACACTTGGCTTAATATTTAAGGAACTGAGCAGGCCGATTTTGTGATCAAAAGGACGACCACGACCATAATACCACGAGCCCAAGAGGGCCGGCCCGTGATTCAATTAAACTAGATGTTCCTAAACAGACTGCCTACCTTGTGAGTGATTTGCCAGTGAACAAGATCAGTAAATATGATCGAAATGCGTATGGCTTTTTGAAAGGCGGATGGTGTATTGAGAGCCGTGCTGCCAGCTGCATTGTGTGCGTTTACCCCTTCGGGGGCAGCATCCTCATGGGACAAACCTTCTTGTGTGTATATATATATACACATATATATATATATATATATATATATATATTACCTACTGGCGGTCGCCAGTAGGTATATATAGTTAGGATTTTTTCTCTATGGGTTTTCTGAAAATTCTATGTCTAATAACTTTGGCGTTTGTGGACGGAATTGGCTGAAATTTTCAGGAAAATGGCACATTTTGTTTCTGAGCAGCCCTTGAAAATTTGGGGGGGGTTCGTCCAGTGGGGGCCGAGAAAAAAGGGGGGTCCCAAAACGTGTTTTTAACATTGAGTTTTCCATAGGGCGGTTGGCCTCACTTTTAGCCCGAACGGCTGAATGGATTTGCACGAAACTTGGCAAAATTGTAGGGACTGGTAGCCCGATGTGCCTTTTGTAGGTCTCAATATATGTGCTCCAGTGGATTTTGAGAAATTAACGTTTAAAAAAAGATATATATCTGTAACAGCGGACCGGGCAGCGGCCCAGGACGCGTACTTTTCGCGCAACGGAGCTTTGTGAAGCGAAGCTGATTGGTTCTCTGGCGTCTGTCAACATTCCAAACAGTCCGTAGCGGCCGCCATCTTGTCTCTCGGTAGGATCGAGAGACAAGAGGAGGCCAAAGCGAAGGGGCAAATGACCATAAGGGGGAATAGTAGATCCTCGCTGACCCACTAGGTTTGATGTGGAGGTTTTAAAAGGGCCCCGCGGGGCAAAAAAAAAAAATAATAATAATAATCGAACGGCTGAATGGATTTGCACGAAACTTGGCAAAATTGTAGGGACTGGTAGCCCGATGTGCCTTTGCTAGGTCTCAATATATGTGCTCCAGTGGATTTTGAGAAATTAACGTTCAAAAAAAGATATATATCTGTAACAGCGCTCCGCTTCGCGTAACGGAGGTTTGCGAAGCTGATTGGTCATTCTGTCACTGGGCTATAGTTGGGCTACATCTGGCTGATATTTGGGCTACATTTGTTTTTTTGTGTGTCTGGCGGCCATCTTTGGGCTACATTGGGCTACATTGGGCTTCATTGGGCTACATTCGGCTAATTAGCAAATAGCTCATCGCAAACTAGGAATGGTAAAGAATCGCTATTTATTCCTTAAAGTTCGCTATTTAGGAAATGCAAAAAACTTTGATGATATATATGGCGGTTCATCTCTAACAAGATAAGAAGCATAGGGATACATTTATGATGACTGGCGCATCACCAGGGATGTGTTAGTCATTCTGTGCCGCTGTTCCGTCACCTATGGTGTGCTGCATTTACAATGCGGCGCATCATGGGGCAAAAACAGCACAGATGCGTGATGTATCTGTGCCGTAAAGGTGGCGCATTGCTGGAGTTGTATCGCAAGTGTGATGAAGCTCCAGCAAGGGTCGGGGGTGCCCCTGTCGCAGGGTTTCTGTTCTCACACAGAACTGTGGACAGAGGATTGGAACCTCGGCGAATGCATTGCTGGAGTTGTATCGCAAGTGTGATGAAGCTCCAGCAAGGGTCGGGGGTGCCCCTGTCGCAGGGTTTCTGTTCTCACACAGAACTGTGGACAGAGGATTGGAACCTCGGCGAATTAGGGTGTCCCAAAACTCACGTTAGTAATCAAAAACTCCTTAGCAAGCTAGGTACAGTGTCACATTGGATATAACAAACTCTCAATGTTTAGACAATCCAGAATATGAACTTATAGTACCTCAGGATACGTGGAACTCATGAACAGTCGGTCGTTATAGATTTCTTAGAAACCAGAAAATGGAGTTAAGAAGAACAGATGTGTATTTGAAATGTTTATTTACTAATGCCGTCTTCTCAGGCGTAGTACCTTAGATAATAAAAGTACACATATTATCAGTAGCAAAATTACCAGCATAGTTACTAGTACATAAAAAGTGAATGGTGATAGTATGTTAACATGCTGTAAATGAATAAGAGTTAGCAACACTTATAAGCAGCCGCGGGCCGTGGAGGGAGTTACGGTGAGGCAGGGAGGCGGGGAGGGGGAGAAGCAGGGTGGAGAATACAAGTACACATATTATCAGTAGCAAAATTACCAGCATAGTTACTAGTACATAAAAAGCGAATGGTGACAGTATGTTAACATGCTGTAAATGAATAAGAGTTAGCAACACTTATAAGCAGCCGCGGGCCGTGGAGGGAGTTACGGTGGGGCAGGGAGGCGGGGAGGGGGAGGGGCAAGGTAGAGAGGGCTCCACCCTGCTTCTCCCCCTCCCCGCCTCCCTGCCTCACCGTAACTCCCTCCACGGCCCGCGGCTGCTTATATCTCACCCTCCCTAATACACATATTATATTATTTGCTAAGAAGGTCTCTTTGTGTTGGTTTAGGGCGTGCCCATACTTTAGTGTCTTAGATTTGAAGGAATCACATCAGCATACACCAGCTCTCTCTTCATGTGAACCGCATCAACTGTTGTGTATGTGTGTTCGGCAAAGCAATATAAAACCCGCCTCATGCCCAGAATTGGCAGAAGTTGCACTTATGTTATGAGTATGAAGTCGTGGAGATCAGACCTCATAACAATTCTGTATCGTGTTGTTCTTGAAACTTTAGCACTCGCTGTACAGATATAGTTTAACAAGTAAAGCAGATAGTAGACCAATAACATATTATTCTCATGTAAACCACGATGAACTACTAGGTGGAAAGCTAAAGCAACAACTAAGTGTCGTGTGCAGAAGTTGCAAAAAAGGAAAAATGGCGTTTAAACCGGTAATGAGCCCATGCTAACTTAACACGGTGTAAAGATATCCAGGACCTAGATGACACCTCCTCATGATCCGGAAACGAACTGAATAAGATAATAGAAGTGCCATCTCATGAGAGCAGATTGCAAGTTTATATGTGGACGGTCCGCAAGGTAAAGCATTAAAAACTAGGAAAATTTAATGCTAAAGAAAAATAAAACAGCCAAGTACTTTATCGAGTCTTAAGCCAATAGGCAAGGTAAATAATAAAAACTTGACAAATAAGTTAATGAATTGTCAATGAAATGCTAGTACTCAGCATATCAAACATGAAAAAGGTCTATGACATAACTGTGTATGCAAAATAAGCTGCAACAGCCTCCAATAGGAAGTCACCGTCTTCATCCGAAAACAGTTCAGCCATCCAATTTAAAAGCGGAAAAGAACATACGTGCTCTCCCAGCACCGGATCCTCTATCACCATCAGAGGACAGCTCGGTGGGTTTTCAAGAAAGCTCTGTTCCAAGAAAGACTGTGCTGCCGCCAGTAAATTCCAGGGACCAAGTAGTCCATGCATCAATGCCACAGCCATAATCCTTTCGCCAGGACAAACCAACTCGTGAGTAATGATAGGAGTCATCAGCTGATTAAAGTCGACGTCAGGAGAAACCGGTCCGCAGAGACACAAATCAATGGCCCAATCGAAATCACAGGTCAGGCAGTGAAATACAGGCTGGATACAGGTGAAGTAGGAGAACCGAAAAGATAATCCATATGCCGTGCTTAATATCGCCAACGGCATTGTGCCATAATATTCTAGCATGCGATTGCGGAACAGTGTCAGCAGCTGCAGGGTCGGAGGTTGCATAGGAGGGACATCCATATTTAAAAATGTAAAAAAGCACAAGAGCGTCCGCTGGTAATGCAAGTAAAAATGCCAATCCACGAACCAGAGTGCAGAAAATACAATGAAAGGAAGCAGGGATGACTCCAAAGATTTTCTCAAATGAAGTCACGAGGCCACTGGTAACAACTTTAAAAAAGTGTGTCAGGGACTTTGTGGAGGATGCGTTAAAGATAGTCGGAAACATGTTGCTGAAATTGAAAGGCAAATCTTAATTGAAAAGGGTGTGCACCTCTGTACGGGTGTTCGCTATGTGAAGTACGAAAGTTTCACGGGCCGAACTCAAGGCCACCTCTCTCTGAGACAAAAGAGCTCTTATTCTTGCCATGCCGTTGAAACGTGTCCCAAGGTTGGTATTTGTGGCCAGATTGAAAACTCCCTATGTTCATGTGTGGGAGGAAATAGAACATTTCTGCAGCAAATAACCCGTTCACTTACTGTTACGATAAAAGGAATACTTTTAATTAACTCAGAACAATCTTCATTATTGAGCATCAAATAACTACCATTTTCCAACAACTTGAACGTGGGGATGATAGCAGGAACTGGCGTGCCTTGCAACACGCAAGCCATATTTGGTCGGTGTTTGTTGCATGAACCGTGTAACTGTATGTGCCTACACATTAGTGAATGATCTGGCGTCTCAGTGCATTCCTCTCCATTCAGATAAACTTCTTGATCATCTTTGAAACATCTGTATGTGTATGGAAGCGACCAGACCTCATGAAGAAAAGCACTACCTAAAGGTTCATAACGACCTATTGGTATATATTTCATACAATTTGAAAACTTATATAAAGCAAAAGGCAGCGTTATTAAACCGTGGATAAGGCATGTTGTCAAAAAACCCGCAATCCTCTGCTGATGATGTCACTGAGCATGTCATGAATGATGTAATATGTGACATCATCAGCAGTGGATTACGGGTAATAGTATCTCTAGTTTACTCTCCTATAGCTGTCTTTATTTTAACATAAGTGTGTGTTTCCCTCCCTTATAATTACTGTTTTTGGTTCGCTTCCAGTTCGCGTACCGGCGAGCGAACTAGGAAGCGAACTAAGAGAAATAGAGGTTGGCACAGTTCCAAATATTGTACCAATTTTTTAATAACGGGGAGGTAGTTCTGAAAAGAACTTTTTTTTTTATTTTTCTGAACATTTTTTTACTGTTTTTGAATTTTTCGGAACAGTTTTATATTTTTTTGGGTTTTTCTTGGAGGGGGCAATGAAAACGATTCATTGTAAAGGGCTCAACAGGAGCAACAAAACAAAAAAAAGAAGTATTTATTATTTTGGGCGTTTCGGACAAACTTGCATATGATAGTCAATAGCTCTGTTGATCAGAGTGATGCTTCTTTCTCCGTAGGAAATGAATCCATCGCAAAATACGCAGGTGTGTTTTACTTCACCAAATCTCATTTGTATATTTGGCACCATCTCCCTGCCCTCTGGTCCCGTTACTTCCGGTACAACAGATCTTCTGGCCATAATAGGGAGATTATCTAGGTCGTTCCGAAACTGTGCAGCACTGTAGTTGTTAGGATGCCACCTAGTCATATGGCGATGCATTGTGTAGTTTCCGAAACTGTATTTTTTGTCGGTCCCTCTGGACAGTCTATCTTGACATATAAGGCAAGTTACGTATCTTGCATTTACTTTTTTCTGACCTTTGGGAATTTTAAAAAATTGCCAAATGAAGTTTTCTTTCCGGTGAGACGTCCTGGGCTGCTCAGGCAAAAACTGCCTCTCTTCGTGCTCGTCCTCCTGTTCCTCTTCTTCTTCTTCTTGTTGAATTATAACTTGAGCAGGTGGTCCACTCTTCCTTGGATGTGGTGGAGGTGGTGGGGAAGCACCAGCTGAAGCTACTAAAGAAGCCATTGCTCAGTGATCACAAAGGGTCTTTCTCTCACAATGATGAAAGTCAGAGTGAGGAAAGAAGGAGGGATTTTCATCATTTGGGAAAAACAAGAGTTCTCAACCAATCAAAAGTGTTCATTTTAGATTATATGACCTAGTCTTACATCATTAGGAAACCAAAAGTGAAATGAACCAATGAAAAGTGTTATTACCAAGTCACATGACTTGCTGTGTTTACGTTAAGCGCTTTGCAGGGCCTCCCGGTTTGCTTCCAGAAACCTGCGCTTTGCGACTCGCTTCGCGTACCAGTTCGCTAACGTAGTACGTCATATGACGTATCACGCGACAACGTGAAACGTCATGCGGACGGGAGGCGTCACGATGTTGTTTTGTAACGCGGCACTTGCGGTAAAGAAACGTTTACCGGCTCGCGGTCTATTTCGCGGCATCAAGGTCAGCTAACGGGAAGCTTCCCGATTTGCGAAGCGGGAACGAAGAAAAAAAAATATTTTAAAAAAAAATTATTCATAAACATATAAAATATATTTTTGGATTTAAAGAAGAATACATTTTACAGCTACAGATATTAGCTGTTAAAAAACCAATGAAATTCACAGAAAAAACCATAGGTTATGGACCATATATAGTTAGGAATTAGCATTTACAAAACCTTGAAAATTCACTGAAAAAACCATAGGTTATAGACCATATATAGTTAGGAATTAGCATTTAAAAAACCTTATTTTACTCACACAAAACCATTGAAATTCCATATATAGTTAGTTGCACTAACTATATATCGTGCACCCGCAATCCACTGCTGATCATGTCACATATTACATCATTCATGACATGGTCAGTGACATCACTGATGACATCACTGATGACATCTCAAATGACATCACTGATGACATCACTGATGACATCTCATTTGACATCATTCTTGTGCTAATACGATAAACCTCTTCAGACTCTAATATAACCTTAGATACACTCAGTGTATACAGACACTCACACACTGCCACTCATCCATGGAGTTACTCACACACCCAGTCAGTCATGCAAAGAAACAATCTCACCTCCATTTCTTCAACTATACAGTTAAACACACCTTACTTATTGAAACATATACTAACACATATTTACTCTCTTATACAATCCCTGATACAAGTTCACAATGATCGATACAACCACTCACTCATTCAGTGGCTCTCATGCACAGTTATTTATATATGCCAACTCTCACATGTACTGTGTTTTACATATGTACTTACTATGACATGTAGCATTGAGATATCCATTCACTCATCAATACACTCATGCACACAGTCAACTGCCCATGTAGCTGTTTCCACATGCACTCTTGAACTCATACACCTAGTGAATAAACTGCTCACACATCTATGCATAGAGTCTCACACCTTCCAGCCACCCCCACACAAACTCAATCTCCCATAGAAATACTTGGGCAACCAATTAATAACACATATAGCCTCTCGTATAGCTAATGATCAACACATGCAGCAGTTTACAGAACAACAGACATAATGATGCACAAATTAAGACAGTTTAGTCACTAACCCATGCATTCAGTGAGACACATTTAATCACTCACTCATACAGTCAGTCATGCACCTACTAAATCCTTCATCCAGACACTTATACATCCACTCAAGACATATTTTAACTTTACAGAAAAATACAGTCACTGGATGTTGTCATCAGTGATGTCATTTGAGATGTCATCAGTGATGTCATCAGTGATGTCACTGACCATGTCATGAATGATGTAATATGTGACATGATCAGCAGTGGATTGCGGGTGCACGATATATAGTTAGTGCAACTAACTATATATGGAATTTCAATGGTTTTGTGTGAGTAAAATAAGGTTTTTTAAATGCTAATTCCTAACTATATATGGTCTATAACCTATGGTTTTTTCAGTGAATATATATATAGATAGATAGATATAAATATACATATAGATATATATATTTATATATACATATACATACACACATGTTTTTCAATGAAATAAAACAAGGGTTAATGGGACGTTATAGTTAGGAGGAGGAATAAAACACAAGCTAACATAAAAAAACGCCATTTATAGTTTAGCGAACTAGCTATAACTTGTGGCTCCATCATGCACTACTTGAGACCACACACATTATATCACTCATGATATGTTAAGTGCTATATTCAATGACATCACCCATTATCATATTTAAGCAACAACATTGTTGAAATTAATTCAACTATTGCAAAGGTATCAGGGGTACTAGTTAGCCACCCATTCCTAAGTGCACAAGATAAACAAGACCCCAGACTAGCTGATGCTACATCTAGCTACACATTTGCAACTAAAAAGTGTACTAGGATTGATGGCAAGACCATCGCTGACATGAAATAACAAATAACAACAACTGCTTGAAGCACAGCAAGTAAGCCAATAATGCACAACATAATGCAGTTGTTTTGCCTGATCATAAAGATAATTTTTAATACTGTGTATGACACCAATTACTGTATCCTCTATTCACTGATAATGGTATACAACATGTTTGACACACATAATACATTCAAGAGGCAGAAATGTCATTCCTGGTATTGGCCAGTAACAGCATCTGAATTAGTTGATAATTGACCATGGGAATAGTGTAGTAAGATGTAGTGGTCTTTCTTGTCAAACAAGAGGACAATCCATAACAACCAACCAGTAAGCAAGTTTTTTGTTTAGTATTTCTAAGGTTGTTTGTCAAAAGTGCTGGTGTCCTTCTGCCGGGTCAGAAGCATACACTAATGAGATCAACCAATGATTCGGACAGCTCTAGGCTTTGGCTTTGTGAACACCCAGTAATACAACTACCTAGATCGATGGTTGGACTTTAATAGGCTTGAATGGGCTTCTCTGTGAGCTTTTGAAAGATGGAAAAGAAATTAGATATTTCAGAAGAAAAGCACTTTTGATGGAGGTCATTGTATTTTTAAATGTATTCACCCAAAGGTCTTATAACTGTAATAGATACTACCTTTTTTACATGTATGCCCCCCTCTCAACCACAACACTACACTTCTGCTTCCCATGGCCTTTTCATATTGTTTTACTCACTTTCAGGTCATTCAGTATTGAAGTTCAAAGATGCAAGACACTTCCATGGTTTGTGCCAATGATATACCTTTTCTGGGGCTGCCGAATGTCACATATCGCAAACACTTTGGCCTGGAACTTCATTCCTCTGCAACATGGACTCCTCCCTTGTCCCATGACTAACCGGTCTGGGGAGGATCCAGCAGGTCAGAAAGTGACCAGGCCATTCCCGGGGGTCGCAGTGGTCGCTACCGGGGCAGGGCACACCTTTGGGGAAGGGCTATGATAGGAAATAAATACCTGGTCCCTGCAGCCCCACATCCTCTTTTGCGGGCATTTGGCAATGAGCAGAAGCTGCTTGGTCTGTTCATTGAGACGGCGGAGCTCACTATCACCTGGTTTTAGATAAGGGTGGGTGTAGTTGGCGGAGTACTACTAGGCGGAACAAAAACTCTGTGAATTCCGCAACTGCGCTCTGTCGGACTCCCAATTAATAAAACAGAAACCTCATATATTTTTGGTAAAATAACAAGTATCTCTTGCTTTACATGCTGAAATGCATATAGTCATTTCACAAAAGTGAAAATGAAAATTTAGCAAGCAGTGAGAGAGGTGATGATTTTGGGATCCTCCCTAACCTAGGGAGAAAACCAGGCAGATGCCTTGAAAACAAAGAGCACATCTTGCTGAACGATTCGGTGGTGGTCCCATCCTCTTAGGACGACCCCAAGCACAGTTATGGGCAAAAATACAATCCAAACCAAAGGCCCTGCAAAGCATTATGGGATGAGATTAGTAGTGGGCAGTGAATATTATAGTATCCAATATCAAAATAATTCTACAAAGAGCTGCAGTTCAACTAGTCGTTACTAGGTGTCCCTCACAAGTCAAATGCAAAAGCATTGAAATTATTACATCAAGCTGCAGTTCCACTAGTCGTTACTAGGTATCCCTCACGAGTCAAATGCAAAAGCATTGAAACCCTTTCATGAAGCTGCAGTTCCACTAGTCGTTACTAGGTGTCCCTTATGAGTCAAATGTAAAAGCATTTGACTCAGCAGTTTCAACCTCCTGGGCTTCCAGTGGGTGAGTAAATTCTAATTTGATAAATGCATGCCCATGGGTTGCTCTGCTTCATGTTCTTTCTTCAAAGCCTTCAGTATTTTTTTAGAATGGGCGGTGGCAAAAGTACACCAAAATGGTTGGTCAACACACCACCTAGATGACTTCTTGTTCATAGACAGGGCTGCACGCCTGACTGAGTCTTTCTTGCATGCGTTTCAGAAATTAGCAGAAGAGCTGCGAGTCCCACTTGCCCCAAAAATAACGGAGGGCCCGGCTACAAATCTGACTTATTTAGGTATAGAATTTGAAACAGTAGTGGTGTTGGAACTGTTCCCCTATGTGGCCGCCCTACACATATGGCCCAAAGATCTAACTAACAGGAAGGTCCACTTCTAGTCTGACAATATGGCAGGGGTGCAGGCCGTTAATTCACACTCTGCCACCTTCCCCATGGTACTGAGCTTGTTGATGGATCTAGTGAGGGGGTGCTTGTACAGGAATATAGAGTTTAGGACGTGACACATAAAAGGGGCCAGGAATAATGCTGCTGATGCTCTTTCACACTTCCATTGGCAACGTTTCTGGACTGCAGGGCCACAAGCGAACACCTCCATGGCACCTTTACCGCCCTAGCAATGGCACCTCCTGCAGTGGACCGGCAGCTCGCCAGCTTAGGTGAGCTATCGCTTGTCCCAGGAACACAGGTTATGTACAGAAATTATGTCAACACATTTGCAAGGGTGACAGCAACCAGAAAAGAGGGCGCCTCCGCTGGCAGCAAGTGTGCAGGAATTTGTATTATTGGCTAGCGAGGTAGGAAAGAGACACGCCTAGGTAACAAGCCACTTTGCAGCAATGGCTTGTCACTCCAAGGTACAAGGCTTCCCAGACCCAACCACCTCTTTTACCCTCAGAGCGGCTTTGAAAGGTTGGGGGAATTCCGAGCACAGAAGGGCAGATAGAAGAGCCCCCATCAAATTTCAAATTTTTAGGGACATGTAAAATTTGGTAAACAGAGCCACCTACTCCAGATATGAAGCAGCCCTTTTTTGGCAGCCTTTGCATTAGACTTCTTTGGGGCATTTTGGTGTGGCAAATTAGTGCCCAGGTATAAGAGGGACAACAGCATGCATGCTCTGGCCTTGGAGGACATCACAGTTGGGGTCGGGTCTTGCGATAAAGGTTCGCAGATCCAAAACCGACCAAATGGGGCATGACAGGACCCTTTGGCTCGGCACCCTGGGTGAACCGGCTTATTGCCCAGTGACTTTGGTTACAGCATATTTGGATCTATGGCCACCCACAGGGGCCTACTTATTGTGTCATGCAGATGGCGCCCCGGTGACACGCCCCTAGTTGACAGGTTATGGATTCCTGCTTGCGCTTAGAAGGCTACATGACCAAACATTACTCAACACATTCCTTTAGGTTGGGCCAGCGACCTCAGCATAAAAAGCAGGCCTCCCCGCTGACAACATAAAGAAATTAGGCCAGTGGGAGTCATATCGCTATAAGCTATTCATTAGGCCTTGAAAGGGGTAACTTAGCTCGGGGGAATTTTAGATGAGCATGTTCAAGTGGACTTTTTCTATGTGCAGACCGCTGTTCTGCGACCCACCCTTTGTAAATAGGTTTGTGAACGGTATGTCTTTACCATCAATATCACATTTTGCATGATGAAGGCTTGCTTCTGTGGGTTACCTGATTGAAGATTTGTGAAATGCAGTGTGTTAAATACATAATGAAGATTACCTACAGAGTTTGGGTCATCAGCTACTCCTTCATCATAAGGGCGGCACAACGGGCAAAGGCAAGAAACTGGAACCATGGCTTTTCAAACACCAAGATAATGTGGATGGGTTTTTCGGGCATGCGATGGGCAAACCTCTTAAATAAGCTATGCCAGGGGCTTTCAAGTGATCCGAGAGGCCCCAATGTGCTAATAATTCACTTGGGTTGAAATGACAACCACATTAGGCCGGCGCCCCCTGGTTCAGGCCATGAAGCATTGGTTCATATCAGCTAATTCTTGGGGTCTTGGGAGATCATTTGGTCAGAGACCATCCTGCACAGGTTCTGGAGGTGAGCACAGTCAGTAGCTGCAATTGAGCTATCCTGCAGACAGATTAACAGTGCAATGTGGAAGTTCACAGAGCAAAGGAGATGGGTTTCTTAAGGCACAGCCTTATCAATGTGCACACCAAGGGTTTCTTTGCAGAGAATACAGTCAATTTATTGCAATGGGCACCGATATATTACTTTTAGACTTGCAGGAGATTCTGCAGACAGCAGGATAAAGGTAAAGGAATTGGCAGTAATTTGGGCAAGGCAGCACAGGGGGGCACCCAGACACAGTGGTGGCTGCTTCTGGGGATTGTGGGAATGATTGTGTTATCCAAAAGAGTTTGGTGCAGAAAGCAACCAAGGAGGAAGCACAAAGGGACTGCTCCAGGCCAACTCCCCAGGAGTCCTTACTCCATGACCCCGGGGGAAAAAGTGACGCCGCCCTGTTAGTCCTATGAGCAGTAGTACACATGAGGAACAGGGGGTTGGACCTGCACCACTCCACCACTGTTATATGTTATGTTATAACAATTTATATAGCACACTAATACCCATAGGTGTCTAGGCGCTTACGGATCACATACTGTGTCAGAGAAACTAATTTGTAAAAAGCCATGTCTTGAGGTGTTTCCTAAATTCAATCAGGGATGAAATCCTCCTGAGAGAGAGGATGCACATGTCTTCAATTCTAGGGGGTCCACTGGGTGGTGGAGGACCCCAATAGCTATAGTGTCCGATGGTGTGTAGTCCAGGCGCTTGCTGGCCAATCAGGTCATCAGTCAGCATAGGTTGCTCATCCGCTGGCCATCCTGGATCGCTTGTAAGTTAACCCCAATATGTCTTGCCAGCCTATGCAATTAAAAACCTGCACCATCGCCGCTTCTTTTTGCACTAGTGTTGGAACCCTTGGAAATGCGCCTTAGAACAACCCCTCTTCTACGCGGTATAACATGGACAGAAGGCTGGGAAGACTGTGTATCCCTGTACGCAGACGACATCCTGGTATACCTCACGGATCCGACGAGCGCTCTACCGATCCTAATTGAGATCTGTGACGCCTTCGGAGCAGTTTCGGGCTATACCATTAACTGGGCTAAGTCAGTACTGTATTTACTTAAGGGGCCGGAACCCCAGCTTCCCCCTCACTGCCCGTTAAAAATATCCCAGGAATCGTTTAAATACCTGGGCATACATATAACGAAAGACCATGTAGCCTTCTTCTCCAAAACTCTGGCGCCCCCCTGGAATGACTGGGTAGAGATGTGTCAAACTGGGAATCTCTACCCCTCACACTGCATGGCAAAGCCGTTTTGTTCAAAATGATGGCATTGCCCCGTTTTTTATATGCACTTGGGAACACACCGTTTCCGGTACCTCAACAGATATCGGCACTGGTATCCACACTTCTTTGGGGCAATAAGCCTGCACGCATTGCAAAAGCTAAACTGCACCGCGGCTGGGATGACGGCGGCATAGCATTCCCTAACATACGCCTTTACTACTGGGCAGCGCATCTCAAAGTCATAAACCAATGGATACACGCCCCACACACCGACCCCGCCTATAAGGCAGATAGAGCGCAGCTAGGAACGGACAGTATGTTAGGGGCCTTATATAACAAAAGGCGGGCGATGAAACTGGAAGGCCCAACAAAGCACACAGTCATGCTGTGGCACACAGCACAGGCACATTTGGGGTGGAGGGGGACCATCACCAAACTCACTCCTCTTTGGGACACGAAACAGCTTGGGTCACTTAGGAACAGCAGAGGCTTTGAACACTGGGACAGCATAGGCATCTCCCTAGTTGGCGACCTATGGGACAAAGGGACGGTCATCCCGTTTGATCAGCTGCAAAGACAATATGAGCTAGTACCTACCGAGACATTCCGTTACATACAAATTAGGCATGCACTCCTCACAGTATTACCGCAGAATGTAGACATACCCGAAGCTTCTCCCTTGGAAGATATGTTACTCACAGAATATATGCCTAAACATGCCACTTCATTCACATACCGTAAGTTGATTAATAACCAACCGGATCCCACAGCGGCCTTGAAGGACAGGTGGGCGGCTGATGTTGGTGCCATGGATGAGACAGAATGGCAGGCGGGGCTTGCATCACCCAGGGAGGTGGGAATCCCGGGCCGACTGCGGCTCGTCCAGCTTAAAATCTTACATCGCACACATCTCACTAGACATACACTTCACAAAATACGCAGAACACAACATCCATATTGCCTAAGGGGATGTGGAAATAAGGGCTCCTTTTTCCATACGATCTGAGATTGTCCAGTACTAACTGATTTTTGGCGCAAGGTCCTTCGAACACTGTCCCAGATTATAAATGTTTCCATATTGCCTGAACCACGAAGAGACCTCCTCAATGTTTGAGAACCCAATGACTTATCGCGATATGGGCAAATATGGGCGACACGAGGCCTCATGGTAGCCAAACGAAATATGGCGCAGAAATGGGGAGCAGCCGATTTGCCTTCATTGGAGGCTTGGTGTAGGGACATGGACACTACCATGGTCACTGAAAGAACTGTTTATGTAAATCGGAAGTGCCCCCGAAAGTGGACTAAAATTTGGACTGCCTGAATACTTACAGGGGAAATATATGTGACCTCATACCTGAATCTGATGATGACAGCTCAGATGATGAGTCCGATGATGACCGTTGAGATGGAATGGGTGATGAGTAAAGGGGTTTATTTTCTGATAAAGGTGGGAGGGGAGGGAAATGTTGTGATGTTTTGCATTGCTGGCTTGCTAATCGTTGTAATTCAAATATTCATAACTGCACACTGTCTTTCCGATGACTGTTCTTATATTAATAAACAGTTTTCAACAAAAAAAACCTGCACCAAAGCTCTCTCCAACAAAATTATGGTGTGTCCTTGTCGTTTTTCCAGAGCGCACAGTCCAGGGTTGCATGCATGGGGGTGAGTGGGGCTATGGGATATCGGCGCTATGTGTGTTACGAAAATTGTATCCATTTAGTGCTTACTGCCACCCAAGCTGTACAGGTTATGAGTTCCAGAGAAGATTTCACAGTTATTGCCCATACTGTAAATGTGCTGTGTGTTATTGAGACGTCACTCTAGAAATGTCGGGTTACCACAAGACTTCTTGTCACCTGGACACTAGGTTTCCCAATGCTAAGCTCTGATTTAACAAGCAAGTGCACCATGAGCGTTGTAGTCTTGATTCAGTGATTTGTGAAGGGAAAGCCCAGGACTGGAAATTAGTGTCCAGGTGAGGAAGGGCTAGGCTTTTAAGGGTCTGGAAAGTGCAGTCAAAAACAGACTTCACCGGTTCCTTCATAATTGTGTTTCAAGAATGGCACTATTTCTCGTGTTAGATGTGAAAAAGTCAATAACGATTCTTGTTCTTAAAAAGAACAGAATGCTCTTTATTAGAAGTTCCCCCATATCCAAGTAACACGTGTAATAAATACAACAGTGTACAGTATGGCATAATATAATTGTAAGGCTACCATGAGACTCGAAGCAAGAATCAGAATCATAACAGTCAAATTTCAGATTTCGGGAATCGCGCTGAGATATGAAAGGGAACGAACGAACCTGCGACATGGTGGGGCAGTCCTGTCAAGTATCACGCATCAGACGTGACACTAACGCATTTCAGTGTGGTGATCCGCATCACCGCACTGAAATGCATTGTCACGCATAATCGTTATAGCGCCTCGGTTGCCAAGCCATATGCAGTGCTTTACTAAACTGGAGTGGCTGGTAGCGCCGGCTGCACACAGCACTGGGCTGGAGGGATCATGGCTGAGCTAGAAGCTGCTCTCGTAGTCCTAGAAAGCTACAATGTATAAATAACAAGCATTGAAAATGCAATAGGTCTCGCAATAGAAGAGTTTAACATTTTCCGTTTTGCAAATGGATGAGTGGCGTTGCATGGATGAGTGGCGTTGCATGGATGAGTGGCGTTGCGTGGGCGAGTGGCGTTGCGTGGGCGAGTGGCGTTGCGTGGGCGAGTGGCGTTGCGTGGGCGAGTGGCGTTGCGTGGGCGAGTGGCGTTGCGTGGGCGAGTGGCGTTGCGTGGGCGAGTGGCGTTGCGTGGGCGAGTGGCGTTGCGTGGGCGAGTGGCATTGCGTGTGCGAGTGGCATTGCGTGTGCGAGTGGCGTTGCGTGTGCGAGTAAATGAAGGGAAGCGAAAGAGAGAGAGAGAGATAAGGGAGGAAGGGAGAGAGAGAGAGAGAGAGAGAAAGAGAGAGAAGGGAGAGAGAGAGAGAGAGAGAGAGTTATGGGAGGGAGAGAGAGAGAGAAAGAAAGAGAAGGGGGAGAGAGAGAGAGAGAGAAAGAGAAAGAGAGAGAAGGGAGAGAGAGAGAGAGAGAGAGTTATGGGAGAGAGAGAGAGAGAGAGAGAGAGTTATGGGAGGGAGAGAGAGAGAGAGAGAGAGAGAGAACAAGTGATACCAAAAAAAGTAAGCCATGCACGAGTGATTAACAAATGCTGATATTTTTAAGCCCACAGCAAATGTTACTTTGCCCAGTGGGAGAATATAAAAAATTGTTTGTAAAAAATTGACAGAGTGCGCAAACCACAGAGTTAATGGCCAATAAAAATAAATCCAAGAGCGACCATGTGAGTTTTAGGCAAAGGAGACGCTGAAGAGCCCCCGCTGCCTTGGTTTAAAACAAGCATTGAGAGCCTGGTGGGTGTTATTTATTATATTGCACACATTCTAAACGTAGTGTCCACAAGAGGTCTCGGATTCGACTCTCGAGTAAACCGATGCACGGTGAAGCAAAGTCATTTGACAACGATCACACATTTTGTCAAGCTGGGAACCTACGATGATTTGAGTGCAGTTTTCTTGATTAAATGTTGTTTTGTTGAGTCACTGGATAAATGTTGAGTCGGACACGCTGAAGAGCCCCCGCTGCCTTGGTTTAAAACAAGCATTGAGAGCCTGGTGGGGGGGGGGGGAGGGGGAGCCAGCGAGTGGGAGGGAAGGAGCATATGGGGATGGGGTGTGAGACGGTGGTCGTCCCTGGAAGGAGGGGGGGAGGAGGGGAGGAAGGGCTGGTGGCGCCAAGCAGAAAGCGGGAGAGTGTCAGCGTCTCAGCAGCAGCTGGCCTGCAGAAGTTACAGGGACTGCTCATGCAGTACACGGAAGCGGCCCAAAGTAATGGTTTTTAAACATTAACTTGACCCCACCTGCAATGTCCTGACAACATCGGCATGAGTGCGCCAAGGAAAGTCAGTGTGTCATGTTCACTGTATGTACAAGCAATATTGTGTATCTGGAGCAACTGTCTAGTCAGTCACTCACAATTGTTATTTATTATATTGCACACATTCTAAACGTAGTGTCCACAAGAGGTCGCGAAAAGCACAGGCTGGGTATTTATTTATTGATTGTTATGAAATGCTGTATTGATGGGGTGACCAGACGTCCCAGATTTCCCCAGACAGTTCCGGTCTCGGGAAAAGACGGGAAATTGAGTGTGAATGAGTGAAGAAGGGGTGAAATGGCGGGAGTGTCGTGGAGATGGGAGGTGAAAGATGAAAAGATAAGCAGAAGCGTGTAATAAAAGAGAGATAAGAAGAAAAGAAGGGGTGAAGAAAGAAGGTGAGGCTGCCAGCGACGAGGAGAGACTCTGGGGGCAGCGTGTAAGACATGGGCAGGAAAACCGAGTGCGTGTGAAGAAAAGTTTGTAGGGCTAACGTGAGCGAGAAGGAAGGGTGAAGAAAGAAGGTGAGGCTGCCAGCGACGAGAAGAGACTCTGGGGGAGCGTGTAAGACATGGGCAGGAAAACCGAGTGCGAAGGAAGAAAAGTTTGTAGGGGCAACGTGAGCAAGAAGATGGAGAAGAGTAGGGCTGGAGATGGGTAAATATAGATAGGACGAAGTGTGAGGAAAAAAAGAAATGAGAGGAAAGGGGAAAAGACGGGAAATTGAGTGTGAATGAGTAAAGAAGGGGTGAAATGGCGGGAGTGTCGTAGTGAAGGGTAGAATTGTTTGAGGTGAGAGCACATAGAGGCTATAATAAGACGGAAAAGAAGGCGGGAGATCGGGTGTGAGTCAGAGGGGCAAAAAAAATGGAAAAAGCTGAAGTAAAATGGAAAGAGTGGGCGAGGAAAAAAGGAAAAAATATAAAAAGCAGATTGCGAGTGGAAGAAGCAGAAGAGAAAGAGCGAAGCGTGTGTTTAATAAATAAAGAACAAGCGGGATCCTTGCGCTGAAAGTTAAAATAAAAAAAACAAGACAGAGGGCATTGCTGTGGGGAGGGGGTGGAGGAGAAATGCACACGGCGGGCAGGGGATAGGGCGGAGCGGGGAGAGCGGCATGTGGGTGTGAAGAAGCCGGGGCCTTTGAAGTGAAGCTAAGTGCACATGCGCATTGAGCTTAAAAGTCACGGGCACTGCAAGGAATCGCCACGATTCCTTGCTTGTTAGTTAAAGCGTGGTTAAGCCGCAATAGGCTCGCAAGCTCGATGCGCATGCGCATCGACAGGCGAGACCTAAAAACGTTAAGAACCCCGCTCCGCCTCCTCCACGCCGTATTACGTTCTTGAAAGGCGACGTCATAAGCGCTGCGCACCAATCATGACCATGCCAGATTTAGAACGAACCCCAAGTAACCGCCGCGCACATCAACCCCACCGAATCGCCGGCGCGCACATGGAGCCCACTGTCTGTGCAGCAGCACTGGTGCCTGCTGCTTGTCCGAGCCTGAGTGAGAGTCTAATAATACCCGTGCGGCGCACCAGGCCGTTCATGCTTGCCGAGGAGAAGGGACTGTTGTGGCACGACCAGGAATCTGCGGGCGGCAGCTGGCCTGTTAAGTGCTGCGGCAAGCCTCACAAGTAAGTGACAGTGACTGTGTCGACAGTGCAGTGGAGTGTGTGTTAATCCAAAATCCACATATTAACTTTTTAGCGCGATCGGCTGCCTGCAGTTCCTCGGTGTCTGGATGAAGTCTCATTTCTTTTTTACATGGTTCATGTAAAACAGAAAATGAGACTCCAGTCCAGACACCGACCTGCAAGCAGCTAGCTGATCGGGCTACTGTTAAAAAGCTCATTTGCATTATGTAGGCCAGAAAACCCTGAGGCCCGCTCTTGTTTCTAACCAGGTCATTAATATGGCTATTATGCAGATTAGAAGTGCCTCTTCCGCAGGTTGGTCTGGGTGTTCTCTGTTGTGGAAACAAGTTCCTGTGGTGGAAATTGTCCAACTTCCTTTACTCATAGGGTGCAAGCATACATCCAGGAGGTAAACTTACCCTCGGTCTGAGTTCACGTAAGTCCAGCATGACAGGAACACAAGGGTCGGTAAATGGAGACACCTAAGCAGTCACTGAAATGTTCTGCGCTGTTACTAAGCTTAAGATAACACCTTTATGTCTTTTTAATATTCTAATAGTATTGCTAGTTTTTGTAGGTTAGTTGATCTCTGTTGCATAAATATGAAGGTTACTGACAACCAGTAACACAATTAACTTTTCTCTGTAATTAAATGTGTGGGTTGGCGTTTTGTCACTGTTTTCCCTTCCGTTTTTTTTTTTATCATCACATTGGACAACATGTGGCTGTTATATTGCAATTATGTGATTAAATAATTAAGGGTACTACAGCTCATGTACCGCCACATCTAGTCAGTCACATTGGACTTCTTTATGCAAGTAGCTACTCTTGCAGCAGTAGACCATTGCCTCAGGGAAAGCATGGGTTTTTGTGCCAACATTGTTTGTGTATGCAGTGATGGTGCCACGCACATGCACCTGCACATTGCAGGTATAGATGGAACTTGTACCGTTCTATCTGGTGCCCCTGCACACTTGCTGGTTTCTCATTCTATACTTCTTACCTTCTATGGTGCTACCATCTCCCCTGACCTCTCTGTCTCCACCCATCTGCCTGTGCTTTCTCCTTGTCCTGCTCTTCTTCATTGCTTGCCTTTGTCCCAATCTTCTTCCAAAGTGATAAGCTGTCCTTCCAGTGCAAGGAGAAGCTCTACTGATGTCAGAAGTTGCGATAGGTGAGTGATGCAGGCTAATGAGGGGTATAGTGAAGCATGAGCTACAACTGGATGGGAGGTGTTCATTCCAGCTGTATAACACATGTGATATTTTACTGTCTTGTTTAGCATATGAGATATGAAAGCAGATGCACACAGTGCTGAACATCCAATTAAAGGACCATCACCAATAATTGGCTCCTCTTTATTTCAAGTGCAGCTTAAATCCTATGAGCACCATTTGCTTTTGGGAGGGTTTCTCACAAAAGTGCCTCATCCAGCCACTGTCACATTTCCCCGGACTCTTCCCAGCCCCTCTACTCATCCCAAACCTGCTGTTGTAATCTCCAAATACTTTCTAGACCGTTCCCTCCACTAACCTTTTCAATGCAACTAAAAAATTCACATCTCCACCGCTCAAATTAATTTGATATCTCCCTATACTAATTCACTACTAAACCTGTTTGGGTTCTGGAGTAACGCACTTTGATACCTCATCAGGGATTTTGTATGAAGGCGTTTCTACTTAACCAGCGCTGCGCCATGTTTATTGTGGTGTAGTTTCTATGCCCTGCAGGTGTGCATCTTCAAAGGATGGTGGGGCTTTGAAATGGCCTGTTGTCGTCTGCAGAAGGGAGGGATACACACAGCACATAACCATCTACTATACAATGAGAGGCTATATCGTGCCATGACTGAGTGCCCTTTCTTTTCTGGTACTTTGCAGCTTTGTGCCATTTCTGGTGTTTTAAGATCTTCTTACATTTTCTTGCCGCTCAAATGGCTGTAATTTCTGATGTTTGTATGTTTCGATCATCTTCATTTTGCTCGTAAGAAAGTGTCACTCATAGTCGCTGAAATGTCACTCATATTTACACTGAAATTAAAAAAATGTCACACATGCCAATCTGAAACCTTGGCAGCTATGGTGGGGACGGAATCAAAGCACATTCCAGAGTGAGACACCTCTAGCCACCTGCCACCAATGTGAGTCGTATCTGTTGATCGGGGGTCGGGGTGGGAGGTGTTCCGGCAGATGATAGGAATGCACGTGCAGCAGTAAGTACAGAGCTGTGGCCATTGCCTACGGCGGTTTTAAGTCACCTATGCTTGTTGTGACATTCCACTTACGAACAACATACACAATTCGCATTTCTAATGCCTTCTTCCAATCAAACACCCTGTCAATAATCTAGAAAAAATAATACTAAATCATAGAAATCTGCAACAATGTGCCAAGACGTGATGTCTTGTCTCCATTCCAAACTTTAAACCCGGAGTGGCATCAAGCGGCGGAGCCGCCTGCAAAAGGAAAGACCGGAACACCGTCTCAATTTCCTGTGCAGAGATCGGCGCGAGGGAGGGGGCTGATAACCCCCAGTTACTTATTATCTTTGTAATTAGTTTCTCAGAGGAAAGTAAGGAACGTTATCGCGTCGATCTGAGCGCGCTGTTTTCACACTTGCAATCAGTGGCGGCTGAGGGTAATTCTCTGCAGGCTCGCGGTGCCTAATGGCGATAGGCTGACCTGGGCTCTTGGAATTTGCCCATTTGCATTGATGACCAAATGAGCGCACATGAAACATTCAGGTGACCTACTTGCTAATGTCCCGCCCAACTGTACAACATGTACCCTAAAGGCAACAGGCAATTACAAAGAATGTTGTAGCAACTACCGAAAGTTCTGCATTTGAAAACGAAGCAAACCGCCACCTCACAAGAGGCAAGCACGGCATAAACACTCGCGAGAACTACAATCCTACGCTTCTGCGCGAGGAACCCGAAGAGCCATCATGCTCCTAAAGACTCCCTTATCTTTACATCGGGGAATTTGATCTACAGAGCGTACTTGACCGTCCACATGAAACAGCGGGTTCATATTTCACTACCCTGCATGTGACTGGAATCAAAAGTAAATTACATCGAAAAGAAAATCAGTTTTCTCGTTAATTACATATTTTGCAACCGCAAAAGCGTTCTAGTTAGTTTTTTTACTCTGCCCCAAAGAGTAAAGGTATGCCTAGCGTCTTCATGTTTTTGCGTAGGTTTATGGGACGCCATTCCCATGTTGTGCAAGTAGTACCTTATAGTTATTGTCCACCCCGCCTGTGAGCAATATCCCAAAGGAGGTATAATGTCTAAGATAGCGCCATGTCATCAGGACCCAATCTTTCTAGCCATGTCTTTTAGTTCCACAAATGAGAACATTCTGAGATTGGTTCACTTAGGTTAAATTCATCTGAGAAAACATGTCAGGAATGGCAAAATGGAGTCCCGGTGTCATGTCGTCGTCTGCTCATGCTAGGAGAGAAAGTGTGAGATCAAGGAGGTACCTTACTTTAAACCGCTCAATGCCTATGTTTTCAGTGAGAAGATTCTGGGAAGAGAAAAATATAGCAAACCAAATAATGAAATAGATCAATCCATATAACTACAGTTGTTCATGCATGTCTAGGCTTGAACAAACAGTTTGCAGAGCCTGAAACAAACTTTCTTCCTTAAACGGAAAGTGGCATGAACAAATTAGTGCTCTCAAGGTGAAGGATGGCCGAGTAAACACCCTTGCCTTAAACGTTTTCAAAACAAAATATGGGGGCTCAACATAAACCATTATTATCAGATTACGAAGTGAAAATGTTGGACGGTGCCTGTGATGCCAAGTCCATGACAATCCTTTTCTTTGGAAAACAGCTCATCCTCCTACAGAACACGTCATGCACTGTGATTCTGCCAGAACTGGGGATGGTTTTAATCACCTTCATATGGCAAACTACCCCATTTAAGATTACAGGGCTGCTTTCTCGTTTCCAGTCTGGCCCAGTAAGATTATATAAAATGGTGCAGCAGCAACCAATTTCAAAGGAACACACTTATCTGCCAGGCAATGGCAGGAAATGCTGCACTGTCAAGAAGATGCAGAAATGCTGCACTGTCAAGTAGGTGCAGTTTCAGCAGAGGCGCACGATGTGGGTTCCAGAGTAGAGTGCTACTTGCGCTTCAAAACCCCATTAGGGGTAGGAAGCGCTATATAAATACAAACCTCTTTCCCTTCACAATCCCGCCACCTACCCGTCTCTACCCAAATAAATGAATAACATATCCACTACTCAAATTACTTAATATTTTACAGTACTAATTTTCAACACTAATACTTTATGGGTTCCGGAGTGGCGTGCTACTCGCCAGAAAAGCACTTCAACATCAAGATTTAAAAAAAAAAAAAATTCAGAATACACTAGAATAATTAATCAAGTTGCTGGACTTGCATAGCGCATAATGCGGTGTGCTGCATGTAGGAAATATGACTCTAACTTAAATTAGGATAGCTTAATCTCTCTAGGTACAATAGAATGTGTATATGACTAGTAGGCAATGATAATACATTTAAGAGCTTTACTTAACAGAGGTGCAACTCTTTGGTAATCAAGAGAGATGTGCAGGATTTCGGAAAATCCTTGATATGTTAACACAAAGTTGAAACTATACTATTCGGTCAGATATACAGGTAAGGCAGCTCAAACCTGAAAAAGGAAGCTGTGGAGGCAGCAAATAAGTTTGCAGTAATGGAGGTCAATATAATCTATGAGCAGGTCATGGGATAGTGGCGGCATGTGGCATTAACAGAAGCAGCACGGTTCATCCAATTACTATTTCATACACATTTAACATCGTTCTTTGGCTGGGGATGGCTCTGATTGACCAGAGGGCTAGAAGAAGGGTGTCTTTGCACTTGCACTTGAGACCAGTTTCAGCACAAAGCTTAACTACTTTGGTTTCCAAAGTATAGTTGAAACATTTTTACACAATATATCCCGAGCATATCTAGCTAGACGCCGTACTCGTGCATCGCTCGTGACTCTGAATACTCCTAATCAGACGGATGTGGAAATTGGACCAGCCCTGACGCGGGTCGTGTTCATTCAAACAAATCAAGGTGCTGTTTCTTCGTTTGATACGATCAGTCTCCAACGATTTTAAATTTATAAGCAATATCGCTGTGACGAGCGAGTCAGTGATAACATCGTATCCAGAATAAATAAACAGCCCTGATGAAGTCTAAATGCATAGACTGCTGTAAACAGACGAAACACGTGTTGGCTAGTGATCTGAGGAGATATTTGTGATTTGGAAAGAACATTAAAGAAGAAGAGATTGATACAAGATTTTGGAATACGTCATTTTATTCAACTGCTGTTTTGTACACGATTCAGATATGCTCGGGATATATTGTGTAAAAATGTTATGTGTGTAGTTTCACTACATTACTTATGACGTTAGATAGACGTCACTATTATCCCTGGTAGCAAACTTGATAATTGTTCTTATACTTTTTGACATTTGAGCGCAAGTAAAAAACCTTCTATCTTTTCGTATAGTTGAAACACTTTATATTTCCTGAAGCTTCGGGTGGTAAGCTTAGTGAAAGTGATGCTTGATAGTCAAAGCTTTGCGCAGCTTTTGTACCACAGTAGGCACAAAATGAGTGCTCTGATCACTTCCTATCCAAAAGGGAAACCTAGAAATGAAATCCCTACTCAGCCGTTTCACAACTTTAATCGCATCAGCATGGGAACAGGGATAAGATTCAATCCAGCCGTAAAACATATGGATTAAGATCAGGCTATACATGTATGTGCTGTATTGAGGTATTTGCATAAAGTGCATCTAAATGAGGATGAAGAGGCCACATGGACGTGGGAGGGCAGCAGGAGTGGTTTTGGTTCCCTGCCCAATATTGCAGGCTTGACAGGTGGCAGAAGAGTGGCAATATTGTGGGTATATGAACGGAAGATTGGAGCAAATAATTGGGAATTCATGGCATGAATTATGCCATCTCCTCTGACATAAGAAATACTGTGGCCCATTTCGACAAGTTTGTGGAGGAGAAATGTTGGGGCAAAGACTGTCCCAGTGCTGTCTCTTCACATTCCAATGGCATCCCTTCTAGAGTTCTGTTTCTTCCAAGCCTGCTTCTACACCTTAAAGGGCACATTCCTATAATTCAGACACATCTTTTTGAGATGGGATTAAAGACTCAACAGTCTCAGATGGGGTTAAGCCCTTTTCTAGATGCTCAACGTTTCGCAACTGTAGACACCGTGGCCCAGAAGAACAAGTGATTTAGTAAAGAACACACCAGGCGCCATGCACCTGGAGACTTCACTAGGGTTTGGTAGTCGAAACGGTCAACATGTTCAACATTAAGTTTCAGCCTATGTGCTGGCATTATGAACGTGTTGAATATATCCCACACTTCTCTAGCTATAAAAAGCTTTACCCCGCTGCAAATACATATACTTCTCTACAACTGATAACCACTCATGGTCTTGCAGATGCAGTTGTTCGCAGTTGGTGAGTAGTCTGCAGGGTTCAGAAAACCAATCCTCATCTACAGTACCCCCTGGCAGTAATGGGGGCTTGGTACTCTTAGGGGTTTTCTAGGGAATCAAGTAACAATGCAGGACCATTGGTCAATTTAGTAGTCTCGCTGCCCTTTCAAGCTATCCTCCCTCCTTCAGCAGAAATGACAGGTGGTGAAAGTAACTGTGCCAAAAAGGTAAGTTGTGTGTGGTGGCTAGGCAACTACAAAATTCTATTCTATCATGTTCCCCAGGGATCAACTGGGGGGTCACACTTGTCAGCAGATTTGAGGAAGAAAATTCGTAAGGGCTCTTTTGGTTAAACTGTTGAGACGCAAGTAAACCCATAGTAGGGGAATGCCAGGGGCGGCCTAAGGCATGTGCTAGCTGTGCAATAATCCTCTGAGGATGGATACATATTTGCGTGACGGCCCCTGGCAGGGATTTGGCGGCCTCCGGCTCTGTAACACATTCCTGAACTCCGGGGGGCTCCGCCCCGCCCAGACCCCCTCTTCCGGGGCCTCTACCTGCGCTCCTTGCCCAAGGCCGCCAGGAGCCTAGAGCCACCCCTGGGAATGCTTCCCGAATGGCAGGAACAAGTTCACTTATGCCAGTATTATGGGACCAGATGTATGTCAATGCCTGCCAGAGGCATTTGATACTTAAGAAGGGGGAGGGTTCATCTAACCAGCCCTTTCGGGAGCAGCATCACACTGTTTATTCAACGCTCTTCGGAGTTGTCCTGTCTGAACAAACGTCCTGGACATACAAATCAAATTGGGGTCAGCGTTTTTGATAAATATAAAACAAATATTAACAAGGTAATAAACAGTAAGAACTACATGTGTGTGACAGTCACATGACAGTATTCAACGAACCCCCGGTACAGAGCCTCTCTCACCCGCAATTGCATATTGTTAGTTAAGGTTTCAGTTGCTATAGTTAGTATCTTTAGACAACAGATATACACTATGACCTTCCAGTTTAACCTGATGATTTCAATCTTCTGGGCTTTCAATTTGAGGGTGCTTTATATTTGATAAGTACATGCCTAAGGGGGTGTGCATTTAAATGCAGGTTTAATGGGAGTGAGAAGATGTGACAACTGGTGGATATTTTAAATACTTTTGATCAGAAACAATAGTTAAAACTGAATGAATGTTAAAAGCAGTTTGAAAAAACAACAAAGGCACTCACTAAAAACTATGGACTAGATTCTGCTCGTCTCATTAGTTTGCATAGGGTTCTGAACTAAGAGTTGTGCGCGAATTATCGCACCCTCGCAGTTTTCTCTATTGTTTCAATAAGGTCAAACCTGCTGGATTTTCCCTGGCTAAAAGGCCCATAAAATGCTAAACATGTGACATTCAGAGTGTTATATACGGATTCCTAATGTTACACTGCATTTTGAAGTTGAAAACTCAGACTAGGATTTAAATGTACGATTAAATATATTATTATTATAATTGTTGTCCGGACGGTGGCCGGCCACAGACTAAGATGGCTGCTTGGCGCTGAGCTACCAACGAGCCCACCTATATCACTAACCATCCTGTCCACATAGGGGCTCTATTAATATCTGGGAGCTGCAGTGATCCTAGTAATCTGTTGGATTGTTGCCTTTGCTGTCTCCCCGGTGTACTGATGTCTGCGGGCGTGCAGCGGCTTGCTTCCCAAGTAGGAGGCCACAGGGATGCAGCAGCGGTGGTCAAGGATATGCCACCAGCTTTGGCAGTCAGAGGAGCATGCGGGGGGACCAAGGTCCTGCTGCGTTCTTGCCCCGGGCAGACCTTGGAGAGCCTGGGGAGAACCGGCTATGCTGATGGCGGCACAAGGCCCACGCACCCCGGATCTGCATGGCCACTAGAGAGAGACCCCGGGGTAAGACATGGGTGGGGGGGATGTCACAGAGTCCACAGCAACAGAATTCCAATGATGGCAGGGAGGCCGGGGCAGAGCCAATTGTCTGAGAATGCCTGGGCATTGCGGTATCAGACTGCTGGAGCCCTTGAGGGCAGCCCGACGGATGCGGAGGTCCCCACCACTGGCTGGCAGCACTGGAGGACCCAACCAGGCTACTAAACTGTATGGAGCGGTCACACCAGAGGGTGATGAGCTGAGCTGGACTGGACCCTGAAGTAGAGGGCCCCCTCTCCTGATAAGTTTGGATTCAGTGTGCTGCTGCGCATACGGGGCTCAGAAGTGGGTCTACAGTGGGGAACCAGGACGCAGGCAGGACGAGAAGAAGCGCCTGCAGGTCTTGTAACATGACCTGTGCCTGGAACTTCAAATTTGTGCTGGACATTGCAACAGCTCTTATCACTGTAGGAGTGGTGGTCACCTGCCGGCATGCAACGTGGAAAGAGCCAGATCAATGAAGGTCCGAGGGGGAGGGACACATTTGGACTCTGACTGCACACTACCACATGCTGAAGACCTATATGACCAACAAACCTCAGGGGAATGCAAACCCAACCAGTTGGTGACAAGAGAGATCAGCTAATGAAGGCTAACGTTAATTTCAGGAAAATACCAAATCCAAAATAGACAAGGTGGTAATAGACGAAAGCATCCTGCGGGATGACCTTTGACGGCTAACGAACAATGTAAAAAAAAGGGGAAGCTGTTGGAGAGGTGTGCCCTACGGTAAAGATGTTATATCCATATATTAGGGAAATTTGTCCCACCTCCTTCCCTCACTCGTTGTTGGCAATAGCTCAAACACTACTCCTTCTTCCTCCGCTGACTAGATGCTGTGGCAGGGCCTCCCCGGTAGAATGCCCACTTCTACTCGGATGTTTACGGGACACCATACATACTTCCAAGCACGACATACACCTGAATTCACAGAAAGATGACAGTCTTAGTAGTTCAGGGGGAACGGTGGTGGGAGTTCGATTGCGTTATTCTGGCGATTGATCACTATGCCAAGACCTGTTGATGTCCTTTGATGCAATGTATCGAAATGTTTTCCTAAACTTGTTACTGTAAGGACACCATATATTGGATGCATTGTAACTTTACAAAATTCAATAGTTAAAAAAAAATGGGTGTGATGTTTTAGGCTTGCTCACTTTTATTGTCAAGGAGGGCAAGTATGTTCTTGTACAGGGGAGACTAGATGATTTGTGGGTGAAACTGGATTGAGTTTATGCACAAAATATTAGCCAGGAACATTTCCTAGAGACACTGGTGCCATCACTGACACAGGAGATGCAGTCGCTTAAGTTAAAGGGAGGCGACTTTAATTGTGTTGCGGACGTGTGCCTATACAGGTCTTTGCCCTCACTCATACATTTTCTGACTGGGCAAGAGGGGGAACTCTGAGAACTTAAAAGTGATGCTCTGAACGACCCTTTATCCAACCCCCAACTTACGATAAAACAAGAGCAATATGCAACATTACAATAATAGCTGCGACTATTTACCCTTAGGGAGTACTTGGATACTTCACATGCTGAGGGGAGGGGGAGGAGACAGACAAACGGCTGGTATGGCTGGTGCAGACTGAGGCCTAGGGCAAACCAGTCTTGCAGGTTAGGAACTGTCTGGAAACATGGTCTATACGCAAACTGATATACGTGAAGTTTTACCCAGTATCATAAGGAGTTATAAAAGAATCGGACATCCCACAGATGTGACTAATGACTTCTTAAGGAGGATGGTGTTGCCACGGCTGTTGGTGGTTAACGGATTTTGATCTATTTCCCCTTACCTTCTAGGTAAGCTGCTCTAGGGATGTAGGCGCCTTATGGCCTACTTCAATGTGCCCTTTGCCAAAGCGCTCCCTCTCCCCTTGTTGGGGAGGGATCCAGCATTCTTGCCCCGGAGTCTCAGATTCCCCTCTGAGAGAGTCCACAGTGCTTGGGACTCACATATTATTGGAAAAGGCCTTAATTGGCCTCCTTTAAATGTACCCCTTGCCAAAGTACTCCTTCTCCCCTTGTTGGGGAGAGATCCTGCATTTCTGCCCTGGAGTCTCAGGTAACCTTCTGAGAGAGTCCACAGTGTTTAGGGAATCTCACATTATTGGAGGTTTAGGAATGTTCCCATTATCGCTGGGAACCCATTCACCGTGTAACGTGATAGGCAGCAACCCTGTAACTTTTGACGGTCCATCTACCTCGGCCGTCACCTACCGAGCCGGACTTTGGGCAGATGTTACTTTGTCTCTCTATCGTATCTAACTCCTACCCCTTCACCCTACCCCCTCTACGCTCCCTTCTTCTTGCCTTCTTCTTCTTGCCTTCTATACCTTTAATGTTTTTCTGTTGAGACCTAGCAATTTGACCGATGCCCGGTGGAGCTACCTAATAGCTGTAGAGGAGATAGGCTGCGGATCCCCCCTCGGCCGTCACCTACCCAGCCGGATCTTGGGCAGACTTTCCCTTCGTCTCTCCATTATATCTATACCCTACCCCTCTCTCCTCTACCCCCTTGCCCTTCTCACTCCATTTTCCTTTTCTTCTATGCTCCTTAAATGTTTTTACTGATATCATTGGTAACTTGTAAATAATGTAATTTTGCAACCATGTGGAACGTTATGTAAAGCGCTCTGATACCTTCGGGTCTAGCCAGCGCTATATAAAACTCTTTAAATAAATAAATAAATAAATAAACACACTGGGGGGGACCCATTATGGACGAAGAAATTAGGAGAGTGCTGAAAGAACTGGAGAGGGGGAAGATGCTAGGAACCGATGGTTTCCTGGCAGAATTCTACCATGAGTGGACCACGCTGTTGGCACCATGCTTAGCAACTATTTATCTGCAGGTGTTTTTAGAGGGAGTTACTCAGCGACACTAAAGAGGCCCTCCTGATCTCAATCCCCAAGCCCAACAAGGACCCCACAGGTGTGGCCCTATATAGACCACTGTCCGTGTTAACCTTGATTATAAGAGCCTTCACAAAGTCTTAGCCAGGAGCCTGTATCTGCACTTAAGGGAGCTCATACATGAGGATCAAAATGGATCCATACTTGCCCTCAACACCTCCTTGAACATCTGAAGAATGTTCAGGGTGCTTGAGGAGACTCCCCTGGGGCAACATCCAACTGCAGCGGTCCTGCAGCGGTCACGTCTATAGGCCTGTAAAGGCATTCAACAATGTACAATGGACTTTTCTTCAGGAAACAATGAAACGCATAAATATGATTGCAGGTTGGGGAAAACATGGTCATGCTTCTTGATGTGGGGGCCTGGGCCTGGTGCGTACTGGCCAAACTATCTCAAAGTCGTTTGAGATCACCAGGGGCAGCAGGCAGGATTGCTTCCTGTCACCCATGTCCTTTGCTTTGGTAATCGAACCATCTGCCGATCTGATCGGGAGAGGGGGACAAGGGAGAGCTATACCTTTGAGGATGGAAACCATGGTATTGCACTACATGCAGATGATATAGTCATATAACTCAGAAATGCAGACATCAGAGTGGCGGGGTGAACAGATGCTGGAAGAGTATGGGTTGGTCTCAGGATTGTATGCTGAGACACAACATGCACATTTCTGATAATCCCCAGTTTAGTAGTGGCAACACAGACAGTGGCAGGGAGAGGTATTAAATGCGAAGCTGTGATGCTGAAATACCCGGTTCCAAGGTCTACCATGCAGATAAGTACATTAGAGACAACAACCTGTGGAATGCACTGGGATCACCGAGGACCGCAGTCACGTTCTGGAGTATGCTGCATTTTCCTCACATGGACAGAGTGGTACTGACTAAAATAGTAATGCTTCCTCGAGTTTTATACTTCTTTGCAAATCTGACCATCTGAATTCTCAATCCTAGTTTAGGGATATGAATACACATCTGAGGGGACTGATTTGGGATGGAGGAAGGCAGAGGATCTCATTCCACCTTTTACAATGGCCTTCTGGAAATGGTGGGTCAGACGTCCTAATTTAGAGTTCTACTACACTGCAGCACAGCTACAGTGGGAGGCTAAGTGTTTGGATGACATGAGTCACGAGGAGCTGTCTTAGACGAGGAGGCTTGGAGTGAGGGAGCCTTAATTGCAATAATGATGGATACAAAGGTATGTCCAGTTTGGGCGACCCTGACTGCTCAATATAGCATGGCGCGACCACTACTGGCCCCTACACTGCCACTTTTGGGTTTCCGGACTGCCATGGGAGAGTATTTTACGACTGGGAGGCTGGAGAAGTGAACAGAAGCAGGGTTCCTCACAATTTTGGACTGTTACTCTAATGATGAGTTGTGCGGCTTGATAGCTCTGACGGAGTAGATTGTCAACTGTTGACACATAGGTTGAATAGCTGGCAGCTCTCAATCAGCGAGAAGAGGGTGCAACGTTGTAAGAGATGTGCCTACTCCACAACATCATCTTGAATTAGATTTGAAGGGATTGATGTACATTCAGAACAAGGTTTACTGATCACTAGCTGAGTAGTGGTGAACTTTGGTTGTTATTCAATTTCATAGTTCTGTTGAAACCTTTGCTATAATATGATGATGAATGATACTAAAGGGGCTTTGTGATGCCTATTGGAAATGGGCTCATCACACTGTCAATATTGTGTCTACTTTTGTTAACACCAGCTGAAAGCGTTGTCATACATTGATTGCATTCAAAAGGCGTGTTTTGAGGGTATTACATGTAAAACCAATAAAAAAAGTTGAAATAAAATAAATGTATGATGGTCCCGCAAGGAGTAGTAGATCTAAACACCGTATTTATATACCAGTGTGTGATGTATGAATATGAAATGTCTTGTAGTGTGCTCACAATATGCATTTGCCAAAAAAAAGTTGCTAGGAAAACATTTGGAATAGGAAGTATTTATTACAAGTGATAACCATCTACCTAGGTTAAAGGTATTTATCACGTCTGGTAAATAGTATACAAAAACCCAACCTATAATGAGGACCATAAGCATGTGCTTTTAAAAGTTAGGGTAGGAAGGCTTGGATGTACATGATTGTGTGAACCTTGGATAAGTCCATCTGAGTCAAGCGGTTAGGCAGGGGACACTAATTCTGTTTCTGGTCACATGACCTGCAATTGTCTAGGCAGCAGCCAGTGGATTGGGATTTCGTAGTTTGAATCCAGGCTCACACGTTATGCTGACATCTTTCATTATTCCTGCTCGCATTGTACCTCTCATGTGGCTGCTGGAGACGGCTCAACTATCCATAAAGAATAGATATCATTCTCTGTTTTACATGCAGCAAGTCCCTTGCGTGGGCACCTTATGGTGGTAACCCATTAGATAGCTAATGCTGATCCGATAGGCATGCTTGTTTCTGAATAGTGAATGCAAAAATATGATTCTACCTTGTGTACTAAAAATTGAAAATATTTGCTTGCAGGGAGATTGTTGAGCAATACTGGATGTGCAGCTAAAAGTCAGGCTTGATGGCATACAGTAGGTGAAAAACTGACAAGATTGGATTTATAACAGTGCTAACTGACTGAAAGCAATTAAAAGAGAAAGAGATATCAATTCTCAGTAGTTGTGTTTTAAAACAAGCAACTTGAAGGGGGGCAGAATGTTGTGAACAGATTTGCCAAAAAGCAATATGAGGAAGTAACAATGGTGGACCTTAATCAAACTATGAAAACACTTTGCATGGGTGTAATTGGTGTCTAGCATAAGGGCACCTTTAGAAAACTGTGCATGCGAAAGAACACTGGGCCAAAAGCATTGGTCAAAACACTATGATCTGCCAATTACACTTTAAGACTACCATCGGCATTTCTCCACCTATCATTTTGTTCATATGTGCTCTCTTTCTGTCTTCTCTTACTGCACATCATAATCTCTGCCCCCTCTACATCTCTCCCTATTTGCCTTATACCCCTATTTTAACCTGCATTTGCCCTTTCCTTTCATCTCCTTAATTTTTCTCCCTTTGTCTCCCCCACTCTCACATATTCTTTCGTTTTTCTATCATTTATTGTTCTACCTCTACGTCTCTGTATACATATTCTCTTCTGTTTTTTTATTTGCGCCCTCTCTTACAAATACATTTTATCTTTTCTTATTCTTTTATTCTTTCAACCTCTTTGCTGTATCTCGCTCTCTTGCATTATCTCTCTTTTCCTTTTCCCCCTCATGTCCCCTCTGCCTTTTCTAGAACCCCCACAGTACCTTATTCGTATTCTTTCTCTTTTGGATCTATCTAGCGCTCCCCTATGCTTCCTTTCCATACGCCGTTTCTCTACCAATAATCGCTACTTGTAGTTCTATCGCTCTAAAATGTAGCCGCAAATAGCTTTAATAATGGTGTATGTAAATTAGAATAAAGTGGAAATATCTGCAAGGGTAACAGCAAGTAGTAAGCAACCATCTCCTCACCATTCCTGGCCACTGTTATGCCAAGGGGGGACATGTAAAGCATTCAGGGTGAAATTCACTACTAAACTATACTTTTTTATATTTACAGAACATGCAAACTAGGTACCAGCCTGTATTATGTATCTGATGCGGCAGGTGGATTATTTATTTCTTACTTTTCTGAGAAGAGGTACATAAAATGAAGAAAATTTGGCTGCTAGCGACAAATACAGCTGTGTGGACGAGAAGAGGATGCCCCCAGGGAACACCTACCATCCTAGAACTAGACATTGTAAGAGGTGTGCCTACATCGCAACACCATCTTGAATTCGATTTGAAGGGATTGATTGACATTCAGAACAAGGTTTTTCTGACCACTGGATGGGTAGTGGTGAACTTCAGTTGTATTTCAGTTTCATAGTGGTGTTTAAACGTTTGCTGTAATATAACCATGAGTGCTACTGAAGGGACTTTGTGATGTTTATCGCTAAAGTGGCTTATCAAACTGTTGTCCATGATATGTAGAGTATGTACGCTGATATTAGACATTAAAAGCAGAAGTGCCTTTTGTTGGATATGTCACATACATTATTTGTAGCTCTTTTGAAAACTCTACTCTGCGTGCTATCCAAAAGAAGATATATAAATAAAATAAAATAAATAAATACTTCAGGGAACTTCATATAACTGCCAAAGATTAGCCTTTGTATTTGCAAAAATAACCCTTGTAAACATGCACAAGCCTGGCTTGCAGCTTCGGCCACAAACCTACCAGCAATCTCAAGAGGCTGGTAAAGTCTTTTAAATCATTTTTTAATGGGGGGCATTGCAGCTCATTTTGCCCACTGAACTCGCTTTTCCTCAGTCCTAGAAGTTCATCAGCATCGGAGAATAAAGGTTAGCTCTGCATATTCATCACAACCCAACAGTGATGTCCCATCTTGATGGATGAGGTAATTGACTGTAGGAGTTGGTGGCTTTTAATGGCACCACATAGTCAAACATCTTGGGTAAAACTCCCTGGATTCACCATGGTACACAGGCACTAAGTATAATACCAATTCATGATGAGAAGTCATACCTTTAATTTAGTGTGCTTATCACTTTATTAATTGAGTCTTCATTTAGCTTGCTAAAATTGTGGGCACTAGGAAGGTGGAAAATGTGAATGCCTGCAAATCACAGGTTAATTACAGATCTGTTTGTCTACATGTAGGTTACATGCACATATTAATTTTCTCATACAGTTAGACTTCCAGTTTGTAAATACAATGAACATTACACAAGAAAATTTTTTCTATTGTATTTAAAAAGCACTAAAGGTTGTTCAGAGGGGTGCAGATAATTATTAAAAGGTAATTTATATAATCCTATTTCTTTTAGCCTCAGTTTCTCTGATAACTTCCACAATATTCAAAAGAGATGAAAGGTCAACGTGCTAACCATCAGACAGCTATCTCGATAATAAAACATTCTTGAAAATTAGACTGCAGCCCATCTGTAAATTGGGATGCTATGACGGATTATTTGAGATTCAATCTACTGAAATTTAGAAGCAACCACATTAACGAACCATACTATCAAACTATAACTAGAAACTGAATTCAATCAACTAGATAAATACTTCTGGAGAAGGCATATAAACCACCAAGCTAAACACCAACAACCCTGAAAGGCTGTAGGCAGGAACCATGTTAGGCATATCTACTACACTGTGTGGCTCTGTCTCAGCCCTGCTGGACAGACAAATGACTATATCATACAGTAAACTGGGGATTTCCTGATTAGACATTGCTTCTGAGCAGCTGGTATGGTTGGGTTAGTATCAGCCATTTATGATTCAGGCACTGGGAAAGTCATAAAAAGTGCTAGCATAAGCACAATACAATTTGATGTCCTGAACAGTAGTGTAATCTTTTGACACTTAAAGTTCTTGTATGAACTTCCCTCTCACCTTTCACATTAGACTATGTCCATTCAGTTCTTGACCTCTCAGCTGTGACTGTTATATATATTTGTCCAAAAGAACAACAACGCATCGGGACGCCCAGCCTGTTGGACCGGGGCTTGTTGGATAGTGTTAATCCCCATATATCGCAGATGACATAGGCACTCCACCTCCTGGAAAGCATAATCAAGCCCGACCACCATCCTCGGTAACAAGACCTTTATTTTTGCAATCAGGTACCATGACACGTTTTGACTCGGGTCAGTCTTAATCATATGCGTTAACACAGTGGCCACTCATTGGTCTCAGTTAAAAAGATATTAGTCAACGGTGATGAGAGACAAAGTACATTGTTCTAATGGAGCATGAAAACAGACTCAAAACTGTGTCCATGATCAACACTCGCAATTACAAAGTTCATGTTGTAAGCAGAGTTAGTGGCTATTTGATAATCAACGATGCGTTGGTAAGTACATAATTCCACTTTCAGAATCTCCATTTGGGGCACACTGACTGTAGTTCCTTTCTTTCACGAGTCAAGGACTCGTGAG
Organism: Lissotriton helveticus; assembly: GCF_964261635.1. Taxonomy (NCBI): domain Eukaryota; kingdom Metazoa; phylum Chordata; class Amphibia; order Caudata; family Salamandridae; genus Lissotriton; species Lissotriton helveticus. Next base: position 1,090,192,404 of record NC_136065.1, read on the forward strand.
CAGCCTTCCCCTTTTATTATATTTAGCGCCGGGGGATGGAGTCACCAGGGCCTATTAGGGCTCGGGGAGGTGTGGCTGCATGTCCAGTCTCCTTATCTGTTGGCCCCAAGGGTCGGCTCTCCAGGGTCAAAATAGACTTCGGGAGGGCTTCTGCACACCCTCCTCCTCTGAATTCTGTTTGACCCGGGGATAGGGTCCCTGGGGCCTTTAAAGGCTTGGGGAGAAAGGCCACACACCCTCCCCTCTCCTTGTTATTGGAACTAGCCAGAGAATGGGGTAGCCGGGCCAATTAAGAGAAGGTGCTGTACCCCCCCTTAATATATATGTTTTGCCCCAGGGGGTGGGGTCCACGCAGCCCGAAGGCCAACCCTACGCTGCACATGCCAAAGGCTGTGTGCTGAGGTTAGCAGCCTGCTGGGGGTTTGGCCACAGGGCCTGACGGCAGGCCAAGCCCTGTGGCCAAACTCCCCCGTGCATGCCCAAAGGCCATTTGCGACGGGATTTGACTTTACTTATGGTAATAAAATATTACTTCACATTAAAAAAAAATGTACTGAAAAAAAACAAAGGTTAAAGAAACATTATATTTACAGGTGATAACAAGATCTGTTTTATTTTTTAAAAACTTAGAAATTTACAGAAAAAAACAACAGGTTAAAGTAACATTTAGGTTAGGTGAATATTTCAGCGACATTAACGTTTTGACGTAAAAAAACACAGAAACTCACCACTTATAGTTAGCAGAGCTAAGTATAACTTGTGCCCCTGCCATGCACTGCCTATGACCTCACATATTACATTACACATGACATATTCTATGACATAATTTGTAACATCACTGATGACATCTCAAATAACATCACTGAAGACATTACGAATGGCATAATCCACGCATCTTTTGTACACATCACTCTATAAACTAGTATGGCATTAGAGGCCTGAAAGTAAGTACAGAATAGGTCAGAATAATATGAAGCATCATTAACGCCATCACAGATACAACTCCGTTAGGTGTAGCAAGCATGTGTTGGGTGCAACATTGAGCCTATAAAATACACTTCACGGGTAACCGAGTTCACATTAACAATCAACCACAGATGGATGGGTAACCCCCTACTGCACAGTGTTCAATCTGTATACAACTGTTCAGAGAAAGCCAAAATAGTGAATGTTAATTCCAAAACAAATGCCCTACTATGGACAGATTTTATCTGTAACTAGTAAGAACAGTGTACACTCTATTCAACACTTGTCAAAAAGGACAGTATTTGCTTAAAATAACCAAGGTTTGAAGGTGCTAAAGTGCAGCCTTCATATTGTGATGAAAGATTTACAGATAGCCCATCTTATGAAGCAAAAGAAGCACATGTCCATAAATTAGTAGCTTGTGCACAGTCTTTTATGGTATGTAGAAATTGTCATGCTGAGACAAATGTCCAATAACTCAGCTTTTTAAAATACTTACTACGTAGAGTCTTTGCCCTATTAGAAACTTTTTCTGCAGAACCAAAAACGTGTATGAAACATACTGGTCACAAGTCATCAACTGTCATCTGCACACAGAATTACTTTTCAATTCGAAGATGTATAACATGTTCAATTCCTCTACACATCTGTGATGCTTTAGAAGCACATGCGTTTTGTAAACACTTTTTTCAACATAATTTTTATTAGTTTACAATCATAGTATATCATATGTAGAGAGCCTACAACAGTAAACCCCTTCCTTCTGCAGCTACCTGTCAATACACATCTCCAGTAAGCAACACATGAAGCCCCAACATATACTGCCCCTCCCCATATGGTCATGCCATATGTAATCAGGACAATTCTGTTAACAGCAAATCCTGGGTAGGAGACACCACTTCAACAAGAAGCTTGCCACCTACAGCAACTTCTATAGACTCCATCATACATACAATCAACCAAATTCTCCCATGCACATGCTACCTCCAAAGAGTCCCGCCCACACTTCGCCTCACTAAATAGCACTCCACTCTCAAAGCCTGCCTATTTTTCCAACTCCCTACTCCAAGCTTCTACTTTTGGTCCCCTGGCAGCTTTCCAGTTCCACATGATTTCTCGATTAGCTAGAATCATTGCCATATCTATGAACTGTGACCTTGCATTGTGTCTGGTGCGGAAACCAGCCCAGCTAACACAGACTCAGGGAACAGAGAACACTGCGCTGGGTAATATCAGCAACACAGGTCAAGACCTCCTCCGAAATCTCCATCAGGGAAGGGCAGGACCATATCATATGATGTATTTCATCACCTTCTACCCCGCACCTAGGGCATGTGCCCTCCTCCATATGGAAGAATGTAGTCACTCTACCGGGAGTAAGATACGCCCTGTGGAGGACATAAAAGTTATTCAACTTAAACTGGGAGTTTCTAGACACCTTCTCGATTTGTTCCAGGATTTTCTCCCAATCCCTGATTGTCTTACCACTGCGCCCGAAGCAGATTTAGAGGCTTCATCACATCAGCTTTATGAGCCTGATAAAAGCATGAAACTGCCTTATGATTGCCAGAGGTCGTGCAGATTAGATGGCAACTCCTATGGGTGGAGGGGTTCTGCCAGTCCCACCCCCCAGTGTTTTCTAATCACTGCTATGACCGCTCTATGAAACAAGAAGTGCCCTTGCAGAAGTTCAGATTCCGGCCTCAAGTCCTCAAATGGAAGCAACACATCTGCACGAAACAGATCCCCCACCCGGGTTACACCAGAAGCCGCCCACTCGGACAATCAACACTAATCCCTCCGCATGGGGCAGCACCCATAATGGCATATCAGAGGGGAGTATGAGAACCGAATATGGGTCTTTTGCAAACATCTCAGCCAGCACTGCCAAATAATCCCGAGCTCCCCAGACACACTCTCCCCACCTCTCCCCGGGGGAGGGGGGGTGCACATGGGCCAAGAAGCAGCTGTAACAACTGAGGAAACACAGGAAAAAGGGTCCCACCTTTTCACCCTGAACCTGCCTACAATTCACCCACTGAGTAAACCACTGCATCTGCGCCGCCAGGTATTAAGCTTCGAGGTCCGAGGCTGCCAACCCTTCATCTGCAAAAGACACACAATTGATGGACCTGGCCATATGCAAATCAGTCTTGACCCTGTGCCTCATGGGAACAGTACAGCCCGAATTGCCAAGCCATGTTCTCCTGGACCGGAAACAAGCATCCTAGGACCGGTTTCAGGGTTTCACCCCACATCAGCCAAGATAGCTTGAATCCAGTGGCACAGTGAGTCCAGGGCCCATGTCTGGGCATACCTGGCACACGTAGGGCAAGGAAGCAAAAGATACACAATTGATGGACGGAATGCAGAACAAATCAGAACATTCACCCCAGTCAAGAGATCTAGGTTAAATCCATCATTCTTTTGCTCTCCGAGCCACCCCTATTTAGACCTGGCCAAATGCAAATCAGTCGTGACCCTGTACCTCATGGAACAGTCCAACCAGAACTGCCAAGCCAGGTTCTCCCTGGACCGGAAACAAGCATCCTAGGACCGGTTTCGGTGTTCCCCAACCACCTCTGGACTACTAGTGGGTATTCTCCCAGAACTCAGGGCAACAAGCCTAACTCTAAGGACAAGGAAACCCAATGAGGTAGCACTAAAGGACTAACTGTCCTTTGTTGAAGGGGTGGCAGGCTTAGAAGAGTTCTCTCAAGAGTCACAGGTAGCATTTATCACTTTCCTCAGTTGGGAAGGAAGGTCAGCAGCTTATGTGAGGAGACACTTGGCTATCATGTCTTTCTTTGGAGGGGCTTTGTTAAGTCTTTTCTCATAAGAAAAGCTGTCATGGGCTAAGAGAGGTTGGAGGGGTGAGGCAAGACTCTAGGTGGCCACTAGACATCTGTAATTGAGCAAAGTGGTTGCCTTCATCTCTCGTGCACGTGAGTCCGAATTTGAGGTGATGTTATTCAGGAAAGCTTTCTGTCTGGCTTTTTATAGGACCTTTAGAGTTAGCGAGATTGGTACAAGATCAAAGGTGGATGATGACGGGGCACCTACTTGAGTACAATAGCTGGTATCTCCATCTCCCTCTCATTCTCAAAAACAGATTTTCTGAATTTGGAAAGGGTGACCATGCAAAATGGAACAGTTCTCCAGGCCATCCATGCTGTCCTGTGATGGTGCTGAAGGAGTATATCTAGGTTAGCTTCACAAAGGAGTTGAGGAACATATCTGTTCCCCTTAATGGGGGACTCCTTTCTAGGTTTCAATTCTTGGTAGCTTTTAAAAAAGCATCAAGGCAATGCTTGACTCAACCCAGTGTACCAATCACTTCTTCAGGTTGCACTTGCTAGCTAGATTCATGTTTAGTGCAGAGGCTTGGCATACGGAGATCTATCTGTTATAAGATATGTGTCAACTGGAACATGCTTTGAGGTGTTTTTAGTTGTTTCTATTGTGTTCATATTTCCAGTCAAGACCGGTTTCTGTGGTTTGTTGTCTCTCCCTTGTATTGTGCATTAGGTACCATGACCCTCCCTGAGGTTCTGGTGATTGAGCATTCATTTGTGTGATGAGCTCAGAATGTATTTTATGATGGAGGTTATAAGGCTTGGGTAGTAGAAGCGGGATTCAGGATGAGATGCTTTGGTGTCGAGAAGACTTTACCTGCAGATGATGATACCATTATTCGAAAATATTGTAGTGAAGAAGCTGCTGCAGCCTGTAGCCTGACTGTACACATTGGTGGTAATAAGTTTGCACAGTTTTGTCAAAGTGAATTGAGTAGATTAATGATTCTTGAATTGGCGTGGCTGACATACATGTTTCCAGGGGACATGGCTGCATATGAGCCCCAGGAGACTTTGAGGGTGTGGAGGGAGGTTCTCTGTTTAAGCACTTCATTAATTGGTAATCTGCTTGAACAGACGTTTCATACAACTGCTCAACACAGGGCCTCCGAGTTTCATTCCATAGGGCTGCCATAAGGATGAAAATTCTCTTCAGCCAGATAGTGTGAAGGTAGTGAGCAGGGGGTGTAACACGGGCCCCTGAAGCCCCTAGGATACAGAGGCCCCCCCCCCAACCCTCCAGGGTGGCCCTATTCAGCCCAGGGCCAACAAATAACTGTGGAATATGGGAGACTTGGGCACTCAACAAGTTCTGCAGAACGGGGTGGTGGACATCAGTTTGCATTCTGCCACTGGTAATGAGTTGTTTGTTTAAGCCTTGTTTTCCTTTGCAGCGCAGGCATAATTTGAGGGGACATCAGTCAGTAGCCGAACTATCCGACCTGTGGAAGTGTGGGCTCATGGTTGACAGTGATATTTCATGTCACGTTTGCATCTAAAATATTTACTTGAGGTTGGAGATTGACAATGTTGGGGCAAGCCAGCCCCTGGACTCCTGTACGCGCAGCTGTGATTCTTTCCTGGCTTCGGATTAAATCCACATTCACCGTAAGCGCTCCGCTACGATAGACTCCTCGTAAGCACACCGCTATGATGATAGCAATTTGTTACCGGATATGTGATTTACTTCCTGAATGTGACGTAGGCACACATCCCGTTTCATCCCTGGACAACTCGATGCCCATTCCGCCTTACCTCTCATCCCCTTGAGGACATAATTCAACCAAAGCCCCATCGCAGAGCTACACCCTGCTTGTTGTGCTTACCTCCAACCACAAGCAACCACTTGTGTAAATATTGTAACCTGGTCCTGATAATGGCCTGAATATTGTATAGGTCGAAACGCCGTCGACTTTGCAGCGCCACCGGTCCAGAGTTCATTGTATATAATACTGGTTTTTACGCCATCTCCCGCTGTTCATATTCCTTCACTTGTCACTTGCGTCGTTCACCATCTCACGATGACATTTAATGTAACAGTGGTTTTGTTTTGTTCCTCCAATCAAATATATTAAAAAAGTGTTTTCGCATTTATTGTTTCCATGTCTCCATTGGTTTTCTTCCCCTTCCATTCTTTCCCTCTTACCTGCAACATGTTATGTGCTTATTTCGTTTTCTAATTGTCAACTAAATAATACCTGTTGAGACGTTGTATGTTACATACTATCTATCTGACCGAGGTCTCAACTGGGTCTATGGGTATCCTCCTGTTGTTTGTTTCTGCGTGGCTGTTTCTAGCGTGCAGTTGCCTGGGTGCTCCATTGTTTTGGGACTGATGGGGTTGTGAAGGATGCAGTCTGCATCAGGGAATCAAGTACTGGCCCAGTTGCCCAGACCATCCCTTTTCTGGGTAGCAAGGAGTCCCGGGAATGATGGGGTTGTGAAGGATGCAGTCTGCATCAGGGAATCAAGTACTGGCCCAGTTGCCCAGACCATCCCTTTTCTGGGTAGCAAGGAGTCCCACAGGGTATGTTTTTGGCATGGATATTTTAGAATAGCATCTAAGCAGATCGGTCTTCCTCTTCTATAGGGAGCTGAGGAGTAAAATGTTTGGTGATCCTTTATACTACATGCGGGGTCTCTGACCTTTTCTGATAATACTGAAAGGGCCTGGGTAAAAGTTAGTACATAAGCCCACAAAAGTCATGTATCGGTGTGATTGAGACAGTTATGACGTCTAGTATGAAGAACAAAAATATCATGAATTTTAAGTTGTTGATTGGTGAATTTAATTGACATTTTTTAACTTTCTCATTGAAAAATTATATTTTTGTTAATAATTACAGCCGGAGTTGTTAATCTGTAATCAAGTAATTCTGTCATAGGTCAGTTCTTAAGTTCATTGTCTCTCGCTTAGTGCCCTGCAAAAGGATTCCCACTGTTAAAATCTAGATTGCGACGTAAACATTATCGGCGCCATCTTGTCCCCTTTTAGCTCGAATGTGCGCGTAAGTAGCAGCCATTTTGAACGCCATGGCCTCTCTGCCCACTGCCGATAGCCAGCGCGTCTCTCTCTCTCCCCCTCTGACCCCGCCAGCCTCCCCCGCGCGCTGACAGCCCACGTTCTCACATGCTTGGGCCATAAACCACCCCTTCAGCGCGGCCCTGCCTCGGAGCCACATCCCGTACCCGACTAACACCTCCCTCCGTCCCTCTAATGATCACGCATCCTTTGATGAACCCCCTTCCTTTGTGCCCGGTTGTCCCGCCCGATCCCAGGCCATCACCTAGCCCTGCGGATACAGTTTATTGCCCCTTACAGTAGGAAGCTGTCCCTCTTCAAAGAATCTGTGACTGATAAAAGCCCCCACCCCATGAGATCCGATCAGCCGCCCACATTCCGGGAGCCGGCGGGATATCCAGCTGCGCGATAGTCATCACCTACTGAGATCGGAGTGGGGACTTTTACTGTAAATATGTGTGGGAACGGGTTTTGAGCGGGGATTCCGAGGATGCTTTTTCGTACATCAAAGTATTGACAAGAATGTGTTTTATGTAATAAAGCAATAAACCTGTGTATAAGAGGCCAGGCCTCAAGGATGCGTCTAGAGCACCTCGAGAAGATACCCTGTTGTCTGATTTGACATGTTCTGGTCCGTCGGAATAAACTCCTGTTTCCTGCCTTCTGTCTCCAGCGCCTGCCTCTTTGTTTGGTAATCTCGAATGGTATGAGAGGCGGCTAACGCCGGGCAAATACTGAAGGGATCTTGGTCGAATTCGGCCCTACCTTTCTACAATTGGCGCCCAACGTTGGGCCCATCAGCGACGCGTGGATCCAGTGGGAGAGGTCCCAACGACAGAGTGAACGACTGCAACGATCGGGAAGAGCTCCTGCCCGATAGACCCTCGTCTGGCAGCCGATCATCCGAACTTCACCGGTTCCGAGCAGACCTCTCTCGAGTGATCTACGGTCCTGACTGGGAACCATCAGGAGTGCCACAGCAATTACGGAGAATAGAGGACGATCAGGCGCTGGAAGCGGAAAACGAGAAACTGTCCATGCGGTCCGGGTAAGGTCGTGTAACACGACGAATTGCGAATTGATTGTTTGATTGTTTGAAAATACTAGTATTACTCATTTGATTGTTTCTGAGAGATTCTCTATTTGCAAACAAGCACAGAGTCGCCATACTCTGTTTAGTCTTTGCAGATAGTGAAGGGTAGGTAATGCAGGCCTTTGCCCCCGTTGTAATCCGTCGTGCCTACTTCCCTCTCCATTTGATTGATTGTTATCCAAGCATTTACTGTTTTGGAATTGGTTCTCTTTGGGTTATTCTCTATTTACAAATAAGCACAGAGTCGCAATACTCTGTTTAGTCCTTGTGAATAGTGAAGGATAGGTAACGCAGGCTTTTGCCCCCGATGTAATACGTCGTGCCTATTTTTATCCCTCATTTGATTGATTGTTTGTCCGAACATTGATCGTTCGGAATTGGTTCTCTTTGGGTTATTCTCTATTTACAAATAAGCACAGAGTCGCAATACTCTGTTTAGTCCTTGTGAATAGTGAAGGATAGGTAGTGCAGACTTTTTGTCCCCTTTTGTAACCCGTCATGCCTATTTTTGCCCCGTTTGTTGGTAGTTGGTTCAGCCCGGACCGCTTATTAGAGGTGAACCATCCGGCTCCACTGGAGGGCACCCCTAATAAGGACATGTTTACTAAATATGGACTAGTCACCGTGGCTTATAGTAAGCTGTGGCATAAATACACGAGAAAGGATCGGGGAAGTCAGTGGCCACTGATAGGATCCTTTGATAACGACAAAATAAACGAGCTGGAAACGGCCCTTTATAACAATAAGACAACACCCACTATGCTCGATAGCTTCGGCATGTGGCGCAAAGAAACAGAACAGCGAAAGAAGAGAAATTAGGTCAGGTTAGAAAAGGAATTACGCAAGGCAGCTCACCTGGCCGCTAACAAATTAAAGGAAGAAATAAAAGAGAGAGAGGAAACCAAGCTAAAACAAGATTCCGAATCATCAGGCCAGTGTCCCGTCAGGACACCCTCTACACTTTACCCCGAGCTACCTTCGAAACAGCGAACGAACGATGATTTACTATTAGGTCCCCCGATCATCTACATGCCCCCTCCATACGCCCCTTCCCAACCCTTAGCGCAGCACCCGCAACCCCCATCGACAGGCGAGAGTAGTGCCAGAGCCTCGGTCCCCATGGCCTCAGCGCCGACCGAACCCCTCGTACCCAGCGCAGCACGAGCAGCGACTTCAGATGATCCCGAAGCTGGGAGGAAAGACCCTGCGAGATCGAATAGATTAAGTAAGGATGAACGAGCTGGGATCGATAAGATTGTAAAGACACTGGTGGTGCGAAACGGATATGTACCATACATATGCCAATAGCCACAGGCGACACTTTGTCGTACGCCTTTGTTACCATACCCTTAATGCCTATGAAGACCGCTACCAAGGAAAAGGCCCTGAAAACCTAACGACTCTGTATAGAAAAGTTGATGTCGGATATGGGGACGAGTGTGATGTGACGAACCTCTTCACGCGTACGCTTGAAGTTTTCCGCCACCTCACGGAACAGAAACCAGAGACTAACACCACGACTCCTGCGGTAACTGAGGCCGGAGTAGGAAAAATTGACACGATGATCCCCATAAAGGAGGCCCCTCCCTATTGGGTTCCCCCACGAGGACAGGGAACACACGACGATATTAACCACCAAGATGCAAGAGGGAGGGTAGTTTACAACTGGGTTTACCAACCATGGGATCGGCAAGACATCCTGACTTTCCGAAAGTCCTTGCCTGATCTGCGAAAGAACCCCACAGCCTTCTATACAGAATTAGCCACCGCTCTGGGTTCAGCGATTATGACCCTAGCGGATATCGATTTGTTTTTCGGGCTATGTCTGCCAGCTGATGTGTGGAAGCAAATCCGGAAAGTCGACCACCTTGAGCTGTTCGGACATACCTGGATACAACTCGGTAATGTTGACAAACAACGGGAGCCGGGACAGAAACCTTTGAAGGCCATTCTAGACTTACCAGATGAGATTGTGCAGAAATTAAAAACCCTAGTTCCAGAAAGGAAGGTGGACTGGTCGATAGTAACGGCCTGTCGCCAGAAACCCCAGGAAGACGTATCAGAATACTTCTCCCGGTTTGAAACGGTGTTCTCCGATTACAGCGGCCAGGACATGACCACTGCGACCGGACATCACTTGTTTGTCCAGAACTAAGTGAAAGGCCTGACGGCAGAAGTCTCGCAGAAACTACAGACTAGCGAGAGTAGTTGGGCGGCCTCCAAGCCCGCAGCTATCCTTCAGATGGCTCAATACTATGAACGACAAAAGAACGAGAACGATCAAGCGACTGAGAAGAAGAAAAAGGACTTGAAAGAGAGGGTGATGATTGCTCAGTTGCAAGGGGTGACTATAGGAAGGGAACAGTATAGAGGAAACTACCAGTCGAATGCTCCTAGAAATACACCCCCTAGAGACCGCACACCCGCACCCGGCGCTCCACGAACCGACCTCGATGAGGACCAGTGTGCGTTTTTCAAAAGATTTGGCCACTGGAAGTCTCAATGTCCAGTTCTGCAAGAAGCACTCAGAAATAAAGACACGAGAGACGTAGCGGGCGGGCCGAGAAATAGAGGACAGGGACGAGGGCACACAAGCGACACCAACAATGACAGACCTGGTAGACCGAACACGTTTGACCGTCCCCGACAGAATCAGTGCCAACAGTCTGACTGCGACAATGCCCACGACTTCGCATAGGACTGCCAAGGGCAAGGAAGGGATCCAGTCGAGCTCTATGTTGACCAGCAAGGCCCTTATGTCACCGCTAAGGTTCTAGGTACGAAGTCTCCATTTCTGGTAGATACTCGTGCAACACGTAGTGCGTTGTCTAAACGATTGATTCCCAGGGCACCCTTGTCTGGCTCACATGTGACATCAATAGGTTTTGATGGAACGCCCTCCACTAATCCCTTGTCCACACCGATCTCTTTTAACTTGGACAATAACACCACTGACACAACGTTTTTGCTCTCCTCCAACACCCCCGACGCCATTATGGGACTTGACTTATTGAAACATTTTCGAGCTACTATTAGGTGTTCACAAGACGGAGTTCGAGTCATCCTGTACGACAACCCAACACTGCTCAGATCTTGTCGCACACAATGCATGTTTTCTATCACTGACACCGACTTGTCCTTACTCGACACCCTACCTCTGTACCTATGGGCAAAGACTGACTCGGACGTAGGACGCATGATGATAGACCCTGTACACATAACTGTTCGACAGGACGCAGTGCTCCCAAAACTCCCACAGTATCGGATATCGCCCGAAGGCGAGAAGGCATTGGTAAAAATCATCCAGTCCCTGGTAGACGCAGGAGTGGTAGAAGAAGTAGTTAGCAATGTTTGCAACAGCCCTATCCTACCCATTGTGAAGAAGAAGGGTGAGGGAGATGAAAAAGCGTACCGCTTCATCATCGACCTACGAGAAGTCAACAAAGTGGTTGTACCCCAGTACCATGTAGTCTCAGACATCACCACCATTCTGACCCCGATTCCTTCCACTGCCACCACCTTCACGGTAATCGACCTCAAGAACGCATTCTTCTCCATCCCCATTCACTCGGACAGCCGCTACCTTTTCGGCTTCACTTTAAAATCCCCCTCATACAGATTTTGCAGAGCACCCCAGGGCTACACTGAAAGTCCAAGCATCTACAGCCAGGCCCTCAAGAGACAGCTGGATGCAGTCCAATTGCCGGATGGAGTGGTGTTGATACAGTACGTCGATGATATCCTTTTGGCGGCCGACACCACTGCACTTGCAGTCACAGCCACCATCCAACTCCTGCACTTCCTCGCGGAAAATGGCCACAAGGTCTCCAAGAAGAAGTTGCAATTCTGCCAACCTCAAGTCACTTACCTAGGCCACCTCTTGTCCAAAGACGGGAGAAAGCTCACACCCGATCGAATACAGGCTATTCTAGAGACCCCTATCCCTAAAACCCCGAAGCAAGTCCGTTCTTTGGTAGGCCTCACCTCCTTCTGCCGACAATGGTTGCCAAATTTCAGCCTCATTGTGAAACCACTACTTTCCCTACTGGCTAAAGATGTCCCCTTCCCGCTCCCTTGGACCCCTGAATGTCAATCCTCCTTCAAGGAACTACGAGACGCCCTTTGTTCAGCGCCCGTCCTAGGAACCCCTGATTATACAAAGCCCTTCTCTCTCTACACTCACGAAAGGGAGGGATGCGCTTTGTCTGTCCTGACTCAGTCCATTGGCCCCAAACAACGACCATGTGCCTATTTCTCTGCCACTCTTGACCCTGTAGCAAGAGCTTTGCCTGCCTGCCTTCGAGCGGTCGCCGCTGCTGCTGTCTCTATCCGACAAAGTGAGGGAATCGTACTCTCGAATTCCCTCACGGTACTAGTGCCTCATGCTGTTGACACCCTCCTAAACCAGACCAAGACACAACACCTGACCAGCGCGCGACTGACTGGGTACGAACTGACACTGCTCGCACCCCACATCACGCTGAAACGATGCACCACACTGAACCCAGCCACCTTGCTGCCTCTGCCTGAAAACGATCCCAATGTGCCCCCAATACATGACTGTGTGACCCTCACGGACGAACAGACTAGGAGTAGAGTTGACCTCCGAGACACTGCCTTCCCAAACCCTGACGGAGAGGTATGGGTAGACGGCTCTTGCATTAAACTCCCCGACGGCACCACCTCAGCTGCCTATGCAGTTACCACAGCCCGAACTGTAGTTGAAACCGCCCGCATCACGCAACGATCCGCCCAGGCGGCAGAACTGATTGCCCTCACACGAGCATGTATCCTAGCAAAGGGGACGACAGCAAACATTTACACGGAGAGCCAGTATGCCTTCGGGGTGGTTCATCATTTTGGGCTCTTATGGAAGGAGAGGGGATTTCCGACATCTCATGGCACGCCCATCCTGCACGGAGATCTAGTCTCCGCTCTGACTGAAGCGGTTCTCCTCCCCATACGACTTGCCGTAATCAAATGCAATGCACACAAAAAGGTGACAGACATCATTGGACAGGGAAATGCACTGGCCGACATCACTGCCCGAACCACAGCCGAGAACAGGACGACGACCCGCATGTACGTGACTAGGTCACAAGCAGAAAAATGGACGGACGCTAGGGAAACTATTAAGGACATCCAAATGGCCAGCTCACCACAAGAATTGACTGAATGGGCACGGGTGGGATTAAAGGATGATGAAGGCTGCTGGCGGACAAAAGACACAAACAAATGGTTGCTACCCAACTCGTACCTGATCCCCCATACTGACGATGGCCCATTCCTCTGCACACATAGAATCTGCCCCTATGGCCAAACTTGTCTCCCGAGTTTGGCATAACGATAAAATTACAGACTCAGCCAAACGATTAGTCCAGCAATGTCTAGTCTGCCTGCAACACAACCCTGGGAAAGGAACTGTCGTACCCCGGGGAGGGTTTGGGGTCCCCAACCATCCATTTGAAGTCCTACAGATGGACTATATCCAGTTGGAGAGATGTCAAGGACTGAAGTATGTACTTGTTGTTGTGTGCGCTTTTAGCAAATGGGTGGAAGCCTACCCGACGCCTGACAACACTGCTATCGCCACTGCAAAAGTACTACTGAAAGAGTTCTTCCCTCGCTACGGCCTTTGCCGTATTTTATGGAGTGACAATGGCCCCCATTTTGTAGCCGAGGTTATCCAGCTCATCCTGAAAGGACTGGGGGTACGACAGAAATTCCACGCAGTTTTTCACCCCCAATCTGCTGGACTGGTCGAGCGGCACAATGCCACATTGAAACTAAAACTGGCGAAAATAGTGGCCACCACAGGACTAAAATGGCCAGACGCTCTCCCCCTAGCATTGCTGTCAATGCGTTCCACCCCCACCAAACACCACTTGACCCCTTACGAGGTCGTTTTCGGCCGGCCCATGAGTGTCTGGTCCGCACCCAAACCGACATCTATTCACGACGTCCCGGACGTCCTAATGTCTGACTACCTGTATAACTAAAACACTGTCTGTTATTCATCATCAGGTGCTGCAGGCCATCCCCGATGCTTCCAGGGGCCCCAGACATACCATCCAGCCTGGAGATTTCGTCCTGATTCGGAACTTCCGGCGGGAGAAGAGTCTGGAACCCCGCTGGACGGGCCCCTGGCAAGTCTTGATCACCACCCGAACAGCTCTTCGAGTGGAGGGGAAGCGAAATTGGCTGCACGCACATCATTGCAAGAAAATCTCTCCGGCCCTGACGTCGACCGAAGACGTGAGCACCCAGGAAGAGCTCCTGAACAAAGACCGACCATCCCTGAGCTGCTACCCTGAAACAGAGACACTCGAATTGGCGAAATTCCCTGATCCCACTGTACCATCCAGAGAAGGGTATAACCTGCGACGAAAGGAGGGAGCTTCGGTTAAGTAGACCACTGACTAAGTTATCATTCTCAGAGCGGCGGCCTAACACTACAAAGGCTGCCAGGAGAGAAACCAAACGAAGTCTGTGGTTCTGCCCACTACTGAGCACCTTGAAGATGATGGAAGCGCCCGATACGAAGATGATGGAAGCGACCGGACATCCGAAGACCCGCTACAGGAACCCGAAAACTGACAGTTTGCACAGCTCAAAGACTATTGCTCTTCTTATCACTCTTCTCTTTTGCCTCCTCCTCATGACTACCTTCTGGATCGTGGAAGAGAACGCACCGGCTCATAAGACATTTCTAACGACTGCACAGCCTACCACCATGAAAGAACACTACCTGGTCTCTCTTTCACCTCAAATCCAAGAAAGGCGTAAGGAGTTCTGGAACAACTCCTTCGTACAGTTGCTGCACCAACACAACCTTGCTGCAAATGCCACGAATTGCTGGATCTGTGGGTTGATACCACATGCCACCGGACATTCCATCCCCTTCATCCCTTCACCTTTCTCTGTTCATGGCTCCTGCCTTGCCTGGCTGATCCTCTTGCAAGAGAGCTACAGAGACAATGCCACTTCCAGCGAAACTATGTCACACTTTTATCATGGAGTCTGGCTGAACAAAACCGGGAGAGCTGCTGCTCCTTTTTGCCCTCTATCCTCCAATGCCTCTGTTCACATGGACATCCCCGCTAAAGAAATGGTGGAGATGCAAATATTCAACAATCCAGCCAGACCCACCTTCTCCTACCTCCGAAAACGAACAGCTGCCACCCTGACTGTGGCCCTATCTGTCGTCAATGTCTCGGGCCTCGTATGCATCACAGGCCATGGGACACAAATGGTGGGCCACAGCACTTGCCGCATCACCAGAACTTTGTACTCAACCGACCCACCCTCTTTTGTCACCTCCCCAAACATGTACTTCGTTTGTGGTACAAAAGCCTACACCTGGCTCCCAAAGGGCTGGGGTGGTACCTGCTACATAGCCTTCATCCTTCCTCCAACCTATGTGGCTCCGGCAAACCATCACCGACAGAGACGAGCAAAGGACATCGAGCAGGCCGACTCTACTGGAGCACAATTCTTGGATGCAATGAAAGGACTTGTTCCACTTTGGGGTCCGATGGCGAACAGTCGTGCCATTCGACATTTATCCCAGGCAGTCAAGACAACGATGAACATTACAGCTGGTATCCTCACAAACAAAACAGTGGCTCTTCAAAACCGCCTTGTTCTAGATGTGGTTCTGGCGGACCGTGGAGGAGCATGTCGTATCATCAGGTCCAGCTGTTGTACCTACATACCAGACAATTCACCCTCCGTTTACAAGGCCATCGAACACCTCCACAGACTCTCCTCAGAAGTTCATCAGGAACAAGAAGGATGGTCGCTCGGGAGTTGGTTCTGGAGTGCTGTAAAGGACTGGGGATGGAGATTGCTCATGATTGTACTGATACCAATCGTCGTAATATGCGGACTCTGCCTGGGTATTCAATGCTTGCCACCTCTGTGTTCACTATTTGCTAACTGTGTTTACCCTAAGACTCCGAACTTTGAAGCTGAACGCATGAAAGCTTTGTATGATGTAGAAATCCGTAATATGATGGGGATAGACATAAATTGACAAGCTGGCTAGATATGTTGAAAAGGGAGGACTGTTAAAATCTAGATTGCGACGTAAACATTATCGGCGCCATCTTGTCCCCTTTTAACTCGAATGTGCGCGTAAGTAGCAGCCATTTTGAACGCCATGGCCTCTCTGCCCACTGCCGATAGCCAGCGCGTCTCTCTCTCTCCCCCTCTGACCCCGCCAGCATCCCCCGCGCGCTGACAGCCCACGTTCTCACATGCTTGGGCCATAAACCACCCCTTCAGCGCGGCCCTGCCTCGGAGCCACATCCCGTACCCGACTAACACCTCCCTCCGTCCCTCTAATGATCACGCATCCTTTGATGAACCCCCTTCCTTTGTGCCCGGTTGTCCCGCCCGATCCCAGGCCATCACCTAGCCCTGCGGATACAGTTTATTGCCCCTTACAGTAGGAAGCTGTCCCTCTTCAAAGAATCTGTGACTGATAAAAGCCCCCACCCCATGAGATCCGATCAGCCGCCCACATTCCGGGAGCCGGCGGGATATCCAGCTGCGCGATAGTCATCACCTACTGAGATCGGGGTGGGGACTTTTACTGTAAATATGTGTGGGAACGGGTTTGGAGCGGGGATTCCGAGGATGCCTTTCCGTACATCAAAGTATTGACAAGAATGTGTTTTATGTAATAAAGCAATAAACCTGTGTATAAGAGGCCAGGCCTCAAGGATGCGTCTAGAGCACCTCGAGAAGATACCCTGTTGCCTGATTTGACGTGTTCTGCTCCGTCGGAATAAACTCCTGTTTCCTGCCTTCTGTCGCCAGCGCCTGCCTCTTTGTTTGGTAATCTCGAATGGTATGAGAGGTGGCTAACGCCGGGCAAATACTGAAGGGTTCTTGGTCGAATTCGGCCCTACCTTTCTACACCAGGGTGCCCTCCTTATCATTTTTCACACAAAAATATGTAACAGCATCGCTTGCAACACAGTCCACCATTAGCTACCCGATTTGCAAATTTGAACATAAAATTTTCATACGTCAAACAGCTCAACCGTTATCAAATACTGAACATCGGGTGCGATGCAGCACTTCGTAAACGACATCTGATCACCTTTGAACTACAGGTCGCACGATTTAGATGTTAAAGAGTGGAACATTTTACCCAAGAGGGGTAAACATACTCAATTTGCAGACTGAGGTTAAGGGTTTGGTCTGCAGAAGGAAGCAGGAATCTTCACAACTTACATACGAATCAAACATTCAAGACAGAATGATTACTTTGTTAATATAAAAATGTTTCTGTTTGTGAACATCACAGTCTTCTGGTCTGAAAGATGCATCTACTTTAAGGTGGCACTTGGCATTGTAGAAGAATGCAAAATATGTTGGCATCATGCTACAAAGCCAGTGGTGAGTGCTTGAGGGGAAAAACAATGAATACATCCTTCTGTTATACCCAGGTAAATAGTGTTAAATTACAGCTACACCATCTTGACACAAACTTAAGACTGACGAATAGTTAAATGGATTTCATCACTGTGTACACTTAGATGTTCCTTGCTGTTATTAGGTAACACCTAAAACAGTTGCTTATATTGACATCACACCTCACTGAAACGGTCTTGTAATTTAAGAGTTCACGACTATCAGTGTCTGAGGTTTGTTGTTGGGTAAGCTGGCTTCTGGTGCAGCCTTAGTACCGAAGAACAAAACAAGCAATGTTTAGATTTGAGAAAGGTTTCTATGGGTTATTTCTTCAATTAGCCAATTCCAAAAATTCTTTATTTCGGCCACATGGGCCATAAAAGATGCAATAAAAATACATATAGATAAAACACAATATATACAATAAAAACCAACTGGACCTGCAATGTTAGAAAATACAAGGTAATATGAATTAACCAGACATTTTCTTCCTTATTATCCATGCTGCCATTAAGAATTTGGAAACCGCAAACACAATGTGGCCCAGGGTATTAGTTTTCATAACCCTGTAGGCCTGTAAATAGTTCCTGAAGCCCAGGTTCCGACATAGAGGAGTTAACCAGCGCCTCCTCGGGCTCCGATAGGCATGGCAACAGAACATTATGTGCAAATCGTCTTCATCATTAGCTTTACAGCATGAGCAGAGCTTGTCACCCCCTAGCGACCATTTATAGGTAAAAACTTTAGTAGGGAGCGTGCCAAACCTCCATTGCAGGAACAATTTCCTCGCCAAAAGAGGATAGATAAAATCCATAAAAGGTTCAAAAACATAAGAATTTTTGGATACTATAAAACGTCCCGTCAAGGTGCCACTATCATAAGCATTGTCCATATCAACAAGGCTTTTGTTCCTGTAGAGCTGTGCGAGGGTTTTACGCGAAATCTTTCTACAGCCCTGAGCTGGATCATCCCATAGATCTGACAATTTCAGGCTAGACAGTTCCGACTTGATAAATGCCAGCC
This sequence comes from Lissotriton helveticus, assembly GCF_964261635.1. Lineage (NCBI taxonomy): Eukaryota > Metazoa > Chordata > Amphibia > Caudata > Salamandridae > Lissotriton > Lissotriton helveticus. The sequence continues at coordinate 1,090,210,786 of NC_136065.1, forward strand.
AAGGGATCTTGCCATTAACATCCAGCCTCATGACGTGTATAAGGTCCTGCCTGTAATGATACAGTTCCTCGGTGGTCCATATCCGGTGCCAGAACTTCACAGGTTTCGACCGTAGGTCCTCTGCAATTGACGGAAGGCCCAGGTCGAGTCTTAGGGGGAGGAGTGGTGTGCCTTGCGGGAGGGCAAGTAAGCGTCTGAGGAAACAATTTTCCACCCCTGCCATGACCTTCCCAGCTTTATGTCCCCACAGCTCGCTGCCGTAGGAGGCAGCTGCCTTCGCCTGGGTCCTGTACGTTTCCAGGGCCGGACTAACAGGCTTGAAGGTGGACTTATTGGACACCCTCAAGAGTGCGCCCGATAGCTGGTAAAGTTTCAACCTAGATCTTGCTACCTGGGAGTCCCATGACAGATTTTCTTGGAGAGATACCCCCAGATATATAAAGGTCGAGACCCTTTCAAGGCTAGTTTCCCCCAGTTTTGGATTGGGTCTGGTTTTGGTGGGGGGGTTGAAGATCATGAACTTAGTTTTTTCCGTGTTCACCTCCAACCCATGTTGTCGACAGAAATGGCCAAAACCGTCCACAATCCTCTGGATCCCCATAGGGGATTTGGAAAGAAGGAGGGTATCATCGGCAAACATTATTGCCGGAACCCTCCTTCCTGCCAAAACCGGGGCGTCATTGTCCCCAACAGCGTCAAGATGTTGAATGACGCTGTTAATGTACAGACAGAACAGTGTCGGAGCCAAAACACAGCCCTGTCTGACACCTCGGCGGACCGGGAATTTGCCCGAGGGCTTACCATCCCTCCCACACCTCACTTGCGCAAAGTTGTTCTCATGCAGCCTAATGATGATTCTGAGGAGGTGGGGGGGAACTCCTAGCTTCTGCAGAACCTCCCATAACTTCCCCCTCGGGACCAGGTCAAAGGCTGACCTCAGGTCCACGAAGACCATGTACAATCGACCTCCCTCTAGCGTGACCGTCTTCCAATACAGGAGAAGGAGGCGAAAAATTTGGTCCATGGTCGACGTGTTCTTCCTGAAGCCAGCCTGAAGGGGGCTCATGATGTCATTGTCCTCGACCCAGTCTAGGAGATGGTCCAAGATGAGGCGCGCAAAGAGCTTTTGGGGCACATCTATAAGGCTTATAGGCCTGTAATTAGAGGGGAGCAGAGTAGAACCCTTCTTATGGATGGGTACAATATCTGCCCCCAACCACGACCCAGGGATCGCCATACCTCCAAGAATGGCATTGAAGAGAATGAGAAGGTATGGACCCCAGATGTCCGGGTGGTGCCTAAATAGATCCCCGGGTAACCTATCCAGGCCTGGCGCCTTCCCCACTGCTAAGCGTTCTAGGGCAAGCTCCACTTCCCCCAGGGATAGTTCCATTCCAAACTCCTGGGTACCCAAGGGCAGTTGCAGCTCTGCGGCCGGGCAGGAACTAGTATCTTGGTAAAGAGCCCCAAAGTGGGCCTCCCAGACCGCGGGGGCTATATTGGGCTCGATCGCTTTACTGAGTTCCCCTGTCCCATTGTTTACTAGGGCCCAGAATTTGCGGGAGTCCCTGACTTTTAGGGCATCATGAAGATCCTGCCAGTGATTCCAGTCCCACTCGGTCCTTGCTGTCGCCAGCACTAATTTATAGTGCTTCCTAAGGTCACGTACATTGGCCTTATCTGACCCCTCTTTTATTGCTGCAATGAGCTCAGATTTTGCTGCCCTGCAATCTGAGGTGTACCAGGAGGGAACAAGGGTCCTTTTCTTCCGGATTGGGACCTCCGGGTGGAATACCTCGGCCAAATCCCTCACTAAATCCTGGTGAATGTTTCCCAGTTTCTCATAGTAATCTGGGGTTCTTAGTTCATTCAGGAGTGCATCCACCTTCATGAAGCTGGGGAGTGCCAGCTCATATAATTTCTTGATGGACTCCTCCGAGCTCACCAACTTTCCCCACTTGACCCGGCGCCTGTTTGTGGTGAGGGACAAATCCCCCAGATCTTCCCCTTGGCCAACTGGGGATGGGTCCGTCATGGGCAGGGGGCACAGGATATATAGGCAAAGGGCATTGTGATCGCTGTCTGACCTCTTAATTACCCTGAAGTCAAGCACTTTAGGCCAGAGTGTAATGTCCACCATGATGTAATCTAGCCTCGACTCATGGCCCCTCCTGTTGAAAGTACACACTGAGGGGGTATCGGAAGGGGTACGACCATTACACGCCCTCAGTGCGCAATTCAGGGTAAGGGACATGAGTTGTAAAGCTAGAGGGGACCAGGCTTTAGGGTGAGGGGAAGATGAGGGTGGAACCCCCCAGTGGTCATCCTCGGCCGTAAGGACACCATCCAGTAGACCTTCCAGAGGTTCAAAGTGGCAATTGAAGTCTCCTCCAAGCACCACCTTGAGGTCGCCCGGAAGTTGGCCCAAGAAGGAGGCCAAGTCATTTAGGGTTGGTGATTCGTTTGGCGAGGCCACTGGACGCGAGTAAACGTTAACAATGGCCCACGGAGTTTTACCAGGCCATGTGAGCCGCACACACTGGATGTCCTGCGAACACGTGTAAACCTGCTCCGCCTGGCACCCAGTGTGACTCGCAATCCAGATTGCCAAGCCACCTGATGGCCTCCCCCTCCCAGCCCATTTGGCAGGGATTTCGAATACTTCAAACCCTCTCCTGGACTGAGTGGCCCTCGACCAAGTCTCCTGAAAGAGGAGTATATCACATCCACCTACCAGGCAATCCCATTCAGGAGAGCCTTCCTTGTTCGCGATTCCTGCCACATTCCAGGAGAGAATTCTCAAACCTGGATCAGGTGGCAGGGTGCCCTGGGCTCCAGTAGGAGGTTGCGAAGTGACCATGGGTGAACCAGCGTCTAGGGAACCATTTCCGCTGTCCGCGATGGCGGCAGGCCCGGCCCGCTCCGCTGCCCCTGTTTGCAGAATATGGGCAGACCCGATGTTAGGTGAGGGTCCCAGTTGGCACAGATTGTCGACCGTGTCAGCCCCTCGCTCATTAGCGGTGTGCAGCCGGGTTGGTCAATTAGCTCTATATGGTCACTTTTTCAGAAGTTTATGAAATTTAAATAAAAAGCCCTAGGTTAGAAATGATTACTATCTGGTACGAAACAAACGTGGAAATTAACGGATTTTGCTATGCAGGATCAAAAATAGAAGTCAGCATTTTAAATTCACCAACGAAATTCAACAAAGCTGAAGCAAAACTGAAACCGGCTGCAGCAGCTGCAAGGCAGAATTATGAATTCTGACCATGCTGGAAGTCTGCAGCAGGGATAGCTGCTACTGGTGCCAGACTATTTACAACCCCTCACAGGGAATTACAGCAATGGAAATGGTTTCCCGTTGCCATGAAGGCATGCTTAAAGCGACTGCTCTTCATGAGATTCACACTTTGCAAACCCTGCAGAGTTTCTTTTCGTTAATTTGTGAAATTGCTAGTCACTGACTGAACAACTTAACACACTTCTACAAAAGTGATGGCCTATCTAAATCCCTGCTACATGGATGTACACAACCTGGAGTTTTATGACCTGAGCGCCGTTATAAGATTGGTTCAGGTAACATTATATGACACTGAAAGGAAAGAAAATTAGCAGCTCTTAGTTTATCAGTAATATTGTGATATACCGTTTTACCGAACAAGTACGCTGCTGACCATGTTCCCGAAGACAGGCTCATCAGATATTAATATATAATTTTAGTGTTACAATGTATAGCTTTTCTGCAACCACCTTTTAGCCACTTCTTCACAAGCATAATATTTATTAATTACACAGACTGCACTAGTGCCAGTGTCGTTATAGTTAGGTCTCACTTTCTATAGGAAAAGCATTTTTTTCTTTAAAAACTTTGGCACAGTTTGGTCATTCTCAAGAAACTTTCTGTTGGACCTGGCTTTTCAGCTGGTTTATCCCATGACTTTTTGGTTTTTGTCCTCTTGTTTTTGTTGGTTGTATGACTTTGGGCACTGCCGATCAGTGCTTAAGTGCACATGCTCTCTGTGTAAATTGTTATTATGGATTGGTGTTTCGATGATTGACTTGTTTAACTTACTACTAAGTCCCTAGTACAGTGCACTGTGTGTGCCCAGTGCCAGTAAGTCAAAAGATGCAAGTGGGCCTACAGCAGTGATTGTGCCCCCACACAAGAAGCCTTTCAAAGGGGTCTCGGACATACCACTGCAGTATCTGTGCGCAGTCTCTACTGCCATGTTGACCTCTAACCTTCCCTTTTATTACATGTGAGTCACCCCTAAGGTAGCCCCAAGGTCTCCCTGTGGGAGGGTGCAGTGTATGTGAAAGGTAGAACATGTACTGATGTGTGTGACATATCCGGATAATGAAATACAGTGTCTTTCGTTTTACACTATGGAAAGGCTATCTGTCCCATAGGATAGAATGGGAGTTTATTCAAAACATCTGATAAGTATAACTTCCCATTGGGACAAGGCAGAAAGTTGGAGTTTAGTATGCCTGAACTCAGAATATAAAAATGCATCTGTTAGTAAAGATGATTTTTATATTGTGCGTTTGAGAATACCACTTTTAGAAAGTGGGTATTTTCTTGCTCAGCCATTCTGTGTGCCTTTACCAGTTTGTGAATTGCCTGTCTGGCTTTGGGGTGACAGGGGCTGGGGATGTGCATTCCATGCCGACAGCCACTGGGGAGTGGAGGTGTGACCTGCCTCACTTGGATGAGTCAGGGTTTTGCTGGATAGACCTGGGCTGTATTTAGAGTAGGGGGGGGTTTCCTTGCAACTGAATGGGCCTGGTCTACCTTACACAATGTCGTCTCCACCCCCTGCCAGGAAGCAGGACTAAAGAGGACAGAACTGGTTTTGACTGAGCACAGAGACTCTCTGCCACCAGAGAACAAATAGAAATGTTGTATAAATATTGGGGCCAGACCCCAGAACCTTAGAATACTTCTGGACTCAAGAAGAACCTCTGCCAAGGAGAGGACAAATGCTGTGTATTTTGTTTGAAGAAGATCTCCGAGGACCTGAAGTAAAGCTTGCCTCCTGTTCTGAAGTCTCACAGACACAAAGACTTCACCATCCGCTCTCATGAACTTCCTTGCTGGGAGTTCTGACCTGCCAAGAGGTGCCTGTTGCTGAGTTGGGCCTCTGGAGGTTGTTCCTGCTATTGGGAGCTGGAAAAGTGGCGCAAATATGAGAAGCGCGACGCATCTACACCTGTTTCCGATGCATCACCGCCTTGCAGCCGAAGAAACCGACATATCACCTCCCCTGCGTGGCAGTAAGGAATCGGTGCATCACCTCCCCGCACAGTAAGGAACCAACGCATCACCTTCCTTGTGAGTAAAGAACCAACGTATTACCTTCCCTGTGGCTGTTTTGTTTATGTTTGAGGCGCATCCAAGGTACTTTGTGTTAAAATTGTCGCATCTATAGTTTGCTATAGGCAGAACTGATTTTTGCCTTCTAAGAGGTACATTTGCATTACTGTATTGTGGATGTTTTGTCGTTTTGGTCTTTTTGGTTTAGATAAAGATTACTTATTTTTCTAAACTGGTGTGGTGTCCATTTCTAATGTTTTCATTGTATTACTGAATGTGTGCACAAATGTTTTAAGCTCCCAAGGGGGAGAGCAGGGGTTATTTTAGAAGTGTATCCCCCCTTACCCTGACTAGGAAGTCCCTACTTGGACAAAGGTTCAAACCATTGCCATCTAGAGAACCCCAGTTCTAACACTTTCCAAAAAGAATTTCACTCACTTGGGCTCCTTCATGGAAAGTTTTTCACTGATCCCTCAAGCCAAGAAAAAAATATCCTTTCCCAAAAAATTGATTTCCCATGTCAATCTCCATACAAAACTCCGATACAGAAAAAACTGATAGCGGAATGATCAAATATGGCAGAAAAGTGGAACTCTGCTCTGAAAGTACGCTTTTCATTATTTGATGTAAATCCATTTGGTAGTTTGTGAAAAATTAGTGTTTAAAGAAACTCTTGGTTGATCATGAAGGTTATAATCTCCTAGAGAAGTTAGTGATATCTAGGCTGTTGTGTACCAAAATGTATAAAATTCAGGGGAGAGGAGTTGGCCTAACGGCTAGGGTGCTCGACCTCGGACCTGGGGATCTGGGTTCGAGTCTCGGTAACGACGCCAAAACCTCCTGTGATTCTGGGCAAATCACTTAATCTCCCCGTGCCTAAAAAAATGAGTGTGTCCTCATGTAACGTAACTGGAAAATATGTAAAGCGCTCTGATACCTGATTCGGTTCGGGTCTAGTTCGCGCTATATAAAACTCAGCAAAAAAAAAAAAATATTAATAATAAAATACTCTTATCCCATTGGGATTATTTATATTATATGCAAAAAGTAAGACTACATTACCTTTGGCCGTTTGAAGTGGGGGTACCATGCATGGTCTTCAGGCATAAGTAGTGGGGCTTGGCTCCATGCAAACACTGTGCAGGCGAAACCTAAAAAGCGCATATGGTCAAAAAGCACCAAAATTCACTGAAGATAACAAAGGTTAAAGTGATGTTATACTCAAGTGTTGGAATGAGACAGAAGCTAAAGTTTAAAAAAACGACACAGACCGCTGAAATACACCTTATAGCTTAGTGAAAAATGATAACTTCCTTCCCTATCATAACTGCTAATGACCTCACATATCACATCAGTGATAACTTGCTAACATTAACAAGGGATGAGAATGTGGGTTGGATATTTGTGCAGGAATGGGTGCAGGACTTCACCAAAGGCCAGTGCATGATGCAGCAGAAGTTATAGGTTTTTTTAACGTAACTATTTCTGATAAATTTCAGTAATTTGTTTTTTTTTCATGTTAGCCCATATCTCAAACCAACACCTGTGTATAGGTTTTGGTAGGTTAATTGCCTAATGGGTTAAATGGGTTCTTGTGGTCACAAAAATAACGTGTAGGCCATGGGGCACTGTTAAATCTGTTTCTGGAAGCATGTCTTTGTTGTCTGATTAATTGCTCTTTTAGGGCTTCTTTCCAAATACATTGTGGCACATAAGAGGCAAAAAATGGAGGACTTGTTTGGACCTCGAAAAGAGGTGAATGTGAAAGAGAGCCACTGACTAAACCAGATGACGTACAGAATTTAACCCCAGGCGAGCTCACACTTCTATGCACTATTACAGGTATTAGATCTGACATAATGGCTACAACGACCACTGGAGAAATTCGCAAATTAAATGACAGGCATGTGTAAAGCACAGGAGGCACTGGGAACCAGACCGGCAGCAGCCGAGGCTTTGCTTGTTGTGGAAGGCTGAGAAGCTTTTAGATCTTAAGTGGCGGTGCTTTACTGCTATACTCTAATCTCGAATGCTTGGATAATTTACACGCTTGGCTACTGATATGAGTGATGTGTGTCCCCAACTAGATTCCAGAGCAATCTCTACCGGATGAAATGTTTAACATTCTCGTTGACCTGCTTAGGCTGGGGATAGAGTACAGCCGGTGGGGATGGCTGTGACTAAATTACCCTGGGTATACAAAAGGAATTATCTGACTAGAGGAGGTCCTCTGCTGCTCACCTTCCAGGGTGCTGTATGGAGGAGACAGATACTAAGACTGCTGTTAAAAATGAGAAACATTGCGGTTGAGAGATTTCAGCGATGTTTGGTGCTACATATCCATTGTAAGGCCAGATGTAAGACAGGCCAGTTTGAGGAGGTACTCAAAAATATGGTACTTTCTACATCAATCTGTATATGTAATGTTTGCTTTGGGCATCGCCCATCCTGTACCTTGGAAAACGAATACAATTTGTTTTGAAGAAAAAAAAAATTAGAAACTTGATTAGAGGTGTGAGACTTTTGCTTTTTCCTGACCTGAGCTCTTAAGCACTTACTAGAATGCATGCTCTTAAGGAAGTAAAGCACAGACTTGCAGCGATGTATATCCAGGATTGGATAGCTTCCCTGTTATGCCGAAAGTGGAATATGAGAAGAACATATTTCTATTCTCACAAGAGGAGTCGGACAGGAAATGTATATAGGGTCGTCCAGCGGAGCGCTCAACCTGATGGGTTGGGAGCGCATTACTTTAATTTGTGAAAAGGAGGTTAAAGAGGGAGTGGGCCTGATAACTACTGGACTAGAGTGCTCTTTCATGAGACAATATGTAGGAAGGGGATAATCCAGTTCTGTGTAGAAGTCGTTTTCCTTTTAGGTCGAGCCTGCAGGCCCGCGGCATGCGCTGTCATTTGGCTACGATCTACTGTACATATAAAAAAAAAAAAAATTAAAAGGGCCTTTAGCCTGCCCAATACTTGCCATCCATTGGCATTCATCACTCTTCTTTGCTGCCTTCTAATTCGGCAGCCCGTACAAAGTGTCACTTCCTGCATCACGTCCTTGTCTTTATGCAGAGCATGAACCAAGTACGAATTCATTTAACTTAATTAGTGTATGTCCACTACTCGCGCTGTGATTGAGGTACTATTTCTTCTTTTTTTGGCATTTTAATATGGTGCAAACTCGACCGGACCAGAAGGTATTGGGGCGCTTTACATAAGCGCTAATTATATTATACAAGTTAATTTCATGTTCTAAATAATAGGCAGACTAACTCCAGGTACAACGCGCCCTGTGATCTGACTTGGCATTTTCTGTTTGAAGCACCTACTGTGCAACATAGCTGAAAGTTAAAAATAAAAATGCTGTGTGTGACATGGAGCACTGCTGCGTTATAGCGCTTTTTAGGTTAAACCTGCACAGTGCTTGCGAAATCTCTTGAAATAAAAAAAAAACGAAATAGGGCTTAGAGCCCGTCCATTACTTACCATTGGTTGGCCACCATAGCACTCTCATGTGTTTCTTACTGGTCAGGCCTCCTGGTTTCACTTTCTCTTGGTTTCTCTTCCAGTCGGAATGTTTGTTCTGTGAAGCTTGGACGAAGTACAGCATCTTGTCTGCGGCCAGTGTCCTTACACTGGCTGCTTTTAATGGGACACATTTTTAGGTCTCGACTAATATATCCCGCAGGGATAAATAGACGAGAGTATAGTGGGCAAACCAAGCTCTGAAACCATCGCGGATTGCGTCCAGTTCATGTGGTGCACTCGTGCGGAACGCGCATCCACATCAAACCCATCAGCCTCCCTCCCACAGGCATCTGAACGAGCCGCCTGCCTCGCATTATTGCATCAGATTCGCCAGCACAAATGCAGAGAGCTTCACTTCAAAGGGATCCGCTCTCCCGCCCCCTGCTTCACACTTTGCCGAGAGCATTTCCCGGCCGCTTTTAATTTCATTTCGCGGCCGCTTTGCGCGTGCTTGGCCCGTCCCCTCCCACTCGCTCGCTTCCCGCCCCACCAGGCTCACGCTTCTCCAGCGCGCGCTTATTTAGTTATTGCTTTCCGTCCGTCCGGCCGCTTAATCCTACTAGCTTTTGCCTTGCTAGGTCAAGCCTACAGCGCAGATGCGTTGAATTCCAGACCTAATGTAATCCTAACTTGTTTTGTCTCTTTGTATTTGTTTTTTGTGTGACCCATTATTGCATTGTTGGGTTAGCTGCAAAAGACTATCTTTATCATTGTTTATATATCTCCTCCTTAATAGCGTTCGTTTAAGGTAGTGTGATCACTTTAAGTCACAGCTTTCCTTTAATGGGGTTGGTATTTGTAGTCTTTCTTTGCTTCACCGTCACCATTTCAGTAAGTCTTCGTGTCGACATGTCATTGAACCCGAGTATTCTTGGCCCTGGTCTTGTTCATTGCTCCCCCGCCCCCTGCTTCACACTTTGCCGAGAGCATTTCCCGGCCGCTTTTAATTTCATTTCGCGGCCGCTTTGCGCGCGCTTGGCCCGTTCCCTCCTACTCGTTCGCATCCCGCCCCCCCACCAGGCTCACGCTTCTCCGGCACGCGTTTGTTTAGTTATTGCTTTCCGTCCATCCGGCCGCTTAATCCTACTAGCTTTTGCCTTGTTAGGTCAAGCCTACACCGCAGATGCGTTGAATTCTAGACCTAATGTAATCCTAACTTGTTTTGTCTCTTTGTATTTGTTTTTTGTGTGACCCATTATTGCATCGTTGGGTTAGCTGCAAAAGGCTATCTTTATCATTGTTTATATATCTCCTCCTTAATAGCGTTCATTTAAGGTAGTGTGATCACTTTAAGTCACCGCTTTCCTTTAATGGGGTTGGTATTTGTAGTCTTTCTTTGCTTCACTGTCACCATTTCAGTAAGTCTTCGTGTCGACATGTCATTGAACCCGAGTATTCTTGGCCCGGTCTTGTTCATTGCTCCCCCGCCCCCTGCTTCACACAGAATCACTCAGCACCACCACAGCATCACTCAGCACCACCACAGTACTACTCAGCACCACCACAGCACCACCACAGCACCACTCAGCACCACCACAGCACCACTCAGCACCACCACAGCACCACTCAGCACCACCACAGCACCACTCAGCACCACCACAGCATCACTCAGCACCACCACAGCACCACTCAGCACCACCACAGCATCACTCAGAACCACCACAGCACCACTCAGCACCATCACAGCATCACTCAACACCACCACAGCACCAATCAGCACCACCACAGCACCAATCAGCACCACCACAGCACCACTCAGCAACACCACAGGATCACTCAGCACCACCACATTATCACTCAGCACCACCACATTATCACTCAGCACCACCACAGCACCACTTAGCACCCCCACAGCAAGACTCAGCACCCCCACAGCACCACTCAGCACCACTCAGCACCACCACAGCACCACTCAGCACCACCACAGCACCACTCAGCACCACCACAGCACCACCACAGCACCACCACAGCACCACCACAGCACCACCACAGCACCACCACAGCACCACTCAGCACCACCCCAGCATCACTCAGCGCCACACCAGCATCACTCAGCACCACCCCAGCACACCACAGCACCACTCAGCACCACCGCAGCACCACTCAGCACCACCACAGCATCACTCAGCACCACCACAACACCACTCAGCATCACCACATAATCACTCAGCGCTACCCCAGCATCACTCAGCACCACCACATTATCAATCAGCACCACCACATTATCACTCAGCACCACCACAGCACCACTCAGCACCACCACAGCATCACTCAGCATCACCACAGCATCACTCAGCATCACCACAGCATCACTCAGCACCACCACAGCATCACTCAGCACCACCACAGCATCACTCAGCACCACCACAGCATCACTCAGCACCACCACAGCATCACTTAGCACCACCACAGCACCACTAAGCACCACCACAGCATCACTCAGCAGCACCACTCAGCACTACCACAGCATCACTCAGCACTACCACAGCATCACTCAGCACCACCACAGCACCACTCAGCACCACCACAGCATCACTCAGCACCACCACAGCATCACTCAGCACCACCACAGCATCACTCAGCACCACCACAGCATCACTCAGCACCACCACAGCATCACTTAGCACCACCACAGCACCACGAAGCAGCACCACTCAGCACTACCACAGCATCACTCAGCACCACCACAGCACCACTCAGCACCACCACAGCATCACTCAGCACCACCACAGCATCACTCGGCGCAACCCCAGAATCACTCCGCGCCATCACAGCATCAATCTGTGCAACCATTCAACAACAACTGGTTCAAATATGTTCTCTCAATGTTTCAAGCTTTATTACAAATGTCACAAAAAGATGTTAATATTTCACTTCTGTTCTTGGATTTTCATCACAATAAAATACACTGAACATAATCTTCTCAAAAGTTATTTACAAAAGTTTAAGCTATTGCCATTGTAAATTACAATCACTTTTATTTAAGTATTAATTATTTAAAAAAAATTAAAAGCCATTGTTATTTGTAATATCAATACATCTAAGTCACGTAAATACAAAACATGTTGCATTACAAATGCTATAGGTGTCACATGTGCGAAAGTTATAACTATTGGCATTGTAAATGACAAAGCTATTAATTTAGCTATTTTCAAAACCAACACATAAATAAAGAAATTGTCATTTACAAGACCAATAGCTCAAACTTTCATAATGCGAGACCTAATGCATTGCAAATGCTTGTTTTTCTTGGCCACACTCCATTACAGTGCATGTGTTTCCCTCCTCTCACTTTCCATACTCTGGTTTGCTATCTCCCGTAGCCCTCGGTTGATGTTAACCCCATTCCCCCTCTCCCCGCGTGTTGTCCTTACAATTAATTGATCGCTCCCTCGTCCTGTCGTCCACTGAACCCACAATCATCCCCCTCTCTCCCTTTAGGCAGGGGTATGCTGCAGCCCACCATCTTCATGCGTGGCCCACCCACTGCAATACACACTCTCAGTCGTTGTACCTCTGGCACAAGGGTGCCAGCTCACAGTTCCCATCCATAAAGATATGTTAGAGAACATAGTGCCAATATCGGCGCGCGCACCATCCCCTCCAATTACCAGAACCCCATCAAAATAATTGGACAAGACAACTTGTTGTTGGGAAAAAGTAGTCGCAGGTTTATTAGCATATCATTGCTAAAACATGGTGGGTTAACTTACAGATGATCCAAGGCAAGCCGCCCCTCGCAGCTTGCCACCTGATAGGCCAAGTAGCCCGCGGCCTTGGCCATGCGGTGCTTAGCGGTTGATGGTGAGAGGGTAGCCCCTCACCTGTCCGGTGAACCATTGGTCCACCCTCTAGCCCACGCCCCCCCCTACGAGGGGCGGAGCGTTCAAGCAACCCCCGGTTGTCCAGGTAACCAACCGCCCGTAGGATAACGGGGCGCCGTCGCACCCCCAGGGTCCACCGCACGGATCTCCCAGGGATAATAGGCCTCAGCACCCTTTGTGCTTCTGCATAGGGTACTCCTAAGTACCTTTCGCCTCTGGATCATCATGTAACTCCTCCACAGCCCTGGATGTGGCGACCGTCACAGGCAGGGCCCCCCACCATATCTACCTCCTATATGCAGCCTGAAGAGCTTAGTGCCTCCTGAATGTCCAGAAGAAACAAGTCCATGCCTACGTTGGACAGGTGGACGCCTTCTTCGTCCAGGCAACCAGGGGCTTTGGCATGGAGTTCCCCATGGCGAATAAAAACCGAAGCCCATCAGCTCCGCGAATTTACGCATAGCGCAGTTTACTTTTCTTCGCGCCCCTTCCACTGCTTGCCCAGAGCGAGCACCTAACCAACACCGGCGTGGTGTGATTTCTGACCACCAAATATCACAAGGACCCAATAGATTGCTGATTTTGATGATGTTTACTTTCATGTCCCTTAAGAGAAATCTTTTCCCCCAGGCAAGGTAGGTCGTTCCCTCCCACGTGCAGGATGAGCACGTCTGGGGGCTGAGCGTTCCCTTGTAATTCACGTGTTAGCAAACCAAGCACCCCGCTCCAGCGTAAGCCAGTGACTCCATGCCAAGGAAACCGAGTTCTGTTAAACCCATGCTTCTACTTTCTCTTTTCTGCCCACTGGGCCAACCTGGAAACCCCCTCGTGTCCCAGCACCCAGACCGTTGTTCCTGGTACATAAAGAGAAGTTTTGTATGTAACTATTTATTAAACACACACCAAATCCAATCTCAGCCCAAGATATTCACTCATGGCGCAGCAACCCTCCTGCGAGCCAGCTGCCTTACTGGTCCATCAGGGCAAAATGCCACTGGAGCTCGGGATAAGAAATCGGACCACAGAGCTCATCTGTCACTAACGTGCGGGCAATTCCCCTAGTGTTCTTCTAAAGTGCCTGCTAGCCCCAGGGCTTAGACAAATTACCAATACTTCTCCAAAGCTGCCCGGTGACACAGCCTGGTGTCACAACAAGGTGGAGGGAAAGAGTCCTGACAACTTCCATGAAGGGCCCACAAGTGCAGGCCCCCTGCTTGCTGATCCAGTGACCGGACACAGTAGACCCGGTGCCTGCTAACCGCCCAGCAACACCCAGGGAGTTTGGCTTGTGGCCCACATGCAGAAGGCCCGATCTCTGCCCAAAATATTTACGCATGGCGCAGCAAACCTCGTGCGAGCCAGCTGCCTCACTGTCCCAGACAGGTCATCATGCCACTGGAGCTCGGGATAAGAATCAGACCACAGAGCTCATCCGACACCAACGCGTGGCCAATTCCCCTTGTCTTCTTCCTCTAACATGCCTGCTAGCCCCAGAGCCCAGACAAATTAACAATACTTATCCGAAGCTCCCCGGCGACACAGCCTGGTGGAGGGAAAGAGGGTGTGTTGCCTGTGGATAGGTACTGAAAACCTCCATGAATGGCCAACTAGTGCAGTCTACCCTGCTAGCTGACCCTATGACCGGACCCAGAATCCCGTTCCCTGTTAACCACCCGCGTGAGTCTAGATGCATACACCAGAACGGTGTCGGGCTATCAGGTTTTGTGTCACCTGCTTCACTGAGATCCCTTTGGGGGCTCCGCCGGGACCCATATGTCCCTGCAAATACTGCGTCCTGCCCTAGGCCCCTAATGCCCCTCTCTGTCCCATGAGGACATTTGACAGCCCGATGCCCCCTCGCAGCTTATGTTAATGGCATAGGGCCCCGCACCCCCAGTCAGAGTATGTGACCTGCATTACTTGAAGGTGACCAGAAAAGAGAGTGGCTGGTCCGGTCCTGTTAAGGCCTGTAACTGGCCGTTCACACCTAGTAGTGACTGTCGTGCCATGGGAAGAGTGACATGAGCACGGGTGTCCCAGCGTACCAGCCCCGTAGGAGGGGGAACTGCCAGAATGCAACCTGACCCTGACTTCGGCAGTGGGAACGCCATTGAGTCAAAAGACTGACAAGACAGATCCCGAGGATCAATTCTTTGTCCCTGCCTGCCCCCTTCACATAATACCTTAGTTGAGCAGCCCACCGCTGGACGCAAGCCTCTCCATCAAGCGTATGAGGCCAGTGCGAGATTCGCGCAGGCCAGATCCCTTATAACACTGTGTAGGGAATCCCTTTGTGGTAGACGCATGCCAAGGCGTCCCCCTGTGCCTGGCCTAAGTTGTAACATCGAGGGCAGCAAAGACAAAAAGAGACTGCTCAGAGGCACGGAGGAGACATAAATACCTTGTCCCCCCACGCCCCCCAATAAATTGCGATGACGTCATGGCCCTGGCAGCGGCCTCCGGCCGCTGGACTCCTGAGGGCTGGTGCGCCGGCCCTCCTGTGGCACTACGGTGCCCGCCCTCTTATGAGGGTCACCTGCGGCTCCGTGTCGGGCGGCCTACAAATAGCTGGCTGCTGCCCGGCTCTCCAAGCCGGACTGGCATGCTGCACGGAGGTGGGAGGGACCTTGTTCTGCACTCGGTACAATTAGAGCTTACAAAATGGGACTAACGGCATAGACCGAGGAAACAAACACTACTCTCAACATCAGTGGAGCTTCTTAACCGCCAGTGGTACGCGGCTCTGGGAGGGGTCAGGGTGATAGACAAGCCATAGTAGGAGAAGACGGGGTTCTCTGGTCGTTAAGGTAAGAACCAAAAAAACAACAACAAAAATCACACAGGGTCAAAAGTCACACATTCCAACTCAGGCTTACTTAATGCAAATCTGTGCTCAACAGCAAGCGTTCATGCAGCATTTTCAAAAGGTAAGCATGAGTTGTGTTGCTGGCTAATTCACAGAGTTAACAACGTTTCATTAAAGCATATGTAACGACCATTACAAATGCAGCACCATAAATTATTTAAAAATCTGACGGATGAACGTTCTTAGCGCTATCTTCCTAGATAAATGCCGACGTGCAGTGAGAGTACCCACATTCCTTTTTTGCTTGCCCCCTCCCTCCCGCGCTACTTGCCCTCTCTCCACTCAGCTGCTTTCCCCATTCCGCTACCACCCTCTTCCCGCTGTCCATGGACCTGCTTTCACCTGAAGCATTTTTCTTGCTAATGCATTTATCTGCTGCTACTTTCCTTTTGTGAGCTGCATGTAGGTATCTTAAAACTGCTGGATATTTTTCTTTCATTTGTAAGGCTCTTCTCTATTGGCTTTGTTATTTTTTAACACATGTTGCACAGCGGCGCAAGGCTTAAAGTTAAAAAAAAAAGCACTAGGGGGCGGATAGCTTTGATTGCGTAATATTGCTTTTTTAAACTTTCGGCCATGCTGCTGTTGTGTAACATACAAACTATTGCCAAAACCAAAAGATTTTTCAGAGGCAAAACCATTTTGCTTTGCCAATGCTTGTTTTAAATATCTTTTAGACGTTTTGCTCTGCAACTGTTGTACAACCTGAATGAAAGGGTAATAAATAAATAAATAAATAAATAACGGGCTATGACACAGCCTGCGTTGATCATCATAGCTATTTTCTGTACTTTCAGCCACGTTACACAATGGTTGCACTGCTATGCAACATGGCTAAAAAAACATTGACAAACCCAGAAGATCTCGCATAGCCAAGACCTATTGGCTTTGCCAATGCATGTTTCCTATGTTTTGACTTGGACTGTCTTGTAACATTCCCTCCTTTCTGGACTTTAGGCCTATTGTGACATTTCTTGGAGAATGTTTATGACTGAATCAGTCTAGCTATTATGGACTTTTGCTGTTAGATATGTTGTATATTTGAGTCTCTCAAATGTGGCTCAT
Organism: Lissotriton helveticus; assembly: GCF_964261635.1. Classification (NCBI taxonomy): domain Eukaryota; kingdom Metazoa; phylum Chordata; class Amphibia; order Caudata; family Salamandridae; genus Lissotriton; species Lissotriton helveticus. The sequence continues at coordinate 1,090,227,391 of NC_136065.1, forward strand.
TTGAACTGTGCCATTCTTTCCTCGGAACTATGTCTTTAATTTTTAATAAAGATCTTAGCCTAAATCTGTATCGCTCAGACCCTTTATCAGAACATCAAACGTGGCCCATCATTTACTTTACAAAGAGGCAAATAGAAATTTCAAATGGCGTTTTTTGGTGATGGGGCAAGCGGTCCTTGGGGTGGGTGAAAGAAGGTCCGACATGCTTTTGTGCATTTCCTCAAGCACCTGGTCAGTATCGTGCTACTGTTTCTCTACGAAATGTCCCCCTCTCCAACACATTTCACCCACTCACTTGATAATTCCCAAAATCCTATACTTAAGCAATGTGAAACACTCTGCCCCAGCAATCAGAGAACACTTTGTCTTCAAACCCAAGTTTTCACCTGTTTGACACCGTTCTAGCAAACTAGCATTTGGAAGTAACAACAAAGGGACATTTCGAACTGTGCAAAGCACACAATAAATAAAAAATAAATGTAGTGCTTTTTTGTTTACCATACAAACCCCAAGAGAATGGAAGGACTGGAAGAAGTGGGTGGTAGAAATGATTATTGTCAGAAACAATGGTTCCTGTGGAATAATAGAATCAATATAGATAATAAGGTGCACAATCGCAATAGAAGGGTTAAAATTATGTCAGAGGGCGAAGAAACCACATACACCTATGGTTTTAGTTTGATACAATCATGTTTTATATTTTACAAACAAAATTCTATATACAATGAAAAAGAAAAATGTGCGTAGTGACCCCAGTGAGAAACAGAAACCTAAAATATTGGTGACGTAATTGTGACAGTATTTTACAAGGATTCCAAGGTATTCATAAAAGTCGACCATTTAGCAACTCAATACATATTATACAGCAGCTCTATACAATAATAAGCGATGTTAATGGTTTGCTTTCTTTTGTTGTTGATGACATTTCAACCCTATACGTGATCTAGGGTCTCATCAGGACCTATGGATTTAGGGACATCTTGGAGAAGAAAAAATAATAAAATAAGCATATGGCCCATGTACCGGCACAAATGCGACCAACTGGATAAAGTCATAAAATGAAAAAGTACCTGATGGGTAGAATGCGCAGCCGCGTGATGTGTACGTGCCAACAGTGGGTGAAGGAGGAAAAGGAAAACAAGATACTCACAAGGACACCCAGCCGGGTACATATTATGTGAGAAGGAAAACACTTAAGGTGTGGTTCTATAAAGTGAGTACCTCTTGGGACTGCTTTTACCTGGAGTTGAGTTTTAATCACAAGCGGTGCTGTCACGCTGACCTGTGAATCACAAATGTTCAATATGGTGGTCTGTACCGGAGAATAGCAGGGGGGACAGAGTTACATTTAGTTTTTCTGCATAAAGGCATTGCGCGGTGGAGCAATGGCGGGCAAGGCCAAAGGTTCTTACCTACATATGGTATGAAGCTCATCTATAGATACAAGTATTTTTCAATAAAGACGAATCCTGTAATTAACAGAATCAGCCGATTAGTGAGGCAACAGGGAGAGTGAAACTACTAGAGTTCCTATGTGTGCGCAGCATCATCAGGTTTTTACCTTCAATAATAGCAGTCCTCAAAGCGCGTGACGATCAGAGGCGCAACTAGAGTCAAATTTCGGGGGGGGCTAAGAAAAAATTTCGGGGGGGGGGCTGAATCATTAGGCAATCGGCAGAGTCGAGCTGCAGGGGCTCTTAGAAGGGGTGAAACAACAAAGCCCCATTAACATGCACAAGGTCTTTTAAAGACCTGTTAAGTGCTCGGGTGCCGCTGTGAGCGGCCCGGGAAGTGTCTCATCCCGGGCTCCCACACACGACGGGGGGGGGCTGAAGCCCTTTGAGGCCAATGGGTGTTGCACGCCTGGTGACGATCCACTACGCGGGAAGCACAACAGCGTCAGTCTGTCTGCTGTTGGTCAAATGACAGTGAGCCTGTGCTGACTCTGCCTTTAAATACACAATCTCCCACCGAAAACTGGAATGACTGGCAGACATCACAGTTGAGTGCTGCAACACCGCGTCATCCGTGTTTCGGTAGAAAAAGTAGAAAGTAAAGAAAGACTGGAGATTGAAAGGTCAAAAAGTAAAGAGAAGGTAAATGCAAGGTAAAGGATAGGATTACACTGTGGTAAAAAACGTCTGTGACACAGAAAAGGGGGCATTTTAAATGATGGATACTTGTCCTTTCAGAGTTTATGTAAAAAACGGATGCAAACTTTCCTTTTGTTTGGACTTGCCGTGCCACGTTTCTTTCCGAAGCAAAGCTGCTTGCACTGCCTACCTGCCGCCTCGCTGCTGCCGCAGGCGTTATCCTGCATCCTGCCTCCCGCCGCACGCCTCCCTGGTCACCTGGAGAGCTGCCGCAGTGTGGAGGGCGGGCCAGGGGAACCACAAGCCCCAGCAGGCACTGCGCCTTCCGAGCACCATCCACAAGCGCCAGGAGGCGCATAAAATTGGCGCACTCCCTGCAGAGCGAGGGAACTTTCCTTATGTTTGGACTTGCCGTGCCACGTTTCTTTCCGAAGCAAAGCTGCTTGCACTGCCTACCTGCCGCCTCGCTGCTGCCGCAGGCGTTATCCTGCATCCCGCCTCCCGCCGCACGCCTCCCTGGTCACCTGGAGAGCTGCCGCAGTGTGGAGGGCGGGCCAGGGGAACCACAAGCCCCAGCAGGCACTGCGCCTTCCGAGCACCATCCACAAGCGCCAGGAGGCGCATAAAATTGGCGCACTCCCTGCAGAGCGGGGGAACTTTCCTTTTGTTTGGACTTGCCGTGCCACGTTTCTTTCCGAAGCAAAGCTGCTTGCACTGCCTACCTGCCGCCTCGCTGCTGCCGCAGGCGTTATCCTGCATCCCGCCTCCCGCCGCACGCCTCCCTGGTCACCTGGAGAGCTGCCGCAGTGTGGAGGGCGGGCCAGGGGAACCACAAGCCCCAGCAGGCACTGCGCCTTCCGAGCACCATCCACAAGCGCCAGGAGGCGCATAAAATTGGCGCACTCCCTGCAGAGCGGGGGAACTTTCCTTTTGTTTGGACTTGCCGTGCCACGTTTCTTTCCGAAGCAAAGCTGCTTGCACTGCCTACCTGCCGCCTCGCTGCTGCCGCAGGCGTTATCCTGCATCCCGCCGCACGACTCCCTGGTCACCTGGAGAGCTGCCGCAGTGTGGAGGGCGGGCCAGGGGAACCACAAGCCCCAGCAGGCACTGCGCCTTCCGAGCACCATCCACAAGCGCCAGGAGGCGCATAAAATTGGCGCACTCCCTGCAGAGCGGGGGAACTTTCCTTTTGTTTGGACTTGCCGTGCCACGTTTCTTTCCGAAGCAAAGCTGCTTGCACTGCCTACCTGCCGCCTCGCTGCTGCCGCAGGCGTTATCCTGCATCCCGCCTCCCGCCGTACGCCTCCCTGGTCACCTGGAGAGCTGCCGCAGTGTGGAGGGCGGGCCAGGGGAACCACAAGCCCCAGCAGGCACTGCGCCTTCCGAGCACCATCCGCAAGCGCCAGGAGGCGCATAAAATTGGCGCACTCCCTCCCTCGCGGGACGCCGGGCGAAGCCCGGGCAAAGGGCGGGCCGTCTGTGGCCGTCCGGGGACGGAGGAGGACGGGACGGGCCACCCCTCTTTCGCCTTTACAAACCCCCAGGCTGTTGGTAAGGTAGGACATAGATATCATGTCTACAAACTGTGATAAATCGCTGTCTGCGGGGGGCAGTAAAGGTACACTAGAGAACTACTTTACGAGGGCTGCCACGGAGTTGGATAAGGATATTGTGATGGCAGAGCGCAGGACTGAACGACGCCACTCCATTGAAGCCATGAAAAATAGACCCTTGTTGGACTTGATGGTTGTATCCGTTTCGCCGGACTCTGTTTCTGTCTCCTCCAGCGAGGACCCACTGTCCTTGGACACTTTTCCTGTACTTCTTAGAGACATCTCGCCGCAACATGTTGTTGTAAACACTGCCCCTCTACCCAATGAGGCGACCCCAAGTATTCATAGTACAGGACCAGACGTAATTAATGTGCCTTCTCTTCCAGCCAGGGAGCTTCTTAAAAAGAAGGGCAAGTTGCCCTATGTTCCCAAAGCTCAAGGTCCTCCTCCAGCCAAACGGAGAAGGGGGGTAGCTCAGAGGAGTAAGCTCAGTCATTCTGAGTTTGGCAAATCATTAAAATCTAATGTATCGGCTGTGTCTAAGGTCAAGGCCTCAGAAATTTCTGTTGTAGTGCCACCGGCTTCTGAGGTATTAGTCACAGCCGATATAATGCCTGCTACCAACCCATTATGTGAAATGAGGCCAGCCCTTTCCCCCTTAGAGAAAGTCTTATTGCCTGACTCCCCCTGTGATTCTATTGAGCACCTACTTAGGTCCTTCATGCACCCAATACTAGACATTCTGAAGAGGGTGGAACAACGGCTGGGGAACCTTGAGTCATTGTTTGTCGATAATGCCGGGGCAGGGCCTTCTTTGTCTATTGAAAGGCCAGTTCTTCCATCGATGGTCACAGTTCAGGCTCAAATTGCTCCTGTCCCGTCCCCGGCTTCTCCCAAGGGCCCTACTAAGGGCATTACCAAAATTAATAAACCCCCTGTCAATTCCCATTCGGGAGTATTAGCAACTCAGCAATCTGTCCAACAGGTCCCCTTGGTGTCAGCAGCCAAATCAGCTGCATTGGTTGCTAGAGAATCCCAGAAGGGTGGGGAAAATCCAACTACCCCGAATAAGCGAGTGGGTCGGGGAAGGTTGAGTCGACCTACCAATGATAAACTGCAGGGCCCTAATGTTGTTGAATTGCCTCCCGACGCTGTGCCTTTTGTGGTCGTGCTCACAGGAGTCCCAACCCTGGAGGCAGGCAAAAGGGAGGGGTACTCCCAGTTAAAAAACAAAACACTGCACTGGCTTGGACTAAACAGACCACTCCCTTATTATGTTAATGGAGAGATTGTTCATGTCAGGCGTCTCTCCTGGTTGGGCAGTAGGGAGAAAAATTTGAAGGGAGATCTTATTGTAATAAACTTTAGAGACCCAGAGGCAGTCAGACTTATATTGAATGGGTCCACGGGGAATCTGAGCAGTGCCATAGTCCCATATGACTTAACATTCCTTTACCCAAGATCCCTTGTGACCCCCCCTCCCCCTTCTATTCGGGCGGATTAGCTGACATGCAGCCTGACAGGTATATGCAACCCAATAAAAGTTACACGGGGCAAGTTCTTAGACCTCTGCCCACGAGGAACGATCTTGGGTGGAGTACAGTGCCTGTTAGAAGATATAGTATGCCTCCAGGGAGGTTGGACCACTTACATGGGAACAGGAGAATGGATCATTTGATTCCATTTACCCCGTTAGAAACATCTAACAGATTTAACATTTTCTCCTGCTTCGATGGGTGTGATTGACAGCCGGGGTACTCTGTCGATAGTCCACCGGGTACGGTGACTCCAACATCAATCTCTTTATTACATCCAGCATACGAGAGCCCTTTGTCTGCACAAACCGCAGAGCTTAAAACTGTACTCCCTTCTGCTGACTACTGTTCTTTTTTAGTGGGATCTGAACAGGGGATATCTGTTGGTTCAAATGTTGATAAAGCTACCCTTGGTGAATCATTATTTTCAGTCTTGCCTGTAAGTTCCCTACCTTCTTGCATTTATGCTAGCCCAACTCTTTGTCCACCCGGCCCAGCCATATCTAGCCTGGCAGGAGTTGGGAAGGGGGCAACTGATCTGTGTTTACCGATGTTACGGATATGCTCGTGGAATATTGCTGGCCTTGAATCAAAGCTTGATCTGCCCGACTGGGGGTCCTTCATAGACCATTCTGATATTTGGACATTCCAGGAAACCTGGGCTACCCGGCCTATTTTTCGCGCTGGTTTTCTGAATTTTTTTAGACCAGCTGTGAAGGGTGCAAGGGGCAGACCAGTGCGTGGTCTAGCAATTTGGGTACGCCAGCATGTGGGAGTATCAGTGGAGGAGCTCCCGCTGGATAACCCCGATATGCTGGCCATACGGGTAAAATCGTCTTCGGGACGGACTATGGTGATTGTAAATATCTATATGCGGGGTATCCAAGGGGGAAAATGTTCTCCTGTTGCCCTGGCGTTGGAGGGTCTCTTAAGCTCATTGCCGGTGAATACTAATAGGGTGGTATTGGGGGACTTCAATACCTGCTTTGAACCTATGGGGCTGGATGATGGTATGCTCACCGAAGATGACGATTCTTTATGGGGCATTCCGGGTTTGGAATTACAACCTATTAAGAAATGGTCCCAATCAGCCATATTTTTAAAGGGTCTATGCTTGAATCAGGGAATGCGTGCAGTCAATGGGCGTCTGAAGTCCGATAGGATGGGGGCAATGACCTACGATAACGGCAGATCTGGTTCCCGTATTGATTATATCCTGGTGAATGTGGAAATGTGGCCCAGTCTGCTGGATATGGTGGTAGTAAATAGAGCCAAGAGTGATCACAACCCCCTGGTTCTATCGATCAAAGAAGGTTCCTTTGCAGACCCCTCGGTGGCAGAGGCGTCCCTGCCGCAGGTCTTACTATCCAATAACGAAAGAAGGGTCAGCTGGCCTAAAAAAGCCCTGGATGAGGAGGTTCTGTCAAGGATTAGAACCATGCTGAGGGATACAATGATTCAAATCAGCGGGTTCAGCCAAGAGTCGGCCCTTCTGGATAACATTACTACACTACATAGGGATCTTTTTTTAAATCTCAAAACTCTCTTTATTAAATCCATTGGCCCTAGAAGAAATAAGCTGAAGGCCTTAACCTGGTTTGATAGTGCATGCAGGGAGTCACAAAAGGCGCTGCATGCGGCTTTAAAGTCAAGAGATCAGAGCTTAATCCGCAGCTGCAGGGCCACCTACAAAGCAGTGCAGGCCACAGCTAAGAAGAACTGGGACGAGACCCGTTGGAAGGAATTGTTGGAGGCTTGCCAGAGTAATAACATGATTAAATTCTGGCGGCAGCTTAAATGGGGCAATCGCCCACAGGATAGATCCCCCTCAAATTGTGTTGAGCCAAAGGAATGGGTCGAATACTATGGGAATCAATTCAAAGCAAATGTCACTAGTTCTGCAATTTTGTTGCCCATTACTTCCAACGAAGCCTTGGTTTTTACGCCTGCTGAAGTGAGGGCAGTGTTAAGGGTTATCCCGGGGGGTAAAGCACCAGGACCTGACTGCATACCAGCTGATATGTTTAAGCAGGAACATTGTTCTTTTAGCCAATGCCTTGGCAAGGGGCGCGAAAGTCCCCGATTCATGGCTGGGGGCGGAGATCCTCCCCATTCACAAGAAGGGTGATCGCTCAGTAACGGCTGATTATCGACCTATTAGCCTGATTGACGCTGTACAAAAGATTGTGGCTCGCCTTCTTTTGGGTAGGATCCAGACTTGGATCTCTGATCATGATGTTTTAAGTCCTCTTCAGGCGGGTTTTCGGCAACATATGGGGACTTTAGAGCAAGTTTTTAGATTCATGCTACTATATTGGAAGGTGGTCTATCTTGGGGGAGGTTTGTTGTTTGCGGCATTTGTGGACCTTAGGTCTGCGTTCGACCTAGTGCCCAGGACCAAGCTCTGGGAAGTCCTGCTGGATTTGGGCATGCCCAAAGAGCTGGTGGCGCTGCTGATTAATCTGCACTCAAACACTTATGCCAAAGTAAGATGGGGCGGTCCAGGGGAGGTCACTGGCAGTTTTAAAGTTGCTAAGGGGGTTAGACAAGGGTGTGTGTTGGCCCCCACCCTTTTTTCCTTGTTTATTAATGGGGTGACCAAGTATTTTTCTAATTATCCAACGGACGCGCCCTCCCTTGCTGGAAGGAAAATTCCCCTCCTTATGTTCGCGGACGACACTCTAATTATTTCAAAAACGAGGCAGGGCCTTCAGTCTGCACTGGCCCGTTTTGAGTGTTTCTGCAGCGACCATGAGTTAGAAGTGAACGTCAACAAGACCAAATTTATGGTCCTGCGAGGTCCCAAGGCTGTGAAGGCTAAGGTGTTGATGAGTGGAGCCATTTTGGAACAAACGGAGGTTTTTACATACCTGGGTGTCACATTAAGTGAGAACTTGAGCTGGAAACTCCAATTGGATCTTATGACCTTGAAACATGCTCAACTTGGGGGTGCCCTACTGAAGGAGCTCGCAAAATCTCTCACTAAACCCCTGGCACCGTTGGTAAAAATTTATGGCTCCAAGATAATCCCTGCAACTATCTATGGTGCTGAACTGTGGGGGTATAGTGATCTATCCACTCTGAGGGTGGCTCAGAATAGGTTCCTCAGAATGGCAATTGGTCTCCCACAATCAACACCCTCCTTACCCCTGCAGCTTAATTTAGGTGTTAAATCCATTGAGGACGTGGTACGGTATAGACCACTGGCGTTCTGGCGTCGTCTGTGGACTACACCCGAACTAACCCTGTTTGCTGAGGCTATCATTGAGGTGAGGGGGCTTGAAGGGTCCCATCGGGTTCCCTGGTTCTCTCATCTCAGCATGCTTTTAAAAAACTTGAGCCTGGAGGCATTGTGGGTTGATCCTGCACGTGCGACCTTTCCATCAAAAAAGGCACTTAAAGATATTTATTGGCACTGGATCGCTGAGAGGAGATCCGCTATGGTTGTTGGTCCTACCATGTCACTTGAATTCTTGGTTGTAAAGGATGTCCCTAATATGAAGCCTACTGGGACTTAATTACTAAGCCAAATGATCGCAAACTGTATCACCAATTACGAGTAGGCTCGTTACCTGTGAGGGGGCTTACGCATTCCTGGTCAACTGGTGGTAGCGACAAGTGTCCTTTCTGTGTAACAGCAGTAGAGAATATTGAACATCTCTTCTTTTGCTCCCCTAAGTACTTGTTACCCAGAAAAGTTTGGCTTTTGCCAGTTTGCCGCCTACTAGGTACTAGATCTGCAGTGGCAGCGACTAGGATTCTTAAAACAGATACTTCCCCCCCTTTCGCCATTGGTGTAGCAAAATTTGTGAGTTGGGCTTGGTCAACTCGTACTCGCAACCTTGGCAAATGAAGTTCCCACTGTATATGTTTTTACAACTTTTAGCTCCAATGTAGCATTGTTTTTATGTAGTAAGGGGTCTTTTTGTACATCATTGTCTAAAAATGTAATACTCTTCTTAACATGGTTTTAAAATGTAATGTATTTATTATCTTATATGTAAAAGTGTATGAACTGCTTTTTAATATGTACTTGTCTTTTATGATGCAAATCGAATAAAGACCTCTTGAATCTGAATCGGATGCAAAAACTGTTGAAAAAGTGATGAGTATCCCATGCAGCAACTAGCAACCATGTGTGGGAATTGTAACAAAAGGGGAATATAGGAGGACATTTTCAGAACCATTAGCAAGGAGATCCATCAAGGGCTTAAAGAGATGGGAAAACATGGCAGCCACTGGCCGAAGAGGTGAAAAGAATCAAATGTTTGAGAAAGTGTTGTAGTCATAGCCCCTGTTGAAGAAATCACTGCTTCAGAATGTAGAGTGACTTCCCATGCACAGCCGTCTCTTCATCAGACGGCAATTTCAACGTTATTTGGCTTACGTTATCAACATTGTAGTTAGCCCACTATTTGGCAGCGGTGGCTGGCACGGATCGGAGGTAGGGGGGGGCGGAGCGCGAGGGGGGAGGACGTGGGGAGAAGTGGGTATTAAAAAATAAACCTCACTGCATCTCTCCTCCGTAGTCCTTCACTCGGCCTGAACAGGAAATACACCCAGGCTCCCAATCAGCAAATCACAACACTGCAGCGTTGTGATTGGTCTGAGCGTCGTGGTTCAGCGCTCTGATGCCGACTGGGAGCCTGGGCATGTTCTCCATGCAGCCTGTATTGCAGCCTGCATGGGGAACATGGAAGGGTGCATGTTTGGCCGGCCCTAGAGGGCCAATCAAACAGTCACTGTGAACTTAGGAGGGTACACTCCTTCCCTGCCTCCTCTGTGAGCAGGCCACCCCGCAAAGCTGCCGCAGTAGGACAAAATAAAATGATAATAAAACGAATATATTATCATTTTATTTTATTTTTATTTCATTGCTAAAAAGTATTGGGCGACGCTCCCCCTCGTTAGCAGGGGGGGGCTGCCACTGCTGTTTGGTGATAAATCATTGGTGATCCTCTATTTGTGAAATGCAGTTCATTTGACTATTTTAATTAGTGCAACCTATTCTTCATTTTCAGCACACAGTTAATAATTTATTCAATCAAGCAGATGATTTTCATTATGCCTCAAAGCATTCTGAGAGTGACCTTTACGGGGGCAGTAGTTCTCCACGTTGCATGCATCCAAACCTCCTCCTTGCATTTTTCGACATGTGTGGTTTATTTCAGGCATGCATTTGCACCTGTTTATCTCTCCTGCTCCACATTGGAGCAATGTTTAATGTAGACATGCCTTTTGTTATATTTAGAGTCTCGCTTGACAGCACAGTTGTCACCAGACAATTATGTTATGATCACCAGAAAACTGGCTTTAGCTCCGCCCACATGTAGGGAGCCAGCAGTATCTCTTAATTGGGCAGAAGTTGTGTGCTTCCATAAAAATGGTAGCCCTCCACACAGCTGTGATCATTTTGTTTTTTTTATCCTGCTGCTCAATCTTAAACTTTCAGGGACACAGACACACAACATTGTAATGCTATTAAAGTGTCTTACATAACTAGATAACTTATGGTGTTTTTCTCTGGCAGAAGCAAATATGGGAGGAGGGTGGTCTTTAACCCACATGGATTTTTAGATCTGGTTACCTGACTTTTTAACATACGCCAATATTATTATTTAGCTCTTTGCTTCCACACAAACACATAGCCAGTCCCATACTATCTACTTGTAATGTTTCACATTACCTAACAACCAGGGGCGGCTGTTGCGCTAAGGCCGAGGAGCGTTGCCCTACTGCTCTTTAACCAGGGAAAATAAAATGATAATAACATAGTTATTATCATTTTAGTTTTCTGGAGTTCAGGGCTGGAGGCACAGGGGGAGGAGTGGTTTGCACACTCCAAGTGGGCTGTCCTGGCCCAGCCAAACAATCATGCACACTTTGCCTGTTCCCTACCAGGCTGCATTACACAGCATGGTGGGGAACATTCCTAGGCCCCCAGTATCCTTCTGAGCACGGATTCAAGGCACTCAGACCAATCACAACACTGCATTGCAGTGTTGTGATTGGCTTAGGGGAGCCGATCACAACGCTGCATTGCAGCATTGTGATTGGCTATGCGGAGCCTGGGTGCTTCCTGGTTCTGGAAAAGCGGAGGAGAGAGACGGTCGGTGGACGAGGTGAGTGGTATTTTTTTTTATTATTATTTTGTCCCCCAGTCTCTTTACCCTCATTCCATGCCAGCCGCTAATGCTTACAACATTCCTTTAAAGACAGACCTATTGGCATTGCCAATTCTTTTTTACACTGGATTTGACTCACTTTTTCACTCGATACAGGTAATGTCTGGACTACTAGTTGCAACGATGCAGTCCCAACAGTAAAATAATTTTGAAATATGTCCATAAACAAACGCACATGGCACACACAAATCGAAGTGTATTTTTAAAAAATGCTCAATTTTTACGTTTTCAACATAATGCCACAGATGTGAGGAAGTTACCTATTGAAGTTTCAAACAAGTGAAACCAATAACTGCCTCTGATGCAGAAGGTTCAGCGATCATCAACAAAAATGACAGTAGGACTCCAGAGACTGATATTATGTGTCTGCTTATGTAATGTGTTACTCGATCAGGCTGCAGTTAATCAAACTAACTTTTACATGTATAAAGGAGGTTTCGAAGGCCTACTATCTAAATCTAAGATTCCCCTAAACAGAACAAATAAGCCACAACTGGGGAGGAGCTGACGTCTTTTTACCTTGTGCTTTTTCAGACATAAAAAAAAAAATCACTGAAGTTCGTAAGTATTGGATTCAAATGAAGGAACTAAAATATTGAGGAGAGACTCCAGCACCACCTTTATTACCTTTTAGAGCACAATATGACCCAAAAACTATAGCGCAATATTACCAGGGTGGGGTGGAGATCTATACTAATTTAATTGGGACTCTTCAATGGACAATCTTCAATATGCAAACCCTTTTCTTCTCGTCCCAGTCCCTACATAATGTAATGCAACCTCATTACACATGGACTGGGAGAGGAAAATCAGACAAAATACTAATGTGTGTTAGTACAAACATCCAAAGCCACAACTTATACATAGCAAGTGGGTTTAGTTTCTATAAGCGCAGTGTACATTACTCAGGGCCGGACTGGGACCATTAGGCCGATTTTGTCAGACTAGCCACCCCTGTCCCCAAGGGGGTGGTAGTAAGTGTGAAGCATAGCTGCTTTTGTTACAGTATTGCAGCACCACTGCAAAACTGGCCCACGTCGCTACAAAATCGGCCCCCACTCTTCCAGCCTCCCGGGGGAATGAATGGTACAGTTAGTCCGGCCCTGACATCACTTAAATTACACAGAGAAATCCAGACATTTCAAAGCATTCAAATTAAGAGGTCTCAAACTAGCAAGGACCGTGCTCTGGAGTAGAAACCGAAAAGTGTGAGTACTCATTTCACCTCCGCTGATTGCTGTTTTCAGGTGGGCCTGCTCTTTTTCAGGGGTTATCAGAATCTTTATGTGATGCAGGCATAGCTTTTTTTTTTTGCACCAACCAGAAGTTACATAGCAGTAATAGGTATTGGAGATATCATACAATAACTTTACAAAGCACATGGGAATACATTCTGTAACTTATACAATCATTGAACACCATTTCAACCCTTCATCACGGCAGTAAAGAACCAGGTATTCAAGAGTACCCTCACTCACGCTAGGGTCCCCGACACCTTCTGTGTATTGTGCTTAATGCGCGCGAGTTATGTTCTGTGTTGTTTTTTTTTGTTTTTTGTTTTTTTTTATACACGTCTGGCGAGGATTGATCCTATAGATCAGTCTGCTCCTTCGGTCTCTGAGATCTTCAGTAAGTATTTAACCAGTGGTTCCCAGAAATCTCTGGGCCTCGAGGCTTGTGGAATGTCTCAGCATAGGTCTCCAGCGTTGCCTTACAGTAAGACATATCTGTGATCCAATATTTTAGTCTAGGGGGTCTCTTGCTTCCCCATCTCATCGCTATGCGTCTCTAAGCTAGCAATAGTGAGACCGCCAAGAATTTTCTTCACCTAGCATATTTAAGTTTCCTAACTCCTAAAATGCACACCAGGGGAGTGTTAGGTATCTGATCCGATAGCATCTCGGTGAGTGCATTAGGGACTTCACTCCAGTAGATCTGTAACGGAGGGCATGCCCATGACATATGTAAGAAGTCCGTGCTCGGTGCCTTGCACCTTTGACAGCTACCCGACTCTCTAAGGCCTAGTCTGTGTAGTTTAGTAGGCGTGAAATATAGTTGGTGAATACATTTGAAGTGAATAATGAGGAAGTTACAGTTGGATGTGAGTAAAGTGAGTTGTGTACAGCTGTAATTCCAGTCATACTCAGCTATTATCTCGCCCAACATCATTTCCCACTTTTGCACCGCCGTATTAGGTTTCTCGGCCTGTTCCGCTTGGGCCGCATTGTACAGGCGAGTCACTATGTTTCTCCGGTTAGGGGCCATTAGCAGTATCTGTAATGTGTTTGATTGTGGGGGTTCATCTGGAAATGTAATGTATTGTATAATGTCCTAATCCCGGAGCGTAGTCGTAAGTAAGCAAATTTCTTCATTGGAATTTGATGGGCGCAAAGTGAAGGGTCTGTCATGTTAATGAAGTTATTTTGTGGGAATATAGCGTCCATAGTAGTCAAACCCATCTCTGACAGCAAATTTTGCATATTTTTTTCTTGTGTTAAGATGCAGGCATATCTACAGTAAGTAATTTGAACGTTAAAACACAATGGAATTGATAATCAACTTTAGACACGTAGGTCTTCTTTGTTGTTAGGCTAAAGAGAAGTTGCATCATAAACAATAGGAGATGCTATACCTTCTTTTATGTTTGACATTAAATATGATGTAGAACATATGAAGGGTTTCTGTATTATAGAAACAAACTAAAGTAGGTCTCACACTCTGTCCCTGTGCCCCATCACCTCACCAAATCCTGGGAGATTACTGTTTTTCCTGAATCACAGGCACTCTGAACTCTGATCCCTTTCTCCTTAGATACAGAGGGGGCAAAGTGCCAGCTGCCAGTGCTGATCTAAGCTAACATAGCCGATGCCGCAATCATTATCTGGGGAACCCAGTAGCAGGCTCATCACATTACAGGTGCAATGTCACTGATCAGACCTCATTCACAAAGCTTACAGACCATGGTGAGTAATTTAATAAAAGTACATGACAAGTGGTCCCACCAAAGTGCTCTACTTTTGAAGTCTTCCTGAAATCTCATCTGAGTCCCTCTGAACAGAAAACATAAATTAATCTAAAATATGTGCTGCATTGTAGTTTGTAAACACCAGTTTGCATACACTTCCGCTGAAGAACAATTTATATCTGATACAAAGTGATTTGATTATAACAGATATGAGGACTATTCTTCATAAGTGAAACATGGGAGTGAAAAAATATCATACCCAGCTGTTAACCGAAAAAGCCTGTATTGCAGCCCTTGGTTTTTATTTCTGTCCCGGTTTGTATAGTAACGAAAGTTCTAGCAATCTTCTTAGACTCGCAAACAGGTATATAAAGTATCTAAGATCTGCTAGAATTCTGGAGAGCACAAGAAGTATAAGGAGAAACAAACTACCAGACGTGTTGGCCTTTGGAGACAGAATATAATCAATGATATCTACACCCATTTAGAGACAGTGCTACTGTCTCCGTTTCACAGACAGTATATAACATTTTGAAACGTAATCCCACTCTGAGAGAGTATACAAACTGATTAATTTACTAACTATTTGCAGGTACAAGGTTGAGGCTTTTTCTACACAGGTTTTGTTGTGATCATATCCTTTCCATGATGTCCTAAAAATAAAGCTGGATTAGAGATGTTCCAGTTTATTACATTCTCTTATTCTAAAACAATAAGCAAATTATTTGCTAGTTGCCCCTATTCTGACTCGATAAGGAACTATTTTAGTATAGTGTCCATTCAGAGCCCGTAGATGAACTATGAGACTTGTGAATTTCCTCCTATTCATAGGGAGTGGATAAACTGTAAGGCCAGCTCGCAAACAGAGCATGCACTCTAGTTTGCTAGGCTTGCTACCCCAGGGGCCAGTGAGTAAATATCCTAGTTCTTGTTCACCCATGAACTATTTCATAATTACTCTGAGGTTTGCTCATGCATGACATAACATGAGCCAGTATGAACTAGGAGTTCTTCTTACATTTGAGCCACTACATAAAACTACCTGAGGCTTTCAACTACATGATCCAGTATATAAACAACCTGGTTCTTGCTCACATACGAGTTATTTCCCAAACTACCTGAGACGTGCTCTACAACAGCCAGTACGTAAACTATAAGAGGAGTATTTAAATTTGAGCCAGCATATGAAACTAAAAAAGTACTGCACTTACAGAACTCCAAATATACATTTGAGGCTTCCTCGACTATGAGCCATCATACATAATGTGTCCAAGTTTTGCTTATAGTTGAGGTCACATAAACTAAATGTGGTTCGTTCATATATGAAATAATAAAATGTGATGCATGAAAATATCTGAACCAACTCCTCCTAATTATTGATCATTACTCGCAACGTTCTATTATTTTGTTTGAGTTGTTACAGAAAGAAAATAACCATTACAAATATACCTAGGCTCCATCCCAAAAGGAACAGAGCGGGCTGGAAAGTTAGGTCTCTGCATTGAAAGTCAAGTAACCACAGAAGTATTTTGGCCTTGCTGGGCCTCAACTGCTTGGTAAGGTTTCAGTCCTTAATGAGCCGCAATCTTGAGACAGACGTCTAGAAATAGCCCTCCCTTAACAGTCTCAATGGGACAATAAAGCAATTGTCACTAAGGCTGAGATTCGCCTGGTGTACCTTGGGTTCTCAAACACCATGCACGCGGCCTATCAATGTGGGCAGACAGCTCATTTGACTGGGGTCAGGACTAACTTGCACTAACAGGATAACATAAATCGTGACTAATGCTAACCAACGGAATTTCTAATTGCTAACAAAACTCACGCATTTCCATTGATCGCTTTCTGGTTCTCACACAAAAGCCAGTACAAAACCTATATGAGGTTAGCTCTCATAAGAGACAGCAAAAAACATTTCAAGATATGTTCCCATCTGGTCCAGTGTATGATGTATTGCCTTTTGGAATAGGTATATAAAAGTGTTCAAGATCTGCTGACATTCTGGGCTAGTAAATAATTTTGAAGAATTCCTGCCACCTGTAAACAATAAATAGGTATACTAATACCTGCTCCCTTGTAAAACTATGAGATGTACTCTCATTCCAAGATAATATATAAACTAAAAGACGTAATCTCACTGACAGTATATAAATAGATATCTGCATTCAGTAACACAGTATAATCTGAGAAATGTTACAAATGTGACACTGTATAGATATATAAATAACAAGCATTGGCAACGCCAGTAGGTTTCACCTTATTATATTTTGAGTGTGAGCTGTTGGCTTTGCCAATGTTTGCCTGCATTGTTTAAAGCGAGTACAAGAAAAAAATCGATTTACTGGAGGATTAGCAAACATAGCTAATGGAAGTTCAAACTGTACATTAAATGTAAATGTTTTCAATCTTGATAAACAACAGGTTTTATTTCTCAAATACTTCTCACTCAGGAACTGAATGAAGTGAGAGAATATAAAGAGAAATGCTTAGCTATCCCAAATTTATTTCCGACAGGTTTTAGCCATTTGCTTCTTTGCAGCAGCCCAGGGAGCACACTTACAGCCTCCAGGAAGATTGTCAAACTAAGTCCACCTTCTATAGACCTCAGGCACCCGCTGAGTGAGTGCAACAGATGGCCCTTCCCCTGTGTCATAAAAGCCTTTCTGTGCCAAAGCCTGTGTTTTAATGCAATATGTGGAATGCAGGGGATAAAACAAATACAACTCTTAAAGACTGCTCTCCAGCAATACCCCAATATCCCTACTACTGTGCTTTAACAGACAAGCTGGGTGCATGAAGAGCAACACATAGCTGAGGTTATTTAATGGGAGGAAGCAGCACATGAGGATGAGAGCTAGAAAACACATACGCTCTCATGGAGTGCTGAATCAAAAATAAAAAAATTGTTCCTTAAATGTAGGCAGTGGAAAGATATTAATCATACAAATCAAAATGAGTGTAAGGAGGATGTGCTCCAAGTGAGAGACAACAAGGAACACAAGTTATTGAATAGGAGGCAAGCAAATGAGAGTGACAATAAAACCAACAAATGATAAGCAAAGAGTGGGCTCTAAGCACACTATATACTCACAATAGGTCTTTTACAACCAGACAGCTTGTGCTGCCGGGTAAGCTTGAAATAAAAAACGATAGCTGCTCTCATGCACAGTGAACAGTATGAGATCTGCTCCTGCCCAGATGCATTACATAAAAGAATATCTGCTGACATTCAGCGTCAGTATATATTCTGTTAGACCTGCTCTATAAATGATACTTGCTATTTTTTAGAGACAGTATATAAATTATAACTGATACTCCCATTCAGACACCATATACAAACGGATCTCTGCTGATATTCAGAGGCAATATATAATTTGTGAGACATACTCCAATCCAGACACATTATATAAACTGACATCTGCTCCCATTCGGAGACAGTATATGAACTAAACAACTTATTCTCATTCAGAAACAGTGTATATACAGTCTTCTGTGTGGTAATGGAAACAAATCTTACAGATTATATACTGAGTATGAATGAGAATAACTCCTACTTACTTATGCCTGCTACCCCTTCTGGACATCAACCAGGACTCTCCAGCCAGCTCTGTCCTGGGCTTTTCTTCAATCTGACTCCAGGTGTAACAGCAAAACACACAAGATGATGGATGGAATGTTGCACAAGGGCAAAACATTCACCCCCAGTCACAGATCTGGGTTTAATCCATCATTATTCAGCTCACCAAGCCACCCCAGTTCAGACATGGCCATATGCAAATCAGTCTTGACCCTGTGCCTCATGGAAACAGTCCAGCCCGAACTGCCAAGGTGTAACATATAGCGCCGCGGCCAGGGCGACTGACGCTGGAATCTGGGGACCACGGTTCGATCCCCGGCTCCGGCGGCAGGTTAGCCCAGCACCATGTGACTCTGGGCAATAGCTCGCTTAATCTTCCCGACGGCCCCCCAGCGCCTAGAGACCCTTACGGGTGATTGTGCGCTTTACAAATGTGGACTTTACTTTACTTTACCTTACAATCAGAGGTTTCTTGACCTTCCTATTTTCCCTTGAGGGTTGCAGGACAGGGTTCGCCACCAGGAGAATAACTCCTGCTCCTATCTAAAACAGTATAAACTGATTATTGCTTCCATTCTGAGATAGTATATAATATGTGAGATGTGGTTCTACTCAGGCAGAGCAGATAAACTGATAGTTGCACCCTTTCGGAGACAGAATACCCAGGATGGCACTTAGTCCATTCGTACACTGTACATCGACTGCTCCTTGCCCTCACGGGGAGACAATATTTAAACTACCAGCCCAGCCCTATCGAGGGGCTGTCTACGCACACGTGAGATGTGCTCCTGTTCTCTGCGAGTAAGCACACCCAGGGACGTGAGTTTATATAAATTAAGACACTTCTCTGAGCGAGAGTCCCAGGGAGGCAGGTCTGTGGTATAGGCCTTGCTGAATGCAGCTTTAGCAGGTATTTAAAGCAGCCTAACTGAAAGCAGTTGAAACTGGCAGGTTGCAACTGAAAGAAGCACAGTGAACGCAGACATTTACTGGACTGTTGTAAACCAACCGTATCAGCTCTGTATTGGTAAATCATTAAAATGTGACTGGGTAAAGGCGGGGTCAGAAGTCGATAGTTATCTCCGACAGGTATTTTTATCTTGTAATCTAATCGGGAAGATCAAACCAAGAATGATCAATTTCCACCCACACCCCCCACCAGTATGGACAGAGGTAGCCCTTCCAGGACCTGCGAGTGCCCTGGAGGGAGCGGAGCAGGACGAGCTGGTGCAGCAGCTGCATTGTGAGGTTCTCCGAGATACAGCAGGTCAGCCCGCGGGCCTAAACTAGCAGAGGTGATAAAGACGTGTCAGTCAACAGCCGACCAATGGGTCAGCCGACGTTTTCCGGCTCCTGCCGGCTGCCCTGTCCCTGCACCTGACCGCGATCACAGAGCTCGTCCGTCAGCGAGAGATCGGAGAGGCAGCAAACAGCTACACAGGTCCGAGTCAGACATTCATAGGCGAGCGATCACTGTGCGCAGTGTTCCAACTAGTAACAAACAACACAAGTGCCCTAAATGAGCCATTCAAGGGCAGCTGATCACAGTGTGCAGAGATCAAACAGGCAACAAACGTGACCTAAATGAGCCATTCACCAGCAGGAGATCACCGTGCAGATATCAGATTAGTATCAACCCCAAGAGCAACATAAATGAGCTATTAAACTGCAGACGATCGCAGTGTGCAGAGATCCAACTAGTACCAACTAGTAGCAACCCAGTGTTGAGGTAAAATCAGTAAATAAATACATAAAGCGATCTAAACTGGCCATTCAAGAGCAGAAATCAAACCAGCGGCAAACAACAACAGCGATGTAAATAAGCCATTCATAGACCATGAGAGTGTGCAGAGTTCAAACCAGTAATAAAGATCAAAGAGTTCAAAATTAGAATTTCGTCGGCAGGCGCCTGCAGTCTGCAGATGTCAGCGACGTACACCAACACTCAGAAGTTCGCCACCCCTACTACCAGGGCGCATGAACCGCATGCATCAGGAAGAGACATGGCGAGTGTCCTACAACGACCATTCATTCATTCCTTCTACAGTGCTCGCACAGGCAACTTCGACTCCGTCTACCGGACATGGAACTTTAAAATACTGGGACTGAGGCTCCTGAGGGAATTCCGTGCACTGACTACAGGAATGCTAACCATGAACGACTCTCTGAAATAAAGTAAGATTATGGAAAGCGCGCACGGTGTATGCTAACTTGGTCGTTACTGCGCACGGTTTGCGTTTTTTAGGCTACCCACGTGCACAAATCTTAATCAGAGACGTTTTGGAAAGATCCCTTTGCTATGCACACAATGCGAGGTGAAATGGGCAACGCCAGGCTTTTTCTACTAAATGCAATAAGCATGTTCATGCCCATTTTCTGCATGTTTAAGGAGCATACATATAAACAGAAAGATCTTCATAGAAAACTCTAGATTGCGCATGAAATTATACACAGCAGGCTTTACTGCAACCATCATTAGATGTATGCTTTTGGGAATTACATTTTATTGGATTAATTAATTTATATAAACGAGACAATTCTAGGAAAAAAAGCTATAATCTGAAACGGTCAGAATAATGAGCTTGCTACAGATTGCTTAATGAAGAGTAGCTAGCTATTCAGATAACTGTCTTCTTCATTCAAAGATTGTGACCGGTATGTTTTGTGTGATAACTATGCTCATACACGGAAGTCAGCTTCTGAGAAAGCTTTGAATTGTGCGTTCATTGCACAATTTATGCCTAAAGGCAGCAGTCCTGGGCATTTTGTATTTCACTAAGGATTACGGCTATTTATAGATTCTGAATTTTACTGAGGAGGATTACCATTCCGCCAAACTCAAACTATGCAGTGCAAGGAATCCCATCAGGTCTGACCTCCTTGGCAGGGCTTAAAAACTAATATAAATACGCTCACTGCACCACTACTTTAGACCACAGGCTCAAACTTTAAAAAGTTTGGTAGATTCAGCCAACTCAGAATCACCTGAAAACATGCGCCTTTTAGAGTTCATCAAAAACAATCAGCACAGGCCTAGTTCCAAAAAGCACAAAGGAGAAGAACAGAAAGCAGAATCCCACCTTTCTTGAACTCCTCCAGCATGGCATCAAGCTTGGTGTCATTGAAGACGAAGTGCAGTGGGTGGTTGTAGAAGCGAGTGATCGTCTTGAGTGGCGTGCAGTCATCGGGGTCCACAAATGCCAAGTCCTTGACAAAGAGTAGGTCCACAATATTGGAACGTTCGCCCTCGTAGACCGGGATGCGAGTGTAGCCGCTCTCCATAATTTCAGACATGGCATTGAAGTCGAGTACGCCATCTCCAGCGATCATGAAGCAGTCACGGAGAGGAGTCATAACATCCTCCACTGTCTTGGTGCGCAGCTCCAAGGCACCCTGGATAATGTTCAGCTCCTCCTTGACCAGGTCATTGTAAGGGTCGGTTACACGCAACATTTCCAACAACTTCTCACGGTTGTACACGGTGCCAATCTCCTGGCCTAACACACAGTCCAGCAGTTTGCTGACCGGGTAAGAGGCCGGAAAGGTCATCATCATAAAGAACTTTGTTAAGAAGATTGTGTTGGCTCCCACGGCCAGACCATGCCGCGAGCAGATGGCCTGTGGCACAATCTCGCCAAAGATAACAATGCCAATGGTGGAGACCACCACAGCCACCAGACCCGAGCCAGCAATGTCATCAAGCAGGATGGTGAGAGTAGTGTTGACCAGCACGTTGCCCAGAAGAAGAGAGCAGAGCAGGTAGTTGCCCTGTCGGCGCACTGGCTCAATACGCTTGGCATAGTTCTTTTCCTTTTCAGTGCCACAATTCTGTACAATGCGCAACTCCATGGGGTCCAGAGCCATAAGGCCCAGGTTCAAGCCGCTAAACATCCCGGAGAGCAGCAGTAGCAATCCAATGAAGATGACCTGAAGCCAGAAGGGTAATAAGAACTTCTTCTCCTCGCCCACGATCACTTTGGTGTCCTCACCATCATGGTACACCCAGGTGGTCTCTGTCCAGGGCTGGGGTCCGGGCCCAGTCGCTGCCCCAGGCGGGGCAGCGAGTGAAGTACACAGGTAGTAAGACTTGCTCTTCTCAGTTTTGCGCAGGGGCTTGATGTCGATCTCCACGATGCCCGAGGTGCTGCGGTGCAGCACGATGGAGGGCAGGATGATGATGTCCGAGGTGCGGATGCCGCAGGGCTGCAGAACCGCCTCCCCCACCCCAGGGCCGGAGCCTGCTGGCCAGCTCCTCTCGTGCTCGGTGAAGGCTATGCGGGACCACGTCTCGTTGTTGATGTTCAGCCCGTAGACGCGCAGCTTCACCCGAGTGCGCTCGCTCACCCGCAGCGCGCCGTTCTCCATGTACGACACGTCGTCGGTGTCCTCCAGCCGGAGCCCGATGATGACGGTCTCCGGGCTGCTGCTACCGCTGCTGTTCTCTTCCCCGCCGCGGGCTAAGCTGGCCAGGCAGGCGAGCAGGAGCAGTGCCAGCGCCGCCATGTTCAGAGCGGGCAGCGGTGCAGTGGCGACTAGTTCCCATCACAGGGAACGACCTAGCGACAGCGCGCACGTCACGTGAGCGCGGGGGGCGCACTCGCGCTGTGCTCGCGCCGCCTACTCCGCTGACAGCCGGTTCTCGGATTGACAGGTGGGTTCGGCTAATTATGCGTTCCGATTGGTCGAGGCTGCCGCGAGCGGGCGAGGCTAATGAGAGTGGGACGAAAGGTGAAGCTTGAGAGTATCTGAGGCGAGAAGCTACGCTTTAACTTTAAGGAATAGTGTTGGTCTTCAGCAATTTTTACATTTGAAAAACTGCGGAATAACCATTGTAGCCAATCCCTCCTACATGCTTCTAGACTCCTGCTATTAAAACGAGGCTTTGTATACTTAATGAGGTAAGCGTTTAGTGTATTTGGTACTCACCATCTAGTGAGAGATACTAATATAATCGAGGAATGACAGGTGCGTTGCCAGAAAAAGCCGAGACAGTCCGTTAGTTCTACAGGTAAATATGAATTTGTGAATTAAAACGTGTCATGGCATGTTTTTGCTATGTAATCCAAATCTTTTTCTTCTTATTCACATTGCTCATTCCACTTAGTTTTAGCCATGATTTCTCTCGGTTGGTCTTCAGTGAGCAGCGTACTACTGAGAGCTAGCATTTCTGGGCCCCTTCTTTATATCTCGATTTCCTTTGTTTGTTTTTACTTGTTTGTTTTGCACTGTTGTGTAAAAATATTTATTTTTTAATGGAAATTGTTAGAAGGTAGAAAAAGGTATCAGAGACTTTATTCTGCTACCGTACAAGAGCTCGGCATCTCAACCAATACCCCAACTGTCCCCTATCGAAGTCACAGGACAGACCAAAACAATGGGAGAGGAGTGGGTGGGGAAGGGAAAAGGTAGGGGAATACAGATTGAGAACAGTGGAACATTCCATTAATATAGAACACATTTCCATCCATTAACAAAAGATACATCATGCTAATTAATTAAATAAACCCATTCTGGATTTGCATAGTTCTTTACCCTACCAGCAACAGTCTCACTGGAAGCGCTGTCTTCAGGAACTGTTCGGTCAACATAAGAAAATTCAGCCCTGACATTACTATTGGGCTAGGCTTAGTTTTCAGAATGTTTACCAAGTAAGTCAATGGTTGCATCAAACACATTCATGTAATCACGATCAATACTCTCATAGTAATTATTTCCATCACTTTCTTATGAGATTATAGGGATTAGAAGTTCCTTACATTTAGACAAGCTCCTAATGCTCCAGCACTAGCCATCTTGAGTGATGACATTTCCTTTGCTGGTCTTGACCACTTTCATGGGCTTGGAAAATGGGTTCTACCCCTTTTCCACTCACTTGGGCAATCGATTTCTGATGTAGTCACCAACATTAATTTTAGAACATGAAATGTCATGTAATGAATCATATGAATCATATCAGATCCCTCAACACTGATCAGAAAAATGCTGCCTACTCATACTCCTAGACCAGTCGGCAGCCGTCGGCATGTCGACCTTAAGTATCTCTTGGATTCCCTGCAAAGAAGAATAGGCACGGACGGGATGGTCCTACGCTAGTTTACATCGTTTCTACAAAACTGCGCTCTACAAATACAACTAAGCAATCAGGGTTCTGATACAACAGGGATAACCCTGGGGTTCCACGAGGCTCTATCCTCTCATCCACACTATTAAATATTTACATGGAACCCCTCACCATTATCCTCGACCAAATAAAAATTCCCTGATGACACTGATAACCAGTGACTGCTGGTGACATTTGAAAGTGGTGCGGTGTAAAATAATTGTCATACTGCACTGTAGCGAGCGAGCGAGCGTAGTGAGTGAGCCCGAACAACCTACGGGGATTCGGGGGGTTCACCCCCGAGAACATTTTGAAAAAAGAGTGGACAAATGGTGCATTTTCAAGCAAATTTGAGGAAGCAGGAAGGTTAATAAAGCAATACAATTTAATTATTTATCATTTAAAAAATTGCCAATTTTTATGAGCTACAGAGGACAATCTTTGCGTATGCTGATGTTATCATTTGCCCATATTAACTTTTGAACACACTGATACACTTGTAATGGTTTTGTGCAATATAAAAAACATTTGCTCATGCAATGCAAGCAAAAACACTCATAGGGAGCACAGAGGATTATGCCCAGAACTGGCGTCTTATGCACACATGGTCACACTTTCCACTTTGGAGTGTCATTGCACCTTTCCACACAGTGGAATCTGGAGCAGAGATAGAGCTTCTTTGGGATAGGCGCCGCTCCTTTGTCTATAGTACACACTCAGTCCCTCGAGGAGAGAAAAAGCTACCTTTTGCACATACATTGACACCTTAGATGAAAAATATCGCTCCTTTGCATGCTGAGACCATGTTAAAAAGATAGATTTATCTTGTGACAAATTCTATGGCAGGACCGGAGGCTCCAATTATGCTTCTCAAACTTTACTGTACCAAATACAGCAGCCAATAAAAAAATAGTAAACATATTAATAAAAACTACAAATCCCAGAGGCTTTGAACCACGCCTCTCAACATAATCACATGACACCAAAATCTACAAAATACAGAGGCACTAATCTTCCTCCCTCTTTCTTTGCTGCTCCACAGTCAAGATAAGTGCCTCGTTATTTTGTATACATTATACTCTGATTGCTATTTGTTATATTAATCAATCAATCAGAGCATTTGTAAAGTGCACTACTTGCCCGTAATGGTCTGAAGACGCGGGGGGATGCTGCTGCTGGTCAATAAGCCAGGTCTTGAGGAGTCTTGTGAAGGTCAGCAGGTCTTGGGTCTGCCGTAGGTGGGCGGGGAGGGTGTTCCAGGTCTTGGCAGCGAGGTGGAAGAACGATCTGCCGCCGGAGGTCACTCTGCGGATGCGGGGGACTGTGGCGAGGGTGAGGTCGGCGGAACGAAGCTGGTGGGTGAGGGTGTAGAAGCTGAGTTGTCTGTTGAGGTACGCTGGTCCGGTGTTGTGGAGTGCCTTGTGTGCGTGGGTGAGGAGCTTGAAGGTTATCCTCTTGTTGACGGGGAGCCAGTGCAGGTCTCTCAGGTGGGGTGTGATGTGGCTGCGGCGGGGGAATGTTGAGGATCAGGCGTGCAGAGATGTTCTGGATGCTTTGAAGTCATTTTAGGAGTTTGGCCGAGGCTCCTGCGTAGAGGGCATTTCCGTAGTCCAACCTGCTGCTGACGAGGGCCTGGGTGACCGTTCTTCAGTTATACTGATGCTATTTAATACAGATATGTTTGGTATATAAGGTTGTTTGCAGGTTGTCAAGTGGATAGCTTAGCTCACACCCTGCTTGTCACCTGCAGCATTTCGTGTTTAACTACACTTGTCGTTTTCTTGTGCGCTTCTGTTCTCGCGGTCTCGTCTTTTCTTTCAGTTTTTTACCCTCGGCGTGTGTTGTGCCTTTTTCCTCCCATATTAAGTGCTGAACGAGACTCTGCCCGGGACCGTGGTCTGAGCGGCCGTGCTGAGATGTATGCACGGTCGTCTGGGAGTGGCCCATCCCTGGAGCGATGTCGCGTAAGCAGCCCAAGTGGGCTACTTACCCGTACCTCGGGAGCCCTCACATAGGAGTATTTGCAGCGGCTTCCCTTCACTAAGCTGGTACCGCCTGGCCCAGGCTTGTATAACCAGTATTCCTCTCCTTATTTACATGCAGTACCCTGCCAATTTTGCATTAAAGTGAATCGGACGATTTTTCAAACCCTCCGGTGCAGATAAAGGCCGGATAAGACGATGATAATTAATTTTTGGAACATTCTAACTTTCTAACTCTTGCCCAGGCTCAGGGCCTTCCCCCCTTTTAAGTCCTACGTCACAGTTATGGTACAGACAGACAGCTCTTGCTCCTGCCCTATGCCCCACCTACTGAAAGGAGGGCTGCAATAATTTGCCTTTCCTCTGGGATTTTGGATCTGGAAAGTGTCTCTTTGTTATACCATGTATGACTACAAGGTGTGTGAACAGGACCTGGCCCTCTATGGTCCCCAGGATGACGAGGACTACTTTTATGATGAGATCATGAAAACTTTATTTAATAAATCCCTTGATAAGAAACCGGATAAGGCCTTATCCACCACCCTTCTTCCTATTTCACAACGTCTCGACAAACTGACAGGACATAGCGACATTTGTCAATACCTTTACCTCATTAGACACTTCTCAGGCATCCTTTAAGAAGGCCTTCTGCCTTCTCTCTGATGGAGCCGGTCGTGGCAGAGGACGCTCGACTGGCCGCTTCAACCAACAAGGTCCTCACCGTGGCTACTATCCCAGACGAAGGGGATACGCTCAGGACCCAACACAAGTGTGATTTTATCCAACCAGATCTCGAGGCTTCAGAGGCTATTTCAGCAGAGGCTTCCGCAACAACAACGCCCAATCCTCAGGTACTTATTCACCCCTTTCTCCCTGTGATTCCCCTGGGGGGCAGACTGGGGTATTTCATACACAACTGGGCAAAGGTCACATCAGACTCGTGGGTCCTCAACACTGTGCACGGGTATCAGATAGAATTTATTTCTCAACCGACCCAACCGTCCCCTCCCCCTCCTCTTCATTTTTCCCAACAAGAGCAGCTTTTTATAGACTCAGAGCTGCAAGAACTTTTGGCAAAACAGGCCATTGCTGTAGGAAATTTCCATTCCGGAGGTTTCTGCAGCAACAAATTTTTGATTCAAAAGAAGGGTGGTGGTCAAAGATTAGTACTAAACCTAAGACATTTCAAACCCTTTGTAATCTATCGTCATTTCAAGATGGAAGTCATCCATCTTTTGAGGGACCTTTTGCTGGAAAACAACTCGATGGTCTGGTTGGATCTAGAAGATGCGTACTTGACAGTCCCAATCTACCCTCCACACCAGCGTTTCTTCCAGTTTCAAAGGAAGGATCAGTGATTCCGTTATCTGTCCCTGCCCTTCAACCTATCCTCTGCCCCATGGGTGTTTACAAAACTCCTGAAACCAGTCGTCACTCGTTTAAGGGAGATGGGAGTTTGCATGATTGTCTACCTGGACAACATGCTTCTTCTGGCATAGAGTCGTGCATTGCTTCTGACGCACTTACAATGGACGGTGTACCTTTTACAGGATCTAGGTTTTGTAATCAACCCCAAGAAGTCGATGACGACCCTGTCCCAACAGATTGAATTCCTGGGATTCCAGATAGATTCTGTGTCCGCTCAGCTTTTACTCCCACAACCCAAGATGAAATCCATCAAGAGGGAGATCAGGTCCACCTTATCGAAACAGATGGTGTCCCTGAGATCCCTAGCGAGGATTGTGGGCATTCTGGCCTCATCCATCCGAGGGATCTTCCTGGGCCCGCTTCACTACAGAGCACTGCAGTGCCTATAGATTCATTATCTTCAACGGAACTATTCATACGATCACTCCATTGTCCTGACACAAGAGCCCCAAGAGGAACTCAGATGGTGGTTGATACACATGGAAGCTTGGAATGGTAGGGCCATTTTCGGTGTGTCTCCCGACGTAGTCATCGAATCGGATGCCAGTCGCTGGGGCTGGGGCACCAGATGCAGTGAATTTGCTACCGGCGGTCGCTGGTCTGCAAACAAATTGAGCATGCACATCAACTGTCTGGAGCTGTTGGCGGGTTCTTTCGCCATCAAGTCGATTTCTCCTTTGAAGAGCAATTGTTACATCCTCC
The DNA here is from genome assembly GCF_964261635.1 of Lissotriton helveticus. Taxonomy (NCBI): domain Eukaryota; kingdom Metazoa; phylum Chordata; class Amphibia; order Caudata; family Salamandridae; genus Lissotriton; species Lissotriton helveticus. Next base: position 1,090,255,511 of record NC_136065.1, read on the forward strand.
TCCGGATGGACAATGTGTCAGCGGTTCATTACATCAATCGCCTCGGAGGGACGAGATTTCGGCTCTTGGCCAGCATAGCTCAAGAATTCTGGCACTTCTGCCTGGCGCAGAAGATCAGTCATGGCAGAGTACATTCCAGGGAAGGACAACTCAGTGGCGTATTGGAACTCCAGATTCCTGCGAGAGTACAGCGATTGGAGGCTACACCCTTCAGTATTTCAAGAGATCATGGATATTCGAGGTCCGTGCCTCGTAAATCTCTTTGCATCTCGCCTGAATGCTCAGCTTCCCAAATTCGTCAGCTGGAGACCGAATCCGATGTCAATGGGAACAGACTCATTTCTCCATCCTTGGGGAACTCAAATGAATTATGCCTTTCTGCCCTTTTCAATTATTCCCAGAGTAGTGACCTGTGTCCGCCGCCAGGCAGCATCACTGATCTTAGTCACTCCTCTGTGGAAAACACAGTTGTGGTTTCCAGCACTCTTGGACTTATCGGTGAATCTACCCTTTCAGCTTCCGGTGTTCCCACAACTTCTTCTGGACCCAGTCGGGTCTCCACATCCATTAATTCTTCAAGGACAGCTGGTCCTCATGGTGCGGACGATCTCAGGAGATGCGAACAGATTGCATGCCTTTCATTGGCAGCTGCCGACTTTATTCAGCAAGCTTGGGCTCCTTTCACCAGAAAACGATATTCTGCTGCATGGAAACGTTGGGTGGGTTGGTGCCTTCAATGGGAGGCGGATCCTGTGGGATCAGATTTGAAGGATATCTTAAATATTCTGTCGGAGTGTGCAGAATCTTGGCTTTGCTACAGGTTGGTAAATAATTTTAATCGGCTTTGTCGGCCGGACATAATTATATTGATGGAAAACTTTTTTGGGTGTACATCCTTTTGATTGCAAATTGTTAAAGGGCATTAGGGTCTCTCGATCCACGAAACCCAGATATTCCACTTTATGGGATGTTTCTTTGGTGTTATCATTGTTGGAATCTTGGCCAAAAAACAAAGATTTAACATTAAAACAAATTTCGGCAAAACTTACCATGCTTTTGTGTCTTGTTTCCTGTCGGAGGGTTTCTGATGAATGTGCTCTTGATTTAGCAGGTAGGTTATTCTCTCCTCAAGGGGTATCAATTATTACATCCAAAAGGACTAAGACTATGTCAAGGTCAATCGATTACCCTGCGTTTCTGCATAATGACAAGTTATGAGTTGTGAAATGTTTGAAAATGTATGAGGAGCGTACGTTAGCTCACAGGGCGGATCCACTGGGTCCTTTGCTCATAGCTATCCAGAAACCTTTTATGCCTGTATCTGCTGCAACATTAGCTCATTGGGTTCGATGGGTCATGGCTGAGGCAGGCATTGACATTTCTGTGTATGGGGCTCATTCGACAAGAGGCGCTATGGCCTCCAAAGCCTTTGTCATGGGTTCTAGGTTAGAAGATATTTTCAAAGCTGCTGATTGTTTAAAATATTCTATTATAAGCCTATTGTGCATGTTGCTTTGGTTGTTGTTGGTCAGCTTTGAACCAGCATAATCTGAGCCTCCGGTACTGCCATAGAATAGAAAAAGTTCCAGTTAACGCAACAAGAATTTTAGATTCTATTAAGGACACGGAGGCGAGGATTATCCCACCCGGTGGGACAGGTAAGAAGAGTTTCTTTAACTGTCATGATGTTAAGTGATGATGTTAAAGTTCATGTCCATCTACCCGCCCTTGCATAAGAAGTATGTTTATCGGTTGGATACTCAAATTTATTTTTCTTTTCAGGAACTGAATCTAAACAAAACTGAGGTAGCAGTTTTTTCGTCTGATGATATGCCGCCCGTGTGCGGCTGAAGTTGCCTTTGGAAATTTTGTTTACAGTGCTCTCCATTGAGAGTTGGATTGTATCCTGTTATTGCACTTTATGTTGCACTTCTCGTGCAAAGAGGCAGGAAGATCAGTGCCTCAGTATTTTGTCGACTTTGGTGTCACGTGATTATGTTGAGAGGTGTGGTTCAAAGCCTCTGGGATTTGTAGTTTTTATTAATATGTTTACTGTTTTTTCATTGGCTGCTGTATTTGGTGCAGTAAAGATTGAGAAGCATAATCCTCGCCTCTGTGTCCTTAATAGAATCTAAAATTCTTGTTGCGTGAGCTGGAATATTTGCTATTCACTGATATCATGGAGAAGAAGGAACTGCTTCCTTGCGCATACCAATAACACCAAGAGGAGTGGCAAAAATGTTCTGTGCACCCAGGATTCCCCCTGTGAGCATTCAATGCAAGACCCATTTTTTAAGCTTGCACTAATATTACACCTCCAAATAAACTCCGTGGTCACACTTCACATGCACCCCATGAACATTGTCAGCATGATACACAAACCCAGCCATCGTAACTGCGAAACGTAATGGCCAAGTACTGTAAAAATGACTTTGTATAAACAGCTTGTTCGAAACAGGCCACAAGAACACTACAAAATACTTTGAAACACAGTAAGCAGTTACCATCGCCCTGTTCTATAAAAACTATTTGTGCACGTATTCAAGTCATCTCTACCTATTCTTAGGTTATGCACCCCGCAAATGCAACCTACAAACACGCTACCTACAATAACTTAGTCTTAACACTGAGCATGCACAGCGGAAAGCATTGTATGATGCACGCAATTGTAGACTGTAAATTGTAAATGTATTTATATAGCGCGTACGACCCCATACAAGGCTAGTTCATGCTTTTTAGGTGAGTAGCTCGCTATTCTGGAACACCAATCACGCATGCTGTTTGCAAATGCACACAGCACATCTCAGACAAGTTACGAACCAACAATTAAATATGCAGATGGTAGACGTGCGTCACTCACAGACAAACAGACTCAGAAAAACACAAAAAAGGTAAGCAACGCACGTGCACATGCAAAGCACATAATGTACACATTGCAAGCAAGCACATTACGGAAGTAATGAAGACATATGAGATGCTTAAAATGTTTAAAAATATAAAGCAAATTCCCCGAGCAGGACAGAATGAATTACGGATTTTCTGCGGCCGGATGAAAAATTATACCGACAACCTGATCACCACCTGGGAACACAGAGACCAATCATGCTGCAAGTGAAAATGAAGTTATCAGGCAGCAGAACATTATAATTTATTGAGGAGACAGAACATTATATGGGGATAAACTGTGATGTATTTGAGACAACACGTCTGTAACATTTATTGAAGCGCGGAAAAGAGAACAAGGTAATTCCCAGATATACAACAGTCAATAGATCACGTTGGAAAATTCCTGGTATTGTACTTCAACCATCTCGTTGCTCTATGTGCAGTTATCAGAGTAGTAGCTGGGATTGTCTACCTTACAGTAAAATAATCTGTTTCTGTTATATGCTGAACAACTTGACAGCTAGGGACTTTTACTCCACCCTGACATCGATATTAGAACATTAGAATGTTGGTAGCTCGGCTGTCCCCAGAAGGGTGGGGGAAGAAGGGAACTATTCTACTAGATTTTTTTTGCGCGAGAGGGCGCTGTCGTGTAACGCAAGCTGAGTGAGTTGAGCCGAGCCGGAGCCGGAGCGGGAGCGCTGCAGAGGGGTGCAGAAGGGCGAGAGGAGCCAGGGCAAGGGAACAAGGGAACAAGGGAGGAAGCCCTCATCCTCGCAACCGAGTCTCAACCCCAAGCGGATTACTGGACCACAGTACCCGGCACAGTACCTGGCCCTGGTTCCACCGTCAGGAGAGCCAGCGGGACGGGAGCGGCGGGAGCCGCGGCGAAAGGCGGCGAGCGAGAGGTCAACGAGGTCAGCACAGGCGGTGAGTTTGTTTGCTGTCCCCGCCCGTGGCTCCGCACTGCCTTTTTCGCCGAAAATTTCCCACGGCGTCTGACCCCCGCAGCACCTCCAGCTCCAGCTGTGCCTCAGGGGGAGCTTAGGGGTGAGGCAGAGAGCGGAGGGCAGCGAACGGTGCACTGCTCCCACCCAGCCCACGCCCGCCCTACGCCTGTGCTCGCACACCCTCGATAGTGGCGTAACGAAACTTGAGGGGGCCCCCCTGCAAACTACATGGAAGGGGCCCCCTCCCATCCTCCGTGCCAGTCTAGAGCTCTCAGGCCAGCGACCCGCCATACTGCAGGGGATGCGGGTGATTGTTACGCCACTGTCACCAATCCAGCCGTTATAAGTAACACTGGATGGTGGAGTTGAAGGCTGGGCTTAGTCTGCCCGCAGGTTATCATAGGTGGTGGTCCATTCATTACAGGGTCCCTGACATCAGTAGACCGGGGTAGTTTGCCCAATTTTAGGTGGGTTTCCTGATGCAGACTCCTGTCATGATATACAACATCGGGCACACTCATCGTTCAGTTTTGACAAAAGTGCATCCACTGCTCCTTCTCGTTTCCGTTTAAACACATTAGACAAAGCGATAATGCAGTATTTCAAAAGCAGATGTAACTACAAAGAGCATATTTTGATAATACATTTTTATTAGTAGACAATAGCAATCTTAAGAGGCATTGCATAGCTTCATACACACTGTGACCCCAATTCCATCACAGTCTCTCTCTCTCTCTCTCGCTCGCTCTCTCTCTCTCTCTCTCTCTCTCTCTCTCTCTCTCTCTCTGTGAGTCAGTCTCTCTCTCTCTGTCATTCAGTCTCTCTGTCAGTCAGTCAGTCTCTCTCAGTCAGTCTGTCAGTCAGTCAGTCTGTCAGTCACTCTCTCTCTGTCAGTCAGTCGGTCTCTCTCTCTCTGTCAGTCTCTCTATCTCTCTCTTTCTGTCAGTCTCTCTCTGTCAGTCAGTCTCTCTCTCTCTCTCTCTCTTTCAGTCAGTCTCTCGGTCAGTCAGTATTCAGTCTCTGAGTCAGTCAGTCTCTACTCTCTCTCCACTCTATCTCTCTCTCTCCATTCTCTCTCTCAACTCTGTCCACTCTATCTCCACTGTCTCTCTCTCCACTCTCTCTCCACTGTCTCTCTCTCTCCACTGTTTCTCTCTCCACTGTCTCTCTCTCTCCACTTTCTCTCTCTCTACTCTATCTCCACTCTCTCTCTCTCTCTCTCTCTCTCCACACTCTCTCCACTCTCTCTCTCCCTTCCCTCTCTCTCTCCTCTCTCTCTCTCCACTCTCTCTCCTCTGTCTCTCCACTCTCTCTCCACTCTCTCTCTTTCCACTCTCTCTCTCCACTCTATCTCCACTCTCTCTCTCCACTCTCCACTCTCTCTCTCTTTACTCTCTCTCCACTCTCTCTCACTCCAATCTCTCTACTCTCTCCACTCTCTCTCCACTCTCTCTCTCACCACTCTCTCTCTTCACACTCTCTCCACTCTCTCTCCCCACTCTCTCTCTCTCCACTCTCTCTCTCCAATCTCTCCACTCTCTCTCTCCACTCTCTCTCCACTCTCTCTCTCTCCACTCTCTCTCTCTCTCTCCACTCTCACTCTCTCCACTGTGTATCTCCACTCTCTCTCTCTCTCTACTCTCTCTCCACTCTCTCTCTCTCTCTCTCTCCACTCTCTCTACTCTCTCTCCACTCTCTCTCCACTCTCTCTCTCCATGCTCTCTCTCTACCCTCTCTCCACTCTCTCTCTGCTCTCTCCCTCCACTCTCTCTCTCTGCTCTCGCTCCACTCTCTCTCCACACTCTCTCTCTCCACTCTCTCTACTCTCTCTCTCTCCACTCTCTCTCTCCACTCTCTCCACTGTCTCCCTCCACTCTCTCTCCACTCTCTCTCCACTCTCTCTCCACCCTCTCTCTACACTCTCTCTCTACTCTCTCTCTCTCTCCACTGTCTCGCTTCACTCTCGCTCCACTCTCTCTCACTCTCCTCTCTCACTCTACACTCGTCCCCCTCTCTCCACTCTCTCTCTCACTCAATCAATCAATCAATCAATCATAATATTTGTATAGCGCGCTACTCACCCGGAGGGTCTCAAGGCGCTTGGGGGAGGGGGTCCGCTACTGCTCGAACAGCCAGGTCTTGAGTTGTCTCCTGAAGGCGAGGTGGTCCTGGGTCAGCCGAAGGTGGATGGGGAGGGAGTTCCATGTCTTGGCCGCCAGGTAGGAGAAGGATCTGCCTCCGGCGGTTGCTCTTCGGATGCATGGTACGGCGGCGAGGGCGAGGCTGGTAGACCGTAGCTGGCGGGTGGGCGTGTAGAAGGTCAGGCGGTCGTTGAGGTACTTGGGGCCCAGGTCGTGGAGAGACTTGTGTGCGTGGGTGAGGAGCCTGAACGTGATCCTCTTGTTGACGGGGAGCCAGTGCAGGTCCCTCAGGTGGCCGGAGATGTGGCTGCGTCGGGGGATGTCCAGGATGAGTCGGGCGGAGGCGTTCTGGATGCGTTGGAGTCTTTTCTGTAGCTTGGCTGTGGTTCCGGCGTAGAGGGTGTTTCCGTAGTCCAGTTGGCTGGTGACGAGGGCCTGGGTGACCGTCTTCCTGGTTTCGGTCGGGATCCATCGGAAGATCTTGCGAAGCATGTGGAGGGTGTGAAAGCATGATGAGGAGACGGCGTTGACTTGTCTGGTCATCGAGAGGGAGGAGTCCAGGATGAAGCCCAGGTTGCGTGCGTGGTCTGTTGGCTTGGGAGCGGTGCCCAGGGCTAGAGGCCACCAGGAGTCGTCCCAGGTGGAGGGTGATGGTCCCAGGATGAGTACTTCCGTCTTGTCTGAGTTCAGTTTCAGGCGGCTGTTCTTCATCCATTCGGCGACGTCTTTCATCCCTTCGTGTAGGCTGGTTCTGGCGGTGTCGGGGTCTCTGGTGAGGGAGAGGATCAGCTGGGTGTCGTCGGCGTAGGAGATGATGTTGAGGTTGTGTTGGCGTGCGATGGCTGCAAGGGGTCTCATGTAGACGTTGAAGAGGGTGGGGCTGAGAGATGATCCTTGCGGGATGCCGCAGATGACTTCGGTGGCCTCTCTCTCTCCACTCTCGCCCACTCTCTCTCACAAAGCAGTGTGCGTTGCCATGGGCGTCTGCAGAAATGTTTCCGGGGGGTGGGGGGACACATTTTTAACTTCATCACCATCTCCCTTGCACCCTTCTCCCGTCTGCCTTGCACCCTTCTCGCCCTCCCCCTTGCACCCTTCTCCCCCTCCCCCTTGCACCCTTCTCCACCTCCGCCTTGCACCCTTTTCTACCTTGCATCATTCTCCCCTCTGCCTTGCACCCTTCTCCTCTCTGCCTTGCACCCTTCTCCTCTCTGCCTTGCACCCTTCTCCCCTCTGCTTTGCACCCTTCTCCTCTCTGCCTTGCACCCTTCTCCTCTCTGCCTTGCACCCTTCTCCTCTCTGCCTTCCACCCTTCTCCCCTCTGCCTTGCACCCTTCTCTCCTCTACCTTGCACCCTTCTCCCATCCGCCTTGCACCCTTCTCCCCTCTGCCTTGCACCCTTCTCCCCTCTGCCTTGCACCCTTCTCTCCTCTACCTTGCACCCTTCTACCATCCGCCTTGCACCCTTCTCCCATCCGCCTTGCACCCTTCTCCCCTCTGCCTTGCACCCTTCTCCCCACTGCCTTGCACCCATCTCCTCTCTACCTTGCACCCTTCTCCTCTCTACCTTGCACCATTCTCCCCTCTGCCTTGCACCCTTCTCCCCTCTGCCTTGCGCCCATCTCCTCTCTACCTTGCACCATTCTCCCCTCTACCTTGCACCCTTCTCCCCTCTGCCTTGCACCCATCTCCTCTCTACCTTGCACCCTTCTCCTCTCTACCTTGCACCATTCTCCCCTCTGCCTTGCACCCTTCTCGGCCCCCCCTTGCCCTCCCCCCGCGGACGCCCACATGGTGCTTCTAACAAGAGTGCTTACCTGAGGGCACCATTTTGCTGCCTCATCCCTTCTCATATGAGCTTTGCCCTGGAGAATGCTGTATCTGGGGCCCCCACCCCCATCCTTTGGGCGGGCTCTGACTGAAGAGAAACAATGTAAGTTGATACATTGTTTCTCTTCAGTCAGCGGGAGGGGCTCAGAGCAGGCTGCAACCTGCACCTGCTTTAGAGGGGGAGAGGTTTGCTTTAGAGCAAAGCAAGCCTCTCTCACAGCGCTCACCGAAGAGCTGAGGGGGCCGAGGCCCACTTCATTTACTGAAGAGAGTGGGGCCGCCCGCACCGCGGGGGCTCCCGGGGCGATAGTTATGCCCCCGCTCCCACGGTACTCCTGTAGTATTCCTGTAGTACTCCTGTATTACTCCTGTAATACTCCTGTAGAACTCGGGTGGTACTCCGATAGTACACCTGTAGTAATCCTATAGAACTCCTGCGCTACTCCTGTAGTATGCCTGTAGAACTCCTGTAGTACTCCTGTAGTATTGCTGTAGTATTCCTGTAGAACTCCAGTGGTACACCTGTAGTACTCCTATATAACTCCTGTAGTACGTCTGTAGAACTCCTGTAATTCTCCTATAGTACTCCTGTAGTATTGCTGTAGTACTCCTGTATTACTCCTGTAGGGCTCCTGGGGTACTCCTGTGGTACTCCTGTATTACTCCTGTAGAACTCCGGTTGTACTCTGGTAGTACACCTTTAGTACTCCTGTCGTACGCCTGTAGAACTCCTGTAATTCTCATGTAATACTCCTGTAGTATTGCTGTAGTACTCCTGTAGTACTCTTGTATTACTCCTGTAGAACTCCGGTGGTACTCCGGTAGTACACCTGTAGTACTCCTATAGACCTCTGGTGGTATTCCGGTAGTACACCTGTAGTACTTCTGTAGTACGCCTGTAGAACTCCTGTAATTCTCATGTAGTACTCCTGTAGTACTGCTGTAGTACTCTTGAATTACTCCTGTATGACTCCTGTAGTACATCTGTTTTATTCCTGTAGGACTCCTGGGGTACTCCTTTAGTACTACTGTATTACTCCTGTAGTACTCCTGTAGAACTCCAGTGGTACTCCGGTAGTACACCTGTAGTACTCCTGTTGTATGCCTGTGGAACTCCGGTAATTCTCCTGTAGTACTCCAGTAGTACTGCTGTAGTACTCCTGTATTACTCCTGTAGGACTCCTGGGCTACTCCTGTAGTACGCCTGTAAAATCCTGTGGTACTCCTGGAGAACTCAGAAAGGCTTTTGTGGAGGGGCCCCTATGAGCTCAGTGTGTTGTCAGTCTGTAATAGACACAACTGGGGCAGTTATGAGGGAGATGATTTCGAGGGCCCCCGCTTCCGAGGAGGGACCCTGGATTCGCCAGGGTCAATCCAGACTAAGGCTTGATTTGTGGATTCACTGAAGAGTAAGTCCAGTCAGGTCTTCAGGGTATCCACAATTACTACTTATAAAATGAATTCACACATGATTATTTTAAATGAGATTATTTGCATATTTGATAGCCATCCTGAAAGTTTAACTGAAATATGCTCAATGTCCATTTGACCCCCGGAGCACGTTGACGTTTTGACTGCGCAGTCCATGTGACATGAGGGGAGCACAAGTCTCTGTGGCCCCTCATCAGGGTAGTTACCCGGGACACTTTTAATATGGCCCCCAGCGCCCTCGTAAAAACTGCCCTTTTATAGGCGCAATGGTTTGCCTCATGTGCACATTTTTGGATTCCACAGCTGAACTGAGACTGAGGCCCCCCTGATCCACGACTGTACCCTCATAGAGCAGATTTCACCTGCTTCAAATGAGCCCCCACCCCCATCCTCTTTCCGGGCCTCGTGCTCTAACTGAAGAGAAACAATGTCACTTGAAACATTGTTTCCCTTCAGTCAGCGGGAGGGGGGCGAGGGGCTCCGAGCAGGCTGCAGCCTGCACCTGCTTCAGACGCAGAGGAGAGAGGCTTGCTTCAGCACAAAGCAAGCCTCTCTCAGAGGTCTCAGAAGAGCTGAGGGGGGCCGGGGCGCCCTTCATTTACTGAGGGGAGTGGGGCCCCCCCCGCACCGCGGGGCCTGCGGGGGCGTTTGTTACGCCCCTGACCCTCGACCCCTACAAAAGTCCTTGCCCTATCGCTGTTAGCTCCCACCAGGCCGGGCCGGTGAACTGAGGAGTTGGGCAGAGCTCCGCCCAGAGAGAGGGCAGGAGAGTTGGGCAGCGGTGAGGGGGTCAGTCTGCAGGAGGAAAAAGGGAAGGGTGGCTGAGCAGTGGATGAATAGCGGCAAACAGTAGCCAACAGCAACTAACGGTCAACAGCAGCATTAACACAAATAAACAAACAAACAGACCACCTTAAAACCACCTAAAACTTCGGCAACCAAAACAGGAACAAAGAGGAACAAAGCCAGCGCCCATTAACAAAAAAAAAAAAAAAAAAAAAAAAGCACGTCATGAGGTCAGGTAAAATCAGGAAACCAACAGACGACGTCCCCGCCAAACGACGCAGGGCCAACAAGCGGAAACTTAACATCGACACAGACACCGTGTTGACAGAACAAGAAGAGACCCTACTACTAGACCCGACTCCAGAAACGACAGAAAGAACAGCTTTAAATACTAGCAAAATGGAAAGAAAGAGCGCTCAACCCAAAATGTATTCCTTTTTTTCATTTCTGAAAGAGCCTGGCTCTTACCTAAGCTCCACAAACAGCAATCTTAAGGGACTACCCTCGCCAATGGAACCTCAAGGGTATTCGCAAAGCAATCACTCTGAAAGCGTCGAAGACAAGAAAGGTACCAAAACGTGGGATTTTCATATACCCAAGGAACGCAGCACACAACCAGAAAATTTAAATAACTGCAACAGCAGGGTGGATAACATCACGATAACAGATGCTACCATCAAAAGGGGTCACCCCCTGGAGCCAAACATTGTAATCCAGGTAACCTCGCAGCCCCAAGCCACAGCAACAGGGGAAGAGAACAGCTGTGACTAACTTAACATCGTGAGCAAAATAGATCTACCAGGAACCGCTGAGCTGAAAATCCCAACCCAGACAGACCCGGTGCCCCCTAAGGAGACGGAAAAAAAAACAGAACCCAACTTAGGGATCAGCATTAGTACCATGAGGATTGCACGGGCCTTACATCAGGATCAGGACGTCAACCTGGGGAGTCAGATAGGCCAAGATTATACCCACTTGGGGTGGGACAGTGAGACAGAATCAAAGCCGGATAAAACTGCAATTCCTGCCTCAATCCACAAGGGGTGGGCAAGCAAGTCAGAAAACACACAGGAAAGGGAGCTAACAGAAGCAATCGATCTCACAGAAAAAAACAGAATAATCGACACAACCCAGGCTCTTACCCAAACTGCATCCTCTAACATCGAAGAGTACTCCCAGCTACCAGCAGAAGAGTGGGAGAGACTGGTAGCATCGTACTCACCGGCTGCCATACAGCCCGAAGGCAGCACACCAGAGAGCAAGCAAGACTCCGAGAAGAATTCATCAACAGACGATCTCCCAAAAAGCGCTGATGTACTATGGTCATCTTTGCTAAACACGCTTCAATTATCCATAAAGGCCATGCAGTACCACTCGGAAAAAATGGACATTCAACTATCCCTTTTAAATTTCTTGGCCATACATGTAGCCAAAATCGACAACAAACTGTCAGACATGAACGCCATGATCAAGAGGGTTCAAGCGGAAACAAAAATAGAGCAGCCGAGTTGTGCATGCTACACCATAGTGGACAAACTCACCACCATCCCTCAACTCCTGGGAGGTATCCTGGCGGACCTAAAACAGAAAACGGAAAAAACAACCCCAAGTAACCCAGGAACTGGGAAAGAGGGCCAAAATCAACATCTCACACACCCCAGAGAACACCTAGTTACTGCAAATGTACATAACCCATTAACTTCTCCAAATAGCCAACGAGGACAACTCAAGCCAAACAGCCCGTCTGGCCTAGAAGTCAATAAATCGACTAATGACACCTACGCGGAGGCCCTAGGGAAATCCTTAAGGCAGCCTCTCGCCTACCAAAGGAGTGAAGCCCCGGCACAAAGAAACACACAACCCGGACATACGCAAGGGATAGAACCTAACACAGCGATAACTCCTCTTAATGACTCTATCGGAAAGGCAAGCAAGGAAGAATTCAAGGCAGTAAACAAAAGACTACGAAAACAAAAAAGAAAAGGAAGAAAAAAGACGGCCAACATAAAAACATTCTTCCACAAGGCAATCACGACCCCAATAGCAATAGCAGCAGAAGCACCAGAAGAAGCAGCAGTCGAAGAAACATAAAGTCTGCCCTCGACCATAAAAACGTCACCGGCCAGGAAGATGGAAAAGCCAACACAAAGTGAAAAGCCCACCCATTCAACTTCAAGGGGAGGACCATCGGCAGACAGAAGCAAGGGCCCCCCCTCGAAATAAGATACTAGGGCTACAGCCAACATGAAAAACTGTGTAGGGCAGGGGGAGGACCCAAAACCTATCAAAAGATACGAAATCCCACAAAGGGAAATGGGCACAAAAGACGATGAAATATGGGAGACCGGTCAGGCGGAAGTTGACAGCAGCATAATACTGTTCATTCCAGATTATAACTCAAGAGGGAGAGGAGATATCCTCAATGGAGGTAATATCTTACTCCTACTATCAACTATCAGTAGTCTGACTGATATCAGCACCAAAGACCTAGTGGCAGTGGAATTTATCCACAGTAACCTGCTGTCAAATCTTGAGGTCTCAAAAACAACATGGGCAAGGAATGAAACAGTGAAGAGAATTATGGAATCTGAGTCACATTTTCTATCCTGGGGGATATGCTTAAAAAGAATGGAAAAAACCGGGTACCCAGAACCACTACGTCAGGCACAAAAAGAGAGACAAGCCCAAGATCCAACAAGTAAGCTTCCTCCGGCAAAAACTGAAAGTGTCTTAAAGGGGGCCAGAAGCCTCTCAGTGTCCAGGATGACCCCACAGTCCAACAGGCAAGAGCAAGGCCTAATGGAACATACCGACTGGAATTGGATAGCATGGACAATTAACACAAGGGCCCCAAAGCCCTGACAAAATTCCCAACAAAATACAGCAACACAGCAACACCTAAGAGCATGTTCTTGGAACATAAACGGCTTAGGAAACAAAAGAGACAACGTTCAGCTACTTTCCTACCTCCAAACATTTGACATAATAGCCCTACAGGAGACCTGGCTAGAACAAGAACATCACATTCAAGGCTACAACACATACCATCTCCCAGCAATAAGAAATGCTAAATACGGCCATCCAAAGGGTGGTCTAACAATATACACTGCTATAAAGAGCTTCAACTAATCGAAGTACATACATGCGAAACAGACAGGCAATAACTGCACCCTCACAATAGAATTAGAAGTGAGGGGAAAAGACCCAAAACAAAAACTAAGGCTGATGAATGTATATCTACATCCCTGGGAGAAAAAAACAGGAATGAAGCTCCTGCTGGAAGAGATCTCAAAAACATTGATAGAGACAGAAAGTCCCAGCCTCCTAGTAACAGGGGACTTCAACATGTTCCTGGGATGGCCTCAAACAAGGGACACACCGCTAGAAGAACTGTTCCTCGCATGGGACATTCCACAACAAGCAATAAGCAAATGGGGCAATCAAAACCGGTTGGCAATGGCAAGCACTAAGGATCTAGAACACCTTAATCTGGCAGCATTAAACGGCCGCTTCACAAACGACAGCCCACCGTCTGCTACTTTTCACAATCTAACAGTCAGCTCCACCTTAGACTTTACATTTGTATCCCTGCAACTTTTCGCGAAAGTCACGGATGTCCGAATAGGCACAATGTCAATCAGCGACCACCAGCCCCAAGAATTCGGCCTCAATTTCCAGGGGGTTGTGCAATCTAGGTCGGCGACAAATTTGGGATGTTCACTGCTGGTGGCACAGAAAAGAATTAAATGCATCACGTCAAATCTGGAAGGCTTCACAACTGATGCAAAAAGCCGGTGGGAAAAGTGCATCATAAACAAGTCTGAGTACCTAAACGCATGGGAACAATTCACGAGGAGCCTGGGACAGGCTCATACAAGGAAACCTAAGATCCATCGTCAAAGCGGCAAAAATCAAGGAAAGAGAATCGATTCAACTGGCAACTGCGACAAGGAATCAAATCAAAACACCAAGATAAAGCCCCTTAAAAGTAAAATCAACAAACTACTGCGGAAACTACACTGTGATGGACCGGACACTGCAACCCAATTGGAACTGCAAAACTTAAAACAGAGCAAAAAGAGAACAATCTGGCAGGAAAAAAGGAAAGCAGAGGACGAGCTATGGGCGAGACTTTTACACGACGCCAAAGGATCCAACACAAGCGGAAGATTCTGGAAAACAGTCAACTCACTCGAGAACTCCAGGACTCCACACCATCGACTCCTATGTAACCGAGGAAGCCTGGGCCAACCATCTTGAGGCACACTTCAATAAAGTGCAACAACCTGCTACAACCAGTTGACCAGATAAGGAAAAAAAATGTCCAGCATGGACAACACAATTGGCCAGTAATTCATTTGACCCAACTAAAAAACAAATAATAAGCAGGATTGCGAAGGGGAAAGAGGAGGGGGCGCCAGGCCCCAACGGGATTCCCCCAATACTGTATAAACAAAACCCAGATTACTGGGCAGCGGCCCTAGTGCCACTCTTCAAACAGATATCAGACACAGCAACAATCCCAGCGTCATGGAAAGGCTCTATAATAGCACCAATACACAAGAAGGGCAATGTTAAGGACCCAAATAACTACAGACTAATAGCACTAATTGACAATGAAGCTAAATACTACGCCGGTCTCCTATTAGAGGATCTCTTGGATTGGACGGAAGAAAATGCAGTAATTCCTATTACCCAGACAGGATTCCGCAAACAAATGGGTACAACATCAAACATGTTAGCTCTCTCACTCCTCATTGACGCCACAAAAGCAGCAAATCTACCCCAGTACGTATGCTTCATCGATTTCACCTCAGGGTTTGACACCGTCAACAGAAACTTATTATGGTCAAAGCTGGAAAAAAGGAACATCCCATCAGGCCTTCTCACACAGCTGATCTTACTACACACGGACACATGGGTCCAAGTCAAGCTAGGGCCAGGTGACCTCCTCTCAAGGAAAATAATGACCACGAAAGGCCTAAAACAAGGCTGCGTCCTAGCGCCAACATTATTTAACATCTTTATGTCTGACCTTGCACAGCAGCTGGATGAAACTAACTCTCATGCTCCAAGCATAGGCGGTCTCACTCTTTCCAACTTAATGTATGCCGATGATATTGTCCTAATCAGTAGAACACCAATAGGGCTGCAACATCTGATCACCACCACGTATAAGTATTCATCAGACAACAGCTTAAGCATCAACCTATTAAAAACCAAAACAATGAGGATCAACGCAAAAACATCGTCAGCAGGATTTTACTGGCACATGGGAGGGACCACACTGGAAACAGTGGAGGAGTACAGGTACCTGGGGGTAATCCTTGACAGAAAGGGCTCATTCCACCAGCAAAAGGAAGCAATAAAACGGAGGGGTATTAGCGTAGGGATCGCGCTAAGGAGCCTCAAAACAAAAGCAGTTGGCCGAAGTTTCACCCCCCTGCTTCAAGTGCTTCAGGCAAAACTAACACCGGCCCTAACCTACGGTAGCGAATGCCTCTGAGGAAGGGACGCCCAGCAACTGAACAGCACAATCGCGAAGGCCATGAGAATAATTTTCAGCCTGCCCAACTACACCTCTCAGGCACAAATTAGGCTGGAATTTGGCCTGAGAAACCAAACATTTGAGCGAATGGATGCCTACGCCAAAAGATGGCACAAGATCCAGAGAGGAGAAGCCATAAGCCTAAATCACCATCTATGGAAAGAGATGGAAAGTAAGAGCAATAGTGCGGCTGCGATATATCTTAAGCACCCCATAAACTCCTTGTGCCTACAAGAAGCCTGGAAGATCGGTGGATCTCATAATACCTTTAAACAGTTAGTTAATAAATCAGTCAGGTCCATGTCGTTAATTGAGGATAAAGCAAGTCTAGCAACCCGGGCCCATGGCTGGACAGTTATCCAAAGCTATACAAGCAGCCTCTGCCAAAACTATTTAGGAGTTGGCTTCACCAAGCGCACAAAGGAGAAGTTCCTACGCCTACGGCTGGGCCAACTTCCCGTACAAAACCATCTCCCTCCATGGAAAAGGCCCCAAGAAACAATCAATTGCCGAGTATGTGGGAAGGCAAAAGAAGACATCCTGCACCTACTATGTACCTGCAAAGGACTGGACACAGAGCGCAGATACCATCTAAAACAGCACCTCAACAGGCTGGGTATAAGAACACGCCGGCAGGCGGTAAAGACCTGCTTTGATGGGACGAACACTCAGCTAGCAAGCCATGTTGTCAAATTCTTGGAGACAGCAGAAAAGAAACAAAAATGACAGAGGGCAGAAACAAGCTGACGCTAATTTATGAAGCGAAACCCAAACGGACATTGACAAGGGATCAATCACTCGATATGAGTATTGGACTGTCTCCCGAAGGCTAAATACCACACAATAAAGCAGCAGGGGATTGTTATGAACCAACAGACTCTGTAAAAGAAATCAAGCTCTTCTACGTTTGCAACATACACCACAGTTCTGTCTAATACCAAGGCGTAATATAAGTGCTTCACCTTATTTTTTCTACGCTCAGCCCGAAACAAGCACAAATTCCTGTATTAATTATTACTTTTTATACGAAGTCATTCTTATTTTATATTTTTATACACTAATTGTATTTAACTAATGGTTTTATTTGCTAACAATTGCAATGGTTTTAATTAACTGAGCAATAAAGATGATTATTATTATTATTCTACTAGATAGGTTATTTTTACTCAACAAACACAAGAGCTATAGTGCCAATTGTGTCAAAATTCTAGTAATACATGTCCTGGTATTCAAATAGATTGTTTTTAGATTATGTATGCCCTGAACACAAGGTCATGTTTATGTATTTGATTAATTCTTACATACAGCCAGTTTCAGTCTACTCATACCGTCAATGCTCTATTTTCCATGAATTTGAGTTGTATGGACAAAAGTGTGTAACTGACTATAATTTTACAAATAAAACATACCTAGACTGTGCTGCAGTCAAAGAGAGTGCCCATCAAACAGCTTTCAAGTAATTCATATTCTATACGACAAAGCAAAGAAATGACACATCCTATTTCTCTAATGATCTGAAGTTATATGGCGAAAGAGACATAATTGATGGATAGGGTCAAGAAATATATGGAAAGGCTGAGCTAGGCTAATCAGTAAAGCGCAAAGAGCAAAAGTTTTCATAACAAGAGAAAACAGAAAATATGAAATTCATCACATGTAAATTGATTTCCTGCATGTTCAATATGTATCGCCTAAAACCTGACAGGAGTTTAGTGTTCTGTGACTCAACAAGCTCAGCCCTAAAAAATGTATGCAATACTATGCAAAAAATTAGGTTGTCACTGTTTCAGAGACTGCAATGTAAGTACTTTCTAGATTATATTTGCAGTATGTCTAAAGAAAATATACAAAGAGATCTGGACTTTTATAGCTTTCCATTACCTCAAAGAAACAGTAGAATTTTGTCAAATATTGAACACTTAAATATTGTTACATTTGTTTTTACCAACAATATAAAAGAAATAAGCACAGTATGGCAAAACCCTTTTAGATAACATTGTGGAAAACTCAAGTGGTAGAACATTTTGAATCATACACTCCCAAACACTACCCACCACCCTTTCCTCCCAAAAAACAATTAAAATCAAAACAAACACTCAAGTCCATGCTCTTTCTTGTTTTGCAGATAAGTAAGGAACTGACAAAGGCTTTCAATACAAAAATCTGACCGGCTGTACAGCATTTCTTTCTTGAACCATTGCTCATATAAGTATGCTATTCTGTACAGTATATACAGCAGTACATTGTAAAATGGGTGTCGTCAAGATTCCCAGTCAACACAACATCTGACAACAAGTTCGTTAAAATCCAGACTCTGGGCTTATAAAAAGTGCAGAAAAGGCAAAAACGAGGAAAACAATTCCACCAATAATGGTCACAGTTTGTACAGAAATTTTTTGCACTATCATTCATACAGTAACCTAGGGCGACGCTCCAAGACCCCATGCCCCCCCGGTGAGTGCCACGTGTTGTTCAGTGGCACCGGAGTTTAACGCAGAAATTCGAAGCCCAGACCCACAAAGGGGACTCTTAGCTCAATGTTGCCGGCCCCTCCTTTGTGGTGAAGACGTTGCTTTTGTGACCTGTGAGGGATACTTGCTGCCCCCCCCCCCAGGAAAGAAGAAAGCCCGAGAAGTGTGCTATTTGAGCACAGAGTGGATACCCCGGGTGGGCGCCCACCCAGGAAGGCGGTAGCGTGACAGACGGGTGGGGGGGAGAGGAGAGGGCACACTATAGCGCGGCGAGACTGAGACAGTTGGCAGCATGGATAACATGGAGAGCAGAGGGGGAGCAGCTCCAAATAAGTGATCCCCACGGCAGCGCATGAGTCACGCAGTGGATATTCAGTGAGGGGGCCAAAGGCGAAACGGAGGAACAGTCTCCGGCGTGTATTAAAATAGAACTGGGGAGAGAGAAGATAAACGACGCGCGGTACGAGTACAAGTTCTGGACACAGTTGTCTGAGAAGTCTAGATCTGCAGTGGTGGAGGGGACCCACGGGGTTGGGGCTGATTATCTACGCCTGAGGCGGGTGCAAATGGCCTGGAGTATATGCTGGAGTGAGACTAGAACGACTGGACCAGTGGAGGCTTGGGCACACTAGTTGCCTGGTGGATTATTGGCGTGGCCGAAGTGGCTGAGGGCCCAGTGTTGTCCGAGTGGAGAATTAAAATGGCGACTAAACCCGAGGGTGAGAAACAACAGTCCAGGTCGTTACGTCCAAACCAAGAAGTTGGACCGGTGGCTCGCCTCTTGGGTCGGGGAGAATACAGGATGGGAGTGGAGAGTCTGTAGGCCCTGCATCAGAAACCACACTGCTGGATGTGATGGCCACCATAGACGGGGTTAAGACTTCACTTGGGCAGAAGATGGAGACACTGGACCACAATTTGGACACTGTGACCATTGAGGTCAACCTAATCCGAGCCGATCTCACCAAAACAAGTGAGAAAGTGAAGTCGTTGGATATCAAAACTGCGAGCCTGACAGATGATGTATCGCAGCTGCAGCAAGAGGTATGGAATCTTAAAGCCTCAAGTGACCTAATGTGCTGAAAGCTGGATGAATATGAAGGAAGGGCCCTGAGGAATAATGTACGCATCATTGGCATTCCGGAGAAAGCCGAGGGTCTGACCCGCGACCTCTTTGTGGAAGACATTATCCTCAATCATCTGAAGCCTTAAGGGTTGGGGAATTTCTTGACGGTAGAGCGGGCACACAGGGTCCCGGGGGGAAGACCGAGGCCTGGGGCCCCACCTCATCCAATGATTGCAAGGGTGCTTAATTTCAGGGACAGATACGCTATCCTGCAGACCTCCAGATCGGGGGCCCCCTGAAACACGAGAACTCCACCCTCACGTTCTTTCCAGATTTCACTCAGACGGTCCAGAGGCAGCGGCAGAGTTTCCTTGGCGTTAAGAGAAGACTCAGAGACAGAGGCTTGAAATATGCCATGATGTTTCCGGCCAAGTTGCGGGTTGAGGTTGAAGGAAAGGTCTGGTTCTTTGACAATCCTGAAATTGCTTCGGACTGGTTGGAGAGACTTCCCCCTCCAGGGGGAGCCCGAGGGCAGAGTGATGAGGACAGAGATGGCTCACAGAATCAGGAATGATGTGAACTGCCATAGTTCGTGATGTATATGCTTGAGGGGAGGGGTGCCACGCACAAGACTTTTCTATGGTTATGCTCCTCGAGAATGTGTGTTATAATAGGCGCAAGATATGATATCCTGAGGGCGGGGCGGGGATACGGGGTTCTGACATCCTCCTCAGGTCTACCTTTACATAGTTGATTAGTTAGAATATGGGGCGACAGGCACACTGCAAGTTGGGGGGTGGCTGAAGCCGCGAGCAGGGGTGCAGGGTGGGGGGAGGAGGGACGGGAAAGTTGTTGCATAGTTGTTGTTTTTTTCTTTTTGCATCAGGTGAAAATGTTGTAGCTATCGCTGTTGGGTAGGGTGGCTGCAGTGAAAATGTCCATCTTGCACACAATTCTATATGTCTTTCAGACGATCCCGGTCACACCCCCTCTACACTACATACACACGCTGCAGTCCGAGATCCACTGTTTTATCTGGGCCGGGAGGCGTCCAAGGCTCCGTCGTGACACCGCCTTTCGCCCTATGGAGGAGGGAGGTCTGGGGATTCCTCATCTTATGATGTACTATAAGGCTGCCCAGCTTCGCTATTTGGTAGAATGGAGCAGACCTCAATCCGAAAAGAGGTGGCTATTTCAGGATAGGGCCATGGCCCGCCTCCCTCTCTGGAAGGTCCCTTTATTAAAACCAACTGACCGCCCCTTGTACATGAGGAGATCTCCGATCACCCGCTCAGTGATGCGGGTGTGGGACTCGGTCGTGGTATGGCGGAACCTCACATCCTTTCCCTCGCCTCTTACTCCTCTCTTCGATAATGCAGATTTTCCACCAAGCACAGACGGGCAAGCCTTTTCCCAGTGGCGTGTATCGACCTGACGTTCGGCGGGCCATCTGTTTGACCTTCAGGGCTTCATTTCCTATTCGGACCTACCTGATTGGTACGATATCCAAGACCCCAAACGGTTTCAATATTTTCAGCTCCGTCATTGGCTGCTCCACCCAGATGTGCGCCCCAGGGTTAGCCGTAAACTTACAACCTTTGAGAAATGGCTCCCCTCCAAGCACTCCGATCGAAAAATGATCACTGAACTATACCCCCTGCTGCTTCCCCCTGCGCCGCAAGACAAGTCAGCGGGTCAGCACCGCTGGGAAGCGGAACTAGGCGTAGCCAATCACTAATGGAATGGCACCAGATTTATTTCAGGGCTCATCACACAGCACGGAATATTGGGAGTAGGGAAGCTGCGGTCAAAGTAGCCACATATTGGCACTTGACGCCGGCCCGATTGCACCAAATCAACCCCGACCGTAGCCCTGACTGCCGGAGGGGTTGTGGAGAACCAGGCACCCTGACACACATACTTTGGGAGTGTAGGGAGGTGCAGGGGTTTTGGGAGGAAGTTTTTAATGAGGTGGACACCTATTTTGAAACGGAGATTCCCCGCTTCCCCGCCTATACCCTCCTATGTTTGCCTAATGCACTTACTTTTCAACTTACATCTCTACTGAGGAGACAGATGGGGATAGCCCTAGGGGCAGCTGTACATCATCAAAACACACAAGATGATGGACGGAATGTTGCACAATGGCAAGACATTCACCCCCAGTCACACATCTGGGTTTAATCCATCGTTATTTTGCTCACCAAGCCACCCCAGTTCAGACATGGCCATATGCAAATCAGTCTTGACCCTGTGCCTCATGGGAACAGTCCAGTCCGAACTGCCAAGCCATGTCTTCCATGGACCGGACTCAAGCATCCTAGGACCGGTTTCTGGCTATCAGCCATCTTCAGCCAGGATAGCTTGACTCCAGTGGCGTAGTGAGCACGGGACCCACGTCTGGGCTTGTCTTGAATGTTTTGCCATTGTGCAACATTCCGTCCATCATCTTGTGTGTTTTGCTGTTCGCCCTATGTGGGAAGGGTATGCCTAGACGGGGGTCCCGTGCTCACTAAGCCACTGGAGTCAAGCTATCCTGGCTGAAGACGGCTGATAGCCAGAAACCGGTACTAGGATACTTGGTTCCTGTCCAGGGAAGACATGGCTTGGCAGTTCAGGCTGGACTGTTCCCTTGAGGCACAGGGTCTAGACTGATTTGCATATGGCCATGTCTGAACTGGGGTGGCTTGGTGAGCAAAATAACGATGGATTAAACCCAGATCTGGGACTGGGGGTGAATGTTTTACCATTGTGCAACATTCCGTCCATCATCTTGTGTGTTTTGCAGCTGTACATCATATCTTATCGCTCTGGGGCTCTAAAACCCGGCCCTCGCACACAGGATGGCTGCACATGTTGTGGTATATTATAGGCATGGAGCGCTTGCAAGCTACCTTCACGGCCTCAACAGCGTCTTTCCACAAGGTGTGGCGACCACTCATCTCGCTGCTGGCGCAGGTATTTAATGAAGTGACTTGCCCCAAATATCTGCGGCTCCTCAGGCTCACAGAAGCTCCGGCGCCTGCGGAAGGATCTCAGGAGATGTAAGCTGCTGTTCCCACAAGGCGCATGACACACCGGTTCTGGGTTTCAGGGTGGGGTGGGAGGGAGTTGGGTCTGGGTGGGGTAGTTGGGAAGGTTGTTTGGGCGGGTGCGGGTCGGGAGACAACGAGTTTCTAGTTTGCTACAGCACCATTGGCATTACACGACCGGGGCAGGTATCTCATTCCTATCCCGGGAACTTGCTGATGGGATATCGAATGCACCTGCTGGAGTTGGAGGTGTGGTTTGTGCGTATGTCGGTTGGCTCTGAGGGGGCTCCAGGGGTCTTTCCCTGACTAATGCACCTTTGTTTATTTTCATCCACAAAATCCATAAATTAAAGATATTTAAAAAAAAAATGTTGTAGCTAGAGAATTGTTGTGTGGGTTAGATGTCGCAAGTAAATCGGGAATCGGGGATGAAGGTGCTAAGCTGGAATGTGAATGGTCTGGGTGATAGGATTAAGAGAGGGATGGTAACTCAGCTTATTAGAAGACACACCCCAGATGTGGCATTATTGCAGGAGACGCACCTTGTGGGCAATCGCTGCCTGGCCCTCCATAAAGGGGGTTATAAGTTGGTGGCGCATACCGGGTTTACAACAGGGTCCAGGGGGGTGGGAATTCTGGTGAAAAATTATTTTCCTATGGTAGTACAGGCTACGTGGTTGGATCAGAGGGGTAGGTATGTTGGTGTTTCGGGGCAATTGTGGGGGAGGACGGTCACCTTTTTGTCAATATATGTACCGCCTGGTCTTCAGTCTGATACTTTTCGAGACCTGAGTACTGTGTTTCTTACTTTGCCCCTGGACCTTTTGGTGTTGGGGGGTGATTTTTATGCGGTGCTTGACGGAGAGGCCGACAGAAACACGCCGCGTGTACTTCAACCATCGCAGAGATGGGTCTCAAACTTTTTTGAGACATTGGGACTGGTAGATAGTTGGCGAGTACGTAACCCGACGAGGACACACTTTACCCACATATCAGCTGCGCACAATAGTTTGTCCAGGTTGGATTACATATTGCTACCGGCAGCTATGGCAGCCACTGTTCAAGAGGCATGGTATCTTGGTAGAGGTATATCTGATCATGCTCCACTGTGGTTGCAGCTCGCATTCGGACAGACGGCGGATGGCAAAGTAGCTCCTAATAGTGCATGGCAACTTAAAGATCCGGCCACTAAGAAGGAGGTTATTCAGATGTCAGACTGCTATTTTCGGGAGAATGTGGGAACTGTTGACTCAGCGTAGACCCTTTGGGAAGCATACAAAGTAGTAGCGAGAGGGGAGGTCCTATCTTTGGTAGCGGAGAAGAGGAAACGTCAGGCTGAGGTGACCAAGATGGAGGCAGAAGTGGTAAGATTAGAAGAGAGGGTGGACCTCCACCTTTTGAAGTTAAGACAGGATGGATACAAATGCTTAGCTAGAGATAGAGCGATAGCTCTAAACTACGCCATACAGAGCCGAATATATGAGCATGGAGACAAAGCCGGCAAATTGATTGCGTGGCTTGAACATGAGGAATGGGCGTCTAGGCTGGTGCCTGAGATAGAGGGAACAGATTCAGATACAGTTACGGACCCTCAGGCGGTGGCTGACACATTTTCCGAGTATTACAAGGGTGTATATACCACTGTTAGAGAGTTCACAAAGGCTGAGATGATTAACGATATTGTCATGCCGGGGTTATCTGAAGAGGATAAGAACTACTTAGACTCCCCCTTCACAGACGATGAAGTGGTGCAGGTAATTAGAGGGATAAAGTACGGTAAGGCGACTGGTCCCAATGGGATACCGATAGAGTTGTATAAGTTTAATGCTCAGAAGTTCGCCCCGTATATCTGAGTCATGTTCCTGGAGAGTAAAGAGAAGGGTCAGCTCCCATACGACCAGCATGTGGCGAATATAGTGGTTATTCATAAAGCAGGTAAACCCAGGACACAATGCTCTTCATATAGGCCCATTTCACTTCTTAATGCAGAGCCCAAAATCTTGGCAAAACTGCTTGCTACAAGATTGGTCAAGTTAGTCACAACTCTGATACACCCCGATCAGTCTGGCTTCATGCCCCGCCGTAACACGGCTCTGAACTTGCGAAGGCTGCATGGGATTCTTGGGGGTTCCTCGAAGATACAGGAACCGGGGTCCTGGTGTCTTTGGACGCCGCTATGCTATTTGATTGGGTTGAATGGAATTATTTGTTTGCGGTTCTGGCGAAGCTGAGTTTAGGAGGGGAGTTTATTGGGTGGGTGAGACTATTATACGCTAATCCTCTGGCCAGAGTGGTAGTTAATAACTGTAGATCGAATGATTTTTCACTGGAGAGGAGCACGAGACAGGGATGCCCGCTGTCCCCGCTACTCTTCGCACTGGCACTAGAGCCGCTGGCGGCATGGGTCAGGTGGGATCGGTCGATACGGGGCTTGCGGTGGACACCAGACTGGGAGGATAGAATTTCATTGTACACCGATGATATTCTGCTCTATCTTTCCAATCCCAGAGCGTTTTTGATTAGTTTCCTGGATGTGCTTGCCATATTTGGTAGATACTCCGGATTTGCTATAAATTGGTAGAAGTCGGTGCTTTTTGTTATTGCGGGCGAGCCGCCAGTAATCCCGCAGTCGTGCCTGATTCAGATTGAACCAGTAGGATTTAAATATCTGGGTATCTATATAACACTTGACCCAAAGTTGAGGTATACCAATAACTTGCCCCCCCCCTTGCGCCGGTTTAAGAAAGATGTGGAGCGCTGGAGAGCTCTTCCGCTGTCATTGCTTGGCAGGACGGCGCTGTTTAAGATGATGGCCCTACCTCGATTCCTGTATGCACTATAGAATTCAATGGACCCAGTGCCTGTCTCCTATTTTAAAGAAATCAGGCGCTTCAGAGGCAGTTTTTTTGGGACGGTGGACCCCGAATAGCGTTCGTCAAACTAACTCTCCCGTGGTATGATGGGGGAATTGGACTCCCGGATTTACGAAAGTATTACTGGGCGTTGCAATTAGCAGCTGTGAATCATGTCGTCTATGGACCCCCCGGGGACCCAGGATACGCCATGGACCGCGGGCTAGCGCCGGGTGGAGATATTAATAGAGCTTTGTATGCTAAGCCAGGGCGATTTGTGTTATCGGGCCCAACTGCGCATGCAGTACAGGTGTGGCACGCTGCTAATAGATATTTAGGATGGGAGGGAAGATTGACATTGGTGACCCCCCTGTTTAATTCGGAGAGACTCTGGAGTTTGTGGAAGTCCAAGGGGTTCGATAAGTGGGATCTTATAGGGATTACCCAGATAAAGGATGCTTGGGGAGGAGACAAGATACATACATTCGACTTTCTTAAGCAGCAGTATAGTTTGCACGACAATGAGCACTATCAATATCGACAGGTGAGGCATGCTCTCCTCACTCATGTACCCAGGGGTGCCACGCTTCTGGAAGCCTCTCCTCTTGAAGATCGAGTACTTGATGGGCACATTCCCGAGAAGACTATCTCTTTAATATATAGGAAGTTAGTTAACAATATGGAGGATCCGCTGGGACGTATTAGAGTGCAGTGGAGTGCGGACGGGTTGGAATTAGACAACGAGGATTGGGTAGAGGCAGTTTCCTCCCCGATGGTAGTGGCGATTCAGATGAGACTTCGACTGGTGCAGCTAAAGATTTTACATAGATCAAATATTACCGGACTCCGACTGGTGTGAATGGGGCGAGCGGGGAGTGGAGAGTGCAGAAGGGAGTGTAGAGAGCCTGGCACTTTCATGCATATTCTTTGGCATTGCTTGGCAGTTCAGGTGTTCTGGACGAAAGTACACGAGATGAAAGAGGCATTGGGGAAGATATACGGCCGGAGGCTCGGAGGTGTCTATTGAATGTGTGGGAACCCACGGATCTGAATGTGTACCAGAGGCAATGGGTGACACTAGCGTATATGGTGGCTAAGCGAAATATAGCTCAGCTTTGGGGTGCAAGCCAGCCGCCTCGAGTCTCCAGATGGACCGAAGACTTAGACTGGTGCATGTTTAGGGAGAAGTCTGTGTATGTAGCCAGGGGGTGTCCGGGGAAATGGGGGAAGGTCTGGGGGGCATGGAACAGCCATCGTGGAGAGATTTGTGAAACACCGGCACCACAAGCGGAATCGGAAGCGCTAGAATCCCTGTGATCCTATGAAAACAAGTATAGGTGTAAGTGATTCTGTATATGCAATATGTGGACCTATACGTTAAGAGAACTGTAGTTCACCTGATGCTCTTTTTGTTTTGTACTTTCTTTTTTTTAATTTGTTAATAAAAAGAGTTTTAAAAAAAAGTCTTGTTCGCACTATATAAAACAAAAAAACAACAAAAAAAATTAACTTAAAAAAATGCATGCTTGGGCCTTACCTGGGCTGGTGAACTGCCGACTCCTGAGTTCACTTTAATCCTCCAAGTCCGGACAGCAACCTGCTTCCATTAAATGGCTTCCTTCCAGTAAGCATGAGTGCAGACTCATGCGAGGGAAGCAGTCTGAGGTAGAGTCTGCGCAGACTCAATTCCTCAGCTTCCAGCCTGCCACACCCTTTTCCCAACTTGTCACAGGGTAGGTCCCACCACGCCCTGTGATGAGTTGGGAAAGGGTGGGGTGCAATCTCTCCACTCTAAAGCTGGGGTAGATAGTTAGCGATACCGGGCTTGGTTTTAAAATGCCCGGGGCTAACTTTGCCTCCACGCCATCGGGGGTGGAGACTGGGCTCTAAAGCTATGTCTTTGCCAAGCTGATGACATTACAGCCTTAAGGCTGTGAGGTTGTCAGCCTGGCAAACACTTAGGCTTCTTTGGGCCCGCCCGGGGAGCATACAATGAGAGTCAGTCACGTCACGTGACCTGCATCCAGACTCTACAACGGCCACTATCACTGCAGCAGTATCTGTGAGTGGGGCAGACAGTGCCCTGTGTTCACCAATGGCAGTGTGTATAATATTTAGAAGACTACAAAAAACTGTTTTTTTAAAAAATAAATAAAATATGAGCAACAAGCACTTTTGATGAATGTAACGGGCGGAGCCCCGACGCCCTTGGGGAGAAACCGCCACTCGCGATGACACCCATCTCTGCATGGAAATCTCCTCACTAGATAATCTACATCAATTAAATACTACCCGCAAAGAAGTCCAACATTGGCTAGCTCACAACCACTTTAAACTCAACCAAGATAAGACAGAAATCCTGCTCATATCAAAGAAGGATCTAACAACAACACAATTGCCACTACTGATACTTACTACTCTAGTTCCTTCACCCAATCACACGTGACAATCGTATTGACTGAAAAAAACAAATTTTTATTTTTTGTTTGGTAAAAAGTTTTTAAATTCAATGTCATCAAAACTTTGTCAGTTCATGTAAATATTTCAATGAAAAATTGAACGATTTTACCTAGACCACATAACATTCCACACATTAATCTTAAATCACATATATGATACAACACTAGACATTACATTTGACAAAAAGGAGAAGAAAAAACGTAATACATGAGCAAGCTCAGGTACCAAACTTTCGTAACACATGGAGGAATGACACACACAGGAGGAGGTTGGAAAATTATTTTAAAACCAATCTTTAAGTTTTGGAAAAACACAACCCCATTCAGGGCACAGGCCAAGCCGTATGATATTCAGGTAACCACAATAATACTATCCATGAAGATTCAGACACTTTTATCACAAAAGAACATGAGAGAAGGTTAGCCTAATATTCAATTTTCTAATTCACTTGTTTGGACAGAGAAAAAATGTCAACGCGTTTCCAACCCATATTAAACCTTGGGCGTGGCTCTCCTCAAGTCTTGGAATACAAGAGAGCTAGAACAAAACAAAAGAAAAAGGTGCTTGTGTTACTATTTATACCTTCATTTAACTAAACACTCCATTCCTATTTCTTCTACTTCTGATTTACCTTGTGTGAAGTATCTTGCACAACGATGTCTGTGCAATTTTTACTTGAGGTGATTACTATGGAACAGTAGAAAAAGGAGAAAATAGAAGAAAAGAACAGGGGGAGGACTGTGTTAGTATTATTCAAATTAAAAATACTCATATTAAGAGAGTTTTTGGTGTTTTGGAGCACTTACTATTGCCATATTTCAAAGTGTGAAACGAAGGCTCGCAAGGAATGTCTTCACTGGTGGAGACGGTGCTTTTATTCTCGTAAATTGATCTTAGAAATGGGAAAAAGAAGAAAATCAAACAAAGAAGACAATGCTTGCCCAGAGCCATAATGTCTCTTTAAAACACGAAACGAAAGAGCTGTGTCTTTATACCTTTTCAAAGTAATTTGTGTTGTGGGCTCTTGTAAGCCCGTTTGGTGAAGTTTTTTTTTTTTTAAAGTTTTTTTATTGAGCAGAGCATCAAGGGCAATAAATAACATATAAACACATATTAACCTTCATTGGTTAACTTCATCTTTCCAACTTGCAGAAAATGGCGCAGTAAAACTATTTCTATTTTCTTTTAAAACACGGCTATCAGAAATCCCAGAAGCAGAGTAATTACATCTTCTATATTACCAAAGTGCAAAAGTGCATAAGTGCAAGGGAAAAGTGCAAATGCTAGTGCAAAACATGCAAAATAATCACAGTATTTAAGTGCTAAAGTGCTTTACAGCATATACTTCTAATTCCGCCAGATATTTTAAACATAAAGGACCGTCAATTCAATTCTGAATTCCAAATAGTACTATCCCTCTATTGGGTTTTCCACCTTGCTTAGGAACTTCCAGTTTTTTTCAAATTTTCTGTAGGCTCCAACCCGCTTTGCGTAAGCTTCGTCAAAAGCCTGCGTCCTTTTCATTTTATTCAGCCATTTGTCATGAGTGGGAACCTCCCAAGACCTCCAATTTTTTAAAATTAAGGAGCGGGCCACTGAGCAAATAATAGAAAGGAAAGTTGCTTTGGCTTCCGTTAAAAATGTTCTATTTTTGCCCACTTCACACAGGGCAGCCTCGGCCTCCGGTGATAGCCTCTTTTCAAATGCCCAATTCAGGACCGAAAAAATTGCCTCCTAAAAAAGCCCCAACCTAGGACACGAAAAGAAAATATGGAGCCTGCCCCCTTCTCCTTCCTCCTGACATAGAAAACACCTATCTTCGGCATCCGGATATTTTTTCTTAAGTGCATTCGGGGTAAGGTAGGCCAACCACCGGGATAGAAAAGCCATCCTTTTATAATTGGCTGCTCTCAGAGACTTACTTCCGCGAAGGCATAGGGTTTCCAATTACGGGATGGAAAAAGTACATTGCCTTTCATGGGCCACCTTTTCCAGATGGTTCTCAATCAATAGAAGTTGGCCCTGATCTCGCAATAAACTTTACCAAGCCCGCAACCTTCCCAGTGTTTCAAGTGACCTGTTTTAATTTGGAGGCCGAGGCTCTTGCATTCTTGTAATTTTAAATACTTAAACCCCGGAGCCTGGAGTCTTAAAGAATAGTCCTTAAGTGTCTTATACCTTGTTCTTTTCGGCAATTTGCAGGTTTTTAAGAATAATAAGATCTGAGAGCCGGATTCCTGTACCATTTTGTCAACAAAAAAGTTATCTCTAATGCCATTTGAGCCCATTAAACCCGCCAATAGGTCCAAGAAAGCACCATTGTAGTACGTTTTTAGAAGGGGTAAAGCCAGACCTCCTTGTTCGATCGTTAATTGAAGTGATGTAAGTTTCAACCTTGTTTTTTTCCCCCCAAACAAACTGTCTGATCAGAGTTTCCATTTCTTTGAAAAAACACATATTAATTTTAATAGGTACGTTAATAAATAGAAAAGTGAGTAGCAGCAGTACGGACATCTTAATAAGAGATACCCGTCCCACTAAGGTTAGGGGAAGTAAAAGCCACTGATCCAATAATCTCCATATTCTTTCTAGTGTTCTTACATAATTCATATCATATAACTGTTGATATTGGTTAGACACAAATATCCCCAAATATCTAATTGGATCTCACCTTGCAGCTTGCGCCCTGAGACAGGTGAAGTTGTCATTTAAACCTAAAGGGAAACAAAGTAGAAAACACTCAACTATGACAGCGGTTCCGGACCCGGATTCTTATTTGAAAAAAAGGTTGGGGCGGGAGGATCTTTGATGTCCACATACCTATAGTCAGTAGTTTTCATGAAGCAGTTTATTCAGGGAGTGCCGCCCACGTCTCTTACCAAACGTGGTGTGACCGCTTCCTGGTTTGGTTGAGGCGGCCTGTTTATGAACGCAACAGCAATGACGCGTGATCGCGTCCGGTTGTTTTGTCAGCGTCCGAAAACCTTTTTTTTCCTTAAAGGTTGAGTTTAAGGGCAATATGATAACAAAGTCATAATTACGTCAATAAAGTGAGGGGTCTTTAAAGTCCACATACCTGCAGTAAGCAGTCTTAGAAAAGCTGTTTGTTCTAATAACACCGCCCGTGTCTCCTATCAGCGTGATGTATCTACTTCCTGGTTTAGTCGAAGTGGCTTGCTTATGACAGTCACGGTATGCTTGTGCAATGGTGACACGTGATCACGCTTTGTTTTTATCGTTGGTGTCCAAAACTTTATTGTTTTTTTTAGAGATTGCATTTAAAAGGGAAATTCAAAAATACATCAATAACCCAAAAATGATTGATCTCTATGACTCTAGGGTTTCAAGGAAGCTTATGGTGCACCATTAACTATGGGTGAAACATAAATTGTAGATTTCAGATAACTCGTTTAAAGCATCTGCGGCAGTGTTGAATTTTACAATCAACATCGCTTCTCTTTGCATCAAAGCTCTCTCCTTGGCTCCACCTCGCGGATCTTTTTTGATTTTAGATAAGACAGTCTACTTCAACTCATTTACAGTGTGCTTGTTCATTGTCCAATGATTAACCAGCGGTGCATTAGCTGTTCATATCAAAGACAGAGCAGACCCCCCAGATCCAAGAATGGATAAACTCCATAGATGCCCTCTACTATACCTTAACACCAGACAACACATCAAATCTCTAGGTATCACACTGGATTCCAAACTGTTCATGAAGGCCCATATAAGAAATAGGTCAAAGAGTGCCTTCTACAACCTGAAACTTCTGAAAAAAATCAAACCCTATCTACTGCAGAATGATCTCAAATCTACCACACATGCACTGGTGCTTTCTAGATTGGACTACAGAAATGCCATGCTCCCAGGCACAGCCAAATTCCACCTGTCACCCTTCAGAACCACTCTCAATGCAGCAGCCAGAATGGTCACAGGAATCACAAAATATGAACACATCTCTCCAGCCCTGAAAGAACTGAAGTGGCTCCTGATTGAAGCCCATTGCAACTTCAGAACTGCTTGTCTTACCTACAAAGCCGTTCACACTGGAAAACCAACTTAACTCACCTCTAAACTCAAAAAGGCAGGACAGACAAGAAACCTCAGAAGCTCTAACATCCTACTCCTCATCCCGCCCAAAACCCACAAACCAAAAACTCAGGTACACTCCTTCTCGAGCAACACCCCTAAAATTTGGAACTCTACTCCAATCCATATCAGGACGAACCCCTCCTTCCTGAGCTTTACAAGACAACTAAAGGATCTCCTCCTCAACCGCCACCTCAAATAGCTGAACATTGATCTACTAGCGAAACAGCTTCTGCACCCTCAGCTCTCCTGATACCCACTCTGGGTTATTTCCCCGCCCACATGCCCAATCACTGATGTGAGTCGATTTAACAAGTTATTCTGATTACAATCGTTATGCTGATGTTAACATGTACGGATGTGAAGTGCTCTGATACCCTCGGGACTTGCCAACGCTATATAAAACTCGTAGATTAAATAAATTTGTGCGTACCCAGGCTGGAAAGACTCTACAAATGGTGACAAGATAGGGGATAAGTAACATGAAGAACGATTGTGCTCTTCCAGAGAGTTTGCCGTGGTCCAATCAAGCTGCTTGTGCTTGCTGCGTGTCATTGTCGAAGAACGGAATTGGCACTTCATCACGTAGAGTCAAAGCACAACTTCTGCCGCAGTACAGCAAGTGAAGACAATGGAAACGGTGCAAAGAATTTACACGTTGATGATCGAGAACCTGCTGGTCAAGCCATATATAAAGGTACTGCGCTGCCATGCAAGATAAAATTATACATTATACAGAGTATTAATGCTGCAAACAGAAACGCTGCAAGATGGAGATAAGCCAGGTGTTACCATATGCAAATTGACATTTAGCCAAAAAGAAATAAATGACTTACTAAATGCCCTGAAGAAAGTCATCATACTTTTTTACTCAGTGAAGTTGGCTCAAAGAGAAGTGTTCAGGGTTGTCCTTATGGAGCTGTCCATATCTGGAGCAATTCATTCACAAAGTTGCCAAGTGGGGCTTAAAACAATTTCACGGGTCATCGGAAAATAAGGAGCCAAGAACAACTCTCGGATATTCAAATTTTTCAGATGACTGGCAAGAAAGTCCAGTTTCCAGCTCTCATTAAAAATGAGACAGAGGCCAGCACATCGCAAGGTCGCACAGATGAGTTGCAAGAACCAAGTCACAAGAATCCACCCGCCGTGTCATAAGTTTCACTCTGATCTACAACACTGCTGCATTACTGTAATCACCACCACCTTTTGATACAGCCAAAAAGCTAAATATTTCTAACAGATTGTCTGCATGGATAGAGACATTTAATGATTTAATTGATGCACTTGAAGAGACTGATAAAAAAAGATTATCAAGTATCTCAAAAATCTTGCTGGTGATGGTGTGAAAGAATTCATAAAGAAAATGCCCCGTACTGATGAAGAAATTACATACTGTCAGATTAAAGGAACACTGAACCTCAAATTCAATCCAGTACAAAGCATTGATTGCGAAAAATACATTTTCAATCAAGAACACCAAAAAGTTGGTGAAACCATTGATGCATTTGTGGAGAGACTTGATACACTCATCAAACACTGTAAGTTCAATTAAAGTAATGAAGAGGAAGCTATGCAACTTAGAGTTATTGATGGATGCTTGTCAGATTCATTCAGACGAAGAATGCTGAGAGAAACTCTTAGTCTGGAGTGAGTGTTGATGGCTGCCAGAACTGAGGAGCATGCTGAGAGATAAGCTGCTGACATTGAGGTGCCTAGAGTGAATCAGTTATGATTATAAAAAGTAAGCAAAAGCAAAAGACTGAAGGACACAAAGTGCTGTCTAGATGTAAAAATAAGTTATGTTTTACATGTGGATTTTCATTTCCACATGAAGGTAAATGTCTTGCAATTGGACAGATATGTTAAGAAAGTGAGGAAGAGAAACATTTTGTGACCGTATGTAAAGCGAAGGACAAAGCAAGTGCGTGACAGAGCGAAGACAAAATGGCCACTAGAATTGTCCTGGAGGCAAAGTTCGATGCATCCCAACAAGGTAAGCCGCGACATAAATTGAGGCAAATTGATACGGAACAAAGTCGATTGTCATCTAAATCAACACTAAACAGTTTGTCCGCTTTAATATCAAGTGAAAGTGAGGAAGAAGGTTGCCCCATGTCGATGTTTACCTCAGAGAAATGTGCACATGTCGGTTTGGCTGCATGTGAGGAAAAATGTCAGTCAGAGAAAAAACAGCATACTCAAGCACCAAAGTCATGCAAACATTATCTGAAAATTACATTGAAAATAAATGATTGCTCAATACCTTTCATCATCAACAGTGGTGCATCGATAAACATAATGCCTGAAGAGAAATACAATGAATTGTCTCCATTGCCTCAACTTACATCATCAAAAACCAAAGTCAAGGTTTATTTATAGTGACACTGAAACACAAGAAAACAAAGGTGCAAACACCCATCCATGAGCTTCAGGGTACAGCGGCAAGTGCCTGTCTGCTCAGTTTCAGTACAGCTACTGATATGGGACTGATATCTGTGAATTACAGTTTGAATGCTCACCACAAAATAGTAAGTCAATTTCCTTCAATTTTTCATGGTTTGGGAAAGCTTAAAACTATGAAAGTAAAGTTACACATTAATGACAATGTCCATCCTGCTGCTCAGAGACATAGACAAGTAGCTTTCAATTATAAGAAACCGTTAAAAAAGAACTTGTATTGTTACTTAAGCATGACATTATTGAGCCTTCAACTGGTCTGATAACATCGTTTTCTCCCATAGTGGTACTGCCCAAAAAGGACACTGAATAAGCTGTATGCATATGCATTGATATGTACCAAGCAAACAAGGCAATAAAACCAGAATAACATCCAGTTCCACAAATTGCTGACATGATAATACAATTAAATGGTGCAATGGCTTTCTTTCACCTTGATTTAAATAAAAGTTTTCATCAGCTGGAACTCAAAGAAGATTGCAGGTATATTACAACCTTTTCTACACGTGTCAGTCTGTTTCGATATAAAAGACTCACAGCTAGATGCATCATTTTTGCATTTGGGATGCATCATCCCAAATGCAAAAATCGCAAATTTAGAAATCGCTAAATTGCGATTATTTGCATTTAAGGAATCTCAAATTGAGATTCCGTAAATGCAATGCATGAAAGTTTTAAAAATAGCGAATTCGCTAATAGGGCACGCAAATTACCATGAAGTACAACTTCATGGTAATTTGCAAAAACTTTGAAAAATGCACTAAAGTGCATTTTTCAAAGTTTCATGTTGCGCACACACATGCCCTAAGGGCATGTGTGCGCGGAACATATGTGCACAGATCAATTTCAGGGGTGCAATAGGGTGTTCTTTGGACACCCCTGCACCCTTGAAATCGCAATCTCAATTTGCGAATCGCTAATTGCGATTCGCAAATTGAGATTGTCTTCCAATTCATTCCTATGGCCTCTAGGCCCATAGGAATGAATGGGGAGGTATTCCTTAATTGCGACTCGCAATTTGCGAGTCGCAATTAAGGAATTCTAAGAAATCGCTATTTTTTTAGTGATTTCTTGATGCATTCCATTTTGCTATTCCTTAATAGCGAATCGGTATTTTTCGCTATCAAGGAATCGCAAAATGGGTTGTTGATGCATCTGGGGGTCAGTTTGGTGTGTAATTGGGTGCCAAACTTTTCGAAGATGTCATTCGACATGTTATACAGCTGATTATGAATGCATTCAACAACAGCAATGACATATTGATTTTCAAAGCTACACAGAAGGAGCATCATAAAGCTCTCACCCAAGTATGTCACTTTCTGACTGATACGGGTCTGACTTTGAATGCAGACAAGTGTGAGTTCAACGCGACTAAGTTAAAATTCTTTGGCATATCTTTTCTGATGGGGGTATGACACCTGATCCTTCTAAAGTACAAGTGCTGTCAAATGCTGATGCCCCACAAGATGTTTCTATTTGTTCATTTCTTGACATTGCCAGTTACTGTTCAAAATACATATGAGACTTTGCTACCATAAGTCTCCCTTACCTTAGTTAATGAAGAATTCTTTTCATTCAAGTGGTCACAGGAATGTGAGAGAAGTTTCAAGAAAATCAAACAAGCCATGGACACTGCTACTGACTTGGCCTATTTCAATACCAAGCTTCATATAGAGGTTGTTGTTGACACTAGCCCAGTCGGGTTAGGCGATATCCTGGCACAGCACAGCGGGCACTCCTATTGCTCTGTGGCATATTGTGGCATATGCAGTGGCGGCTCCTCCAAGCGTCACCCCACTGCTTTTTAGCAGTGAAATTAAGGGAAAATACAATTATAATGACTTGTGTTATTATTATTCTATTTTTTCTACTTCTACAGCTTTGCGTGAGGGGTCTGGGGCAGGGGAGTAGTGGTAGCACCCTCCTAACTGCATAATGACTGATTAATCGTCCCTCTCGGGCTGGCTAAACTGTCTTACGCACTTCGTATGTTCTCCTTGCAGACTACATTACAGTCTACATGGAGAACATGATCAGGCTCCTAGTCAGCATCTGAGCATCGAAAGACGGCGCTCAGACCAATCCCAACGTGGCTGAGGCAGCGTTGTGATTGGCTGACTGGGAGCCTGGGTGTGCTTACTGTTCAGGCCAGCGACGGAGGACTATGGAGGAGGGCGAGGAAGTGGGAAAACGGTACATTTTTAATTTTATTTTTTAATACTTGCTTCCCAGTGTCGTCCCCCTCCCGCTTCTGCTCCACCTCCCTACCTCTGATCCATGCTGGCCGCCGCAGTGCATTTGCCAGTGGAAGTTTGTTCCAAACAGAACATGCTTACTGTCAACCTAAGATAGAAAGCTTGGCCGCAGTATGGATTTGTGAACATTTCCATGTAATCCTGTATGTAAAACCATTTACACCGGTAATTGATCATCAAGCTTTATTGACTATCTTTGCCAATCCAAAAGCCAAGATGCTTTCTATCTTCGAACGGTGGGGATATCGATTACAAGAGTACAATTATATTATTGTACCTCGTCCAGGGAAGTATCAAAACCCTGCTGACTACTTTTCCAGAGTGCCTATACAAGGTCAAGGTACTCTATCCAAGCCGGTTGAAGCCCACATTAAGGCCAGCTTACTTGCTGAGTGTTTTATGAGTACGCTTTCAAATTCCACCCTATGATCCTATCGTTCAACACCTCACGCAACCACAGGCGAACGTTCGGTGACTTTGATGTTTAGGAGAGCAAGGACAACCAAGTTACCTCAATGGACCAACAAAAGAGAAGGAGGTGAGAATACAACTCAAATGAAAGACTTGGTTAATAAGGAAAAGACAAAAGCCTTTGCTGATAAGAGGCGATATGCAAAGAACATTGAGTTTAAGACAGTACATCTAGTGATCGCTCGCCAACTGCAAAGGAGAAAATCGGATGCTCCATATGAAGCTTCACTTTACCACGTTGTGTACACCAAAGGACATATGGTGACTGCCCAGCGTCCTGGGAAGTCTATTACCAGAGATTCTAACTTTCGGCATTTGATTGATCGGTCTTCAGATTGCTTCTAGTAACCAGATCAGGTCGAATAATTAAAGCGCTAAGAAGGTTGATTGAAGAAATGTGATTGTATACATATATATATATACTAGCAGCCCGTCCCGACCTTGTCCGGGTGCAACAAGCTTCCCCGACCCCCGCCCGCCCCGACATTGTGCAGCAGCCCGGGCCTCCGCCCGGCCTGGCACCCGCCTGCCCCGACCCCCGCCTTTCCCGACCCCCGCCTGCCCCGACCCCCGCCTGCCCCAACATGGGTCCCCTTACCTGAGCCGCCGCTCCTCCCGCCTGTCCGCTGCTCGCACCGCCGCTGGCCTGTCCGCTGCTCCTCACGTCACCGCTCCTCCAGCCCGGGCCCCCGTCCGGCCTGTCCCCCGCCTGCCCCGACCTCTGCTGCCCCGACATGGGTCCCCTTACCTGAGCCGCCGCTCCTCCCGCCTCTCCGCTGCTCGCACCGCCGCAGGCCTGTCCGCTGCTCCTCACGTCACCGCTCCTTCCCCGCGCCATGTCCGCCACTCCTCGTCGCGCTCCTGGACGCCGCTCCTCCCCGCGCTCCTGACGTGAGCATGCACGTCGCGGCCGGCGCTGCTTCGGAGGGACTACTTTTTTTTTTTTACTTAAAATTTTTAAAATAAAGTTTAACATTTTTTTATATAGCCTATAACCATCTACACACCCTGACGATTCCAACGGTGTATCGGGTGTGTGGATTGGCGCTGTGGTTCCCGTGTTTACCCGCCTCAAAGGCTGAAAGTTCTTCCTTTATTATAGTAGTATAGATGTATGTATATATATATATATATATATATATATACATATATATATATATATATATATATATATATATATATATATATATTTACACGATCTTCAAACCTCCACATGCAGCGGCGAAAGAAGAGACGGACCCCACGTTATCCGGGCAAGATGTTATTTATTCCAAATGCCTTTCAAAAATGCAACGCTTCGAGTACTAGCATACTCTTGTTCACACACCACATTTGAAATCGGAAACTTCTTTTATCTATGCAGTTCTGACCCGCCCTATCGGGCCACACCTACCACACGTGGGTCACATGGTTCTACCTGCTGCTAGATTCAAGCAATTTAAAGTTGCAGTACATAAATTAGCTATGTCTTTGATATATTATTTCATTAACAAAGAACCAAACAATTTGTTTAAAAATGCTTAATGACAGATTTGTCACGGTCACTGACACTCCATGTTAATTACTGTATAAATACATAAAAGAAGCATATGAATGTCATATAACTGCATGAATGCAGTGATGTTGCTATGCATCAACACTTGAATGGAGTGATATACATGTCAGTAAATATAAGCATAACAAGAATGTTTTAAAATTGCAAATAATAGCTGTACCGTTGTAAACTGCTATACAACTTGGCAGGACCTTATGAAAAGACAAAAAATATATATCACCCAAAACCAAGCACCTTAATGTAAAAACCACATTTCGAGCTGCAGTCCTATATACTTATTTAAAATCTGTACATTTCAAATTTTATATGACATAAATATTTAAGGACTATTTACAAAAAAGGTTATATATATCAAAAAAAGTGCTTAAGTAAATTCACAGTGCAACAAAACCACCTAAAGAAATTACTTCCCAATAATTGTTTAAAAAACTGTACTGTCCAGAAACCTGAACAGCTGGCTCAGATTCAGAAAAAAGACTACAGATTCCATGAAACAGGTGCTTAGATATAAAGTTCATGTATTTACAAGACATGTGTGATTCATCATTTTGTCTTAGATAATCTAACAACAGAACCATGATTATTGCATTTGTATGCTAAATACAGAGTCTGTGAGCTGGATCAATACCCCTACAGAAAATTGTGCATGTCCTCTGTCGCATTTAACCCATTGGGTTGTTTGCTGTCGAGCTTAATGATATACTGCGTTTCCAATCGGCGTAATAGTTTTTCACGGTCGCCGCCACGCCTTAAAGGAACAACAGCATCGATGACATAATAAGTAAGACACGACAGATCCCTGTTGTGCCTGCTGTTGAAATGGCGTGCCACCGGGTATTCCCCGTCGTGATTAACAATAGCACGAAGGTGCTGCAGTATTCTAACATGCACCTGTGTGCCGGTACTGCCCACATAACGTAGACCGCAGGTACATGTTAGGACATAAACCGCGAACCGCGAGCTCCTGGACGCCGCTCCTCCCCGCGCTCCTGACGTGAGCATGCACGTCGCGGCCGGCGCTGCTTCGGAGGGACTACTTTTTTTTTTACTTACATTTTTTTAAATAAAGTTAAAAAAAATGTTTATATAGCCTATAACCATCTACAAACCCTGACGATTCCAACGGTGTATCGGGTGTGTGGATTGGCGCTGTGGTTCCTGTGTTTACCCGCCTCAAAGGCTGAAAGTTCTTCCTTTATTATAGTAGTATAGATGTATGTATATATATATATATATATATATATATATACATATATATATATATATATACATATATATATATATATATATATATATATATATATATATATATATATATATATATATATATATATATATATATATATATATATATATCTGCAGAACAACTTGGCATTGTCCCCCACCAAAGTATCCACGGCCAGAGGATTCCACAGCACGGCAAGTCAAATTTTAAAATATATTTATTTTTTCATTTTTTCTTTTCTCTGACACCAAGTGCAGAAAACAAAAGGGACGGTCGACGCATTTCGGCAGATGCCTTCAACTGGACCAACTATATATATATTCCAAAAGAAACAAATACTGGCAAAGGTCATAGTCATAACGAAACCAGAACCGCTCCAACTCAGTTCTTCATGAATTCATACGTGCTTCCATGTAATTTATTTTCAAGGCAAGTATGAATTTATGAAGAACTGAGTTGGAGCGATTCTGGTTTCGTTATGACTGTGACCTTTGCCAGTATATGGAACTTTTCTATGAATGCGTGATAAATCCACAAGACACAAAGTGAAAACAAGCTTAAAGTTGAATTGAGAACAAAATATAGATGACTGAAGATGCACGAGCAGCAGGAATG
Source organism: Lissotriton helveticus (assembly GCF_964261635.1). Lineage (NCBI taxonomy): Eukaryota > Metazoa > Chordata > Amphibia > Caudata > Salamandridae > Lissotriton > Lissotriton helveticus. The sequence continues at coordinate 1,090,295,634 of NC_136065.1, forward strand.
GAGCATATGGTAGTTGTGGTCGTGATGACTGCTAAACAAAGAGACTTAAGGGATGCAATGATGGTAAATTGAAAATATTATATTTATAAAGGATTAACCTATAAACGAAATTGAAAAGAATACTTTCCATCAAGGCCATAATGAATTCATCTAAAACTCGAGACATTTTATTCACTGCTGCTTTAAAATTTAATACGTGGGCTATTTGTCCGTTCTCAATGTTGTCAACTTTGAATATTTAAAAGGACCAATGAACTTGCCCAATGAATATGAGCATTTGACAAAGACTCGCATGAGTTGAAACGCGTAATGCCTTCTGTTTGCCTTGAAATAAAGGATTTTACGAAGCACTGTTGGTGTGGCCTGCATCACGTTACTAAATAGTACTTGTTTCTTTTGGAATATTTGAGGTGTCTGACGCACCTGGGTGGGCCCCGACCCGAGAGGCTGTGGCGCTCCTCACGTCAGGATTTTGTCTAAGACCAAGTACCATCGTCAGCAAGCTGACTATACTACCCTTATGAAAAAGTTGAGCACTAACACAGAAATAGTGATCAAAACATCGGATAAGGGTGCTAATGTTGTTATTTGGCATAAAAAGGATTATACCACAGAAGCGTGTAGACAGATATATGATGAGAATTGCTATGTAAAAACCACCCACAAAGAATATGTTAAGGCTAAAGAGACTCTCCTCAAGTTACTACATAAGTGGCGTAGAGAGGGCCCGATCTCCATGGAGGAATTCAAATTTATGAACAAAGAATTCCCTGTCCTCCCAGTGTTCTATCTAATCCCCAAGGTCCATAAGAGTACTAGTCCAACGCCGGGAAGACCAATCATCTCGGCTATCAGGAGTGTCAGCGAACAAGTAGGACAGTACATTGATTTTTTCTTGCAGGATTTGGTAAAAGCTTTGCCTAGCTTTGTGAAAGACACAAGTGATTTCCTGCAAACAATTGGGGATTTGGAATGGAACAATGACATGATATTGATTACTTTAGATGTAGAGTCTCTTTACACGAGTATAGCACATGCATGTGGTTTAAAAGCGATTGAACATTACTTAGGTAAACGCGCAGTGGAATTCTATGAGCATAATAAGGTGATCATCAGCCTTATTGATTGGTGCCTACATAACAACTACTTTTTGTTTGGTAAAGATGTGTGGAAACAACTAAGGGGCGTTGCGATGGGATCCTGTTTCTCCCCCAGCTATGCATGTTTACACTTAGGCTGGTGGGAGGAACAGGTCCTGAAGGTTCAACATCGAACATGGGTCAATGAGAAGATTGTAAAGTACTTATTTTATATTGATGACGTGTTCATTCTTTGGCAGGGAGATGAGGAGGAAGCAGCTGAGTTTGTAAAAGAAATTAACACCAATTCCCTCAATCTCAATTTCACCTCGAACATGAGTAAGCTAGAAATTGAGTTTCTAGACGTGAAATTATATGTCAAGAATGATAGGCTAGAAACTACTCTTTTCAGGAAACCCACAGCAGGAAATACGACATTGCACGCTACCAGCCTACATCCCAAACATACGATAAGCAGTATTCCGTATGGGGAAATCTTATGACTTAAACGAATTTGTAGTTCCTCTGGTGATTTCAATAAGTGGAGAGGGGTTGGCCTAACGGCTAAGGCGTTCGACCTCGGACCTGGGGAACTCGGTTCGAGTCTCGGTAACGACGCCAAAAAACCCCTGTGATTCTGGGCAAATCACTTAATCTCCCCGTGCCTAAAATGAATGTGTGTCCGTCCTCATGTAACGTAACTGGTGCTATGTAAAGTGCTCTGATAACTGATTCGGTTCGGTTCTAGTTCGCGCTATATAAAACTCTGCAAAAAAAAAAAAAAGTGTGTACTAGAAATGAATGCTAGACTGAAGGCACGGGGCTATTCTGATTCCATGTTACATCAAGCATTGATGAAAGCCAACAAGCGCCCAAGAGAAAGTCTTTTTCAATCTAACCCTTTGAGTAGCACAGAAACAGACATCAGTGCGGTGCCTTGTAATAAAAGCCAATAACTGCCCTAGATTAATAACGGCTTTTTGCAATGAGGAGAATAAAATCAGGACCATTGTCAAAAAGAACCGGCCTATTTTGTTAACTGATTCAATATTAGGACCACAACTACAGATAGTCCGTTGGTCACTTTTCGAAGGGCCAACAATATGGGGTCAGTTCTAGACAAAAGCAGCCCAGAAATGAGAAAAAAAAGATATGTGGCTGCAACCAGCTTCAGGGTTTCGCAAATGTTCCTCCTGTAGGGCATGCAAATTCGGAATTAATAAAACCCACTACCGAACTCCTTTTGGTTTGAAGGATATTTTTCGATTGCAGGCAGCTTTAATTGCAAAACTGAGTTTGCTGTGTATGTCCTGATGTGCACCTTTGGCCTGAATTACATAGACAGTACGAAATTACAGGTGCACGTCAGCATATTACAGCATCTCAGAGCCATCCTGCATAGCGACCCTGCCTACCCAGTGGCTCGGCACTTTAAGAACAAACAAAACAATGATGTAGCTTGTCTGTCATATTTTGTGGTAGGGTCGGTTCCAAAACCACGCAGGGGCGGCAACAGAGAGTTGAAATTGAGGCAACTGGAGACAACTATGATTTTAGAATTCGACAGCAAATGGCCTAATGGTCTTAATAACTCAGAGGATATGTACAACTTCCTCTAAGGCTGTCTAGAATGGCTGTCTCTGGACTAGAGTTTGGTTGCCTGCCACATACATTCTGTCTTGGCTTTTGTGGCCCCGTGCATAAGTGACTTACAGTCTTAGCAGTACTGATAGTCAGGTTCCCTGATACCATGTACATGCGAAACACCTAGTTATGATATGATGCACACTTATTTCTAGAAACATTGGTAACTCAATAGGTAGTCGGGTTCCCTGTTGCCTTATCGGATGCTTCAATTGTTTACCATCCTCCTGTAAATAGGATGACATTTTGTCCTCTCTATTTAATTATTTTAGTGGGTACGCACAATTTGTAAATATGATGATTTTAAGGGTATTTAGTAAATGTGATATTTATGTGTCTTTAACAATGAAATACGGCAATGACCGATTTTTTATTGTTATTTATATGTATATTTTAACTTTAACTTTATAAATCTTTATTTCAGAGAAGTTTTTTCACCATAAAAGACATTTAGTACATCCGTAATATTGTTAAAAAAAAATAAAAGAGCCTGTCGTACGCCTTATCCCCATATTATAAAATTAACCTTTTTTGCTCCTGTGTCTTGGCCCTCTGGTTCCTAAGTCTCTTCCCCCCTTTTTACGATTGTACTGCCTATGCTTCTTGCTGATTGATTTTGTAATGTTTGCCTTGGAACCTCTGATTGCTTTACACATTGCGGCCGGCCGATTTGGTTGTAGGCCTAGACTTGTATATCCTTTTGATGCAAATAAAGGTTTTTAAAAAAAAAATTTAAAAATAAAAATAAAAATAAAAGTATACTTTGTAAAATTGTCCGTAATCATTAAAAAACAGTGTTTTCACAGTACAATGCATAAACTTGGTACGTTGGAATCAATTACCAGCATCGAGATGTTTTCTTCTCAGAGACCATATGGCACCCAAATATTTGGCCACTGCAAAAACAATGTGGTCCCTCAAATTTGTTTTTAGGACTCTAAATGCGACCAAACACTCTCCAAAACCCAAGTTTCTGCATAGAGGAACTATCCATTTCCTACGCATCCCTTGGTAAATGGGGCAGAAAAAGAGTATGTGGAGTTCGGACTCATCAGACATTCTGCAAGCTGGGCACAGGCTGGGTGATTGTTCACTCCACTTACCTGTAAATACTCGAAGTGGGAGTGACCCATGCCTCCATTGCAAATATAATTTCCTAAGCAGGGGAGGGTACAGTTTGTCTAGAACTGGTTCAAATCTGTACGTGTCCTTAATGCATAAGAAAAGCTCTGTTAGTGGGCCAAGTTTTTGGTGCTGTAAAAGTTTCGTCAGTTTGCTGTCATGATATATCTTTGCTAGTCTCTTTTTGGGCAAAAGTGGGCAATTGGTTAGAGGATCATACCACATTTTTGAAAGTCCCAGACCCTCCAACTCTGATTTAATAAATTTCAGCCAATTGATTTTCCCAGCATTGGGCATAGCAAGCACCTCCTGTAGTCCCTGTCTATAGCTGGCCAATTCAGGAGTTACCCACAGCCTACGCCAGAAAGCCAAGGGACGGAAAGCCAATTCTTCATCTAATGGTCGCATCCCTAGGTCTAACCTTAGGGGGACTAGAGGGGAACTGGAGGGGAGTCCTAGAACCCTCCGAATAAATGTGTTCTCCTCCTTTACCAGATCCGATGTTACTGCATGCCCCCAAAGCTCACACCCATACATGGCTGCCCCCCTAGCCTGTATTTTGTAGATCTGTATAGGAGGACCAACGGGCTGAATAGTTGATTTATTATTGCCCAGAAGATTCAAAGTATATGTATACATATTTAGCTACTATTTAATCATCATACACGTAGCACTTTATGATATATAGTCTGCACTTTATTGTTGCACAGCTTTTTTGCACTTTACGTAGAGGTGGTATTGAAAAATTGCACTAAAAAAAGTGTTTGCTATAAAAAAAGTATGTATGCATTTTTAAGATCCCCCCTGATATTAGGTTTGTACAAGCGGAGGAAGTTAGCAAAGATGCCTATTTATGTATAAATCTGATGCTATATATGGCAGTACAAAAGGGGGTGGTGATAGACGGAGCATCTGAACCAATCAAACACTCACACTCAGTCAAAAGATCTGGGTTTAATCCATCACCGTTCTTTAGCCCACTCTGCCACCCCAGTTCAGACATGGCTATATGCAAATCAGTCTGACCCTGTGCCTCATTGGAACAGTCCAGCCTGAACTGCCAAGCCATGCCTTCCCTGGACCGGAAACAAGCTTCCGAGGACCGGTTTCTGGCATTCCAGCCGTCTTCAGCCCGGCTTGCTTGAATCCAGTGGCAAAGTGAGCAAGGGACCCCCCCCCTTTTGTACCGCTATATATGGCAAGCAGGATTTATCCTGGTATATTTCACATGTATTTTGTAATAAGTTGCTAGACTGCTCTGGTATTATCAGTGGAATCACAAATATTTTATAGGCATTGATGCCGTAAGACTTTTCCTCTAATGTAAAAGCACTTTTGTGAGACTTGGGTACACTCAGATGGAGGATGCTTTTCTATACATCGGCAAATTGTATTATATGCATTTATGCATTTTCATATGACAAAGTAACTTCATTTGTACAACCCATGTAAATAGACAGTATTTTCACCATCTCTATGGTCATATGACCAAGGAGGAGTGAGGTATCAGGTGGGCGTGGTTTTATTTCACTGCATATAAACTTGTAAAAAATGTTACCACTCTGCATGTGATCAAGGGCCCACGAGCCCGAAACGCGTCATTGCTGTTGTTGTTAACCTGTGGCCAGTAAAATACATCTGTGGCCAGATCCTGTGGTCCGTCTCCTTTGTAGCTTAGCCGGTCTGCATGATTGGAGGTGGCTTTGGGAGTGTTCTTTTGCATATATATATAAATATATATATATGTGTGTGTGTGTCGGAAAATCTCACCAGCGGTTCCAGGGTGGAAAAGAAGACTCGCACACCAGGATTAGTTTTTGCAAAGGTGCTGATGTGTAAAAATTGTAAAAATATTTATTTATAGAGGGGGAGATGTAGCTGCCTGCGATATTTTATGATGGAACCCTTTTGGCTCCTTACTGACTCCATTGAGCTGTGACGTAGGTGTCAGAGTGCAATGCCATGAAAACTTGTTTTAGAATGTTGAGTTTGCTGTTAATGCAGCAGTAAAAAGATGTGTAACAGTAAGCTCTGTGTGTTGTATAGTCATTGGCAGATACCCAGGCTGGGAAGACGCTACACTAACTTTGCCACAAGCTATCCAACTTCTTTCACAGCAAAATTCCAAACATCTACAGCAACTTCACACACCAACCCAATCCCAGAGAACTCATTGCTAACCTACCCACCACCAACCAAGACGGCCACCTGATTGAATGGACAATCCTCACCAGAAATAACACATTGGTAAAAATGTGGACCGTCCACTCAGGGGTACCAGCTCACCCATGCTCCCACCACATCTACAACCTGGGAACATCAGGAATCTGCACTACCACACTGACCCACAACATTAACACCTCCATCACGTTCCCAGATGAATGAAACTTGCAGAAATCAACTTCCCCCTGAAGATACCCACACCTGACCAGAATCAACTGAACTGCTTCCGACCAATCTTCCTGCTCCACCAATTAGCCAAAGTGATTGAGAAGGCCATTAACAAGCAACTCACAACCCACCTTTAACTGCCCCATCTTCTAGACAACACACAATCAGGATTCAGAAAGGACCGCAGCACCGAAACAGCACTCATGGTGGCCACTGAAGAAATTTGAAATATCCTGGAACAAGGAGAAACAGCAGCCCTCATCCTGCTTGACCTCTCTGCAGCCTTCACCACTGTCTTTCACAACACCCTCCTCAGTAAACTCCATGAGATTTGCATACAAGGCTCTGCTCTCAAATTGATTGTTTCCTTCCTCACAGGAAGATCCAAAGGGTTAAGCTTGACACCCTTCACATCAGAGACCAAGAAAATGATAGGCAGTGCCCCACAGGGATCATCCCTCAGCCCACCGTTTTCAACATATACATGACACTGCTCGCCAATATCATCCGATCACAAGACATCACTGTCATCTCCTGCGCAGATGACATCCAACTCATCCTCTCCATGACAGAAAAGACAAACACCACCAGAACCAACTTCACCAACTGCATGACCATGGTAGCAGACAGGATGCAAACCAACTTCCAGACGCTCATCTACGACAAGGAGGAAGAACTGGTCTTCGGCAGCAAGACCTCCCCATGGGATTCCACCTGGTGGCCGTCAGAGCTACGACCAACGACCAACACCGAGACCCACAGACCATGAGAAATCTAGGGATCATCCTAGATGACAAGCTCAACATGATGGTTCAAGTCAATGCACCTCCTGCTTGCACATCCTACACAACTACAAATGGTTACCTCAGAGCACCAGATGAGCTGTCACACAAGCACTCATCACCAGCAGGCTGGATACGGCAATACTCTCTATGCTGGAATTTCCAATCAACTCCTACACATACTCCAGAACGCAGCTGCAAGACTCATACTCTATTTCCCACTCCACGCCACACCCACATCACACCACACCTCTGGAAGCTTCACTGGCTCCGCATTCACAATGTCCAATTCAAACTTCTCATGCACACATATAAAGCCCTGCACAACATAGGACCAGAATACCTGAACAACCGTATACACTTTCACCAGCCCACCAGATACCTACAATTGCCTCACTCTCACTTGTACACATGCCAGCATCTGCATAAGCAAAACTGGAGGTTGCTGATTCTGCTACATCGCACCCAAGACATGGAACAAGCTCCCTCAACACATCAGAGCCTCCTTGTCACTTATTCAGTTCCGCAAGAAGCTGGTTCTTCATATAAGCATCTTGGGACCACACACCTATACAACTGGTTCAAGCACCTGCATACCCTCTGGATGATTAGTGCACTATACAAATCAACATAACATGTTTCAATTTTGAAGTGGCTTGTTCATCAGTTACTTTTGTTCTAACTTCCTCAAGGTCAATATTGTCAAGTGGGTGCTTACTCAGGTTAAAGTTTGTTTTAGGCTTGCAAGGACAAATTAGCAAAGTAGGTTGTTTTCCTTTCAACAACACAATATGGAGATACTCCAGTGCCGAAATTTGCAGTGATTCTATAGGCCTATAGCCTTTCATGCACGGCTTGTACAAAAGGAATCTATTCAACCATGGCCAAATGGATACAAAGTACCGGTTATAGCTCCACCTGGCATTTGCACTGGGGAATCGTACAGCGCTACCTTGACATATTTGATACTATCCCAGAGCAAGAATCTAGACATTTTTCGTGACCTAAATTGAACCCCATTATCTGTAACCAGAAATTCTGGAAATACCTCTCTACTGAAAACTTACATGAGAAATTCCAGCACAACAGATGTGGTCGCTCTTTCTGCAAATAACTTCTGACCATTTGGAATGGTAATAAGCCAGAACAATTTCAAATTGCATATTGCCCGAGAGATTCTTAAAAGGTCCTGCCATGTCAAATCCCACTTTTTGCCTCACAAACTTGGGACAGTGAAAATATTGATAGGTGGAGTTTGTGTTTTCCAATTTATTTGGGCAGCAGAACAGTTTTGGCATGATCTAACGATACAGTATGCCTCAGCATCCATCACTGGCCACCAGTCATGACTATGCAGGAATTCTTAAGTGCAGAAGTACCCATTTGACCATGTCCCGAGGGGTTTGGGACGTGTGGGAGTTCGACTACTGGACCTGATCTGACGGGAGGAGTCGGGGTAAAGAGGAACACTGGCGCCTTCAGTAAAGGTTTCAAAGAGGGCTTTATTGGAATGTACGTCTTTTTCATCAATGGGATGGTCCGTTCTCTAGCAAATACTGCAGGGTCCAAATTAAAGATAGCTTTCTCCAGCTTGCGTAGTCCCGGTATCTGGACAGGGGTGGTTGTGGTCCGGCCTGGGTCCTTTCTCCCCTCGTGGTTCCAATCCGGTACCGAAAAGAAAAGGAAACTGGGGTCAGGTACAAGTGAGGTGCCGGGAACAATCAGGGTCGGGGGTGAGGGACACAACAGTGAATTGGTGCACACTTCTCACATCTCAAGGGGTGTGGGGAAGTGCACGTGAAGAGGTATGGGGAGTCTTAGGGCTGTACACGTTACACACGTGGCTGCCTCCTCCGCCCGACCCAACCCGCTACCCGGCCCCGTACCTCTTGTAGCCACGCTCCTCCCGTGGGAACGTGGCGGGGCGAAACCTTGAAACGTTGGCCTCCTGGCTTGTCGCTCTCGATTTCTCCCGACTCCGAGGATCTCCGTCCGTCTTCTACGATAACCGCTGCCTCCGGGGAAACGCCGTCCGACGAGTCTCCATTACTTCCTGCTTTTGACGTGGTTACGCAGTTGAGGGGTGGAGCTTCGTCCTCAGGGATCGTGTTCTTAAAGGGGCCCCACGAGTTGTTGTCTTCTGTCCAGCCGGACTCCGGTTCCTCGACCCAAGAACAAGGTGGTAGCTGTGGGGACAAGGGGCATGGTGAAAGGGGGGTGGCGGACCACCAGTCCATAGGGATAGACATGTCCGGTCCGCAAGCCCCGTCACAGACCAATATGACACACTTTGACTAAAAGTTCTTGAATGCCTGCAAAAGGCACACAGTTATCAGTTCAGAAAATAAAATCTCCTTCAACATTCAGTTCGGAAGCAACACGTGATCCCCGCCCTCGGAGGGTAAACGCAATGGAGCCTTTATGATCTGGGTTCATACAGTGGGTTCTGTGGTGGAGACAGGGTCAGTGTGGTTGCCTTGGCTCTGCCCACCTGTCTCCCTGTGCTCACAGTGAGGAGGAGCTGTTGCATGGGTGAACTTCTTCCGGTCTACTGGCACGACTCATAGGGAGGCGCCCGGACTTTCTGACTGCACTGTTGCCTTGGCTTCTGCCTGCTCACAGGGAGGAGCTTATCTCTGTGTATGTTGGGGGACATCTGCCCAGACTCTTTGGTTATTCCTGATCTGTGTTGTGTTGTTGCATCCTGGGACTCATTGGAGATCGCTCCATCTAAGGGAAGCAATCTCCTCAGCCCGGATCAGTGGTTCAACCGGCCGTTTAAAAAAATAAACAAATGCCTTTCGAATCGAGCCCAAGTAGGCTCATAAAAAGCAAAAGAGGACTCCTGGCCTTTCTGTCAGTGCAGTGAAAGACAGGCAGGACTTCTTACATGTTATGCCCTGGGAATGGTCATGCTGCTACAAGTCACAGTGCACTGTTTTTCCATAGGTGTTTTTGTGTGTCATTGAAGATCGCTCCTTGCTGGATTTTATCTCTCCAGCTCTCATCTGATGTAAGACCAGCTAACTTAAAATACACAATTGACTATGGATCGAGCCCTTGAAGATCTCTTCATAAAATAAAAGTTGACCTGTTTGTCCTCGCATTGAAACATAGGCAGGTCTCCTTACCTGTAATGCCCTGGAAGCAGCCATCATGGAATGGTATAGCAAGTTTGAGTGCTTTGTATCCTAAGGTGAGATATTTCACTACCCTCTGGTGTCATCTCAACAACTAGCAAGTGTATCTGTTGTAATGTCCAGCCTCAGGAGGGCGTACTGTTCACTGAATGAGGACACCAGGACACCACAAAACGAGAGATCAGGTTTTATGAGGCTTCTCAAAGCCTATCAGATTTAATGGGGTGCAAGGTGGTAGAAAAGACAATCTGTCCTGCAGTCACAAGACCAGACGCTGATTTTTGGAAAAGGCAAATAAGAATTATATGAAAAAGGAAAAATTCCCTTCAATCTTCTGGGAGAAATAGGGACATCATAGGAAGGTCTCTGGGGGTTCCCTGTTTCAGGTGAGGGCCTTCACGTCAAGTTCTTCTTCCTCCTGGGTTTTCTTGGGTCACAGGGGTTCTCCAGCCGACCCAAAGGAGGGGGGGTTTTGGAAAAAAAACAGAACAAGACGGGATCAGTTCTATGTTTCACTTCCTGGGGTGCTAACCGTCACCAACATGCCAGGGCTACACCACGTGTGAAGGAAAAGGAGAGAGGGATTGTTTCTATGGTTGTCTGTGCTCTCCCTGATCACACTGTGCCTCCCCTTCGACCCCTCCCTGCCAATCTTTTCAAATACTGCAGCCACGGTCCTCCGGGACCGCAGCAAGGGATATCCCGGCATCCTGTGATCCCCAGGGATGTCTGGATACTTCCACATCTTCTTTGGGGTAGGTCAGGCCTCCTTCCCGCTCTTCTTCTTCTCTGATGCTCAGTACCTCCGTTGCCGTCTCCTTGGTGGCCGTTCAGGTTCTCCCAGTTCTCCGTCTCCGATGCTCCTGCCTTTTCTCACTCCAGTGTCTCCGCGTCTGACGTCATCGACGAGCGCTGTCTCACGCCTGGTTCGCCCAAATTTTTCTCTGGTGGGCAAACATCGGGCCATCTTGGAGTTCCTGATTAGCGGGAGCTACGTATTACAGTATCTTTGCACATTGCTCTGATTTCCTGAAACCTAAACATGAAATATTACTCCCCTAAAGTTGGAATATTACACCACTCTTATGTTGGGCATATCAACATTGAGCTGTGATCTTTTTACACCACTTTTAGTTTGGTTGCTATCCTCACCATGGCACAGGCTACCACTAGCTCCTCTGACTTCCTGACACAGGTAGGCCTTAATGCTTTTAGGATTGCATAACACCGCCAACCTCTCAAAAAATGGGTCAAAGACCTTTAAACACAATCTGCTCAAACAATGTCCTGAAATGCTCATCTCTGATACCTATTTCTGCACGTCAAAGGGTGTTGTGGTTACAGACTTAATTTTCTACACTACCAGAGGAGCTCAGTGGAGAAGAGCCTTAACATCAACGCTTTGATCCAAACCTCCGAGCAACACTCCTCACGGTTTCCGAATAAACACATTACCCTCACCAGTCCTTAATGCTGATCTTGCCATATCCCTCTACAATAATGGTAAGATCCTTATTCAAGCTTCTGACCTGAATCTTGAATGCTTTGACAGAATCTTTATGATTAAAAATACACTTAATAATATAACTCCTGCTAGTCTACATAATCAAAGCAGGGCCGGACTGGGAACTGAAAGCAGCCCTGTCAAATTTCCCCAGACCAGCCCCCGTCCGGCGTGTCGCGAGCGAGCCCGATCACTTCTAGGGGGGTTTGGGGGGGTTCTCCCCCCACAAAATGTTTGGAAAAGACAGACCAAAATGGTGCATTTTAAAGCACATTTTTCATTACATATTTAATTATATCAACTTTCAAATCACAGTAAATAGTAGATGATGACCTTAAAGAGCACCAGGTTACCCATCCAATCATATGTGTACCCCATAGACATTCTTACAGAGACCACCAATAATAGACTGAAACATACAAACCTCTATTAGTAAAGGGGGCAGTCCATTTTGATCTGTTTTAATTGTTTTTGAACATTGTAAAAAATTGGGGTTGTTGGTCGACTGTGGGTATGACAGGGGCGGCTTCTCCATTTGACTGGAGTAGCGTCGCCCCACAAAGAAGAACCCCAGTCCAGAGCTGAAAACTAACAAACATTTGCAATGCAATTAGTCTCACAATTTTTGAAGATTAGAGCTCTTGGTGTTAGAAATGACAATGGTTTTTAATGTGGTTTTCTATATATAGTGGCGTGATTATATTTGCATAGTGCTATTTCTATTCATATGACCTTGCAGCGCTGGAGAACCAGAACATTGGAAATAGGTTATAGGGGGGGGGGGGCAAGAGTAATATGCTGGCTATGGAAAAAAAAGTAACTATGCTCTTGAAGCCTCAAGATTTTAAACTGGACTATGTATTTCACAACCATGACACATAATCCACAACCTTCTGCACAATCTTAGATTACAACCCATTGTAGCTCAAACGAAGAAAAAAGCATGACACGTGGGATGGGCACTGGCATGTTCTCTCTAAAGTTCAATTTGGCACCGTAGAGTTGCTAATTGTTGAATTTAAGTGCTAAAGTGGTACTAATGTGATTAATCTTTTCCTATCCAGTAGTTATTGTTACATATATTGTTTTTAGTAAAGTCTTTTATGGCAACTAAAAAAAACCTTTCAAAATAAACATAGATGCACAGATAGACACCCGCAAACGTGCAAGCACAGATAGAAAGAAACACGTATACACAAACGCATGCATAGAAATGCACATATTTGGAAATAGCCAGCTGCAGCCACATACACAGATAGATGCAGCCATACAAGCATACACACACACTTACGCGCAAACAGACACATACAGGCACCAGCACATAGAAGCACAGACATACGCTCACATAGACAAGGACATAAGCAAGCATGCACATACATATACAGCATTAACAAGAGGAGATATATTTACAAACTCACACATGCATGCAGATATATACAAGAACACATATACAGGCACTCACATATACCTACGCATTTGTGCACTCAGATACACATGCATGCAGGCATGCATGCACACGTTTACACGCACACACACTTGTGTTTCTTGTCTCACCCCTGTGAGTTGTCTTGAATGTAATATTTATTTCACATTTTTTGCAAATGTATGCATTTAAAGTGCTTTGACGGGGGCAGCTAATAGATGGAGATAACAATAGAGAGAGATGAGTGTGTGAGATGGAGGAGAGCAATATGTAAACACAGATGGGAGACATAGAAATACAGGTTTACAGTAACAAAAGATGTTAAGGACAGAGAGCGAGATGGGGCAACATGGGTGGATGGGTACATAGAGAGCAAGAGAGAAAGGGGAGACAGATGAAGACAGGTGAGAGAAAAGGTAGAGGTGAATGGGTAAGGTGAGAGAGAGAGGTGGAGGGAGAGAGAGATGGGTCGATGGGTAAAGAAGTAAGACGGAGCAAGAGAGAGCATGGGATGAAAAACAAGAGGATGTGTAACGTGAGAAAGACACAGAAGTGAGAGAGAGATGAAGAGACAAGGAATAGGGACATTTGAGATAGAAAGAGGGAGGGAGGGAGGAGAGAGGAAGGAGAGGGGGAGATTGGGAGACATGTGGGCTGGCAAATTGGGAAAGAGGGAGGATGGATGAGCGAGATTTGGAGAGAGACACACTTAGAAAGAGAGCACCAGAAAGTGAATAAGAGATAGGGAAACAGGGTATATGATTGAGACACAGATCAGCCAGAATAAAATGTTTGTACAGAGCATGGAAGGTAGAGTGAGGAGCTGGGACCGGGTGTAACAAGTGAGAGTTAAAGGCGCAGAGCCACTGCACTTTTCTCCCAAATACTGCACCTAGGCAGGATCTGAATCTACGGGCGAGTATTTATTTCTCTTTGAGGTTTTTAGCAGGCACGTACAGCCAACAAGATTGCCTACAGCTGTTGTTACAAATTTCAGGTAGAAGAACTGGAAAAATACAGTTTCGCCTAGGCCTTAGCATGTGTAAAAATGTCAAAATAATAAAGTTTCAGAAACTTTGCAGCACCACTAATACCAGTGTAGGGTGTAAGAGCATTTCAAATCACACATATTACACAGAGACAATCAGACATACATGTGTAAATAACTGTTTAGGAAATATTACATAAGACAAAGGGCTACAAGGTGTAGGAGTCCCATGACAACCATACCTGTAGGCAGCATAGTTTAATAGTGATTGGTCTGGAGAAATACAAACTCTGAATTCAAAACGTAATACCAAGGTTGGGGGTTCTCTTTAATAATCAAAATAATAAAGGGATTTATAAAGCGCATGGTTACGCCATCCCGGCGTGTCCCCGCGCTGGGGTAAGAGAGAGTGGCAACGGCCCGTACCAAGTTCCAGGTGCCCGCCTTGCTAGCCTGAGAACTAATGCGTTTTAAGTGCCTTCCTAAACTTTGCTTCAGAAGTCTCCATACGGAGATTTAGAGGGAGTTTTTTCCAGTTCTGAGCTGCCAGGAACCGGAAGGATCTGCCTCCCATTCTGGCCTTCTTCACCTTTGGCACTATCAGCAGGCCAGTCCCACTAGATCTCCGGGACCTTCCAGGCACATAGCTGGTGACAAGATCCCTCAAATACGAAGGACCAGTGTCCTGGGTGATGCGATGGCATGTGCATAATGCTTTAAACATCACTCTTTTCCTAACTGGTAGCCAGTGTAAGGTATCCAAGGCTCTTTTGGAGGCAGCCCTCCTAGGCTGCGCAAGTACCAGCCGTGCAGCGGCGTTCTGCACAACCTGCATTCTTTCAAGGCATTTAGCAGTGGCGCCCAGACAGAGAATGTTGCCATAGTCTAGGTGGGATGTAATGAGGGCGTCCACCAGCGTCTTCCTAGCCTCTATAGGAAGGAGATCCATCATTTTCCGTACATTTTTGAGGACTCCATAACATTTCCCCACTACACGTCTGGTGTGTACTTCGTAAGAAAGAGTGGAGTCCAACCAGAATGGACTTCTACCCAAATTAACCCTTTTTCTGCAAAATTAGGATAATCAAAGACTGTGGAAAAACCCATAACGCTCTAATTTATACCTTGCAGTTTGCATGCAGCTCTTACATGACAGTTTAGAGCTCACTGTTCTATGTTAGGATTTTAACTTATTAAATGCAAGTAACAATAGGGTCTCTCTGACAAATGCTGTAACCCACTGACCTATTTACATTATGTGCACTTTGTGATCTGCATGGTACATGTTCTTAGCAGCAGGCAAATTAACCCTCTGCGCTTTCTTTCTATGAGTCAAAACGTCCAAGATAAAACACCATCTGTCTACTAGGAACATTAATCACTGGAGTTAGCATGACATTTTTATTGTTACCAAACATTTTTGGAGACTAGGAAGGAGGCAGCAAGTGCTCTTAAAACCATTTTATACTTGCAAACACGACACCCCCACCTGAAGTCAGCGCCAACCGCGGTCCATGCAGTTGGGG
The DNA here is from genome assembly GCF_964261635.1 of Lissotriton helveticus. Classification (NCBI taxonomy): domain Eukaryota; kingdom Metazoa; phylum Chordata; class Amphibia; order Caudata; family Salamandridae; genus Lissotriton; species Lissotriton helveticus. The sequence continues at coordinate 1,090,311,233 of NC_136065.1, forward strand.
GGATGGGGCCGGGTAAGGGGGGATTTCGAGGGACAGTGCGGAGGGACAATTAATTATTTATGTAATTTTCCTCCTGCATCGTCCCTTGAAATCCCCCTTACAGCGCCCTTCTGGCCCACTGCTGTTACCTGCACAGACTGCAGCTGGTCAGCGCCTGGTGCAGTCACACTGCCCTAGAGCCTCCCTGCTCAAGGGCCCTGTGACCTCAATGACAGTCACCATCACTCTAGGGTGTGCTGCTTCATAGGCCTGCCTGCAAGACTGGAGGTGAACTTCAGAATGAATCGTAGCGGACAGACCTTCAAGGTTAACCCACACTTGCCACTGCTAGGGTCCACCTGTTGGTGCTAAGACACCAGGGCTTTTAAGATTTGGGGGCCTTCTAAGGTCTAGTATGGGAATGTGCTCCCTTGGGGAGAGTGGTCTGGTGGACTGGTCATGAAGGCAGAACTTGGTTCCCCATTTCTAAATTCAGCAGCTATGAGCAAAGTGCCACATCCTGTCCCCCACTAAACACCATACTGCCCCATTGAGAAAAACTTGCACTGCACTGACACCCAGATGAGAGACAATTCAAATTACGCACTAGACAAGAGCAATATGCTGCCTAAAAAAAATTAACAACATCTTAGGGAAAAAAAACACTCATAGGGAATGCAAGATTAAGTAAAGCATGTGAAATGTAAGCAGGAACAACATGGTTACCTTCTTCTTTTACACTAATTATTCAGAACTTAGTGAGTGCTTTTGCCTCAAAGGTTAAGGCCTTGACTACAGGGCCCTGAAGGCACCCGCTTCAATGCACATTGCTTATGCTCTTACAAAAGGAAAGCAGTATGGTTTAAAAAGACCACGTTTGTGAATACAGAGCCGCAGTATGCATTTTGTTTTCCAATTCACCCAACAAGCAGGTATTTCAGTACCTCCAGGAATATTACACTTTCTCACCCAGGGAAAACATCGTTGTTCAAAGAGCGAGGAGACAACAAAAGTAGCGCTTCACTGGCAAACACAGTAAAGTGGCGCTAGGTGTGAATAAATCAATCTGGCCACCTTGCAACCACTCTGTCTTGCTTTAGTTAGTTATTTTTCATATTTTGAATGTTTTATTTCTCTCCACCCTGAGGCTGCACTTTGAAATTGAAAAATGTCAGAAAAAGACGACTTTTCCAGCAAGTGTTTTTCTTTTTTGGATCCATTTCACAGGGAAGCAAATGAACGAAAAGTGGAAAGAAAAGGTAATGCCTGTTTCTTGAAGTCTCAGTTTTTACTACATGAGGAGGAGCGAGACAGAAAGAGAGGGAAGAGGGGCTGGTTTTGCTGGGGCTGCCCCAGCAGAACCGGCCCCCTCTGAAAAAATCGGCGTCCACACCATTCGTCCTACCAGGGGATTGCCCGGTGCCCGGAATTGCCAGTCCAGCCAGGAATCAAATTCACCCCTCAGCTGCGGAACCTTTTGCTCACTCGTCCTCTCCATTCACCCACTCCGCCTCCCCCTCACTCCCTCTGAGCCGATCGGACATATCCCCCGACACAGATGGTGACTGCGATACCTACAAACATTACCTTGATAATCTAACTCAAGCCTCCCGGAGTACCAAATCGAGTGCTTTTCCTACCCTTCACCCAGCTTCATTCCCCAGTACTTAACCCGCGAACCCCCAACTTCCCATCTCCTCTCCCAGTACTTACCTCATCTCACAGGATAAAGCCATTTTGCCCACCACCAATCCTCCTCAAGGGTTATCTCTTCAACCAATTACACAGAGACCTGCCATCTTCTATGCTAACTATCCCACCCTTGGTGGATAATATGACTGAACTCAAGTTGGATCCGTCACCTTCCACAACTTGTCCCTTCGCACCTGTGAGGGAAATATTTTGCTGTCCGACTCCCCTCTCCCTAAGGGGTCCATCCATTATCTAATCTTAGTCCGGCTGCTGGTAGTGATAGCCTGCCCTACATTGAGGATAAGCTGGCCGACCTCAAGCAGGATCTCCTAACTGTTAAATATAGCCTGCAGACCCTCTTACATTACTCCTTGAAGATGGAGAAGCTTTGGAAACTCTATCCTTCCCTTGCGACCGATCAACCTAGCCTTCCAGCAAGTGTTATACACTGCGGGGGGGACATTACTTCTCTCAATAGGCCACTCAGCCTACTCTGGAGAACTTGGCCTCTTCCAAGTCACCACTCCAGGCCCAATAGGTCTATGCCACAGCTGTCTGATGATGACACTCTCTCACTTCTTCTATCGTACAACTGCTCTTGTTGTGTCTCCACTCACTTACTAATCAACATCCAAACTATCTCTTCTGACCCGTTTAGAGAACCAAGTGTTAACCTGAGATCTGTGAAGAAGAATAACCTACTACAGGTCACTACTTCTCACCTAGAAGTGGTAGCAACTGACTCGCACATCAAATCAATGCTTTTCAACTGCAGGTCAGCAGTGAAGCATGCAGCGGATATCCCTGACCTCATCATCACGCAAGAATTGGACCTCCTGATCCTAACGGAAACCTGGCTTAATGACTCCTCACACCAATTCTTGACATCTTAATCCCTCTTGAATATGACATTATCAGACTCGATAGACCTTTTAAATTTGGGGGGGGGGGGACATTGCTTTCATCTATCGCTCCATCCTCACTTTGAAACGGGCTCAAACTGCTATGATATCCTCCTGTGAACACCTAGACACCCAAATCGGAAACAATGGCAAGATTGTCTGCATGCTCCACATGATATATCATTCCTCAGGTGATAATTTGCTCATCATCGAGCAAATTATGGAGTCCATTACCTCATGCTCTGACCAATACCCCAGCCATATCTTCCTCAGAGATTTTTTTACCTTCAATGGAACAACACAAATGATGCTTTATTGTGCTCCTTCAAGGCTTTCCTCTCCAACCTCAACTTCACCCAGACCTGCAATGGACCTATCCACAACAAGGACTCCACCCTTGATCTTATCATAGCTAAAGACAACACCATACAACTTGATGACATTACACCCTGTGGCTGGTGAGATCATCACCCAATATCCTTTCACATCCTGGAAAAGATTCTGGTCAGACAAGGACAACCACTCAAAACCAAACAGCTGGTTCGTAATCTGAGAGACATCAACATCAATGATCTAGCATCCATTAGCAAGAATCTTCTTCCGCCACCCCCTAACATAACCAATCAGGATGACCTTACAGATCATTACAACCACACCACGAGGAAGAAACTCCTAGACCTAGCAGACTGTCTTCCTAGCACCAACATACAGTGCACAAAAGCTTCCCCGGGGAATATGATGGGCCCATTTTCATGTCTTTGTTGCAAATGGAGTAACAACTCATCCATTAACTGGTTACAGAGCACAACCGCCCAGAACGGTCCCCACCTGAAATATATCTACTTCAACGCCAGATCAGTACTGAAACACTCCCTCTAAATTTGGGTTATACTAGCAGAAACAAAGCCTGACCTGGTTTTTATCACGGAAACCTGGTTAGACAACAAAAACTCTCCAGACATTGCCATTGCTCTGCCAATTGGCTTCAAACTTTTGAAACAAGATAGAATGGGCAGGAAAGGAGGTAGCATAGCCATACTCTTCAAGGACTGCTTTTCCTCCCTCCCCAAACCAGTCGTTCAGCTGGGGAAGCATGAAATGCTAGCATTCCAAATATTAAACAGTTCCCATATTATACTTGTGTGCGCAATTATTTACAACCCTCCTGGCTACAAACCTGATTTCAGCACAAAGCTTCTCACTCAGCTGTTCCCCTCATGCCTCAAACACAAAAATTACATATTAATAGGAGATTTTAATGTGCACTTTGAAGATGCTAATGACAACGCGGCCAAAGACCTACACAGTGACATGCAGATCTTGCAATTAAAACAGTGGATTAAGGAACCCACAAATATTGCAGGGCATACTCTGGACCTTGTATATCCAATATAGAATCGACCAATATATTAGAAGTAAGACCTCTATTGTGGACTGACCATTTCTTGATCTCTTTCACCCTTAGCCTACCGGTGAAGCTAACACGTTCCCAATTATCATCAACCGTGGCAAAAAGAGCCTGGAGGCTTGTTACCCCTGCCACATTCAAGCGCAAATTCTCATTGAAAGACCAAGATGCCCTGACGCCATTGCATGTGCATATAAGCATAGAAAACCTCCTAGCAGAAATTTCTAACACCCTTGATCTTTGTGCCCCTAAATTAGGGAATAAACCCCAAGGTAGAAAAAAATCTGAAAAATGGTACTCAACAGATCTTAAAATTTTGAAAAGAAAGTGCAAAACTCTAGAGCATATGTGGACACTATCCAGATCAGATATGGGTAGACAGTTATATAAGACTGAAATGAGATTTTATAACAATGCATTAAAAAGGCCAAAAATACTTCGCAAAGCATGTGAATGACAATAGCAGTTTGCCAAAAGAACTCCACAAAATAGTTAAAGAGCTGTGTAGTCCAACCAGCTTGTCTCAAGTTCTGGCACCCTCTTTTGAGAGACGTGAGGCTATTAGTGGATTCTTTGTCAATAAAATCTGACGATTTATTCCTCTGTTGGAGATCAGCATCTACCAGATGACATAGTTTAGGAAACTTTAGACCCTCATTCCGATGCCCATCTCAGTAACTTCAACTCTTTTACAGAGAAGGAGGTGTCAAAAGCAATGTCTGAAGATAAATCTGGGTCCCCACTAGACCCTTGCCCTCACTTTATCTTTTCCCGGATTGCACCAACCACTTGTCCTTATACTGCACAAATACCTAACCAATCCCTACATACTGCAGTATTTCCAGAGACATGGAAAAAAAGTCACAGTAGTTCCCCTTCTAAAAAAGTGGGAACCGATGTTCAAAACCCAATAAACTACCAACAAATATCCCAGTTCCCATATCTATCCAAAGTGATGGAGAAGTTGGTAAATAAGCAACTAACTAACTACCTTGAGACTAAGAGCTCCTGGACATCACTCAAACTGGCTTCAGAGCCAATATTAGCACTGAAACCACCCTCCTGGCAGTGCTAGACAACATCAGGTCTGTGGTCGACCAGGGCAGAGCCGTCACCCTGATCTGGTTGGACCTGTCGGTGGCTTTCGATACCGTCTCACACAACCTCCTGCTGACATCCCTGCATGATAAAGGTATACACTCTAAAGCCCTTCAGTGGCTCTGCTCTTTTTTAAGCAACCAAACACAGACCGTACAGCTGGGTACCATTTCCTCAACCCTAACATCAAGTTTGGAGTACCACAGGGAGATTTCTTGAGCCCTACCCTCTTTAATGTTTACGTACCTTCACTAGCTAAAATCAGCAAAATATGGGGCATCAGTATCTGCTATTATGCAGATGATACACATCTGATGATTGCTCTTGATGGACACGAAGGTACAAGGATCAGACTTACTAGCTGTCTTTCAGAAATGGCAGCCTGGATGTCCGACCACTGTCTGAAACTAAATGCAGATAAGTCGGAGATTCTATTTTTCGGAGGAGCACATCTAGGGCCAGATGTAGGTAATTCTATTTTACCGACTCATAAATACCGAATTTTTCCGATTCGGTATTTATGAATCGGTAAAATAGAAGGTGGGAGATGTAGGTAAAATCGGTATTTGAAATACCGATTCTGTAAAAATCGGTATTTACCGATTCTGTAATTACAGAATCGGTATTTCCCATTGATTCCTATGGGCTTTGAAGCCCATAGGAATCAATGGGAAATACCGATTCGGTAATTACTGAATTGGTAAATACCGATTTTTGCAAGGGTGCAGGGGGTGTCACTTTGACACCCTCTAGCACCCCCAATACTGTCATGTGTGCCATGTGGCAGACAGACATGCCCTGAGGGCATGTCTGTCTGTCACATGGCACAGGTGTGCATGCACACATGTGCATGCACACCTGGATTCGGTATTTTACCACCCAATTGGATTGGGTGGTAAAATACCGAATCTGTAATAGCTTTGGGACTCTGAAGAGTCCCACCTAAAAATGGAAGATTCCGAATCGGTAAAAATACCGATTCGGTATTTTACCGATTTGGTAAATTTACCGAATCGGTAAATGTAGCCCCCTACATACCGAAAACCCATTTACCGGTCGGTAACGGCCGAAATCGGCCGTTACCGGTCAGCAAATGGCTCCTACATCTGGCCCCTAGTGTGGAATACAACCTGGTGGCCCTCATCACTGGCCAATGCCCTGGCCCCAAATAAGTTGCAAAAAATCTGGGTATTCTTGTTGACAGTGCTCTCACCATGCAGGATCATATATGTGCACTTTGTGGGAAAAGCTTTGCAACACTAAAACAGCTAAAAAGACTCTTTCAATGGTTCCCCATAGAGTGTAGGAGAACCATTGCCCAATCCTTGCTCATAAGCAGGCTGGATTATGGGAATGCTCTCTTTGTAGGCATGGTTGACTATCTCTTCACACGACTGCAGCTGTTCCAGAATGCGGCCGCCAAATTGGTATGCAACAAGAGCAAGTACAGCTCAGCATCAGAATGCATGAGGACACTTCATTGGCTCCCAGTGAGATAAAGGGCCACCTTCAAATTGCTGAGCCAGGCTCATAAGGTGTTACATCATCTGGGACCAAAAATTCTTCAAGATAGAGTTGAATTCTATACACCCACGAGGTACCTGAGGTCGTGTTGTCAGGAATGGGCAAAAACGAAGCGTATCAGGAAGTCCATAGTATGGGGTTGCTCCTTTTCTCAGCTCGCGGCTACACTCTGGAACGAACTTCCACTAGATCTTCGGCTCACTGACAACCACCTGGTATTTAGGAAAAAAATAAAAACGCATTTGTTCCCCAAGCATTCCCCAAGGCATGACCCGTTACCCAGGGCCCCTCCTCCGAACTCCTCACTTAGGATGGGCTTTCCTTTAGCGCTGTGATATCCTTATGGATGAATGTTTGCGCTTTATAAATAATAAATAAAATAAAACACCATGACAAATATTTTCGATACAATTGCTCTAAAGCAACTCAGAAGAGTTCAGATCAAACAATCCAAATCCTGATTTAATGGCTCCCTTAATAATGAAGGTCGCAAACTGAGGCTTTCGGAGAGATTATGGAGAAACTCACCCTCTATTACAAGCCTCAAACAGTTAAGGACGACGAAAAGTGCATATAACAAACATATCTGTAGTGCTAAAACTGATCACTTCAGGCAGTGGTTAATTTGTAAACAAAAAATGTGCCGGGGCTCTCGTCAGGAGGCAGCTTGCATCAGCACATTTACGCTGTAAGCGCTGCCTCAAACAAAACTCCTGTGTAGGAGCCTCTGCTCCGGTACCTTTGGGTGGAGTTCACGCTATGAGCGCTGATGTTCATGATCAAGTGCCGGTGCTGAGCACCAGAAACCACTGGCTCAAATTAAGCACTGACTTCAGGGCGCAGCTTGTCAGCGCTAAAAACAGACCTAAGAACCTATTTGAAATCATCATACAACAAGCTAACCACCCTACTCATCAAATCTTGGAACCCATGATCTCTTGCCCCAGTGGGAAGGACTTCTCAGCACACTTCTCTGAAAAGGCAAAAAAATGTTTATTTGAGCTGCAACGCCCGCACCAAAGTTGCTGCTTCTGAACTCCATGGAACCGTCAGTGGGGCTAACAGTAGCGAGAGCACCTCCTTCCTACCCCACAGTTTGCCCTCCTAAAAACAATACATCTAGGAATTCCTCTCTACTTCCAGATGGTGCGGAGCTGCCCCAATCTATTGCTTCTTTAAAACCTTCCAATGACTTCAGTGATCCTCTATCCACCAAGTTTTTCAAAGAACTCAAATCAGCCATTCTTCCATTTTGATTCCTGATTATTCAAGAATCTCTTGTGCATGGTAGGATTCCTGATGGCCTCAAGATGGGGCAAGACACTCCCATCCCAAAAAAGCCTAATGTTGACTTAGCTGATCCTAACCATTTCCGTCCAATCACCAATATCATGACTAGCTAAATTGTTTGAGAAATGCATTCACACACAGCTCACAACCACATCGAGAAATTTCAGCTCCTTGACCTCTACCAGTCAGGTCTCAGAGCAGGTCACATTACTGAAACAGCCCTAACTCATTGTTGATGACGCCTTGAGATCTCTTGAGCAGAATGTTCCTTGTCTACTGATCTTTCTTGATTTGTCCTCAGCATTTGACACCGTCAAACATGAAAACATGATTGCTCTTATTCAAAATAGGATGGGGCTATCGGGCCCGGTCTTAAATTGGTCTGTCTCTTTCCTACGTGAGCGAACGCAAAGAATCAAAGTTAACCACTCCCTTGCAACCAGTACCCCGGACACTATTGGAGTGCCTCAAGGCTCCACACTCTCGCCCACGCTTTTCAACCTTTTCATGGAACCACTCTCCGAAATTCTGAACCGCTCTAAAATTCAGTACCATATGGATGCTTATGACAGTCAATTGTATTTGAAAATCTCTTCGCAGGATGACATAAAAACTTTAAATTGTGTGCTTCTAAAAACTCAACAATGGCTAACTCATAATCGTCTGTTGTTAAATACCTTCACAACAGAATTCCTCCTGATTGACCCCTGCAATCAGTCTGCACCCACTCAAGACTGGCTCAAATGCCTTACTGCGCTTAACTGCACCCCTCAAGTTGTTGATTCAGCGAGATCTTCAAGTATAACTCCGGACAAATACCTAAATATGCAAGATCACATTAGTGCTACTATTAGGGGACCCAATCATCAGCTTAACACTCTAAGGAAAAACAAGCCATTCTTGCCTTCTGAGGACATCCAGTCTACAGTCCAATCCTTAGTTATCTCACGCTTGGAATATGGATTGGTGACCCTAGCTGGGTTACCTAAAGCTAGATTGGCACCTCTTAGAGCCACTCTGAACTCTTCAAGCAGACTCATCACAGGCTCCAGAAAACATGAACACATTATACTAGACCTAATTCAACTAAACTGGCTGTCCATCGAAGCAAGGATCCATTTCAAGATAGCTTGCCTGACGCACAAAGCTATTCATTACAGCACCCGTTTACCTGGCAAACAACGTGAACTATCGGGTTCGACTCAGAACCTAAGAAGCTCCAATACCCTATGGTTAAAACCTCCGAAATTCAATAAGAAAAGAACATATAATCATGCTTTCTCTGGGCTTGCTCCAATAATATGGAACGCGCTTCCTCCAGAGATCAGATGAAACCCCTCTACCACTTCATTCAAAAAACATGTCAAATGGCTACTCCTGAATAACCATCTACAGCAATAGTCCTGGAGCCATCTTAACCTACTTCCATCTCCTGTTGTATTTGTGTCTTCTTACGTGCCCATTTGATTTATTGCTCTTGTGGAACTTTACATGTCCCACAAGATGGGCTGTTTTGTTTTTCCCCGTGCTCCCTTATGACTTTGTGCTTTTCATGTACCTCACATGTTCTGCTATGATGTTGTACTCATGCTTTTACCTCATTCCACTTCTGCTCCTTTGTAGAGTGATCTTACACCCATTAGGGTCATGTTCGAGCTTTATAAAACGTTTCAAATAAATAAATAGCCTGGGAAAATGAGTGGAGAGCACCTGTTTAGGTTCTTACTGTGGGCCATCCTTCCTGCAGATTTTTTTCTAATAAACAAATTTCAACATTTTTAGAATTTCTCCACATCCATAACTCTTCATCCAGTTTTTCTTCACAAACTACACAAACATCACTCATGCATGCACCTACATCACAATCATCATTTTCAAAAACATCTTTGTCTTCCTCCCCGCTTGACAACCTTGACAAACAGTCAGCAGTTTGGTTCTTATATTCAGGATTGAAAAATGTCAAAATTGTACTCCTGCAGTTTGGAACTCAACCTTGCAATGCGGGCAGTAGATTTCCATCCACCACCAGGGGGCAAGATATGAACCAGAGGCTTATGATTTGTGTGTGATGTGAATTTGCTTCCCCATACAAAGTGTTTGAAATGGTTTCTTGGCGATACACAGGCAAGAAGTTTCTGTTCAATAATTGAGTATCTGCGTTCTGCTTCACTCAAGGTCTTGGAAGCATATGTCACCCTCTATTCAGAACTTCCTTATCTTTGGGATAGTACCACTCCTACACCATATGCATGTGCATCCACTGTGATTATGCATTTTGTACCGTAAGAAAAGAGTTGCAAATGCTGAATTATTTATGATTTGGTGACATTGAAAGCCTGCTGCTGTTCCTGACACCAGACAAAATTGGCATGCTTGTGCAAAAGCTTATATAGCGGTTCCATCACAGAAGCAAAATCGTGCTCAAAATTTGAATAATATTCTAAGAGTCCAATGAATGATATAAGCTGTTGTCGGTCATTAGATGCTGGCGCTGTCTTTGTGGCATCTACTCAGGTGTTGGCACAACATCTCTGGCCGATATTGTGTGTCCCAAATGATTCAACTGGGATTCAAATAAGCTGCAGAGAAATCCAGTTCCCTAGCAGACAATCTTTTGCACACCTCAGTTTGTTAATGTCTCAGAATGGTCTCTTTTGCCCCTAGTAAATACTAATATGTCACCCTGGAAGCACCTGAACTGATCTTCCTTGTCTTTAAACATATGGAACTTTATACTCTAGAAAACCTAGGTTGCTGAAGGCAGACCAAATGACATTCTCTTGAACTGGAAAACACCAACAGGTGTAATGAATGCTGGTAGTGGTCAAGAAGACAAATAATTCTACTTGGCGATATCCACTTCGCAGATCACGTGTTGAAAAGCTATTTGCCCCTTCTAGCAAGGACAGCAGGTCACTGACCTTTAGTAAAAGAAGTCTAACCACTAGAATACTGCTATTAAGGGCCCTTAGGTCCAAAGAGCTTCAAATTGTCATTATTCTTTTTCACCAGCACCACCAGCGAACTCCATCTGAGTTTCCTCAATATTATCCACTTCTAGCTGATTGTGGAGTTTCTGCAAGCTGTTCCTGATACTGACTGGCATTCATCTCACCTTTTACCTTACAACTTCAGCATCATACTTCAGTTTTATTTTGTGTCCAAATCCCTGAAGTTTTCCCATTTTATCACAGAAAAGTTCAGGAAAGGCATCCAATATTTGATCCTTTAAATTCACCTCTTTGACAACTAACACCAAATTATCAGTACCACACCAATTTATTTAAAAAAATATATTTTTCTTTATATTTAGGCACCAAAATCATCACAATCAGGTAAGTACGTTTCAAGTTCGAAATATTTACAGTTTTCAAAAGACAACACTCAGTGCAATTTCTGAAGTGGAAATGTTATCCTATGGAGAAAAGGCATATACTGCATACAGGTACTTTACAGTGACTTACTCATACAATCTTCCGGACTGAAGGTGAGTATGTGGGAGGATCCAAGGCAGCACCAACAGGTCAGCTTGGGCAGCACTGGGGTGGCTGGGTGCAGAGGTGCAATACAGTGTTGGGTGTCCTGTTGAAGTCAATGGGGATCAGTCTGGTCAAAAAGAGGCTGCAGGCTAGGACTGGGGGGGCCAGTCCGGCTGAACCAACATAGGGGCTCAGGTCTCACAAGGCTCGGGAATGGGGGACACCTTTGGTCCTCTTCTCCTCAGACCGGGGCGCCGGGTGCATAGGTCCTGGTACACTCGTGCAGCCCTAGGACCATGCAGGATAGAGCAGGTACAGAGGTGGGAGGCAGGCCGGAAGTGAGGGCAGTAATGAGGGGGAGGAGACGGGGACTAAGGTAGTAGAGATGGGGTGAGGAGAAGGAAGCAAGGAACTGGGGAACATAGAGAAATAAAGAAGCCTTAAATCATACCAATCATCTCTGTCTTCCTTACCGACACAACAGTAGCCAATGGGCTACTTATCACTGCATGCACTACGTCCTCTATATGATCACTTCCTGTGGGAAGTGGGCATAACCCTGTACCAGAGTTCCTAATTTTGCCATCACAAAGATGGTAAGGATTTTAATGTTGAGCCCACATCAAGTAGCCCACCTTAGGGGTAGAACTAGCCGGAGGGTGAACACGTCTCTCTGACTACTAATTTTCCCCACTGTCCAGGCACCAAATGGGCCCTGGTCGGCAGGGTGGCATCAGCTCTGAGGGAAGCCAGATTTGCATACCAAAGGCGACAAGTTTGTTGACGCTCCCTGCCTTGGAATGCTAATTTACAGGTCATCTGACTGTAGGGGGTGTAATACACCGTCTACCTTTTCCCTGACCTCCTGAAAGCGTGAGCTGTCATCCCTGAGGATTAAAAACTCATCTGAGGGGGCAGGCTGGTCAAGACCAGTCAAGCAGCACACTAGTAGCTGGTAGGTTTTCAGGGGGCACCTCTAAGGTGACCTCTGGGTGCATGTATTAATATATTCATCACTGGAATTAGTGTCAGTTTATTAATACAAGATGTTTGATACCAAACATCTTTGGTTTCATAGAAGCCATCCTATAGCTGGAAAACTCGTCTTACACCAGTGTCTAGCACTTGTGTTTAAAATGGCTTCCAGGTCACTTGCACTGGCAGAAATTGAACTGCCAGCACAGGGTCATATCTGCTCATGCAGATATATCCACACATGTTTTATAATGCCCTACACTCTGCCTTAGGGGTGACTCATCTATACTGCATGCCTTGTCTGTAGGCATTGCACAAAGGGATGTGTGCCATGTCATGTTTTCATTTTTGTCTGCACCAATACACTCACATAGCCTGCAGTGGCAGTCTGCATGAGTTAGATGAGGGGTCCCTTAGGGTGACACAATGCATACTGTAGCCCTTGGGACCCTCTTTAGTACCCTTGCCTTAGGCACCTGGGGTGCAATTTACTAGGGCATTACAGGGGTGCAAAATGTATTGCCAATTGGGGGAACAATTGTACAGTTTTAGGGAAAGAGAATTAGCACTGGGGACCTGTTTAGCAGGGACACAGAGCACTTTCTCTCAAAATTACATCGAATATCAGGCAAAATGTGGGGGTGACCATGTCAAAAAGGGGCACTTTCCCACAGCATATTGCAACGTCAGAAAGAAGTGTACCATGTATCAAGCTACTTTTCAACAGCTTGGGTTATCATGATATACAACTATATGCAGCTCATCTCAACAATCTATAATGGTTTTGTTGTTATACAAGCCTGTTCATCACTGTGGAATCGAAAGCAGGTTTGCCTGAGAAGTGTCCAAATGTCATTTAGATGAGAGGCTTTAGGCAGCAGCTCTTCGTAGAGATCCAGCAATACATTATCGCCGCTTTTATTGACAGGAAACTGCCGCTAAGGCGGCGATAATGGGCATGATAATATGCCCTTGTGAACTCCCGTAGAAGCCCAGGTTAACACCAGAACCTGGGCTTCTATGGGAATTCACAAGGGCATATTTCAAGCCCATTATCGCCGCTTTAGCGGCAGTTTCCTGTCGATAAAAGCGGCGATAATGTATCGCCCTTGCTTGATAATATGGCCCCCAGTTCTTAATAGTATGTCAACTCCTTTATCTTTGCTGTCTGTCTTGGGTCTCGTCCTCGCCCCCAGCGCTAAGCAACCATGCATTTGTAGGGCAGAGAATTTCCTTTTGGTGTATGGTACTTTTTAAACTGATCTCAGCAATGCAACCACAGGTCACTACTGTATATGGTGCCTTTGTGATATTTTGCAGTGTGTCTATTACATTTTCCCCAGTATTAGTTAATCATATAACATTCCCATACTGAGTGATGGAATCCTGCTTCTTCCGCCTTACATCGTTCACACTGGGAGTCTGCTCTCAATTTCCATTCATGCAGAGCTGCTGGGTGGTAATAGATGCAGTGTATGAACCTTTAATGAATGTGTCACAATCTGCTGTTACGTAGAAATTCCCTTGTTTGTGAGCAGCAGTATTCCCATATTTTTTCTGTGAGTGGAGTGCCCAAATTCTCATCCCATCCTGCTTGTGCCAGGACTAAGCATGCAGGAATCTCTCTCTGCAATTCTCAATACTTTCTTGAATGTTTTAGCATTTACTACTTATTCTGACACGCTGAATCGCGCTGATTTGAACATACAGTCAACTCTTAACTTGCAGATTTTATCCTGTGGTAGAGAAAGGTGTCCGGGGGAGGGATCACAGCCCACGATTTTAAAGTGCTTATAGAAAAGATTGTCCCTCCTCGTTTAGGTCTCTCCATGTTATAATGTTCAGTTTGTGTAATTATGATGCCACTTTTTTCTCCCCAGTCATGTGAAGTAGTGGGCAAATCGACATAGGGGTGCTTGGTGTATATCAAAGTCTGATGTGTGTTTGTGTTTAAGTTTATCACAGCCTGTAGCAGTGTAGTATACTGTGTTACTTCTGTCTATTTTACTGGGTTGTTTGGCCTACAGGGTGAGTTATAGTGGTATGGGATCTGATCCATCCCTCCCTACTACTAGGTGGACATTTTAGGGCTGGGGGCATAGGCAGTAATATGTAAAATATGCCTGCAAGCATAAGTATTACAATTCTATATTGTGGACTGTAAAGCTCCCATATTTATACGGAATGGTCAGCGCTTACCAGGTTATTCAAGGTCTCCTATTGGCCCATGCTAGTTTGATAAGCAAAGTTGTGAGCATTTGGAAAAATATTTTATTTTAGTGGGACGGGCGTGTTAACGAAAATTGTAGAAATTAAGGAAGAGTTACCTGTTTGATTAGTTCCAGTCAGCCTGCCAGTGTGTCAGGCCTTACAAGACAGTGACCGGTCATCTCTACACAATCTGTGCCCTGAGAACCAAGAGATACCAACTAAAGGGAGAACCTCGCGCTCAGAATCGCCGCTGGTGTTCCGCCATTCACGAGCGGAATTCCAAGATGGCCGCCGACCCTAGTTGTTGTCTTTACACTCAGGTGCTCGTGGTTATATTTCTGTGCGGTATAATCAGAAACCTGTAGTTTTGCTGGAAGCGGATTTTTAGATCATACAAGGAGGCTTTATACCCTGAATTGAAAGGCAGTTTTGCTTTAAAGGTATGTGTTTTATACAAGCTATAGCACTTAGAGTGGGTTTAGGTGACTGCTTAGCTGGAACTAACCATTAGCCAGTATGAACCATGCTAAAACGCTAAGGTTAGCATTCGGATATGTTATAAGATTAGTACAACCATGATTAAATGAATTGTGTTAAAGGTTTTAATCCCTATGATCACTAGGCTTATAGTGACAAACTGTGATATGGCTCCTTTTTATGATGACCATTGCAATCTTTATGTCAAAAAGTGTACGTTTAAATGTCGATATATAAGTAGTTTAAATGTGGTGTCGTGTTTAACTATGTAATGTGCCTACCATAGAAGCAATGTAGAGATAAGGTTTCAGCTGTTTACGTGCATGGTTTTTAATTGGATGATTTCTGGATTTTAAAATAAATTCTGTTTGAATTTCAGAAGTTTCTTGGGAAGGCAGTTAATATATTCCTGATGAAGGCGGCTATACCTTAAGTGTCCGTCGAAACGCATTGAAACAAAGGGAGACGTACAATATACACTGATCAAGGATAATTCTGACTGCTACGGAATTTACTCTTTATTGTGTACCTCCTTTTTTCTTAGTAATAGGAAGTGCTTATGATTTTCTGTATATAATCTGATCCTTTTTTATATTGTCTGTGTTCCCAATTTTAATTATGTCTCAATTTTAATTGTTTTTTAATACGAATAAACTGTGCAGGCTGAATTTATTAGTTTTTATAGTTTTTTTGTAATACTTATTGCATTGCTTCAATTGATAGGCTTTTGTGTTATATTAATATCTGTCTATGTGTTTGAAAGTATTGGTGTCTCTGAAATAAGGTATCCAAAGGGAATTTTTTTATGACGGATGTATTAGAATTTCTACAGCTTACCAACCAACGGGCAGAAATACAAGAAGCTAAAGGAACATTCCAGAGCAGTCTCTTCTCTGTTTGTTATTGTATCCAAATTCCCCTTTCCCCCTTTAGGGTCCTTGAGGGTCTTGTTTTTTAACGGACTCTGGGTACACTGGAGGTGGAGTTGGGAAAAAGGCAACAATTGTTCCTGTTTCCTGTTCCTGTGCAAGTCGTGGTAAGAGTTCACTGTAAACCTTGACAGAGTGAAGTGCCCATGTTAATATTGCACCTGAACAGGATGACGGAAGGTATTAACCTACAAACCCTGGGAAAACGGTTTTAGATGCCATTCAAAAGGAATGGATAGCTGTTAGAGAGGAAAATCAAGAGCTAAAACAGGAGGTTGTTAAATCCAGAAAAGAAACAGCAGAGTTAGCGCAAAGGATGGGACAACCTTTTAGTGCAGGAAGAGAGAGTTTAGGGACAACCGCTGAAGGTCCCAATCGACTAACCACGCAGGTTATTCATTCCCTGTCTCCGGTTATTCCGCTGGCCCCCCAGAGTGATTTAGTGGGGACCCTCAAAAGGCACAAATATTCCTCATGCAATGTTCTCTTCACTTTATGTGTCGCCCTTCAATTTTCCCAGATGCACAGTCTAGAGTGGCCTTTGCCCTATCATATCTGAGTGGTGATGCAGCATCCTGGTCGATGCCCTTAGTTTCCAGAGATGATCCAATCTTGCAAAATTATGATGAGTTTAAGAAAGAATTCCTCAGAATATTTGACAGACGAAGAATATCCCAAGCCGTAGACAATGAATTACTTGATTTACGACAAGGCAACCGAGATCTTGTGGCTTACCTTGCCCAATTTAATAAGCTGGTAGTGGAAACCACCAGCCAGAGAGTAAACGGGCAGCAGTCTTTTATCGAGGATTACGGGATGAACTCAAGGATGTGCTGGCACAAATACCAAATCGACCAACTGAAATTTCGGAGCTTGTAGATCTAGTACTAGAAATTGACTTTCGTCAAGGAGAAAGCAGAGGTGAAAAGAGGAAGGATTTTAAACCAGCAGTGCCTAGATTTGATAGAGCTCAATCAGATGTGAACCGTGTTGCGGAAGGACAATCCAATTCTGAACCCATGCAAATTGGAACTATAAGAGGTCCACTGACAAAGGAAGAAAAGGAAAAAAGAACTGGAAATTTATGCATGTACTGTGGCTCCAGCTGACATTTTGTGAGAGGTTGTCCAAAGAAACCCAAAACCTCTTTCAAACCGAAGGAAAACTTGCAGCACCACCAGTAGGAGGAGTTGGACTGGTGGATGCTAATCTAGAATCAACTCTGAAGGAACATCAACTGGCCAATACACTGCAGTCTTGCTCACCTCATTTGGTTCAGTCTATGACGATCACGTTTTGAGACATAACTCTAACTGATGTTTCGGTGATGGTGGATTCTGGGGCTACTGGAAATTTCTGTGATCTAAAATTTGCATCAAAGGTATGGTTAAGAACCATCCAAAAACCTAAAAGTTAACCAGTGAGAGCAGTGGATGGTACGAATCTTTCGTCTGGACCAATAGTGAGCCATACCGAACCCTTGCAGATGAAATCCAGTGACAGGCACGAAGAAGTCATCCAGTTCAATTTAATTGACGCACCCCAATTTCACTCATTTTAGGACCACCATAGCTGACAGAACACAATCCCACAAAAGATTGGAGCACTAAGACTATCGCAATGGACTCCAACTACTGTAAGGGAAATTGTTTTGGAAGCCAAGAAAAGGATTACAAGAACAACCCTGCCCATTCACTATGCATGACTGAAGCGACGGTTTGTGTTATCAACTCACAAGAAATATCTCCAGAATATCGAGATTTCGAAGATGTTTTCAACAAAAAAGAAGCAGACCAATTACCTCCGCATCGAACCTACGATTGCACTATAGAATTGGAACCGGGTGCTAATCTACCCTGCAGTCAAGTCTATGCATTAACTGAGAGGGAACACCAACACCTGAAGGACTACTTAGATAAGTATTTGGCAAATGGATTCATCTGACCATCTAAATCGCCGGTCTCTTCGCCTCTGTTTTTTGTCCCGAAGAAGGAGGGCGATCTAAGAATCTGCATAGACTACTGCACCATCAATAAGATTACCAAGAAAAATCATTACCCCCTTACCCTCATTTCGGTTTTGTTAGACCAGGTCAAGAGTGCTCAGGTATACACCAAACTGGATCTGAGGGGATCTTATCACTTGATCAGGATGAAGGAGGGAGACGAATGGAAGACTGCCTTCAGGACAAGATTTGGATTATTTGAGTACCAAGTAATACCTTACGGGTTATGTAATGCGCCAGTGGCCTTCCAACACTTTATCAACGACATTCTGAGAGAATACATCGATCAATGTGTAATTGTTTATATCGATGATATCTTGATATATTCAGAAGACACATGCAAACACCAAGAGCAAGTGAGAGAAGTTTTACAGAAACTCAGAGAGAACAGGCTGTTTGTAAAACTGGAAAAATGTGCTTTCAATGTTTTTAAGGTGGAATTTTTGGGATTTATTCTCTCCCCCACTGGGATGAATATGGATGAACGCAAGATCCAAGCAGTTGTTGATTGGAAATCTCCCACCTATGTGAAGGAATTACAGAGTTGTATTGGGTTTGCGAATTTCTATAGGAGATTCATTGGTGAATTTTCTAAGACGATTCAACCCTCTTACCAAATTGCTCCGCAAGGGTGTTCTTTTTTAATGGTCCAAAGAAGCCGAAGAGGCCTTTAATTCATTAAAAGACAGTTTTACTTCTACTCCAGTGCTGCTGCTTGCCGACCAGTCTGAACCATTTTATGTGGAGACTGATGCTTCTGACCAAGCGATAGGTGGTGTACTGTCCCAGAGACATAAAGAAACTGGCCAACTGCATCCGGTAGCTTACAGGTCAAGAAAGTTAACATCTGCAGAACAAAATTACACAGTTACGGAAAAAGAATTGTTGGCCATCAAGGATGCTTTCAAGGAGTGGCGACACTACCTTATGGGGGCCAGGCATCAAGTAACAGTCTTTACAGATCATCGAAATTAAAAAAAATGTGAAATCTGCCAAAACCTTAACGCCCAGACAACTCAGATGGTCACTGTATTTTGCCGAATTTGACTTCGTGATCACATACCGACCAGGGGCACAAAATGGAAAGGCGGATGCGTTATCAAAAATCGGAACCGAGGAGCAGAGATCGCAGGAGAAGAGTCAAACCATTATACCCAACACAAAAATTGTCTGCACCATCACGCCTGCTAGTTTTGGAGAACAGATTGCTCAAGTCATGAGTCCGAGTGATATGCAAGAGTGGGTCAAGGAAGGAGCGGATCGAGAAATCCAAGATCAACTGCCCTATTATAAAGGATTCTTGTATGTGCCAACCAAAGAATTACAACATCAGGTGCTTTTTGAATGTCATGATCACCTACTGGCTGGACATAAGGGAGAAACTAAGACAAAAGAATTGGTGAAAAGACCTTACTGGTGGCCGCATATTATCTCAGATATTGAAAATTATGTGAAAACTTGCGAAATCTGCACTCTGGGAAAATCTGAACGGCAGGCCCCAAAAGGTCTGTTACAACCCATTCCCACTCCTCCTAGTCCCTGGCACACAATCACTATGGATCTAATTGTTGACTTGCCATCCAGCCAGGGTTACAATACAATATGGGTGGTGGTGGACATATTCACTAAGATGGCGCACTTTTTGGCCTTAAAAAGGGTTCCAACTATCAAGCAGTTAGCTAGTCATTTCAGTACTCAAATTGTCAAGATTCATGACATACCTAAGTTTATCATTTAAGACCGTGGTTCTCAGTTTTTGTCCCATTTTTGGAGAGCCATTCTAAGTGGTTTGGGAATAGAGGCTGGGTACTCCACCAGCTATCACCCAGAGACTGACGGGCAAACAGAGAGAGTTAACCAAGAGTTAGAGCAGTACTTGAGGTTATTCCTGCTACAACAGGGTGGAGAATGGCCGGATTATTTGTGGGCGGCCGAGTTTGCACACAACAATGCCAAGAATGTGTCAACAGGTTACTCCCCATTCTATCTAAATTATGGCAGACACCCAAATTCCACAGTAAAACACAAGGAAATCTCGTTCCCAGCGGTTAAAGATTTAATTGCTGAACTACAACAAATTCAACAAAAGGCTTCTCAGAACTTAGAACAGGCTAAAAAGAAGTATAAGGGAGGAGCCAAGATGGCGATTGGAACAGTTGCATGAACGCTTCGCTCTGAGGTCCTCCCCGCCCGCCTATCCTGTTGATAATCCTGAGCGAGGCTTTTTGATCTATGTTGTTCGAGACAAACGCTCACTTACCATCAAGTTTTGGGGCTCCACCGTGCGGTAAATCCGAAGAACTGCCCTCCTCTGCTTGCCGGCCTTCGTGGCGCTGACGCCGGGGCCTCGAGTGCAGAGGTTGCCCGGCAGTGTTCGTAGTGTCGGCGGCCCTGGTTTGGATGAGAAACCGGTCAGTGGGAGCCTGAGAGCCGCGAGCCGGGAGAGTTGGTGCTGGCCCACTCCCAAAAGTGGGTCGCCCCGTATGCCCGAGCTGTCGACGAGCCAGAGAGCAGCCGTGTCGCCCGGTTCCCCTTGGGTGTGACGCCCGCCCATGTTAATAGTCCCGTCCGGGAACCGGCGGTTGGCTCCCGGAGAGCTGCGGAGAGCGCGCCCGGCCTTTCGATGACTCTCCTTTCCGCACCAGACGTCAACTGCCGCCGATCAGCCGTGAGACCTGTTGCCTCTGGTGGTCGGGCTGGACTCGGAGGTGGAGGGGAGGTGGCGGAGAACGGAGTGGTTAAGATGGCGGATGGCGCCTTGGAGTGTACCCCTCCCGGGGACGGAGACACCACTGATTTTGAGACCCCTGGACTTCGGCGGCGTGGAGAGACGCTTACGTACAGTCACGTGCTGGTTGCACTGGTTACCCTGCGGATTGCTCTGCTCCAGGACTCCCGGGATTTGGAGGTACGGATCGCTGCCATTGCTGATCCGCCATTTTGTGGCGTGGTGGCTTCCCCCCGAGTTGGTGTTGCTGAATCTCCTTCGGTCGCTGCGCCAGGTTCCCCGGATGACTCTACAGTTTTGAGGGTGCGTATGGATCTGGCTCCTGTGCTGCGGTGCTTCCCGCATCCTGTACTTTCCTTTCCGTGCTTGGCAGACCTGTTTTTGGACTTGGACTTGTTGGTGGTCGGTGTATTGTTGCATTCTGGCTGCCGCCGTGCATCGTCGGTTGTTACTTGGTGGCTGGGACGATGTTGTGCGGCAGCGCTGCATGCTCCGCCTGGAAGGATTGAACTTTTAGTATCGATTTGTCTCCTGACTGCACGACTGTTTAGCAGTTCTACTATTCACAGAAGTGGCCGGGGTGACCTCGCTTGGGTCTTGGAGGGACGTCTTGCTGTTAATGGTGATTCAAGGACACGTTTTGTGGGGCTGTTACTGATTGCGTTTTGTGCACTCGCTGCTTTTTGTACTTTCTATGGCCTCTGTCTCCATGATTTTAGTTGCGGGAGTGGGGGGGACTGAGTGTCTGAATCGCCGGCTCCTCTCCTCGCTCTTTTTCTCTCTTGTCTTCTTCTTTCTCTCTTTACTTCCTTCTTTAGGGTGACTCTGGGGCGACAGGCACGCTGTTAGTGGGGTAGGCCATAGCCATTACGGTGATGTAGGGTGGCGGGTGTTGGAGGGGTTTTGTTATTTTAGTTTGTTTTGTTCTATGGTCCCTTTTTTCTCTTTCTTCCCAAGGGGGTTGGCTATATCTTCTTCTTACATCCTTTTTCTGTTCGGCATCTGCACTTGTCTCTTCTTTCTGTCTTGTACGGGTGGGTTTTCCACACGATGTTCTTGCTAAATTGCTCGCCATTGTTTGACCTTTACTCCTGGCCTGCCTTCGGCGGGCGTAGTGTGTTTTCGGCCTTATTGCTTACCATTGATTTTTGATTGTTTGGGGGGGTGCACCTCTCCCGTCTCTTTTTGTCTATTGTGTAGTGTGATGCCTCTGTTGATATAGCTGCTGCCTCCTTCTCAGTATTATAAAAATGAAACCTCTCTTATCCTTGTGTTTCGCTGTGCTACGACCACGTACTATGACGATAGCGTGCTTCCTCCTTTTATCGTACACATTTACACTGCTCCTGTTTAGCTCCTGATTTTGCGGCTGGCCCCTGTGATTGTAGGCCTGCGCCTGTATTACTATGTTTGATTTAATAAAGGTTTTAAAAAAAAAAAAAAAAAGAAGTATAAGGGTTATGCAGATATGAAAAGGAAGGAGGCCCCTAGTTTACAGGAAGGAGAAGAGGTTTGGTTAAGTACAAGAAATCTGAGATTAAAAGGAAATAGGAAGTTCACACCCAGATTAATTAGACTCTACCCAATTGACAAACAAATCAATCCAGTAACCTATCGTCTGAAACTACCAGTTAAAATGAAGATCCATCCAGTTTTTCATGTTTCTTTATTGAAGAAGGCTTCAACAGAGTTACGTAAAAATGCACCTCCAAAGCCCATTCACTTAGAATCTGGGGTAGAATTTGAAGTTAAGGACATTTTAGACTCTAAACGAATTTCTGGAGAACTGTATTATTTAGGTGACTGGAAAGGTTACGGTCCGGAAGAACAATCTTGGGAGTTAGCTTCGGATGTTCATGCTCCCCGACTAGTGAAGTGTTTTCATAAGAAGTTCCTGAAGAAACCAAGAGAGAAAGGACCTCCTTTGTTGGGGGGTACTGTCAGGCCTTTCAAGACAGTGACCGGTCATCTCTACACAATCTGTGCCCTGAGAACCAAGAGATACCAACTAAAGGGAGAACCTTGTGCTCAGAATCACCGCTGGTGTTCCGCCGTTCAAGAGCGGAATTCCAAGATGGCCACCGACCCTGGAGAAGAGTCGGCGGTCTAGTTGTTGTCTTTCCACTCAGGTGCTCGCGGTTAGGTGAAGCGCGCGATCCCATCCTACTACGCACTTCAGCTGAGGCAAAAGGAGAATTTGCACCTAGTTTTCTGAGCTCTGCTTATTTCTCGTATTGTCCTGTCTGTTGGTTACATTTCTCTTTTCTTTTAGTTTAGTTTCCTCAGACCTTCTTTCCCTCTTTCCCCTCGTGTCTTTTTCCCCTGTTCATTTATTGTCGTGCAGTACACTAGAACTTAAGTACAGAGCTGCACGGAGAGGACCGCATAAAGTCTTCACTTACCTCACGCTCCAGTTATTTCGCAGGAAAAAGTTCGACGACTCCCGTATCTGCAAAGACAAAGAGACAGATAAGTGGGAGCCGAATTTTTTAAGATAATTGCGTGTTTCAAGAAGAAGTAATAGAGAGAGAATAGAGTAACACTAAGACGCCCTAGGGCATATGCGCGCTTTACAAAACTACAAATCAAATCAATCAAATCAAATTAACAGAGAGACTATATTTAGAACTGTAAAACATTGAATCCTTAGAGTCAAGAAAGGAAGTACAGGAACAATGGAGATTTAGAGTCTAAATACTTACCTGAGAAATCATAGTTAATTCTCTTCATACAAGGAGTGCCTGTAAAGCAAAGAAGAGTTGCTGAGTTCCAGAAATAGAGATAACAATACAAGAAAGAAAATCATTAATACCACTAACAGCCAGAACAAGGGTAAGAATAGATAGTAGGGAATTAAATAGTCAAATAAGAGAAAACACAAAGGCATGAAACTAATGTACATGTATGTGACGGGGTGGGCCCCCTGTGTGAGACGATGGGCCCCCGGAAGGGGGATCAGACTATGGACTGGTGGGCTGTCCCCCCTATTTCACGTACCTCCGTTCCCTCCCTGCAGCAACCTGGTCGTGACGAGGATGTAGACTGGCAGACCGGAGACCCCGAGTACTGGTGGCCGACCGCGGATGGTAAAGAACCCTGTCTCTTTCAGGATTCGGAGCAAGCAGTGGAAGCCCCGCCCCTACACAGAGACGCGCCGGCGTCAAAAGAGGCCCGGATCCAGGAAGCGACGGACGGCGTTTCCCAGGGAGCGAGGAGAGAAGGCGGTGAAGGAGTGTGCGGTGACAGCGAGGAGACGGAGAGGAATACGAGGACCAGAGCTGAGACGGAGAAGCCAGGAGGAGAACAGAACTACGTGCCGCCCCGCCACGTTCCCACGGGAGGAGCGTGGCTCCAACAGGTACGGGGCCGAGTAGCGGGTTGGATGGGGCATCGAGTCCCGCCTATTGAGTAGTTGTACATATGTAGAGACCCGTGTAAAGCTCTCCTCCCTAGAACCCTTACCTCACGAGCCCTGCCTCACGACCACTGTTTGTAAATACACTTGGTCACTGGTTTTCCCTCACTCCCGGCCCTACAACCTGCATTCCCCATAACCGGGTCTAAATCCGTCCTTTCTCTCTTCCTTTGCATACGGCGACACCTGGCCCTACGGACGAGCTGACCCGACATCCAAGGCACGCTGGATCCCCCTCGCAGCACGGCATTCGATCCAGCAGCATTCGCCAGAGAACGCATTACAAGCCGGAGGAGAAAAACTTATACACAAATAAAACCTTCCTTGAAAAGTCTTTTCAAGTTCTCTAGCTCTGCTTCTCTTGATCGTTCATCCAGGGGGGTCAGTCCGGTAGTAGAAGAGTCTAGTCCGATCCCTACGTCCCCACTCACCCCGGGACAATGTATTTACAGATAACCACCTACAGGAAATAACTCACACTGAAAACAATAGAAATTAGAAGAGCAGCACTAGCCTCTGGAAGATTAGGTAAGAGTTAGAGTGAATATCTTAAGGGACGACAGAGTAGAGAGAAAAGTGTCTAATAATAATTCTTTTGGTTGTATTAGAATTTCTACAGCTTACAAACCAACGGGCAGAAATACAAGAAGCTGAAGGAACATTCCAGAGCAGTCTCTTCTCTGTTTGTTAAGTTTTTCCAAATTCCCCTTTCCCCCTTTGAGGTCCTTGAGGGTCTTGTTTTTTAACGGACTCTGGGTATCCTGGAGGTGGAGTTGGGAATAAGGCAACGATTGTTCCTGTTTCCTGTTCCTGTGCAAGTCGTGGTAAGAGTTCACTGTAAACCTTGACACAGTGTGAGCACCAATTTAAACCATCTGCTTATTTGCTCCTTTAGGTTGCTGATAGCACGGTCATAATAATTAGGCTAAGGATCTCAATGTTATTGCAGCCAAGCCATATGCCTAAACAGGCTCAGCATACATTTCGAGCAGGAATTCAATTTCCACTCTGCCTGTGCTCACTATCATGGAAAATATGGTTGATCATCCTCAGTTTACAATAAGACCCGAAAATCTGTTTAAGCTTTTCTGGGGGTCTCTAAGATACGATGTGGTCTGTCCATGAATCTGAGAACATATGCTGCATGGTGTTGCCTTAGTTTTGCATCAAGGGCTTCCAGGGACAGCACAAATAGGATTGGTGATAGGAGGCACCCTTGTCTGGTGTCTCATTCAATTGGAATTAGCTGGGAGATACAGACACTAATGTAGAGCTTAGCTATTGATAAGTTGTAGAGCAGTCTGATTAGGTTCACAAAAGGTTTGGGCGTACCCATCTAGCCCAACATGGTCACATGACGATAAGTTCATTCCAGAGACTCGTATGCCTTTGTGCTATCCACAAAACACAGCTGTGGCGCTCACCTCTAGTTTATTCTGGTGGTGCACTATGAAAAAGATGCATAAATTGTGCCTTCCTTTGGATTTCCTGTGGTGCTGACATGCCAAGCCCTGACTTCTGCCTTACCTCGTGTGATTCAGAATTCCTTTAACTGAGGGCTGGGAGTGCACCGGGTGGCGCTTGCGAACGAGTGAGGGTAGGGTGCCGGACTGTCAAGGGACCATCCAGAAAGCTGCCGAAGTCCATGCTTACTGACGACCATTGTTCGGCTGCTAGGGCTGTCTGTTATTACCGGTGTTGTCGGGGGCTCACATCTGGTAATCAGACAATAGTAACATCCGCACACAACATCCTCAACCACCCTGTCCATTCCTGGGAACCACACCTTGGCCCTCAAATGTTCTTTCGTCTTCGCCAAACCCTGGTGCCCTTGGTGAGCCAGTTTGACAGGCTGCCTCCAGAGGCTTATTGGGATCGCAATCTGCTGACTCCTCAACAGGAGTCCTTCTCCACTCTCGCTTAGCTCATTGCGACATTGCCACATACTCGTCCTGGTCTCTCGCTCTTCCCCCATGAGACTGCCAACCTCTTCTAGAAAGTTCCGCCACCTATGTTCTCTCAGAGTTTCTTTCACTCTTTTGATACATTCATCCTCCTTGCCGGCTTTCACGATCTCCTCCAGGGACAGGGCTCATGGGCATGCTAGTTCCGTGATCCCTCTCACAAACTCTTCTACACCTTTGTCCGTTTCTTGCCTCATCGTTGGATCAGCTGCAAGGGGGTGGTGCAACAGATAGTTGCCAGATTGTTGACCCCTGAATGGTACACCCCTTCAAAGCTATACTGTTGAAGTTCTACTGTCCATCCCTCCATCCTGGGCAGTTAATTTTGCGCTGTTCCTCTAAACAACGGCACTAACAGTTTGTGGTCAGTGATGATCTTAAACTGATGATCACATAAGTTAATGTAGAAATGTTGACAAGCCCACCTGATAGCGAGGGCTTCTCTCTCAATCTGGGCATATCTCCTCTCCACCGCTGAAAGTGCACGACTGGCATAGGCAATGGGCACCCACTCATCTTGCGTATCCTGCTGTTGTAGCACCGCCCCTAGTTCTATCGGACTGACATCCACAATAAGTTCCTTTGGGCTCCCCAGACTGAAGTATGCCACTGTGGCTCCTTGCAACAGAGCCCCCTTCACATCCCGATTCCCTTGATGCTGTGCTTGACCATTCCCAGAGTGTATCTTTCTTCATGAGGGCCCTCAGAGGTTCAGAGATAGTTGCCAGCTGGGGAATGAACCTCCCGCAATAATTGGCCATCCCATGGAAACTGCGCATATCAGTGGGGTTCTGAGGAATGGCAGCCATCCTAATGGCCTTGACCTTCGCCAGGTCTACCTGAAGCCCCTAGTGGGAGAATTTGTAGCCAAAAAGCTCCACCCCCTTGCCTTAGAATGAACACTTACTTTTGTGTAGTGTACGCCCTTGCTCCACTAGTTGCCTCATAGTCACTCTCAACCACACGTGAATCTACTCCCGTGTTTGCGTGAACATCAGGACATCATCGCTGACATTTATGACACCCACTAGTTCAGAAAGGGCTTCTCTAAAGGCATCTTGGAAGATCTCAGTGGCCGAGGACACTCCAAAGCTGAGTCTCTTAAATCTTCTCAATCCTACATGTGTCAAAAATGTTGTAATATATTGACTGGATTCATCTAACATCAGCTGTTGGTAACCGGAGTTGAGATCAACTTTCGAAAACCATTTTGCCCCATTTATGTCTGTGACAATTTCATCAATTGTCGGAGTGATGTGCCTTTCTCTGCATACAGTTTTATTTGGCAAACACATGTCTACACATAATCCAATCACTCTCGGGTGTTTTGGTTTGGGGGCAATCACCAATGGGGATACCCATGGGGTGGGCATCAACACTTTTTCTATCACCCCCACATTCTCCAACTTCTCTAGCTCTGCTTCCACCGAGGGTCGAAGATAAAACGGGACACATCGGTCATGCAGAGCTACCGGCTTAACGGTTTAGTCAATATGTCACTATGGAGTTTCACTTTGACGTCCTTCAGGCACCCTAGTCCTTCAAAGAGTTCCGGAAATTTGGCTTGAATTTCCTCGGCATGTGATTGATGAATTTGTCGAGCAAACAGCATGAGCTCCAGGTCTTCCCCTGTATGACAGCCCAATAGCGTGCCTGCTTCGGTGACGTGAAACATTGTCTGCTAGGCCACCTTTCCATGTCTGACTTCCACTTCGATGACTCCCTGCAGGGGAATAGGAGTGGTGCCTCCATACTTGAAGATATTTGCTTTGGTTGTCATTAACTTGGGACAGGGTTCCAGCTGAAGATAGTGCTCCACATCTAGAACGTTCACTCACGCTCCTGTGTCAATGCGTGCTGCTGTCGGACTCCCCCTGATGTCTATGCGGTACATAGGCGGAGGCCTCCGCTTTTGGTTACAGTGCCCGGTGAAGGATATGGTGAACACTTCTTCCTCGTCCTCATCAGCTTACTCACCAATTGTCTCTGGTCCTCTACATTGGAGCCCTGTTTGATCCAACCAAATTTCTTGTATTCCGCCACACCAACTGATGGTCGGGTTGCATTCTGACACATTTTTGCAAAACGCCCCAGCTTACCACATTTCAAGCAGGGATTTCCTGTTGCAGTGCAACCTGTGGGGGAGGGTGACTATCAAGTCCACAGTTCCTGCAGTTTCTCCCTTGGACGTGCGCTGGTACTCCCACGCCCTTTGTCAGGCCCCCCTCCTGATGGCCTCCACACTTTCTTCCTCAACTCTTGCAGGCCCCGGCTATGGAGAGGACATAGTGATGCGCGCTAGCGCTGTTTTCATTTCTCCTGCTCTCACAACCGCAAGGCCATGAGACGGACCCAGTATCAAGATGCTGTCCAGAGATATCCCCTCATGCCTCAAAATCAACTTCCTCCGGTAGGTGGAACGACATGGCTGTATTAGCTTAAATTGTTTGTCAATTCCTGCACAGGTTCTGGCCAATTTGCCTAACACCCAACAAAGAACATGCAAACCATCTCTCCTTCCTGCTGACAAGCTTGTCTCAATATGAAATTTACATAAACAGGATTTAACTGAGGGTCAAAGTGCCTATTCAAGGCTCTCACTGCTGCGTCATAGTCATCATCATCTCCAGTATCAATCAATCAATCATACCATTTGTATAGCGCACTACTCAACCGGGAGGGTCTCAAGGCGCTTAGGGAAAGGGTTATGCTACTGCTCGAACAGCCAGGTCTTGAGTTGTCTCCTGAAGGCGAGATGGTCCTGGGTCAGCCGAAGGTGGATGGGGAGGGAGTTCCATGTCTTGGCAGCCAGGTAAGAGAAGGATCTTCCTCCGGCGGTGGCTCTTCGGATGCGTGGTACGGCGGCGAGGGCGAGGCTGGTGGACCGTAGCTGGCGGGTGGGCGTGTAGAAGGTCATGCGGTCGTTGAGGTACTTGGGGCCCAGGTCGTGGAGAGACTTGTGTGCGTGGGTGAGGAGCCGGAACGTGATCCTCTTGTCGACGGGGAGCCAGTGCAGGTTCCTCAGGTGGCTGGAGATGTGGCTGCGTCGGGGGACATCCAGGATGAGTCGGGCGGAGGCGTTCTGGATGCGCTGGAGTCTTTTCTGTAGCTTGGCTGTGGTTCCGGCGTAGAGGGCGTTTCCGTAGTCCAGTCGGCTGGTGACGAGTGCTTGGGTGACTGTCTTCCTGGTCTCGGTCGGGATCCAGCGGAAGATCTTGCGAAGCATACGCAGGGTGTTGAAGCACGATGAGGAGACGGCGTTGACTTGTCTGGTCCTCGAGAGGGAGGAGTCCAGGATGAAGCCCAGGTTGGGTGCGTGGTCGGTTGGCTTGGGTGCAGTGCCCAGGGCTGGGGGCGACCAGGAGTCGTCCCAGGCGGAGGGCGAAGATCCCAGGATGAGGACTTCCGTCTTGTCCGAGTTCAGTTTCAGGCGGCTGTCCTTCATCCACTCGGCGACGTCTTTCATCCCTTCGTGTAGGCAGGTTCTGGCGGTGTCGGGGTCTCTGGTGAGGGAGAGGATCAGCTGGGTGTCGTCGGCGTAAGAGATGATGTTGAGGTTGTGCTGGCGTGCGATGGCTGCAAGAGGTCTCATGTAGACGTTGAAGAGGGTGGGGCTGAGTGAAGATCCTTGCGGAACGCCGCAGATGACTTCGGTGGCCTCGGAGCGAAACGGGGGGAGGCGGACTCTTTGTGTTCTTCCGGCGAGGAACGAGATGATCCACTCCAGTGCCTTCTCTTGGATACCGATATTGCTGAGGCGCTGGACTACGGTGCGGTGGTAGACAGTGTCGAATGCAGCGGAGAGGTCCAGGAGGATGAGGGCCACTGTTTCCCCCTTGTCGAGCAGGGTCCGGATGTCGTCGGTGGCTGCGATGAGGGCGGTCTCGGTGCTGTGGTTGGCTCTGAAGCCGGACTGCGAGGGGTCGAGGGATACGTTCGTCTCGAGGAAGGCGGCCAGCTGTCTGTTGACGATCTTCTCGATGACTTTAGCAGGAAAAGGGAGGAGCGAGATGGGGCGTAAGTTTTTGAGTTCGGTGGGGTCCGCTGTTGGTTTCTTCAGGAGGGCGCTGAGCTCGGCGTGCTTCCAGCTCTCCGAGAAGGTGGCGGTGTTGAAGGAGGTGTTGATGATGTTCCGGAGTTGGGGTGCGATGGTGGAGTCGGCCTTGTTGAAGACGTGGTGTGGGCAGGGGTCGGTCGGTGATCCGGAGTGGATGGTGTTCATCGTGCGGGCTGTGTCCTCGGTGGTCACCGTGGTCCAGGTGCGGAGGGTGGTGGTGGTGGTGGGGGGCGTTGGTTCCACGGTGGGGTGCATGGATGGTGTGCTGAAGCTGTTGTGGATGTCGGCGATCTTGCGGTGGAAGAACGAGGCGAGGGAGTCGCAGAGGTCTTGTGACGGAGTGATGTCGTTGGTGCCGGTGCTGGGGTTGGAGAACTCCTTGACGATGCTGAAGAGTTCCTTGCTGTCGTGGGTATTGTTGTCAAGTCGTTCCTTCAGGGATTTCTTCTTGGTGGTGCGGATAAGCTGGTGGTGCTTGCGGGTGGCGTGTTTGAGGGCGGTCATGTTGTCGATGGTCCGGTCGAGGAGCCAGGCTTTCTCGAGGGTGCGGCAGGTCTTCTTGGAGTCCTTGAGTTCGTCGGTGAACCAGGATGCCTTCTTGCTTCTGGGTCTGCTGGGAGGGTTCTTCAGTGGTGCGAGGTCGTCAGCCAGGCGGTCAGCCACTGTGTAAAGTTCCGGGATGCTTCGTTGGGGTCCGTTGCGCTGGCGGGTGGGTTCTGGCTGAGAGAGGTGGTGAGCTGCTCGGTGGTGATCTTACTCCAGCTTCTGTGGGGAATCTGAAGAGGGTGGTGGTGGGTCGTGGTTCTTCTGAAGCTGAAGTGGACGCAGCTGTGGTCGGTCCAGTGGAGTCCGGTGGAGTGGCTGAAGGTGATGTGCTTGCTGGATGAGAAGACGGGATCAAGCGTGTGGCCGGCGTAGTGGGTGGGGGTGTTGACCAGTTGCTTGAGTCCGAGGTTGGCGAGGTTGTCCAGCAGGGCTGCGGTGTTGCGGTCCTTGTTGTTCTCCAGGTGAAAGTTGAGGTCTCCAAGGAGGATGTAGTCAGCAGAGGGGAGGGCGTGCGGGCTGATGAAGTCTGTGATGTCTTCGCTGAATTGTGTGCGTGGTCCCGGGGGTCTGTAGACGAGGGTGCCTCTGAGGGTCATCTTTGGGTCGGTGTGAATCTGGAAGTGGAGATGTTCGGCTGCTGCGAAGGTGTCGTTGGAGTCGGTCGTGATGCGGATGGTGTTTCTGTGGACGATGGCGATGCCTCCTCCGGTCTGGTTGACGTGGTCCCTCCTGATGATCTTGTACCCGTCCGGGATGGCGATGGCGATGTCGGGTGCAGAGGAGGCGTTCATCCAGATTTCCGTGAGGAAGGCGATGTCCGGTGATGTTGCGTCGAGGAGGTTCCAGAGTTCCACGGCGTGTCTGTGGACGGAGCGGGTGTTGATCAGGATGCACTTGAGGTGGTTGCTGCTGGTGCTTGGCTTGGCGGGTGCGGTGCAGGTTCGGAGGCAGGTGAACTTGCAGGTACAGCAGGTGAAGGGTCCATGGGTGCGTCTCGGGGTGGCTCGGCAGCAGGCGGGGTTCCGGCCGGCATTGAGTGCGTTGAGAGTGGCGGCGTCGTAGGTCTGTCATGTGGGCTGGCATCCTCGGGGGCCAGGGGTCCTGGCACTGGGCACGGTCCAGGCGCGGACGGGCGCAGATGGGCTTACTTTTGGCGCAGCTTCGGCGCTCCGTCGGTGCTCCCACTGCGCGCGTCCGCTGCGCGGTCGCTCAGGGGGCGTCATAAGTAAGGAGCCGGGAGGGAGGAGCAGCTGGGTGGCGGGAGCGGGGCGGCAAATGGGATCACGGGGGGGCGGGGCCGCAGGGAGGCAGCGGCGGGAAATCCAGCGGCGGTCAGCGGGGTCAGCGGGAAGGAGCAGCGGAGAGCGAGGTCAGGAGGCGGCAGGCAGGCAGGAGCGGCAGCAGTGAGTGGAGCGACCAAGCCCTGTGGAGGGTAAATACTGAAACAGTTCATACAGTTCATCACCCCCCATGTGCAACATGGTTGATTGCTTTACAGTGCCAGCTGTCTCTCGGGGAGTGCAAAGGTAATCCTCCAGTCACCCGATCCACTTCCACCATCTTGGTGCTGCAGTGACAGGTTCCACTAATTGGCTAAACGGTGGTAGTGCTGTGAGGGAGGAGTGTGAGCAGTGCTCTGGTATGTTTCGCCCTCCTCATTGACTTAACAGACACACTGCCCATTTGACACTAGTGGCTTACTAGTCCCTTCAGCTCAGCTGTGCCGAAATTGTGTACCATCAATGTTCACCCACCTTCGTTACTCAATATCTAGGTCCACTTGCACACAGGACCTTTTTGAGATTCCACAGCTCCCCTCCGGCATACAGTGCTTAAACGTGCTCTCTCGTCCTAGCTGAGGGCTAAATATGCCTGACAGTGGCGTAACGAAACTTGAGGGGGCCCCCCTGCAAACTACATGGAAGGGGCCCCCTCCCATCCTCCGTGCCAGTCTAGAGCTCTCAGGCCAGCGACCCGCCATACTGCAGGGGATGCGGGTGATTGTTACGCCACTGTCACCAATCCAGCCGTTATAAGTAACACTGGATGGTGGAGTTGAAGGCTGGGCTTAGTCTGCCCGCAGGTTATCATAGGTGGTGGTCCATTCATTACAGGGTCCCTGCCATCAGTAGACCGGGGTAGTTTGCCCAATTTTAGGTGGGTTTCCTGATGCAGACTCCTGTCATGATATACAACATCGGGCCCACTCATCGTTCAGTTTTGACAAAAGTGCATCCACTGCTCCTTCTCGTTTCCGTTTTAAAACATGAGACAAAGCGACAATGCAGTATTTCAAAAGCAGATGTAACTACAAAGAGCATATTTTGATAATACATTTTTATTAGTAGACAATAGCAATCTTAAGAGGCATTGCATAGCTTCATACACACTGTGACCCCAATTCCATCACAGTCTCTCTCTCTCTCGCTCGCTCTCTCTCTCTCTCTCTCTCTCAGTGAGTCAGTCTCTCTCTCTCTGTCATTCAGTCTCTCTGTCAGTCAGTCAGTCTCTCTCAGTCAGTCTGTCAGTCACTCTCTCTCTGTCAGTCAGTCGGTCTCTCTCTCTCTGTCAGTCTCTCTATCTCTCTCTTTCTGTCAGTCTCTCTCTGTCAGTCAGTCTCTCTCTCTCTCTCTCTCTCTTTCAGTCAGTTTCTCTTTCAGTCAGTCTCTCGGTCAGTCAGTTTCAGTCTCTGAGTCAGTCAGTTTCTACTCTCTCTCCACTCTATCTCTCTCTCTCCATTCTCTCTCTCAACTCTGTCCACTCTATCTCCGCTGTCTCTCTCTCCACTCTCTCTCCACTGTCTCTCTCTCTCCACTGTCTCTCTCTCCACTTTCTCTCTCTCTACTCTATCTCCACTCTCTCTCTCTCTCTCTCTCTCTCCACACTCTCTCCACTCTCTCTCGCCCTTCCCTCTCTCTCCTCTCTCTCTCTCCACTCTCTCTCCTCTGTCTCTCCACTCTCTCTCCACTCTCTCTCTTTCCACTCTCTCTCTCCACTCTATCTCCACTCTCTCTCTCCACTCTCTCTCTCTTTACTCTCTCTCCACTCTCTCTCACTCCAATCTCTCTACTCTCTCCACTCTCTCTCCACTCTCTCTCCACTCTCTCTCTTCACACTCTCTCTCCCCACTCTCTCTCTCTCCACTCTCTCTCTCTCCAATCTCTCCACTCTCTCTCTCCACTCTCTCTCCACTCTCTCTCTCTCCACTCTCTCTCTCTCTCCACTCTCACTCTCTCCACTGTCTATCTCCACTCTCTCTCTCTCTCTACTCTCTCTCCACTCTCTCTCTCTCTCCACTCTCTCTCCACTCTCTCTCTCCATGCTCTCTCTCTACCCTCTCTCCACTCTCTCTCTGCTCTCTCCCTCCACTCTCTCTCTGCTCTCGCTCCACTCTCTCTCCACACTCTCTCTCTCCACTCTCTCTACTCTCTCTCTCTCCACTCTCTCTCTCCACTCTCTCCACTGTCTCCCTCCACTCTCTCTCTCCACTCTCTCTCCACTCTCTCTCCACCCTCTCTCTACACTCTCTCTCTACTCTCTCTCTCTCCACTGTCTCGCTTCACTCTCGCTCCACTCTCTCTCAGTCTCCTCTCTCACTCTCCACTCGTCCCCCTCTCTCCACTCTCTCTCTCACTCACTCAATCAATCAATCAATCATAATATTTGTATAGCGCACTACTCACCCGGAGGGTCTCAAGGCGCTTGGGGGAGGGGGTCCGCTACTGCTCGAACAGCCAGGTCTTGAGTTGTCTCCTGAAGGCGAGGTGGTCCTGGGTCAGCCAAAGGTGGATGGGGAGGGAGTTCCATGTCTTGGCCGCCAGGTAGGAGAAGGATCTGCCTCCGGCGGTGGCTCTTCGGATGCGTGGTACGGCGGCGAGGGCGAGGCTGGTAGACCGTAGCTGGCGGGTGGGCGTGTAGAAGCTTAGGCGGTCGTTGAGGTACTTGGGGCCCAGGTCGTGGAGAGACTTGTGTGCGTGGGTGAGGAGCCTGAACGTGATCCTCTTGTTGACGGGGAGCCAGTGAAGGTCCCTCAGGTGGCCGGAGATGTGGCTGCGTCGGGGGATGTCCAGGATGAGTCGGGCGGAGGCGTTCTGGATGCGTTGGAGTCTTTTCTGTAGCTTGGCTGTGGTTCCGGCGTAGAGGGTGTTTCCGTAGTCCAGTCGGCTGGTGACGAGGGCCTGGGTGACCGTCTTTCTGGTTTCGGTCGGGATCCATCGGAAGATCTTGCGAAGCATGCGGAGGGTGTGAAAGCATGATGAGGAGACGGCGTTGACTTGTCTGGTCATCGAGAGGGAGGAGTCCAGGATGAAGCCCAGGTTGCGTGCGTGGTCTGTTGGCTTGGGAGCGGTGCCCAGGGCTGGAGGCCACCAGGAGTCGTCCCAGGCGGAGGGTGATGGTCCCAGGATGAGTACTTCCGTCTTGTCTGAGTTCAGTTTCAGGCGGCTGTTCTTCATCCATTCGGCGACGTCTTTCATCCCTTCGTGTAGGCTGGTTCTGGCGGTGTCGGGGTCTCTGGTGAGGGAGAGGATCAGCTGGGTGTCGTCGGCGTAGGAGATGATGTTGAGGTTGTGTTGGCGTGCGATGGCTGCAAGGGGTCTCATGTAGACGTTGAAGAGGGTGGGGCTGAGAGATGATCCTTGCGGGACGCCGCAGATGACTTCGGTGGCCTCTCTCTCTCCACTCTCGCCCACTCTCTCTCACAAAGCAGTGTGCGTTGCCATGGGCGTCTGCAGAAATGTTTCCGGGGGTGGGGGGACAAATTTTTAACTTCATCACCATCTCCCTTGCACCCTTCTCCCGTCTGCCTTGCACCCTTCTCGCCCTCCCCCTTGCACCCTTCTCCCCCTCCCCCTTGCACCCTTCTCCACCTCCGCCTTGCACCCTTTTCTACCTTGCATCATTCTCCCCTCTGCCTTGCACCCTTCTCCTCTCTGCCTTGCACCCTTCTCCTCTCTGCCTTGCACCCTTCTCCCCTCTGCTTTGCACCCTTCTCCTCTCTGCCTTGCACCCTTCTCCTCTCTGCCTTGCACCCTTCTCCTCTCTGCCTTCCACCCTTCTCCCCTCTGCCTTGCACCCTTCTCTCCTCTACCTTGCACCCCTCTCCCATCCGCCTTGCACCCTTCTCCCCTCTGCCTTGCACCCTTCTCCCCTCTGCCTTGCACCCTTCTCTCCTCTACCTTGCACCCTTCTCCCATCCGCCTTGCACCCTTCTCCCCTCTCCCTTGCACCCTTCTCCCCACTGCCTTGCACCCATCTCCTCTCTACCTTGCACCCTTCTCCCCACTGCCTTGCACCCATCTCCTCTCTACCTTGCACCCTTCTCCTCTCTACCTTGCATTATTCTCCCCTCTGCCTTGCACCCTTCTCCCCTCTGCCTTGCCCCATCTCCTCTCTACCTTGCAC
Organism: Lissotriton helveticus; assembly: GCF_964261635.1. Lineage (NCBI taxonomy): Eukaryota > Metazoa > Chordata > Amphibia > Caudata > Salamandridae > Lissotriton > Lissotriton helveticus. Next base: position 1,090,347,315 of record NC_136065.1, read on the forward strand.
CCCTCTCCTCTCTACCTTGCACCATTCCCCCCTCTGCCTTGCACCCTTCTCGGCCCCCCTTGCCCTCCCCCCGCGGACGCCCACATGGTGCTTCTAACAAGAGTGCTTACCTGAGGGCACCATTTTGCTGCCTCATCCCTTCTCATATGAGCTTTGCCCTGGAGAATGCTGTATCTGGGGCCCCCACCCCCATCCTTTGGGCGGGCTCTGACTGAAGAGAAACAATGTAAGTTGATACATTGTTTCTCTTCAGTCAGCGGGAGGGGCTCAGAGCAGGCTGCAACCTGCACCTGCTTTAGAGCGGGAGAGGTTTGCTTTAGAGCAAAGCAAGCCTCTCTCACAGCGCTCACCGAAGAGCTGAGGGGGCCGAGGCCCACTTCATTTACTGAAGAGAGTGGGGCCGCCCCGCACCGCGGGGGCTCCCGGGGCGATAGTTATGCCCCCGCTCCCACGGTACTCCTGTAGTATTCCTGTAGTACTCCTGTATTACTCCTGTAATACTCCTGTAGAACTCGGGTGGTACTCCGATAGTACACCTGTAGTAATCCTATAGAACTCCTGCGCTACTCCTGTAGTATGCCTGTAGAACTCCTGTAGTACTCCTGTAGTATTGCTGTAGTATTCCTGTAGAACTCCAGTGGTACACCTGTAGTACTCCAATATAACTCCTGTAGTACACCTGTAGAACTCCTGTAATTCTCCTATAGTACTCCTGTAGTATTGCTGTAGTACTCCTGTATTACTCCTGTAGGACTCCTGGGGTACTCCTGTATTACACCTGTAGAACTCCGGTTGTACTCTGGTAGTACACCTTCAGTACTCCTGTCGTACGCCTGTAGAACTCCTGTAATTCTCATGTAATACTCCTGTAGTATTGATGTAGTACTCCTGTAGTACTCCTGTATTACTCCTGTAGAACTCCGGTGGTACTCCGGTGGTACACCTGTAGTACTCCTATAGACCTCTGGTGGTATTCCGGTAGTACACCTGTAGTACTTCTGTAGTACGCCTGTAGAACTCCTGTAATTCTCATGTAGTACTCCTGTAGTACTGCTGTAGTACTCTTGAATTACTCCTGTATGACTCCTGTAGTACATCTGTTTTATTCCTGTAGGACTCCTGGGGTACTCCTTTAGTACTACTGTATTACTCCTGTAGTACTCCTGTAGAACTCCAGTGGTACTCCGGTAGTACACCTGTAGTACTCCTGTTGTATGCCTGTGGAACTCCGGTAATTCTCCTGTAGTACTCCAGTAGTACTGCTGTAGTACTCCTGTATTACTCCTGTAGGACTCCTGGGCTACTCCTGTAGTACGCCTGTAAAATCCTGTGGTACTCCTGGAGAACTCAGAAAGGCTTTTGTGGAGGGGCCCCTATGAGCTCAGTGTGTTGTCAGTCTGTAATAGACACAACTGGGGCAGTTATGAGGGAGATGATTTCGAGGGCCCCCGCTTCCGAGGAGGGACCCTGGATTCGCCAGGGTCAATCCAGACTAAGGCTTGATTTGTGGATTCACTGAAGAGTAAGTCCAGTCAGGTCTTCAGGGTATCCACAATTACTACTTATAAAATGAATTCACACATGATTAATTTTAAATGAGATTATTTGCATATTTGATAGCCATCCTGAAAGTTTAACTGAAATATGCTCAATGTCCATTTGACCCCCGGAGCACGTTGACGTTTTGACTGCGCAGTCCATGTGACATGAGGGGAGCACAAGTCTCTGTGGCCCCTCATCAGGGTAGTTACCCGGGACACTTTTAATATGGCCCCCAGCGCCCTCGTAAAAACTGCCCTTTTATAGGCGCAATGGTTTGCCTCGTGTGCACATTTTTGGATTCCACAGCTGAACTGAGACTGAGGCCCCCCTGATCCACGACTGTACCCTCATAGAGCAGATTTCACCTGCTTCAAATGGGCCCCCACCCCCATCCTCTTTCCGGGCCCCGTGCTCTAACTGAAGAGAAACAATGTCACTTGAAACATTGTTTCCCTGCAGTCAGCGGGAGGGGGGCGAGGGGCTCCGAGCAGGCTGCAGCCTGCACCTGCTTCAGACGCAGAGGAGAGAGGCTTGCTTCAGCGCAAAGCAAGCCTCTCTCAGAGGTCTTAGAAGAGCTGAGGGGGGCCGGGGCCCCCTTCATTTACTGAGGGGAGTGCCCCCCCCCCCCACACCGCGGGGCCTGCGGGGGCCTGAAGTTTTTCTTCCTCACTTCACTTTCTTATTGTTATTGGATGGTGGCTTCGTCTGCCTGCTTTACTCACTGCAGGCCGCCATAGGGCAGCACCACTCTCGCTGCATAGCACAAGGCACTACATGGCCACATCAGCACCGACCTCTCACTGGGTCTCTCGCTCCAGCACAGGACTGCTTCCAGCCACACCCGCGATGAGTGCTCGATGGCCATGCCTACCAGGCGCCACAGAAATTCACCGTTGCAGCCACCGACACTCCTGTCCCTTCGCCTCTGCCGCCGACAGCCACCACATGATGCACTGCGTGGGTGACTACCCACGCTCGGCAGATCTCCTCCAGCAGCTCTACCGCCAGGCCCGCAACACGGTATTACACACATTTCACCAGGTCACGCTGTGCAGCGGGGTCGACCCCCTCATCGCCAGTGTAGCGGGGACTTTGGGAAGACCCCCAGCTGTATTCCTGGTGCCCCGGCTTCACAGATGCCAGCACTAGAGGTAAGACACTGGACACAGTTGGGCTGTTAGGTGCACTACTCCCCAAGCAGCGTAGCCACTTTTATTTATCTCCTCGGGACCGAGCCTGGCCCGAGCATGTAATATGCAACAAAGTAGTATAGTGGCTGGATCATGGCTCACTACACCTTGGACAGTCATTTAGTGCGACATAACAGCTGAGAAGATGCAGAAGCAGACTTGTCTTCTGAAATTGTTTTTACAATTTTTTTTACCAAATCCAGGGTCTGCTCAATCATGGAAATACAAAGTCAGTGCTTGTTGCTTGTATAAATACTAAGAAGCAGGATTAGTGGATTTTATACACCTCCCGAACTTGTTTTACAGCTAAAACAAAGTCTATTAGAAAAGAACAATAACTGTAATTTGTCTGATGGGCAAACCATTTAGGTCAAGCGCAGTCTGTCTGTCTACATTTAACCTTTAGTTCTTGAAGATTAGATTGCTATCAAACTAAGTAGCAGGGTTCTGCTTCTTCCAGTGACAGGAATACGATAAAGAGCAATGCTAATCAGAGACAATGAAGTTGATTTCACACTGTATCAGGCATGCCAGAAAGATTTCAAGGTGAATCTAAAGCAGGGGAGAACTTTTGCACAGGTAACCATGAGCCAATATGCAGATAAAGCAGGTCTGCATAAAGCTTTCACATTAGAAACAGTTTTGCATAGAATAATCAAATGAATAAATAGTGATCACTAGAGTACCAGATTAACCAGGATAGCAGGGAGGTGGGAGGGACGGAGTTTAAACTACTGCTCGTTTTATGCTCCCTCGCGTTTACAGAAGGTTACCTTCCCACGATTGGCAAGATGCTCGTAGGGCTCCCGACGGGTATGCTTCGGGCTGGGGGCGATGCCAATGCTGTTTTGGACCCGGGGCTGGATCGCTTGTGTGCTTTGTTGGGACCAGGGGCGTGGGGCATTTCCTGGGATTCCTTTCTGCTCTGGGTTTTGTGGACATATGGAGGGCACAGCACCCCCACAGTTAATTTTCTAGAATTGATTACTTACTCACACAGGGCGACAGGGTGGGTGAATTCGCAGCTGCACAACACATGGCCGGGGCATCTCTGATCATTCCCCAGTATGTGTCAAGGTGCAGGGGCCGTACGTCAATAAAGGGGCGTTCCTGAAGATAGACCCGTGGAGATTGAAAGATCATAAGCTGTGGGATAAACTGCGGGAAGGCACGGAATTGTACTTACGGGAAAATGTAGGCACAGTAGACTCACACCGTACACTGTGCGAGGCGTATTCGACAGTGCTTAGGGGTCAGGCGCTGGCGTTCATAGGAGCCCTAAAAAAGGAAGAAGTGGGACACATAAAATCCTTAGAGCAAGAATCGCTTCGGGCAGAACAGAGAGCGGCGATGCTGGGAGACGCAGACTCACGACATTCTTTGGCCCTGCGTCAGCACAAATTTAGAGTGGCGGTGGAGGGGGCAGCACAGACATATGCCCTGGCAGTGCAACATCGCTTTTATGATGTTGGAGACAAGGCATCCAGGTTACTGGCATGGCTTGAGAAGTGCAACAGGGAGAGGTCATGGGTGGCGTCTATCCAAGGTGGAGATGGTATTGACCGTGTTGACAGCGTAGAGTTAGCAGAGGTGTTTGCATCATACTATGAAGGTGTGTATGCGCCTGTCAGCACGAGATCTGAAAGGGACTGTGCCAAGTTCAGGAAGGCTTTAGAAGCAGAAATAACGGAAGACGAGTTGTCGACGGTGTTGGGATCCTTAAAGGTGGGAAAGGCAGTTGGCCCCAGTGGGATTCCGGTCGAGTTATTTAAAGGCTTGGCCTGCAAAATAGTGTGCCACTACGCAATATGCTGCAGGAGGCGCACACAGAGGGACAGTTACTAGAGGATCAACTGGTGGCTACTATTGTGGTAATACACAAACCCTGGAGACTCCCTGACCATTGTAGCTCTTACAGGCCAATTTCCCTCCTCAACGTCAAGGTCAAGATCTTAGCCAAGACCCTAGTCAACCGCCTGTTACCGATTATAACCAACTTAGTCCATAGAGATCAGTCAGGATTTATGCCCCCAGAAGCACCCGGCATACTCTGCGCAGGTTCTATGGAGTGCAACATATTATGCCGGACCCCTCTGGTCCGCAAACTGCCCTGATGGCGCTTGACGCCTCCATGGCCTTTGACAGTATTGAATGGCCGTATCTGTTTGCCATATTATCAAAGTTGGGTTTTGGCCCTAATTATTGCAGGTGGCTGAGACTCCTTTACCAGGAGCCAGTGGTCCAGGTGCGTGTGAATGGTGTGCTGTTGCAACAATTTTCCTTGCGGAGGCGCACGAGACAGGGATGCCCTTTGTCCCCTCTACTGTTTGCATTGACCTTGGAGCCCTTGGCGCAGAGGATCAGGAGGGACCCTATGATCTGGGGTTTTGTAGCACTGGGGGGCTGGGAAGATCACATATCTTTATGTTGATGATATTTTGTTGTATCTTGCAAGACCCAACTTCTCCATTGCCAGGGTGCTCCATCTCTTTGATTTATTTGGGAGCAACTCTGGATATACGATAAACTGGGCTAAGTCGGTGGTGACCCTGCTGGCGGTCCCTTGGCGGCCCCCGCCCCGAGACTCCCGGTGCAGTGTACGGCTCCAATAGCTACAGAGGGTTTTAAATACTTGGGAATCCAGGTAATGCGAAATCAGTAGCTGTTTCTAGGCAAAAACGTCAGCCCCCCCGTTAGAGAGACTCCATAGTGACGTGCAGCATTGGCAAACGCTACCATGGTCCTTAGCGGGCAGGGCGGCTCTTTTCAAGATGATGGCCCTGCCACGCTTGTTATACATTCTGCAGAATACCCTATACCCTGTCCCACCCACGGTTTTAAAAAAGATTGCCCACGATACTCTGGAGTTATTGTGGCAGGCATGTACTCCCAGGATAGCGTTACAGAAGCTGCAGAGAGGGGTGTACGACGGGGGCCTGGCTATACCTGACCTACGACTTTATTACTTGGCATTGCAACTGTTGGTAGTGAATGACTGATTATACTTAGACAGGGAGGTGCCTGCGTATAGTGCAGACTGAGATGTTATGCCAGAAGGAAATTGTGAACCATTACTATATTAGCGATGGAATGATCCTAAGTGGCCCCCACAAACAGCGGTAGTTGTCTCATGCTGGAGAGAGGCCAATCGGGCTCTAGGTTGGCATAACAAACTGACCAGCAGAACACCATTGTGGTCTAGTGCAGGTTTGACTGAGGTGGCCTCGCTACAATTGGTTACAAAATGGAAGACCATAGGAATAGAGAGACTTGGAGACGTGTGGAGGGATGGAACCCCACTTCTGTTTGAAGACCTACAGACCGAGTACGAGCTGGCTGAGTCTCAGAGGTTTCATTACTTGAGGCTCAGACTTGCCATGCTGACTCAGGTAAAGGGAGATACTCTCCTTCCTGACTATTCGCCCCTGGAGGACAGATTATTAATTGACCCTATCCCAGAGACAGTGATTTCAACAATATACCAGAAGCTCATCAATAACCTACCTGACCCACTGGCACTATTGAGAGCTGCCTGGACTGACGACCTGGGCAATATAGAGGACTAGGAGTGGCAGGAGGTGCTCCATGGCCCGAGAGCAATAGGGGTGCGTTTTAGACTGATCCAGCTCCGGATTTTACATCGCTCCTACTACCCTTCGATCCTTCTGCACAAGATTGGCAGGGCACCATCACCACAGTGCATTCAAGCATGCCATGGTGAGGGCACTTTTCTCCACATCCTGTGGAAATGTCCCCCAATCGTTCAATACTGGCGCAGAGTCATGACGATTATGGCCAGGGTGGTGGGGACCGCCGCTAGATGCAAAGTGGCATCTACTGATAATTCAGGGTAAGACAGGTTGGCCCAAGTATACTACTTTATGGCTCGTCTTAGCAGCAGGGATCGCAAAGCGTAATATAGCTAAGGGATGGGGGCGTTCCTTCCCCCTTCAGTGGCAGACTGGGAAAGGGACGTAGATTGGTGCCAGGGGGCCGAGGAAACAGTCTACAAAAGCAGAGGGTGCCTTAAAAAATTGGAGAAGGTGTGGGCGCCATGGCGATCCTATAGGGAGAGATGTTTGGCCCTGTAGAAGCTGAAGAGGCCCCAGCTGATTGAAACATGGTGCTTTGGTGGTGTGACTTCCCCCTTGTCCCTTTGTTTTTTTCCGTCCCACTTCGACAACTGTCTTCGTAATCATTGTAAATGTATCCCTGGAGTGCTTGCATTAACATATGCAATTGTACTGTCTTTTAAGCTTTTCAATAAAAAGAGTTTTAAAAAAAGAGATTAACCAGGATACAGGATTATTAGAAGTATTGATCATTTCTGTATCATGTTCTGGTTCATATGTCCTGCCACATGAGTATAGCTTGCACCTCCTTAGATGTCAGACCTTATCAGTGATGGAATAAGTTGGGTCATGTAGCTTTTACAATGACAGTGGTGCTCTTAGAATATTAATCAGCATACTTAACAAACTCACCATTACAGGCCCAGCCTTGATACAAGTATGTCCCAATCAATTTCCCCCAGTGTGTTAAAATAACCATTGTAAAAGCAGAACCCTGTCAGCAGACAGTTACTGTGCCAAATTGCCCTTTATTTTCTTTCTGTATTATTAAACCTACTCTATAGTGTCAATGTACTGCAAAAGAAAAACATGTTTTAGAATGCTTTTTTTTAAATTTCCTTACACCGTGCTTTGCATTTAAAATTGGATTTATAGTCTTCTAGACAGATTTACCCCAAACCTGGCATTAATTTTGAACTTTACCTAAAACGTGTAATTTTTGTTGTTCATTGTAAATATGTTCAATAGTTTTTGAGATATTACCATTTGAAAAAAATGTCTGTTGGGCTTCAAAGGGTTAACACTTTTATATATCATGTAGGTTGAAAAGGTATTTTCAATTATGCCATTCACCAGGACGTTTTGATTTTACTAAAATTTCATTTTACTAAAATAATATGCTTACCGAGGCTTTCACCCTGCCCTCTTCATCCATTTGTTTGTTGGCATGTCATTCACTTCCCCCCCCCCCCCAACTACAGTATACAACAGCATGGGGCAATTGGTCACTCACCTTGAGCCATTGGCTAACTTCACTGTGAGTGACGGAATTCTGTTCTTTCATAAGGAGCACATATGCACACAAAATAGTTCTTTTCAGTACAGGGGAGTACTGCATCAAAGTGTGCTTTTGGAGAACAAGAAAACGTACTTTCAGATACTGTCTTTATTTTATATTGTGAAGAGCCCAGCAGCTCCCACTAACATTGCAAATCTATATAAAAAAAATACAAACCAAAACAAGCATTGACAAAGCTAAAAGGGTTGCAGTCAAGTCCCAGACCTATTGGATTTGCCAATGTTTGGTTGTGTTGTATGTAAATAATTTATGCCTATGGAGCTATACTTACTAATAGCCCCTATACTGATTACCAATAATCAGTCAGTTGGCAGTGAGGAAAGTTTAATAGTTTATTAACAAAGTACTCCACGCAGAGGAGTCTCCCCACGGCCTCCAACCTCGAGGTCCGCAGACAAGACTGTTGGCTTACATTCAAAACAGGGCATATATACCTTTTCATCACACACATGAAACACTATAATAGGAAAAGTACCAGCCGGCCCTCGAGATCCTAGGAAAGACCATATATGGCACACATAATTGGTAACATTATTAGACACGGCTATTGTGAGTGTAGGTCAGAAGAGGTGACTCCCTTTCGTCTTGGTGCTAGGGAGGGTAAGAACAGCGCCTCCAGGAATGCGCTTATCATGTTAGCAGCCAGATGCGACCTTGGTTCTCAGGACAGAAAGGAGAACACCCCACGTTCAGCTGTCTACCATAACTCATTATATTCGTTCAGAGAATAACACGTGATCTTCACTACAGCTTGAACAACAACATATCAAGATGGCGCTGGTCTTGCGAGGGCCTAGCCTATGTACAAGAACGATCAATACATTTCTTTTAAGAATAATAATTGCAAGATGTAGTCTTCTAATACAAAGGAAAATGCTTATTGATACATCATGCTAATACAAAATATATTGATAATATGGACTTAGTATATTTTACACATGAGTACATGCAAATCGGATTTTTATCCTTCAGGTCCCACCCTTTTTAGCCTGATGTATCCAATAAGTACTAAACTTCTTAATCTTCGAAAATTCCCTCATCGATCTGCATCAGGTCATTTATTTCCTTTTGAACTAATTGGGCTTTACGTTTTGTGGGTGAAGGGGTTTTAATGGTGGACGCAAGTCTAGGGGCAATGCATGAACAACAGGTGGGTCCACACTGTATACAAAGACAGCAGGTAAACAAGACTGCAGCTATCCCTGCCAATATCATCAGGATTTTCCATCCCCAAGTAGAAAATAGGTTCCAGAACCAACCAGTCAGGGACCAAGTCCCCGTATCTGTATGTATTTCTGACGCCAAGTGGTGCAACTTCTGAATAGCTAAATGAACGGAAGGGGCGGGGTCAGGAATGTATACTCAACAGGAGCTGCCGATCACGCGGCATGCTCCTCCTCGATCAGCTAGGATAACGTCCAAAACCATCCGATTTTGGAGCAAAACGAGCCTCGTGGCTTGAAGCTCTACGGTTATATTAGTCAATATGCCTGCTGTAACATTGATCACCTTCTCCACTACTCTTGATAGGAAATACCCCTTTTACAATGTCAACAAAATGTTGCTCAGGAGTATCAGTTTGATCAGTGTCCATAGTGTCTAACATTCTAGGTAACCTACGCAAGGACAGACCTCGTTTTTCCAGTCGATGATGTTTTTGATAATCAGAGGGAGCTATATATACTGGAGGGTACAGGAAGGATAAATAACAATGCCCAGACCATCCCCGAGGGAGCCAAGTATATGCAGATTCTCCACACACAAAATATACATTGGGAGGAGTGAGCAAGGGGGGCTACTATAAGTCGACATCCTATAGGTGTAATTACATACACTCCTTCCTACCTGGATATGACCTGTTCCTTGAACACAAAAAGGCGAAGTATGATTCAATATAGGTATTGGGAGTGCCTCATCGTTGGTGACGTTCCGTTCCCTAAACTGCCGAAAGTACTGCGTATGGTTGAATTCTTCAAAATCCATTAATTAATTTTTCAACCAGGTGGAATTTGTCTTTTCTGTATACACATTCATGCAGGCTTCCGGGTCCAGGGACCCCTGGCCCCCATTCCCTTTTGGGTCAAATCCTTGATGCACCTCTATATACGCTAGGATCATATTATAGTCTTTCTCAGAATATGGTTTCGGATCCATCACATAATGCATGTACATTACTGAAAACAATTTGAACCAAGATTCGCAACTTCCCAAATATGATAAAGGTAAAGAGATAAACTGGTCCTGCCGATGCATCATAGAAGGTAAAAGACCACAAACCCAACAATTAGTAGTGTTGGTAGCAGTATGACTTTGATGCAACATTTCGATAAAAACATTTTTACTATATGTTTGGCGATGCCTTTCTTTGTGTGGAGCCATCGTAAAAAATACATGCTCAGGGGATGGGGTGGTAGTCCCTATAAGTTTGTGCGCTGGATACTGAAATTCTAAATATACAAATACACCCATCAAAATAATTAATAAAACCACTATACTGAACACAAAACCTATTTTCACACGTGTCGTCCAGCTGGAAAAGATAGGTACATAATCAAGTCGCTGACGGAGTACAAAAGGGCGCTCCTCCTCGGAAACGAAACGAGCAAAGGGATACATACTCGCTAAAAGTCCAATACTAATCTCGGGCTGTGCAGTCCGGCCTACCAGAGGGTTCTTCTTCCCTGTGTGTCTCTAGAGCCTCACAGGCAGGCTCCTATTGTTCATCAAAAGAATCTCAAACAATCCTGGCGTTGGAGTTATTTTCGCAATATAACCCTTGAAGATTTTTGCAACCTGGGCTTTGATGATGCATATTGTCTTTCTTTCTAAACAGAGCAAAATCAAAATATTCCAAGCTCTCACCGAGTTCAGTCCAGTGTCTCGCTCAATACCCCAGATGGCTTATAAAATGCTTACAATTCAAACTCTTTCCTACCTCCTAACACCTTCATCTGAAGTATTGCGTTGTCTTCTGGGTCGCAGGTTGTATCGCAAACGACCAGGCTCCTCTTGGTCAGAAAACAAAACAGGCAGTGGAGCATTCCCTACCACAGGAATAGAACAGGCCTCTGGTTCAGCACCCAACTCTGCTGGCGCTATTTTTGGAGCTCTTGAAATTTCCACACCTCCCTCCTCTTGCCCTTCACCAACCTCGAGGGCGTCAGAGAAAGGAACAAAACGCCTTGCCTGCTCTCCTTCCTGAGTCAGGATATCTCAACCTTGCTGCTGATCATACGGAAGCGGAAGTGGGAGCCTTTTTGTGTGCGACACATGCGTTCAATGTCGCTTTCCGTCCACCTTTACTGCTGTTCGAGTTGCCAAGAGGACCTGATAAGGCTTGGTCCAGTGGGGCTCTAGGCTAGACTTCTGCTGATAGTTTTGGATCATATTTAACAACAAGGGGTGGTGATGGACAGAGTTTCTGAATTAAGCAGAATACTCTCACCCAGTCAAGAGATCAGGGCTAGATCCAACACCGTTTTTTAGCTCACTGCACCATCCCAGATCAAGCCCTGATCTTTGGACTGAGTAAGAGTGGTCTGCTTAATTTAGACACTCTGTTCATCACCACCCCCTTTTCTGAATCGTTTTTTGGCCACTATAGGTGTGGCAGGGTATACTCAGACATGAGTCCCTTGCTCACTGCTCCCTCAGGATTCAAGCAAGCCGGGCCGACGACGGCTGAAATGCCAGAAACCGGTCCCCGGAAGCTTATCTCCTTTCTGGTGAAGAATTGGCTTGGTAGTTTGGTCTGCCCTGTTCCCATGATGCACTGGGCCAGGGACAGACTATTTTGCATATAGCCAGGTTCTGAGCTGGGATGGGGCAGTGAGCTAAATAACGGTGATGGATCAAGCCCTGATCTTTGGACTGGGTAAGAGTGGTCTGCTTAATTCAGACACTTTGTTCATCACCACCCCCTTTTCTGAATCGTTTTTGGCCACTATAGGTGTGGCAGGGTATACTCAGACATGAGTCCCTTGCTCACTGCTCCATCAGGATTCAAGCAAGCCGGGCTGACGACGGCTGAAATGCCAGAAACCGGTCCCCGGAAGCTTGTCTCCTTTCTGGTGAAGAATTGGCTTGGTAGTTTGGTCTGCCCTGTTCCCATGATGCACTGGGCCAGGGACAGACTATTTTGCATATAGCCAGGTTCTGAGCTGGGATGGGGCAGTGAGCTAAATAACGGTGATGGATCAAGCCCTGATCTTTGGACTGGGTAAGAGTGGTCTGCTTAATTCAGACACTCTTTTCATCACCACCCCCTTTTCTGAATCGTTTTTGGCCACTATAGGTGTGGCAGGGTATACTCAGACATGAGTCCCTTGCTCACTGCTCCATCAGGATTCAAGCAAGCCGGGCCGACGACGGCTGAAATGCCAGAAACCGGTCCCCGGAAGCTTGTCTCCTTTCTGGTGAAGAATTGGCTTGGTAGTTTGGTCTGCCCTGTTCCCATGATGCACTGGGCCAGGGACAGACTATTTTGCATATAGCCAGGTTCTGAGCTGGGATTGGGCAGTGAGCTAAATAACGGTGATGGATCAAGCCCTGATCTTTGGACTGGGTAAGAGTGGTCTGCTTAATTCAGACACTCTGTTCATCACCACCCCCTTTTCTGAATCGTTTTTGGCCACTATAGGTGTGGCAGGGTATACTCAGACATGAGTCCCTTGCTCACTGCTCCATCAGGATTCAAGCAAGCCGGGCCGACGACGGCTGAAATGCCAGAAACCGGTCCCCGGAAGCTTGTCTCCTTTCTGGTGAAGAATTGGCTTGGTAGTTTGATCTGCCCTGTTCCCATGATGCACTGGGCCAGGGACAGACTATTTTGCATATAGCCAGGTTCTGAGCTGGGATGGGGCAGTGAGCTAAATAACGGTGATGGATCAAGCCCTGATCTTTGGACTGGGTAAGAGTGGTCTGCTTAATTCAGACACTCTGTTCATCACCACCCCCTTTTCTGAATCGTTTTTGGCCACTATAGGTGTGGCAGGGTATACTCAGACATGAGTCCCTTGCTCACTGCTCCATCAGGATTACAGCAAGCCGGGCCGACGACGGCTGAAATGCCAGAAACCGGTCCCCGGAAGCTTGTCTCCTTTCTGGTGAAGAATTGGCTTGGTAGTTTGGTCTGCCCTGTTCCCATGATGCACTGGGCCAGGACAGACTATTTTGCATATAGCCAGGTTCTGAGCTGGGATGGGGCAGTGAGCTAAATAATGGTGATGGATCAAGCCCTGATCTTTGGACTGGGTAAGAGTGGTCTGCTTAATTCAGACACTCTGTTCATCACCACCCCCTTTTCTGAATCGTTTTTGGCCACTATAGGTGTGGCAGGGTATACTCAGACATGAGTCCCTTGCTCACTGCTCCATCAGGATTCAAGCAAGCCGGGCCGACGACGGCTGAAATGCCAGAAACCGGTCCCCGGAAGCTTGTCTCCTTTCTGGTGAAGAATTGGCTTGGTAGTTTGGTCTGCCCTGTTCCCATGATGCACTGGGCCAGGGACAGACTATTTTGCATATAGCCAGGTTCTGAACTGGGATGGGGCAGTGAGCTAAATAACGGTGATGGATCAAGCCCTGATCTTTGGACTGGGTAAGAGTGGTCTGCTTAATTCAGACACTTTGTTCATCACCACCCCCTTTTCTGAATCGTTTTTGGCCACTATAGGTGTGGCAGGGTATACTCAGACATGAGTCCCTTGCTCACTGCTCCATCAGCATTCAAGCAAGCCGGGCCGACGACGGCTGAAATGCCAGAAACCGGTCCCCGGAAGCTTGTCTCCTTTCTGGTGAAGAATTGGCTTGGTAGTTTGGTCTGCCCTGTTCCCATGATGCACTGGGCCAGGGACAGACTATTTTGCATATAGCCAGGTTCTGAGCTGGGATGGGGCAGTGAGCCAAATAACGGTGATGGATCAAGCCCTGATCTTTGGACTGGGTAAGAGTGGTCTGCTTAATTCAGACACTCTGTTCATCACCACCCCCTTTTCTGAATCGTTTTTGGCCACTATAGGTGTGGCAGGATATACTCAGACATGAGTCCCTTGCTCACTGCTCCATCAGGATTCAAGCAAGCCGGGCCGACGACGGCTGAAATGCCAGAAACCGGTCCCCGGAAGCTTGTCTCCCTTCTGGTGAAGAATTGGCTTGGTAGTTTGGTCTGCCCTGTTCCCATGATGCACTGGGCCAGGACAGACTATTTTGCATATAGCCAGGTTCTGAGCTGGGATGGGGCAGTGAGCTAAATAATGGTGATGGATCAAGCCCTGATCTTTGGACTGGGTAAGAGTGGTCTGCTTAATTCAGACACTCTGTTCATCACCACCCCCTTTTCTGAATCGTTTTTGGCCACTATAGGTGTGGCAGGGTATACTCAGACATGAGTCCCTTGCTCACTGCTCCATCAGGATTCAAGCAAGCCGGGCCGACGACGGCTGAAATGCCAGAAACCGGTCCCCGGAAGCTTGTCTCCTTTCTGGTGAAGAATTGGCTTGGTAGTTTGGTCTGCCCTGTTCCCATGATGCACTGGGCCAGGGACAGACTATTTTGCATATAGCCAGGTTCTGAACTGGGATGGGGCAGTGAGCTAAATAACGGTGATGGATCAAGCCCTGATCTTTGGACTGGGTAAGAGTGGTCTGCTTAATTCAGACACTTTGTTCATCACCACCCCCTTTTCTGAATCGTTTTTGGCCACTATAGGTGTGGCAGGGTATACTCAGACATGAGTCCCTTGCTCACTGCTCCATCAGCATTCAAGCAAGCCGGGCCGACGACGGCTGAAATGCCAGAAACCGGTCCCCGGAAGCTTGTCTCCTTTCTGGTGAAGAATTGGCTTGGTAGTTTGGTCTGCCCTGTTCCCATGATGCACTGGGCCAGGGACAGACTATTTTGCATATAGCCAGGTTCTGAGCTGGGATGGGGCAGTGAGCCAAATAACGGTGATGGATCAAGCCCTGATCTTTGGACTGGGTAAGAGTGGTCTGCTTAATTCAGACACTCTGTTCATCACCACCCCCTTTTCTGAATCGTTTTTGGCCACTATAGGTGTGGCAGGATATACTCAGACATGAGTCCCTTGCTCACTGCTCCATCAGGATTCAAGCAAGCCGGGCCGACGACGGCTGAAATGCCAGAAACCGGTCCCCGGAAGCTTGTCTCCCTTCTGGTGAAGAATTGGCTTGGTAGTTTGGTCTGCCCTGTTCCCATGATGCACTGGGCCAGGACAGACTATTTTGCATATAGCCAGGTTCTGAGCTGGGATGGGGCAGTGAGCTAAATAATGGTGATGGATCAAGCCCTGATCTTTGGACTGGGTAAGAGTGGTCTGCTTAATTCAGACACTCTGTTCATCACCACCCCCTTTTCTGAATCGTTTTTGGCCACTATAGGTGTGGCAGGGTATACTCAGACATGAGTCCCTTGCTCACTGCTCCATCAGGATTCAAGCAAGCCGGGCCGACGACGGCTGAAATGCCAGAAACCGGTCCCCGGAAGCTTGTCTCCTTTCTGGTGAAGAATTGGCTTGGTAGTTTGGTCTGCCCTGTTCCCATGATGCACTGGGCCAGGGACAGACTATTTTGCATATAGCCAGGTTCTGAACTGGGATGGGGCAGTGAGCTAAATAACGGTGATGGATCAAGCCCTGATCTTTGGACTGGGTAAGAGTGGTCTGCTTAATTCAGACACTTTGTTCATCACCACCCCCTTTTCTGAATCGTTTTTGGCCACTATAGGTGTGGCAGGGTATACTCAGACATGAGTCCCTTGCTCACTGCTCCATCAGCATTCAAGCAAGCCGGGCCGACGACGGCTGAAATGCCAGAAACCGGTCCCCGGAAGCTTGTCTCCTTTCTGGTGAAGAATTGGCTTGGTAGTTTGGTCTGCCCTGTTCCCATGATGCACTGGGCCAGGGACAGACTATTTTGCATATAGCCAGGTTCTGAGCTGGGATGGGGCAGTGAGCTAAATAACGGTGATGGATCAAGCCCTGATCTTTGGACTGGGTAAGAGTGGTCTGCTTAATTCAGACACTCTGTTCATCACCACCCCCTTTTCTGAATCGTTTTTGGCCACTATAGGTGTGGCAGGATATACTCAGACATGAGTCCCTTGCTCACTGCTCCATCAGGATTCAAGCAAGCCGGGCCGACGACGGCTGAAATGCCAGAAACCGGTCCCCGGAAGCTTGTCTCCCTTCTGGTGAAGAATTGGCTTGGTAGTTTGGTCTGCCCTGTTCCCATGATGCACTGGGCCAGGGACAGACTATTTTGCATATAGCCAGGTTCTGAGCTGGGATGGGGCAGTGAGCTAAATAACGGTGATGGATCAAGCCCTGATCTTTTAACTGGGTAAGAGTGGTCTGCTTAATTCAGACACTCTGTTCATCACCACCCCCTTTTCTGAATCGTTTTTGGCCACTATAGGTGTGGCAGGGTATACTCAGACATGAGTTCCTTGCTCACTGCTCCATCAGGATTCAAGCAAGCCGGGCCGACGACGGCTGAAATGCCAGAAACCGGTCCCCGGAAGCTTGTCTCCTTTCTGGTGAAGAATTGGCTTGGTAGTTTGGTCTGCCCTGTTCCCATGATGCACTGGGCCAGGGACAGACTATTTTGCATATAGCCAGGTTCTGAGCTGGGATGGGGCAGTGAGCTAAATAACGGTGATGGATCAAGACCTGATCTTTGGACTGGGTAAGAGTGGTCTGCTTAATTCAGACACTCTGTTCATCACCACCCCTTTTCTGAATCGATAGTTTTGGATCAGCACCCAGTCCCCAGGTTCCAGACGATGCCCAGGACCCTCTGGAGGCGGCTGCAGTACTGCTAACACCTGTTGATGAATGGAACACAAATCTTTAGTCAAAGCATACAAATAATCTGTCATCATAGGGTATTCAATATCGCAAAAGGATTTTGGTCTAGGGACACCCCATACATTAGCTGGTCGTCCAAAAATAACTTCATAAGGGGACAGTCCAGCTCGAGAGTGCGGTGTAACTCATACAGACATTAATGCTAGGGGAAGTGCATCAGGCCACTTTAACCGGGTTTCCTCTTGTATTTTAGCCATTTTCACTTTCAAGATTCCATTATATTTCTCAACTAATCCTGCTGACTGGGGATGTCGGGCTGCATGACATTTCTGTGTGATATGTAATCCATTGCAAACATGCTTCACTAATTCTGCATTAAAATGTTTCCAGTTATCTGACCAGATTACTCGAGGAATTCCGTATCTAGGGAAACACTCCTTGATCAAAGCTTTGGCTGTTGCTAGAGCGGTATTTTCTTTGGTGGGGTAAGCCTCCACCCATTTGCTAAAAGCACACACTACCACTAAAACATACTTCAAATTGTTAACTTGTTCTAACTGAATATAATCCATTTGGAGCACTTCAAAAGGTAAGGAGGGTGGTGCAAAGCTTCCTGTAAGCACAGAATCTCTCACTCCTGGATTATGTTGCAATCAAACGATACAATATATAACCAAATGTATTGCTGTTTTGGTAATATTAGAGTTGTTCCATACTGGATCTAACAGAGCACAAATACCTTTCGCCCCAATGTGAGCCGTCCCATGGGCCATGGTAACTACAGCGTAAACTAATGCATTCGGCAATAGCCATCTCTGTTTGTCTGTCAAGTCAACCCAACAATTGTTCTCATCCAGTTTCCCTACTTCCTTTTCCCAATGCTCTAGTTCTGTGGGAGTTGCTTCTTTCTGTATGGCCCTGACACTTTCCATCGTGTTATCAAACATTTCTGTTTCTGTTACCCATCTAGCGGATGTTGTCACAAACATAGAAGACATTTTGGATCTTGCAGTTTCCTTCGCGACCTGATCTGCAAAAGCATTCCCTTCACCTACTTTATCCACCACTGCTTTGTGCACACTACATTTAATTACTGCCACCCTTTTGGGCAAGGTGAGGGCCGACAGCAATCGTAATATTAAATCACATTGCTGTATTCTCTGACCATGAGATGTAAGGAACCCTCTTTCTGCCCACAGGCGGCCAAAACTATGTGCGACGCCAAAGGTGTATTGATTATCTGTGTAAATATTTACTTCCAATCCTTCCCTTAGTTCACAGGCTCGAAGCAATGCTATTAACTCAGCTGCCTGTGCTGATAAATAGGGCACTCGTGCAGTTTCAACTATACTACATAGGCTAGTGATTGCATATGCAGCTGTGGTGGTGCCATCTGGTAACTTGAAACACGAGCCATCCACATACAATTCTCCTTCAGGATCAGATAGAGGAGAGTCTGTGAGGTCTATCCGTCCCTTCGTTTCTTCTTCTGTCCGAAATATCCAATCATGTACATCATTGCTTGGTGCACTCGAAGGAAGGGGTAGTAACGTGGCTGGATTCAAAGTAGTACATCGTTTGATAGTTATATGTGGAGCAAACAAGGTTAATTCATATCCAGTTAATCGCGCACTCGTCAAGTGCTGTGTTTTGGTTTTGTTTAACAATGTGTCCACAGCATGCGGTACCATGACTGTGAGATCAGTATTTAAAACGATCCCCTCCGACTGTCGGATGGCGACCTCTACAGCAGCCGTTGCTCGCAGACAGCTAGGAAGGGCTCTGGCGACATTATCCAATACCGCCGACAAATATGCACAAGGCCTTTGCTTACCACCAAATCCTTGTGTCAACACAGAAAGCGAACAACCGTTCACCTCGTGCACATAAAGTACAAAAGGTGCAGAACAAAGCGCAGATTTCAAAGCATCAAAAGAAGCTTGACATTCATCCGTCCAGGGTAAGGGTTCATACACCTCTTTAGTAATCAGGTATAGGAGGGGTTTAGTAAGTAAAGAGAAATTAGGGATCCACTGGCGACAATAAGAGGTTATGCCAAGAAATGCACGAACATCACGTTGAGTACAAGGGACAGACATATTAGCAATAGTAGCCACTCGTGCAGGGGTTAGTCTCCTCCCCTCTTTCGACAGTAGATGACCAAGATAAGTCATCTCCTGTCGACAATATTGAAATTTAGAAAATGATACCTTATTACCATTAGAAGCCAAATGAGATGGTAATTTAACAGTAGCCTCTTTGCAACCTTCTTCAGTGTCTGAGGCCACCAACAAATCATCCACATATTGAAGATGTACGTTACCTGCAGGGAGAGTCATTTCGTCCAGGATAGTTTTAAGAGCTTGACTATATATACTTGGGCTTTCGGCGTAGCCTTGAGGGGCACGACAAAGTCCAAAGCTGCGGCCAGATAACGAGAAGCCAAAAATATGTCGGCTCTCGGGGTGTATTGGAATGCTAAAGAAAGCATTCTTTAGGTCAATCACTGAGAAATATTTTGCGGTGGGAGGAATCATAGTCAAAATGGTGGTAAGGTCCGAAACCACTGGGTACTGAGGGACCACAATCTTATTAACCTCCCGTAAATCAATCACAAAGCGATAGGCATCAATGTGATCATTATCACCATTGGGAGGGGCCTTCTTCAAAATCGGCAATATGGGGCTGTTACAAATATTTGCTGCCGTTTCTTCAACTGCTCCTTTGTCTATGAGATCCTGTATAATGCCCAGTAAAGCCTGTGAAATCTTATACTGTGGAATACGGGGCAAACGAACATTGGGTTTTAAGGTAATAGAAACTGGGGGAATTTTTAACAGGCCGACATCAGTGTCCTCTATCGCCCACAAAGTGGGAGGGATACTTGCCAACTCGGGAGGAAGAGGGTCATATTCAGTAAAACACTGTTTAGTACACTTTTCAGGTGATCAAATTGTTAAATACACACCATCAGGGGAACAATGAATTTGAGCATTCAACTTTTTTAACAAATCCAAACCCAACAAATTTTCCCCACAATTTGATGTCAATAAAAACGGAGAATCCACAGTCACAGGGCCAATTGTTATCGGGATAGGAGCAGAGATGGGGCTTACCACAGGGTTTCCAGAGAATCCCACTCAAAGTTATTATGGCCAGACAGAGTAGCCCCCGGGACCAGTGAATCGAACTATTCATCGCTCCCGTATCCACTAGAAAATTCTCAGAAGTTCCCATCAATCGCCCTTTCACATAAGGTCCTTGCTGATCAACTGGGAACTAACACCTGGCCCCTTCTCTGTCTTTGGCTGTCCTATGCGTATCCATACCCACCATTGACTTCAAATGTACAATTCTCATTATAGTACCGCCTGTTTTGTGGGTTATCAACGTAATTCTTACCCGTCCCGCCCTGGGCAGTGTCCTCACGATACATACTATTCCAATCCGTACCTCCTCGACCTCGTACTCTTCCCCTCTCTGTTCCGTTCCGAGCTAATAACAGAGGACATTGAGCACGCCAGTGCCCCTCCTGTTTACAATATAAACACTGGTTTATTCCCAGGACGGCGGATGGGCCTCCTCCTCGACTTGGACCCACCCCTCTCTGAAACGATCCTCTACCACCCCTTCCAGCTCCACGTCCCCATAAAACTTGCTGCAACAACACTCGTGTTTTGAGATCCTTAGCCTTTTTCTCCGTTCTATCCTAACTCTCATTTTCCCTGTGCTCGTAATACTGGGCCATACTTAATATAATCAAGGGCGTGGAAGTGGTCCAAGTGCTCTCGGCTGCCTGTAAACGGGCCGAGACCTCCGGGAGCAAATTCGTAACAAAGCGATTCACAAATAATCTTACCCCGCCTTCCACCGACAAATCCTGTCCGCTAAAATCAATGAATACCTCCTCGAACCTAGTGAAAAAGTCCGAAACGCTTACATCTTTCTTCTGCTTACATGCTGTCAATTTATCCCAATCTACCTTTCGGGGCGGAATTAAAGAGTGAATATAAGTAATGATTCGTCCTGGTAATGTCAGGATTTCCGCCCTAGGCTTGTCTCCAGGTTTCCGTTCTTTGTCCCAATCTTTAAACTGGTCCCAAGTTCCCCCTAACTCAACACATGATCGGTGTCATGTACTTGCCGCTACACATCAACAGGGACTAATAATCCAAAGAATAATTTGATATCCGCTTGAGTCATTACGGCTGATCCTGCAGCCTCAGTGAGCTCTTTGTAATACGCAGTCGGATTCTTTCAGGGGTCGGGAAGGTGTGTCTTTAATGAAAGAACCTCACTTCGTTTCCATGGGGTATATACCCATTGTTCCTGGAACCGGGACTCCACCCATGCCCTTGTTACTTGATTATTACCGTCCCTCACCTCCGGAATCTCAGGGTGATAAATAGGGTGCACTTCTCTCATAGGATGTTGAGAGTCGAACAACAAGGATTTTAAGTGTAATCGATCTTGATATTTTATCAAGGTGGTCACCTTTTTATACACATCTTCCAATCCCATCTCATACCTATAAGCGCTATCTAAGATATCGAATATTACCTGAGGTGTGCGCCCATTGGGAAAACTAGATTCCCACCGAGAAATTAGGCAAGTTGCCATATGTTCCAATGCTAACTGTTGCATGACTGGTTCATAATCTCTAAGCGTGCTCCACACGTCACGAATGATGTAAATAGGATTCAACATCCATTTGGATGCCTGGTCCATTATTCTCACCCATTTTTCCTGTCTGGCAGAGGATCTAGTAAACAATCTCCGAGGCTCTACATTTTCGGTCTCTGAAGCAGGGGTGGCACCTTGGTGTTTGAAAGTCGCAGTCAAGGACCGCGGAGTCAAAATACTAGTTTGTGGGGACATTATTATCAGGGATAATCCTGTTACCGTAGTTGTTGTGGGTAACAAAGTACGTAATTCCGTTACTGGTGGAGGTAATCTATACGTAGCTGCCACCGAAGCAGGCGCAGCTGCGACAGCGGGGCCAACAAGAGCTGCAGGGGCAGCCGGAGGTGCCACAGGGACAGCAGGATATACGCGTTGTGGAGCATAAGGAGGTGGGGTCCGGTCAGTCCACCCCCGCGAACAACACCAACCCCCTCAATGTCCTCTTCAATTCCGTTTACGGGAGGACGACCCCTGCACGGAGTCCCGCGGAATCGCCAGCTGTTGTATGTAAATAATTTATGCCTATGGAGGTATACTTACTAATAGCCCCTATACCGATTACCAATAATCAGTCAGTTGGCAGTGAGGAAAGTTCAATCGTTTATTAACAAAGTACTCCGCGCAGACTAGTCTCCCCACGGTCTCCAACCTCGAGGTCCGCAGACAAGACTGTTGGCTTACATTCAAAACAGGGCATATATACCTTTTCATCACACACATGAAACACTATAATAGGAAAAGTACCAGCCGGCCCTCGAGATCCTAGGAAAGACCATATATGGCACACATAATTGGTAACATTATTAGACACGACTATTGTGAGTGTAGGTCAGAAGAGATGACTCCCTTTCGTCTTGGTGCTAGGGAGGGTAAGAACGGCGCCTCCAGGAATGCGCTTATCGTGTTAGCAGCCAGATGCGACCTTGGTTCTCAGGACAGAAAGGAGAACACCCCACGTTCAGCTGTCTACCATAACTCATTATATTCGTTCAGAGAATAACACGTGATCTTCACTACAGCTTGAACAACAACATATCAAGATGGCGCTGGTCTTGCGAGGGCCTAGCCTATGTACAAGAACGATCAATACATTTCTTTTAAGAATAATAATTGCAAGATATAGTCTTCTAATTCAAAGGTAAATGCTTATTGATACATCATGCTAATACAAAATATATTGATAATATGGACTTAGTATATTTTACACATGAGTACAGGAAAATCGGATTTTTATCCTTCAGTTGATGTGCTTATAAGTTTAGCACCATTAGGCAAATATGCATGAAATTGGCATATGTATAGCATGTAAAAACTTTCTCTTGGTATTTTCATCAGCAGCTCCATCAGGGGGGGTATTAAGGAGGAGAGTGGGGCTTTTATTTTAATTTGGTACCTTTCTTTGGCATGTCGGATTTTATGGCAATCCATCAATGGTGGACAAGGTTAATGGGGTGGTGCAATTTATTTTCATTCAATTTGACACTGTTTTGTGAATCTACTGAATCTGCTGAATGTGGTAGGCAGCAAGGTATTTCAGGATTAGTGCACATCGTACAGAGGGATGGGGCTCAAAACATTTTCTACATTCTAACAATTTTGGCACTATTTGATCTGTGTTATGTTATGTTATGTTATGTTATGGTATGGTATACTATGCTATCTTATGCTTTGTAATATTTATTTGTAAAGTGCACAATCACCTGCAAGACTATCCTGGCTCTGAGCAGGTGTATGTACCTAGCCCTGCCTAGGGAAGGTTGTTTCATTAAAAAGCCAGGTCTTCAGCTTCTTGCCAAATTCAAGAAGAGAGGAGGAAGCTCTGATGTGGAGTGGGCGGTCTTTCCACACTTTAGGAGTACTGTAAGAGAAAGACTGTCCTCCTGATGTGGTTCTGTAGATGCGTGGGATGAGTGCAAGTAGCAAAGAAATTTGACGAATCACATGTTTAACTTCGTCTTGGTGTTTTCAATTTCATGCATGTCTGTCAAGTAGGGCATATTTAAAGGGGGAGTCAAAGGAGTGGTCATCTGCTAATATATTTGGTTCAGTTTGATGAATCTGCGTAAAATGTGTCAGACATGTGATGTGTCAGATCAAGTGTATTGCTGGTATGTCCAGTTTTTATCAGAACGGTCAAAAGGGCACACACATAAATTGAGGAGGGCAATGGAAGTTCTTTTACTATTAGCTTTGTTGCTGTTTGACGAATCTGCATTACATTTAGTAGAAAGACAGCAAATTAAGCCAAGTACAGGAATATCATGATTAATGCGGGTGAGATAAGGGAGGTAGGCCTGGTTAAAGAGGATAGTCAAAATATTTCCTCACACCCTCACAGTAGCTCACTCCCACTCCACATGTTTGATGGCCTTACATTGCAGGCATTGACTGCCTGTATACAGGGTCGGACTGGGAATGCAAACCAGCCCTGCGCGTGAGGGGACAGGGGTGTACTGGTTAGAACCAATGCTGCTGCTTTTGGTACCTGGGGATCTAGATTGCAGCATTGCTGCAAAATCAGCCCCCTGTACCAAAAACGCCCCCCACTGGTCCAAAACCGGCTCCCACCCTGGGAAGGTGGTGATACCGGGGCTCAAGGAGCCCAATGGAGGGGGTCTGCGCAGCTCCCCTCCCATATGTAAGTAAAGCACCAGGAAGGTGGTGATCCCCGAGGCTCAGAAGAGCCACAGGAGGGGGCCGCGTGCTCCCTCCACTTCTTTTTATTCTACCGGCACCTGGTCCACTGGACGCTTATACAAAATCAAGCTCTAAGGGCCTCATTAGGATGGCAGTCAGACTCAGTCCGCCCCACCACCCTAACGGAGATGGGGAGCGCCTGACATAGTGTCAGGGGGTCCCACAGGCCCAAATACAATGCGACCGCCGTTGTGGCGGTCGCATGTACATGTTTTCCATTGCGCATGGTGCTGCTGGCTGCAGTACCCGCCGCAATGAAAAAACTGCCAGGTTTGCATTTCCCTGCACTATGTGGCAGGCACCACATGGTGCCTGCCACATGGTGCAATGAAATGTAGAGGGGCAGCATAGGTGCCCCCCCAAGCGCACAACTGAAGTTGCCATGCTCAAGGGGGGCCCGCAACGGGCCCCCAAAGTCCATAGTCGCCAGCCTTTTCATGGCAGTTGAACCACCATGGAAAGGCTGGCGGGGATGGACATGGTAATTTGACTGGCGGTGCCTAACAGGCACCACTGCCATTCTGGGAAATGCGGCTGCTCAGGCAGGCGGTCGGAAAATGACCGCCTGTCGGAACTGTGGCGGTCGGTGTTTCCGACAGCACGTTTCCACCGGCCACGTCAATCTTGTGGGTGGAATACCACAGTACGATGGGGGAGGGCTCACCGACAGACAGGCTGTCGTGGTAGGCCTATCGCCAACATAATCAGGCCCTAAGTGTGGAACTCCGCACTTGTTTTATATTTTCTTTACTTTTGCTGTGGATTTTTATAAACATACTTTTTTGCACTGGTGGGGTCCCAGGGGGACTCCAGGACCAGAGCTAAGATGTCAGGGTATTCCTACTGGCCCCCTTTTCTTATTTTAATATTTTTTTTGGGGGACTTGGCTGAGGCGAGTCACAAGATGGCTGCCAACATTTCCTGGTTGAAGTGCTGGCAGTCAATCAGATATCAGCACAGTGACTGTCGGATCCTCTGAGGATCCGCGCCCCTATATATACAAATTTGGATTTCTTTTAATAACTCTAAAATGACTGAACGGATTTAATCCAAATAACAAAAAGGGCTGTTTCTTGACCAAGAGCTAGCTTTTTGCCAAATTTGGTTTAATTCTGTTGAGCAGGTCCTGCTGTAGTTATATTCAAAATCCCTATGGGAATTAACATTCGAAACATACTTTTTTTTACCCCACCCCTTTTTTTTCAGCCCACGCTTGACAGATCATCTCGAATTTTCAATGCACAACTATAAACTCCATCACTCCATCACTTAAATCGGCGGTAATTGTACCTATCTTAAAAAAACCTGGTGCTGATCCTTCTGTTTCAGCCAACTACCGCCCCATCTCACTCCTGCCTTTCTTGGCCAAGGTACTGGAACGCCACGTAGTAAGAACTTTGAGCACCTTTGTGGAAAGGAACAGTGTCTTGGCCCCCAGGCAGGCTGGCTTCCGCCCTGCACACTCGACAGAATCCGTGGCTATATCTGTCCTGGACAACCTCCGGGAGGGCATGGACACTAATCAGCCCCAGGCCTTGGTCCTTCTCGATCTCTCCGCCGCGTTCGACACGGTGGACCATGCCATCTTACTTTCACGTGTCGAGGCGGCGGGAATCGGCGGGTCGGCCTTGGTCTGGTTATCCTCCTTCCTGAGTGGCCGCACTCAAGCAGTTCGCTTGGGCGATTACTCAGCTGACTTTCGGCCAGTGCAGTGCGGGGTCCCCCAAGGTTCCTCTTTGTCACCACTGTTATTCAATCTGTACATTGCCCCTCTTATTTTTGCTTTACAACAGCTGGAGGTCTCTGTCTACAACTATGCAGATGATCTCCAGCTTATCTTCTCACTATCCCCTTCCTCTGTGTCCATATCCAATTTTCACTCTGTTATGACCTTCATTCAGGACTGGATGAACCACAACCACCTGAAACTCAATCCCGATAAAACGGAATTGGTGTTGACGGGTGGTTGCTCCTGTCCATGGTCCTCTCTCTTCTGGCCCCCCTCTTTAGGTCTCCCACCCATTCCCGTTACCTCTGTTAAAACCCTCGGCTTTAAACTTAATGATCAACTTTTCCTTCATTCCCAAGTTAGTGCGGTTGTATCTTCAGCTTTTCTCTCCCTCCGGACAATCCGCAAAGTTTCCCGGTTTTTCACCTCATCTGCCCTCAAACTTATACTTCTGGTGATGGTGACGTCCCGCTTGGACTACAGCAATGCCCTCTATTGTGGCATGCCGGCGTACCTCGTGAGGCGTCTCCAGTTGGTCCAGAACCAGGCAGCTCGCCTGGTATTTAACCTACCCAAATCACATCACGTCACGCCCCTTCTTAAATCTTTACACTGGCTCCCCGTTCAGCAACGTGCCCTATTCAAGCTGGGCTGCATCATTTTCAATGCCCGGTCCGGTTCTGCCCCTGCTTTTATCAGTTCTGCAATCCACGATTACGCCCCGACTAGAGAATTGCGCTCAGCCACCCAACAACTTCTCATTGTCACCCGCTTCAAACGAAAAAAATGGGGAGGATCCAAGTTCTCTACTGTGGCTCCCGCCTTTTGGAACTCTCTCCCGTTTCACTTGAGATCTTGTCCCCAGTACTCCCTTTTCCGCAAAGCCCTTAAAACTTTTCTTTTTACCCAGGCATTCCCCTCTTAAATCGCTCCTTGGCTCCCAGTTCTTTCTCGTTCCTTGGGTTTGTAGTACTACATAGCGCCATGAAACCGCTCGGTGTACGCGCGCTCTAGAAATATTTTAAACTCAAACTCAAACTCATAAACACTTTTTGGGGAAAAGTTTGTGAAGATTTGTCGAAAGGCGCTAAAGTTATAGGCAATTACACAGTTACAAATCACCACTGTGTAGCTATGGTTTATTGGTTCAGACAGTGTTGCCATTGAAATGGCATTTTTTGATTTGCTTATAACATTTGATCCTATTTGCATGAAACTTACAGTGCTAAGTGTTGGCATGCAAAGTATCACTACAGGTAAAAAACAAGTTAGTAAACAAGTGATTTCCCATTTTTGCTCCCATGGAACATTTGACGAAATCTATAGCCTGAATGGCTGAACGGATTTACACAAAACTGGGAAAGTAGAACTTTACTCAGAGAGAGTGCTTTCTTTGGTTTGGTGCAAATTTGTTAATTCATTTTTGAGACATAAGTATCTGAAAATGTTACTGTGTTGGCTTTGAAGGGTTAACACTTTTTATATCACGAACGTTTAAACTTCTGTAGATCAAATTTGAATATTGCATGAAATGTAATTAGCAGAAAATGTATGTAACAGAAACCTCCTCCGTTTTGTGAAGAGTTTTGATTCAGACATGACTGCTGATTATATGGTTAGACACACAAACAGGAGTTTGACACAGAATCAGAAGTTCACTAGGAATCTGAATATGCTCATATCATTGACCCTAAAAGTCCCCTACTACTACATAATGCTACCCATCCTGAACCTTGAAAAACCATTACTACCCTTGTAACGCTACCTTTCCATGAACCTTAAAAAGTCATGACTACCCTTACCAGGAGTCTGACACACAATCAGGAGTTCATTGGAGGAATCTGAATATGCTCCTATCATTGATCCTAAAATCTCTTTACTACTCCTTAGTGCTACCCATTCCACAACCCTAAAAATCCTTTACTAGCCCTTAACCCTCCCCTTCCGAGGGCTAAATAGCCATTCATGCTACCCTTCCCTGTACCCTAAAACCCCTTACTACCTCTTAATGGTACCCTTCCCCTGAACCTAAAAAAGTCCTCACTACCTTTTAATACTACCCATTACCCAACCCTGAAAGCGCCTTACTAACTCTTGATCCTACCCTTCCCTGAACCCGAAAACCCATTACTACTTCTTAACACTACCCATCCCTAAACCCTAAAAAACCCTTACTATTCCTTAACACTACCCTTCCCTCAATACTAAAAACCCCTTACAACCTCCAATCACTACCCTTCCCTAGAACCTAAACCCCTTAATACTTTATAAAACTACCCATCTTAAAACCTGAAAACACTTTACTTGCCATTAACGCTATACATCTCTGAACCCTTAATCTCCTTACTACCCCTTAACGCTACCCTTCCCTGAATCCTAAAACCCACTATTATCAGTTAATTAGTTAGAACTAATTAAACTCCATTTAAAGCCTATAGAAAAGATACTGTTCCAGGTCCAATCCCAACTCACCCAACTGTCCTCGGCCCTTAACTCCACCAAGAGCACCACCAATACCCCTAAGCCAGTCCCTTATCAAGGCCTCCTCTCCAACTACCCCAATTATTATAGCTACTCCTAATACCCAGAGTCCTCATAAATCTAAAACCAGTGCAGTTATGCTGTCAAAGTACACCCCGACATCATCACCTGGCTTAGTCAGCAACCCCTGTACCCCCCCGCCAAGTCTACCTTTCCACTCAATAGCCTCTCGGTTGAAAGATCTTCACCAGGCTCACTCAATCCATTCTGAAGAGCCAATTATTAGGTATCAACATCTTTCTCCTACCCTTTTGGACTACAACATCATTTCCTTTACCTCCCTCCCAACTATCCAGTCCAATGACTTACTACCCCCTGTTCATTCTCAAGGCACTAACTCTACTCTACCAACATCCTGGGATCTTCCAGTAATCTTCTGGAATACTGCGGGGCTTAGAACCAAGATTCCTCTTCAGTCCTGGATAGACGTGGTTAACAGTCATAAACTAGCTTGCTTCCAGGAAACCTGGGCAATTGACCCAATTCACATCTTGGGTTTCAAAACGTTCCATACTGCTGCCACCCCGTCTATCCACGGAAGACCCAAGGGAGGCTTAGCTGTCTATGTCTCCAATCAAATGTCTTCTTTGATTAAAGTAGCACCCATGGTGTCCTCAACTTGCCGAATTCTCATGCTTGCCCCTGACAAAAATTCCAATTACTACTTTGTTAACATGTACAACAACTCTTCCCCCAATGATTGTGTAAAGTCACTGATCGAAATCTCTTCATACCTGCAAGATCAGCTGACTAAGAATTCACACTTGCAAAGTTATGTTGTGTGGGGAGGGGATTTCAATGTCCATCTGTGTAGTGACTATAAAATGGGTATTTGTGGGCTCCAAGATGAGCATGATCTTCCCATCACCCATTTTTCCCATTCTAGCACAGGGAACGGTTTCAACAACTGTCTATTTACACTAGCCCTTGAATTCGCCAACGAACTAGTGAATCCTGCTGTTGAATTCAAGCCGACCTTTCATGGCAGAGGTCTTACTACCACTATTGATTTTATTCTCTGTTCCCAAACTCTTAATTCCCGCCTAAAAAAATTTTGTAACCGGAACTGACCCTTCCAGTGATCATTATTCTAATAGTATTACTATCATAGTCAACTCAGCTCCGTTTTCTCACCCCAAGGATAGTCTACTAACGCAGCGTTCCTTGGAGATGAGTAAAACTAACGGTTTTGCAGTAAAATGGTCAAAGATTAATCCCATCGAGATCACCCGTAATATTATCCAGAAAACCTCGTCATCAATCGCTAACTGTTTGGCGGAGTCCTCCTCTCCCCAGCTGATCCTTTCCAGCTTTGCCAACATCCTAGATGCCATTCGACTGGAGCTTACCTGCCAGCACAAGAAACGCGAGAAGGACTCGCGGGGGTGGTTTGACTCCCACTGTCGTAAAGCCCTCTGTGCACTTAAACGTGCATTACACAGCCAAGATAGAGACCTCATACTAATAGCTACTTTAAGAAAGAAATATAAGCTGGCCCAAAAAACACGCAAACAGGAACTAAAAAATTATCTCTGGGCGCAACTGCACGAGAGTGCTGGGAACAAGGACCCCACTCTCTTTTGGCGCACAGTTAAGTCTCCCTTTTTAGCGAATGACTCAGCCATCTGCCACTTGGACGTGGCGATTCCCGCTGAAAAATGGGTTGCACATTATTCTGCGATCTTTGGGGACTCCCTTTTAATATCTGACACCACAAGGTCTGAGGAGTCAAACATCACCAAAGATAACATTTACCCTATTGACATCAACTTTGACTTAGTGGAGGTGACTACCGCACTGACTTCCTCAAAGACTGGGAAAGCTCCCGGCCCGGACGGAGTCCCTCTCGACATCTTCGTGAGCAACCTAGACTTATGGGCTCCTATTGTCACGCAAGTGATGTCAGCAACTCAACAGGTTGGTCTTATTGACTCTTGGTCCTCCTCAGTGCTCCTCCCTATTTTTAAAAAGGGCGATTGCGACAACCCGGCCTGCTACAGGCCCATTTCCCTCTTGGACTCGCTGGGAAAGGTCGCCGGGAGACTAATTCTGGAACGCCTCCAGGATTGGGCTACGGAGAAGAAGTTTTTAACTGACTTACAGTTCGGGTTCCAAGAGGGATTGGGTACTGTTGAGCAGGCCCTCAACCTGACTCTACTCATGGGCAAATACGCCTGGGCCAAAGGCGGTAAGCTTTATCTGGTCTTTGTGGACTTAAGCTCCGCCTTTGACTGCGTTATTCACTCCAAATTATGGGAGATCCTGCGCAACCTCGGTATTGATCCCCCACTACTAAAATTTCTACGTGAGCTTTACTCGGATGCCAACGCTCGCGTGAGGTATGGCACCAACGGTGAGCTATCGGATACTTTTAACATCACAAAGGGCGTCAGGCAGGGGTGCGTCCTTGCTCCATTCCTATTTAATATCTACACTAATGGACTGGAGCAAGCGATGCTGGTGGACAGTAAAGACCTTCCATGTATAAATACCCGCCCAATCCCCGCGTTACTGTACGCCGATGATTCAGTTATCCTAGCGAGAACACCAATCCAACTCCAACTTCAACTGGATAAGTACTGTCAGTACATGCTTTCGCTAGGTCTAAAAGTCAACAAAACCAAGACCTTCGTTATGCAAACTGGCAAAAAAGCCTCTAAATGTAAGTCTCTTTTCATCGACAGTACTAGGTTAGAATCTGCCAGAAAATATCCATACCTGGGGATTCTTATCGATGACCGGTTGTCGTGGAAACCTGCCACCTCCAGTAAGACACTGCAATTCCAACGCACTACAACCGCGCTGTCCTCATTTTCTAGGAAACTAGGTAAACCTGCCCCTGCAGTACTCATGAAAATATACCAAGCTAAATGCCTGAGTGTGGCCACTTATGGAGCGGGGGTATGGGGTTATGCTCCCGTTAATGAGCTCCAAGTTATTGAAAATGATTTCTTAAAATATGTACTAGCTCTCCCTCGCAGTGCCCCCAACTACGGTAGCCATGTTGAGCTCGGCTGGGAATATATTACTGATACCATCCGATTCCAACCGATCCTCCTCTGGCACCGTATCTGGACGAAGGAGCAATGTCTCCTTACTCGGCTGTTAATCACTGATTGCCTGACACTGGCTTACTGGAAAAGGATCCCTTGGCTCTTGTACGTTTTTAATTTCCTGAATGATTTGAATTGCCCAGCATTCTTCACCAACCCCGTTTCCTTAATGTCTATTTCTAGAAAGTCTCTGAAGAACTTATGTGTCACCCATTTAAGAGCTTTACGTATGTCTTCTGAAATTGGTAAACATACTAATACCCATTTAATGATGGTACAATCCTCCTTTGGTATGCAACCTTATCTGTCTTTTTATTTATCAAATTATGATAGATATGTTTTAGCCAGATTTCGTTTTGATAGCTTTTATCGTCTTGTGTCATTCCCTGTGCCTCTAGACTGGTCCCGTGAACTAACCAGATGTCCCTGTGACGATTGTTCTGTCCAGTCTACCCTGCACATAACATTATTTTGCAGCTTGTATGAGACCCCACGTAAACGCTGGCTGGTTCCACTACTACGGAAGTTTGGGCTGAGAAGATGCAGACCCGCCCTCTTGGCATTGCAGCTTCTTGACACTCCATATGTTGCCAAATCTATAGCCTGTTTCTTAAAGGCCTGCTTGAAAATTCGTTCTCTATCTGCTGTCTCTGCATCGTAAAATATATATATATATTGACTGTGTGTATAAACTTCTCCAGGGATTACAGAGGTTCTAAATGTACAGATGACGTTAAGAAATACTAATTCTATACCTATGTACATAGCAATTACTAGTGTTTTTCCTTTTCTCTTTTAACTGTTGGAAATTTTTTCACATGAGCTTTTATGATTGTAAATTCAATCGAAATAAAGTCTGTTTTGATTTGATTTGATTATCAGTTAATGCTGTCCTTCCCAAGAACCCTAGAAACCCATTACTATCCGTTAAAACGACCCTTCCCTGAACCTTAACAACTCCTTACTACCCCTTAACATTACCCCTTAACATTACCTCTCCAACATAGGCAAAGGTGCAGTGATCTAGTGGGTTGTTCAACACCAATTAAGGTCTGAACACATTGCCCCTCACTCAGATGCCCACTCGGGGCTACACTCAATGATCACAACAGTCCAACGGATGCAAAGGTGCAGTGATGCAGTGGGGTGTCCAACAGAGGTCCCCATTTGTTCACACTGTCACTCACTCAAATGTTCACTGAGGGATTGGAACAAGCCAATGGAGGCAATTGCTAGTGCCGCAGTGGGATGTTCGGTATAGGGCCTGTTTTAGGCACACTGCCATTCACTCAGATGCCCACCGAGGGCTACATTTAGAGACTTGAACACACCAATGGCGGCAAAGGTGAAGTGACACAGTAGGGTGTCCAGCACAGGTCCTGGTCTACGCACTCCGCCAATCCCTCCAATGCACACGCAGGGATCAGAACTCTTAAATGGACGAGAATGTACAGTGATTGGCGTCCCACACAGGTTCAGGTTTGCCGACGCCGCTCATCACTCCGATGCGCACTGTATCGGAACCCTCCAATAGGTAAATGTTTTCTACAGTAAACAAAAGCATATAAATATATACATCAGAAGAGACTATAAGCAGCTCTAAAACTTAAACGAAAATAGAATTTGGACAGTGCCATTGTCTCAGACTCAGACTTATGTAAGCTTAGAGACACGCTCAGATATACACACAGGGACAAAGATTAGTAGTACACCACTCACTCGAAGACACAGACAAAGGCAGAAGTACATTTTCATATTCAGAGTCACATTTAGAAAATGTTGCAGACCTCGACTGTCTCAGATCCTTAATAACAAAGATACAGAGTCATAATTCTAGCCACACAAGGAAATAGGTATATGCATAATACCACTCACTCTGATACACATAAATACAAACATCCAAACCCTATAGTATAGTGACGTAGTCGGAGGCATCTCGGGAACATTATTACTTCAATGCCTGAGACTCAGTCGGAGGCCAACATTGGCATGGGGGCACAGTTTGAGATATATTCAGTCTCAAGAACACACTTTTGTTTACCACTATTGACTGAGATTCACACTAAAAAGGGAAAGAACACAAATATTAACACAAACACACTGTGAAGTGAAAAACGAAACGGATAGACAAGCACTTTAACCTTTATATTTAGAAACAAAGAGTCGTGAAGCTAAACAGGAATATGGAATGAATATATCATACAACTCAAATCAAATTTCTTTATTCGGCACAGAAAACGGCCATAAAATATCCACAAATAAAAGCATCACAAGGTTCATATGTAAAATTACAGATCAGCTAAAGAACGACAAAAAAGTTTCCTCAGATACACTGAAAAAGATTTCTTCTCCAGACCTCAACCCCACAAAACGAGAATAGCCATCCTATTGCACCTAGCCACCCATCGACTTTCTGCATTTCCCCGCTGCTTAAAAAATGCACTAACAATATAACAGACACCATGACGATTTAAAAGTTTAAGGGAAAGCACGGCGTTGGTGCACTTGCGTATCCCCAGTGATTTTAAAATAGGCTTAATAAATAAGATAAAATACATTTTATAAAATTGACAAAAAAGCAAAATGCATTATGGACTGGTCCGATAATCCATCACAGGGGCATCCCGAAGCTGGTAACCCCAAGGAGACATCAGTACCTGGGAAAATAAGAAGTGCACACACCATGCCAGCCCTAAATCGAAATAAAAAAAGATCTCTCTCACCGAGATAGCAGGTTTGCAAAATAGGATGCTGGCTCTTCAGGTATGTACAAACTAAGGTGCACCTCGGATAGTGCACTTACTGGACTCATTTTGTAGCCTCTGGGAGTAGCAAGGCTCTAGAAATTGGTGCTTTACTAACAGCTTATCCCCTTGTTAAAGTGCAAGATGCATCAAATAAATCCGGTAAATGTAATGCTTTACAATTATTTTTAACATAAGCCAGCCAGGGGATTGATAACCCTTTGTTCATTTTGAGTCAGTCTAAAATAATGTCTCTATTCAAGCTAGCCTCTCGGTGTTGGCGCCCTCACTGACCAATAGTAAGAGGGGTGCTAACTTTACTTTATCAGAAATATATGGAAGATTGGCTCTGTGTTGATAATAAAATGTAAGCTCGTGGGAGGCAACTACAAAAACTGCCAGCAGATGAGATTTTCCTCCCTCTGCAAACTAGAGACAGCCGGATATCCCCATATCCCAGCTCCATAAAGCGCAAATGTTACACTACTGGGAATTATAAATATTAAAAAAGGGTAAAACTGCCCCCCTGCCTGCTGCCTGTAGAAGGTTAAATAAGGCACCCACTGTCCTCCTGTTCTTCAGTCGTGAATGATTAATCTGCGGTTGCCAAGAACCGGAGCGACTAAAAACAACTTCCAGATGATTACAATTATTCACACAACTCAAAGTTTTTCCCTTCACCCTTAAGTAGCAATGTTTCTTCCCAGGTCCACACGCCAATATGTGCAATTTCCCAAAGTTTGTGCACAAATCCAGGTCACTCATGAAAGATACACAAGACTTCAATAGCATATAAGGAGCCCCTGGTGTTCTTGCCATAAGCACCGCCTTTTCTGCATAAAGCAGCGCTGGCACATACTTGGGAAATCCTTGGACTATCACTAGAGGCTTTCCAAGGCGGTACACAAATGGCTAATATAAATAAATAAGAGCAGTGGGGCCAAATACAACCTTGACGCACCCTGCAGGCTAGGGTGGAAGAGTCTGAAAGTTCTCCAAAGGACCATTCCGAATTAAGTACAAGTTCTCATGTTGTGTGTACAAAGAGTTAACCAGTGCCACCTCCACACCTAGGTTCAGCAACAACATAACTTAGACCTATTAACACAATTGAAGGCTGTTGGCAAATCTATAAAGGCCAGGTACAGTGAACATTGCTTAGCTATCGTATATTTACCGATAAGCAGATTCAGATTTAAGCACTGTTCCACTGTACCTAGCCCTTGCCAGAAGCAATATTGAAAGGGACCCAGAATATCATTAACATTATCCTATTCCTTTACATAATTAACTATTACCTTAATCGAACTATCAATAATGCAAAACATTTTGGTGACAGAAGATCCCCCTTTTTAAAATTTGGGACTATCGTAGAGAGTGACCATGAAGTAGAGATCTTAATGCTCAAGGAATTGTTGGACAAGTTACTTACCTTCGGTAATTCCTTATGTGGTAGAAACATGATCTAGCCACAGATTCCTTACCTTTGAACTTCCAGGCGGCAGGGTGGATCTAGAAGATTTTCTGAGCAGTACCCCTGCGCGCCGTTAGGTGGTTGTCATGAAGTGGCGAATCCACATCAGGACTTAGGCGAGAAAGAAGAGGAGGGCAATCAATTTCCCCCTTGCGTTTCGCCTCTCCTTTATTTTTATTCCCATCATTCCTTTTCTGACGTCCTTGAGGCAGAATTAAATTGTGAAGAAGACGGTTCCTTTAAGAGCAGAAAATTCTGTGTTTCTGCCGATAATCTAGAGGAGCCAATCACAGGCCCTTATCTCCGACAGCTTCTTTTGAAAACCGGAACAGCCGAAGGAATCAAAGAGAGCAAGAGTGGAGAAGAAATGCAGTCATTTCGGGAGCAGGAAGGAAGAGACAGGAAAGTCTCTCCCCAACTACAGGACAAGCCGAAACCCTTGTCGGATGAAAACCGACAACTTGACGCCACAGAAGTCTCTCCCCAACTGTATGGCAAGCCGAAGCCTGCCTCAGAAGAACACCGGCCAGCAGACGCAGTCTACACCCCCTCAAGGTAAGACAATATGCCTGTTCCTGTGTCCTCAACAGAAGCTGCAGGAGGTGAAAGAAGACAGTGATATCGCGAACTGTCCCGCCATGTTCCTGGAGAAGCGCGACTCACCCAAGTACGCATCCGTTTACATTGGTTAATGGGACAGAGTGAGGAAGCTCCATACAAATGGCGTAGAGAATAAGGGAAAAAAACAAAGAACGTAGTCACAAGATTTTTAGTGAAACAACATGTTGAAGTAGTACAGCACTGGTGAAGGAAAAGTGCTTTCATTTGAAGGTGAAAATTACCCACTCCTTAACCCCCTAGACTCAATAGAACCACAAGACAAAATACTTACCAGGGTCTGTCTTCTTTTTGAGGTACAAAGACCGCTTGGCAGGAAGAAGCTGGCAATATTCGAGGAACCCTAAAGGAAACAAAGAAGAAGCGAAGAACAAGCCAGTCTCGAGACTCTGAAAGATATTGTCTATAAAATAAACAAGCATTTACAATGCAACGGTCTCGGCATTGCAAAAGTTAGAGCTATTAGCATTGTACATGAACGCGAGTTTAAGGTCTTGACATTGTAAATGACAAGGTCTTTTATTTATGTTTTAAAAACCAAAACATAAATAAAAGTCATTGTCATTTACAATGCCAATAGCTCAAAGTCGCGTAATGTGTATGGCTAACTAGAGTATCCAGAGAGAGCTGAAGGGTTCTTATCGGTGACCGATGAGTCTTTTTGCTTCTTTTTAACTGCAGGAGCGTAGGCTGAGCCTGATAGATGGTGGGATGTTGTTTATGCTCTCAGAGTAAAGTGTATGGTGTAGAGTCTTGCATCTAATTCTTGACTTGGGGCATAGCCAATGGAATGTTTTGACATGTTTGTGTTTCCAGAAAATAAAACTTGTTTATTGATTCTTCTCTCTCTGTAGTGTGAAGTGGGTAAATGGAATAAATAGTCCAGTCTACTCTTGTCGCAATTATCAATTTCAGGTGATCTATTTCGCCATGATTGGTCTAAAAGAGTCCCAAATGTTAATTGCTTGACCAATGCAATAGCGGAGGGAGCCCCCATACCAGACACATGGACAGGAGTAGAAACTATCCCCATCTTTAACAAGCCTTTTTCAGCCGAGCCCTAAAAAGTGAAGTATACGCTCATTGGTCGATGGCAGATGAGGTCCAACTTCACGCAGCAGTGGCTTTGCCGCCTAGATGCAAACTGCAGATGATTGATTTAAAAAAAAAAAAAACTGTCTTGAGACATCCACCCCTACTACGCATTACCACTTTCAAAGTTTACCAGCCGCCACTGGCTAAAGATAGACGAGGGACAGTGGGAATTGCCAGCGAGATTCCATGACTCACAGAACAGGGTCCCGGCTCACGTGCGGATAAACATCCTAGGGCCCTGATAACATCAGTTACAGAAGGTTCACAAAAACCTTGGAGCGTCTCCAAGACAATGGCTTCATCCTCTGTCACAAGCAAAAAGAGCAGCCTTTAAGGTGCTGCGATCCGGGAAAGTGCATGATCCTCGCAGGGGCTAATCTCGTCCTAATTTTGCAAGAGACCCCAATAAATATGTGCGCCAGAGCCCACGAGACCCAGGGGACGATCATGGTGGAGAGGCACGCGACGTTTGAAATGCTGCCAGAGCCTGCAAACAGCTA
This sequence comes from Lissotriton helveticus, assembly GCF_964261635.1. Lineage (NCBI taxonomy): Eukaryota > Metazoa > Chordata > Amphibia > Caudata > Salamandridae > Lissotriton > Lissotriton helveticus. Next base: position 1,090,385,155 of record NC_136065.1, read on the forward strand.
ATCGAACAGTTTGTGATGCAGCCATTAAGAACATGACACACGAGGCCTCAAGGACTTATTTATAAAAGATTTAAACAAGAAAACTTTAAACAAACAGGTAGAAATGCACAGTAAGTAGCACAGTGTAAATGACTCTGGTGTGTGTGAGACCACTCTATATCCAAATATTTTGTGACACGCTATTTGTATGATAAACTGGTGTGCATATCACCGATGCATGCACATTGAATAATAAGTATGGACTTGCTGCTTGTAGATAAACAGGTGTGTAAGTCACTGCTGTAACTCCCAGCAATAATTTAATTCTGGCTCTGGTGTGCATAACACCACAGTATATGCTACCAAATGGCTTGTGGCAAGCTGTTGATAAATTTAAAGGGTGTGCGTGTCACCGCTGAGCTTGTAACCAATAGCAGCACAATGTAATATTAAATGAAGACGTGGGTAACGCAGCTGATAAGCCAGCGTGACACTGTCATAAGGCTAGTAACACATTCTGCCTCTAAAACCTGGTAACGCGCTTTGCCTCTTTAAAAGTTAATTGCGGTACCAGATGATACCATACAGCCAGTCACATGCTCTGCCTCTTCAAAAGGTAATCGGAGCACGAAATGCTGAGCCTTTAAATTTATTAAACACCACCTCAGAGCAGACTCCAATAAGTGCACAGTGATCGCGGGGAGGGGGAAAATGTGACGCGCCCCACATGCAAGTTTCAATGAACACAACTCTGGATTATTTGGCAAGTGAAATGCTGCCAGAGCTTGCAAACGGGTAAAGTTCGCGCTATATAAAATCGCATAAATAAACGAGCCCAGCAGCCTCACCGGAAGTCAGGCAAAGTCGCCTGTGACGGGGCGGGGCTGCATCCGGACCGGAAGAGAAGGCGGAGTGAAAGCGTCTCGCGACGCCAGAAGGAGAGCGGAGTCCCTCAGAATTCACCTGGTAAGTTGAAAAGGGCTGGGGGGGGCTCAGTTCCCTCGTTGTGTGTGTGTGTGTCTGTGCGCGTGTGTGTGTATGCATGTGTGCGATGGCGGGGGAGAGGGGGGGTGCACTCGTGTGTGTGTGCGCGTGTGTGTGTATGTGAGCTGGGGGGGTGTCTCTGTATGTATGTGCGTGCGTGCGTGGGTGCTTGTGTGTGTGTGTATGCGCATGCGTGTGTGCTTCTCAGGAGACAGCGCCTGGCCACAGCGCTCGTTCGCGTGCGCGTGTCAGTTTGAAATCGCCTCAAAGGCGATGCGCGCGGCCAGGATTGTCTCCTGGGAAGCACACACGCCGACAAAAGAGCTTCGGCGGAGACGCGCTTCCGCGCGTTCAGCCGAGCCCTAAAAAGGATACTCTAGATTTATCTGCTATGAAATAAATAGGAGAAGACCAAGTAAAATAAGCTCTCTGCCTTTTTATTAACCCGCTAAAGATTACAGTGGTGTCGGTCGACTCCGCGTGATGTCGTCGGCGTCGTGTTCATTGTCGTCAATATAACCGCTACTCCAGGGTGCTGACATCAGTACTTTTCACAACTTTACATGCCAGAAGCATGGAACTATGAAACAACCTGCCATGGTGTGTTAAAAAAGGCAACGAGGGCCCTGAATGGGAGCAGCCCTGACACTAACAGCAATTCTGCAGTGCGGGGAGGATGGGAGGGTCGGTAAGGAATCTACGGTTAGATCATGTCTCTACCAGATAAGGTGTTACCGAAGGTAAATAACTTGTCCATCTGATAGAGACATCTAGTCGCAGATTCCTTACCTTTGAACTGATACCCAAGCAATACCTTCCCGGGAGGGGGGCTGCGGAAAAGCTTTAGACCAGAAAATCCTGTCAGCTGGAATGGCCAAACAGGCCCTCTCTGCAAATCTGAGAATCCAGGCAATAGTGTCTGGCGAACGTATGCAGAGATGCCCACGTGGCCCCTTGGCAGATATCAGTAATTGGGATATCACGCTGGAGGCCTGTCATGGCTTTTTGACACAGAGGATAACCCAGCATGATATGGTCATCTTTTAGACAGCACGCCCTCTCTTTGCTCCCACATACCCTATAAAGAGTTGGTCATCCACCCGGAACTCTTTAGTGCGATCAAGGTAGAACATTAATGCTATTTTTGGGTCCAGACTGTGGAGACGCTTGTCTTCTTTGGAAGGGTGCAGAGGTGCATAGAAGGTGGGCAGAGTAATGGACTGTCCCCGATGGAAGGAAGTTATAACCTTGGGCAGAAAAGATGCCCTATTTCTTAGCACCATCTTGTCCAGAAATACTGTCAAATAAGAAGGCTTCTGATAGTGCTTGCAGTTCCCTCACCCTCCTGGCAGAGGTAATTGCCACCAAAAAGTCTTTTTTGATAGTGAGTGACCATAGAGAACAGTTGTGCAGTGGCTCAAATGGTGCGCACATCAAGAAAGTAAGGACCAAATTAAGGTCCCATTGTGGCATAAGAAGAGGAGAAGGGGGAAACAAGTGGGTTAACCCCTTCAAAAACCTCTGCACAAGAGGGGACTTAAAAAGTGAAGGCTGATCTGGCAGCCGAAGAAAAGCTGAGAGGGCCGAAAGGTGGCCCTTCAAAGTGCCCAAAGCAGAGACCTGCTGGGCTAAGAAATGGATAAACAGGAGAATATCTGCCAGAGAAGCAGATAAGGGATCAATAGACTATACTGTATAATATTTACAAAATTTGTTCCATCAGCAGGTGTATACCCATTTCATGGAGGGACGCCTGGCTGCCAGAATAACTTCACAGACTTCGGGAGGAAGGTCAAAAGCTGTCAACTGTCATCGCTCAATCGTCTCGCACAGAGGTGAAGAGTGGACAGGCTCTGGTGGAGGATCATCCCCTGCTGCTGCGACAGAAGATCCTCCTTGGGATACCAAACTCTCCGTGCCCAATCCGGAGCCACAAGAATGACTTGTGCCCGGTCGCTCCTAACCTTCTTGCGTACTCTGTGCAGGAGTGGTATGGACGGAAAGGCGTACAGGAGGCCTGAGCTCCACTCGTGACGAAAAGCATCGCCGAGTGAGAGCCGCCTTGGAAACTCCAATGCGCAAAACTGTTCACATTGCACGCTCTCTTCGAGTTGAACAGATCTAACCAAGACTCTCCCCACTGCTGAAAGAGGCCTTGTACCACCTCTGTATGGAGACACAACTCGTGATCCGCAAGGTGCCTTTGGCTGAGTTTATCTTCTCGGGCGTTCAGAGAACTGGCCAGGTGTTGAACCACAAGGGAAATGCCCTGTTGTTCCAACCAAGTCCAGAGGCCCAGGGCCTCTTGACAGAGAGTCCACAACCTCAATTTGCCCTGTTTGTTGCAGTACTACATGTAGTGTTGTCCATGAACACCTGAGCTAGCCTTCCCTTGATGGATGGCAAAAAGGCTTTCAGTGCCTATACCATCGCATGAAACTCCAGTACGTTGATATGGAGCTTGGCTTCCGCCAGAGACCAGAGTCCTCTGATCTCCACCACCCCAAAATGTCTTCCCCATCTCAGAAGAGATGCATCCGTTACTACTGTGATATGTGGGTGGGGAAGGAAGAGGGGTCTGCCTCTGACCCAATCGCAATTTGTCAGCCACTACCGCAGGTCTTTCGCAGTGCCCTTTGATATCTGAACCAGGTTGGTGAGATTTCCTCGATGCTGTGCCCATTGGAACTTCTGGTCCCACTGCAAAGCCCGCATGTGTCACCTTGCATGGTCCACCAGCAGGAAGCAGGTCTTTGCTGCGAGGAAGGAGAAGGATCTTCCCTCTGCCGTGGTCTTGTGGATAAGTGGGATGGACCAGGGCCAGTTTAGCGGAAAGTAGATCTCTGGTAGGTGCATAGAACTAGAGGCTGTGGTTGAGGTATGCACGTTCCCGTGATGAGTAGGGCTTTGTAGGCGTGTGTGAGGAGCTTGAAGGTGATTCTTTTGTTGACTGGGAGCCAGTGCTGATGAGTGTGTGGGTGACTGTCTTTCTGGACTCAGTGGGGATCCACTTGAAGATCTTTTGAAGCAGGTGTAGCATGTGGAATCAGGATGAGGAGACAGTGTTGATCTGGCGGTTCATGGTGAGCGAGGAGTCCAAGATGATGCTGAGATTTCTTGTGTGGTCAGTGGGTATGTGGAGAGGTCCAAGATCTGCATACCACTAGGAGTCATCCCAAGCGGAGGGGGTGGAACCCAAGATGAGGACATCGGTCTTCTCTGGGTTTAGCTTGAGGCAGAAGTACTTCCTCCAAGTGCTGACAGCATTCATCCCCTTGTGGAAGTTGCTCTTAGCGACTGCTGGTTCATTGGTGAGGGAGAGGATCAGCTGGAAATCATCAGCGTAGGAGACGATGTTGAATCTGTGCTTCATGATGATGGCTGCGAGTGGGGCCATGTATATGCCGAAGAGAGTAGGGCTCAGGGAGGAGCCCTGCGGCACTCCATAGCTGATTTCTGTGGGTTCTGAGAGGAACGGTGGTAGCCTGAATTTCTGTGTTCATCTGGTGAGGAAGGATTGGCTCCATTCCAGGGCATTTTCGCGGATGCCGCAGTCGTGGAGTCTTGGGCATAGGGTGCAGTGGGAGACGTGCCTCCTCCTCCTCCGAAGGCGTACGAGAGGTCCAGGAGGTTGAGGGCTGCAGTTTCGCCTCAGTCGAGGAGGGTGCGGACGTCGTCTGCGGCAGTGAAGAGGTCTGTCTCTGTAATGTGATTGCTTTGGAGGCCGGATTGAGTGCAGAACAGTATGTAGTTTGCCTCGATGAACTCAGAAAGTTGGGCATTGATTGCCTTCTCGATGACCTTGGCTGGAAAGAGTAGAAGAGAGAGGGGTCTGATGTTCTTGAGGGGCAGAGGGTTTTTTCAACAAGGAGTTGATTTCTGCATTTTTCCAGCCTTCCGGGAATGTGGCAGAGTTAATGGAGCAGTTGATAGTGCGGCAGAGTTTGGGGGCGTTGGAGGTGCCGGTGTGAGCAGTGGTTTGAGGGTGATACTGAGTGAATGCTCTTCATGAGATTGAGCGTGTTGTCAGTGGTGAGGGGAGTCCAACTGATCACTGATCAGGGTCTGCTGAGATCTGGTGTCATTGGGTGCAGTGGTTGCGAGGAGGATGAGAGGCTCATGGGTATCGAGGTTGTTGAAGCTGTCATAGATCTCCTTAATCTTACGGTGCAGGAAAATGGTGATTGTGTTGCAGAGGTCTTGGGACGGTGGGATGTCTGCTGTCCCTGTTCTGGGTTTGGCAAAATCTTTGACCACAGTCAAAAGTTCCTTATTATTGTGAGCGTTGGCATTGATCCGTTCTTGTAGGGCCTCTTTCTTTATTGTTCTGAAGAGGTGGTGATGTTCAGTGACAGCGGTTTTGAAGGCTGAGCGGTCTTCCACGGTCTTGCTACTCCTCCATCTTTTTTTGAGCTGTCTACAGGAGCATCTGGACTCATGCAGGGCAGGGAGAACCAGCTGGCTTTTTTGGAGTGTAGTTTGCCTGGTGTTTTCTTGATAGGAGCCAGTGCGTCGGCACAGTTGGAGATCCATTGGTGGAGGTTGCGAGTTGAGGTATTAGCGTGTGCAGAAGTCGGAGGTGGGGTGTTTCTGAGGGAAGTGGTGAGCTGTTCTTCAGTAACCTCGTTCCAGCTTCTACGAGGGTAGCTGTGGGCATGGTGGTGTACCATGGTTTTGGTGGAGAAGTGGACACAGCGGTGGTCGGTTCAAGGCAGCTCGGAGGTGTGGCTGAAGGAGACGTGATTGGTGGTGGAGAAGAGGGGGTTCAGCGTGTGTCCTTTTGTCCTGCTGAGCGGGTTGGTGAGGTGACCAGTTGTCTGAGTCTCACGGCGGCGAGGTTTTCCAGCAGAGTTGATGTGTTCTTTGACTGTAGATTTTATCAGTGATGTAATATGTGACGTCATAATCAGTGCATCATAGCGGTACAAGTTATACTTAGGTAATTTGCATTCCTCTAGTGAATTTCAGTGTTTTTTGGTTTTAACACAGTAGTTAGTTCTTTATTAACAAAAGATCTATGTTAAAATTCCAAAGTAACCTTTTTTTAATGAATTGTTAAGGTTTTTTTAGCATTAGTTTAATCTTACTACTTTACTTACATATAGGGTGGCCGGATTTTGTAAACCAAAAACTGGGACAGTCCACACGCATAGAAGCAGGACTGCATCATCTAACAGGCACAGAAGGACTCAATTGACAGCGCAGTCCAACATAGGAAATACTGACAATAGGCACTACAGGGAATTAAATTAACTTTTACGCACAGTATTATCTGTGCTAACTAGCTCAATCAATCAATCAGTTTTTTTTTAAAGAGCGCTACTCACCTGTGAGGGTCTCAAGGCGCTGAAGGGGGAGGGGGTCGCAGCTCCGTCAGCCGAAGAGCCAGGTCTTGAGGGCCTTCCTGAAGGTGTTCAGAGAAGGGGCGAGTCCAGGGGCGGTGGGTGAGATTTTAAAATGGTGGGGCGCAAAGTGATTTGCATACAGCACCGTAGCGAGCGAGCGCAGCGAGCGAGCCCGAACCCCAAAAGGGGGGATTGGTGGGGTTACCCCCCCAAGAAAATTTTGAAAAAAAAGAAGAAAAAGCGTGCATTTTCAAGCAAATTTGAGAAAGCAGGAAGGTTAATAAAGCAATTGTGAAAGTGCAGTTATTACATTAATAGATGGCATAATATAGGTAGCTGCTTATTCAGTATAACCACAGAGCTTCATACATTCCGTCCTATTATGCTCAGGTGCTGAATTCAGACTATAAGACTTTCATGGAAATCTCAGCTCTAAGAGTAGAAGAAGTTGCACAGCAGTGTAATGGTTGCCAGGCTCGTTCCGCAGGAGCGTCAGGAACTTGAAGAAAAGTCCACAGTCTTCCCCTACGGCCTTCCGACTCTATCAGACTCTAGAGTAACGAATGGCACGCCAGGGGAAAACAGGGAAACTAAACAAGGAAAAGCGGGCTAAGAAAAACAGGTCTTGAGCGTGGGAACCTCTTCGTGAATTCTTGAAGAATAGGCACTGGCAGGCTGTAAAGGAAGGAAGATGTTACACTCTATTCTTATCTATACTACAGAGAGTATGAACACACTTGTATATACAACCTACACAGCTTTCAGTCTTGGTTCTAGTAGACAAATGGCAGGTTAACATAGGTTGTACCCCTGTGCAACAGAAGGATAAGATTATGAGCACTATGGTCCAACACAATGTCAGTATATACAATGATAACGTATGTATGGCTCACCACTCTATTCCCAGAGAGGAGTGAGAGGAGTGTGTATTCTTCTGTAGGTTATACATTCAAAGAATAATCTGCCAGGAGAGAGTGGTCATAAAGGTCACATGAAAGACTAACAATATACTGAATATAAAAGAGGCAGCGCAACGCGCTGTTACCGTGATTCTGGTTGAGCTGAGCTTTGTACACACACTTCACATAGGTCCACACAAGTACCCCAAACATAAATGGTATAAAGGTTTACGCAAGTTGCCAAGGGGAAAAGTTTGATAGCCAACACAAGCAACGAATCGTTCACCCTGTGGGAGACAGCTCCGGCCAGTGAACAAAGGTGAGCAAATCTGTGTAGTCTCCAAATAGAACAAACACTACAAAACTTTTAAAAACAGAGATACCAATGCATTTCTTACCTCAATCAGAATGTTTTGTATTCAACAAACAAGTAGCAGCATTCACTTTTTGTAAATGAAATCAGCACGTCTGTCTTTCAGTGTAGCAAACTTGTCAATTACTTTCATGTTGAAGTCCGGTATCTTTTGGACTAGCTTGCTCTCTACAGATAGCATCGCCAAAGCATTTAGTCTTTCCTCTAGCATGGTGTTCCTGAGGAATGTCTTTATGCGCTTTAAGGCTGAAGAACATCGTTCAGCTTCTACTGTTGTCATTGGAGGCGTAATCACAATTTTTAGTAAAGTCACTGTCTCTGTAAGGGAGTTTTCCATATGCAGTTTAAGAATTAAACTCAGCAAACTCAAGGCGCTTGTGGCCTTCCGGTACACAGGCATTCCGTAGAGTACAGTTAACTCAGTTCTCAGCTGCTCTTTTTTGAGCATAGGATATGCTTTCACAGCCTGATTCAGAGCACGCTCAGGGAAGGATTCATCATATTGTGCAAACTCTTTACTTTGCAATAAAGTGGCACTCACTAAATGTTTTGTGAATGAAAAACGTTCTTTTGCCTGCACAATTACAATGTCACATATCTCCTTTCCAATTCGAGGTGATGTTTTGTCTGCGATTTGCAAAAGTAGAATGCTCCGGCAGTTTGCTCTCTAAATCGTCAACCCCATCTCTCACTTCCTTTATCTTTTGTACAAATGTAGCTGTAGCGGCTTTCACAGAGACAGTATCTATGTCTTTTCGTTGTAACTGATCGTATAACGCATCAACATGACGCATTATGTCATGAAATAAAAACAGTAAGAACTGAAACTCTTTGTCTTGTAGTGTTCTAATAAAGCCATGGGCTTCATTCTGACTTGTGTGATCAAAGTCTTCTCTGGATGCTATGGCGACAAAACATTTATCAAGGCCCTCCCTCTGTTCAAAGATTAAGTTGACTGTACGAATGTGAAAGTTCCAACCAGTTAAGGATCCCCTTGGTACGCTTTTGTCCACAATCTCATGAAGGGCTTCTGTTCTTTTGGGGGAACGTGTGAAGAATGCTGCCATGCACTAGAGTCTCTTAAATGTGTGAAACCATAAAACCTTTCCACAACGTTTCTGTCACTGTCAAGGTACCGAAACACTAACACGGACTGTGTTTTAGTGGCCACATCAGTGGTGTATTCAGCCGGAATAGCCACAAAGTCTGTGTTTCGCAACTCTTGCACAATATGGCTTCTTATAATTTCGAGCATACAGTCAAGGAGTTCATTTTGTATTGTATTAGAGGTGCCCTTAAAGACTGTAGCACGTGCTAAATGTGTTTCCAAATCCTTGTCTATGGTTGACATTAAATCCATTAGGCCTCGGAAGATCCCAGGTTTTGAGGAAGTTTCTGATTCGTCATGGCCTCGCAATGCCAGTTCGAAAGCACCACAGAAACGAATGCAATCAATGATCTTGGATAGATTTTGTCTCTTCTTATCAACAGCTTCATTGTGTTTTTTTTTTTTGTTTTAAATTTATTTTTTATTGTTGCAACAGGTTATCACATTAGGCAACGTCGGGCAATAACGGGCGCGGCGTCAACATTCAGCCACATCCCATCAGAATCGCAACATTTTTAATTTTTCTGTAATTACAGAACAGTCAACATTCAGGTGTATAGATTAGAGTGTCGGAGGCATATAGAGAAAGCAACATTGTTCGCATTTGCATTAGTATAGCGGACAGAATTTTACAGTCCCCAGGTATTTCAGCCATCGGCTCTACCAGGAGGGCACGGGAAGTCCTAAGGCAGCTCATACCCCTGCACCCTCATTACTCTCTCCTCCCCACCCTATTCCATATCGTCTTTATCCTCTGAGCTATCTACATCTTCTTCCTCCGGTAGCGGGTCACAAGGCTCCCCCCTGTACTCGTTCCATGGCAACCATATTCTGTTCCATTTACGTGGATTAGCCCTCTGTTGGTATACCCCCCGTTCCATCGTCATGAGTATGTCCATGTTTCTGCACCATTGTGCCAGTGTTGGCGCCACAGCCGCCCTCCATCTTTGCGCTATATCCCGCTTAGCTAGCATCATACCAATAATTACCCATTGGCGCCCATGCAGTGTCAGATCTGTCGTGTCCCAAACATTTAATAGGCACAATTTGGGGTCAAGGCTGACCGGGAGTTTCAGGGTCTGAGCGACCGTACGTATCACTCGCCGCCAGTAGTCTACTATGATTGGGCAAGACCACAGGGTATGAAACAGTGTCCCCTCTTCCCCACAGCCTCTTAAGCTTCATTGTGTTTTTGAATGGATTTGCGATATGCATCATTTATCTGCTGCTCAATTGGTGCGTCTTCCCCCAACATTCCCAGTCTTGTCAGGTTTACCAGATGATTTCTTGTGAGCGCATGCTTCTTTATTTTTTCAGCAGAGGAAGCAGAACAGAGATTTTTTTATAGGGCACCCTGTAAGCCAATCAGCTTTTGTGTACCAGGCATTTGAGAATGTACATTTTGACATTTTTCTTCTGTCCTGTGTAGTTTGCTGTAAGTTTATTTCAGACTGATGAGGTCCTAATTGCTTTATCTGTAGTTTTTGTTCAAGTGGCCGTGCCTGGAATGACCGTGCAATCAGCTCTTGTACTGTATTCATGATGGTGTGTTGCTGACCTTACCTATATATATTAAAGAAACCTGTCAATAATCAAAGTACAACGTATAAGATGCAGTGCAATAATATCAAATTTCAGTTCTAAATACATATATCGTGTGCATTATCGTAATACATCTCCAACAGGTCCCCTTTCCACAAAATGACTGCTAAAATACAGCCGTACTGCCTCCTGCCTCTCTGTGCCATAGTGGTTGCTGGAGGCACTGAAATAGACACTGCTTGAGGGCCTGGAGAGTGACCACATACATACATAGCCCTAACTCCCATGTAAAACAATATATAGAATCAGTTTGCTTACCTTTAACACTGGTGTTTGCTGGGTGGTAGCCGGGGTGAAAGAGCAGCAAAGGAGGTTGGGGTCCTCTTGTTGTTTGCTGAGAAATGGCCCCGAAATGCGGTAATGTTTCAGGTTGTCAGTTGCTGAAAATGAAAAGATAACAATTTATTTTTGAAACAGTAGGGTAATCAAACAAAGACTGTGGGTGCGGCAGGGTTGAGTAAATTATGCAGAAGAAAAGGATGGTTTTGCGGGTTTGCTGCACAATTTTTAATAGATTTACTTCGTTATTTTGTACTTTTTACACTTCTTAACACTGTCTGGGCATTGGGTGCACCTCAGTAATACTGTTCAATACCCAAATATAGCAATAAACAACAGAAAGGTGACCGCGCAAAAGTCCTACTACTGCGAGGAATCACGTGCAGATGCGTTTTTAGTAACTTTGGAACTGTTTTACCTAGAAACAAATATTTTTTGGTCAAACTCTGCCGATTATGTAACAGATGATGGATTATGAGGCAAATGGAGCAAATCTAAAAATATGCTAAAATTGCTGCGGCCGCACAGTCACATAATTCCAGTGGGTTGTCAGTTAGCCCCACTGTAAGTGAACCACACCTCAAGTGGAATCTCAAACGTTCATGCACCCATCCCTGCAATTCACTACTGTCACCATATCAAGTGTGACCCCCCGAACCTTGAGTCTTCGGTTCGGAACTTTGATAGGTATGCGCACAAAAATTCAAGCCATGGGCCCTTTAGTGGCAGCAGTCTTTCTTCACTTGTAAACATCCGAACTTAAGTCTAACACAGAAGCACATGGAATGCATAGCTCTCCCATGACTCTAGGTGAGGGCTTGCTGATTCCTTGCTGGTTGCTGCTCACAACTAATCTCGGAAAATTCACTGAGATATATTAATATATACCATTTCTTTCAACATTTCCATTACACTGACAATAAAATCACACTATGAATTAGGAATTATATGATGCCATATGTTGCCATAGAGGAAAAAAAAAAGAATACATAATCTCTTCCAACATCCACAAACATGTCTGCTTTGCTCCTGACCCTCCTGGTCGCTCCCCTGCCGCACGGTCCCCGTGTGCCAGGTCCTCCCGCTGCCTGCCGCCTGCCTGCCAGGTCCTCCCGCTGCCTGCCTCCAGCCCCTGCCTCGCACGCTCCCGCGTGCCAGGCCCCCCTGCTGCCGGCTGCCTGACCCCCGACCCGCCTTTGCACGGTCCCCGGAGGCCAGGCCACCCTGCTGCCGGTCTATCCCCTGCCCCTGCCTCCTGACCGCCGCCTGCTAGGGTCAGACCTCAGGCCTCGCCGCTCCGCCGCTTTCCCGCCTCTTTTTCTCTTTTTCCCGCCACCCCTCCTCCTCTTCTCGCCGCTCTATTCCCTCCCTCCCCTCCGCTGCCCCCCTGCGGCTCCCCCCCCTCCTTTGCCCGACCCTCATTCGCCTCCCTGCTCCCGCTTCCCAGCTGCCCCTCCCTCGCTACACCCCCCACTACGCCACTTATGGCGGAGTCCACGCGTACGCGCAGCGTGCATGCGCAGCGGGCGCACCCTAAGCGCGCCAAAGGTAAGCCCATCTGCGCCTGTCCGCGCCTGGACCGCGCCCAGTGCCAGGACCCCTGGCCCCCACCGACGGAAGTCGACCCGACGGACCTACGACGCCACCGAACTCAACGCACTCAACACCGGCCGAACCCCGGGCTGCTACCGAGCCACACCGAAACACACCCACGGACCCTTCAGCTGCCACTCCTGCAAGTTCACCTGCAACCGGACCCACGCCACACCAGCACCCACCAAGCCGAACTCCAGCCACACCCACCTGAAGTGCATCCTGCTCAACACCCGCTCCGTCCACAGACACGCCGTCGAGCTCTGGAACCTGCTCGACAACACAGCCCCAGACGTCGCCTTCCTCACGGAAACCTGGATGAACGCCTCCTCAGCGCCTGACATCGCCATCCCCATCCCGGACGGCTACAAGATCATCCGGAGGGACCGCATCAACCAGACAGGAGGAGGCATCGCCATCATCCACAGGAACACCATCCGCATCACGACCAACACCGACGACTCCCTCGCACCCGCCGAACACCTGCACTTCCAGATCCACGTCAACCCCAAGACCACCCTCAGAGGCACCCTCATCTACAGACCCCCGGGACCACGGACACAATTCAGCGAAGACATCGCCGACTTCATCAGCCCGCACGCCCTCCTCTCCGCCGACTACATCCTCCTCGGGGACCTCAACTTCCACCTGGAGAACAACAACGACCGCAACACCACCACCCTGCTAGACAACCTCGCCAACCTCGGACTCAAGCAACTGGTGACCACCCCCACCCACTACCCGGACACACACTCGACCCGATCTTCTCTTTCAGCAAGGACATCGCCTTCAGCCACGCCACGGGACTCCACTGGACGGACCACAGCTGCGTCCACTTCAGCTTCAGAAGGACCACGCTCCACCATCACCAACAACAGGTCCCCCGCAGAAGCTGGAACAAGATCACTGCAGACCAGCTCGCTACTTCCCTGTGCAAGAACCCTCCCACCAGCACAATGAACCCCAGCCAAGCGGCCACCAACCTCACGGAATGGATCAGCGAATGCGCAGACGACCTCGCCCCTCTGAAGACCCCGCCGAGCAGATCCGGCAGCAAGAAAGCCCCATGGTTTAACGACGAACTCAAGAGCTCCAAGAAGAACTGCAGAGCACTCGAGAAAACCTGGCGCAGAGACCCAACACCGGACAACATGACTGCCCTCAAGCTCGCCACCCGAAAACACCACCAACTGATCCATGCCACCAAGAAAACCGCATTCAAGGAACGACTGGACAACAACGCACACAACAGCAAGGAACTCTTCAACATCGTGAAAGAGCTCTCCAACCCCAACGCCGGAAACAACGACATCACCCCATCGCAAGACCTCTGCAACTCCCTTGCCTCCTACTTCCACAACAAGATCACGGACATACACAACAGCTTCAGCACTCAACCGACGCACGCCACGACCGAACCACCGCCCCCCACCACCACCCTCCGCGCCTGGACCCAGATCAGCATCGAAGACACCATCCGCACGATGAACTCCATCCACTCCGGATCTCCGACCGACCCCTGCCCCCACCACGTCTTCAACAAAGCCGACGCGGTCATCGCACCCCACCTGCGGGACATCATCAACACCTCCTTTGACACCGCCACTTTCCCGGAGAGCTGGAAGCACGCCGAACTCAGTGCTCTACTCAAGAAACCATCAGCCGACCCCACCGACCTCAAGAACTACCGCCCCATCTCGCTGCTCCCGTTTCCGGCAAAAGCCATCGAGAAGACCGTCAACAAGCAACTGGCCGCCTTCCTCGAGACGAACGGCTCCCTCGACCTCTCACAGTCTGGCTTCCGGGCCAACCACAGCACCGAGACCGCCCTGATCGCAGCTACCGATGACATCCGAGCCATGCTCGACAACGGAGAAACAGCGGCCCTCATCCTCCTGGACCTCTCCGCGGCCTTCGACACTGTCTGCCACCGTACCCTAGTACAGCGTCTCAGCAACGTCGGAATCCAGGAGAAGGCACTGAATTGGATCATCTCCTTCCTCGCCGGACGAACACAGAGAGTCCGCCTCCCCCCGTTCAGATCAGAGGCCACCGAAGTCATCTGCGGCGTTCCTCAAGGCTCCTCGCTCAGTCCAACACTCTTCAACGTCTACATGAGCCCCCTCGCAGCCATCGCACGCCAGCACAACCTCAACATCATCTCCTACGCCGACGACACCCAGCTGATCCTCTCCCTCACCAACGACCACGCCACCGCCAGAGCCAACCTGCACAAAGGGATGACAGAAGTAGCCAAATGGATGTCGAACAGCCGCCTGAAACTGAACTCGGACAAGACGGAAGTCCTCATCCTGGGATCATCACCCTCCGCCTGGGACGACTCCTGGTGGCCCCCCGCCCTGGGCAGCGCACCCAAACCCACAGACCACGCACGCAACCTGGGTTTCATCCTGGACTCCTCCCTCTCCATGACCAGACAAGTCAACGCCGTCTCCTCGTCATGCTTCAACATCCTGCGCATGATCCGTAAGATCTTCCGATGGATCCCCACCGAGACCAGGAAGACGGTCACCCAGGCCCTCGTCACCAGCCGTCTGGACTACGGCAACTCCCTCTACGCCGGAACCACCGCCAAACTCCAGAAGAGACCCCAACGGATCCAGAACACCTCAGCGCGACTCATCCTGGACATCCCCCGCCGCACCCACATCTCCGGACACCTGAGAGACCTACACTGGCTCCCGGTCAACAAGAGAATCACCTTCCGGCTCCTCACCCACGCACACAAAGCCCTACACAACCAAGGCCCAGGATACCTCAACAGCCGCCTCAACTTCTACGCTCCCAAACGCCAGCTTCGATCGACCAGCCACGCCCTCGCCGCCGTCCCCCGCATCCGAAGAGCCACCACAGGAGGAAGGTCCTTCTCCTACCTGGCCGCCAAGACCTGGAACTTCCTTCCGACCCAGCTCCGCCTGACCCTGGACCACCTCGCCTTCAGGAAGCAGCTCAAGACCTGGCTGTTCGAGCAGTAGCAGACCCCCTCCCCCCAGCGCCTTGAGACCCTCCGGGTGAGTAGTGCGCTATATAAATGCTGTGATTGATTGATTGATTGATTTGCTTGACAACCTCTGTGCTTCCAACATGCACAAAAAAAACAACTCTGCTAAGAAGCAATGCAATATTAAAGAAGATTAGTGTCAACTCTCACTTGTGACACACTACAGTGCAAGTCACCCAAGTCACCCAGGCCACCATGACTACCCCATAAAGAAACACTAGTGCACAAGCAGACTAACTTTGTTCAAAAGCACTACATTATTAGCCCAGGTTAGTGCAGACACTCACCTCTGGCTCAAATCCACCCAGCAAACATGATGGTCCCATACACAAACACGGTAGGTACAGAAATGTCACTATCTACTTCTATCTATCTATCTTCTATCTGTCACTATCTACTTCTACAACCATTAACTATCTGCCTGATTGTGTCTCTCTTCCAACCCAGGCAGTATACAAAAGAGTAACACCTCAACACCTCAAGACACAGGAGACAGGATATCTCAGACCAATGGAAAAACAAATGTCCCTTTGTTATGAATTTGAACCTTAAATTGTGTATACAAGCTTACCTTATACCCTCCTCAAAGCAGGAACATTTCGATTATGAGAAATGTGTAAAGGCAATTTACACTAGGAATGGTCCTACTCTGAGGAAAGTGTAGGAGTAATTTGTGTACACAATGTCAGGTCCTAATTTATGACCAAGGTGGTGTCTTCCAGCCCTACCTGCATTTCACTAGGTGCCTGCCATGAGCCAAACTCGGCTGAAGACCTAGAGGCCCCTAAAAAGCATGCCTGGAAAAGTGACTGATGACGCATCAGACCTGCTGACATTTCAGTGCTGTGCATGATATGTTGCTGACTCGTCTCTACTGGCCCTTCTGAGGTGTGTCTGGCGTGACTGGTGCTGACTCATTTATACGGGCATTTCAGAAGAGCACATTCCTTTTAACTGGCATCATATAAACTCTACCAACCTTTCAGTTGTGCGCTTTGCATGAGACTAACTGATATCCACTCCTACTGTCCTCCGTGCGGTGCATCTGACTGATGCTGGCCCGGCCCCACTGGACTACACACAGGAGCATCTGGATGCACTTCTACAAGTGGCTCTGGTACTCCCCTATTGAAGTCAGAGTCACGACTATGCTGGCCAGACCGCCACCTCCCCACTCAAACAGGGACTTGAATGTCCAGTCACCTCTTCTGCAAAAACACTCCAGAGGAAAGGCCTACTGATATCTTCAACGAATGTATAGATTGTAAAGAGGGGTATATTTTCAGCCGCCTCATATTGTACTGCAACCTTGCACCAGTGCATCTAAAAACTACATAAGGCATCCCAGTCACGAGTTTTGTCTGTGCTTAGTCAAAGTGCCTCGAAGAGAAACCCCATCAGTGAAGCATTGGAATGAGAAAATGGCAGCAAGAGGAGTGCATCCATGGCGTACCTAGAAACCACGTAGGGCTTCTGGGTGATGATGCCGCAGGCGGGTTATATGTCGGCTTTTTCCAACCATCACCTTCTTAAAATCGCACTCAATGTCTGGATACTTTGCTGACAATATTTAGGGAAGGCGTTCTGTTAGAGGACTAAAGTCCCTTATAAAACAGAGAAATATTCTTCACTATGTGTAGCAGTAGAAACAGTGGATTTTCCATGAAATTGCGTATCCACACAATCATCCGTCCATATATTCAACTATTCACCCATCCATGCGCTAACTCACTCACCTCATCGTCCATCCATGCAATCACTCACCCATTCCCCCACCCATACCTTAACTCTGTTATCGACTCACATATCCTTCAACCATACACATATATACTCATTCCCAGACCCACATTCACAAAGTCTCGTGCAAATACCAACGAAAAAACTCACTAATCAACAAAGAAGCACTTTCACTTAACAAAACGCCACACCTGGTATTGGCTTTGTCAGGCGATGAATTAATAATGTCTATTCACGGATTGGACATTTTGCACATATAACATAATACATACAGGGTTGGACTGGGACAAGAAATAGGCCCAGCCACCAAAATAAAAGTGTCCCTCATCAGTAAATCACATAGATAAAAAAAGTGACCTAGATTTGCAGGTTAAGCCAGTTTTAATTTATAAAGACAAACTGCATAGGTATTTTGCAAAGCATGACAGAGCTATGTGTTTGTGTTTTCTGCAGGCAGTGATTGTGGGCACAGTATGAATGTAAGAAAGTTGAAAATTGGCACCTGAGCCCGAGTTGTGGATTGAAGACTACAAAATAATGAATTCAAGTTCAAAATAATGAGTAAAGAAATCGTTGAAAAACTTAAAAGAATTGATAAAGAAGTGTGAATTTTTGTGCACGCAAAAAAGCGGCACAGAGCTGTGCATTTGGCATAGGGGCTGTACAGTCCCTCTCCTTATATGTTTCTTAACGAGTGGCAGCAGGGCAAGCCTCAAAATTCCGATCTGCACGCAATCATGCCGAAGGAGGATAAATTTGATGAAAGAATAAGATGGGTTTAAAATTGGTGTGCATCCCTTCATAACACAGAAACTTCGTAACTTTAGCCCTACCTAGGGTTTGCACCCGGACAAATGAAAAAATGGACAAAGAGAAAGAAGGAGGTATTATGAATCTCACAATCGGAGTTAACATCGGAGTCCCTCGCAAGATAATCAATTGTACGCACCGACACGGATGATGCCGCTAGTACACAGAACTGAACTGACGTATAAATGGGTTGAATATTTACTTGTTATTGTCAGCTTACGGACTGCTTGAAATTTCGAAGTAATGCACTTTGGGCAATGTGGTTTCACCTTAAGTTAGAAGTTATGACGCACCAGGAAGTTTTTTGGATTTGGGGCCAATTGGAAGGGAGAAAACATGGGAGAAGTGTTTAAATACGAGGCGGGCGGGAAATGTTCCGTTTTTCTGTTTCGTTCAATTAGGACGAGGGCGGTAGACGCCAGGAGAGTTTGAAAGCAGGTAAAAGATCTGGGCTATGGGTGAATACGCTCTTGTACAACTACTTAAGTTGTAAGGGAGGAAAGCAATGTCTTGCAATTTTAAATGTGATACTGATAGTTAGCTAGACGCATGTTGAGAGTTTAAAAGTTAGAACTAAGCAGCGTTCGAAATTAGCATAACGATGGTAGCGCTCTGATCACAGGGGGCAAAAATGAAGGATTATGTTTAAAATTAAGGGGAGGCAGAAGTACTGGAATGATTTATAAAAGAATTAATGATGTTGGGAATTGGTGTTAAATCCTGAATATGGATAATTAGGTGCTACAGCTACTGAGGCATAAAATAGGAGTCACATTGGGGCAGTGCAATAGTGGATAATGTTTTTGAAAATAACGATTGCAGTTCTGAGAAGAAATGTCTGTGTGATGTTGTGCACTTATGAAACGAAGTGCTAACAATTTGTTTGTATCCTTATTTATTTATAGTGACCCCCGAAGAAGGGCACATTGAGGCCCGAAATGCATTGGGTTTTTTAGATGAAAAATAAATGACTGCTTGTGAAGGACTTCTTGCTTCAATTGCATTCTTCTTAGAGGCCTGGATGGGCACAGTATGAATGTAAGAAAGTTGAAAATTGGCACCTGAGCCCGAGTTGTGGATTGAAGACTACAAAATAATGAATTCAAGTTCAAAATAATGAGTAAAGAAATCGTTGAAAAACTTAAAAGAATTGATAAAGAAGTGTGAATTTTTGTGCACGCAAAAAAGCGGCACAGAGCTGTGCATTTGGCATAGGGGCTGTACAGTCCCTCTCCTTATATGATCCGTACATAGGGCACTGCCTGATTGCCCTCATTGGCCAGTCCGATTCTAATGATGTACAGTGCATTTTTCTAATTATTTTACTGATGTTGTCTTAGGTGTGAACTGTGTGCAGTGCAACAGGTATTCAAACTGGATTTAACAAACATCGGCCTGCGCTGCGTCTTTCTTTAAATTGCATGTAGCAAAAAAATCATCACTTATGCTTTTGATCTATACTATTTTAGTAAAAATGTATTTAATCTGCACCCCCCATCCCCCCACATGCACAACCACAGCTGTCTGCAGCTGTGGTATTGCGATTCTGGTTTCAGGGTAAAGAACAGATAAATAGTCTCACAATGACTGTCTGCAAACCAGAACTGAAGGATAAACTGCTTTAGCGAATACGTACGTGAGTTACCTATTAGTAGAAAATCTGTGCGGGGCAAACATGGCAGCGCTTCAGAGTACTTGGTAATGCATGAGAAGGCAGGCAGAGGCGGTGAAAAAAGTCACGAGTTTGTGTGTTGCATAATTATTACAGGCCCTCTCTTCTCCGCGGGCCCGTGGGGGGGGTCTGCTGCGTGTTGTTGATACCTGTCCTGCAGTCAAGCACAAGGAGGAGGAGGGGACACCGGCACCCACCAGAGCAGTGCTCTGGTGGGTGTCTGGTGGGTATCCCCTCCAGGCCTCCTCCTCCTTGTGCTTGACTGCAGTGCAGGTATCAACAACACGCAGACCCCCCCACGGGCCCGCGGAGAAGAGAGAGGGCCTGATCCACCATGCACAGCAGCAAAATACGATGCGGCCACATCCCGGTACTGTGGGCCCCACAGTACCGGTGGGCGGGTGTGTGTTTCAATCATGAGGCAGGCACTGCCGCGGTTACCGCACAGCCTTAATCTAGAAGAACCCTGCCCCCAAGCGCGACCTGGCTGCGTCCGTGATCTACTTTTTTTAATATATTCGAAGTCAGTCAGTCGGCGACTCGATGGATTGACGAATGATGACGATTCTCTTGACTTAGTCTCAGAGTAGACTCAAATAATTGCACAATGTCTCTCTCTCTCAGTCTCGCCCTGCTCACGTGGCGATGAGACAGAGAGAGCCCCCACCCCCACTTGCAACTTAAGTACAGTCAGCAAGTACCAAGCAAACGTCACGGCGCACACCGCGCACGTCCCCGAATGGCCAATTACAGAATGGCTTCAAATGCTCAAGTCACATTGATTGGCCATGATAGATATAGTGCTGAGCGGCCTGTCCTGAGCCAGTGTGCCACCACCCACGACGCGCGGCATCCAATAGTGGATTGCCTGTCCTTCGGCGCGGTGGACCAGCCAATCCTGGCGCTGCATAAGCGCCAGGATTGGCTAGGGGGCACACAGACTACTCGCCCTGGCGCCTTCTCAATCAACGGGGTCCGGCTAAAGACACACCCCCTGGCCCCTTCGGTCCGTCTCAGTGAAATTGCCGCTAACACGCATGCGCGGGCTAGTTTCTGCCCGAAATTCCTCATGCGCAGCAGAGTCCAACTCGCAGACACTGACAGACAGTGTTTGTTATTGTAACCCAGGTTACCCAGCCCCAACCCCTGCGCACTCCCTATTACATCGGGTCTGTCCCGGCCGGAACCCCCGATTAAAGTACAGTGCTCTGCGCTTCATTTAGTGCTCTCAGTCTCTCTCTGGTCAGTGATGACTCCGTGACCGCAGCCGCAGGTGCGTCCACCAGGCTTAGAGGGGCTACGCCCCTACGCCCCAATGGACGCACCGTGGCTGGGCGAGTCTGATGTCTGCCAGGAGCTCATTCCAGGTCTTGGCCGCAGTGTGAGAGAAGGACCTTCACCTGCTCTGGCTCTGAGATGCGCGGGGTTTCGGCCAGTGTGAGGTTGGAGGATTGGAGGTTTCTTTTGAGTACATGGAAGTGGATTCTGTCGTTGAGGTATTTGGGACTGGTGTTGTGAAGGCATTTGTAGGCGTGAGTGAGGATTTCTGATTGCTTTCTGATAGTGGCTAATAATTAATTCTGCACTAAAATAGATGAAAAATTGCCCCCCTTTGTATAGTCTACCTTGTCCGAAAACCAGGACATGTCCTGAAACTTGCAGAGAAATTTCGCAAGAAAACAGAACTGCCACAGCAAATTCAAGATGGCAGCGCACGCTAACTATAATGTCTTCACTGACTGTCATAGAAGTACTACACTGGCACAGCCCAAAAACCTATGAGAAAGACTATATGTTAGTATGGCAGACAAAAACAGTGTTTCTGAGCTTGCACCATTTTATTAAACTTTACCTAGCTAAAGAAAGACATTCCAGAGGTCTCAAGTTGCCTTCATGAGTAGATCATTGAGCGTTTGCATTTTGGGACTTATAGTCTTGCACTTATAAATGTAAAAACAGAGCGGAAAGTGTCAAAAGCAAATTATAAAACCAAGACTTGATAAGAGTACAGATGTGACTACAATATTTAACATGGAGCGATGTACAAGGATCGCAAAAAAAAAATATTTATTTGCCTTTGCTACAATATGGAACTAAAAATAAAATATACAGGGCCTCTTTTTGAAACGTGACATTACGATAAAGGTGTACCCGTGTCTTCAAATCCAAACAAAATCCAAATGAAAATAGTGCAAACAGTTTTCATTATCTAACGTCTCTTCTTCATTCTCAGGTGCTGTGAAGAACCATAGAGGACAACTTAAGAGCTTATCAACACACGGTCTTCTTAGATTCTGATGTGCCCCTCTTTAAATGATGTGCTGCTTCAATGAGACTCTGCATCACAGCAGGTGAGTCTTTAAAACAAATGTAAAACATCTAATGTGCATGCTTACCCGCCCCTCTCTGCAAAACCAGGACAGAAGTCAGTTTTAATCAAAGCTATCAGGACAGTCCCAAAAAAAGGGATAGTACACGAAAAACCCCGACTGTCCAGGGAAATCCAGGATGCCTGGTCACCCTACTTACATATAACTCCACTTTAACCTTTGTTTTTTTCAGTGAATTTTGACTTTTTTTTTAACACAGATACCCCCAGATTCATCAAAGTCCTGTTTTGCGAGTCCTTAATAACGAATTTTAAGGAATCGCTATTAAAGACTCGCAAAACGGGATGCATGTAGAAATCGCAATATTTTTTGCGATTTCTACTGCTTCCTTATTTGCGATTCGCTAATTGCTAATCGCAAATAAGGAATGGCTTTCCCATTCATTCCTATGGGCCTAAAGGCCCATAAGAATGAATGGGGAGTCATTCCTTATTTGTGATTAGCAATTAGCGAATCGCAAATAAGGAAGCGATTTCAAGGGTGCCAGGATGTCCAAAGGACACCCTGTAGCACCCCTGAAATGGTAATGTACTCGGGTGTTGGGCACACACATGTCCAAAGGACATGTGTGTGTGTAACATACAACTTAGAAAAATGCACTAAAGTGCATTTTTCTAAGTTTTTGCTATTTACCACGTAGTTAGACTTCGCGGTAAATAGCGGCCCCAGATTGCGAATTCGCATTTTTAAAATGGTTCATGAATTGCATTTAAGGAATCTCAAATTGAGATTCCTTAAATGCAATTATTCGCAATTTAGCGATTTCTGCAGGCAGACAACACCCCACAAATCCCTACCCCATGTTATCCCATTTTTTTTAAAACAACATTCCGCTTCTGCGGGACTCCTGCAGGAGTATTTGGGGGCTGTGCTGACTCCTATGGAACCGTGACAACCTAAATTTCTTTTGTTATATTTTTTTTTAAAGAGAGAGTTTCTCTAGGACCCCCAGAAGTGCTGGGGTTCAGGGTATACTTACCCTGCTCCTTATATCCTTTTTTTAAAAACAATTAGAACTCGGTGACAGAGTCAACCAGTCCTGTAATGGTGGCTGTCACATTTCTCTTCATGCTCCGGCCAGTCAGTAACAGCTGTTGGTCCCACAGAACGGTCTTGCTCCAGTGGACCCAGCCAATTAGATTGCTTTATTTTATTGTTTGCTTCCCCCGTGGGAGTCCTGCTGCATAGATATCAATATATATATTTTTATTGAGTTTTCAATATAACCAAACAAACAGCACCATTCAGAATTACATCGCATCAGAGTAGTCCAGGGTAAGCACATTCCACAACGATACGAAAAGTGACGCACATGCAAACCTAAGGACAAATCCAGAGGCAATCTGTAGATCAAATCAGCCCATCTTAACTCTCTATCACTCCCACCCACTTCCCACACATGCGGCAACATTTCTCGGGACAACCCCATGCCACATAAAGGCCGTTCCTGGGTGGCACACCAGTCCACCCCCCTGCGCCAACGCGCCACTGTTGGTGCGGTAGCAGTCAGCCAATGGGCAGTGATATCTCTCTTTGCTACCACCAAGGCCGTGTTCAGAAACAGCTTTTCGGCCCTGCTACCATCCAATCCATCAGTGATGGCCAAAAGAACCCGTATAGGAGCCAGAGAAACCACCCAGCCCAAGACCTCCGTCAATTCTCCTATTAAGGATTCCCAGTACCTCTGTATCGCCGGGCAGAACCACACCATGTGGTAGAAATCTGCGCGGGGTGGGAGCAGCGGGGGCAAAGGGCATCCAATCGGGGCCCCGCTCTGTGAAGGCGCAGCGGGGTAAGATAGGCAGCATGCAGGAAGTAGACTTGGATCAACCGAAGCCGTGCCAAGGCTGTGATAGTTTTAAGGCCCATCAAGGCATCCCTCCAGTCGGCATCCTCCAGAGCCCCAAGCCAGCCCTCCCACTTATCGCGGAGTTGAGAGAGGGAGTTGGGGGTATTATTGGTGAGTGGCATGTTCTGGAAATCCCCCCTTTCCCCAAGTCACCAGTCATAATCTGAGCTTCCGGCGGACTGTATTCTGGCAAGGAAGTACCGTCCGGGATGTATGAGCGAAGGGCATGGCGCAGCTGTAGATTGCGGAAAAATTGGGAGGAGTGAAGAGAGTGCCTGGCCTGCAGGTCTTGAAAGGAGCGCAAATGGGTACCGCTCCAGACATCACCCAACAGGGATATCCCAATGAGGTCCCACAGCCGGAACCCTGCCAGGAAGCCACCTCTTCGAGCCGGGTGCCGCACCACAGGGGGGTATACTGAGTCAGCCTGCCCGACCAGCGGGTGTGGGGCAAGGAGGCCGGCCAAGCCAGGAACACTCCACGGGTAACCTCGGGGAGAGTCCGAGGGACAGCCGCGCATCTCCTGGAGGGAGGCGAAGCCCAGGGTGTGCAATTCCAGGCGATATGTGGGGTCAGACCATCCGCTGTTACACCAGTCATGCAGCATGAGGAGTCGGGTCGCTAAATAATACAAATAAAGGCTTGTCAGACCAAGACCACTATCGAAAGGTCGAATGCGACATTGGGCCATGGTCAGCCTGGGCCTCTTCCCCACCCATAAAAAGTCTGTAAGCAGGCCATCTATCTCCCGGAACCACGACCTGGCGAACAAGATGTGCGTGTTATGGAGCATGTACAGAAAACGAGGTAAAATCATCATTTTGAAGAGGGCTATCCTTCCCAAAGGGTTTAGGGGCAAAGCACGCCATCTTGAGAGATCCGCACGGACCCGTTTGACCAGTGGGGTGACGTTTAGCGATCATGCAAGTTCGGGGAGAAGGGCCACCCAGATGCCTAAGTACTTGAAGGACTGCCGTCGAAGTGGAATCGTCAACTGCCAGTCAAAGCAATCCCGCGACACATGCAGGGGGACCAGAACGGACTTAGCCGGGTTGAGCCGCAAGCCAGAGGTACATTCAAAAAGGCCAAGCGCTCGGAGGCATCGGGGTCCCTACTGGGCTGGGTCTGCTAAAAACAGCAGGACATCATCCGCATAGAGTGCGATTTTGTCTTCTGCAGAGCCGGGCCACCGCCAGCCCGTGAGGGAGTGGTCGCTACGAATAAGGGGTTCCATAGCCAGGGCGAAGAGGATCGGAGGGAGGGGGCATCCCTGCCGGGTACCACGGCGAATGGGGATAGGGTGGGATAGAGCGCCATTAACTAAGACCTGTGCCCGGGGCTGATGGTACAGCATCCTCACCAGTTATCAATATTTTTTTAACCTTCATTTCTCAAAAATGTGTTAACAGATTTACACCAAATGACACAAAGCATGCTTCCTGAGTAAAGATCTAGCTTTCTGACAGATTTGGTGTCATTCTGTTGAGGGGTTTTCTCTGCATTACTGTTCAAAAATCCCTGTGGAAATTGCATGGGGATTTTTTTTCCCCCTCAGACCCCATTTGACGGATAACTCTGAAACTTTCTAGGAAGGAGCTGAGGTTAATGAACTGGTTTAAAAAAACAGTTTGGGGACAATTTGTCAAATGGAGCCAAAGTTATTAGCAAAATAATGAATACTCTTTCTAAAGAAACTTTGACTTACGTATAATGACGTATATATGTTTTTATATGATACATTTACATATATAGATCTACATATATTTACAAGTATTTGCAAACATGCTCTGAAGTAGCCTCTTGAGGCATACTGACACTTAAAACCAAATAAAGAAACAATTAAGTAGACAGGTTCCTCCCGCATCAACTAGTTACAACAGCTAAAGTAGGCACATCAAAATGACACATTTCTTTACTCAGTTTTGAGAGGCAGAGTCTTTTTGAGTAGTTAAGGAAAAAGAAGCGTTCTATTGCCACACTAGAGTTATGAAACAACGTAAATCTATTGTCTTCCAAGTATGTTTACCATACGATAGCTTAATCCATATAGTTTATCAGTTACTTTGAACAGGTGAATCATGACACACTTGACGTTACCACATGTGGGAAAGCTTGGCTTTGACCACTACAACCCTGGATGGGCAACCCGGGGCAGGGGGCCAGGCAGGCACACAATGCGCCCTCTCCAGTGAGAAGAAGGGCGTCAACTGTGTCGGGCCACCTCTTCACGGAACCACCCTTTTAAGTAGGACATCATGTATCCAGCCTCTGTACCCTCGGGTACTCCACAGTCGTGACTAGTACCTGCACTCGATCTAATAGCTCAGATACCTGTAGTTGCAGTCTCTGTTGGCCCGGCTGCAGTTTTTCAATTCTTGTCTTGGTGCTCTTCACTCTATCCCAGAGCTTATGGTGATCAGTACGTCGTAGACCTACTTTATTTATTTTATTTTATTTTATTTATGCGTTTTTATATAGCGCGGACTTTACCCAAAGGCGTCAGAGCGCTTCACAATAGGAACAGAACTGATACATGAGGAGAACATTACACGTGAACAGATTACAAAAGCAGACGTTAAGTTACATGAGGTAAAAGTGACAATTGTGTGCAAACAAAATACATGAGGTAGCAAAAAGTGCACAGGAGGAAAAAGTGACAAATGTGCAGGTTACAAGAGAAAACAAAGTACAATTAGAGGTATAATACTGCAATATATGCTAGACACTCAGGCACAAGAACAAACGTTACGTAGGCAGTGGTGGCACTTGTGCAAGTATCAAAGGCAAACAAAGAGTGAGAGGTAGCAAACCGTGTGTTACAAGGGAAAAGTGGTGTGTGCATGTTACAAAAGAGTACCAAACACTAGTACAAGGATAATACTGCAATAAATGGCAAACACTACAACCACAAGAACACACTGGGAAGGCACTTCCATAGTCATGGAGAATAGAATTTTCAGTAATTGGAGGTCTTCCTTCAAATAATAGAGAGGACGTGAATTACTTTTGGAGGTGTCTTTGGAGGAGGAGAACTTTGAGGTCCGTTTTGAAGGCCTGGGAGGAGGCGGTGGTCCGGAGCTGAGACGGAAGGGAGTTCCAGATTCTCACCGCGTTGCCTGAGAAGGATTGGGCCATCGTTCTTTCCTTCTTGAAAGTGGAAGGTTCAAGCAGTAGATTTTCCGCATTACGTGATGGTCTAGAGCCTGCAGAGAGTTTCAGTTTATTCGCCAGGTAGCGAGGAGAGGAGGAGTGATTGTGGGTGATACAAGCAGTCTTGTAGATAGCTCTAGCCTCGATGGGAAGCCAGCGAACACACTGCCGATCTCACGCTGGAGAGTGGCTTTAGTGTCTGCAATGGTTTCTAAGGTTCTGTTCAGCTGTGACTGCAGCAGGAATGATATTGGTTCCATCAACTCCTGCAGTGATTCAGAGTCTTGGGTGGGCTTCACCTGCTCAAGTTTCTGGGTTAAGTAAACAAACAAAGTGGCCGGACAGCTTGTGTTAAGATGTTAATACAATACCTAGTACCATGAATTACCAGGTTGAGCAGACGTGTGTCTGAAATTACTTTTTTATTTTATAAAAAGTTTTAGAAAAAAGTTTTCTTTAAAGCGTCAAAAGACACAACAAAACATTAGACAAATTTAACAAACAATACATTCCATAAATGAACACAGCAATACAAGTCAATGGAAATTTCAACCAATGAAATCCAAAACAATATACATTTCATGGACAACTGTGCTATGCCTCAAATTGAATAATCTGTGAGGCACCAATCCTAGATGTGGAACAAACAAGTGGTCTAGCAGAATGGAACACTGGCCTACTTGTTTATCGTCTGCAAGAAAATACCCAGTACATTTTTTCACCCAGTGCTACAACGAATAGGAATTACATGGAGGCAATTCTGCGGTTTACACATGCATTTAGTTACATTCCTATCGTGCCTTAGAACATTGGTATCTTGCAGAGAAGGACGTCGACGCGTTTCGAACCCTAATGTATTTAGTGGGTTCTCCTCAGGACATGGATTGGGGGGTCGTTGTCACTTATTGGCTGGGGGTTTTTGGATCACTCCCTCAATGATGCGCCCAAGACGATCACTGGGAGGGGTGCCGGCACACGTGAATTATGCAATGTGTAGATCAGGAAAGCTTCGTAGAACTGGCATAAGTCCCTTCATAGACGCTTGAGCAAGCGGCGGCTGCCGCCTGGACTTGTGCGTTCTCTGTAATGATTCAGGGGAGTTGAATTTCGGCACCCGGCTCCGTGTGAACAGACCGCAAGTTTCTGGGTTGGCGCCTGAGACTTCAATTTACCCATGGGAGCAGTGCGACGGCACAGAGACGAGGATCTAGATGCCAGGACACACTGGCCATTGAGCATTGACCTGGGGCGAGGGTGGGGGGAAACATGCGCACTGCCACTTATGTCTGGTCCTGCTTTCCACAAGTGTAGGACACTGTACCCTAAGCAACAGTGAGTAGCTCTGCTGCAGGGTGGGGGATGCCCGGTGTCTACAGCTCCAAGTGGGGGTGGAGCCCTCTGTCAGATTCCATCCGTGTTTCCCCTTCAGGAAAATGCACACCACGCCAGTCACCACGGCGAGGGCAAGAGGGCAAGCCCAAGTAACACCAGGACTAAGCCTAGGTCAGATCAAAAGGGGAGAGGCTCCAGCAATACTCGACCTCAGGCCAGCATCTCCCCATTTAGACCTGAGCACCGAAATGTGCCCCAATCTCAACCATATGGACCACCTCCTCTACACGAGTCCTCTAGGCAGCTCTGCCTGCAGAATCCAAGTCTCTTCGAATGGGGTGGGTTAACTGGCACCCCCCCGTTCACTCACCTCCTCCGGCTGTGGGGCCCCAGCCCTGCACGAACCACAGGTCAGGGTACTACTCAGCCAGGCTCCGGGGGTCTCTACCGACAACACCTGGCTTGGTGCCCTTTGAGCTCAAATGGCGATGTGGGCTTCAATCCCTCATCTGCCGCACAAAGCCCAGACCTCACTTAGCTGGCATAGAACCAGCTGCTACCTTCACTGCTGCTCCCAAGCTATCCGAGCACAAGTGGCCTCCACGAAGTTCCCCCTCTGTTCGGCCCCTGGGGCAGGGTACGTCACAGCCGGCTCCCGGGTATCACAGATGATGACTTCCAGCTCAGTGCACTCCAAACACGAGTGCTTGCTGATGTGGGCCTCAGTCCTCATCCAGCTGCATGCATCCCAGGTCCCTCTCGGCAGCCGCAAGCTCGGCAGACATCTTCCTCACTAGGCCCCAAGTCAGCCGAGCACGAGTGGCCACAACAAGGAGCCCGGTCCCCCGCGTCTTCAGGGACACCCCCCAGGGGTCAGATCACTGCTGTCTGTGGTCAATGGGGCGAATGGTGCCCACAGTGGTAGGATTGTTAGGATAAAGGCAAAGTCGAAGCGGAGACGCAAAATTGCACATCCGCCATCTTGGCCTGCTAGCCATGCTCCCCCAACAAATATTTTACTACCATAAAAACATATCAGTACACTAGGTGAACCCATTTATTCAATTGAAAACGTGTTGTCTGTAATGGCAGTACACGAACCCACCATGCATACTCCACTCTAAGCCACTCCACTCTAATCTATGGCACTCCACTGTACAACACAACACTACACTCCACTCACCACACTCAGCTCCACTCTACTCGACTCTAGGCCACTCTACACAACTCTATGACAGTCCACTGTACAACACAACACTACACTCCACTCACCACACTCCGCTCCACCCTACTCGACTATAGGCCACTCTACACCACTCTATGACACTCCACTGTACGACACTCCATAGCACTCTATGTCATTGTACTCCAAACCACTGAACTCCACTCTACGTCATTCCACACTACCCCATTCCACTCTATGACACTTTACTCCACACCTATCCACTCTATGACACTCTATGTTACTCCACTCTATGACACTCTACGCAACTACACTCTACTCCATTCTATGCCACTCTATGCTACTTCACAACACTCTACGCCACCTCACAACACTCTACTCCACTCCACAACACAGTACCCCACTCTACCCCACTCTACTCATCACCACTCCACTCTACAACATTCCACTCCATGCCACTCTCATCTACTGCACTAACTTTTAGCCATGCTGAACAGCAACCACGCTGGTGTAAAACATGGCTAAAATTAATTGGCAAAGCCTAGTGGTCTTGCAAAGGCAAGACCTATTGGCTTTGCCAATGCTTGTGTTTTCCTATCTACTGGACCACATTTTTGTTTCACCGTCATTTTGTCTGTATGGCTCGTATCCTTGCACTGCTCACACTTTGAGGACTACTTTTTTTCCTTTTTTATAGCACTTCATTAAAAAGCATGTGTTTTCTTGCTCTCTTCCTTGCTTGCTGCTCTCCAACCTAAATACAGCCTCCTCATTGGGTGCTGCATGTTGCCCCCTTCTCCAACACCAACAGCTTGTCCATTGCTTGCTTCTCTATTCTGTTTGTTTTTACTTTTTATCTGTTCCCCTACCTGAAGCTCTTCTGTTACTACCCTTCCCACTTTCTGTTGACTCCACGCATTTACTTCTTCCTCCACCGGCTTCTCCATTTCTCTTCCCCTGTCACAGTCCTTAAAAAATATTTACATTTTTCTGGATGCCTGGCAGCTCTCAGCAAATTTTTGCACTAAAAACGGTGGAAAACAGGCAATATTACTATACATATCCCTTTTCCATCTGCAGACCCTACTGTATTGGAACCAGCTGGGAAGTACCACTGTTGTAGATCACTCTGTTGTACCACTCGCCAAATCGTAGCCACCTCCATTGACAAATGGGCTGGTGAACATGGGGCATCTTTTGATAACCTGGCAGCCCCAACACACTCTAGACTCACCAAAGGTGAGGGCTGTTGTAGAGCTGAACATCAGCCCCATTTCCCCTTGCCATGTTTGTCTTGCGTAGCTCCCCCGACTCAGGAGAGCAGTCGCAGATCTACTGTGTAAGTTCAGTCAAGTTGGTGTGAATAGATGACCCATAGAGGACCATATGCTCCGGTTATGACAATACATACAACTTAAGCAAAGCTCCTTCTATGGTTAGCACAACTGCTGCATGCCCAGCATTTATGTTTCATTTGCAAAGCATTTTACTATCGGGACAGTAGGTAAAAGGCAACGGTTCGCTATGCTGCCTGGTGCAGCACCAGGGGCAGTATTACACCAAGTGCCCCGGGGGCGCAATGGGCGTTGCACCCACTTTGCATGCCCCAAGGCATTTTGGTAGTACAGAAGGGGCTGCAGATGCTTGTGCGGCCCCTTCTGTAATACCGATAGATCTGGCGCACATAAAGCCCCAGCGCTACCTTCATGGGACGCTCCCTTATTTGCATGGGGGCATGCCCCATGCAAATGAGGGAATCCCTTTGCCTCTGTGCTCGTGCCGTATTGGAGGAGTGTGGCTCACTGGTTAGAAGCGGCAGACCCTGATGCAGAGGTCAGGCCCGGGACCAGGGTTCAATTCCTGACGCGGCAGGGTCTTGGGTCAATGTCCGCGGACTCGATAATTCTCGCCTCGGTGCCTACTCTAATCATGGGTCCCACTCTGCAACTCTGGGCAATAGCTTGCTTAACCTCCACAACGGCCCCCACAGCGCTGGGATGCCTGGCTTCACCTTGGGGGTGCCCTGGAGGGGGCATCTCATAGGGAAAGCCAGGACGGGTTCCACAGCGGTATACAGCGCCAGGATGCCCCGAGATGGGGCGGCAGTGCGCTTTACAAGTATACACACATTTACATTTACATTTAGACGTGCGCGCAGAGGCAAAGAAGCTCTCAGGAGGCGCACTGATAGTGCACCAACTAAAAGGTGCCACACTGTCAGTGTGCCCCTTGAAAGCAGCCTTCTTGAGAGGGGAAAGGGGGTCCTATGAACCCCCCCAGACATCCCATTGCAGGTGGGCACAGTCACTGACTGCACCCGCCTGCAAGGGGATCTCTAATCCGTTTTAAAATTACAGGCGCCTGCTGCACAGAAAAAACCCAGAGCAGATTCAAAGTAGACACTCAGTTTTTTAACATGAACGTGCAGCCCCATGGGCAGCGCGAGTTCGAGGCAGCCCGGGGGTAAAGTGCATTCATCATAATACGGTGCATTTTCCTTCATTGTGCTGGGTCAGGGTCGGCTCTAGGCTCATGGCGGCCCTGAGCAGGGAGCGTAGGTTGGGGGCCCCCGGAGGAGCGTAGGTTGGGGGCCCCCGGAGGAACGCAGGCGTGGAGGCCAGTGAAGAGAGGGGGGGGGGTCAGGGTGTTTGGAAGTGGAACAGAGTCGGAGGCCGCCAAATCCCTGCCAGGGGCCGCCACGCAAATATGTATCCATCCTCAGAGGATTATTATATTAAGGATATATATTGGCGTGGCGGCCCCTGGGGTTTGGCGGCCCTGTGCAGGTGCACAGCTTGCACATGCCTAAGGCCGCCCCTGGCTGGGTGCACCTTTAAAAGGTGGTCATAATGAAGGAAAATGAGCCGCATGTATAATGCGGCCCCAGGTATCCATGAAGTTGTGGGGATATCAACAGGAGTGCGCCAAGTAGGTACAGCGACAACTGCTTGCTATTCCGTGATGTAAATTGTCGACTCTAAGCTAAAGGAGTTTTTGCAATATGAACCTGATTTACCTCTTTATCCCTCGCAGGCTGGTACAGTTTTGCATGGCTGCAATGCCTATCAAACAAGTAGTCCTTTCTTTCTTTCTCTTTTGCTGCTCTATGTTTTATGAGTGACTAAAGAGGCACTAAATGTTGTTTTGACCTCCTTGTTCAAATAATCTGCGAAGCATTATATTGAAATCGACTGGCAGACTATAATGCTGGGAATAATGTGTTATGAACTATGCTTTGGAATATAGAAACTGTCCGAGGTAAATGCCTGGACTTCCTTGGTTTGTCTGTAGAAGTAGCAGCGCTTCCTTCAATAGGCATGCAACCATGTCGGAACACTACTCACTTAAATTGTGGTTGCAGTATTGATTAAGTAGCAGACCGGCCAAACCCTCAATCTCTCAGATTTAAAAAAACGTGCGAAATGAATTTTATGTATTTGATGACGAGCTATTAACATTTGCGGAGGAAATCGTTGTGGATAATAGAGTGATAGTCGTTCCAAATGGAACAATTCTGATCCTTTGCAGTATTCTTTGAAGAGTATGATGTATCTTGATTGGTCCCCACTAATGGGATTTAAACTGATAGTAAAACGGCAGGCTGCCATATAATATATTGCAAGCAATTAAGAGTTACTACAAATCATCCCTGTTTGATTAACACTTAAGGGAAGCTGAATCCCTTTACAATTAAATCATGAAAACCTAGAAGAACCACCTCAGAATATTTTCTCTGAGCATTGACGCGATACTGGGCATAAGAGGACATGCGTGGTGAAACACTGCACGACTCAGCCCAAAAACGTGAAAACAGAAGTTGGAAGGAAATATTCTGCATCACATTACAAGGGCCAGTTTTCAAATCAAAACAACTTATGTTTAAGGCTCCCAGGGCTACCTTATTCACAGCTCGCAACAAGGCAGTAATTGCACCATAATTGCACCGTACTGCAAATACATATATAGTTCTTATACACTCAAGAAGCCCGAGGCAACCAATCACTCTAGATAAAAAAAACAGTCATATTACAAGTTTACAATAATTTTCCCTACAAAAAAAATTATAGTGAGTATATTAGGCTGTTTTTCTTATGACTTTCCACCAACACAGTTGAGTAAAGGCTTGCCCATTGCAGGTCTGCTCGACCTGTCAGTAAAGTCATGGCATGTGATAAGGCTTGGGTAGAATCTGATGGTCACTGCTATTTCCGGTTTACAAAATACTTATGACATCATTATACACGGAGAAACAGGGTCTCACGTCTGACACGGAGAAACAGGTCTCACGTCTGTGATTGATTTGGAGGGTTTCATCTTTTCGTGAGCAGATGTCTGATGATACTAACAAACTTACACACACGGATGGTTTTCTGATCTCTTTGGGTATTCCATCAAGCCACATTGATTGCATCTAAATTCTTGCTGGTGAGCCATCGATGCTTGGAGATTGTACGAAGTGGATGCTGTGTTCATCAGTTACTGCTTCCCATCATAAAATACATTCTGCGAGGTTTAATTTTTTTTATTGATTAATGGAGACCCTAATGCCAAATGTACAGTTCCTTCTTTACAATAATTATGCATTTTGTGTCAACAAGGGCTATGCTGTAGTGTAAACTATCCATTTTGGTCCCAGTTCTAGTGAATGGGATGTTGTGTTGGGGAACTTACTGTGTGCCAAAACTTCGAGGTGTCTAAACAGAAGAGTTCTTGTTAATATACCAGCAACCGCATCTAGAGTTACTCCTTTACGAGCAACCACATTTAATTACACATACATTATGGTGGGCACTGTGTCCCATATGTGAGGCCTTACATTGGTTAGGGTGATCATTACCTGCTGCTCTTCATTTTCCATCCCCTTCAGACTGTTACAAGTCTACAGCACCCTTGGCCATAGTGGCATGAACCGGTACCACCATTAACTGCTTATGTGCTACTAAACTCTTAAACTGTTTTGCTACCATAGTCTAGAAAATCCACACAAGTTACAGTTCAACATAATTGTACAAGGTGAGCTGGAACTTACCTTGGACTCGCCAGGGGTGCTGGTCGTTAAGCAATTGGGATCCATTAGGCATACGCAGGTCAGGCTCGAGGTTGGACCCGGGTCACATTGCATGTCTATCCCGGCATCTCAGGGTGTTACAAATTCAGGTGCTTCACGCTCAGCTAACAGCTCCCTATGGAAGGACAGGTGGTGCTTGGAGATTGTGCCGGCCTCTCTGATGGTAGTGAACTGGAAGTCCATGACATATACTTCCTTAGTCCAAGACTGGCATTTCTTCACCGAAGATGGTACTGCCAAAGACCTTTGAGACAATCTACTTTGATGGACCCTCTACTTTCTTTGCCAGTGAGCCCAAAGCCTGTCTTGTGATTCAGTCTTGGTAACAAGTAAGTTGCATGGGCTTGATTCACTAAAGTAGTTTGCACCGTATCTGCTCTTGCTTTACATTAATTTGTGTCTTGTTTTCAGTTTATCTTTTTGTGTGTCTTCTTCTTCATATCTCCAGGCTCTGCAAACGCTGTGTCTAATTGCCTTGTGACTTGTTTACCAATGCCCCGTTTCTTCATTTAGGATTCGCATTGTAGTGTCCGGTTCCTTCAAGATGCGCTTGTGTTTTGGTGGTTATCTCCGTTCTCCCTTTCAATCATATTTCTCCACTGTTGTTTCTGGCAGAATCCTAATTGTACGGTCTCCATCCTAGTGACCAGAGGGAGCTACTGGTATTAGCTGAATCCCAAGATTCTGCTAGACACAGAGAATAAACCTTTCATGCACAGCTGTTTCCACATTGCCCTGCATGAAAAGCTACATTACCATGTCCATTTCCACATTGGCTAGTATTTTCAGTACCAATACCATGCCCGTTGCTCAATATGTAAAGTGTCATTGCCATTTTTGTGCCACATTTCAATTCCTCACACTCACAACTGTGTGTGCTGCACACAGAGGCTTCCAGCAGACGGTGGCTAGGAGGCACAGGTCCTCAGATTTTATTGAACTAAGCCCGTCCCCTCCCCTCCAAGCAAAATGTTTTGAAGTTGGGCCCCCCTCCAAAACTTTATGGTAAGGATTGGGGGACCGGGAGGGGCAGGCTGACCACAGGTGGTGGGGATTATGAGATTGTTTCAGGGGTGGTTTTCAGTAGCTCTTAATCCACACTAATTGTGAAATTTATAAAAGGGCAAAGGCATCAAATAGAAACAAAATTGACCAAAAACACTGCTCCCCATAATTTGGGTGCTGCGAGTCCCCTGCACTCCTGGGCCCCAATTCACCTGCTGCACTAATGATAACTGAGGCCCTGGGAAGCAGGCTATCTTCTCTTCTTCTACACACCTTCCCCACCATGCCCCGCACGTTGCCACCCCTTTTGCAGCTAGGGGGACCTCTTCGACAATGCTAGCAAGAAAAATGAGCCCCCATGCCCCTTTTTAAAGGAAGACATTTATAATTGGCATATGGCTTAAATCCATTCTAAACTAAGGGATGAATACACTCTATGCCCATAATATATTGTAGTATAATATATTGTAGTCCATTGTAGTTGCTAAACTAAGGAAGCATTCTGTGGACATTTAAGAATAGGGCAATAAGACAGAAAGTAGTTGCTTTATTGTATTTTATTTGTCTTCCATAAACTGTCATTGAAATTGTCTATCTTCCATAAACTGTTTGTCATTGAAATTGTCTATTTAAAATGTCACGTGAGGTTGTTTGTAAAACATGATTTGTTGTCCTTTCGATTTGTGTAAATGTTTTATGATATGTTTTTTGTGATATGAAAACTGAAAGACACTGTTTTCATCGTTCTATGTGATGATAATGCGAAAATTCAATCTAAAAATATTAAGTGACAAGGTTGGAATAAATGAACCAAGATAAACATAAGCCGCAAGTGTTTGTCTTGAAAGCTCAAATTATTTAAGCTTTTCAACATTTAGAGATTTAGGCTCATCCCCAGTTGTAGATTTATTAAACGGCCCTGCCTATTCTCTGTCCCGTGGGCCTAACTCCCTTTGTTTTGTAAACCTTTTTAAAGGGAGACATTTATAATTATGATGCAGTGAGCTCCTCAGACACCTGGACCCAATGTTACTGCACCTCCTTCACTAATGATAGCAAAGCAGTCTGTCTCCTCTACACTTTGTTAACAAACATCGCCTCCCATTTCATGTTATTCCTCTCCTTCCCTTTTCTCTGATACCCAAACCAGGTTGTCTTCTCTGCTTGAATTTTCCTCTCTCTTGGGCCATTGGTCCGAGGCCCAAAGCAGCACTGACAGAGAAAGAATTAATTCGTCCCCTAATGCAAGAATGAAAGGATAGTAAAACCGCTATAATTCTGCTGCTGCGACACCAATGATACTACAGTTCTGCAAAGCAGACTGTCTACTCTGCCCACTGCACGGGCCATCACTCCTAGCCTCGATGCCCAAAATAGGCTTTCTTCTACTATGTGTGAAAAAAACCACAACCCACATCCAGCACCTCCTATCCCTGTTGCTTGGGCTCTGTTCCCTGTGGAGAAAGTGTGACCTGGGCCTCAATACAGCAAGAAAAACAGCCCTTCCCATTTTTATAGTTAGATAACCATAACTGGGGTCCAGTGGTCACTCACACCGCTGGCGCCAGTGCCACAGCACTGGTTGAGCTAACTGTAGTGATAACAAGCATTGGCATAGCCAATAGGTCTCACTTTTGGGACCTTATAAGTATTTAGTTATGCAGCACAATATCCTTGGTGCAACATCATCAACTATTGCATGGCTAAACATTTATAAGGACCCAAAGGCGAGACCTATTGGCGATGCCAATGCTTGTTCAGGTAGACAAGGATAAATATAGGAACCAGGCAGACACACAACCGCACTAGGATGTGGAAGCATTGATAGGTACACAGAGGCGCTGGTTCTGATTGTATCATCCTTTCATCAGGTGCGAAGCTTTCACGGGGTATGAATCTGCCTATGCCATACTGGTGCAAAGGTGGTTTGTTTTGTATTTACGCCACTTATGCAGCTCTGAGTCTGGATTCTCATTTAGTGAACATTTACCACTGGCTACATATTCTTGGCATAAATTGATGAGGTCTAAAATATTCATAGTTGTTTACCTCACGTTCAGTACAGTTGTAACACTTGCAGCTTTGTTGAGCATTTCCTGCTGAGTGGTGTGCACTTTTTGGGCATTCTGATGTGTTTCACAGGAGTAATAACTTCTCCAGTTTCCTCTTTTCCACCCCCATTGCCCACGTGCCCCATCCTTTTTGGCACTGCGAGAACGTCACAATATTTTTTCATCCGGGCCCCATCTGTGACTAGGAAGTGTACACAGAAAGGCAGCTTGGCTTATAGAGTCCTGTAAGGGTTGCCCATGTGGCACAGCCGTGCTTGCATCTGGGGTCATTAAACATAGAAGATGTACATACCGGAATGTTATTGCTTTAGAACGTGTAATTTCAAAACCAAGCTCTTTCTCTACGCCTGACGCCGACTGGCTGCTATAACCAGGCCCACTTAACAACACTAACAGAACCATGTGTTTTACGACCAGACGTTTAGGCCGCAGTGCCTCTGTGTACGATTGTGAAATGAACCGTGTGTATATTTCATCGAAATCCAAAGCAGCAGCTGGAGTCATCTGTGTCACAAAAGACTTTGGGGCCAATGAAGAATCCGGGTGCAGTCAGGAAGGTGATCGCACCCCCACCCCCGTCAAGGAAAAAAATTGACTCAAAGGGGAAGACAGTCAGCGATGATAATGCTTCACTGGCACCGCGCTCAAAAGTGCCAGGAAAACTTGGGACTGAAGGTAGCATGAAAGTTAAAAACAGAGGAACCCCCCTTAGGCAGCCCACCTTACCGGAGTCTTTTACCTCGCG
Organism: Lissotriton helveticus; assembly: GCF_964261635.1. Lineage (NCBI taxonomy): Eukaryota > Metazoa > Chordata > Amphibia > Caudata > Salamandridae > Lissotriton > Lissotriton helveticus. The sequence continues at coordinate 1,090,423,352 of NC_136065.1, forward strand.
CCCAGCGATGGCAGAACCAGCGGCGAGAAGCCCCCACGACAAGAAAAGCGGCATCAGTAGTAATCAGCAAAGCGTCCTCGAGGACGCAGCGGCAGCAGCAGGAGCGGCAGTAGGAGACGTGCTAGACGCCGAGGTAGTCGTCGCTAGGCAACCGCTTTCAGTGCCTTCAGTGTCTGCCGGGCAGAGCGCTGACACGAGCACTGTTGAGAAAGGAGAAATGGAGGCTCTACAACAGACTGTATCCCCAAGAGACCCAGCAGGGATTACTGAGGAAGATTTGGGTGCCGGTAAGGGAGAGCCAGGGGGGCAAAGAAATGCTGATATGTTGGTGGCAATAATGCAGGTTGAAGCTGAGTTACTATCTAAAACCCCTAAATCCTCATGGGGAAGCTCTGTAAGCCTGGTGGCAGCAAAAACGACAGGCGGCTACCCTAGGGAGAAGGAAGATCTATGCTCTCTGGAGGGGGAACATTTCTTTTCAGTAAATGAAGACTCTGATTCTATACAGAATGAAGAAGAAATATCAGAAGAGGAGGAGGTTGAAAAGGAGGAAGACGATGAGGAGTCATGGTCAGCCACTACCTCCTCGGGAACAGATCTGGGTAAGGACTCTACGCAAAAGAGGAAACAGACCAGGTTGTGCAGACGAGGAGGGTCGCCTACAAGGGGAGCTGAGAAGCGTTTGGTCTGGGATTACTCAGCGACATCTCAGACCTATCGGGAAGAGCAAGAGGTAGCCCCAAGGCAGGATGATCCATTTGGAATGGTGTTCAGTATGCTGAAGCAAATACAAACAGAAGCAAGATCGACAAGCCGGAAAACAAGGCAAGACTTCAAGAAGATACAAACAACATTACGGAAAACAAACAAACTATATGACGACCTGGCTGGGAGAGTTGTTGAGGTAGAGGAAAGGACTGGCAAGTTGGAGGATGATTTTGGAAGCTTTCGGGAATTTAAAACAGAACAGGAGAAGAGGGCAGACGATTTCCTTTGGAAGATGGAGGATTTCGAAAATCGTCAAAGACGTAACAATGTTCGCCTTTTGGGTGTGGCAGAAGGGCTTGAAGGGCAGGATCCTAGAGGGTTTGTGATCAACCTATTAAAAGGCGCATTTCCTGAGTCCCAGTGGCAGTGGGAGACGGAGATCCAGAGGGCGCACAGGTTCCCCTTTGTCCAGCGGAAGACATATGGGGCAGAAGGAGGCTCTAAAACGACCTTCCCCAGGGCAATATTAGTATATGTGGGAAACTTTTTGCTTCGAGAAGAAATTATTCAGAAAGCTAGACCTGACAACAAAAGAACGGTCGAGGGAGTTACCTTTTTTTCTAGGCCAGACTTCTGCCATGTGACAGTCGAGAGGAGGTGGAGGCTCAGGCAACTGATCTCGCAGTTCAAGGTTCTGGGGTCAGAGGCATACCTACTGTTTCCAGCTAAACTGAAAGTCATTACAAAGGGAAGAGTTAGGATGTTTATGTCGGAAGTCAAAGCCCAGCAGTTCATTCAGGAGTTGGGGAACAAATAAGCTTCTAGGGGAAAAAATGTAGGATTGCTGTTGGATTTGTACTATGGGCCAATGAATGGGGTATAAGAGCGGCCAAAAAGGGGGGGGGGGGATGTTGGAGAGGATGGGAGAGGGGTGCGACTAACGCAACCCAGAAGCGGCCACACATAGGTCATTGCTGACCTATTTGCCTGTAAGGGGGGGAGGGGATCAGAAAGGGTGGAGAGGGTGGGGGAGGGGGTTGAAAAACAGTGTCAGTTTGTAGGATGGTTAAGTTCTTTAGCGCACATTTTCTTTATGTATTTTTTCGGTTCTAACGGTATAAAAGATAGAAGGGATTTTGGTGATTGGATAAGCACAATGGATGGAAGTGTTAACAGAAGTTGGATATGCAGGAGAGTTTTCTATGATACTTCTCAATGTCTTGTAAGATAGTTTCAATAAATGTATGTGGCCTGAATGACCCAAGGAAGAGGTTAAAAGTAGCAGCCTATCTCAGAACTTTACAAGCAGAACTAGTATGTCTACAGGAGACACACATAGAAGAAACGCAGATATATTTAATGAATCAGCTGGGGTTCGATGTTCTAGCAGCTAGTAGGCAAGGATCTAGGACAAGAGGGGTGGCAATTTTAGGGAGAAGAAGGGATGTGGTAGTTCAAAGGAAAAAGGAGGATCTATGGGGAAGATGGGCTATGGCGGAATTATGTTTTAAAGGTCTCAGGTTAACGCTGGTAACTATGTATGGATCTACTGAAGATGATCCTGAGATATGGCAATTTATGGATGCAGAATTAGCCCAGTGGTCTGAACCAGTGATTTGCTGCGGAGATTTTAATTTACATGATCCTATAAGCTCATTTTTGAATACAGGAGGGGGGTATGTTGGAAGGAAGAGAAAGGTATTTAGGGCTATTGCCAGCATGGTTGAGAATAACTCATTGAAGGATCCCTGGGTGATACAACATCCCTTTGTAGATAGTAGCACTTTTTTTTCGGCACCACACCAGGTTTTGGTTAGGTTGGACTATTTCCTAATCTCAAGGGCCTTTATCTCTGGTTCATTGATTGAAAAACAACCTAGGATCATTTCTGATCATAGTCCGTTAGTATTGACAGTTAGGATTCCTCAGATACAGAGTAAGAGGTCGACGTGGACTTTTGAGCGGAGCCTTCTTCAAGATACTGAATACCAGAAACATATGGAAGGTTGGATTAAGTTCTTTTGGGAAATTAATCATGGTACAGCGCCTGTAGGACAAACCTAGGATTGTTTTAAGGCAGGGGTAAGGGGAGAAACATTGAGCTACGTTTTGACAAGGCGTAAGAAGGAGAGGGCGAAGGCTGAAGCCATTCGGCAAAAGTTGATTATTGAGGAGGGGAAGTTAGTTACTGCAGTAGAATCCAAGTCTGGTCTGGAGCATTTGTTATTAAAGTTGGTAGCACTAAAGGCAGAAGCTGTAGAAAGTTTTTCTAGAAAGGCTGCGGAGAAATATCTGGCTAAAAGGGAGGAGGCATATGAGTGTAGTGAGAAAGTGGGTCATATCCTTGCGGTAAAAACTAGGCAGCAGAGGGCGGCAGCAGAGATAAAAGAGATAGTGGATTCGCAGGGGAATATGGCTACAGATCCGGATAAGATATTAGATATTTTTAGAGAATTTTATAAAGAGCTGTATGCACAAGAAGATACAGGGGGGATTGTAGAAATTAGCAATTATCTTAGGGATATAACTCCCCCATCTCTCTCAAGTGAGGAAGGAGAAATATTAGAGTCTACCTTACGTTTGGAGGAATTTATTGAGGCATTGGGTAGTTTACCATCAGGAAAGGCCTCCGGGCCAGATCAAATTCCGGTTGAGTTCTATAAAGTATTTAGTAAAAGCTTGCTGATATACATGTTTGAGGTTATGGTATTTGTACAACAGGGGGGGCAATCACCAGAGTCATGGGGAGGGGCTGATATAATTGTCATCGCTAAAAAAGGAAAGCCCCCATCTCTCCCTGGTTCTTACAGGCCAATCACGCTGATGAACTCAGATGTTAAGATCTACTCTAAGATGTTGGCAAAGAGGTTGGCAGGTTGTATTGAGCATTTGGTGAGCCCATCACAACATGGCTTTATACCTGGGAAGGGTACTACCCAGCATATCAGGATGGCGATAACTATGATTGATGCGGCAGGGGTCACAGGCGACCCTATCTCAGCACTTTTCTTAGATGCCGAGAAGGCTTTCGATAGGGTCGCCTGGGAATATCTATGGGAGGTTATGAAGTGGTGTGGTATAGGGCCAGGCTATGTACTTGCGATACAAGCCTTGTATAGAGATCCGGCTGCAAGGATTAGAGTCAACGGAGGAAATTCAGAGATAGTTAATATAAAAAGAGGGACTCGACAGGGCTGCCCATCATCCCCGCTGCTTTTTGCCCTATATATTGAGCCATTACTTCGTAAACTGGAGGGAAATCCTGAGATTCAGCCTATGTCATTAAATGGTTGTATTGTGAAAACGCTTGCCTATGCCGATGACGTGGCTATATTGACCCCGAATCCAGATTTAGCTATGGTAGGAGTGGAGACAGAGGCATATGCTTTTGGGCAGGTCTCAGGATATAGCTTAAACAAGACCAAAACCCAGATAGTTTTGAACAGTTTTGCAAGCAGTATGGATAACAGGGTGGTTAATAGTGCAACCTACTTAGGGATTGAAATTACTACAAATCTGGAGGAGGTGGTTGAGCTAAACATGGGTCCATTGCTAGCGAAGGTTAAAAGAGATTTAGAAAGAATAAATAATTTACATTTGTCATTGGTTGGGTGCACTAATGTGTTGAAAATGGTGGTCTTACCTAAATGTTTGTATCTATTTAGATCAATTCCTTTAATTTTTGAGAATAAATGGTTTAATATGTTAGAGGGTATAGTAAATAGGTTTATATGGGCTCACGGAAAGACCCGCAGGGCTTATACATTTATTACTCTACCAAGGGACAGAGGGGGCTGGGGTGCACCAGATTTTAGATTATATTATCTTGCTGCTGCACTTCACTATATGCAGGGGTTAATAGGAGGGGGCGGTGGGTTACCGAAAATTACCACTATGTCAACTGAAGTTTATGCAGCCGTACTAGGCCAAGAGGCAGAAAACTGCTTTCTGTACCATACGGACTTGGGATATCTTAGAAGACAGCCATATAAGACCCTTAGTGCTGCACTTAAAATTTGGAGTTCCTTTTTAAAAAAGACAGGTCTGGGAAGATTCAATAGATACACCAAAATATACCAAAATAAATCCTTCCCTGCAGAGATTTTCGCTGATTCAGTAATGGCAGGATGGGAAGATAAAGGGATACAACAGATTGGGGATTTAAGAAATTCAGTGGGGATAGTCCAATTTGAGGATTTGGTAAGTAGATATAAAATAAGTAGAAGAGATTTTTTTAAATACCTTCAAGTTAGGAGTTTTTTGAGAAATAAGCGAGGAGGATCGGCGGGGTTCGAAATTAACGATTTTATGGAAGGTATAACTACGGGGGAGGAACATTCTATTAGGTCGGCATATGCCTTTTTGTCAAAAAACAGGTCGGATGATATGGATAAACACAGGGATAAATGGGTGGAGAAAGTAGGGATTACTTCCGAATCTTTTCATGAATCCCTGGAACTAGGTCGGTCCATTCTCTGTTCGGCTCCCTTGCAATCCCAACATTATAAAACCTTATTTTCACTATACCATACTCCAGCCAGGATTGCGAAATGGGGGGGTACTGAGGGTACTACTTGTTCAAGATGTAACTCGGTTGACGCAGATGTGGTCCTTATGTTTGCTACATGTCCGCAGTTATATACGTTAATTAAGGATATTGAGTACTTTTTGGATAACTCATTAAGGATAAAGATAACCCTTACAGCAAGTTTGATTATGTTGGGAGTTGGTACTGAAAACATTTCAATAGCTCCAAATGATGTAATGTTCTTGTTTATGGCAACCGCTGTTTATAGACTAATGTTAGCTAGAGTATGGCTAGATAAGATTCCTCCATCCATGCAAATATGGTTATCAAACCTAATTTCTATACATAATCTAGAGAAATATATATATGCAAGAAAAGGTAGGATTGGGAGGGCTCGGGGTATTAAAATCTGGGGGCCCCTGGCGAGATGGAGAGCAGGGATAGGTTGATCGGAGGGTTCTTTGTTATTATTATTGATTTGTGCTTATTCTATTCTCTGGATTTTCAATATTATACACCGATGTAACGAAAAAAAAAAAAAAAAAAGAAGTCCAAAGCAGCAGCGTCGCAAGGGCATCTCTGCTAAATGAAACGCTGTTAAAAATAAAAAAACACAAATAGCAAAAAAACAAGCGTCTTATAAAGAAACATTGTGCATGGGCTGAGCAGTCTGTCCATAGGAACTTACTGGCAAATGTGCACGTGAAACAGATGGCTTGAAGGAGGGAAGAGGAGCGAGTGGGACAACACATGACAGGACAATTTGTTTACAACTGCAAGGGGCAGTACATGCTTCTGTGGAGACGGCATTGTGTGTGTTTGCGTGGAATAAGGGGCCTTGCACGAGCACTTGTGTGGGAAACACGAGCTTGTGAAGCAGGGTGCATTTGTCTGAGTGTAGATGCAGGGTGCGTGGTTATGTGTTCGGAAGGAGCGTGGGCTTGTAATTTAGAAGAAGAGTGCACACTTTCACCCGGGGGGCCAGACTGTGCGCTCTTCTGTTAAGAGAGGGAATGTATGCGCCTAATTTGTGACGCTCGTTTCGTGCCAAATGCCACTGTAGAGAGTTCACTTGGCTACCAGTTGAATGGATTGGCTGGGGGGAATTTATGTGTGCTATCTAAAAGTTGTGAGGGAGGGCTACATATGGGTGCGTATACAGGGGGATGCATGTTTGTGGGAAGTTGGACAATGCATGCCTGGCATGAAAGGCGCGCGCCTTGCGCAGAACGAAAAACAAGCTGCGAGACGTGCTCTGTGGTGGGGGAGGGACATTGAAGCGAGGCGTGCGTGCTTCACCGAGTGAGAGGAAAGCCAGATGGCGCCTCTACTTATGCCTGTGCGCGTAACCGCACACTGTATGCCACACAAATCTTTGGTCGGACTTTTAAAACTCAACTCCCACATGTCTCGCCAGTACAGCGCATGCCCTAGCTCAGGCGAGACCTAAAAAGGACTCCTATGCATGGCTGTCTTTCCTGGGGGCATCTCTCGGAGGAAACTGTCTCTGTCAATTTCTAAACAGAAAATGAGTCCCCATATAGCTCTGTCTCTTCTGTGCCATCTCTTTGGCACTATCATTGGATTTCTCTCCTTTCCGCTTTCTCACACGACATTACTCTGAGGCCCCAAAGGTCTGGACTATCAGGGCTCTGCATATAAATGCAACCCTGCTGGCCTGCTTGCTACCTGCCACCACCTCCACTCACCTTTTGGCAAAGACAAAGTATGTGTCAAAAGGGAAGGGACTCCAAATATTCTTCAAACCCCCACCCCCATTTCAAAAAATCACACTGTGGATCGCAGCCACCGGTAATTACTCAGGACTGAATTCCTTTTTTTGTGCTCACAGTGGCACTAGTGATAGGGCCCAACCATATTCAAATCAGCCTTCGTCTTGTTTCAATAGGGACAATCTATTCAAACTAGTAGGTCACGTTCCGTCTGAACTTGAGTACAAGGAATCCCTGATCTGTCTCAGCCTTTTTGGGCCTCACCGGTGATATATATACAGCTTGAGTCCAAAACACAGTGAGCTACGAGTCCAACATTTAAGCAAAACAGTCGTACTTAAGACGCCTGGCTGAGAAAGACACAAGAGCAAAGGGTGAAATTCGTGAGGTAATAAGACCAGAGGCCTCATTTATGAGGCCTTGCGTGAGTTTTGCGCTTCCGATGCGTCACTTTTTGTGATGCATCGGCGGCGTAAAACATGCCTCCTGATGCGCACTATTTGCAAAGTGACGCATCTAAGCAGATGCGTCACTTTGTAAACCCCTGCGCTACATTATACCTGCGTCAGGTATATTGTATGCAGAGGGGGCGTTCACCCGCAAAAAGCCTCGTAATAGTGACGCAGTGAAATCTATGAGATTTCACTGCGTCACTTTTAGGATGCTGTTGCGTCAAAATCTTGCGCCTGCCTCACAGCAGGCGTAAGACTGACGCAAGCCCTTTCACATGGGGCTTTCCCCATGTGAAAGGAAGCATTGCTGGAGTTGCGTCACTTTTGTGACACACTCCAGCAATGCGTCACTTTTGCGCCTACAGATACGTCAGAAATACTGACGTATCTGTAACTCCTTGCGACATGATGCGTCATATTATAAATATGACGCATCAATCATGTCGCAGGGAGAGCGCAGTGAAAAGTGACGCATCGCTGTTTTCACGCAGCGATGCGTCACTTTTCATAAATGAGGCCCCAGGGGCGTAGCTTGGTAAGTAAGATTGGGGGGTGAGCTTCAGATTTCCAACCAATCACGCTGGTTCAAATACATTACACGAGGAGCAGGGCAGGGGGGGGGGGGCTTATGGAGCAGTAGGAAGGGAGAGATGTGCGAATTGTGATGGGAACTTATAACTCAATATTTTGTAACATTACAATTTTTAAGGTATTAAAAACAGAGGCAAGTATGTGTGTGCGTGAGTGTTTTTGTCTGCATGTGTGTGTAACAATCCCAAGTAAAATCCGACAAACATCTCACCATACCCGACTTTATGGCACGTGGACCCAACTATTTACTAGAGAATGAAGAGAATTAGGGGGCCGTAACACCCCAAATACCCTCCTGGCCTGAGCTGAAGCCACGCCCCTGAATGACAAAACCTCGTGGCTCCACTTCTACACTTCCTTCTTTGGCTTCCTAGCACGGGTAAGCCTCGGTTGGAGATAGCCTGCCTACCTCAAAAGGTGAGTATTTCGACATATGTAATTCGTGGCACAAAAATTGGTGGTGCAGGAGTAAAGCAGGAAATTATAATACCAAATCCACCAAATCTATTCCTCATACAGAAAATTCTGATTCAGTGGCATACATATTGTGAATTCCTTCTTGGCAGATCTTTGATATGATTACATTATTTTTCATAAGCCATTAGAACTCATCCGTTTTCTTTGTCCTTACATGACGAGTAGGTTTATATGCTTAGTTTATTATACGTGTTTACTGTAGAACTCCCTATTTTATTTGTAATGAAGTTTCCTTTTTCTACAAAGGTCTGTAATGCAAGCTAATTGGCCTGCATGAAGCACTTATAAAAAATACAAAAATGAAGGAGAGGTGCTTAGTACTACTGTGTAGTCACTAGAAACAGGCTTCCTGAATAGAAGAAATACTGCGAACTATACAACCACTAGGTTTCATTATATGTGGTGGATCTTAATCTGCAAACACAACAGTGATCAGATAAGAGACAAAACCTGTACAATAGTGCCATCTAGCGTCGTTTAACTTATTACACACAGGTTATCTTCGGTTGTGTGAGAGCGGCTCTACGTATCTGAATTATTTACTGAAGCGAACATCACTCAATTATTACTCTACTTGGTGTGATCTGCGTTGCCTTGAAGCTGGATCACACCAACACTTAGAGGCATTGTTGCAAAGGAATGACTCAGTGCAGCGCTGCAAGCAATTTAGCAGCGTTGCGCTGCGTAATTTTTTAAAAAATACAGGGATGTGCCGTATTCATAGGAATACGGCGGACCCCGTGTTTTCCCCTCTGCGCTGGTGCTAAAAAAGCTGACCAGTGCCAATATGGAGCAGGGCATTGCTCCATCAGGGCGTAGTTAAAAGTGATACTGCGGTGGCGCAATGCCCTTGTAAACATGCCCTAGAATGCAGCAAACACAGAAAGTGCAAAAACGAGGAGAAATAAAATAATTTCCCCTCGTTGTGCCACTGTAACGCCTGCTTTTCAATGGCATTAGTTTTTGGCGCTGCCTTCGATTTACTGGGGAATATTTACAGGGGCATTGCACCACTGGAGCATCCCTTATTCCGACGTTCCGGTGGCTCAATGCCCGGCTCCATATTTACAAATCGGCGCTAAGCTACTTTGCTTGGCTAAACGTCGACTTGTAAATAGCGTACCCGTTTATGCATGTATCTGCGTCAAAGGGGCATGCACTGGGTATTGCTGTGGGTTTTCCACCGCAACACCTATTGATTTTTGACGCTACCTCAGGTTTATGAACAAAAAGTTATTTTGGCTAAAATAACATGACTGGTGTAATTGTACCCATAACACAGACCCCTAGATAGCTTTGCCACAGGCTCACCATAACGCTGTTACTCCTCGCCTACACATGCACATATTTTGTAAACATAGATTTGTTATCAGCAAATTAGTCTGGTACTTGAAGGGTCCAATGGAAGAAAAACAAATCTAGGGTAACCTGATGGAGTAATGATGCAAAATCAGTGTTCATCCACCATTCAAAAACTGGTCAGAAAGAAGAAGGGACCCTCGAACACCTTATCTTCACCTGCGTGAAAGTCAGGAAGTTCTGGGCTCAAATCAACACTTTCCTGAACGATATGCTCAAAACGAATCTGGAGATCAGCTTCGTCAGCCTGGCGACTGAGCACCTAACAGCGAACCTAAAAAGTAAAGAAGAAAGAGAACTCCTAGACCTACTTCTCACAGCGGCCCTCAAAATGATCCTAACGAACTGGAAAAACACAGCCAAAGCAAGCTTTAAAACATGGATCAACTGGATTACTTTCCTGAGGGGAGCAGACAACATTACAGGCACCTTCTCGAAAGAACACACAGCCAAGCTGCACATGTGGGACCCGCTTGATGAGCTCCTGAGAACGACCCAATAAAGGGCAATCAAGGACAACTACGTGCGCACCCCCCCCCCCCCTCTTTTCTCTTTTCTTCTCCAGTGGAGGGAGAACAATAGATATATATGACCGCCAACTGTGTACCTTTGTACGACCTTCTTTTGTATACCAATAAAAATTTCTAATAAAAAAAAAAAAAAAAAAAACTGGTCATAAACCAAAAACCATCTTCCACACAACAAAAGGTGATACTCGAGTCATGTTAAAAATGATTAAACTGAATGACTGGAGCCAAGTGAGAGGGATACTGCTGCTTACAAGCCCTTAATGCAGACACGTCCATGTTCCGCTCTGAAGATTGATGTCCTCAGCCTGGGCCCAGTCTCCCATGCCAAAAGCTGACCTAGTATATAGAAATGAACGTATGATGTGAGTTACTTAATTTTTCTCGCTATGGAACCAAACTTATAAGTTGACCAGTCTATAAAAAGAGTATAAACAAATCAACTTTTCTGTCCTGGTGTGAAAGCAAGCTCCCAAGAGACACCATATCCTGTGTGACATAAAGTAGTCCTGGTCTTTGCTGACTACATTACTTTGCATTCTGGGACATGTAGTTATATTTTTCGACATCAAAGGGGCTCCTAAATTCCAACATTCTAGTGGAATTCTTTTACAAATTATATTTGCCTACTAGTGTTAGAAATTCAGCCTCTGATATAATGTTCATATTCTTACAGATTTTAATACACCATAGAGTACATTTAATCCAGAATGATCAATATTTTCAAAACTCCCTAGACAAAAAATGTGAACATAACCTGAAATATTTCTCTCTAATTTATATGTGGAAGGTAAATTCCTCAGGACTATTGGAAGTTATTTCACATGTCTTAGATCGTTTGGGGTTCATGCTAGAAATACATCGATTTTGTGCGTTATTCAGAATTAGGCACACTTCGTTTCAAAATGTTGAAGTCTGTTTACATCCTTTCAGGTTAATGATGCATGTTTTTCAAAACTATTAAGGCATCTTAAATGTTGATTAAAACATTTTAGAACTGTCTTACCAAAACAATGTTGTGTAACATAGAACATTTTACATGCCACTCCTCAAAGACCAGATGCCAAACTTCCAACTAAAAAAAGGATAGCAAAATACTTTTAAAAGAAGAGCAAACAAATATGTAATGGGGATGGGAGGGTAACCAGGGGTGTAGGCCTGGACAACGGGCAAGCCAGGACACACACACAAAACACCAGTTGTGTTATGTGCCGGAATCCCGAGCACACTTTATTTATAACCTCTGGCCGTGTCCGGCCTCTTGGGTGCATGTGGTTATGATTTTCCTGTTTCGTGCCCCCAAGGAAGACACAGACGCGGGAGCTTTGTTTAACAGCTCTTTATTCTGCCGCATCTCGCCTGTACTGTCCTTTTCCTCCCGCCCTCTTAGCTCCTCCCCTTCCGCGTCCGCCTGCCCCGTCCCAACGCCAGGGTCAGACGAGACGACATGACACCTCCCCCTTTTGTACAATAATGCTTACTGTCTCTCAGAGTTCTTCAATGAGTCAAACAGGTCTCCTAGTTGTTCTTCAAGGACGACTTGTCCGTACTGGTTCAGATGGACTGCTGTCCCTCGTATCTTCAAGTGTCTCTGTTCTGCGATGCGCGCCGTCACTGTTTCTTCCTTGACTCGACGAATCCGTATCAGAGTCCAGGTCTTGAGTTCGAGTGTAGACGGAGGGGTTACACCTTTTGAAGTATGACACATTCCTCGTTATCCATTTACCTTCAGACTCGGCCGTGATCATTGTCCCTTTTCGGCTTGTGACTCGCAAGGGGTGTGCTAGGTAACGACTATCTGCTTTTGTTCTTCTGTCGCGCTTTACCAGCACCCAATCTCCTTCATGAATGTCTATTGGTCGTGCATGTCTGCGTTGGTCAGTGTAGTCCTTCATTTTTGATTTCTTCTCATGGTCAAGCTTTACCAGAGTATCATGATCTGTGGTCACGGCTCGGGATTGTATGACAGCATCCGAGGCGGGGAGCCGAGTGTGTGGAAACCGCCCAAGCATCAGGGTGGCAGGACATTGGTTCGTGGTGCTGTGTGGCGTGGTCCGGTAGGCTTGCAGCACTTCATTGAGCACTTGCTGAATGTCACGGTGTGCTAGTTCTGCTTGCTGAATGGTTTTCTTGAGTGTCCCCATGAAGCGTTCTAACATCTCATTGGCTTGAGGCCATAAGGGGGTGATCTTCCGATGTTTGAAGTTTAGATGTTTTGCAAACTCAGCGAATTCGTGGCCGTTGAAGGGTGGTCCGTTGTCTGTTTTTGCTACCATGGGGATTCCCCATGCTGCAAATGTTTAATCGATGACAGGAATGACAGCCATCGCTTTAGTGGAGGACACTTGATGTGCAATGGGAAAACTAGAGTACTCATCCATGATGACAATAATGTATTTTCCTGATTTCAAAGGACCAAAGAAGTCAATGGCTACTTGTTGCCACACGCCATCTGGTAGCTCAGACATCTGCAGTGGTGTTTTCGGTTCATCTCGACTCACCAATTGGCATGAGGCACACTCTTGAGTGTGGCTTCCACCATCTGATCGAGTGATGGGAACCAGACGCGTTCCCGGAGTGCTTTCTTCGTGGCCACCACTCCTCTGTGTCCTTCATGGGCTAGGTTGATGACACCCTGTTGCAGTCTCTGAGGAATGACTATCCTCCCACCTCTCATTAGTAAGCAGTCCGTGCTGATTGATAATTCTTCTTGGACGTGTTTGAATGCAGCGAGTTCTTGAGTATCGGCAGCTGTATCTTGGTGAGAATTTTCCAGGTGTCTCCACGAGTTAGTACGTATTCGGAGCATGATGGCTTGGGTGGTGACGTCTTGAGCAGATGCTTCACGAATAGCGTCTAGCGGCACCACTGGAAGACATGCATTGTCAATGACGAAATGGATATATTCCTCCACCACGGAGCGTCGCACTTGTGTTTGAGCTTGAGGGTGTCGTGACATGTAATCTGCTGGGTTTTCTGCCTTCCTGGGTTTGTGGACAATGGTGTAGACATAGTCCTGTAGACGTATTCCCCATCTTTCTATCCGTGGGGGCATCTTCGCCCGTGGGTTGCCAAAGATGGTAATCAGCGCTTGGTGGTCCGTGATGAGTGTAAAATGTTTCCCATAGACAAATAAATGGAAGTGTTCACAGGCCCACACAACCGCGAGGCTCTCCTTTTCAGGCTGGGAGTAAGCCTTTTCTGTGTCAGTCAGACTGCAACTTGCGTACGCGATAACGTGTTGTTGGTCCGCTTCATCATCATATTGTGCCAGGATGGCACCCAGACCTACGGGGCTGGCATCCACGATGATTTCAGTCTTTATTTTGGTGTCGAAATATGCTAGGTTGATAGCAGTGCTCACCGCCTTCTTGATCTTGTTGAACGCGTGTTCACACGCAGGTGACCATAGGAATTGCTGTCCCTGGCGAGTGAGTTCCCTGAGCGGGTAGCTGATGGTGGCATAATCTTTAATGTAGCAGGCACAGTAGCTAGCCATCCCCAGGAATGAACGGAGGTCACTGACGGCTTTTGGCTGTGGAGTGTCCGCAAGAGCAGACACTTTCTCGGGGTCTGGCTTCATGCCGTCTTTGGAATAAATGTGTCCGTAGAATTTTAGCGTGGACTTGTGGAACTCACACTTGTCTGGGTTAAGTGTGAGGTTAGCATTGACTGGGGCATGGCACACTCGGTCCAATGCTTTGTCGTGTTCCGCCTGATTCTCCTCAAAGACCAGGATGTCGTCGCTGTAATTGAAAGTGTTGGGAATGCCCTGAATTACACGCCGGATAGCTTCTTGAAAGATCTCGGCTGCTGAAGATATTCCAAAATTCAAACGCTTATATCGGAAAAGGCCTTGGTGGGTGGTGAATGTGGTAATGTATCGGGACCTCTCGTGCAGTTCCAGCTGGTGATATCCTTTGTTGAGATCCAGCTTCGAGAAGACTGTTGCCCCATTGAGACGTGCGATCATGTCACTGATGTGGGGTCCGGGGTGTCGTTCCCTCTCAATAGCTGTGTTCGGGGCTCGCATGTCGACACACAGGCGTAACCTTGTTGTCTTGCCCTCTCTTAGGCACAACTACCACTGGTGACACCCAGGGAGTAGGGGCTGTAGATCGCTCGATGATGTCTGTTCTCAGCAGGTCTTGCAGTTCGTCATCCACCGCCTGTTGCAGGTGAAATGGCATCTTCCTGTAGTGTTGTGCTATCGGTGATATTTGCTCGTTGAACTGGGCAAGCTTCCCGAGACCTTTGAAGAGCTTTGGGAATTTGTTGACAATGTCTGGGGAGTCATCCACCGTGTAGAGAAGTTCGACAAGCTTGAGGCGTTCTGCTGTCGGCAAACTGAGAAGGCAATCCGCCGCTTCAGGGCCTTCAATCACGTGGATGTGGGCTTGTATGTGTCGGTTCTTATAGGTCAGAGTCGGGCGGAACTGTCCCAGGCATGGTAGGGGTTTCCTAGACATCCATGAGTAGACTCGGACAGCGGCCGGCTCCAGTTTTGGCTAGGGGTTCATGCTCTGGTATTCCATGGCGCAAATGTAGTTAAGTGATGCTCCTGTGTCCAGTACAAACTTGGCGGGGTGGCTCCCTATTCGAATGTTCCACTGCGGGTATTTCTTCAATCTGTCGGGATCTGACACCATGCACACGTATTCATCGCTGTCTTGCGAGATGGGTAAGAGAGATGACGATTCCCAGGACGTCGACCTCTGGGACCTGTAGGAGCTGACTGACTGAGCGCTTGATCTTGACGAACTGGATGAACGGCTTCTTCTTCCTTGTACCGCTCTCGCATGGTGGCGGGTTCTGTAATTGGCTTGGATAGCTTCATTTCCGACCGTCGTGTCTGACAGGCCACTTCAAAGTGGTTTTCTCTTCCACAACGATGACACTGCTGTCCTATGGCGGGACATTGACCTGAATGCGGGTAGTCTCGACCGCATCTGTAGCATTTTGAGGCTGGTCTGCTTGTCTGACTGTTTCGAGTTCCGTTGCGCGAAGAGGTCGCGCGGTGGGACTTTGCCGATCTTCCAGGTTTGCGATGGTCAGGGCGGCGCCTCGAGTCTGTGTGAGACTGTATTCGAAAAGCTTGTTCCTTTTTGTCAGACTTGCTGGCTTCCATCTTCTTAGCGTGTTCTTCTGCTTGATCATTAATGCGGGTAAGTTCTTCTATTTCCTCAAGCGTGTAATGTTTCTTTAGCAATCGTCGGCGCAGTGATTCCGACTGACATCCTTCAATAATGCGCAGACGAAGTGCATCTTCGGTATTGAAAGTGTCAAACTCACAGTATCGGGCTAGGCGCCGGATGCGGGCAATGAAGTCACACATTGGCTCATCCTTTTTCTGCGAGGCAAGGTTGAAAGTATATTGTTCGTAGTCTAGGTTTCGTTTATGGAGGAACTTCCTGTCTAAAGCTCCCTTCTCTTCTTCATATGAGGCGGCATTGGCAGCAGGCAGTTCTTTGATGATCTGCGCAATGTCTCTCCTTATCAAGTTTCGCAAACCTATCAGCTTCTGCTTAGAGTCTTGCACCTGAGGCCCCGTCATGAAGTCCTCAAAATCTTCAGCCCAGCTCTTCCATTTGGGCCCCAAGCTGTTCCCGGACGTCCGCTCCAGAGGCTCCGGAGGGCGCAGGTATGGCACTCCCACGAGCATTGGTCTCGTTTGTGGGGCCTGTTGGGCAGACCCAGTGGCAGTTGTGAGTGTGGAATCAGCCTCCACTGACATGCTGGGCAGGGATGTGGTCTCAACGGACCGTACGAGCCTTTATTTTGCGAAAATTGCAGGTTTGTAGGGGTTCCCTGGTGACTTGCCTGACTTTAAAATGGCCGCCGTGGTAGGAGTCAGTGTTATACTATGCACGGTGCCTGACTTAAAGAAGGCTGCCAGGGAGGACGTGAATCTCCATGTGCATTACATCAGTTTAGCATTGTATGCTGTTTCAAGAAGGGTAGTCACTGGACTGGACTCACCCTTGGCCTGGTGCTTCAGCACTCTTCTGTTATCAAGGACAAGGGAACCCACTAAGTAACCAAGGACCAGGGGTATCAGTTAGGTAAAAGACAACGGCCCTTGAAAGGAAAGAATTAGTGAGTCCAATAATTATAGGCCACAATGTGCACTATAATAAACACATAGTCCAGCCGGACTATAAAATTTATTGAATGATAGAATAAATTAAATTCAGCAACCAACAATAGAGTAGAGGGACACAGTCCTGCATCCACAGTGCTGCACACACAATATACACATAACATATAACTAAGGTTTTTCAGGCATTTACAAAAACATGAGCGAAGGGAAATAATGTATACTCGCTTCACATATGTGAAAAACACATGAATTTTAGCACATCATAGTGAACTTAGTGTTTAGGCACATATCTAGTCGACGGCGTTTCGATCCAATCCTCAATAATGGATCATCATCAGGACATGTAATAAGTTGCCTGAATTAAAAGCCTGTAATGACAGGAAGGAAGGGGAAGGAACATATAACAAAAATTAACCAACCAAGTATACTCAACTGTAATTTCCAAGGCATCCTCATACCATGCTTACGTGTAGCATAGGCCAGGCATGTGCAAGGTGTCAGGCAATCTGTGCCGAGCATCCACGGCGCAAAAGTGACGAAACCATGCCTTGATCATAATAGTGAAGTGAACAAAACTTTTGTGCTATACATGTGCCACTGTATTTATTTAGTGTTTATTACCCTTCCATAGGTTTTTGTTTGGAAACCGATCATACCATTTGGTTTACCGATCCTTGCCCGTCCAGCGGCAACCCGAGTTTCCTAAAAGTCTGATCCCTTGGGATATCAGCTAACGCGGTGTAACCGCCCATCTAGGTAAGCCCCCTTACAGAATAATTCCATAATTCGACCACGCGGGTCCCCCTAGAATCCCCCTTGATCCATAACTGTTCCCTACAGATCTCCCCTGATCCCAACTGATGCCGGTGCCTAATTACATATTATTACGCACCTATTCTAATGTCAAGGTAAGCCAATATCCTTAAACTAGCCCTGTGGGACTGTGGTGCTCCACGCTCCACAGATATCACACGACCACCTCCGGAGCCGGTTGTAATCCAACTCGGCCGGTCCTCCACCAGACACCATCCGCATGGGGACACAGCACAATCACTGCGATCCCGGTAGCTCACTGTCCTTCACACCCTGGTTGACCAGTTCAGAATGCACTAGGCACATGTATAGCACAAAAGTTTTGTTCACTTCACTATTATGATCAAGGCATGGTTTCGTCACTTTTGCGCCGTGGATGCTCGGCACAGATTGCCTGACACCTTGCACATGCCTGGCCTATGCTACACGTAAGCATGGTATGAGGATGCCTTGGAAGTTACAATTGAGTATACTTGGTTGGTTAATTTTTGTTATATGTTCCTTCCCCTTCCTGTCATTACAGGCTTTTAATTCAGGCAACTTATTACATGTCCTGATGATGATCCATTATTGAGGATTGGATCGAAACGCCGTCGACTAGATATGTGCCTAAACACTAAGTTCACTATGATGTGCTAAAATTCATGTGTTTTTCACATATGTGAAGCGAGTATACATTATTTCCCTTCGCTCATGTTTTTGTAAATGCCTGAAAAACCTTAGTTATATGTTATGTGTATATTGTGTGTGCAGCACTGTGGATGCAGGACTGTGTCCCTCTACTCTATTGTTGGTTGCTGAATTTAATTTATTCTATCATTCAATAAATTTTATAGTCCGGCTGGACTATGTGTTTATTATAGTGCACATTGTGGCCTATAATTATTGGAATCACTAATTCTTTCCTTTCAAGGGCCGTTGTCTTTTACCTAATCAGCACTCTTCTGGGCGCTCTGTCAATCGCGGACCGCTGTGCACATCGGGTCACTCTTCGCGCTCATTTCTCACATCGGAGCGCTCGACAGACAGGTCTTCAGCCGCGTGGCCAGTAGATGCTGCGGCAGTAAGGGGGCAGAAGTGGTGGATCACAGGGATCCTACCCTCATTGCCAGTTTCCTGTTTCGGGCCCCCAAGGAAGACACAGACACGGGAGCTTTGTTTAACAGTTCTTGATTTTACCGTGTCTCTCCTGTACTGTCCTGTTCCTCCCGCCCTCCTAGCACCTCCCCTTCCGCGTCCGCCTGCCCCGTCCCAACACCAGGGTTAGGTGAGACGACATGACACCGATGTATAGTAGTGGCCGACTTGCTCACTACATCCCTCCTAACCTGGGGGAAGATGCTGGTAAAGTCTTAGATAAGGGAATAGCTTAGAATCCCCAACCAGATAACCCAACAGGCATCAGGTTTAGAGTTCCTGTAGTTTTGTTCACTGGATACGTTCCTTGAAGATTTGTTGTCATTAGCAGATGAAGCCTCGTAGCCATTGGTTCAGTCTTAGATTGGGTCTTAGCCGGTATGGTGTCCTTGATGTGGTTCGGACATCTTGGCCGGGCTTGGCAAGTTTTCTACGGTGCTATCCTCTGGCGGTTCCCTTGGTGGCAGAATATTCTCTTCCCTGTCGTCTTCCTCCTCCTCATCGACATTTTGTTCTGCGGTCACACCACAGGGATCTTAAGATCTTTTTCCAACTCCTGCACTGTCACTCGACACTGACGTGCCTGTGATCTTCTTGAACCAGGATGCATTTTGTGATACTTTCACATTACTTCTTGTTCGTGATCATAGTTCTTTTTATTCCAATTATCTCCTAGACCTCTCTTTCAAAATGAGTTCTAAATTTCCAGCCACGATGTCTGTCCTTAATTACCACTGCAACTCCTAGTTGCAGCTCCGGCTCCTGAGCGTTTCTTTTTTCGCTCGTTGGTGGCTTTTCTCTCGTCCTGTACTGCCTCCAGGTCAAGGTTTGCTGGCATCCACTCAGAGCTGATGGGCACTATGTCCCGTACCGGTCTCTTCCTGATGAGTTCACTCTGGGCACATCCTGTCATGTCATGGAGTGTGGTGTTTGCCAGTATGCCCTTAAGAATTGATTTAGACACACTTACAAGTTGTCGCCTTGATCCACACCTATTCTCAGTGCTTTTTTTAGCATCCTCATAAATCTTTCCACCTCCACATTCACCTGTGGCCTCTGGGGAGTGATTTTTCTGTGTCGAATATTAAGATTATGTGAATATTTTTTAAACTCTAGTCCCTGAAATGGTGGTCCCTTATCCATTTTCACCTCATCCGGCAGTCTCAGCATTGCAAATATTTTCTAAGGCGGGCTTTACGCACTCCAAAGCTGTAGACCAGATGATCTCAACAGCTGGAAAATTGGTGGTGCCATCTATTATTGCTGGTATCAGTCTACCATTCGGAAAACGTCCGAAATTCATGCTGACCGTTGACCACGGCTTGCCACATGGTTCTTCCATGATGACTGGAGTTTTCGCTACATTGGTTCCTGTGATCGTGCAGGCATGACATCCTCTCACAGTCTCTTCCACCATTCTGTCAGCCCCAGGAAACCACACTTTCCACAGTAGCCTCGCTTTGGCTTTTGCTAACCTTTGGTGTCCTTGATGAGTGAGCTCCACGGTGTGTCTTCATAGAATTACTATGTGCATTCCCCTCAACAGCAGTCCTTCTGAGGTCACACTTAGTTCGCTACGGCGTCTCCACAGGCTTGAACGAACATCTCTCTCTTCATCAGTGAGCTCACTCACCCCTCTAAGGAAGTCTTTCAAGCCTTACGCGCCTCCTTCACCTTACTCAGGCAGTTATCTTCTTTGGTCGCTTCCACCAGCTCCTATAGTGATATAGCTCGAAGACACACGTTCTCCGTGATGAACCTTATAAAGTCTTCCACTCCTCTGTCAGTGTCTTTCTGCATCTGTGGGTCGTATGCCAGTGGGTGTCTGGATAATCAGCTGGGTTGTTTGCTCCTGGCCAATAGGGGACATCAAAATTATACTGCTGGAGTTGTACCGCCCAATGTTCTAGTCAGGGTGGCCCTTTTCTGGCCATTCATGGAACAGCGGTACTAGAGGTTTATGGTCCGTGATCACGTTGAATTTGTGCCCACAGAGATATATATGGAAATGTTGACACAGCCACCTAATGGCCAAAGCCTCTCTCTCAATCTGGGCGCACCACGTTTCCACGGCTGTCAGTGCTCAGCTGGCATATGCAATGGGCATCCACTCACCCCCTTCATTCAGCTGCAAGAGGACGGCTCCCAGCCCCACCGGACTGGCATCTACAATGAGCTTTGTTCTATCTCCTAGATTGAAGTATACAATGGTCGCTCCATGAAGCAGGGCCCCTTTCATGTTCCTGAATGCTTGTGCTGTCTCACATGTCCACTCCCACGGCGTTTCCTTTTTGGTCAACGTGCATAGTGGTTCTGTAAGTGTCGCCAACTGTGGAATGAACCACCCACAGTAGTTACCATGCCCAGGAAACTGCACATTTCTGTGGGGTTCTGCGGGATTGCACCTGCTCAAATCGCCTCCACCTTGGTCGGGTCAGCCCGAAGGTGTCTTTTGAGAATTGATATCCAAAGAAATCTACCTCATTGGTGTAAAATGAACATTTGATTTTGTGTAGCGTGAGTCCTTGATCCACGAGTCTCTGTAGAGTAGCTCTTAATCTTGCATGATGCTCCTTGATAGGTGTCCGAGAAGATCAGTACATGATCGCTGATGTTGATGACCCCAATTAGTCCGGATAGTGCTTCTCGTATGTTGTTCTGGAATGCCTCAGCGGCGGAGAACACCCCAAATCTCAGCCTCTAGAACCGCTGTAATCCTACATGTGTGGAAAAAGTGGTTATGTAGTGACTGTCCTTGTCGAAGAACAACTTATAGTACCCTGAGTTGAGGTCTACTTTCGAAAACCACTTGGCTCCATTAATATCTGTTACAATTTCGTCTGTTGTCGGAGTGATGTGTCTCTCTCTTTTGATTGGCATGTTGGGCAAGCGCATGTCCACGCTTGAGTTTTGGGGCTATTACTAATTCTCTAGACTGTCAAACTCAGTTTACACTAGGGGACCCATGTGAAAGGGTACCCTCCGATGCCTCAGGGCCACCGGCCTGACTGTCATGTTGATGTGTAACTTCACTTTGACACCCTTCAAAAATCCCAGTCCTTCAAACAACTGTGGGAACTCTCCCATGATTTCTTCAGCATGAGAGAAGTGTATTTGTTTTGCAAACAGCACCAGTCCTAGGTCTTTGGTTATATGACAGCCGAGCAGAGTGCCTGCACTCTCTTAGGTGACATAGAACTTTGACCTCAGCTGCGTGGACCCATGGCTCACGCCCACCTCTGTGACTTGTTGAAGAGGTATGGGACTGGCTCCTCCATAGTTGCATATTTTGGCTTTGGTCTTCTCCTGCGGTGGCCGGGGTAATCGGCGCAGATACTGTTCGGCTTGTAAGCTATTCACTGATGCCCCAGTGTCAATAAGTGCGGTTACGAATACCCCATCCACACACACTGTACACATGGGTGGAGGTCTCCTTCTTTGATTGTGTCGCCCTGTAAAGGAAACAGGGAATACTTCTCTATCGTCATCCTCCCCTTCATCTAGTTTCTTGATCAGTAGGCTTATCATCACTGCAGCTGCCTGCTCTTCCTACGTTTCTGACATGACTTTGACTCTCCTGAACTTCTTGACCTTTCCACCACTACTGTTGTGTCTTGACTCTCCTCGGCATACCCTTCCACAATGATCTGGCTTTCCACACTGCATGTTTTTCCTTTCACAGAACAGTTCTTCAGGGGGTGGCCGGGGAACCCACATCTTCCGCATGCTTTCTGCGCAGCACCAGTCAGGACTTTTCCTCTGCCACACCCCGTTCTGGATGGCGTCCACCCACTCTTCTTTGATGTTCCCCTGATGGGAATGCGCTGGCATAGCTGTACTGGGGGCCAGGACTGACTCCATCTCCCCAGCCCTCACATTGGATACTTCATGCAATCTCCCCAATATCAGGATCCCATCCAGTGATATCCCCGGTTGGCGGAGGATTAGTTTCCTCAGTTTGGCGGACCGGTCCCCTAGGATCAGTTGGGCCTGATCGGACCAGCTGTCGACGTGTTGTTACTTTGGAGGCAGAATTACCCGGACATACATTGGAAAACTTGTGGAGATGAGGCAATGACGTTTAAATATGCAAGTCTAATAGGAAGATAGAAGTATGTTTGTTCGCATAAGATTTTGCTTTAAAATTTGGAGAGAATGACAGATTTTGCCACAGGAATAAAGAAGAACTATTTTTTTGGTTTTTTTTTGTTCCTCATCTCAACCATGGCTAGTCCGTCAGTACCGTGGACAGAGAAGAGTGGAGTGTGAGAAATAAACATGCTGTCTCAGTGCAAGACTGGTTAGGGTGTAATCGTAAAGAAGAACTATTGACAACATTCCCTACATATTTTGATTGTTTATAATATAGGAGCCCTGATGATGTCCCAAGGGGGACAAAATGTGTCGGCTGTATGAATCAATAATTATTTGATTGGATTTCGGATTACGAAATATTTGAACATTTGGCTGTACGAATTATTGACTGCTTTGTTGGATTTTGAATTTCTAAACTTTTTAAACTTTGGAGAACATTTTGGCAAATAAAGAACTCGGAAAAGAAGGAAAAAACGCACTGCAATATTTGATTGTTTATTGATGTAAAGTACGCGCTCCTTCTTCACTGTCTAAATACTCCAGGCTCCGCTGACTGCAGCTGTGCACCGCTCTGCAGTTGACCGCCACCAACCACGCCTCCGGAATCCCTAGCGATCTCGAGCACACTTTATTTATGTTTTTTCTCTCACACGCCGACTTTGGCAGAAACAGCACAGCACACATCCATGGAAGCCCGCGGATAGGTGGGCAAACATAATGCCAGCCTGTCGTGCACAAAAGACAGCCTGAGAGGTAAGAAATAGGTACTTACTAGCAGGCAATGTTTACAACTCACCCGTTGCATGTGTTGCCTAAACTGATGTTCTATGCCCTTCAAAGATGTGGCCTTCTCGCAGATGTCCGTGAGACATGTTTTTTCAGAAGGGAAGAGGCAGATATGGAGGTCCTGGTTTTAATTTCATTACTTTGTGGTCAAGTGTCTAGAGTTGCTTGGAAGATACCAATGGTATTTTGGAACAAGCTGCAGACTGTCCCGGAGTAGGAAAGCAGGTACAATGGCTGCGCAAGCATGTAGCATGTGCTGAGACAGCACCAATCACAGTGCTTTCAAGGCAGAGTCGACGCAGCAGAAGACCAATCAGGCACATCGGAGAATGGGCCATCAAGACACCTTAACCAACAAAAAAAGTAAAAGTTTCAGTGTACGCAATTAAGGAGTTAGATACTTGCTCTCGGCTTGATCAGCTGATTTGAATGAGCGTTCTGGGATCTTGAGGTAATGCGAGGAATAGTCTAACCCTTGATAAGTGACTCTTGGGAGGACTGCAGGTCTGGGGCCCGATTCCCGTGCACAGTGCTAGAGGGAGCTTGGGTCACCCCTCCGCACCACAGCGGCTGCAGTAGCTATTTTTACTCCACTGCAAGGCTGCGAAGTCTCCAATCCACCTCATTCCACCTAATCCAAATTCAGGACACACTCTGTCCCTTTGTCTAAATCTTACATGTTCCTTCTTCCCCCGTTGTGTTTTTCCTTCTCCTTACGCTCCAGAAATGTCTGATGCAGGAAAATAAGTGTGAGTCAGAGAAACAAAGAGGCCCATAGGAGTTAGGAGTCAGAGAGATGCAGAGGGACAGTAACAGACAGATGATCACAGAGACACTGAGCATTGACAGACGGGAGTGCCATGGCAGACCTGGTGCATCCAAAATGATCACACTGGTCTCAGTACACACACGCATGCACGCGTGCGCGCGCGCACAAACACACACACACCTCTACTACTGTACATGTACTTCACACGCATTGCATTTATATATATTCACTGGAAAAACCAAAGATTAAAGGGACGTTACAGTTAGGTGAAAATGTCTGCAAAAACACACAGTTTCCAACTAACAAAACCACTGGAATTTACTATTTAAAAGTAACTATAACCCGCTCCCTTGCCATGCACAGTGTAGTCATCAATGATGCCATATCAAATGTTGCAGTGATGTTATCAATGATGCCATTGAACATCTCATGAGGGGTATAATATTAGAGGCAGTGCATTTTCAACAGGTTCACATGTGACCTGCTAGAAATGGACACATGTCAAAAGACAGTTCTAGGCCATAGCTTCTTGTTCACGCATGTGACATGAAAAACGTGATATATTTTCATCCCCCAAACAGATTTTGATTGGCAGGCATCCATCTGAACTGAATCCACTGTTTCTGAAATATGGGAAGTTTTAAATTACTATGGGTTCTCAGGCACTCATCACCACGTGACTGGACACTCCTAAAAGAAAGATGCATATGGATCTGGTTGCTTTAGTTATGCACCCTTCATATCAAAGTCAGAATATCACTGCTGTTAAATATTGAAGCCAGACTACTGTGAGTATATTGATATCGAATTATGTATTATCATGGCTAAGTATAGTTTTTGTATTTTATTCAATCCCGAAGTTTTAAATATCTAAAACTTCAACACTGTTGTGCATTAACTTCATTATTTATTCTTTGGGTTAATGGTTATTTTGGGGTTTTCGGTGGGTAGTTTATTAACTTAGAATTTAAATGTATTTGATTAGTTAGGGAATTACATTTTCTTTAAAACGTGCAGGTATATTGTGTACTGTTTTGAATGTTGGGTTTTATAGAGGTTTGGATAGTGTATTAAAATGCATTATTTATTGTTTATTAGGCATTTTATATTTTTTGAGTTGTAGTATTTTTTAACATTTATTAGTGTTTATTTTTGGAGTTATTATTGGTTTTGGGTGGGGAATTTATGACATTATATAATTTGAATTTATTTGGGGATTTTCTTTTTTTCCTATAAATATCTTTACTGACATTTTCTTAGTGTCAGTACAGATACAGTGGAGATTTCCAAGAAGCAAAAGCATGTCTAGTGTTACATTGACATTCTCGTTCAATGGTAGTAGTATATACAGCAGTAACAAATAACCCAGTGAAGATGTTATCTCAGGTCCTCCCCTCCTACCCCCGATCACCCTCTTGCCGTGGGGCTCACTGAGAGTCCTCTATCAGGAGGCCATAATGTTTTATCCATGGTTTCCATATTTTCTGGAACTTTTTGGGACAGCCTTGAGCCATATACGTCGTTTTCTCCCCTGACATATATATGTCCATTCCCTTCCTCCACTCATCTTCTGAGGGACTTTGTTCTGTTCCTCATTTGCGTGCTAAATCTCGTTTGGCCACCACTAGTCCTAAGTTAAGTAGTGTTAGCTTTTTTTTGGGAAGGTCAACTTTTGTATGTATACCCAGCAAAACAAACTTGGGTTCCAGGGGTATCTTGATCTCTAGTATGTCCACTATCTCAGTCAGGAGGGTTCCCCAGTATTCCTGTATGTTCTGACATTCCCAGGTCGTATGAAAGTAATTGCCATTAGTCATGTTGCATCTAAGGCAATTGGGTGTGTCAGCTCTCCCTATGTGATGCAGCTGTGCTCTGTCATAATAAATCCTATGCAAGTATTTGAACTGAACTAATCTAAGGCGGTACTTAATAGCTACCTCGGGGGTGAATCAGCGCAATTTCCCATTCTAGGTAGTCAATCTCGCCTAGTTCTACTTCCCATTTTTCCCCGTGCTCTAACGTGTCGTTCCAACCTCCGTACTCACACGAGTTGCCCCGCAACATCATCTCTGAATTTATTTGTTATATTTCCTGAAAGTGGAAGGAGGTGGCAAGGCGCAAGGAATTGTGGATCTCGTAGTGCATTATCGGTGTCAACCCGACCAACGGAAATCCGAGGAGCAGCGCAGGTGTGCGGGGCAACTCGTGTGAGTACGGAGGTTGGAATTACACGTTAGAGCACGGGAGTCTGTATCTGCAGAGGGTTGGGGAGCCGATTTTAAAAGGAGGCGACGTCCTCAAATATCGGCGGAAGTTGCTGACATCATCACAAAGCACTCGAGAATGGCAGCGTTGGATGCTAAACGGAAGGCCACTGCGGACAAACTATTTTTCATGCAGGCGGGCAGTCTAGCAAATCCGAGTGCCCAAGCTTCAAGCAATATAAACAATGAAGTCAAACTACAAACTTTGCTGACTAAATTAGAAAAACTGCATAAAAAAGAACTTTCAAAATGGTGGGAGGCGGAGTCCCTCCAACGTTACATCGAGGTTGGTAGAGTGCCCCGCGGTCTAAGGATTTTTACCATCCCCACCTTTGAGGACCCGGACCCTGATATGCTGGAGGAGTGGTCCAATAATTCTTCTTCATGTTCCACCACTATGCTGCGCATACTCGTGATTATCAGAAAACGCCGTGCAGTGAAAACAAGGACGGACTGCCAGGAAGGAAGGAGCAGGGAGGCCGATACCTGTAATATTGAGATCAACAACCTGAAGAGGAAAATCCTGAACACATCGATCGTATTTTTGATACATCCTGACCTAATTGAAAGCGGTTTTGGATTTTAGCAACCGATTATCCGGCTCCTACGGGAGAACATTGCCGGAAAAACATACTAAACGGTGGCTCCTCCTGGCAGTTAAACACGGCAGGAACGTAGCCTACATAAAGGCACAGAAGGAGGGAATCAAGTCCCCTATGAAATGCAATAATATAATGTTCTTAAACCAGAGGAAATTGAATTTACCCCTTTAATACTAGAGACAGAGCAACTTTGCACAAAATTACTAGCAAATTGCGACCATCCAACTGTCCGTATTTTAAAAGGACTCTCCGTTGAACCAACTAGTTCCGTCCACATGGGCAATAAATCCATTTGGAATAACAAGAATCAGTCCTGATGAAGGTGTACTAAAGAAAGCCGAAACGCCGCGTCGACCTTTTGATTCTGTGCTTATATTTATATTTTACCAAAAAACACTGTGATGATCATGTCTATTGCTAAATGTTTTTAAAGTGGTTTTTAATATATTTTGTAAAGTTATAAAGTGTAATAAAATTTATATATTGTTACCAAACACATGTGGTGATATGCTTTTAAATCAAAAAATTCATGCTTGTTATAATGTTGCAATTAGATTTGTAATACTGGTTGAAGGTATCTGAAGCAACTACTTAAGAATCTGTCATTTACCCGTGTCTACTCTAGAAACTATAAGTGCGCAATTTTCTGTATACGTATAATTAATCACATAAGTGTGTACTTTTTGCCTTTTCCGTGGAATTCACGCCCTTTGACAAATACTATAGTCTACAATTATTATGCCCATCTGTCCAACACTAAAATAAGACACTACCTTCGTTGTCCACCGACGTAGGACGTCTGTTTTTTTAAAAATACTCGTGAAGTATGCCTTAAAAGACAGAAGTAAAATATTGGAAGGCAAAAATATGACGGTAATTAATCTTTCTCAAAAAATACTAACTGTGCATGAAAAGGATGTGTTAGCATTAGGACTGTCTTTTTGCCCATCAACTAATCTAAATTATGCCCAAACCAGAATCGACCTGTTCTATTTCACAAGGTAACTCAAACTAAAAAAATGGTTTGAAACACATCCCACCAGACCACCATCTAGTAATAGTAACATTGATGTAAATGATTTGGGCACAAATGACATGGAACTTTTAGAAGTGATTTCTTCTGGGACTATGGGACAAGAAGAACTGGTGTCTGAAATGGATATTGATACTAATGCTAATCCAGGAAGTCACTTTAAATCAAAATCTAAGTTCCTTCCTCATATTGTGTGTGAAGCAGTAGAGGTTTTTGAAAAATGTGAACTGAATGATATAAAAAAATTAAGAACAAAACGAGTACCTAACGATATGAAAAATCTCTCCTTTGAACAGAAACAGGCTATCGACAACCTTAAGGGAGATAACGAAATAGTGATTCGTAATGCAGACAAAAGGGGAAATGTGGTGGTCCTTGATAGAACCAAATATCTAGCAGAAGGCTTAAGGCAGCTAAGTAATATGACATGTTACCAACCATGTATTCTATCTGATATAAAAACAGTTAAGAACACCTTTGATGACTTACTTCAAGACTTCAGAGACAGAGGACTATTGGAGTGGGAGGAATATAAGTTTTACAGTGTGAATATCTAAAAATTCCAATTCTGTACCTCCTCCCAAAACTTCATAAACATGCTACTGATCCCCCTGGAACATCCTATAGTGTCCTCGATAGGTTCATTGTTGGAGAACACATCTCAATACATTGACCACTATTTACGCCCATTTGTTATTGCTCTCCCTGCTTACTTAAAAGACACCACCCACTTTTTGAAAAATATTGAGGGTATACATTGGGAACCCTCTTTCACTCTTGTGACTCTGGACGTAAATAGTCTATACACATGTATCAGGCATGACCTGGGACTTACAGCAATAGAGCATTTTTTAAAATCTAGATCTGTTTCTTACTTGGGTCACTCTAAAATGCTACTCAAACTCATTGAATTCTGTCTGACGAATACATTTTTTATTTTTGACAACAAGATGTACTGACAGTCACAGGGCACAGCTATGAGCACCTGCTTTGCCCCCAGTTATGCCAACCTTTTCATGGGTTGGTGGGAGGAGCAGGTGTCCAGCCAACTAGCTGAATTTAACACCGAGGTTGTCCTGTGGCTTAGGTACATCGATGATATTTTTATGATTTGGAATGGGAGTGTTGAGTCAGCCAGAGAATTTGTAAAAGTATTGAACAAGAATACATTCAATCTTACATTTACAGAGAACATCCACAAGAAAACTATTGAATTTCTTGATATCAAAGTTGAGATCCAGGGAGAGAACATAACTACCAGCCTTTTTCGCAAAACTACGGCGGGCAATAGTTTGCTAAATGCCAGGAGTGCCCACCCTCGGAGTCTCGTAGATAGTATACCCTATGGGGAACTTCTACGGGCAAAAAGAAATTGTAGCACTGATATGGCATATGAACTGGAGAAAAAACTGATGTGTAATCGGTTTAAAGAAAGAGGCTATAAGAATAAAACCATCAGTCAAGCCTGCAAAAGGGCAGATGTGAACATTAGAAATGAACTACTAAATCCCAATAGAATAAAAGAAGATGATGATAAAGTAAGATTCATCACTACTTATTCGGGACAGGTCCATGACATCAGAAAAATCTTTAAGAAGCATTGGCATGCTCTCTTAACTGACCAACACCTGAAACCCTACCTAAATCAGAATCCACAATGGTTGTGAGCAAAACTGAATCTAAGCATATTCCAGGTTTTAGCTGTTGCAGATCTTGCAAAGCTTGCCGCAACAGTGGTAATTTCAAAGAACTGGTAGTTCCAACTTCGGGTAGAGTGTTCATGATTAATAAATCTTTATCATGTAACACGATGTAATGCGTCTACGTACTCATCTGTCCGTGCAATAGGTGGTACGTGGCAGCACAATCTTGAAAGCTAAGGAAAGAGTCCTACAGCACCTAAGAGCAATCAGAAACCATAACCCACAATACCCAGTGGCTCGCCATTTCGCTGACTACCATTTCCAAAATGAGAATCAATTGAGGATGGTAGTCATAGATAGGGTGATCTTGGGTGCACGAGGAGGAAAAAGAAAACTGGCTCTACGCAAATTAGAGTCACGTTATATTATCGATTTAGAAAGTATGACTCCAAATGGACTGAACTTACATGAGGAATTAGCTGTTCACCTTGCTGAATAATAATGAAATACAAATGTAATGTAAATTTGTTGTCTGCAGTAAGACCGTTAAAGGTCCTGTTTTAAAATATACTTTTAATTTTTTTATATAGGTATCTGATGAAATGGTGGGAGTGAAAACAAGAAGCATACTCTATTGAATATTTGAAAGTCATGAACTGTCCAATGCCATATACGATTATTTTTGGGACAATAATGCTGCCAAGTGCATCACACAATGAAATCACTTATGCCCACTGGGGCGGGAACAGTTTTTACCATCAGCACTGTTTTGAGATAACATCATTGAAGAACTACGTAAATGTTCGAAATTCTGCCCACTGGGGCATGACGTCTTCTAGCCTATCAGGCAAAACCATTACAGCGTGAAACTGTGTTCTTTTATTCATTTGAATAGAAAAAACTTTATTGCATTGATAAATGACAAACACTGACATGAATGTTGATATCATGGTAAATTGGGAAACTGAATAGGTATGCACAAAGCTGCTACAACTCACTAAAACTATTGAGTATAAAGTTGTTACTGCTATATAAATATATATTTCGAAATGGACTGAATTGAATTTCCAGTTGTAACATTTGGACAGATAATGCCAGACTCCTAAGAATGTTAATAGGAAGGTATTAAGGATATAGACATATGTCGTGAAAATTGTGCTTTATTTGCTCCTTAAATATGTCCGCCACATTAGTGCTTATTATTATACACTTTGGGTGTTTTGTCCGTTTTTTATAGTACTTAAATAAGTAAAAGGACAAGTGTTTGGTGTCCACATTGTAAACGTGATCAAGCTGCAAAGCGAAACGCGTTGTTTTCCTGCCAATTAAATCTACAGTGCACAGCAACTTCCCGAGTGTTGGTGACGTTTATTCTGATGAATGGAACATCCTCTTGGATATATATATATATATATATATATATATATATATATATATATATATATATATATATATATATATATCCAACAGTTCAGGCAGCACCTTAAAGAAGAGCCTCAGGGAAATGAATTTGTTCGTTTCTTTATTGTGAATAACTTGCCATCAATCACAGCGCCAGGGCACAGGCATCCACAGTGAGGCCAGACGCGTTTCAGGAGTCCAAATCCTTTCATCAGTGGCCGGTTGGGAAATGAAAGGTCGCGCTGCAGACCAACAGTTAATATTCAACACACCTGCTCCGATGGGCGTGGCTCTCTCACAGCCTTGTGGTGCTTGTAGTTCGTCTGTGTTTCTCCATGTGGGTGCGCTTCCAAACATTTCATTTTAAATAAATAAAACCCATGTGGGTTGATGCACAAGTCCCAGCGCCGTGACTGCTCGGTTTTGTAGGAATTCACACGAACTTGTGCAGGCTGCAGTCCTGAACTGAAGACAAGCACCTTCCCTTCCGATATTTATGGCTCATGACTGGGAGCCAAAACGGACCTGCACAGCAGTGAGCTCTCCTTATCCGACCGTGCAAGGCCGTATAAAATCCAACAGTTCAGGCAGCACCTTAAAGAAGAGCCTCAGGGAAATGAATTTGTTCGTTTCATGAGCCAGTGAATTCCTACAAAACCGAGCAGTCACGGCGCTGGGACTTGTGCATCAACCCACATGGGTTTTATTTATTTAAAATGAAATGTTTGGAAGCGCACCCACATGGAGAAACACAGACGAACTACAAGCACCACAAGGCTGTGAGAGAGCCACGCCCATCGGAGCAGGTGTGTTGAATATTAACTGTTGGTCTGCAGCGCGACCTTTCATTTCCCAACCGGCCACTGATGAAAGGATTTGGACTCCTGAAACGCGTCTGGCCTCACTGTGGATGCCTGTGCCCTGGCGCTGTGATTGATGGCAAGTTATTCACAATAAAGAAACTAACAAATTCATTTCCCTGAGGCTCTTCTTTAAGGTGCTGCCTGAACTGTTGGATTTTATACGGCCTTGCACGGTCGGATAAGGAGAGCTCACTGCTGTGCAGGTCCGTTTTGGCTCCCAGTCATGAGCCATAAATATCGGAAGGGAAGGTGCTTGTCTTCAGTTCAGGACTGCAGCCTGCACAAGTTCGTGTGAATTCCTACAAAACCGAGCAGTCACGGCGCTGGGACTTGTGCATCAACCCACATGGGTTTTATTTATTTAAAATGAAATGTTTGGAAGCGCACCCACATGGAGAAACACAGACGAACTACAAGCACCACAAGGCTGTGAGAGAGCCACGCCCATCGGAGCAGGTGTGTTGAATATTAACTGTTGGTCTGCAGCGCGACCTTTCATTTCCCAACCGGCCACTGATCAGGCGCGGTGCGTCCATTGGGGCGTAGGGGTGAAGCCCCACTAAGCCCCATGGACCCACCACGTCGTCACTAGAAGCCAAACACAATTATTTAAAAAAATCGCGCTATCTGCCGGCCGGGAAACCGGGAGACACCCGACCTCCCCGGAGTGCGCAAGGGGGGGGGGGGGGGAAGGATCGGGCTGCTGCAGCTGCGCAAGTGTATTTTTGGGCACAAACATGCCCGCGCATGCGCAGATCGTTTTCTTGTGAATTCCCCCTTAGAGAGAGGACCAGGGGGCGGGCCACAGCCCCCGGGGTTACACAGGGCGACTGGGCGAGGAGTCATGGTGCCCACCTAGCCAATCCTGGCGCAGGATTGGCTGGTCACTACATAGCCTGGTTACATAACCCCTGACGGATAGCACGGCCGACTTTGGTGCTGGGAAACCAGGTTCGAGCCTCTTATCGAACCATAAAAATGTATACATGACTTACTTTGGTGTTAAATAAATAGATATTTAAAAAAACAAATAAAAATGATGTTCCGACTAAGGTGTGAAATTGGTGTTGAATAAATACATGTTTTTAAAAACAATTAATATTAATCATGTATCATTGGTGCTAGAGTACAAGGTTTGAGACTGGTATTAAACACTGACAAGCTGTGTGCTAAGTTATATGGTCATAAAAATACATGAATGATGGATGCAGGATGGGTGGATGCATGAATGGATGCAGGATGAATGATGGGTGAATGGATGGGTGGATGCATGAATGAATGATGGATGCAGGATGGATGCAGGATGGGTGGATGGGTAGATGAATGAATGATGGATGCAGGATGGATGCAGGGTGGATGGATGGGTGCATGAATGAATGATGGATGCAGGATGGGTGGATGGATGCAGGATGGATGCAGGATGGATGATGGATGGGTGGATGGATGGGTGGATGGATGCATGAATGAATGAATGATGGATGCTGGATGGGTGGATGGATGGGTGGATGAATGAATGATGGATGGGTGGATGGATGGATGGGTGCATGAATGAATGATGGATGCAGGGTGGATGGATGGGTGCATGAATGAATGATGGATGCAGGATGGGTGGATGGATGGGTGGGTGGACACATGAATGGATGCAGGAATGGATGCAGGATGGATGATGGATGGGTGGATGGGTGGATGGATGCATGAATGAATGATGGATGGATGGATGGATGCAGGATGGATGGGTGGATGGATGGATGGGTGGATGCATGAATGAAAGATGGATGCAGGATGGATGGGTGGATGGATGGATGGGTGGATGCATGAATGATGGATGCAGGATGGATGGATGGGTGAATGCATGAATGAATGATGGATGCTGGGTGGATGCATGAATGAATGATGGATGCAGGATGAATGCAGAATTGGTGGATGGATGGGTGGGTGGGTGGGTGGGTGGATGGATGGATGGGTGGATGCATGAATGATGTATGGATGGATGCAAGGTGGTTCGGGCTCGCTCGCTCGCTACGCTCGCTGCAATATGAAAATTAGTTTACGCCCCACCACTTTCAAATGTCACCAGCCGCCCCTGCCACTGATGAAAGGATTTGGACTCCTGAAACGCGTCTGGCCTCACTGTGGATGCCTGTGCCCTGGCGCTGTGATTGATGGCAAGTTATTCACAATAAAGAAACGAACAAATTCATTTCCCCGAGGCTCTTCTTTAAGGTGCTGCCTGAACTGTTGGATTTTATACGGCCTTGCACGGTCGGATAAGGAGAGCTCACTGCTGTGCAGGTCCGTTTTGGCTCCCAGTCATGAGCCAGAAATATCGGAAGGGAAGGTGCTTGTCTTCAGTTTAGGACTGCAGCCTGCACAAGTTCGTGTGAATTCCTACAAAACCGAGCAGTCACGGCGCTGGGACTTGTGCATCAACCCACATGGGTTTTATTTATTTAAAATGAAATGTTTGGAAGCGCACCCACATGGAGAAACACAGACGAACTACAAGCACCACAAGGCTGTGAGAGAGCCACGCCCATCGGAGCAGGTGTGTTGAATATTAACTGTTGGTCTGCAGCGCGACCTTTCATTTCCCAACCGGCCACTGATGAAAGGATTTGGACTCCTGAAACGCGTCTGGCCTCACTGTGGATGCCTGTGCCCTGGCACTGTGATTGATGGCAAGTTATTCACAATAAAGAAACGAACAAATTCATTTCCCTGAGGCTCTTCTTTAAGGTGCTGCCTGAACTGTTGGATTTTATACGGCCTTGCACGGTCGGATAAGGAGAGCTCACTGCTGTGCAGGTCCGTTTTGGCTCCCAGTCATGAGCCAGAAATATCGGAAGGGAAGGTGCTTGTCTTCAGTTCAGGACTGCAGCCTGCACAAGTTCGTGTGAATTCCTACAAAACCGAGCAGTCACGGCGCTGGGACTTGTGCATCAACCCACATGGGTTTTATTTATTTAAAATGAAATGTTTGGAAGCGCACCCACATGGAGAAACACAGACGAACTACAAGCACCACAAGGCTGTGAGAGAGCCACGCCCATCGGAGCAGGTGTGTTGAATATTAACTGTTGGTCTGCAGCGCGACCTTTCATTTCCCAACCGGCCACTGATGAAAGGATTTGGACTCCTGAAACGCGTCTGGCCTCACTGTGGATGCCTGTGCCCTGGCGCTGTGATTGATGGCAAGTTATTCACAATAAAGAAACGAACAAATTCATTTCCCTGAGGCTCTTCTTTAAGGTGCTGCCTGAACTGTTGGATATATATATATATATATATATATATATATATATATATATATATATATATATATATATATATATATATATATGTCTGTGCGTGTGTGTATTTATATATAGATATACACACAGTTATGTGTGTATATTAATTTAATTAAGGTTATATCTTTTTTTTAATAATTACAAATATTTTAACTATTTAGAAGATATATAATGTATATACTTTGGAAATATATTTCATTTTAGTAATTTATTTATGTAATATATTTAAATATATTTACATTATTTTAATGTAAATATATCTTTACAAAATAATTAGAATAACTTATTTTAATTTTAGAATATATGTTATAGAAACGTTTACAAATTTTGAAGTTTAACATTTTAATTAAATGCATTTAATATTTAAAAAATATATGCTACTTTGTTGTCTATATTTGTCATTTAATATTGTTGTTTTTTATTATAAAAGTCAATATAATTGTCATCTATATTTTAGTTGAGATATTTTTTAACGTTTGGTATTTTTGTATGATGAAATTTTGATTACTTTTTTTGTTTTAATTAAAAGTATAGGGTTGTTGCTATTATGGTTGTTTCTATTTTGGCTTTGAAATGATCGTAGGTTGATATTTTAAATATTGATATTCAGTAGTACAATTGTTGATTTCCAAGTTCCCAGTTTTGCATTTGACTTTATATCAGAGGAGCTAGCTTGATTTTCCGAAGCTTCAGGATATAAAATGGCCTTGACGGACAGCATATTGGTTTACCTCTTCATTTGTCCACCAGCATACAGAACAGCTTATTCCATGAGCATAACTCCATA
This sequence comes from Lissotriton helveticus, assembly GCF_964261635.1. Taxonomy (NCBI): domain Eukaryota; kingdom Metazoa; phylum Chordata; class Amphibia; order Caudata; family Salamandridae; genus Lissotriton; species Lissotriton helveticus. Next base: position 1,090,459,310 of record NC_136065.1, read on the forward strand.
TTGCCATCCTGCCTTTAAGTACGGGAAATATCCTAAGCCTGAGGATGAGGCCCCTAGTTCCTGCAACCTGAGGATGTGTACTGCCACAAGGGCAGAGAAATAGCCCAAACTCACTTTGAAAAACACAAAGCTCAGCTTCTTCAAGCAGTTTACAAGGGCCTGCTGCCTGAGAGTAGAGTCTATGCCAAGACCAGAATGCTGCTGCAGCATTACATCTAACCCCAGATGAAGTGCGTCATAGGTTAGCGAGGGTGCTTATTCGTTCTAGAAAGGTGCAAGCAGGAATGGAAGCAATAACCTTCAGTACACGACTATTTCATACAAGTAATTATAAAAGAGCTACCAATCTACAATATGTATCTTCTGCTCTTGAACACTGCTTTGCGACATGTAATATAAAAAAAAATATTTGCGTCTGTTTGATCTTTTTAAGTACTACACAATGGGAATACAGATGCAATTGCCAACAACATATCTGCTTCATGTTAAGAGGGTATTGTTTTCCCACTATGTGTGTATTAAAATTATGCCCCCAGAGCCTCTGTGCAACATGCAGACAATTCATTGCTACAGCCAAAGCAAAGTATTATACAAACACCATCAATTGAACTCACGAAAGAAGCAGATTTCTCTTCAAGACGACCAAGCACTGTATCAACCTCCTGCCTGCACCCCTAAGCACCGCTCCAACGACCCATGTAATACCATCAATCTCTTCCTCAGGGAAAAAATACAGAAGATCTGACAGCACATTGACAATATCAAGTATCCTTCTCTTCTTGGGCTGAGAGTAAGATAGAGGGAAGGGACTGCCTGGTAGCTGATTAATGAGGCATTAGGTGGATTTAAGGCACTGTTTTGGAAAAGCTCTGATGCAAAATCTAATTTGTTAAATATTGTAATGCGCTAAAATGTACTCTTGATAGACTTGCTTAACATATGTGAGTTCTTAGAATCTGATGTCCTTTTTTGTGATATCACTTCCTGTGGGTCATGGGTTGTGATCAGGGGCGGCTCCTCTGTTATAGCGGACAAACGTCGCCCCACTGAAATGACCCCAAGGATGCAAAATAAAATGGTAATTGATTACCATTTTATTTTTTTGTCACCCCGTCCCCAGCGGAGCATTAGGACGGGGGCAGGCTGCTGCTGACTGGCATTAGCAGCAGAAAGAGTAGGGCACTTAAGTTTAAAGTGCACATGTCTTTTTGGCCAGCCGTCTTGGGACAGCCAGACACACATGCACACTTTTAAACCTCTCTAACCCAGCTGCCTTTAGACAGTTAGGTTAGAGAAAGCAAAAGCCTCCAGTGCTCCTGGTTGTGATGTCACATGCGATGTCACACAAAGGTATGTCACTTACATACTGCCGAACTTGGTTAATGCTCCACTTCATTTTTTAGGACTTGTGCCCTGGTGGGAGACGTATAATGGAGAACTGGTGTTGGTGGTTTTGTAGACTAGGCATCAAATTTAAATGTTATCCTTGCCTTGTTAAGAAGCCAGTGTAATTTGACATGAATTAGAGTAATGTGATTGAATTTCAAAGATAAAGACAAATATTTAGTTTGGCATGTAGGACAGTTTTCAGTGACAAGAGGCAGGCTTGTGGCCGAAGTCAAGGTATGACAGTATTTTTAGTAGAAAAGTGACAAGAATGGCGTAATCTTTTCAGGACCCAGAGGTAATAGTCTGCCACTTTAAAGAGTTAAACGTGATGATAAGCAATGAAACAGCATGCAAGACTGATGGGAAGTCAGTAATGTCTATGAATCTAAGGACTTTTGCATTTCATTGTCTGCTAATAAAATCCTGGTTAGCATGCTGATCTATTGCCCCCTCGGGCATACAGCGGGGGTTTATGTCTTCCCCAGACAAGGTTCTTTCGAAGTATATGTTGAAATACTTGAATTTCATGGATCTAAGGGACCTTAGTGTACATGTTGATGCATCTTCTGGCCCACACATGGTCAACTTATTTTGGAGCATATATCGCCTTGGGATATGTCACAGTTTGTGACTTAGCCTCCTCACATTGCAGGTCATTCTTTCTAACACTCAGGTTTCTGCACTCGCCATTAGTCCTCAGACTTGGTCCAACCATGATCTCATTCTCTTCCATTGGTCAATGGACCTCAGCCCTCACGGATGTGGGCTTCGCTGTTCTCTACCACATCATAATTGGGCCACTGTCTCTTCTATGGAGTTCAGTTTGCCTTGAGCAAGAATTCTCCACTTATGATGGAGGACACGGAGGATAATGTCAGTCTATCGACTTCTGGCTTACACAGGTGACTAACCACATCATACCTATTAATTACAGAGATGTTAATTCCTCAGGACAGTCAACCCCTTGAGTTAGCAAGGAGCTTAAAGTACTTTGTAAGCACTGTAAGTAAATGGAAAGGGATTGGAAACATCATTACCTATGTAATGACAAAGCTCTCTACAAGAAGGCTCTAAGGGCCCGATGTAGGTAAATCTTTTTTTACCACTTCTTAAATACCGATTCATACCGAATCGGTATTTAAGAAGTGGTAAAAAAGAGGAGGGCAGATGTAGGTAATTTTATTTTAATAATTACCGAATCGGAAGGAATCGGTATTTACCATGCCCATTGATTCCTATGGGCATTGAAGCCCATAGGAATCAATGGGCATTACCGAATCGGTATTTACCAAATCGGTAAATACCGAATTTTGCAAGGGTGCAGGGGGTGTCACTTTGACACCCTCTGGCACCCCAATTACAGGCTTGTGTGCCATGTGGCACACATACATGCCCTAAGAGCATGTCTGTGTGTCACATGGCACAGGTGTGCATGCACAGATGTGCATGCACACCTGGATTCTGTATTCTACCACCCAATTGGATTGGGTGGTAAAATACCGACTCCTAAAGGCATGTGGCACTGTTTGCAGTGCCACCTACATGTTGAAAATAGCAATGTGTATGTACATAAGCGGCGTTCATTTGTGTTCACAGTACCCCTTGTTGTAAGCAGAACGGATATCGCTAAAACACTGACTGTGTTATCCCGCTAGCATAGACCCATGCACACACGTACACGACAGCCATTTTAGGTATCATGGTCTCCTTGTTCACGATCGATCATCAGCCCCTTCCCTGACCCTGCAAGCTTCCCCCATGCACCCTGACTGCCCCCGCTCTCACATGTACAAGTCATGAGCACCTCCCCTCCCGCATGACTCTGTCTCTAGGGATCACACCCCGCGCCTGACCAACACCTCCTTTCCTTCCATGAATACCCCTCCTTTGATGACCCCGACCTCTGAGCCTGAATGTCTGCACGGACCGCTGGTCATCCCTTAGCCCGAGGATACAGTTTATTGCCCACTACTGTATGCACTCGCCTCTCTTGAAAGGAGCCACTATTGATCATGACCACCCCACCCCCTGAGATTCGATCAGGCACCCACATTCCAATGGAATCAGCAGAACACTCAGCTGCGTGACAGCCCCCTCCTATTGCATGGAGGATAAGGGCCCCTACTGTAGCCACGTGTTGGAACATCTTCATACTTCACAATGTCTTGATTGTAATGAAGGATGTGTGTGTGCCTTAAACCTGTGTATAAAAGACGAAGCCTCAGAGAAACTTGTTAGAGCACCTCCCGAAGACACTATGCGAGTGTCCGAAATGACATGCTCTCCTCATGAGTAATAAACTCTGTTCTTGTTTTCCTACTTCCAGTGCCCGTCTCTTCATTTGGTAATTATTTATGATGGGAACGAAGAGTCGCCCTGCACCAGCAGCCTGGGCATCGGGTGCGATATGGGCTGACTTTTCTACATACATGTGAGATTTACCGAATCGGTAAAATTACTGATTCGGTATTTTACAGAATCGGTAAATTTACCGATTCGGTAAATTTACCAATTCTGTAAAAAAGGTCCCCTACATCTCAATGACCCATTTACCGGTCGGTAACGGCCGAATTCGGCCGTTACCGACCGGTAATGGCCACCTACATCGGGCCCTAAATATCTCCTATCGTGCAATTAGGAAAGCTCAGTCTGACTTTATCAGATTGACATGTCTCAAAACAAGTCCGGAGAGATATTTAAAATCATCAAAAAGTTTAGGTACCCAGAAGCCTTGCTTCAGCCTTTAAAATCTTTTTAATTTATGTACTCAATTGTCTAACTTCTTTGACACTAAAATCCAAACCATCGTGGGTGTATTACATCTCATGGATGCTGCCTCGATGACGATCAGTGACCACATGGCCCTGAAGGTAGAATTAGTGGCCTCTCATGGCCAATTGCTACAGGAATTTGCCTTGATTTCTTTTGAGGAGTCCGCTCAGGCCTTGAGTGCCTGAAAATCAGGGTTGCCGGATGACCCCTGTCCTCCTCACATTTTTGTCAATTATATGGCCATCAGCCCTGTTATAAACCAGCTTCTAAATCAGTCAATTCGTATGGCCACAGTGCCCAGTGGTTGGAAGAAGGCCATGTTGATTCCTCTTTTAAACAAATGCTCAGCTGACAAGATCAATCTTGACAATTTCTGTCCCATTTCTCTGCTACCATCCTTTACCAAGATTTTAGAGAAGCTTATAAACAAGCAGCCCTCTGCTTTTTGGACAAATGTGCTTCTTCACCTTACCCAGTCGGTTTCAGCACCAAGGCCACACCTTAAGAGGTCTCAGATACAATTAGGTTAGCAGTAAACCAAGGGAAGCATGTAGCACTGATCCTCCTTGATCTATCCACAGCTTTTGACCCAGTCTCGCATTCGACACTCCTGCAGCACCTCAAAACCATAGGTGTTTGTGGTTCTGCTTTAGCATGGCTCCGCTCCTTTTTGACAGACAGGTCCCTGTCAGTCTGGATGGCTCCATTTGCCTCTAACCCTAAACCATTGGATTATAGGGTCCCTTGGGGTCTGCACTAAGTCCTGCATTGTTTACAATGTGTATTGGACCCCTCTGGCAACCCACCTCCTTCATGACTCTCAGTCCGGCTTCAGACCCAGTTTTAGCACAGAGACTGCCCTGTTGGAGATGTCAGAAAATATCTGAGAATTCGTAGACATTGACGAGGCAGCCATGCTAGTGCTCCTCGACCTGTCTGCCGCATTCAATACGGTCTCCCATGACGTCTTGATAGAGCGACTACTCAGCCTCGGAATCCAGGGTCCCCCCTTTCCTGGCTCAGATCATTCCTAATGACCGCTCTCAGTCAGTCTCCTTGTAGCCCTTTTTCTCCTGTGAAAAACCACTGAACTGCGGTGTCCCACAGGGCTCCGCACTTAGCCCTTTACTTTTTAACGTTTATCTATCCCCCCAAACTCAAATTGTTGAAGCCTGCGGAGTCCGTGTGATCTCCTACGCTGACGACACCCAGTTAGTGTTCTCTTTCAGGGACCACTCCGAAGCTACCTTCTCTAAGTTTCGTCGCTGCCTGTGCAACATCTGGTCCTGGATGGCTCTCAATACCCTCAAGCTAAACTCGTATAAAACGACCTAGCCCTCCTCCTCCTCCTTCCCTTTGGTGGCCTCTAGAATTATCCCCTCCTCCCAAACCAGTGACATCGGCCAGGAACTTAGAGGTTAGATTCAAGAGTGAACTGTCATGCAAAAATCAAATTGATCAAGTATCTGCAGCCTGTTTTGGAAAACTCCTCATGATCGGAAAAATCTTCCCCATCAGGACTCATGCAGGACCATTATTCATGCACATATTACTTCCCATTTAGACAACGCTAATAGCTTGTACGCAGGGGCTCCTGCCTACCTGATCAGACACTTACAGATAGTCCAGAATGCGGCAGCTAGGTTGATATACAATATCCCTTACCGACACTCGATCTCCCCCTTCCTGAAGAAGCTTCACTGGCTCCCAGTGGCTAAACGCATCCAATTTAAATCAATGATCTTAGTCTTCAGAGCACTACGGAATACGGGGCTCAACTCAGGCAGGCCCAATCAAATCGTGCTCTCAGATCCAACCACCTACGACGTCTTATCCCCCCCGCTTTTGTCGCACCAGAATGGGCGGCAGAGCCTTTGCAGTAGTTGCTGCCAAAATCTAGAATAGCCTACCCATGGCTTTACGACTGACTAACTCTGAATCCATCTTCCGCCTAGACCTCAAGACGTGGCTCTTCTCCAGCGATTAATTCCACTGAGTCTACTCCCTCCTTTGCCGTCCAAGCGCCGGGACACCCCCGTTGAGGGTAGGTGCGCGCTATATAAGCTCCGAAATAAATAAATAATTGAATCCTTTGGAGTACAGACAATATCTTATGCAGATGATGTGCAACTGCTCTTCTCCTTTGACAGAAATGGTTGTGTGACGATCCATCGGCCGCAACGTCCTCGCGGGTGTTCGCATCGCGGCCAATACATTGCAATGCCACTTACATCGGCCATTTTGTCATCGCACGTCGTTGCGCCGCAAATGCGGCCGTGGACTAGGATCGCGTGTCACATCGGCGACATTACATCGCGCGACATGACAACGCGATGTTTCACATCAGTTACAAATCTTGTCAGCCAATGGGTTGGTGGGGGGTATATATCGTGTTGCCCACCGTGTCTTCCGCCATTTGTGCCTGTGTCCTTACCCTGTGGACAGCCTTTGCTATCGGTAAGTGTCCAGTATGCTCGTGTTTACTATTTTTATTCCCTTCTCATTCCGTCCTTAGCAGATATTTGTATATTCCCTTATAGGTATTACCCTGATTGTACTTTTTTTGTAAAAGGTGATTAGAATAGCGCTGGTTTTCCCTCAGCTTTTTATGTTATTTTTGCACCCTTAGTAGCCTGTGATATTTATTTATTTATAAAATTTATAGAGCGCGAACAATGGCCCTTAGGCGTCTCGGCGCTGACTTATCTGCTGCATTTAACCAATGAGGGGAGGACTGGGTCTACTGATTAAAAAGCCAGGTCTTGAGCTGTTTGCGAAAGGACCAGAGTGAGTGGCTTAGTTTAATCGAGGGAGGTAGAGTGTTCCAGAGCTTAGGGGCTGAGACAAAGAATCTTCTGTCTCCCCATGAGACTGATTTACTGCGTGGAACCACGAGATCATTTGAGCTGGAGGAGCGTAGAGCTCTGGGGGGGCAATAAGGAATCAAGTTTTGGGTAAAGAAAGCAGGTCCCATGTTATGCATGGCCTTGAACACGATGCAGAGAGCCTTGAATTTTATCCTGTTCCTTATCGGTAGCCAGTGTAATTCTCTGATGGTTGCGGAGACAGAACAGTATTTGGGGATTCTACCCAGGAGCCTTGCTGCTGAATTTTGGATTATTTGCATTTTATTCAGGACTCCTTCTTGTGCATTTAAGAAGAGAGCATTGCAGTAATCCAAAGTTGACAGCACCAGGGAGGTGACCAGTGTTTTGCCAGATGAGTCGGGAAGGAAAGGGAGGATTTTTTTGATTAACTTCAGTTTATAGAAAGCGGCAGAGGTGATCTGGTTAGCATGGGGGAGAAAAGTGAGACGGTCGTCGAAAATGATTCCGAGATTCCTCACCTTGCCAACCGGGACAGGGGGAGGGCCTAGTGATACGGGCCACCAACAAGAGGACCATTCCGGGGTCAGCTGACCAAAGATGACTACTTCCGTATGTGTGTGTGTTTTTAAATTCAGAGACACTGCGGTATGCAACATTTAGATCACGTGGTATTTAGTTGCGTGGTTGCGCCACCGCATTAGAAAGTCATTCAGGTAGCGTTCTTGGCTTTTAGTATTCCCGATTTTGAATATAGCAGTGTGTTACCTTTAAGGGCTTTACACAACGTACATGTCTGTACCAAGTGGTTCCTTCTATATGTCCGCATCACACGGCGGCCAGATACACTGACTATTTAAACCGGGAAGCACCCACCGCATCGTGAGTTGATGGGACAGGGTCCACTCATACCTATTCACTTAGTAGTGCACAGCTGAGTTTATGTTTCCCTTCTTCCCCCTTTACCCTCACGGCTCATGTTTGAAAACGTTCCATTTTGTGTTATTGTAAAGTGTGCACGCGGGTCTGCAGTGTTACTGCGACCGTGGTTTGTTGTTTTGTAATTTTCTGATCTTTAGCTTAGGAAACCCGTGATACCTCACTTGTAGTGGGCATTGAGAGTCTTGTCTTTCCTGGAACACTTTGCTCCATGTTATATGGTGTATTAACATTTCATGTATTTCTATTCCCCGATCATCTGCTACGTTTTTCCATTTGCTGCATTTTTCCATTTCCCGTGTGCAATATCCGCTTCATGCATTCTGTTTCATTTATGGTGTATTAACATCTGCATTTTTACCGTAACATCGCATAAATAATAAGGCATTTGACTGCATTGAAATGGTGTATTAACATCGGTAACCTGTATTTTTGCACTCGATAACTTCGCTGTGGGAATAAGAAATAATAATGTCCGCTTCATGTTTCCATTTCCCGTTCACCTGATGCATTTTTCCATTTCCGTTTCGATTCCCCGATCATCTGCAGAGTCTCGTCTTTCATGGAACACTTTTCTCCATGTGATTTGAATTCTGCACTGGATAATGGGCCCTGTTTTGCTCGACTAACCTCAGGCAAATTAAAAGAGGGCTAGGGGTACAGTAATTGTACTGTATCCCCGTTAAAGGGAGAAAAACATCTAAACTGAAAAACGCGTGGTGCTACATACGGATGTGAGAAGTTGGCCTGGTATATGCTGCTCACTAGTTCTAGTGATCACCTTGTACCATGCCAAGCAACCCTTATGATGATTGGTTGTAAGTCAACCTTATACACCAGCTATCCTAGTGGTAGCATGGGCAAAGCAGTCTTAGGCTAAACTCTGTAAAGGCATGTGAAGCAAGCTGTTTTACCATACACAATCCCCTTGAATACCAAATGAAAGGACACCACACAGATATATATTGACTTTACTACAAAATATTTTACTACAAAATATCCCCTATACTCTTTATGAGCACAGAAGCAAATGCGTTAAAACAAAACACAGTTTAAATATACAAAAGTTGCACAATATGGATGAGCCCTAGGGGCCACCTAAACCATATACTAAAATAGTGGTATAAGAACCACCACTGGGAAAGGAAAGAGGCCTAGGGCCTGGGGAATCGCTGGAGCTATTCAGGACTAAGAGTGATGAAGTCGGGAAAGGCCTGCGGGACTCGGGTGCAGCGCTTAAAGCGCATGCATGCTCCAATGTTAAGTCAATGGTGCGTAAAAGTTACAAAGTTAGTGTTTAAGGAACCTTCCGATGGACCTAGAAGGACAAAACTTTAGACCTAGGCACTAGAGGTGTGTACCAGTGTGGGAACACTGGCGTTGCTGAGTTACCTCACCCACAGGAAGCGGGTGCACAGGTGCGAAGTAGTGTCGGGTTTCATCACGCAGGTCGATGGTGCCTGGAGATGAAGATGCTGCAGCGGGTCGTCGAGGAGAGTTCCGGTGGATCCAAGGGTGGATCTGAAGAGGTGAAGACCTGAAAGCAGAGGGGACAATGTTCAAAGTCACCAGCCAGTGACTAAAGTGGAACCAGGATGGAACCAGGCAATGTCGGGTGCAAACAGGTGAAAAGGCGAAGATTATCTCTGCAGCCACGTGGACACGAAGAAGTCAAGGACGTCCAGGCATTGGTCACGAGCTGTCCCACAAAGGCTCTAGCTGTTGGCGATGTCGGCTTCTTGATTGGAGCAAACAGGCCTTGGCTAATGCAAGCCACGCAGAAATCGATGCAAGCTTCTCACTCGGACCAGCAAGGTCAGAGCGGGTGCTCCTTTTCAGGGGAGCGAGGGCCAGTCTGGAGCAACCAGACCAGCGGTGTTGTTTGTAGGTTTCGTCGCCAAGATGCCGCTAGCCACGTGGCAAGTGGCCGGGATGGCGCGTCAAGTGGCAAAGTGCAAAAGGGCCCCACGCAGATCGTGGAGATGCTGGGCGGCTGATCTTCGGTGCAAATGCTGCTCGGTGTCGGGGCTTCTCACACCCCAAAGCACAGCATCGAGGGTGCCTCGGGTGCTGCACAGTCAGCTTCTCGGGGGTCTTTCAAGGGGTCCGGTCCCACGTCTCTCGTGCCTCCACGGGTCTCTTCTTTTCAGGGACTGTGGATCGGGCTCTGAGATGTCTGGGAGTCTGGGTCTTGTCAGGCTCTGGGCTCGTGCTCCGGCGGGAGGCAGCTGCAAAGCAGACGTCGAGTTGCTGGTTGGTGCCTGTATTCACAGGGTGGTCACTCCTTGACCACAAGGGAGATTCTCTTCAGTCTTCTATGCAGCAGAATGTCGAAGTCCAGTTTTCTTCTTAGTTTCAAGTCGAGTTCAGGATGATCTGAAGTCTTGGGACACAGCTCCTACTCTTATTCCAATTCTAGGGGCCGGATTACCTGCTAGGTCCCTCCTCTGGGTGGGACCAGGAAGGGGGGTGGTTACACTCCCTTTCCTTTGTCCAGCTTCGCGCCAAGACTGGGGCTGGAGAGCCCCAGCATCGGTTTGAACTGGCATATGCACAGGGACACCTTGTGTGCTCCAGGCATGTCTGATTCTATTCAGCCCTGTCCTACCCAATACACAAAATCCTGTCTGGGGTGGTGCTAGCACCTCCCAAGGCAGGAAACCCTTTGTCCAAGCCTCCCTCGCTGGAAGGACTCCCAGCAGCAGGAGGTTAGACTTGTGTCTGTGGTGGCAGCATCCATTTTGTGATGCTAAGGCTCACGTTTAACTTTAACCGGGGTTCAGGTTAGGTACATGTCGTGTCCCTCTAAAAGGGTGGAATGCTACCCCTGTCGCCAGAACTGGCGAGGGGGTAGTATTCCAATTCGTATGACACCTTACTCGACATGTTTTGATAAAGCCAAACCAAAGATAGCATTTAACCGCGAGGTTCATAATGCACTTAAGAGTATATGGTATGGCAGTATCATGGAACAGCTAAAGGACTTGGTTGAGGAAGGTGCAGACAGGCTCAGCTCATGCCAGAGCACCATCTCACATATTTCCAAGCACTCTGCCTCCAGGATTGATGAGGCCTTCCATAGGAGTGGCTGATAGGAACATATGTGTCCATTTTAGGTTAGATATAGGCATACTATACCTAAGTAAGGGGTGATTACACCGACTTACCCCAGCTGAGTGATCAGCCAGTTGTGTCAAATATGGAGGCCAGGCCAGGGGTGGCACAATACGTGCTGCAGCCCCTGGTAGGCCTTGGAAGCACCTATGCCCTGGGTACCTGGGGTAACTGTTACAGGGGCCAATAAGGTGAACCAGTTCCAATTTCGTAATGCACCTAATGTGCATTGGCATTAATTTAGAGAGAGAACAGCAGGCTGTGGGTATGATTAGCAGGCCCACAGCCACATTAAGTCATAAACCAGTGAAGCAAATAGCAAACATTTGGGGTGACCATAGGATAGTAGACCCTACTCTCCTACAACGGAAATGTCTTAAATAAATACACGTTATTTTTTATGTACCTTGTAACTCGTAATTTAATTAAGCCGTATTTTAATGTTGGACGAGGTAATGAACTCAGCAAGCAGTTAATACACACAGCCCAAATGTCAAATTTGATTTGTTGTATTCATTACTAAGAAAGAAGGGTAACCTTCCATTTGAATTGTGTGCATTAAAGTTCTCTTCTTTTCTAAGTAAATCTCTGGTATGGACAATCAGTTATTGTGCTGTTGAAATGTGGGCCTGCACAGTCCCACAGTACCTCCATGAGAAGCATGAGACTGCTTGCCATCATTCACTGACAGACAGTAGCTGAAGGGATTGTAGTTGGTCTAAGTTTGCAAAGTAATTATAGGAAGAACTCTGGGACATCAGAGGCAAATAACCCAAGACCCAACAGCTGAGGTCCTATAGCCCTGAGAATCCATCCACCCATCCTTCATTCATCCACCTTCACCCAGCCATTCACGCATCCATTCATCCACCGTCACCCACCCATTCACGCATCCATCCATTCATCCACCGGCACCCATCCACCCATCCTTCATTCATGCATCCATCCACCCATAAACCCATCCATCCATGCCCTAGCAACAACCCATCCATCCATTCACCCACCGTCACCCAGCCATTCACGCATCCATTCATCCACTGTCACCCACCCACCCATCCTTCATTCATGCATCCATCCACCCATAAACCCATCCATCCATGCCCTAGCAACCACCCATCCATCCATCCATCCACCGTCACCCAGCCATTCACGCATCCATTCATCCACCGTCACCCACCCACCCTTCATTCATGTATCCATCCACCCATAAACACATCCATTCATGCCCTACGAACCACCCATCCATCCATTCATCCACCGTCACCCATCCTTCATTCATGCATCCATCCACCCATAAACACATCCATCCATCCCCTAGCAACCACCCATCCATCCATTTATTCCCCACCCACCCATCCTTCATTCATGCATCCATCCACCCATAAACAATAAGGCATATGACTGCATTTCAATGATGTATTAACATCGGTAACTATTTTTAATTGCAATCGATAAGTTCGTTGTGGAAATAATAATTAATAATGTCCGCTTCATGTTAACATTTCTCGTTCATGTGCTGCATTGTCCCATTTCCCGTTGTGCTTCATGTTTCCATTTCCCCCATTGCAATGGTGTATTAACATCGGTAATGTCCATTTTCCGTTAACCTGATGCATTTTCCCATTAACATTTAATTTATTTTAGCAATTGCTGCATTTTTGTATTTCCCGTGTGCAATATCCGCTTCATTTCATTTTTGGTGTATTAACATCTGCATTTGTACCGTAACATCGCTAACATCGCATGCGTTTTAATGGCATGCGATGTTAATGACATCGCGCAGCGGGAGCATGCGATGTGAACAACGATGCGATGTAAACATCGCCGCGATGTTTTGACACCGATGCTGTGGCTGCTTCCCGACAGAAATTCACCTAATGCACTGCATAACTCCCAGACCTGCTTGATGTCTGTTTCAGTGGATGTGCTATAGTGGCCTCCAGTGTAATACTAACAAGACAGAAATTCTGCTCTTTGGGCGCCCCCCCCCCCCCCCAGCTGGGACAATGACCATTGCCCCAAGGATGTCCCTCCCGCCACTTCCCCCACCATGGTAGCACGCAATCTTGGGATAATATAGTACTACTGCTTCTCCCTCCCCCCCCCCCCACCCCCCCAGAGAGGGCTGGAGGATAGTTGGCACATGCTGTGGCCTGCTAAAAACGTTAAAGTAACTCCTCCCCTCCCACAGCAGAAAACAGTGAACCAGGCCTTGATCACCTCCCTCAAGGCTGGATAATGCTAACTCTCTATACTGGGGCCTATCTCCTGAAGAGATTACAGCTGGTGCAGAATGCTGCTGCCAGGTTTCTACTACACCTTCCTAAGACACCCCATATTCAGCCAGGCCTAAAGGAACTGCCCTGGTTGCCCATAAACGAATGTCTTAGGTTCAAAGGTTTGGTTCTGGCACACAGAGCTTTTTACCACAAAGGTCCCCAGTATTTGTCAACAGATTCACACCGTACCAACCAGCTCGGCCTCTTTGGTAATCCAACTCCTTTTTGGTAGTAATTCCTAATTTCAGATGAAAAAGGTGGAGCAGTAGCTCCTTATTTTATCTGGCCGCCAGGAAGTGAAATGCCCTCCCAGTACAGGTCCCTGCTTCCAGGGACACTCTGACCTTTAAGAGACTTCTTAAGACCTAACTCTTTGGTTCTTCCTTTTTTTTTTCAGTTTAATAAGGTTTTTATTTTGTTTAAGAAAGATAGTACAGTATAATATTACAGCATGACATATAACAGAACCAATATGCGATAATCATAAAAGATAAGTGGAGATGAAAAAGGTTCAGAGAAAATATGAAATGGAAGAAAATAGTAGAGAGAAAGAGAGAGAAGAAAAGAAGAGAGAAAAAGCAGAAGAGAGAGAGAAAGGAGGGAAAGGTTAGGGAGGGGGATGAGAGGATAAGAAGGTAGAGAAAGGTAGCCAGGTAAGATGAGATTTGATTTTTAAGGTGACAGAAGAGGAGGAGGCAATTGCAATTCTGTGCTCATCACATACAAAATTCCACCATGTATGCACAGACAGTTTAGAGTTATCCTTCCAACAAGACAGAATTACTTTGAAAGCAGTTGCAATGAGAAGATCAAACAATTTTGCATTATAAGAATGTAAATCCAAAACATCAGATAGGGAACCTAAAAAAATATGCAACGATGAAAATGGTTCAGAGAAATGAAAAATACGCATGCAATATTTCCAAACTGCGTTCCAAAAAATGAGAACTGATGGGCAATCAAATAAGAGGTGAGTAAGTGTACCTTGGTGAGAGGAACAGGACCAACAAAGGGGTGAGGAGGAAGGGGAGAATTTTGTTATGCTTACGGGGGTAATTAGAGCTCTATGGTAAAGAAAAAAAAGTGACTGAGTAATACGGGCTGAAATCGAAGTCTTAAACAGTTTAGACCATAAGCGATCCCAAACATCAACAGATAACGAGAAAGATAAATCATTTTCCCAAACAGTTTCAATAACAGTTTTAGGCCTAAGGCCTACATTCTCTAATAACAGTTTATAAATTAACGCAGCTTTGGGTATTTGTTGAGTAAACATAGTATATAATGGAGTGGAAGGAGTAAGGGAAGGAAGGAAATCAAAAGTAGGAAGGGTAAAATATAAAGATAAAATGGCAGAAGTAATAATGACAAATTCTTTGCGAAAATGTGCAGGTAAATCAAACATAGTTTGCATTATATCAAATGAAATAATAGATGAACCAGAAAAAAATTGGTACACAAACATAATATCCTTTTCTTTCCAATACTTGAAGTAGAAAGATTTACCCTTGTACTTAAGATATTTGTTATACCATACGCTAGAGGAAAGAAAAGTTTGTAGTGGGGACGAGTCTTTCGAGAATATATTATGCAACAGAGTATGTGAGTATTTCAGTACAGGGTGTATAGTCAAGAATGTACAATTTGACATGAAAAGGGTGTGTTGGAAAGAAAAATCCTTTAACAAGGAGCTTTCGACAGCAATCCATCTAGGGAGAGGGGTATCATTGAAATCAAACGCCAATGAGAAGGCCTGTTTTAATAAAAAGGCAGAATGGTACGATTGAAAATCAGGAAAGCGGACTCCACCTTCAGATTTTGGACGTATAAGTTTATGTAAGGAAATACGAGATCTTTTATCATTCCACAGAAATTTGGAGCAGATGGAGTTCAGCCGATTGAAATATAATTTAGGGATTTTCACAGGTAGCATGGATACAGTATATAAAATATGTGGAGAAATCATCATTTTGATGGTGTCTAAACGCCCCCACCAGGAAAGGAAAAGGGGAGACCATAATTGGAGGAGTGATTGGATCTTTTGAGTAAGGGAGGTAAAGGTCAGTTTGAGTGTGTCACGCAAGGTAGAGGAGAACCAAATACCCAGGTATTTGATCTTAGAGGGACACCAGGCAAAATCAGTTGATGCAAACATATATTGGTAACAAGATGAGTTGAGGGGTAGGACCTCCGTTTTAGAAAGATTAAGCTTATAGCCAGAAACAGACGAGTATAAGCGGACTTCTTCTAAAAATGGAGGAAGGGAAGAAACAGGATTAGCCATGTAAACCAGGACATCATCAGCATAGGCTGAAATTTTTGTCTCAATCGAGGACTGTGTGAACCCTTGAATTAGGGGGTTAGAGCGGATTTTAGTGAGGAAGGGTTCAAGGCAAAGAATGAAAAGTAAAGGGGAAAGAGGACAGCCTTGTCTTGTCCCTCTGGATAAGGGGAAGAATTTTGAGAATTGATTATTAACAAATACACTAGCACGGGGAGCAGAATATAGTAGTTTAACTAAGGAAATGAAGTGGGGGCCAAACCCAAACCAATGTAATGCTTTAAACATGAATTTCCAATTAATTCGGTCAACCGCTTTCTCAGCGTCTAAGGATAGGGCAGCTAGAGGGGCTTTGAATCGTTTACTGTGGGAGATAATATTGGCAAAAACACGGGCATTATCAGCTGCAAATCTACCTTTCACAAAACCAACTTGATCGGTTGTGATTAGCAGAGGAATAAGGGATTCAAGGCGGGCCGCTAAAATTTTGGCAAAAATTTTACAATCGTAATTAATAAGGGATATGGGACGATAGTTTTTACACAGGGAATGGTCTTTATCAGGTTTGGGGATTATGATTATGAGGGCATCCAAAAATGAGCCAGATGCTTTGGCATTTGCGATAAAGGAGTTAAAAAGTTGTAAAAGATGGGGGACAAAAATAGAATGCATGTTGGAGTAAAATTCAATTGGGAGACCATCTGGACCAGGGGCTTTCGCTTTTTTGAGGGAGGTGATTGCCTTGAGAATTTCCTGAGGGGTAATTTCAGACTCTAATTGATGGAATTCGGTAGGGAGAGATGGAGGAGGGGGGAGGTCTTGGAAGAAGCGGGAAAGGTCATCATCATCAGGGTGCGTATCATCAGTATACAGGAGTTTATAATAGTTATGAAATACTTGTGCAATATCCTCATCAGAAGAAACCGTTGTATTGGTTACCTCATTGAGAATAGAGCCAATTGATTTTCGCTCAGATTTAATTTTGAGATAGTTTGCTAACATTTTCCCCGCTTTATTCTGACCCCCATGAAATTTAGATTTAACCTTCAAGAGGGTATTGCAAGCTTCAACTGTGGCAATTTGATTAAGTTCAGATTTGGCTTTAATAAGTTGGTGGAGAGCGTCAGGATTCTTGGACGAGAAGTAAGAGTGTTCAAGGGTCTTAATGTTGGAAAGTTGGGCGGTATATTTATCACGATTGAGTTTCTTTTTCCGAGATACATAAGAAATCGTGAAACCTCGTAAAGCAGCTTTAAATGCATCCCAATTGTTTGAAACTGACGTGTCTTGGGGTAAATTGAGGGTGAAGTATTCAGAGATAAAATCCTTAACTTTAGACATAAAAACAGAATCGGAGAGAAGGAAAGTGTTAAATTTCCAACGATTGAAAGAGGAGGAGGTTTGGGCCAGGTCAAAAGTGGCATAAACAGGTGCATGATCCGAAAGAAATATAGAACCAATTTCAGATTTCTGAATTGCAGGGAGAAGGGATTTGCTGACTAGAATATAGTCAATTCTGGACCTGGTGTGGTGAACATTAGAGTAGAATGTATATTCGAGTAAGTTTGGATTACATGTTTTCCACACATCGAAGAGGGGACGTGAAGCAATGGCTGATTGGAAGGAGTTGTGTGTCTTATCAGGTTGGAATTTGGAGGAGGATAGTCTATCTGAAAAGGGGTCTAACCATTGGTTAAGATCGCCAGCTAAGACAATATTAGGGCAGTCAATGGAGGAAATGAGGATTTTGACATCAGCCCAAAATTTAGGGTCAGGTCGGACAGGGCCATAAATATTGAGGAGCACCATAGTTTTGTTTTGTATAGTCACCTTTGACATAACCCAACGACCTTCTGCATCCGATTGAGAGGATAGAATTTGAACATCCAAACCTTTACGAAATAATATAGCAACACCACCTTTTTTATCAACAGCCGGAGAAAATACAACTTGACCCACCCACGCCCTCTTAAGTTTCAACGATTCAACATCAGTACAATGCGTTTCTTGGAGAAAAGCAATCTGAGCGTTTAACTTGGATAAATGGGACAATACCTTTTGACGTTTAACAGGGTTGCCGAGACCACGAACATTCCACGTAACAAAGTTACACATGATGGAAGACAAAGGAGGAGGGTAACAACTGGATCCAATACACTGCAGGTAGGGAACTACAAGGAGAGACAATGGAGACAAACATGTTAAAAATGAGATTCAAATACGCAATATAAACATAGACAATACATATCGGGTAAAAATAGAGAGACAGTAGACGAGGAAGCATGATAGTCATTAGGAGAGGCGGGGAGGAACACTGAGGAGTACTGGAGTTAGTAATAAGAGAGGAAATAAGGGACACAAAGAAGAGAACGGAGCATAAATGAGCAAGGGATAAACATGAATGGCCTGTGAAAAGAAGAAGAAAAAGAAGGGAAAAAAAAGAAGGAAATAGATAAGAAGCAGATCAAGGCAAAGACGCCAGATCTGAGAAAAAAGAGAACGTTTAGATAGTAGGAGCATGGAGACGCCAACGCGGGCGCCCACCCCACAGAGCGAGGACAACGCGGGAATATAAATAGGATATAATCAACAAGAAGAGAAGTCATAGTAAAAAATGACACGAAAGAGATCTGGACAAGGCCACAACAGTCGTCATGACAGAAGAAAAGTGAGGGCAGAATTTAGAAAAGAGTTATTTTCAGTCATTAGTGTCCATCGTGGAAGTAGAGACGGTTTGTAGATACTCTCGAAGCTTCTGTGGATCATCAAAGGTACGGGAACGACCATTGTGCGTTATTCTGCAGAGACAAGGATGAAGAATTCCATATTGAATGCTTAAGTCCCTCATACGTGGACGCAGATTGAGGAACTCCTTGCGGCGTGCATTCGTGGCATTCAATAGATCCTGGGCTATGAAGATGGAATGGCCCGACCAAATAAGGCGACGTTTCGCTCTTGCAGCCTTAAGAACAGTCATCAATTCAGTGAATTCCAGAAAAAGTAGGATAATGCCTCTGGGCTTAGCCGGGTTAGATGTTGGACGTCCCAAACGATGAGCACGCTGTATATTTAGGGGAGTAGATTCAGGTTGGAGTTCCAAAAGTTCGTAGAGGAATTTGCGGATGAAGGACACCATATCACCCTCCCCAAGGGATTCCGGAACACCATAAATACGGAGGTTATTCCGCCTGTTACGATTTTCAAGGTCCTCTGTGTGAAGTTTCAACTGCTGTATCTCCTTTTCAAGAATAGGAATTTTTGTAGAGACATCCTGGACGTCACTAATGCGTTGTTCTAGTTGCAGAACTTTATTTTCCATGACGACCCATCTGTCTTCTATCTGCTTGAGCTTCTCATTAGTTGCCACCATGAAAGGTTGTAGGCCACGAACCTCTTCTAAAATGGAATCCAGCACGGGGTTCTGAGAGGAGCGGATTGGAGATGGAGGGTCATTTTTATGACGTTTCGGTGTGGTACCGGTGACAGACGATCTCGCATGGCCTGCGTTCTGAGACATGATGCCAACAGAGGGGCAAACTGGGAGGCCCACAGGAATGAAAGTCACACCGTAACAATCGATTTGTTGAGACCCTATGCGCCGAGGTATACGAAGTACTGGAAAGAAGAGGTCATGTAAGAGGTACCATGTGGCAATGGAGAAGCACTACTGCAAACCTACACGGTATGCATCGAGATGCAGCAAAAATCAAGTTCATGCGAGGCCAAAGAAACCATCCAGGTATATGGTATCAAAGAGACAGCAAAGCGTTCATGAAATATGGGACCCAAGGTAAGTATTAAATGTAAAACCAAAGGTGGTATTAAATGTACCATGAAGGGTTAACAGCATAGGAAAGGAAGGTATGAGGTAATGCGCAAGGGGCACCTCAAAATGGCCGCCAAGATGTATTATGAATAGGATTAGAAGTCCTGAGGAGAACTTTGGCGGTAAAAGTCAAGAAAACGTGATGGTAGCAGGAGGCGCATACCTATGCACATACCTCTTCCCAAGATGAGCATTCATTGCAGCAGACGGGCCATTGGAGCGGTGAAAATGCCAGAAAACGGGACGCGAGCGCGGCGGCACAAAATGGCGGCCGCCCGCGTCCCGTGACAAGTGGAGAAGAGACGGCAGCCAAAAGATAAGAATGCGGCAATTACGAGCGCCACTGATGCTCGTAAGACACGGGGACCATGTTCCGCCGTGTATTGATGCCGTTTGCCAGACTTCGTGTGCGGGGAAAACAGCAGAAAAATATTGAGGATCCCCGCGTAGGTCCGGAGCTCACGGGTGAAGCGCCATCACACGCCGGCGCGTAAGCCACGCCCCCCTGGTTCTTCCTTTTAGTACCTCTGTTATTTAGGGAGAAGTGTGGCTCAGTGGTTAGAGGCGGCAGACCCAGAAGCTGAGATCAGCCGTGGACCAGGGTTCGATTCCCCGCCTCGGCGGGTCTCGGGCTCAAAAATTCCATGGACTCGACAATTCTCGCTCCGGTGCCTACTCGACTCACGGGGTCACACTCTGCGACTCTGGGCAATAGCTTGCTTAATCTCCACTACGGCCCCTCGCGGCGGGATGCCTGGCTTTCACCTTGTGAATACCCTGCTGGGGTATCTCTCACAGGGGAATACCAGGACGGGTTCCCTAAGCAAGCGCCTTGAGACCCCTGGGTGAAACGTGCGCTATATAAATTGAAATACATTTACATTTACATTTACATTCAGACTTTCTACTTAGCGCCTGGACACTCTATTGAGTAGCTGTTGCCCTTTTCAAATCTTTAAATAATACTAATGTGTAATTGCTTCAGCAGGTTAGGGTTGAAAGACTTTTTGTCTTTGGAGAAGAACAGTATGAATTTTTTTGGGTGGATTTAGAATAAAGAAGTTCTTTAAATGTTATGTTTACAAGTACAGAACAAGCATGTCCAGTGGTGAAGGCGTGTTAAGATAGATTAGGGTGTCATATAGGTATTGTTGGATGGAAATATCTCTTTCCACCAGTTACATAACTTGGTTACCATGGGCCCAAAGCAAACACATAAAATGAGACCCCACTCCAACAGATAGTTGTCCCAAATCCTCAAACACCTTGCTACTCTTTAACCTTTCACAGAATTTTCCACACAAGTCTGTCTGTCACAGGAGGTGACAGCAGTGACATACCTTTACTTAAGACTAGATATAATAAAAGTCACTGCCAACACATCACATTGTCTTTGGTATTAGTGGTCACGATGGCTCAAGTTAGCACAAAACCATAAAAATACAAGCCCCAATATTAAAACATAATTTTGCATTCTGAACAAAGTCCCTTAGAGATGCCACTACTTTCATTGGCCTGAGATAGACAGTGTCTAGGGGAGTCCCTATTTCCCCAAGGCATAAAGTAAAGTACACAGGTTAGTCATACTATGTCTTCTTGTAAATGTGGGTATAAGGACATTACGGCATGCCCTTCAGTGGGGATGGTTCTGTTTTTGCAGCGTGAGTACTTTACTTTATGAGTTGGGAAATTGGGGACTCCCCCTAGACATTGTCTATCTCGGGCCAACGAAAGTAGTGGCATCTCTAATGGTCTTGTGCATGTTACTATTTAACAAAGATGGGTACTCTCCATCTTACCACACATAATTCTTGTCTCTTTCTCACATCGTCTGCTTTACAGATTCTTTGTGAGCTCTTTGCATTCAGGGCCCGTTATTCGTTGAAACCTCTGACCCATTATGTCCAGACCTGCTGGTCTGTCTTCCATATATTTTTGTTTGTGTAAGAAACAGTTCCCATGAGTAGCTCTGACTCACCCTGCAAGTCTGCTAACATGATGGTGAGACATCCATCGCATCAAGTCATTTTTTAATGTTCACAAATAAGTACACTGGATCTGCTCTTTTTCTAATTCTCCCCCTTCCTTCCTTGCCTTGAATTTTGATTTTGTGGAGCACACCCTTACTTCGCACCTGCAACACCATATATCGGGTTATTGGTTTCTTCATATTTGTCCTTCACCGATATCTAGATCTCCTTTAGAGGTGCATGTCAGTGATGATGGTGTTGGTTGCACATGTTACCGTCCTCCTTTGGGCGTAACTTTTGTTTTTAAGTTAAGCATATTTTATGAATCGATGTGATTCTAAATATTCATAAATTGTTTTCAGCCTTGAAAAAGTCCATAGGACAAAACATGTGTCGGCTGCCAGTGGTTTTGTACTACATCAAGAAGAAAGAAATCAGAAAATAAAAAGAAAAGAGAACTTGGAATGGACTTTTTGTGATTACTAATATGGTTATTACCTTTTAAACAGTATGGACTGCCTTTTGTGTGCCTCTGCATTTGTGTATCTATGTGTATCTCTATTGAGAAGCCTCTCTCTAGAGTGTGTCTCCTCCAAGGTGGCAGGAGGATTATTGCCTGGAGAGCACCAGACTACTTTGTAGAATTTTTCATACTATGATCAGGATGACCTTACCGATAGATGTGCATTCACAAATCAGGCATTGCCATCGTGTGCACGTTTGTGTTAATCTATTGCTTTGCAATGGCATAGTGAATCAGTAACCCCTCCATTGCTCAGTGCTTTACATTCTACCAGATTAAGGTCATCTTCACTCAAGCTTCCCCAAACAATCAACACATACATCGCTAAATTCTGGAAATATTGTCCTCAAGGAGGCCAGGCACCAATATTCCTCCCCATCACATCCCAATATTGTCAATGTTATCACCCAAATTGTGTTTTTCGTCTGAGCTTTTTAACATAAAAGTAAATACATCAATCATACATACGTTTTGGGAAAATTATATCCTTATCAGAGCCACTAAACCAGGTTACTCCTTTTCTTGGTAGCAATACATATTCCCTACAAATGACCTTGCTCTTAATACGAAACTCTCCAAATGCCTCTTGTAAATACATCATCATAGTCTTGAGCAAGGCCTCCATGCCTTCAATTATTGTTTAAATTAAATGCTTAATATTTTGGCTCCAATAACCTTAGTTAAAAGAGTAAGAGAGGGGCCCCCTCACCCCAAAGGAACATGGCACCAAGATGACAGCTAGTCAAGTAAGGGATTTCCCTTTGTGTACTAATCAAACCTAGCACTCAATTTGCAGCCTCACTAACCCCAAACAATCCAACCAAACATACACTATGACCAATATTGGTCTTAGTGTATGTTTGGTTGGATTGTTTGTTGTCAGTGAAGCTGCAAATTGAGTGCTAAGTTTGATTTGTACCCAAAGGGAAATCCCGTACTTGATTAACTTTCGAATAATCCTAGCACAAGACATCTTTGCTAGTTTTGTGCATTTTATAGTGTTTGTGATTCTCCCATATAGCAATGTTTTTGTGCTTTTTAATGCATCCCACATACTACACATTTGTGACCTTCCACCCACTGTATTCATTTGTAATCTTTACACACAAACACTATGGGGCATATTATCAAGGATGTATTGCCGAGAGGTGGCCAAGCATCGAAGCAAGATGGCCGCTTAAGACCTCAGCTCTGTCGAGACTGTCTCCCTGGCACATATCCTGTCAGTAATCCTGCTTCTCTGGTTTCCCTAAAGGTAGCCGAAAGTGTACGGTGTCCATGCGTGCACTCCTGAGCTCTGAGGCACATCTAGAACCGAAGATACGAGCCCTGTATCTCTGGGCCTAAGTGGACATCTGACGCCTGGGGCTGGTGTACCTTTGCTGGCCGTAAAAGTGCGGCGCTGCGACGGCTGCTCGAACCAGAAGTCGCGGGTCGGCGAGAAACTCGGGGGCTTGAAGCCTCCACGGCGCTTAGGTGCAACTGCCCTTGGCCGAGGGACAGATACCATCGGACAGCACTCCAGGTCCGGCACTGGAGTGTTTGAACTAGCGTGTATCCCGATAGCGCCTGGATCGGATTCCACCCGAGGGCTGCCCCGCCCACCTGATATCTGCTTGGCTTTGCCGATCTGCCTGACCAAGATCTTGAAGACAACTACTGCATTCCTCCTGCTGCCCGGTGACGTTAGCCGGCGAGGTACATCCCGGGGCAGGGGTGTGCGCGATTTCTCCATCTGGGAGCCTCGGGTGAAGAAAACCCAGCGGCAACGGAAGAGAGCTGAGCTCCTTTCTACAAATTCATTTGGGCCCGCGTCAGCCGGGCACGCTACATCTGAGGCCCACTGTAACTGCCTGAGGGGACAGAGCGCAACATTGCCCGAGGGGACTTCGCTGTGCCCTGGGATCCGACCGCGCCACCTCGGGAGGGAGCGGGCGCTGGTGCTGAGGAAGAACAGTGAATTACCGCAAACGCTGGAGTGCACCAGCAGCTACTCTTTGCCTGCAGCCATTTACTGCACAATCTACATCCCTACAGTAACTCTGCATGACACTTGTCCTTGGCAGTGCTGAGATTGCTGCAAAGGTGGTGTGACTACCTGAGGAGTAGTGCGAAGACATCAGTGGAGGTGCTCGTCACAGGCATCCGGAGGGCGGCTCGCCCACTATTCATTTTGCATTTATTTCTGGCACCTGTGAGGGCTTGGCCACTATAAGCACCTTTCCCCCCCTCCCCGCCAACGAAGTAACTGTCAGCCTCGGCATGGCCAACAAGTCTGGATACTTGAATACGCGATGGCAGAGAAGGGCCCGGCCCGGGGTCCCTGAAGCACTAAACAGGTTCAATCAAATAAGCTTGATCGGTACACCCGTCCTAGAGGCTCACCTGCGGACCTGCGTCATACACCTAAGGCAGCTGAAGACCTTGAGGGCGCCACCCCAGACTTGACCCTGCAGGACGTTATGGTGGCAATCAATGGAGTCAAAGCTTCCTTGGAGCATAAAATGGATACTATCTCCATCGAAGTGAATCTAATCCGGGCCGATCTCACAAAAATTCACGAGAAAGTCAAAACTCTGAATATCAAGACAGCCAGTCTAATGGACGATGTTACCCTACTCCAGAGAGAGGTGCAAGATCTTAAATGCTTCAGAGAGATGGCTGAGCGCAAGCTGGATGATTGCGAAGGGCGCACACGACGCAACAACGTCCGCATCCTAGGTGTACCCGAAAAAGCGGTGGGGCTGGAGCCGGATTTGTTTGTGTAAGACCTTATCCTCAAATACCTTAAACCTAAGGGGCTGGGGAAATTCTTTACTATTGAGCAGGCACAAATAATCCCGGGCGGGCGGCCAAAACGGGGGGCCCTTCGTGCCCGTTAATAGCACGTGTCCTCAACTTCCAGGACAGAGATGCAATTCTGCAGCATGCCCGGGCCGTAGCCCCCTGTACTATGAAAATGCTGATATTAAATTTTTTCCTGACTTTACGCAACTGTTACAAAGACAACGTCGAACCTTCATGCCCATCAAGAAGAAGCTGAGGGAGAGCGGACTTAAATACGCAATGATGTTTCCTGCTCGCCTCCGCGTAGAAGCAGAGGGGCGCTTGGTTCTTTGATAATCCTGCGGTGGCTTCGGACTGGCTTGATGGCCGAGTGGACAACAGGTTCAGAGGGAGGGATGGTGACAGTGATCTGGATTTACAGGCTCGGGGATGAGATTCGCTGGGTGCCAATCACGTTTGCTCTACAGGGTTATCCTCCACACAGACCTACCCAGGTAACAGGGTCCTTATGGACCCATAGTTGGACTCAACCTCACTTTTGTCGGCCTCAGGCCAGGGGTGCTTACAATACATTCCAGCTGGGGGACACACAATTCAAAGAGTTGTTGGGGGGACAGGAAGACGAGCGATGACGCCTCCTTTTTCTACTTGTAGTTACTTCATTGGGGTGACAGGCACTCTGCAAGTTCGGACTGGGCAGTTCTACGCCGAGAGGGCAGGGTAGCAGCGTGGCGGGTGTTGGGAAATGGGTTGGACAGGGAAGCTTGGAGGGGGGTTGTTGGGAGGGGGTTGTGTGTTTGGCGTTTGTTCTAGTTGTTATATCGGCAAGCACTCTAATTAGCATGACTGAGGCTATTGAAATCTCTATTAGATTCAATGCATACGCAGTTGGATAAGAGTGCCAGAATTCTGAGCTGGAATGTGAACGGGCTTGGGGACAAGGTTAAGCGCAGTATAGTTCTTCAATATACAAAGAAACAAGCCCCGGACATCCTTCTGCTTCAAGAGACACATTTGATAGGATGTTCATCTAAAGCTATGTGCAGGTTGGGATATAAGATGGTGGCACATGCTGAAAAACACTTTCCCCCTTAGCATGGATTCTACTTGGACCGATGACAGGGGCCGTTACGTAGGTATCACTGGATCCTGGGAGGAACAAACCATTACATTAATGTCTGTCTATGTCCCACCTGGCCTCCAAACCACTACATTCCAGGACCGGCGCTCCACTCTTCTTTCGCTACCTGAAGGAATGTTGTTACTGGGAGGTGATTTTAATTCTGTGGGTTCGGGAGACTAGATCGCCACCCACCCTGTGAGTTGGGGCCTTCTCATAGATGGCTGCCAGACTTTCTTGAGGCTATGGAATTGGTAGAGGGCTGGCGCGCCTACAACCCTGAGACTATACAACACACCTTCCACTCTGGGGCCCATTGCAGCTTATCCAGACTAGATTATACTTTGATCCCTAGCCCTCAAATCACACATATTCATGAAATCAGGCACATAGCTAGGGGCATATCTGATCACTCACCGATTTGGGTACATGTACTCCTTGATCAGGTTAGGGTGGGTAGGGTGGTCCCGATTAATCCCTGGTATCTTCGCAACCCCAAAATTCATAAGGAACTCACTAAGACAACGGACACCTATTTCAATGAAAACTCTGATACAGTGGACTCCTCCCAGATACTCTGGGAAGCTGTCAAAACAGTGATTAGGGGAAGCTTTGTCTCTAATATCTGGACAGAAGAAGGAGCAACAAAAGGAAGTGTCTAATATAGAGGACGAGATCTACCAATTAGAGAGAGGGATGGAAACAATGACCGCAACTGACTCACTCCACCTGTTGTGTAACAGAAGGAATACAGGGCGCTAGTGACAGAGAAAGCTAAAACTCTGGGTAGAGAGAAACTCGGTAGGATTTATGACCTAGGGGATAAATCCGGAAAATTGATAGCTTGGCTTGATAGGCGTGAGTGGGCGAACAGATTGGTTACAGTTCTGCAAGACATTGATAGTGTTTGCATTACCGACACCCAAGAAATAGCGAATCACTTTGCTAGACATTTTGATCAGGTGTACACTGCAGTCGCACCCTACACCGAGGAAGAATCTGCTGAACTGTTAAAGGACATTACACTCCCCACTCTTTCCTCAGAGGTCCGGAGACTATTAGATAGCCCCTTGACGACATACGAAATAGCACAGACGATCAGATCACTAAACTTGGAAAAAGCACTTGGCCCTAACGGTATCCTAATTGAATTATATAAACTTAGCCCTGATAAACTGTCTCCTTATCTTAAGAGCATGTTCGAGGAAAGCAGAGAAATAGGTGAGCTACCAATGCACCCACGCATAGCCAACATCGTGACCATACATAAGGATGGCAAACCCAAAACGGATTGCACTTCATATAGGCCGATCTCTCTCCTCAATGCTGAGCCTAAGATCTGTGCCAAAGTCCTAGCTAACCGTCTAATTAAAATAGTCTCGGAACTGGTGCACCCACACCAATCCGGTTTTATACCACACTGGAACACGGCATTATATTTGCGCCAAGTTCATGGGGTCCTAGGTAGAGTGGGCACGATACTAGAACCAGCTGTCCTTGTTTCCCTGGATGCCACCATGGCATTCGATACTATTGAATGGCCTTATCTCATAGCTGTCCTCCGAAAGCTGGGGTTCGGCCAGGAATGTATTCAATGGGTCCGGCATAGGATATATATGACCCGCCCCGGCTAGCTGAAACAGGGAACTGGCGCAGAAGATGCGGCCAAGTCGGCACCTTTATGCACATTATATGGGAATGCACGCTCATTGAAACGTATTGGAGGGAGCTACACGCCGTGATGAGGGCTGTCCTCACTGTTACCATTAACTCTGAAGCGCGCAGATGCTTACTGAACATAGGGGACCGACCAACCTTAACACCCATCAAACACAGTGGGCCACTTTAGGTTTCATGATTGCCAAAAGAAATAGGGCTCAAGCCTGGGGAGCAGCAGCCCCCGCCCACTATGGAGGCATGGGAGACTAGTATGGACTGGTGTATGTTCTGAGAAAAGACAGTGTATATTGCCTGAGGCTGTCCCAAGAAGTGGTCCCGCGTATGGTCACTGTGGAACTCATATCGTGGAGACATTTGCGTTCCCCCACAGTATTGAACTTGATGATTTGCTTCCTCCTTGAAAGGTCCTTACTGTGTGTAATGTGTAGTAGTATTGCCTCATATTTTTATGCAAATATTGATACTAAACTGATTGATAAATGTTTATATGCCGATGTTTGTCAATAAAAAGTTTCATTAAAAAAAAGGATTTATCGCCGAGTTAATGGCACTTTATCGCAGCCAAAGTTGTGATAAATTTATCGCCCCAATTCACAAGCTGGTGCTAACAGCCCATATCACCAGTTTACCTGCAATAGCAGCCAAAAAAAACATCGCCACAGATGACCCCCGTAACTACCGCTAATGAGATGCAGAGTAAGCGTTCCCGTGCAAAAAGTTGCGACAACATCACTCCGCAACATTCCCAACAACCAGCCAGATCGGCGATAAGATCACAAAACATGCAATAAGGCGCATTATCAGCAGGAAATTTACACCTTCTCTGACCTGGTGTAAAGTTGGACGACAGCCTGCATCAGAAAAGGAAGCCCAGGCCAGAGCCTCACCTGAAAGGCAACAGATGCCATGGAGCCACTGACCATGCAGCTGGGAGCCCTAACAGGGCCACAACACCCACCGCCACCACCCCCAGGAACACCCCCCCCCCCCCACCGGCCCCCCGGGCATCCCCACCCCTTGGGCAAAAACATGTCACATCAACTTCACAAAATGATGTATAAAATAATTCGCCTGATGTCGCACAATCACAACAGGTAACATTCATGTGTCATCACAAAAGGGAGCATCCCACATTCACCTATGAATTACCAAACTAAACATTTTATTCAAAATAACGCAAAACAACGGTTTTGAAGACTCATGGTGGGTCTCCTCGGGAAAATCTGAAGGGTCACTGCCTGCAAGACAAAATTCCAGATAAGAAGGTGTGTCATGCGCACATCAAAAGACAGAGAGAGAGAGAGAGCGCGAAAGGGAGAGATACAGAGAGAGAGAAAGACAGGGAGGGAGAAAGACGGAACGAGAAGGACAGAGAGAAAGACGGAAAGAGAGGGAGAGAGAGAAAGACGGAAAGAGAGGGGGAGAGAGAAAGATGGTAAGAGAGGGACAGAGAGAAAGACGGAAAGAGGGAGAGAGAGAAAGATGGGAAGAAAGGGAGAGAGAGACACAGTGAAAAAAGAAGAGAGGGATAGAGAGAGTGCCGACACTGCGCACCCAGGCCTCACTGCTCACCTGCTAGCACCTGTGTGTTTCCAACCACATGTTCATCTGCACTGCGGTTCACCAGGTCCCTCATCTAAAACAGATCCCTCATCTGAAACAGATACATAATGCGTGTGCAATTGCACACCCAATCTTCGCATGTCCGCCCCTGCGCACCCAGGCAGCTGCACCCCAGCCCCTCCCACCGCCCAGCGGGGCATGCCCACCCCTGCGCACCCAGGCAGCTGCACCCCAGCCCCTCCCGCCGCCCAGCGGTGCAGGCCTGCCCCTGCGCACCCAGGCAGCTGCACTCCAGCCCCTCCCGCTGCCCAGCAGTGCATGCCCACCCCTGCGCACCCAGGCCTCACTGCTCACCTTCCGCTACCGCCGTTTCTCCAAGAGAGCCCACCACCTGCCGGTGCAAGCCCCAAGACCGGGGCCCGTGAACATGGCACCCTCCACATCATGCAGCTCCGCTCCGCAGGCCACCAGGTCTCACACTTGATTCTGGGTCTTGATTTCGCTATGGCAGAGGACACTAAAGAACCCTCCCAGCAGACCCAGAAGCAAGAAGGCATCCTGGTTCACCGACGACCTCAAGGACTCCAAGAAGACCTGCCGCACCCTCGAGAAAGCCTGGCTCCTCGACCGGACCACCGACAACATGACCGCCCTCAAACACGCTACCCGCAAGCACCACCAGCTCATCCGCGCCACCAAGAAGAAATCCCTGAAGGAACGACTGGACAACAACGCCCACGACAGCAAAGAGCTCTTCACTATCGTCAAGGAGTTCTCCAACTCCAGCACCAGCACCAACGACATCACTCCGTCACAAGACCTCTGCGACTCCCTCGCCTCGTTCTTCCACCGCAAGATCGCCGATATCCACAACAGCTTCGGCGCCCCACCCACGCACCTAACCGTCGAACCAACGCCACCCTTCGCACCTGGACCACGGTGACCACCGAAGACACAGCCCGCACGATGAACACCATCCACTCCGGATCACCGACCGACCCCTGCCCACACCACGTCTTCAACAAGGCCGACTCCACCATCGCACCCCAACTCCGGAACATCATCAACGCCTCCTTCAACACCGCCACCTTCCCGGAGAGCTGGAAGCACGCCGAGATCAGCGCCCTCCTGAAGAAACCTACAGCGGACCCCACCGATCTCAAAAACTTCCACCCCATCTCGCTCCTCCCTTTTCCTGCTAAAGTCATCGAGAAGATCGTCAACAGACAGCTGACCGGCTTCCTCGAGACGAACGGATCCCTCGACCCCTCGCAGTCCGGCTTCAGAGCCAACCACAGCACCGAGACCGCCCTCATCGCAGCCACCAACGACATCCGGACCCTGCTCGACAAGGGGGAAACAGTGGCCCTCATCCTCCTGGACCTCTCCGCTGCGTTCGACACGGTCTGCCACCGCACCCTAGTCCAGCGCCTCAGCAACATCGGTATCCAAGAGAAGGCACTGGAGTGGATCATCTCGTTCCTCGCCGGAAGAACACAAAGAGTCCGCCTCCCCCCGTTTCGCTCCGAGGCCACCGAAGTCATCTGCGGCGTCCCGCAAGGATCTTCACTCAGCCCCACCCTCTTCAACATCTACATGAAACCTCTCGCAGCCATCGCACGCCAGCACAACCTCAACATCATCTCTTACGCCGACGACACCCAGCTGATCCTCTCCCTCACCAGAGACCCCGAGACCGCCAGAACCTGCCTACACGAAGGGATGAAAGACGTCGCCGAGTGGATGAAGGACAGCCGCCTGAAACTGAACTCGGACAAGACGGAAGTCCTCATCCTGGGATCTTCGCCCTCCGCCTGGGACGACTCCTGGTGGCCCCCAGCCCTGGGCACCGCACCCAAGCCAACCGACCACGCACGCAACCTGGGCTTCATCCTGGACCCCTCCCTCTCGATGACCAGACAAGTCAACGCCGTCTCCTCATCGTGCTTCAACACCCTGCGTATGCTTCGCAAGATCTTCTGCTGGATCCCGACCGAGACCAGGAAGACTGTCACCCAGGCACTCGTCACCAGCCGACTGGACTACGGAAACGCCCTCTACGCCGGAACCACAGCCAAGCTACAGAAAAGACTCCAGCGCATCCAGAACACCTCCGCCCGACTCATCCTGGATGTCCCCCGACGCAGCCACATCTCCAGCCACCTGAGGAACCTGCACTGGCTCCCCGTCGACAAGAGGATCACGTTCCGGCTCCTCACCCACGTACACAAGTCTCTCCACGACCTGGGCCCCAAGTACCTCAACGACCGCCTGA
This sequence comes from Lissotriton helveticus, assembly GCF_964261635.1. Lineage (NCBI taxonomy): Eukaryota > Metazoa > Chordata > Amphibia > Caudata > Salamandridae > Lissotriton > Lissotriton helveticus. Next base: position 1,090,490,653 of record NC_136065.1, read on the forward strand.
CCTTCTACAAGCCCACCCGCCAGCTACGGTCCACCAGCCTCGCCCTCGCAGCCGTACCACGCATCCGAAGAGCCACCGCCGGAGGAAGATCCTTCTCTTACCTGGCTGCCAAGACTTGGAACACCCTCCCCATCCACCTTCGGCTGACCCAGGACCATCTCGCCTTCAGGAAACAACTCAAAACCTGGCTGTTCGAGCAGTAGCATACCCCTCCCCCCAAGCGCCTTGAGACCCTCCCGGGTGAGTAGTGCGCTATACAAATGGCATGATTGATTGATTGATTGATATTGGCGCACACGGCATCATCGCAGGCTGCACACCCGCTCAGCCCTTAAGGTGCCCCTACCTCAGTGCACCGAAAGTCACTGTCCCGTGGCGGTGTGCCTGAGCCGGACACAGTGTATCCGGTGCCACCAAATCTGTGCCCGCCAGTCATGGACCCTCTATGATTGAGTATCGTGGTGCGGACGCCATCATGTCACCTCCGCCACTGGGGAATGTGAAGTGGCAGGGCCCTAGGCCCTAATTGTTTTGGTTTATTTTTTTTTAAATTTCTTTTATTGATTTTTATGCAATTAAACATACAGTTTCACATATGTCATACATTGTGGGAGGGGTGGTATTACAATCCTGTAAATACAGAAATTGAAGCTCCCATCATTAGAGTGCAACAGTACATACAATAATGGCATGTGCACCTTCATACATGTACAGATTGTTACTTTCTTCGTCTCCATGCGTGTATTGTTACCTCCATTGACTAACTGTGTTTACATCCTATATGTGCATATACCTGTCAACTATTGCAAGTTTTCGAATGTTTCAGTTGACGTGTAAGCGCTCCTTACATGTATGATACATGCCGGAGCATTGCTAGCATTGACATATACTCATGAACTGTATAAATTAGTAGATATTTTATTTTAATTCGAAAACCAAGAACTAGGGGAACAATAAGAAAGAGAACAAAAGTAATAGCAATAAAGGAAACATTGTGGAGGGTGCCGTCTAGAGTGTGCTGCAGCGGAGTCATATTGTGCATATTTGGTTTGAGCTGCATCTCATGCTTTGTTTTTGAGCAGGTGAATGTTAGAGTGGATTATGTTAAATCTGTTGTCGTGGAATGTTTCGTAGGCATGCAGATGTGGATCTTATCCTAACAGATAAACTAAGTTGCGTTGACACGTATAGAATAGGGGGTTCACTGGGCACTAATATCAGCGGTATCGCCTGCCAGTTGCGAAGGCGTTGTTTGTTGCACAGCATTGGGGTGTGTAAGTGTGTTGAGGATAGCGTCCCAGGACTGCGCTATTGGGTATTTACGCAGCCCCGCCGTCTCTTCCCTGTGTAGGACTGTACTTTCTGCCTGTGCCCACACCTCTAGGGATTTCATCCAGCTAGCTACCGCAGGGGGATCTTTGTGTTTCTATCTTTTGGTGACCAGTCATTTTGCAGTTATTAGGCTCAGGGCACAGAATCTGGAGATCACCTTATTTTCCTTAGTGCGTGTATAAATCCCTAGGATACAGATCTCCCAAGTTTTGGGCATCTGGGTTTTGGTGCATTTCGTAAGCGTCTCTGTGACCACACACCAATATGTTTGTAGTGAGGTGCAGGACCACAACATATGTAGAAGGTTAGCGTCATTAAGTTGGCACCGCGGGCAAGTGGAGGCATTTATATTGAAGTATTTCTTTATTTTATCCGGTGAGAGGTATGCTCTGTGTATTATGTACGTTTGTATAAGTTTACATTTGGAACTCTGCAGTATATATGTAGAGCTAGCAATTATGTGATCTCATTCCCTATCTGTCCAGGGTTGGCCCCTGTCTTCAGCCCATCGTGCACAGAGTTTTGTCAACGGTTTTAATGTATGTTCAAGTAAGGCCTCCACTAGCCAGTGTATCACATGCGATCCTTCCCCCATAACATGCAAGTACTGTATCAGCAGGTGTGTTAGTGGCTCGGCTGTCACATCTCCCCATGCTAGTGTCAGAGTCCGCCTTATGGCTGTGTGTAGGAGAAATTAACCCACTGGTATGCCACTATCCGCTGCCAAAGTTTCAAAGGTTAGAAGAGTACACTATATATATAAGTCTCCCAAAGTTTCTATGCCTGCCTCATGCCAAGTAGGGCCCTAGGCCCTCATGCAAAAATAATACCCACTCGGAGACACCCAGAGAGACGGTGGAAATGTCGTCTAGCATGTGCGCCCGACCCTTTTTATTGGCAGGGTCACATGTCCTGTGACGCGTGTGCTGAATGGGCGTTGTGTGGGTGTAAACCAGCCGTGAGGGAGTGGCTGTGGCATGCTGACAACTAGACCTGTGATCAGGAGATTACTACAGGGTAGAACTGGGACATGTAGCGTTGTCCCCCTCCTGCGAGCGTAAGCGGAGTGGGCTGGCCTGGCGTATGCCAGTCCAGCGTAAGGGTTTGAAAAATGACCCCGGGGCTCTGGGCGTGGTTCAGTACTGGGCTGGACAAGGAAGTAACTAATGCATGTGTCACTGTTGTTGTGTCGGCGCCACCCAGACCGCAATCGGCAATGTGTCACCCTGCGACCCAAGTCCAACAACATGAGCAACATGGCCCTACATTCATCCATACTTCCACACTTGAAAGATCATAGACATGACAAAACTGTGTGATTATGAATGTTTAATGCACATTCAGTGGAGTGTTACAGCTTGAGCAGTACAGGGCCATGCAAACCCCACTTGCCCGTGGAGGGCCAGCCAGAGTCCTTCAGGGAATGACAAATCCAAAGAAGAGGAAGACTTCAGTTCGCAGTCTGATTGCTGTGTCATGGGCGATCAAACAGAATATGGCAGTCCATTGCGAGGTCCAAGGTGAGTGTCGCAGAGTGTATCAGGGGACAGTGGAAGGTGATGATGCAGGGAGCAGAACCAAGCAGAAACTGGCCCTATGGCGGAGATGAATGCTACTGCGTCCTTCTTACCACGAAACCAGATTCATCATCATCTTTGTCCTCTGCAGTTTCATGGGCCTCACGTGTGGGTGGTGGTGTTTTGTCTCCAGCATTGTGTGGCAGTGACACATCAGTGGCCGGTGGTGGAATGTCTGCAGCACTGTGTGGCACTGACACTTCAGGGTGCGGAGATGTGGATGGAGTGGTAGCAGCAGCATGCATCAGCGCCAGTCCTTGTGGCAGCAATGCCAGGAGGATGGTCCTGAGATCATTGAGGAACCCAGCTACCTCTCGCTGGTGTGCAGCCGTGGCAGCCGCTCTTTCTGCCTGTGTCCGCTCCATGGTCTCCATTAACCTCCGCATGTGTCCCAACTCTCGGGTGACATCGCTGGAGCCACTCTGACTAGACAGTTGTTCTTTTCTCTGAGTCAGGACTCCAGCGATGTCAGCCTTGGATCGCTGGAGAGCATGGAGCGGACTGTGGGTGTCCGTTAGGGACTGTGAGTGGTCCCTGATGGGACTTAGACACCCACGTATGGCATATAGTTTGGCTGCCATGCGGTCGAACCCCACCCGCACCTGTTCAGCCAGATTCTCTTGACACCCCAACACAAGGCCAATATAAGAAAAAGAAAGCTGCGGCTGACTAAGGTTTGCACTCAAGTTTCGTAGTAGAAAATATTTTGATGATCGTGCAAATCACATCCGGGCTAGCCGCACAGAAGCTCCGCTGCCAGGGCAGATACCAAATTGTAAAAATGAAGGATGGTGCACCGAAAAAACTGATCCGTAACAGCAAAGTGATTTGAAAAGAGTTCCTTTATTATAAACGTTAAAAGGCCTCAGCCAACGCGTTTCGTCCCCAAGGGGACTTCATCAGGGCTGAAAAGAACAGAAAAAACACTTAGATACACAACTGTATACATACAAACAAAATTATGTACAAAAAAATGTATATATATGTATATATATATATATATATATATATATATATATATAAAAAGTTCAGAACCGGGGTAGGTTACTGGGATCTGGTTCCCGTGGTCAGGTGGCGTGTAAATCTCGGCACCCCCGCCGCCGAGAAATTTCAATTTCTTCCAAGTTTTGCAAATTAAGCACCACACGCACTCGGAAAACGTACAGCTATTGGCGTTTATTTTCCAAAATAACGCTACGCGTTTCAACACCGAAGTGCCTTGCTCACACGTGTGAGCAAGGCACTTCGGTGTTGAAACGCGTAGCGTTATTTTGGAAAATAAACGCCAATAGCTGTACGTTTTCCGAGTGCGTGTGGTGCTTAATTTGCAAAACTTGGAAGAAAATATATATATATATATATATATATATATATATATATATATATATATATATATATATATATATAACGAAACCGTTATTCACCACACCATCTTTTTCAAAAGAATAACGCGAGTAAGCCCAAGTTTTGTGGCGATTCTTCAGTGATTTATTGTGCAATTACACCAGCCATCCGTCATAACGCGTTTCACCTCCCAAATGAGGCTTGATCACATGACGTGCATTGAAACAAAAGAGGGTCTTAAATATTCTCAAATGAGGGCGCGGCATATCAAACTCATTTAAAGTGACCAATGCATATCTATTTCTCATTTACCCAGATTTTTCGTCAATTTGAAACAGAATTGGGGGCTTAGTGTCCAATGTCTTCAATCCCACATATATTAACATGTAAAATTCAGTACATGGAATTTCAATTCATCCCCATTTTATGTACACAATTAATTACATTTACATATAAATAACTAGAAAATCAAAAATTATCCAAACATTTATATATCTATATACAATCTGTTATAAAAAACACATAATTATATATATATATATAAAAATATCAAAAATATATTGATCTATATATAAAAAACATCTTTTTATATATATATATATATACACATTAAAATAAGTCATGTATACATATCCTGTGGGAAATGAATACCCAATTGTTCAAAAGTGCTTAGTCTGCATATAATAATCAAGTGATTATGTAAAAATGATTCTCGGATAAGTGCAAAAAAGCAATTTAACCAAGCCTGCAGATATGCCTCCATCGCCTATTATATCTTCTTTGATGCAAAGGCCCTCAAAAGCAGCTGTGAAATATGTTTAATGTGAAAAAGTAAAATAAAGTGCCCGTGCCACAAAATTAATAGAAATGTCAATAACGAAATTCATTTTAAAACATCTCACAGAAAAGATGGAAGTTGGGGATACCGGAGCATTGAAAATTCATATAATAACTAAATGGTTGTGATGAGATTATTCTAAAACATCAGCTGGGGTATACTTGGCATCCCTGAACAGAACATGATCAAGTGCAACCTCCAACACCCAACAGGGGGAAAGAAATCAATTGAAGCAAACTGAGCTGTATATGTTGGCTAATCCAATATTCATAAATCTGATAAGTGAACATATTGCACTGACAAAGTTTCACAGTTCCTTTAGACAAGTGTATAGGTCTTCCCGGTCATTGAGTCCCGCCGGACTCTTACTGTTCATTTCTAAGATGTATCTAGTCTCCAAGAGGCGTAGCTTACCCTCTCTATCACATCCTCCGTTCAACGGTAGTACCGTATCCACTAGATAAAATTGAAGACTACTGGGGTCACTATTATGCATTGATTCAAAGTGACGAGCCACCGGGTAGGACTGATCTTTGCCAGTTATCGCTCTAATGTGTTGGAGTATGCGTTTATGTGCTGAGGGCCGTGTGCTGCCTATATAATTTAAGCCGCATGGGCACTGTAAAACAAACTACAAACTTCATCTTGCAAGTCAGGCGTTTAGTGATAGGTATAGGTCTCTCCCTAAATGGACTTATATAGTGAGTTTTGTTCACCCCATAGCGGCAAGCCTTGCAAAAGGCACATTTCTTAAAGCCTTTGTTTAAGGCCTCCCATGTACCTGACAGGGTCGTCTCTAAGTTAACCAGGGAATCCGCCATGGTTGGAGACTTACGGAAGGTGATTTCTGGTCTTTTGGAGACATCACCCCCAATGATTGGATCCCCTTTTACCAGGTTCCAATTTCTGAGAAAAATCTTTTTGATCTCTGTGTGCTGTTGACAAAAGGGGACTATGACTCTAGAATTTATATGTGGACTGCCAGGGTTTGTTGCCGGTTCCTTAATTTTAGGCATTAGGGCCTCCTCTCTTGTCTTAGCTCGAGTTTTTCTAATTGCTTTGTCAAGGACACTTTCTTTATAACCCCTTTCTAGGAAACGTTTCTTACTCTCCTGTTGTGCAGTTTCACAATCACTATCCGTGCTACAAATTCTTCTTAACCTCAGCATCTCCCCATAGGGGATGCTGTTGATGAGATGGCGCGGATGTTGACTTGTGGCATGGAGTACCGTGTTCCCTGCAGTTATTTTTCTATGCAGTCTAGTCTCTAGTTTCTGATTTTTGACGAACACCTCAACGTCCAAAAAATGAACAGAGACATTGTCTATATGAGAAGTAAATTGTAAATTTAAAGAGTTCATGTTCAACAATTTAAGAAACTCCTCAGCACTAGATTTCGAGCCCCTCCAAACTAAGAAGAGATCATCAATATATCTCAAATACAGCATGACATTAGTTCTCATGATGTCACCGTGTGAACCCATGAGGACCCGCTCCTCCCACAGCCCCATGTGCAAGCACGCAAAGCTGGGGGAGAAGCAGGCCCCCATGGCCACACCTCTCAATTGCTGATAAATCTGTCCATTAAAGATGAAATAATTCTGTTCCAAGCAAAGTTTCAACATGCCTAAAATCATACGATTATGGCTGGAACAATTCTCTGGACGTTTGGATAGATAGTGCTCAGCGGCTTTTATGCCGTCACAATGTCTTATAGACGTGCACAAAGAGGTAACGTCAAGCGTCATTTTTTTTATTTATTTTTTTTTTTTTTTTTTTTTGGATTATAAACTTTTATTAACATCCAAGCATTCATACACAGCAGTGCGCCTACAACCATACAAGGCCGGCAGCGATACACCTGTAGTAGGGCAATTTGAGGCAGTGAACTCCCATATCCAGGGAGTGTAGTGAAGTTCAATCAATAGCTAATACACACAAGATAAAAGACATTAATCTCAGACCAGTACCTTAGGGGGGCAAATGAGGATAATATACAATCAAGCATGCGTAATAGGATAGAACAGAATCGGGAGAGTACAGCCGTAGTCTGGAATGTAGGGGGATAGAGGCATTTCATATTAGTGAAAGAACAATGCAGTTCCATCAGAGGCTGGGATGCAGGTAGGTAGAAAAGTAGAGTAGTCAGGGAGGCCAAGTCCATGCAGTGGCGCCAGACAGTACCTGTGGAGGGAGAACATCGATGCAAGACATGCTACCAACATTTCAAAGGCAATGCAGCAGACAAGAAATATATAGCTTTTTTGGAGAGGGGGTTCTATATCGGGTACGTCCCAAACACTGTAACAGGCCTCCAATAGATCCTTCCCTGCCCAGGTCAAATGGTGTGAAACGAGAACAGGTAATTCAAATAGTCTGTGCGTGTGTTGTGTCAATATTTTCAGCGTCCTCCTCCCCCTTTGATGTGTCAGCGATAAGGTAGGCCTGCAGGGGACCCCAAATGTCCGCTGGTCTCGAGCGCAAAGGTACCAGTTCTGAAAACACACTGTACTGTTCCTGACAGTATATCATATCATGCATCCAAGCCTTAAACTTAGGAGCACGACCTCGGCCCCATCTACATGCTAAGTGTCTCCGTGCCAACAGTAGCGCTACATTAGTGAACTTCCTAACCGTCCGTGCTATCTGCGCTGTATGGCCCAGAAGGAATAACATCGGGTCTGGGGTCAACGCAGTACCTATCATGTGGGACAGGCCCTCACAGACCCGTGCCCAGTAGTCCTGTATTTGCGGGCAGGTCCATGATAAATGGAAGAGGTCCGCTCCTTCCCGACCACATCTCTCACATCTGTCTGAATCGGCAAGCCCGAACCGGAATTTCCGAGCCGGTGTGTAGTACATCCTATGGAGGAATTTGTAATGGATGATTTTAAAGCGGCAGCTAGACATCACCTCTCCTGACAATTCGCAGCAGTACTGCCATTGGGCATCAGTGATATCCCTCCCGAAATCACCTGCCCAGTGCCCTCTAGCCGCACTCGTTACTACTGGTAATTCCTCTCGAATGCATTTGTACAATTTAGAAACCAGGTGTGCGCCATCAGGGCTGCTCAACACCACAGTGAGCGGGGCTAAGCTGGGGGGTTCATGAGGATAATCAGGTAATAAGGCTTTCAGGCCTTCTCTGAGTCGTAGGTAGTAGAAGAGTTCCAGTGGGGTATGTTCGCCATCTCCAAAGAAGTCATCTCGAGATCGGAACTTCCCATCCCGGAATAGGTCCCCCCACACCCCAACCCCCAACCTCTTGCACATTCGGCGGAATCCTACCTCCCGTAAGAGAGTCACCTGTGGGTGGTAGGATAGTGGCATACGAGTCGAATACAGCAACGGGGTTTGCAATCTCGCCCCTATCTTGCGCCACGCCTCTATTGTACAGGACACAGTGTTGGAATGCATCTCCAGCGTGGCTGTGGGGGCGTGCACCACTCCCTCCAGTGGCAGCGGGTGCGCAATCCAGTCCTCCGCTGCCACCTGTGGCATGAAAGCAGTTGGGCGTAGCCAATGATAGAGGTAGTGAGCCTGTGCACTTAAGTAGTATGTTTCGAAGTCTGGGACATCGAATCCCCCCGCTCCATAGGGTTGTGTCAAGATTGCCCAGCGGAGCCTAGCCTGCCTCCCCCCCCACACCAGTCGGATAAGCTCCGAGCGTAAGGTTTTAAAAAAAAATGCGCCAGGGTGATAGGGAATATTGAGGAACATATACAAGAATCGCGGTAGTACCACCATCTTGACTAGGGAGATTCTCGCCGCCATAGACAAGGGTAGTTTAATCCACCGTGTCACCGAGTCCGTCAATTTGGAGATGGCCACTCCGTAATTCATCCGCAATGTCTCCTCTTTGTCTCTGGAGATCTGGATCCCCAGGTAGCGGAGTTCCGAAGTGCACCACTCGAGCGGGTAATCTAGTGGGAATTCGGTAACCGCCGGTGTCAGCGGGAAGAGCTGGGATTTGCTCCAGTTGATAGAGACACCTGAAAGGCATCCGAAGGTAACAAACTCCCGCAACAGCGAGTTAAGATTAGCCTGGGGGTCCTTAACGTAAAGTGTGACATCATCGGCATACAATGATATTGAGAGTTGGCGCTGAAAACAATTGAAGGCGCTGGGCTTGTGGAGCTGTCGGATGCGACAGGCCAGTGGTTCAATAGCCATCGCGAAAAGTAACGGGGAAAGGGGGCACCCCTGTCGAGTCCCTCTCGTGATCGCGAAAGCGGCAGTAAGTTGTCCATTCGCAAATACTCTCGCCATTGGAGAGGTATAGAGCAACCGTACCCAGGCCACAAAAACAGGGGGGAATCCAATCTTCCGCAGGATTGCGAATAGAAATCCCCATTCCACAGAGTCGAATGCCTTTGAGGCATCCAAAAAAACCCCAGCAAGGGGAATCTCCGGATGAACAGTTTGAATGAGGGAGAATACCGTGCGGAGGTTATGTGACGTGGATCTCGTGGGGACAAAGCCGGACTGATCTGGCAAAATGATCGTGGTCATAAGTAAGGAAAGCCTGGTCGCAAGGACCTTCGCGAGAATTTTGGCGTCGCAGTTCAATAACGATAGAGGGCGATATGAGTCACATTGGGTGGCAATCTTCCCAGGTTTAAGCAAAGATGTAATAATGACTTCTCGCATCGATCTCGGGAGTACCCCTACTTCCATGGCATCATTGAATACTTCACGTAGCACCGGAGCCATAATCTCCACGTAGCATTTATAAAACTCTGCGGGGAGACCATCATGACCCGGCGCCTTCCCGTTGCTCAGGGACATGATGGCATCTCGTACCTCTTCCAACTCGAGTGGCGCCCCCAGAAACCGTCTGTGGACATCGCTAATCCAGCAAAGTGCTATATCCCCCAGATATCCGTCCAGGTCAAATTCCCCAGCTGCCCGCGAGGTGTACAACTGTTCATAGTGTGCCTGGAGTGTGTTGAGTATGCCATCGTTGTCTCTGTGTACCTTCCCATCCGCTGCAGTTAACTCCAAGATAGTGTTCGAACCTCGCGCCAGTCTCACTGCCATGGCCAATGCTTTACCCGGTCTCCCTCCCTCATTATAAGCACGGGCTCGCCAGTGTTTTCCCTTAAAGTGTACTTCCCTCTGTGCTTCCGCTTCGTACTCTGATAGTTTCGCTCTGAACGCACTGTGCGTCTCCCCATCTAACCCCTGCACCATACGAGTTTCTAAAGTTCGAAGCTCTTCTTCCAATCTGCGCAGTGTTCGTTGTATATCTTTGAGCACCCCTGAGCTCTTAGCTATACACCACCCTCGCACCGTGACTTTAAAAGCTTCCCACACCGTTTCCACACTGTCCACCGTGTCTTTGTTCCGGGGGAAGAAATCTGCTATGTCAGTTCTAAGTTCTTCGCAGAAGACAGTGTCAATCAGGATGCTGGGATGGAGTCGCCAGGGTGGACGGGGTTTGTGAAAGCCAGGCAGATCCAAAGACAGGAAAACAGGGCAGTGATCGGAGTGTGTTCTAGGTAAATGTCGAGTGGCGAGAATGTTCGGGGCCAAACCCCGGGACACAAAGATGTAATCTAGCCTTGCCCACGTGCCCGTGTAGGACGTAAAGTGTGTGCCCTCCAGCAAATCAGGGTGTAAGTGTCTCCAACTATCGATCAGCCCCCCCTCATCAACTATCCCTTCAAGGGCCTCCCTCGCTTTAGTATGGTATGTGGAACAGCCATCCGCTCTGTCCACTCTCGGGTGTAAGGCCACGTTGAAGTCCCCGCCCCACACCATGTATCTGGAGCCTATATCCAGTATACCCCCCCAGAGGCGGTGGAAAAAATGAGGGTCGTCAACATTGGGTGCATAGCAGTTGGCAATAGTGACCGTCTCCCCTCCCAACCTCCCCCAGACAATGACATATCTACCGTCTTTATCAATTTGTTGCCCCTGCAACGTGAATGGGAGATTTCGGTGAATAAGAATGGCAGTACCTCTAGCATATGAGGAGAAACTTGAGAAAGCCCTCACCCCCGCCCATTTCGCACCAAATGTAGGGGCCGTAGTTGGGGGAATATGAGTCTCCTGTAACATAATCACCTGTACATCGTGCCTGTCCCAATAGGCCAACAATTGTCTACATTTACGCGCATCTTTCAGCCCCCGCACATTCCAGGATAGGAAATTACAACGAGTATCTGGTCTTGCGCCCATACTGGTGTAGCAAGCTGTGCTGCAATAATGTGTATTGTGAGCACCCCAATCGCAAATCGGAAAGAGGCATAATCCAATTCGTTGCCCTCAGAAAGTGGACTGTGGCATTTTGCTCGTGTATCAGAACTTCATACAAAACATGTATCAACCAAACATTCCCCCAAGCCCTCCCCCCCTCCTCCCACAGAGGCAACCCCAACCCGCCAGTGCTAGTTCCCTCCCCTTCCCTCCCCATTCCCCTCAACAACCAGGGATAAGAACAATCCCTGTTACAACAACAGTAACAGCATGGGTGATACCCGCTAGGGACCATTCTAGGTGGCAACACAACAACCCCTTCTCTCTAGCAGCTGCCCATGGCAGACTAATCTCAGCCGCCAGAAGAGAGGGGGGTTCCTGACGACACAGTACATTTTCAGCATGTCCTAGGCCTCAGCCCTCGCCCAAGTCGTCATGAAGGGGGAGACGGACAGGTCCCAATCACAGACCCCATCCCACTGAGTATTCTATGACAGTACTCACAAATAGGATACCCCACAACATCCAATGGTGTAGATGCAGCGGGGTCAGTGTTCATCATCTTCAAGCTGGTCATCTTCGCGAGCAGAATCCTCCGCCTCCCCCTGGCGCTGGCGAGCCGAACGTTTTACCTGTTTAATAAAGTCTTCAACCTGTTGCGGATTCGTGAAGAACTTTTGGCGCGCCTGGTAGGTGACCCGCAGTCTAGCCGGGTAGAGTAACGGGTAGTCAATTTGTAGGGCCCGAAGCTTCGCCTTAACGTCCAGAAACTTGCGTCGCTCTTCCTGGACCACGGGTGTGAAGTCAGGATAAAGCGTGAATTCGTTACCATCACACACTAGTTTTTTGGAAGAGCGAGCCGCTCGGAGAGCTGCATCTCTGTCCCTGTAGTTTAGCAGCCGAGCTATGATGGGTCTAGGTTTCATGCCCGGCTTGGGCACCGGCCCCAGGGATCTATGTGCCCTCTCCACTATGAACTGGGGAGAGAATGCTTCCGGTCCCACTGCTGTCCTCAACAGGTGTTCCACGTATTCCTCCATTCTACCCACATTGGTGGATTCCGGAATTCCAACGACGCGTATATTATTACGCCGGCTTCTCGCTTCTAAGTCCTCATTCTTAGCCGCTATGGTGCGCAATAAGTTATCCATTCGAGCTAGACGTGTCGTATGTTGCCCAGAGGTGTCCTCGACGTCTGACACTCGCTGTTCCACCTCCGTCAGCCTCCCCTCATGGACCTCCAATTTGTGGACTACAGCATCCATACGAGACGACATCCTGTCCACCTTGTCCGCGATGGTCGCGAAGCCCTGGCGCATTTCACGAAGAAGTTCTTGGGTATCCGTGGAGGTGGACGCCTGATTAGCAGAGGGATTGTTGGTCTCCATTCGTTTCTGAGAGTCCGGGCTGTTGCGATTCAGTTTTTTGGCTGCATCAAAAGTAAGCTTCGGTTGCCTCGTATCAGGTCGTCCCATCCTAGCTGTTCAGTAATGGCGGGGGAAGCCGTGAGTCGGATGGCAGCAGAAGTCTCACCGTCTCGACAGTCCCGTGGGTCGGCAGATCAGGTCGTGAAGCCCCTACTCACCAGCCGCCCTCCGATATGTAGCAACACCTCCGCACGTGGTAAGGAAGGGGGAGTCACAGGCAGCAAATATGTGTTGGCAATGGTCGTTGTCTTAGGACACAACACGCTCCCCAGGCGTAAAAGGCAGCAGTCTTCCGGAAGCACAACGGTGCAGCCGTCCCTCCGTGCGACCCTCAGGAGCCAGACACAACAGTAAAAGAAGTGAGCCGTCGCAGGACAGGTGGAAGTCGTGCAGGAGTATGTGCCAGGCAGGAGGAAGAAGCAGATGTATGGAGGTGCAGGCCCAGAGTGTCAGGGAGCGTGGGAGTGGCACCGCCACTGTGTGCTGCGATCAAGTATGTCCCAAGCACACACGTTGTAGAGGGTAATAGATTAGCACTCCCAAAGTAGTCCGTGAGGTGTGCGTAAGGCCCTTACAATGCCAGGGCAGGGGGGTATGGTGTAGTAGGACGTTCCAGCCACAGACCCCAGCCAGCAGTCCTCACACCCCACTGTTCCGTCGCAGGACAAGGAAGTGGCGCAGTGGCCGGAGCGGTGGTGATGTCAGTCGGCGGTGATGGGTCTGGGAGTCACCAGTCACAGGCAGTGTAGATGCCCAGTGGGGGTGGCCGCGCAGCAAGAATCAAGAAGCTGGGGCTCCAGAGGGCCCGGCAGTATCAGGAAAGTCACCCAGACGCAGCCGGCAGCCCTGGGGGGGAGATGGCAGAGGCGAGACTCGCGCCCCGCAGAGACGCGCCGCACCGGGGTCCGCAGAGACAGGCAGAGGGTCTGCAGCCGCCACCCGGGAGCAAGAGGGACACAGGACAGTACCTTGCACCGGAGCCGCCGCAGATGTCCCTGAACAGGCGAGGGCAGTTTCAGCCCGATTGGATGCCGATATAAGGATCAATGGCAGGATATCGGTCGTCAGGATGTGGGAGCCTTACAAGGAGGCTTCCATTCACCACTGCGCCACCTAGCGCCCCTTAACGTCAAGCGTCATTAAGATGTAATTGTCATTCCATTCGAGATTGTTCAGCTTACAGATAAAATCTGTTGTGTCTCTCACATAAGAAGGTAACATTATCACCCATTCCTGCAAAAAAAAGTCGATGTATTTGGTAATATTCTCCGTGGAACTGTTTATTGCTGAAAGAATTGGCCTACCAGGTGGTGTGGATGAGTTCTTGTGAACTTTTGGCAATAAATACAGGGTAGGTATCACCGGACAGTCTTTCTTTAGAAACTTGAATTCATCATTGGAAATGAGTCCACCACTCCTCCATGCCATTAATTTAGAGTTTTGCTCCGACCAAGCTGTTTTTATTGCAGTGAGATTGCTTTTTTTGTAACAATCCAAGTCATTCAATTGTGATTCAGCTTCTTTCACGTAGTTGTCACGATGCCACAGGACGATATTTCCCCCTTTATCCGCCTGTTTCACAATCACATTTTTGTCAGCTTTAAGTTTTCCGATCAAATTGTTCTAACTTTGATTCTGTCGGCTTAAAATGGCATGTTTTTTGTTAGTGGTCACGTATAGTTTTTTCAAGTCTTTTATGACAGAGTCCTGATACAAATCTAGACTGTCGTGTGTCATGATAGGCAAGAAGGTGGATTTCTTTTTGAAGGAGGTAAATCCTGGAACACTTTCAACATTATTGTTTGGTAACAGGGGTTGCACCTCAGTCTGACCCTCCTGTTGCAAATCCCATATTTCGTTAAGGGTTACATCCGCTCCAGTAGCGTGCAACGTGGGACTCAATGCACCCAAATTTCTTTGTCCCCTGTATGGATGCAAACGATGGTATTTGCTCAATTTGAGTTTTCTAATAAACCGGAAAGTGTCCATCCTTAAATTCGCATAATTCATATTGCTCGGGGGACAATAGGACAGCCCCAAACCCAAAATCTGTTTCTCCTTTGTGGTTAGAATAATATCAGTCAGATTTATGATTGTTGTTGGGTTGAGGTTGAAGCTTGTGCTTGCGTTTGAAATATGTTCCAATTGCCCCTGTTCCTCGGTTGCCCCTCTTCCCTCCGGCCATATTTCCTCTGGTGGCATTTGCGGCGCTGGAGGCTTTTGTTGTTGGCCCTTTGCCGTTTTGTTTGGGGTCTACTTTCGATTTCGATCTTAGTGTGTCTCGACGGCTCTCGCAGAGGCAAATCACCTCTTGTGCCAGAGACAGTTTGGTAAACCCCTCTTGCAAGTTTTTTCTCCTTTGGTCGTTATCTGAGTCGTTTTCTGCTGCAGAACTCAGATCGGTGGAGGAAGCCGATGCTGTGGCGCCTTGTCTAGTTCTTTGGCTGCCTTTTCCCACTTGCGCCTTAATGATGTCATATCGGCGCGCAAAAGTAAAAATCTGGCCATGAAGGTAATCGAGTCTGTCCTGCTCGAATTTAAAAGTTTTCCTCTTTTTGATTATTTCTTCCTCTTTTACAAGTCTTGTCATCATTTCATCTCTCAATTTGGTTGTTTGCTCCGTGATGCCTATTGAGGTCAATTCAACTTCCACAGCCTCAATTTCCATCTGCAACTTCATCCTGTCGCTGTCCGCATATTTTGCTAGGATAGCCATTAAACGTGCAGAATACTCCAAATTCGTCTCCGCCCATTCCGCTAACATAGCTGGGTCTGGGTTTTCATAGCTTGGAGCCAAAGTGCTCCTGAGACCTCGTGGAACACGTTTGACCATCAAATATTGAGTTAGGGATTTGTGTTCTCACCACTTTGACTGTTCACGTTTCATTAGTTTTTCTAATTTGCTAAATGTTTCCCTTATGTTGGGGCTACCAGTCACTCCCGCATCATGCTCTGGAACGGGTACAAGATTCGCCCCCTCCGGATTTTCCACAAACATGTGGCCCGCAACTTCCTCTCTGCGCTTCAACACGTCGGCGGACATATTGGCTATTAATGGCAATAAGTTTCAGCACACACCGAAGAAACAAGCAGTATACGCACTTTAAAGTTGTACGGCGCTTGCTGCTTGACACTCCCTCCTCTGTGACTTGCATTCACTGTCCTACCTGGACTCGGCTGTCGGCAGCTTCCCCGCAAATGTCAGGTCGGCTCGGACTCCTTTCGTCCCGATAGGTACGTGTGTTCACCTCACAGGGGCTCGGGCAGCTTCCTCCTACCGGAGTACAGTTTCCGATTCCGGTTACGGGATCCCAGCTTCCTGCTGCACCACGCCCAAGGGTTGGAGAGGGGCTTTTTACTCGTACCACGAACGCTCCTTGGTACATTTAGATAACGAAACCGTTATTCACCACACCATCTTTTTCAAAAGAATAACGCGAGTAAGCCCAAGTTGTGTGCCGACTCTTCAGTGATTTATTGTGCAATTACACCAGCCATCCGTCATAACGCGTTTCACATCCCAAACGAGGCTTGATCACATGACGTGCATTGAAACAAAAGAGGGTCTTAAATATTCTCAAATGAGGGCGCGGCATATTAAACTCATTTAAAGTGACCAATGCATATCTATTTCTCATTTTCCCAGATTTTTCGTCAATTTGAAACAGAATTGGGGGCTTAGTGCCCAATGTCTTCAATCCCACATATATTAACATGTAAAATTCAGTACATGGAATTTCAATTCATCCCCATTTTATGTACACAATTAATTACATTTACATATAGATAACTAGAAAATCTAAAATTATCCAAAAACCTATATATCTATATACAATCTGTTATAAAAAACACATAATTATATATATATATATAGAAATATCAAAAATATATTGATCTATATATAAAAAACATCTTTTTATATACATATATACACATTAAAATAAGTTATGTATACATATACTGTGGGAAATGAATATCCAATTGTTCAAAAGTGCTTAGTCTGCATATATTAATCAAGTGATTATGTAAAAATGATTCTCGGATAAGTGCAAAAAAGCAATTTAACCAAGCCTGCAGATATGCCTCCATCGCCTATTATATCTTCTTTGATGCAAAGGCCCTCAAAAGCAGCTGTGAAATATGTTTAATGTGAAAAAGTAAAATATATATAACCACGTATTAATGAATTGTGTATACAACATATACCCAAAAAGTACACTGATAAACATATATTTTAAAAGCAACACACACATATATATCTGAAGAAAAAACTAAAAAACTAAGACAACCACAGGGAAAGAAAGAGAGGCAGATCACAAATGAAAGACTTGAAATTGTTAGCATTGTGTTGACCTAGGAGACAAAAGTACAACAGCAATACACAAACAAACAGGGCAAATATATGATTCTAACCGGATTATGAAAAATATACGACATACCATTGCCAGTGAAATAACAGAAACAAGTATACTGGCTAATCACCATTATAAAGGGTATGCACCACACTGATGTGTGAATAAAATATCAGAAGGACAAGGTTAAAATAGAAAGTCAAGAGTAAAATACAAGTGAAAAGTAATGAGGAAAACGGGGAGGTAAGCAGAAAAAGGAGGGTAATAAGAGGAAAGAATAAAAAGTAAGAAAAAAGGAAAAGTGGCTAGATAAAATTAAAAAATCTAAGCCAAAATAAAGAAAACATGTCCCTAAAAATACGAGGGCAAATAGCCATCAGCGGATAAGGACTCCAGGTATAATAAAACCAGAAAAGAAACAAGCTCAAGTCAGTAATTGTTGAAAAAACATCTACCTGCAAATGTGCGAAGAAGCAGCAAGCGATGCGGCATATATCAATCCTGTTCACCGCTGTAGTAGAGTTCGCCCCATATTAAGGGAATGTACTGGCAGATAAAAAACACACACAAAAAAGAAAATATGTAAAGAAAATATATGAATAGCGGGGAAGGAAGACAGTACTCCAACTACTACCCATGAAACGACAAACATATAAGGTATGTCAACCCACTGGAATCCAATTAGAACTATGCCAGTAAACATACATGGTAAGAGAGGTACTTGACATGCCACGATAAATAAACAGATCGCTAATGTGAGAAGTGCCCCCATTGGGTAAAACCAAAGGCACAAAGCATTATTTGCCTCGATACAGTTCCCTTCTCGAGCGCTGAACGTCTCAAATTCGTTTTAGAAACCATGATTAGAAACAAACAGAGTGGGGGATTGTGCCACCCATCCCCTTAATACTAAACGGCAATACATCCCTCGAAGGAAGGCGCAAAAATGGCAAACACATTCTTGCCATAATACCTGGGTTCGTAGTGCCGAGCTTCAGAGGGCCAGTGATTCAAAGGACCCGCCATTGCTGTCTCGCAGGGTAAAATACTCCGGCCCCTACCACGTGATCGGCAATCGAAACAGCGTTTAGTCATTATTAACCACACTTTAGTGTAAAAGGCGGCGCCATCTTGGAACAAACACTAGAACAGGATGCTGCAATGACGGCCATGAGTCAAATAAGACAAAAGCACAAATTACCATAAGTAACAGCAACAAAGAAAAGAACAGAAATAGAGAAATATAATTCTACAATATAATAATACAAAAAACGAATAAAACCGAAATGAAAAACAAATAAAAACTTAACATCAAAGGAAAAATGACTAAGACAAAAAGAGGAAAGAATAAAAAGTAAGAAAAAAGGAAAAGTGGCTAGATAAAATAAAAAAATCTAAGCCAAAATAAAGAAAACATGACCCTAAAAATACGAGGCCAAATAGCCATCAGCGGATAAGGACTCCAGGTATAATAAAACCAGAAAAGAAAACACAAACAGAATAAGTGATACGACACAACTCACCAAGAAATAGCAGTTGTTATAGAGGGTTGTTGAAACCTGGGCATACTAATCCAGAATGCTAAATATCTACAAGAGGGTTCGACAAAAGTCAAACCTTGTAATTAAAAAGGGTTGATTAAACCTGGGCATAATATTCCAAAATGCTAAATATCTACATGATGGTTCGACAAAAGTCAAACCTTGTGACTACAAAACGACATATTAGCGTAAAAAACAAAAGACATATGCAAACTAGGATATGTGGGGTAACCAATTACGAGTCTCAGATCGAGAAACTACGAATCAGATGGATAATATGCATAAAGAAAAGGGATATGTGGGGTAACCAATTACGAGTCTCAGATCGTGAAACTACGAATCAGATGGATAATATGCATAAAGAAAAGGGAGCCCCTTACCTAGAATAAAACGTCAAACTAGGATATGTGGGGTAACCAATTACGAGTCTCAGATCGAGAAACTACGAATCAGATGGATAATATGCATAAAGAAAAGGGAGCCCCCTTACCTAGAATAAAACGTCAGTTGTAGCTGGTCAAAAAGGAGGATGAATTGTCACTCCTACAGCAACTGCATAATCATTCAAAATTGTGCATAGGCAGTATTAATCTGTAACATAAACAACCAAAAAGAGTGGTATTGCCAAACGTGAATATACAAGAAAAGAAAAAAGAAAAGACCAAGACATGACAAAAATACCACCCTGAACCGGCAAGGATAAAGAGCAAACAAGCCCAAGTCAGTAATTGTTGAAAAAACATCTACCTGCAAATGTGCGAAGAAGCAGCAAGCGGTGCGGCATATATCAATCCTGTTCACCGCTGTAGTAGAGCTCGCCCCATATACTCGCCCCATATTAAGGGAATGTACTGGCAGATAAAAAACACACACAAAAAAGAAAATATGTAAAGAAAATATATGAATAGCGGGGAAGGAAGACAGTACTCCAACTACTACCCATGAAACGACAAACATATAAGGTATGTCAACCCACTGGAATCCAATTAGAACTATGCCAGTAAACATACATGGTAAGAGAGGTACTTGACATGCCACGATAAATAAACAGATCGCTAATGTGAGAAGTGCCCCCATTGGGTAAAACCAAAGGCACAAAGCATTATTTGCCTCGATACAGTTCCCTTCTCGAGCGCTGAACGTCTCAAATTCGTTTTAGAAACCATGATTAGAAACAAACAGAGTGGGGGATTGTGCCACCCATCCCCTTAATACTAAACGGCAATACATCCCTCGAAGGAAGGCGCAAAAATGGCAAACACATTCTTGCCATAATACCTGGGTTCGTAGTGCCGAGCTTCAGAGGGCCAGTGATTCAAAGGACCCGCCATTGCCGTCTCGCAGGGTAAAATACTCCGGCCCCTACCACGTGATCGGCAATCGAAACAGCGTTTAGTCATTATTAACCACACTTTAGTGTAAAAGGCGGCGCCATCTTGGAACAAACACTAGAACAGGATGCTGCAATGACGGCCATGAGTCAAATAAGACAAAAGCACAAATTAACATAAGTAACAGCAACAAAGAAAAGAACAGAAATAGAGAAATATAATTCTACAATATAATAATACAAAAAACGAATAAAACCGAAATGAAAAACAAATAAAAACTTAACGTCAAATGAAAAATGACTAAGACAAAAAGAGGAAAGAATAAAAAGTAAGAAAAAAGGAAAAGTGGCTGGATAAAATAAAAAAATCAAAGCCAAAATAAAGAAAACATGACCCTAAAAATACGAGGCCAAATAGCCATCAGCGGATAAGGACTCCAGGTATAATAAAACCAGAAAAGAAAACACAAACAGAATAAGTGATACGACACAACTCACCAAGAAATAGCAGTTGTTATAGAGGGTTGTTGAAACCTGGGCATACTAATCCAGAATGGTAAATATCTACAAGAGGGTTCGACAAAAGTCAAACCTTGTAATTAAAAAGGGTAGATTAAACCTGGGCATAATAGCCCAAAATGCTAAATATCTACATGATGGTTCGACAAAAGTCAAACCTTGTGACGACAAAACGACACATTAGCGTAAAAAACAAAAGACATATGCAAACTAGGATATGTGGGGTAACCAATTACGAGTCTCAGATCGAGAAACTACGAATCAGATGGATAATATGCATAAAGAAAAGGGATATGTGGGGTAACCAATTACGAGTCTCAGATCGAGAAACTACGAATCAGATGGATAATATGCATAAAGAAAAGGGAGCCCCCTTACCTAGAATAAAACGTAAAACTAGGATATGTGGGGTAACTAATTACGAGTCTCAGATCGAGAAACTATGAATCAGATGGATAATATGCATAAAGAAAAGGGAGCCCCCTTTGTGGTATATAAATAAATAATACCGGATCTAGGTTTGACTGGACATAGTAATAACAGATAGCTCAATAAATAAGAGTCAAGATTCGAGGTAGTAGGAGTTTGCAGGTTTAATACAGCATAAAGGACAGGAACAGGACAACCTGTACAGGAATAGGATGGCAGAGCCCGGCAGCTGCCGGGGCTGGATCTGGGATGAGCGCGCTAACTTTAATAACAGTACACAAGCATATATACTAAAACAGTTGCATTACAATACATACAATAGGCGGAGCAGTGGGTGTGGTCAATAGCAGTCGCGAAAGATAAGGGTGAAAGTGGGTGTAACAGGAGGCGTATACATAGACATGTGATGTAAACGTAACAGAATATGTCATAAATGGGGCGGAAACATGGAGGGGGCTACCTAAGGAGCCGGGACCTCTAACCTAATGGTGCGCGCAAACTGACAATGACGTGTCACTAGGAGAAGCTGGGGGCTATGAACTCTGTGCTAGGAGCAGAGACTGAAGTCTGGAGAGTCAGGGCGACATGTACCTAACACTATCTAGTATCTGATGTTTAGAGAACATGTTGATATAAACTAAAAGTTATCGGGGTAAAGGCTAACAGACTCTAAGACTGGTGCATGCATTATTCTACATGTAGTGCGTGATGAGGAATATTAAATGACCATTAATACAGTATTTCTCTTACATGGAGACATGGAGACGTAAAGGCTAGACTGTGACGGAAACTATTGATGCGATTCAGTAGCTAAGGAATGCAGAGAAGGAGGGCTGGACTGATAACTAGAATCATAACATACTCTTGGCAGACTAGCAGGCAGAGCCAGGCTGAACCGGGCACTGTGAGGCAGGAAGTAAGTGAAGGGTCAGGAACACAGGTGGGGGCTGTATCGCTCCTCAGCGAGGGCTCAGGAGACAGGAGCTGAATCTGGTGTCCGGGCCCTTTTGAGGCCTAGAAACGGGGACTTTACAATGAAATAACGTGCACACTGAGAAACGTGGCAACGTAACTTTACATAGGCCTAATACTCGTAGCTTTCACGAGAACTGGAAACTGGCATACTAGAGATGGACACAACTATAATTGCGTCTTTAATCGAACATGGGGAATACATATGCATCTTAATCATGCACACATAACATAAGATGGGGAACACGTAGGGACACAGAACATGGCAAAATTTACTTTTCCACATTCCCTCCTTGTCACTACGTTTCCATCAGGAAACATCAATATTCATGATACCATCTATCATTTCATACAGTATCATTTGCTCGTCTCGAATTTTCTTGGAACGGGATTTAGAACGGGACTTGGGACTAGGAATACAAGAGGTAGCACAAATGCCACAAATCGCAGGGCCACATTGTATACAGAGGCAGCAACTGAATATGATCGCTACTGCAATACCTAGAAAGGACAATACTTTCCATCCCCAGGCGGAAATCATATTCCAGAACCAACCGGACCATGTCCAGGTGCCTGGATCTTGGTGTAACATATGGGCAATTTTATGGAGTCTGGTTATAGCTGAATAAACAGACGGCGCGTTATTAGGAATGAAAATGCAGCAACTAGATCCGATGACTCTACATGCCCCGCCCCTATCGGCCAGTATGACGTCAAGGACGAGACGATTCTGGAGCACGACAATTCTCATAAAGGATTGCTCCTCGGTTAAATTACCTAGAGCAGAAGTAGTCTCAATCACTACTGCTTCGAGTGTTCTGGTTAATCTACGTATCAGTTTACTATTCACAACAGTACCTAAATAGGGAAATACACCTTTATTGATATCTATATATTGTTCTAGAGCAGTTTCAGTATAATCGACAATCGGGAGGTCTCTTTTGTGTCTAGTATGTACTAGGTGGGAATTCCTATGGTAGTCAGGTGGGGCTAGAAAAACTGGTGGCAGTAGGAAGGCAATGTAACAGGTTCCCTCCCAATCGAGGGGCAGACGAACATATGCGGTCTGACCACAAACAAAATAAGAATGACGTGAAGCTTTAAAAATAGATTTCCCACTGTCACTATACTTGTACAATCACTATGTCCTACATGTACGGAACCATTCTTTTGGACACATAATTCTCCTTTGACTGGTAATACTGACATAGCAGGGAAGTCTGGAGTAGTATCAGACTGAACATTCAGGACCATAAAATTCGAAGAATAATTACCTAAATTATAAACTTCATTTTCTAGATCTAACCCTGTTCTGTGGGGAAGACCTTGCTTGTCTGGAAAACATGTACTGTTAAGAAAAGACAAATCTGTTGAGGATGACGTTAACGTGGACCATGCTCCACACGAACCATTATGTGAAAATGGATAAGGAAACAGTGGCGGAACTCCCTTCGGTGTCTGGAAAGGGGGGAGTCGACCACACACCCAACAATTAGTGGCATTGCTGGTCTGGTGTGAATAATGTAACATGCGGATAAAGGAATTATTACGCATAGCAAGACGATAAGATAGTTCATGAGGAGGCAGATCACTAAACGTGTGCTCTACTGTAACAATAGAAGACTTATTTACATGAGAAACTGGAAAACACAAATAAAATGCATAACCTGTGCAGGTAATCATGAGGCTGAAAAACAATATGAAACTTAGAAAAACGATACATCGGATTGAGTTTTGACTAACTCTCTCACTATGGGGGTCTATTTTATACATGTCAGAAACCGGTCTAACCGTTTCACCTAGGGGAGGACTTAGACAATCAAACTGGCTGACTTATTTTACTAGACCTTAATTTTAGCTTATACTCCTGTTGCGGAGTTTTCTCTAACAGGGAGGGATTTGTATCATTGTCTTTTGCGGGACAGTCCTTAAGAATAGTACTTTGGCAATCCTTAAAATCCTCGGAAATGTTCTTGGAAACAGTCTTAATCCATAAAACTTTTTCACGTGAGACAGGTGGACCCAGCCCTTCCTGCCTTCCAGCTTGACGGCAGTACGGGTGGCCAGGAGGACCTGTTTTGGCTCCTTCCAGCAAGGCTCCAGCGGACTTGAACGATCAAAGTTCCTTACAAGAACCAAACTTCCGGGAACGATGTCATGCGGTGCCACCTCGGTATTGTCTGGAAATGCGGCAGAAACCTGTGAACGACAAGAGTGTAGGGCAGACATCAAGGAAGCTAGGTAATCTGTCAGCATATTACTTGAAACATCGGTAATACTTCGGGGTCTAGGTGTACCCCACATATTAGGGGGGCGGCCGAATACGACCTCGTACGGGGACAGACCTGATCTGGAATGTGCGACCATGCGCATATAAAACAGAGCGACTGGCAGAGCTACTAGCCAGTCCACACCTTTCTCTTTACATATTTTGGCAATGCGGATTTTCAGGGTCTGGTTATGTCTCTCTACGAGACCGGCTGCTTCAGGATGGCGTACACAATGGAACTTCCACCGGTACCCTAACAAAAGGGAGATGTGTTTCATCAGTTCAGATGAGAATGGCTGGCCGTTATCAGAATATACGACCCTTGGGAGTCCATAGCGGGGGAAGAATTCACGAACCAACTGCTTGGCAGTGGTCGCGGCTGTGTAATCTGGGACTGGATATGCTTCTGTCCACCTGGACAAAGCGCATACAACTACAAGGACATACTTGAAACCTCGACATCGCTCCATCTGAATATAATCCATCTGGAGGACTTCAAAAGGGTGGTTAGGGGACTGGAATCCACCTTGTTCCACCGGGACACTTTTACCTGGATTGAACTGGCAACATATCATACAGGTACAGACTTTCTGCTTGGCTGCAGCTCGTAAATGCTTATTGAACCAAATGTTCTGGATACTGTCTAACATAGCTTTTTCTCCTAAATGGGCTGGACTATGTGCGGTATTGATAATGACTTGAACCATAGAGTCGGGGAGAAACCATGTGGCTCTACCCTTCGTTACCCAACCCTGATCTGTCTGGACCCCTCCTTGTTCGGACCATTTCTTGATTTCATCGGGAGTAGCATGTAACTGGATATCTATGACATCTTGAGTAGGGTCCTTAACTGTCATACAGGTAGTCGGAGCTGGAGTATGTGTCTGTGTCGGATTAACTGAAATGTCTGGAGTCTGTGCTGTAAGCTTGGCTGTGCGATCTGCTAGATCATTACCTTGAGAAATAATGTCAGTAACTTTCGTATGTGCTTTGCACTTCATGATAGCAATAGATGTCGGTAAGTGTATGGCATCTAACAGAGCTTGAATAAGGAGACCATGCTGAATCTTGGTTCCATGAGAAGTCATGAAACCTCTCTCCTGCCAGAGCACTCCAAAGTCGTGTACGACTCCAAATGCGTAACGTGAATCTGTATAAACATTAACTTTCAGGTTCTTGGCGTGTATGCAGGCTTGTGTCAGAGCAACTAGCTCTGCTGCTTGAGCAGACAGGGTGTCAATACGGTGTGTTTCTATAACTTCAGTGTCAGTAGTCACTGCATACGCGGCTACTAGTTCTCCCGTACTTGTTCTCATACATGAACCATCCACATAAAGTGTCAGGTCGGGATCTGGTAATGGAATATCTGTCAGATCTTGTCTTGGCTTTGTCATAATATTAACTACTTCCACACAGTCGTGTATGGCAGGATTCGAATTAACTGACGGTAATAGTGTAGCAGGATTTAGAACGTTGCAGCGTCTGATTTCTATGTGTGGCTGGAACAGTGTCAATTCATAACCTGTTAAACGTGCAATTGTCAAGTGCTGAGTCTGTGTTCGGTTTAAAAGAACTTCCACGGAGTGTGGAACTTGTACTGTCAAGGAATGTCCTAATACTATGGAATCACTTTGTCTGATAGCTAGTGCTGTGGCTGCAACTGACTTGAGGCACGCAGGCAGAGCCTGGGCTACAGGATCTAATGTGCTCGAAAAATAAGCACAAGGCTTGTATTGTCCTGCTTGATCTTGTGTGAGAACAGATAATGCTGTACCTTCACGTTCAGTGACGAAAAGTGTAAAAGGCTTACTGTAGTTCGGTGTAGCTAGAACTGGAGCTTGGCATAAGGCTTTCTTTAACTCATTGAAACTAAGTGTATGTTCAGATGTCCAAGGGAGGACAGTCGATACGGCTGCCTCCTGTGTCGTTAACTGTATCAGTGGTTTAGCTAGACATGCATACTGAGGAATCCATTGTCTGCAATAAGAAGTAAGGCCGATAAAAGCACGTACCTCCTTCTGTGTCTTGGGCTGAGGAAGACTCGCTATTAACTGGATACGGTCTGGTGTCAACTGCCTACCCCACTTGGACAGTAAGTGGCCTAAGTAGATCACTTGCTGGACACAGAATTGAAGCTTCGAAGGGGACACCTTGTGCCCCATCTCGGCAAGAAAATACAAGACTGTAAGTGATGCTCGCTCGCAAGCACGTTCAGAACGGGCTGTGATCAGTAGATCATCGACATACTGGAGCAGGGCAGTGTCTGTTGGCATGTGAATGTTGTCCAGTTGTCTCTTAAGTGCTTGACTGTAAATACTAGGACTTTCTGTGAAACCTTGAGGAGCTCGTGTGAATTTATAGCTCCTTCCATTTAAACAAAATCCGAAAAGAAACTGGCTGTCTGGATGAATGGGGACACTGAAAAACGCGTTCTTGAGGTCTATGACTGTAAAAAATGAGGCTTCGGAATCAATGGCTGTCAATAGGGAAGAGATATCTGGGACAACTGGGTACTGGGGAATAATACATTTATTGAGTTCTCGAAGGTCAATCACTAATCGATATACTGGGGGTGCATTTGGATCAGTACGTTTCATGACTGGAATGATTGGAGAATTACATACATTGGAGTCAGTTTCTACAACTACTCCTTGAGCCATGAGCTCGTCAATAATTTTGGATAAGGCTGCTACAGCCTCAGGTGGCAATCTGTACTGTCTGATTCGTGGCAGGACTATACCTGGTTTGAGAGTCACACGATGGGGTGTGATTTGCATGAAACCGACATCAGTTGGACCTTGCGCCCATAGATGCTGCGGAACATTAGACAATCTTGGATCAAAATCTCGTAATACATAGTGACCCTTGAAGTCACGTAGAAACAGTCGTATTCCCTCGGGGGAACAGCAAATAACTGCACCTAATTCTTTCAGTGTCTTAATACCTAACAAATTTTCTGGACACGACTTCGTAAGTAACAGATCAGTAGTGCGGGACAATGGACCTACTTCTAGAGTAACTGGCTTAGATATCTCGTTTACAATAGGCTTTCCTGAAAATCCAAGGGAAACATTTCTAGAGCCTGAGAGCGGAGCCCCTGGAACTTCGGCGTGACTGATGGTGGTCCTACTTGCCCCTGTATCAATCAGAAACTTTCTGTCTTTCCCTAGTACTTGACTATGAACATAGGGACCTTCTTGATCTACAGGAATTTCGATGAGAGGCAAGCCTACCTCCCTCTCTAGGCTGTTTCATGAATATGGCTGATACTCTGGATACTCAGACTGTGCATACTGATACATCTGCTGTGTAACATGCTGTGTTGCAGCAATAGGCTGCGGTGCTGGAACTGTCTGTTGTGCATTCTGTGGCTGAGAAGTCTGTGAGACTTGTTCTTGTCTAGGTGGACGTGGTCTTTCTTTAGTCTTACCAGTAGCTATATTATGTTTCAGAACTGCACACTCGTTTATGAAATGACCTGGCTGTTTACAATAATTGCATGTCCCTTTAACGGGAGCTGCAGGATGACTGACTTGATTCGGACCCCTCTTCTGACTGTCTTGTGGAACAGATTGTGCAACTAGTACTTTCATTTTCGTGTCTTTCATACGTTTTCTCTCGTGTTCTTGCTCTTCTCTGATTCTATTCTGGTGATACTGAAGCATCTGTAACATTTGGGACGGGGTATTAGCTTGCCATGTACTTTCGACTTTCAAAACTCGATTCTTAACTTGTGGACTTGAATTCTCGACTAATTTAGTAACAAAAAGATGAGGGTATGACTCGCTACTCGTCTTCAAGCCACTGTTTATAATAAAGCATTTCTCGAATCTAGAATAAAAATCACTAGTATCTTCATCTTGTTTCTGTTTACAGGCTGAGATTGCATCCCAGTCTTCCTTTTTAGTGGCTAATAATCTGGGCAAAACTTGTATTAACAGTTCTGGTAATTCTTTACATTTCTCTCCAAGACCGGTACCTGGTACTCGTATCTTATCTTCAGCTTCTAGAACTGCCCAATCGATCTTTTTCTCTCCCACCTCCCATTCTTTTTCCTTGAGTTTTTCGTATACCCCTGCGGGCAACAGGACCTTTAGCATTTTAATAATATCTGGATACGTGTATTCTCCCATACGGAGCATGTCCTTTAATTCTCGGTGGAACCCTGCTGGATCTTTGTCATGGCAGGGAATTAATTTCTTCATTTCTAAGAGTTCCATCTTTGTAATCGGGGTGTAAACAAATACCCTTTGCATTTCACCATCTGCTGTCCTGACTGGGTGTACTTCTCGTAACGGATTCTGTCTGTCTATGTAAAAGGGTTTACTTTCTGGAGGTGAGACATGAACAAAATGCGGTTTCAGGAACGTTCTATATTTGTGGCGCTGTTCTAGAATGACACTAATTAAATCGGTACCTAAACCTTTCCATCTATACTGGAGTAACTCATTCAGGACATCATGTAACGGACCTGGATCAGAATGTTGATCCTCATACAGAGTAATGAGGTGCTGAACCATATACATACCCACTAGTCGTTGCTCGGCTGGGGGCAATTTCAGAAACATTTGTGCCACTATTTCGTCTGGAAAAGTGGTAGAATCAGTAGTCCATCGGACTGCTGATCGGACTAGTTCTTGTTCATGCATAGTATTTAACTCACTATAACCGATTCGTGATTTCAGAACGTGATCGGTAGCTTGAAATACTTGTTCTAGAGAACCTTGTTCTGGTGCTGGATGATGAAAAACTGACTTGCGTTATAGGCGTAAATGGCGGTCTGGAAATCTAGATTTTCCTACATACGCTATTCTGGCGGGATTCTCGTCGTCTACCTCTTCAGTAGAAGAGTCATTCTCTTTCTCGCTTACTTGTGCTGCTTTACGTTGTTCGTGTAACTTTATTATTTCCTTACGAATTCTCTTGTACATACTCTCTATACTACTGATAGTTCTGTGCTTACCCTCGGCTATATTATCACTCCACCTTGTCAGGATTCTCATTTCGGCTGGATCTTTGGTCGGATAATCTTGTTCTCTTATTAAACAATTAATCAGAAACTTTAATAACATGAGCTGGATCTCAGCTTTTCTTTGAGACATGGCTTCGCCAATACTTTCTGGATCATTCCCTGTACGGATGAAACGATATATTCTGTCTAGATCTTCTTTCATATCTGGTAGGGTGTCCAAATACCCGGTCACCCGTCTTACACGTATGGAATATATAACCGTACTATCATCACCTGCGACTGGATCATAGCGGCATTCAGTAAGAGCTCGTCGGATATCTGCAACGGACTTATATTTGGGCGTACGCTGTAACGCACATTCATGTAACTCGACTAACGTTACTCATTGGTGTGGTGGCGGGGTACCAGGAGGACCTCCTCCTGCGGCCCCTAAACTGGAATCGTCGACTGATACTCTTCGTGCTGGCAGAGTGGCGGGAAATTGTAATGTAGGCAGGACCGGGGGTACCGTAGCAGGTACTCCGGTGTCTGGAGGAGCAGGAATGGCATGATTTACAGGGACTGGCGGAACAGGATTTGCATATTCTGGGACTGTGTCGTCCAAGTAGGACGAGATGAAAATATCAGCTGCGGTCGGTTTGTGACGTAGCTTGGTCGGAACTAATGGTGGCGGAAAATTACTGGATGCCTCCGGGGTCGCTTTTGGCAAGCCCTCGGCAAGAAGAGGATACATACCCTTAATGAGGGCATTTCTCTGTCTGTCTGACTGTTCGGTTTTAACTCGTTCACCTATCTCGATTAATTCCCTTTCTTGGGCTCGTTCTAAGGATT
This sequence comes from Lissotriton helveticus, assembly GCF_964261635.1. NCBI lineage: Eukaryota > Metazoa > Chordata > Amphibia > Caudata > Salamandridae > Lissotriton > Lissotriton helveticus. The sequence goes on from NC_136065.1 coordinate 1,090,520,587, forward strand.
CTTTACTTAATTCTGACTTTCTGATTTCTTTTTCGGTTCTTTTATGAGATTCTTTGCGCCATAACTCGATGGCATCTTTCTGTGACTGTCTGGCTTTCTTTTTCCATAATGCTTCTTCTACTCGCATGATGCACTCGGCATCCCATGTACCCGATACGGGCCATCTATACTTTTCTTCTAACTGTTTGGTATACTCTACCCATAAATCTAGATATAATATGGCACTTATGCCATGCTTCTGATACATAAAATGACCTGGACTGTCCCTAGGCGGGACAGGAACTGCTTCTTCTAACAGACCTTTTCTAGTTCTTAACTGACGTAGTTTGGAAAACCACGGCATGACTGGACTTTAATCTAGACACAATACAATACACAATGAACACGATAATTACACCACTTTCATACCACGACATTAAAATACATGAAGAACATTTAAAATAACAGTTCGAACAGAATACTACCTGGAATACGGAAAACAGAATACATGAATCTTCTTGAGAACAGAACTGACTAGAACAGAAACTAGATGCACTGCTGAAACAGTACGAAACTTACCGGTCTCATAAAGAGACACGTCAGGACCCGCATCCACCGGAGTGGACACTTCGTTTTGGGATCTGTGTACCACCAAACCCCACGGACCAGAGACAATTAGATTGACCCTGTCTAGATACTCCCCAGCAACGGTACTCACCGGGCAGCAAGAACGGAAGGCCTCGGACTGGACTGGACTGCTTCGACGCCGGACGGACGAACTTCGGACTTTTGTTACGGGTGGGCCTCCGGATACCTCGGACCTTGGACTCTCGGCTTGGGCTCTGGTCGGGACTCGCTGCGTTCCTCCACCGCCTCGTCTGGATGCTGGACCGCAACCTCCGTCTCCTCCGTGGGCCTGAGGGATACTTGAAGCAGAAATATCTGCACGTGGCCGGTATGGTTCCGTCACGGCTGCAGAGGGTCAGGGGGCATACGTGGCTTCACCGGCGCGTGGGGAAAGGGCAAGTCCCTATTCGGGCGCCATTATGTGGTATATAAATAAATAATACCGGATCTAGGTTTGACTGGACATAGTAATAACAGATAGCTCAATAAATAAGAGTCAAGATTCGAGGTAGTAGGAGTTTGCAGGTTTAATACAGCATAAAGGACAGGAACAGGACAACCTGTACAGGAATAGGATGGCAGAGCCCGGCAGCTGCCGGGGCTGGATCTGGGATGAGCGCGCTAACTTTAATAACAGTACACAAGCATATATACTAAAACAGTTGCATTACAATACATACAATAGGCGGAGCAGTGGGTGTGGTCAATAGCAGTCGCGAAAGATAAGGGTGAAAGTGGGTGTAACAGGAGGCGTATACATAGACATGTGATGTAAACGTAACAGAATATGTCATAAATGGGGCGGAAACATGGAGGGGGCTACCTAAGGAGCCGGGACCTCTAACCTAATGGTGCGCGCAAACTGACAATGACGTGTCACTAGGAGAAGCTGGGGGCTATGAACTCTGTGCTAGGAGCAGAGACTGAAGTCTGGAGAGTCAGGGCGACATGTACCTAACACTATCTAGTATCTGATGTTTAGAGAACATGTTGATATAAACTAAAAGTTATCGGGGTAAAGGCTAACAGACTCTAAGACTGGTGCATGCATTATTCTACATGTAGTGCGTGATGAGGAATATTAAATGACCATTAATACAGTATTTCTCTTACATGGAGACATGGAGACGTAAAGGCTAGACTGTGACGGAAACTATTGATGCGATTCAGTAGCTAAGGAATGCAGAGAAGGAGGGCTGGACTGATAACTAGAATCATAACATACTCTTGGCAGACTAGCAGGCAGAGCCAGGCTGAACCGGGCACTGTGAGGCAGGAAGTAAGTGAAGGGTCAGGAACACAGGTGGGGGCTGTATCGCTCCTCAGCGAGGGCTCAGGAGACAGGAGCTGAATCTGGTGTCCGGGCCCTTTTGAGGCCTAGAAACGGGGACTTTACAATGAAATAACGTGCACACTGAGAAACGTGGCAACGTAACTTTACATAGGCCTAATACTCGTAGCTTTCACGAGAACTGGAAACTGGCATACTAGAGATGGACACAACTATAATTGCGTCTTTAATCGAACATGGGGAATACATATGCATCTTAATCATGCACACATAACATAAGATGGGGAACACGTAGGGACACAGACCATGGCAAAATTTACTTTTCCACACCTTACCTAGAATAAAACGTCAGTTGTAGCTGGTCAAAAAGGAGGATGAATTGTCACTCCTACAGCAACTGCATAATCATTCAAAATTGTGCATAGGCAGTATTAATCTGTAACATAAACAACCAAAAAGAGTGGTATTGCCAAACGTGAATATACAAGAAAAGAAAAATGAAAAGACCAAGACATGACAAAAATACCACCCTGAACCGGCAAGGATAAAGAGCAAACAAGCCCCAGTCAGTAATTGTTGAAAAAACATCTACCTGCAAATGTGCGAAGAAGCAGCAAGCGGTGCGGCATATATCAATCCTGTTCACCGCTGTAGTAGAGCTCGCCCCATATACTCGCCCCATATCAAGGGAATGTACTGGCAGATAAAAAACACACACAAAAAAGAAAATATGTAAAGAAAATATATGAATAGCGGGGAAGGAAGACAGTACTCCAACTACTACCCATGAAACGACAAACATATAAGGTATGTCAACCCACTGGAATCCAATTAGAACTATGCCAGTAAACATACATGGTAAGAGAGGTACTTGACATGCCACTATAAATAAACAGATCGCTAATGTGAGAAGTGCCCCCATTGGGTAAAACCAAAGGCACAAAGCATTATTTGCCTCGATACAGTTCCCTTCTCGAGCGCTGAACGTCTCAAATTCGTTTTAGAAACCATGATTAGAAACAAACAGAGTGGGGGATTGTGCCACCCATCCCCTTAATACTAAACGGCAATACATCCCTCGAAGGAAGGCGCAAAAATGGCAAACACGTTCTTGCCATAATACCTGGGTTCGTAGTGTCGAGCTTCAGAGGGCCAGTGATTCAAAGGACCCGCCATTGCCGTCTCGCAGGGTAAAATACTCCCACCCCCCCCACCACGTGATCGGCAATCGACACGGCGTTTAGTCATTATTAACCACACGTTAGTGTAAAAGGCGGCGCCATCTTGGAACAAACACTAGAACAGGATGCCGCAATGACGGCCATGAGTCAAATAAGACAAAAGCACAAATTAACATAAGTAACAGCAACAAGAAAACGAACAGAAATAGAGAAATATTATTCTACAATATAATAATACAAAAAACGAATAAAACCGAAATGAAAAACAAATAAAAACTTAACGTCAAATGAAAAATGACTAAGCCAAAAAGAGGAAAGAATAAAAAGTAAGAAAAAAGGAAAAGTGGCTAGATAAACTAAAAAAATCTAAGCCAAAATAAAGAAAACATGACCCTAAAAATACGAGGGCAAATAGCCATCAGCGGATAAGGACTCCAGGTATAATAAAACCAGAAAAGAAAACACAAACAGAATAAGTGATACGACACAACTCACCAAGAAATAGCAGTTGTTATAGAGGGTTGTTGAAACCTGGGCATACTAATCCAGAATGCTAAATATCTACACGAGGGTTCGACAAAAGTCAAACCTTGTAATTAAAAAGGGTAGATTAAACCTGGGCATAATAGTCCAAAATGCTAAATATCTATATGATGGTTCGACAAAAGTCAAACCTTGTGACTACAAAACGACACATTAGCGTAAAAAACAAAAGACATATGCAAACTAGGATATGTGGGGTAACCAATTACGAGTCTCGGATCGAGAAACTACGAATCAGATGGATAATATGCATAAAGAAACGGGATATGTGGGGTAACCAATTACGAGTCTCAGATCGAGAAACTACGAATCAGATGGATAATATGCATAAAGAAAAGGGAGCCCCCTTACCTAGAATAAAACGTCAAACTAGGATATGTGGGGTAACCAATTACGAGTCTCAGATCGAGAAACTACGAATCAAATGGATAATATGCATAAAGAAAAGGGAGCCCCCTTACCTAGAATAAAACGTCAGTTGTAGCTGGTCAAAAAGGAGGATGAATTGTCACTCCTACAGCAACTGCATAATCATCCAAAATTGTGCATAGGCAGTATTAATCTGTAACATAAACAACCAAAAAGAGTGGTATTGCCAAACGTGAATATACAAGAAAAGAAAAAAGAAAAGACCAAGACATGACAAAAATACCACCCTGAACCGGCAAGGATAAAGAGCAAACAAGCCCAAGTCAGTAATTGTTGAAAAAACATCTACCTGCAAATGTGCGAAGAAGCAGCAAGCGGTGCGGCATATATCAATCCTGTTCACCGCTGTAGTAGAGCTCGCCCCATATTAAGGGAATGTACTGGCAGATAAAAAACACACACAAAAAAGAAAATATGTAAAGAAAATATATGAATAGCGGGGAAGGAAGACAGTACTCCAACTACTACCCATGAAACGACAAACATATAAGGTATGTCAACCCACTGGAATCCGATTAGAACTATGCCAGTAAACATACATGGCAAGAGAGGTACTTGACATGCCACGATAAATAAACAGATCGCTAATGTGAGAAGTGCCCCCATTGGGTATAACCAAAGGCACAAAGCATTATTTGCCTCGATACAGTTCCATTCTCGAGCGCTGAACGTCTCAAATTCGTTTTAGAAACCATGATTAGAAACAAACAGAGTGGGGGATTGTGCCACCCATCTCCTTAATACTAAATGGCAATACATCCCTCGAAGGAAGGCGCAAAAATGGCAAACACGTTCTGGCCATAATACCTCGGTTCGTAGTACCGAGCTTCAGAGGGCCAGTGATTCAAAGGACCCGCCTTTGCCGTCTCGCAGGGTAAAATACTCCTGCCCCTACCACGTGATCGGCAATCAAAACGGCGTTTAGTCATTATTAACCACACGTTAGTGTAAAAGGCGGCGCCATCTTGGAACAAACACTAGAACAGGACGCCGCAATGACGGCCATGAGTCAAATAAGACAAAAGCACAAATGAACATAAGTAACAGCAACAAGGAAAAGAACAGAAATAGAGAAATATAATTCTACAATATAATAATACAAAAACGAATAAAACCGAAATGAAAAACAAATAAAAACTTAACGTCAAATGAAAAATGACTAAGACAAAAAAATCAAAAGCAAACTTATAATGAATATAAGACAAAAAAGTCCAAACAACAAAGGGGTCCATAGGCAATAGAGAGCGTTCAAAGTTGTAGTATATGGATCACACTGTATCTTGAAATACGAAGCACGTTATAAGCTATATGGAGATATTTTCAGTCGACATAGATGACCTGCCTCCGATACAAAGAGCTACATGTTAATTAGAACCGAAGCACAGGTGAACTGTATCACGCTGACAAAGTCGTAATACAGATAATCAGTCCTCAGTACTGAAATGTTCACCGAACCAAGAATTGAAAGACACAGAGGATACAAATTAAACTGAAGATATAAATAAAGCGTTAGAAACACATAACCACAAGGCGAAAACAGGAAAACGCAATAAATTGACACAATAAATAAAAAATAAAAAATTACACATTTTTTTGTGAGCGATACAATAATAACACACTGAGCCCAGTATGGTACATGTACTCACATACACACAGAATCTCAGTATTGTGCCTGAGCAAATTTAAAATATGGTCCTGTTGTAATTACAAAAACGCAAAATCCAACTTATGCAGAATGAACAAAAAATATAACAATCCGGTTACAGTGCACCTTAATCATAGCCACATGCCATATAGATTCATAGGAAATGATGCATCTCCCCATCTGTATTGTGACCCATCTCAATAGCTCTGAGGTTACAAATCCAACGTGCCTCTTTCTGTCTCAGCATGAGCTCCCTACTCCCTCCTCTTGTCGGTATTGGAACATGGTCAATACCATGAAACCAGAACGAGAGATCGTCCGGGTGTTCTTTCATGTAGTGATCAGTAATAGGGTATCGGGAGTCCTTGGACTTAATGGCACGTTTGTGTTCTTGAATTTAAGAACACAAACGAACACAGCGAATAGTGCTGCCCACGTATATAATACCACATTTATAACCCAATACGTAAACTACATGGGTTGTGTTACAATTGATAAAGTGGGCAATCTTATATTGTTTGTCAGTATTGAATTTAAATATTAGGGTTTTATTCATACCTATTGGACATATGCTACAAGTGCCGCAGGTGAAAAAACCTTTGGGTTTAGTTGGTAACCAGTTATCATTGTTTTTCGGATTTGTAACATAACTGGGGCAAAGTGTATTCTTGAGGGCCTTACCTCTCCTATATGTAATAGAGGGTCTATGTTCAATACATTTTTTAAGGCCTGGTATTTCAGTTAAAAGATGCCAATGTCTGCGAAAGATATTAAAAATATCCCCACTGTGTGCATTGTATTGCGTGATGAATCTCGCTTTAAAATCGACATCCTCTCTTTTGGGATTAACTTGTAGAGATGTCTCCCTGTCTAAATTACAAATTTTAGTTTCAGCTTTTTTAAGGATCGCTGGATTGTAACCTCGTCTTGTAAACCTGTTAACAGTCTCCCTCAATTGTGTATTGAAAATATGATCCTCACTGCAATTACGCCTAATTCTCGTCATTTCACCGTAAGGAATATTGTTAATCACAGATTTAGGATGGGCACTGGTGGCATGCAGTACCGCATTACATGAAGTTTCCTTGCGGAAAAGTGTACTTTCTATTCTGCCCGATTTAACGTAGAATTGAATGTCCAAAAAGTTGATATGTTCCCTATGGTGATTCATCGTGAACTTGACGTTATACCTGTTGTCATTAAGAAAGGAGACATATTGATTGAGTTCACCAACGGTTCCAGACCAAAGACAGATGACATCGTCTATGTACCTCCCCCAGTACACGATGTTGTTGGTCCAGGGGGAGGCACGCCTGCTCCAAGCATGCTCCTTCTCAAACCAGCCCATGAAAAGGCAGGCGTAAGAAGGAGCAAACTTGGAGCCCATCGCAGTCCCACGTAATTGGTGGAACCACCGTTGGTCAAAGAGGAAATAGTTATTCGTTAGAATGATGGTGATCATAGCAATGATCATCTCATCAAAATCAAAAAGTGACGCGTCATCTTTATCCAAAAAGGATTGGACCGCCCTGATACCATGATCCATTTCAATACACGTGTATAAACTCTCCACGTCAAGAGTTACAAAGGTCAGATCATCAGACCACACAAAGTGGCAGATTTACAAGCCCCTTGCGCCTCATTTACGCCACCGTTGCGTCACTTTTGTGACGCAGCGGCGGCGCAAATCCTGCTCCATGGTGCGGGGGTACTTACAACGTGATGCATTTGGGAGATGCGTCACGTTGTAATGCCCTGCGCCACATGTAGGCGTTCCTGTGAGGGGGGGGCGTTCCGGCTCAGGAACGCCTCCTAAAAGTGGCTGAGTGAAATCTACAAGATTTCACTCAGTCACTTTTAGGCCCATGCTGCATCAAAACCCTGCGCCTGCCTGAAGCAGGCATAAGGATTGACGCAGCATTAACTTGATAGGGCCCCCTGAGCATTGCTGGAGCTGCGTCGCGCTTGCAACGCAACTCCAGCAATGCGTCACTTTTAGGCACAGATGCGTCACGCATCTGTGCTGTTTTTGCACCATGGTGCGCCGCATTGTAAATGCGGTGCATCCATGATGGCGGAGCTGTGGCCCACAATAACTGGCGCATCCCTGCTGATTTGCAGGGATGCGCCAGTTATTGTAAATATGCCCCAAAGTCCCTTAGTTTGGTGAGAATGTCTTTGCTGTCCCGTACAAAGGAAGGCAAATTGGGCACATAGCTCTGCAGCTTGGCATCCACAAACAGCTGGAGACCCTTGACCCGAGATAATGGGTCTACCAGGTGTTAATACTCCACCCTTGTGAACTTTAGGGAGTATGTAGATACAAGGGAAAGATGGAGAATCCACCCAAAGGAACCTAAACTCATCTTCAGTGAGGAGTCCAGTTTCCTTCCAATCACATAGGTGGGCATTAATGAGCTTTGTACTGTCCACAATCGGATTACTAGGCATTTCCCTGTAAAAACAATTGTTTCCAAGTTGGCGAGCAATTTCTTTCATATAATCACCATGATTCATTAAAACAATATTACCACCTTTGTCGGCCTCCCTAATTACGATACTAGTATCCTCATTCAATCTTTTGAGGGCATGTTTTTCTGCAGCTCTGATGTTGTAAGCAATCTTAGGTGTATATTGTTTAGGTTTCTCTAAAGCATGAAGTTCCCTGATGATTTTGTCGTGGAAAATATCGATATTATGGTGGTAAGAGTGGGCGGGGACAAATTTGGATTTAGGACGGAAACCAGTCTCTGTATTATTGATCTGGGGAATATTAAGATCCCTAAGCAACATAGGAATATCATAGTTTTCATCATCATTCAGAGTCATTAAACAGTGAACCCCTGTATCTCTCCTATTGTCTGGGGGTTTGTATCTGGTGGATCTAGGGTATCACCTCTGCAACTAGGTCTATTTGCAAAGAAATCCTTAAGTTTCAAAGTCCTCACAAATTTGAAGAGATCGATATGTGTATTAGCAAAATCACCATCTTGTAGGGGGCAAAAATAATGACCCTTGCTCAGAATTTTTTCTTCATCAACAGTCAAAACTTTATTCGACAAGTTAATAATTTTTAAATCAGTGTTAACAGAAATCAAAGGCCTGGTCTCCGTAGTATCACAATTGGACAAAGCACTTACTTCTTCGGCTTCGTTCCCACATTCAGATTGTTCCCCGTTTTCCCTCTTGTATCTGTTTTTGGCTCTCCTCCCATCCCGCCTAGTTTTCTCATTTCTCTTTTTTGTTGAAGGCGGTTGCTTATGCAGAGTTTCGCCAATTCTTTCTGGAAAGAAGTGGCGTCCTCCCCTAAAGGGACATCTGGAATAGTTACACCAGAAGCTACACTGCCATTTGAGGAGATCGAAACATTACTGCTAGAACCAGTGTCATCATTATCATCTCTGGTTTCCCTTGTTCTTTTTTTATTTGCATCATCTGAGATCTGGATACCATCAATTTTTTTTAGCAAAAGTATACACTCTTCCTTCTTTATAATCTTTGTCATCTCTTTTAATTTTTTACAATTTTTTTGTTTTTAAGGTAGATCTGATGTTTATCCATCACCTCCAACACAAGGCTTTGGAAGGTCATGTGTTCTTCGTGGGGGTCCTGGGAGGCAGCTGTGGTATTGGGTGCTGCCTGCTGTGTGGCCCGTGCAGGGGGTGGGGTCTCTTCTGTGCAGCTGAGCTGCCCTGCTCCTGGAGGTGGGGTGCGAAGGCTCTCCATGAGTTGTTGGAGGGCGTTGGAGTCTAAGCTGTGGTGGTCCCCTTCGTCATCAGAGAAGAGAGGTTCGGCCTGCTCTGCAGGAGGTGTTGGATTTCCCTCTGCAATGTGAAGGGGAGATGCAGTTTAACATTGTGTTCACATGTATGTTGTCGCTTTATACATGTTTTCATGCAGACTGCATGACTGTGTGCATTGTGGCTGTTTGGGAGGAGCTGCCTATTTAATGGGGGGCAGTGGACATTTCAACAACATCACGGATGTATGTTAGTACTTGTATATTATCAACTCATATTTCCTTGCAATGCCAAATGTGATTAGCTAGTTTTTACACACATGCAGCACCAGTTGTGTCCTGTGTTATGTTGTGGACGTGTTGCGGTTTGTACAACATCGTTGACAATGTTGATGTGCTCTGCATGTTATGTGTTTGTGCTGCATTTTGGGGGAGTCGCCCCTGCAGCTCGGATTTTGCGGCCCCTTCTCCCTTACATGCCATGTGTCTGACTTATGTGCTTATACGGTGCTGTGATGTTGCATACTTGGGTACATTGGTCTCTTGGTGGGAGTTGGGGGTCTGGGGCATGGTTTGTCTGTAGATATGCTCTGCTTAATTGTGCATGTGTGCCATTGTGCCCATCTCCCACCGTCCCCCCAGTCCCTGGTCGTTACTCACCCTGGTGCTGTTGTGTCCGGTCATGTTGAGCAGTGTCCGGTCCCCCGACTCCTACCACCGTCTCCCCACTGATGACTGTGGAAACCATTTCCTCTATCTCGTCCAGCTCCTCCTGTGGCACTGGACTCCCACCTCCGGTTGTTGGCAGGTTTCTGCTTGGTTTTGCACTTGACATCATTCCAGCGCCTCTTAACCTCTTCCATTGTCCTCTTCAGCACTCCGACTGCATTCACCTTGTCCACAATGGCCTGCCATATTTCATTTTTTGTTGTCAATGACACAGTGGAGGTGACGGACAGTTGTTGATGGTGTTCTACCACCTCCGTTATCAGGATCCTGTTTTCCTGCGGACTGAACGCTTCTTCCTACTCTTCTTCTCCTTGCCCTTCACTGACCCGAGGTCCCAGGCTGGTCCTCCGGGGGGCTTGTGGGTTCTGGCTGTCCTCTGTACTTGCTCCAGCAACCTCCATTGTGCTTCGCTGTTGTTTGGCTTTTGTTTTTATGTTTTTTTCTATTTTTATGGTGATTTTTCCCACCTGACGTGTGTGAATTGCAGGTCTGTCGCTGGCTTTTGTAGATTTTTGTATCACGATTGGCCTCATCGCAACTTTTTTTACATTCGTGTTTCGCATTTTTGCGGCATCGCGTTGACTTTATCGCGGACATTTGACGCGTTATCCTGGGCCTATCGCCTGGTACCGCGGTGTTGTGAATTCAAAGTTAACACAGCATTATTCTCCCGCGATAGACTGCGATGTGAAGAGTTGCATTAAGCTAATTTTGCGGTAATTATCACACGTTCTTGAGAATATCCCCCGAAGTTTCTGGTGTTCATTACTAACACTTCATATCTGAGATTTGCCCACACTCACCTCATCTGCATATCTCACTGTACCCATCTTCTGTGAGTATCTCATATGTGTCTCTCACAGCAGGTTTTTTTTTCTGAAATTTTTTAATTGGAACGCTCTGCAGTAGTTGAGAAAATAGGGTCTGGCTATCCCTCCGTGTAGCTTTTTCCTTCTTATTTTTTTTCAGGCTATTCTAGCCCCCTTTGCTGCACAGATGAAACTGATTAGTTCCCCTTGTAATTTTTTTATTGGTGAGGTTGAAGTCCAGTGGGATAGTGCTGAATAGGTATGTGAATTTCGGCAGTATGGCCATCTTTATTATATTGGACCTTCCGATGAATGATAGTGGAAGACCGTCCCATACTTTCAGCAACTTTTTTACTTGTTTATGTATTCTCTCAAAGTTATGGTTCGGGATTTCCTTGAGATTTACTAGAACGTCGATGCCCAGATATTTTATTTTTTATTTTATTCTGGGGTCTTGATATTGATTATTCCACTATAGGATTTCGGTTTTAGTTTGATTTGCTAAGTAGCCTGATACTACTCCATATTCCTTAATTATTCCTTCTATTTTGGGTAGAGAAGCTTCAAGATTATTTGTAAATATCATTAGGTGGTCGGCAAAAAGCGCAACTTTCTTTTCCCATCCTTGGTATTTAAATGGTATAATTCCTGTTTCCTTGCTTATTTTTTCTGCCAATGGTTCAATATATAAGTTGAATGGCAAGGGTGATAAGGGACATCCCTGCCTTTTCCCTCTTCTTATTGTTATGCTATTGGTTAATACTCCATTTACTAGCACCTTTGCTGTTGGGTTTTTGTATATTTGCTTTATTGCTTTTTGGAATGTCTTATCTAGTTCGAACTTCGCTAAGGTGGCCGTTAAAAAAGACCAGCTTACCCTGTCGAATGCTTTGGCAGCATCTAGGGTCAAGACAGACAATGGTGTATCATAGTGAGTTGAAATGTCTATTGCTAGGACCAGCTCATGTGTTAATTCTTGTATGTGCTGTCCTTTAATAAAGCCTTTTTGGTCTACGTGAACCACTGAGCCTGCAATCTCCCCAAGCCTTTTGGCTAGAATTTGCGTGTAAACCTTGTAGTCCATATTTAGGACTGATATTGGCCTGTAAGATTCAGTTCTTGTTGGATCTTTCTCGGGCTTGAGTATTAGGTTGATTGTTGCCTCATTCCAAGAGTCTGGTAGTGTTTGTTCTGCTAGAAATATATAATTGAACAGTTTCTTCATTGGAATTACTAGTTACTCGCACAGATGACTGTACAACTCATTTGGGAGTGAGTCTGGGCCTTCCGCTTTACTTTTCTTTAAGTTCTTTAACACTCCTAACACTTTTTCCTTGGTTATTTCTATGTTGATCCTATCTCTCTGTTCTTGCGAGAGTTTTGGGAGGGCTATTTTTTCCAGCATATATTGTATCTTTTCTTCCGTGGGTGGTTCTTCCTCAATGTACAGGTTGCCAAAAAATGCTACAAATTCATTTCTGATTTCCTCCTCTTCTGTCGTGTATTTTTGGTCTCCCACTTGGATATTTTCTATTCTATTTCTTATTGCATCGGTTTTGAGCTTCCACACCAATAACTTCCCGCATCCTTCTCCATACTCATAGTGAGCTATTTTGCTTGTGTCCCATTTGTCTTTTAAGATTACTTCAAGGAAGTCTACCAGCTCCCTCTTCTTCTTATCTCTCTCCTCCTTGAGTCTAGATTTTGCTTCCAGGCTCGCAGATCTACTAATCTCAAGCTCTAAGGTTGCTATTCCTTTCTCTAATTCTTGGATCTTATTTCTTCTGGTTTTGTTTTTGCAGGCCTCAAGTCTGAATAATTTGCCCCTAATATAGGCTTTGTATGCCTCCCACGCAGTTTGCCTCGAGGTTTCTTCTTTATTGATTTGAAAGAACTATTTGGTTTCTTTTGCCAGATTTTCTACGCAGCTAGCATCTAGTAAGATTCCCCTGTCTACTGTATATCTACGTGTATACATTGCTTCGCTACAAGTAAGATCGCAGCTGAGTGATCCGATAGATGAGCTGGTATATGTTCACATTTTTGTGTTGCTTCTGATAGTCCCTTATCTATTAAAAAATAATCTATCCTTGATGCGTGCCCCAACCTTTTATTTTGAAATGTGTATTTGTTGAGGTTTCCTCCTTTCTCCCTCCATATATCAACCATACCCAGATCTTTAATGCAGTGATTCACCCACTCCCTCATTTTCTGTAGATTCGGACCATGTTTGGGTGGGAAATGATCTTTTTTAAGATCCAAAATTATGTTATGTTGACTACAGAGGTGAGAAATTAGAAAGGGGAGACGAGGAAAAGATGGCGGCCGGCTAGGAGGCTCAGTCGCGAGCTCCTCACCCAACAGCAAATGATCCGTACAGAAAAGACCTAGCTCGTAATGGAGTGCTAACCTTACACTAAAAACTACATGACGTGCAGACAACCGGGAGAAGTACGCTAAAAAACATTTTACCTCTGGGTCCGACGCAGAGTCCAACGCGGGGCCGGGGAACATGGCTTGTAGTTCGAGCTTGAGATCCGAAGCGAAGGGGCGGGGTTGAGGCAGAGAAGCACGGGAGGCAGTGTCCTGTCCTTCCGGGTCAAGGAGGGAAGACACTGCAGTGGCGTGTGAGGCGCTGGGTGCTGCATTTTTTTACATTCTTTTTCCCGCATTATCAGAGCTGAGTGGCAGCATCAAGAACCGAGGGAAAAGTGAAGGTGTAGTGCTATATAGTGCGACCGCGCTATTCAGGTGTGGCACTGGGTGCTGCATTTTTGGCATTCTTTTTCCCGTATGTCACGCATTTCCAGAGCTGAGCGACAGCATTGAGAACCGAGGGAAAAGTGGAGATGCAGCAATTTCAGCACGACCGCGCTATTCAGGTGTGGTTTATAACAGCTAAAGCGCTTCAGAAGAGCAGGAGTATTACTGCACGACTGGTAGAGAAGGCAAGAGTGTCTCGGCAGCCTGCTACTCCAGGGAGAACTGGACCCCGGGACACTCGCTTTATTGGGGTAAGTGAAGGCAAAGCGCTAAGCTATCTTACATAAGTTTTCCTAAACCAGGGCAAAACGAATACACCTTCATAGTAATTCTCGCTAAAAGTAAAGAGCAAACCTGGACACAGGGTGAAGTGCAGGAGGGGGTGCAGGGGGAAGAGCAGAACGCAGAGCTGGATCAGCTGGAAACAGAATGGACAGATGAGGCAAGAGTGAGCAATGACAAAGGGAGTGCTAAACCAAAAGTATTAACACCCCCTCAAGGGCTGTTGGATATAAAAAGGTCATTAAGAGAACAAGGGGAAGGTTTAAAATACTCTTTAAGGAGTAGAACTACCCTGTCGGTTGACCGACACCGAGAGCTAAAACCAGACGTAGTACGCCCCCCAGAAGTAGTAAAATTGTCAGGTATATTACCCTTGATTGTCCCAAAAAGCACTAAAAAGAAGAGGAAACCGAATGTAACTGGAAAGCTGCAATACCCTGCATCTAGAGCAAGCTAGGCCAAACTAATAACACCCGGTCTGACTAAACAAAAGATAACCCCCTCACTAAAGTATTTTTTCAAAGTGAAAGAAAACTTGAGAGATAACCTGGAAAAGGGAAAATACCAGAATAATACCTAGCCTGATAAACAGAAAGAGACATACAACGAGGAGACATTGGTAAAAATGTCAAAAGTAAGCACTAGCAACAGGTATGCTGTTTTAGAAGCATCAAATCAGCAGGAGATAGAAACGGATGCCCCTGACCCCGCAAGTATAGACAAACCAGAGGAGCTCATAATGCCACAAAGGAACAAGGATTGTCTGGAAAGCATGATGACTACCATGATGGGGGAGATGAGATCGAATTTTGAGAAGTTAGAAAGGAACCAGACAAAAATCCAGGAAGTATGCGAGAAGATAGACCAGAAGATAAACAGTTTTATGGAGAGAGTAGCTTCAGTCGAGCTGGAAGTTGAGGCTTTAAACAAGAGAGTGGAAGAAAATAAAAAAGAAAAAGACCAACTCAAGACCTCCGAAAAAATAGACAAAATGGTCTACCACAGGTTGGAAGCAATGGAAAATCAAGCGAGAAGAAATAATCTAAGAATTTTAAATGTACCTGAAGGCCTAGAAAGTGAAGATATTAAAGCGTTTGTAATCAAGCTACTAGAGGATACATTACCATGGACAAAAACTGTTAACCTGGCAGAGAATATTCAGAGAGTCCACCGGGACCCATTTGGCAGGAACAAGATCAGAAAGAACCCTAGAAAAATCCTCATAAACTTCAAGAGCTACACCCTGAAGAAGAGAATTTTGAGTGAGGGCCTGAAAGCTGGCTCGTTTCAGATTAAAGATTGGGCTTGCAGAATAATGTCAGATATATTCAAGACAACACAGGACAGGCAATGGCAATTAGGCCAGTACATGCAGCAACTAAAGATATTAGGAGCAACAGTTCAAATGCTTTTTCCAGCAGCATTAAGAATAATGTGGCAAAACAAAATGCATAACATCAGAGACCCAAAGGAGGTAGAAAACTTTATAGAACAAATCAAAACACAAAAGTAGGCTCAGTATAGCATATTGTGGAAGTATGTAAACAAAAAGGGGTAAGGAACTCAAAGAGGGGCAAAAAAGAAAAACGCCCCAAGAGGAGTTAAGAGAGGCTTTTCCAGGGAGGGATAAAGAGGAGGGGGGGCCACTAGAAAATATAAACTTAAAAATAAAAAAGTGCACAAGGTGGGGAGCAAGATGGGGAAAAAATAAAAAAATAAAATTCCAAAGAAAGCAATATGAGGTAGAAAGAGCCCCAAAAAAACGCAACAATATCAGCAATAAGAACATAGGGAATCTGCAAACGAGACAAGGGAAGGTAAAAATAAAAGGGGGAAGGAATGTCAGTTAAAATAATATCATGGAACGTAAAAGGCCTCAGATTGAAAAAAAGAAGTGTTAAAATATTAGAGCACCTGAAATTAGTGGACTCCGACATAATAATATTGCAAGAAACGCATTTGCTAAAAGAAGAATGGGAAAAGTTCTTTAAAAATCAAAAGTGGATAGCTAACTGGGTATGTACAAACCAGAATTGCACCGTAAAAGGAGTCGCAGTCTTAATTAAGAAATCAATTGGAGCTCAGATTGAAGAGCCAGAAGTCGACAAAAAGGGTAGATGAGTAGTGGTGAAACTAAAAATACGCAGCAATAGATATTCAGTGGTTGGATATTACGGCCCCAACCAGGACGATCCAGCGACTCTGCAAAAATTGTACTCACAACTCCTAACTGCACAAGCCCCTATAATAATGGGAGGATATTTTAACAGAAGGCTTTTTTACATAGGTAAGAATCGCTCTTCCAGACAAAATATCTACATCTAATTTCTTTGGGCATCCCACACAAGGCTTATTCTTATTGCAAATTTATCTCATAAGGCTTCTTATATTTTTGTGCAAGATAATGTGGTTTGAGTCCACTCTACAATCGTATCATCCATTTGAAATAACGCTTCTCATAAATTAGTCAACAAATGTTTCTGTATTGTGTGATATACTCTGCAAAGCAATAAAGGTTTCTCCATCTTCCATCCACGGGTATGCAGATGATAAACTTCCAGTTTTTTGAGAAACTATTCTCGCTCACCTTCTTGTACCCTGCTAAACCATGAGCTTCCAAAAGGGATCAGACAGACTTCAATAGTCACAAACACACAGAATCCTATACCATACTATTAGACCTTCCCATAAGATAGGTATCTTCCAAGTTAGGCCCTGGTAGCCCATAGGACAGGATGCTATGTTACTAAAAGGTAGGATGTGTACTTTTAAGTTTTGCATGTCCTTGTAGTGAAAAACACCTACATTTGTTTTTCACTACTGTGAGGACTACTCCTCTCATAGATTACCATTGGTAATTCCTTAATACACCCCTTTAAGCAGTAATATCTGGTTATGAAGGAGTAGTTGTGTCATGGTTTATATCTTGGGAATGGCAATGATAAATCCTCTTTACTGGTAAGGTTGGATTTCACATTACTATTTTAGATATGCCACTTTTAGACAGTGGAAATCTCTGCTCTTACAGCTTGGTGTGCCTGCAGCCTGTCTCCAATACACTCCATATTAGTCCAATTGCATTTTGAGGTTTAGGAATGTCGCGAAGAGCATTCAGTTTATTCTTCCTCTTTTTTTTGTTCCACCTTTGTTTGCTTGGTGCATGAAGATGTAAGGTTCAAAAACACGTTTTTCACATTTGGTCTAATTACTTTGCGAATGTAAATAACAATGAAAGCATACTTGCAAACTGTGACAACATGCCTGCCTTTATCAATGATTCACCACAAAATGATTCAATTGTATTAGCTTAACGGAGCGTACAGATTTCAGACAATGGGCGATTTATATAGGGTCACTGGAAAGTCCCAAAGGATGTCCTTGTGCCCCCCCCCCTCATCCCCCCAGAAATGTAGTGTTTCCTACACCCCTGTAAACAAAGCATCTTATTTCATGCTTACTGACAAACCTGTGTAGTTTGGACGTCCTTGCGTGTTGTTTTAAAAGCCTTTCGATGCACATAGCAAATTCCAAGGGCCACGGAATTGATGTGTACATAGTAAACACTCACGGTCGTTTTTCTCATCACAGCATATCACTCGTGTAATAGAAAACAAAGGGAATTGATTCATACTTAAACATTTTTTGGCAAATGTAAATTGTTTTCCTGAGGTTTCTCGAGTGGGCAGTTTTGCCTGGGCCAGAATACTTGAGTGATCTTCTCTGTCTGCTTGTAACAGAATTCTTGGAGCTGTGCTATTGACTGTCATGTGCAGCCTTACTGCTTTTTGTAATATTGTCAATATATGCAAGGGGTAGCCAGGACTGGCAACTGCTAACATTGGCTTGAATTTCGGTACCACAGGCAAAGGCCCTTACTATCACTGGTCTCGGTTGGAAGGGTTAAACTAACTGATGTTATTGAGGTGGTGGGGTCCTACAGATGCTTAGTATCACTTCTGTCAAACTTCTCAAGTTGCTGAATCGATGCACAGTCCTTGACCATTATTTGAGTGAGTTTTGCACTTCCAATTGAGGAGGGGGCATTATGGGTCGTACTGGCAGATGAGGGAAACCATCATGTCACCCTAATCCAGACATGTAGCTTAAACTCCATATCCCTGCTCCATTTTGTTGTAGTTTGAGACTACACATCTGCATCACGGGGGCAGTGTAGTTGTCAATTTTGTGCCTCAGTAAGTCCAACTTTTTTTGAACCATCTTTCTTACTGGCATCAGCATATGAACAAACACAAACTTAGCTTGAACAGAATACAGAATGACTAGTCAAGGTACGAGTATAAGCGTTACAATGTGGTTTATGACGTTGTGCCTACTTCTGGGAGAGTGTTCAACAATCAATTTGGGACGGGGATCAGTAGTGTTTATTTGAAGATTGAACCAAAGATACTGGTGACGAGGAGGCCCCATCCCATCGTACCCCTCACAGGCCGTTTGTCCCAGCTTACATGTGCTCTAATGTGCAAGACAGAATCAATGAATACAAATTGTAGGTTTCTGCAATCCCTAACAAAGCACGATAATTGCATATTTTGCAATATACTGCAACAGCTACCCAGTTAACATATTAATTTTCTACAGTGCTGCTTGGGAAGACTTTTACAATTTTTCTCAGTTTGTTTAATGTTTCAATTTTAATGTTCCCTATTAGTCATTTTAAGAAGCATTTAACCAGTCAGGAGTACGTTTTCTTGAACAAATTAAATCATTGGATTGATCGCTTTAAATATGCAAAGGGCAAATTCAATCTGCGATGAAGTGTAGGGTGCAAAAAACAACAAGCATTTGCAATGCAGTAGGTCTTGCATTTACGCGAGTTTAAGTTATTGGCATTGTAAATGACAATTTTTTTTATTAATGTTTCAAAAATCAAAACATAAATAAAACTGATGAAGGATAATATCCAGAAACACATGTATCTAGAGAGTTCCAGCACTAGACTGCACCAACGTTGGCGAACCACTACAGCTAAAATTCAAGTAAGCAATCACTGTGAACTGCATTTACTACAATGCTAAGGGGCGAACTGTGCTGGGAGGTGAGGCAGTGTGCTCCCATCCCCCTTCTGTTTGAAAAGGATCCCTTGAGCCACTGAGCTGACAAGTTTTTGAAGATGCACCTGTGTGCCAGAGAGAGGTACTGAGATCTGAGAGACTGTGACAGCCTTCTCAGCCACCCCAGAAGGAATTATTTTTTTAATCTTTACTGATGAAGGATAATATCCAGAAACACATGTGTCTAGAGATTTACAGCACTAGCCTGCACCAACTTTGGTGCACCACTACAGCTAAAATTCAAGTAAGCAATCACTGTGAACTGCAATTACCACAATGCTAAGAGGTGAACTCTGCTGGGATGTGAGGCAGTGTGCTCCCATCCCCCTTCTGTCATAAGTAAAAAGCATTGTCATTTACAATGCCAATAGCTCAAACTCGTGGAAATGAGAGACCTGTTACATTGCAAAAGCTTGTTAAATATGGGCCCCTTCTAGATGACAAGATCTGCACAGGCAGCGTCATCACCTTGTGTGCTTCAATTTCCGGAACTGCCAAACAATAAAAGTGCCTAGAGACAGGCTTAATGCTATCAAACGCTTTAAATGTGCATTTTCACGCATTAAATCTACACTCTTCGTGCCAAGGAGCCGCCAGGTTGCAGCGCACTACGTAAAAACCTTACCTACCAGGTGACTTCTAAAGCATTAGCAAACTAATGCCAAAACCCAAGTAGTTGTTCAAATTCAATGCATCTTGGAATTTGGCCTCCTCCTGCTATACACCGATAGCTATAAAGGGTTCCAAGCGCTGTCGCACTCCCAGGTAGAAAGCACAATGCCGAGTCACAGCCTCTCCCAGGTAACGTTTGTAAACCGCAAACGATCCCCGGGAACACTGTATACATTTCTGGGTTAACAGCAAAGCAAACAGTTACTGAAACAATGGAAATTAGAGAGGCCGAGCGCCATGATCTTGGCCCAGGTAAACGCAGGCGGGCCAGTGTTCTTTATCAGTAAAAGAGGAAATTAATGTCTTCATGTTTTTTGGGGTCGAATAAAGCATAGCCTCCTTAAAACAGGCAATTTCCTACAGAGGAAGGCTGCGAGCCTAGAAAATGAAAGTTTAAAAAACAAAAATGAAACAGTGCGCGGTGTCCCAGAAGTAGACGCTGCGCTCAACGTGAAAAATAAATAAAATACAAATTTAAAATGATCGCTGTGTCCCTAAAGCGGGCGCCACGCTCATTTGGCAAATTTCCAAAAATGCAGCCGCTATTGTCCCCATTAGTGCCGATAACAAAAATAGTGCTCACCCCTTAGATAAAGCAGGCACTGTAACGAGTCAAGTAAAAGGTCTAGTTGTTATGGGCTGTAACATATGGAGAGAAGGCAGTACCAAGGCAGGACTAACAAGCCCATTTACGAGTCAGAAGCCCCCATTTGAGAAGGACTAAGCCCATGACAAATATGGGCAGAGAGTAAAAGATGCTTCAAAACATATCCTAATACAGCATGCTTCGCAGAGCAAGCAGTGCATGCGCGCTGCCGCTAGGCTTGACCTAAGAAGGATGATGGATAGAAGTCTAACATTAATTTAAGCTACTTGTAATGAAATTGGGACACATTTCAGTCCTGCTTTTTTTTGACACTGCACCACTGAAGATGTGGTGCTACTAGATATAAAACATTTATGGTCGGGCTCCAGGAGGAACAGTCCAGCCCAAACTGCCAGGCCACATCACACAAGCAATCTCAGACCTGTGTCAGCCAAATAATGCCTAATCAGCGAGATGCCGGTTAAGTTCTTTGGCACAAAGAGCTCTAGGACTCAACTCTGGGTATGCTCTTGTGTAATTACCTTACTGATGGAGAAGCAAGTCTGATTTGTATATGACTGTCCTTGTGGGGAGTGGCATTGTTTACAAAAATTATGGACTGAAATGAGACCAGAGTTATTTACCAGTGACTGAGATTAATTCAAGCATTCCACTTCTCACTTTTTTTTATTTTAGGTCTCACCTACAGACAGCTTTTAGCTGTCTATTGTTGAAAGACCTTTTATGGACCATATCAAAAACTTACAGTGCGCTTAGGGCAAGCACATTGCTTATCATTAGTTGGCTATATATCTTACTCTCATTTGCTTGCTTCCTATTCAATGTCTTTCCGTCCTCTTTTTGTATTTGTTCCTTCCCTTAGAATAGCTTCTTAACCATAATTTTATTTGGATGACTTGTATCCTTCTACTGCCTACATTCAGAGAACTACTTTTTGCTTCTGCTTTCTCGCTACATGTTAGAGTCCATGCAGAGTGTATGTGTCTTCCTCCTCTCTCTTTCATGGGCAGCTACCCCCTAAAATACCTGCTACCACACCATGCTCTATGTTACTCGCTCCTTTCCTCACCCTGGATTTTATTGTATTTTTAGTTGCACCCTTCGTGCCCCCAAGCGTGTCCATTGTTCTCCTGCCTTCCTGCTAACCCGCTACATTGATTTATCCCCATCCATTCCTCGGTTGCTTCCCACCCACACGCCCATCCCTGTCATCATAGTCCTTTAAAAAAAAACTATTTTTTGGAGGGCATGGCAACTGCCATTTACTTTTGCGCACCTTTGATGCATTTTTTAAAATTTACCATTTGATCTGGCATCCACCATCTTGGAATGGTAAATAAATAAAACTGCAGCTGTGTCATGACGCATGTACATACGTCACCACACTGGGCCACCATAGCATCATGACACGTAAAAGCATATGTGCGCATACACATCACACCTTGGGGCATATTAGCAACAACTTTTAATAATTATCGGAAACCGCACTTAGCACGATTTTTTTATCGCCTCCTATTGCTAGATTTTATTGCGGAGATAACGCAATATTACCAACGTTTATCCACACAGCGATAATAAATCCAGCGATAGAGGCAAATCCCATCTAGAACGTAAGATTTCCAGCGATAAAAATCCTATAGCTAAGGAAAATCTCGCTAATAGGCAGGTGGGGACTTAGCCGTAGAATCCACCTCCCATTGACTAATATGGCTAAGTCAGGTTTTTACCAGGTGTAAAATCCTGGAGCTAATCGTGGTTAGCACGCGTTTTTCTATTGTGTCACGGGTATTGCTAATAGGCGATAGCTGTGTTAGCGACTGCTTTTAGTCGCTACCAGTTTGGGTACGCCCACTTTGCATGTCATTAGCGGTCGCTATCGCCTGTAAGCTATCGCTAACTGGTGTTAGCAACAGCTTGGTAATTGGACGATAAAAAAATCGCCGCTTTATCGGCAAAAAGTGCAGCTAAAGCGGCGATAACGCTCATGCTAATATGCCCCCGTGTCTTTGTTTTTCACTGATGCTATACAGCAGCAGCAAAAAGCATGCCAATGCAGCACAGCATCGACAAAATACATTGAGAAAGTTAATAGGTCAAAATGGCGAGACTTATTGCCTTTGGCACTGTTTGTTGACTGGGTAGTGACTCTTTTGCTAACAATAGGAAATGTATTTTGTACTTTTGACTGCTTTTGTTATCCAGACCACCAAGCACCAATCCTCTTATAAATAATAATGACTACTGAAGACCTGTTGCTTAGCTTTTTATGTTGCTGTAAGACACACTCGCGCCAGAGTCACGACAAACACTCCTGCCATTGGTTGGGCTGTTGCTTTGATCCCGTTCATGGATATCTTCTTGTTGTTCTGGTTGTTAGTTCCCTTGTTGTTTCATTTTCAGTTCCTTGTTGGACTTTGTGCGATGCGCGTCCTTTTATTCTATCTTTTTGAGGATAATTCATTTCCCCTACAGTAAAAGGCAATACAGTAAAGCCGTTAACAAAGAAAGTGTAAACTTATTTAGTTGGATGAACACTCATTAAAAGCTCTAAATATTTTTATTCATCAAAGCTACTCAAAATAATTTCACAAACACAGAGTGGTGAAACCAGTGTGCCAAGGGCCTTAGTGTAAGAAAGGACATACCGCCTCACCCCGCTCTCTGAACTGTGAAGAACAGCAATAATCAGGATTCAGTTGGTCCTGCAGGCCTCTGGGACCTGGTGCCACGGCACCTGCTGCACCAAATGAAGCTACTCAGCTGCACACACGTATATCACAGGTGCGAGAAAGTGCCTCATCAGCCAGAACCACCTAAATATCTATATTTTTTATGTATAGTCTTCACTTTGGTGACAGCCTCACGTCTGTTGAGGATAACTCTTCTGCATTTTCTATACAATCTTACAGGCAACCTATGAAACTACAGCATTTAAAGGCAGAACATCCATGGCATAGTTTTGCCACCTCCTGTGATCACTGCCTGGGAACTCTCTGGGGGAGGGGGAGGGGGGAGTTTACAAAGAGAAGACAGACGGGGCCTGTGTAAATACCTGTGAGAAGCTAACTAGGAGGCCATCCTGGCTGACTTCTAAACTGCTTTCACGCCTGCTGACGAAACACCTGGGTGGCCCCGTCTCTAGCAATTGAAGCCACCCCCCTAGGCTACCTACCTTTCACCAGGAACGCCTGTTACTCTCCCCTGACTGAACACCTTCCCTCTCTATATAACAACTGTTGCTTTTTCCCCCCATTCACACTGTTTCTCTGTATTGGTGCTCACTTACCCTCTCTTCCTGCCATAATGCGGCGCAGGCCTGATGTTTTTACTTCTTGTTCAGTTTCAATTTTTGTTATTTCTATATATTGTTTATTAAGTCTTCTGACTATTGCACTGATAATTTCTGCTGTTAACACTGGATATTGTGTATGTGACACAACTGTTACATATGAACGTAATATGTACTGTTTGTACATCAAGAGTCAAACAAAAAAATGAATGATTTGGTTTCAATGAGAAAAGGTGCAGAGGGCAGCTGTGCCCATATATAGATCCCACATTTTGATGTGTCCAACTGGCTATAAATTCCCAGAATTGATGCATGCCAGCTTGGAACTAGTATGTTATTAGCTCACTTTATTCTGATAATTTGGGAGCGGTTTGAATGGTGGAGGGTAGATTTGTGATTTAATGCTTTGGGAAATTGAGTCAAAAACCCAAGATGGTAGTTACATAACTCCATCTAGAACAAGCTTAGGCCATACATGTAAGACCAGGGTGACTAAAAAGAACAAACCCAATGTGATTATTTCATCTATTTTTAGTATGACTCAATTGCTGGGATATCGACAAGACCCTTTGTTACCGAACACTTAAATTATATACGCATAGGGCTTTGGCTATTGCCCAGGTGACTTTCTTTCTCACCTCATGCTACCAGCCGTTAGATGAATCATTCTCCCTACTATGGAGCCCCTGAATAGCAAAGGGAGGGACAGTTGTGTATATCAAAAGTACACCCAATCATCACTTTTCATCACATTGAATCCTTTATCTACATATGCACTTAATACATAAAACCATCTTGTCTTCTCTGTAGCAGCCATTTTTACAGTCTTTTGTCAGCATTCTAGCCGGAGCCAAACGTTAACATGGCCACCCCCAAAGATATGCCCTTTTGCACATGCAACAGCTGATCAAGTACTTCACCTGAAGTCTTGTGCCATCAGCAGCACAAGACACCTTCTTGGCAGTGATATATTGCAATGTTGCGGGGGCCCTGCAAGGTAGGTTGATAAGCTCCTCTCAGATTCTTAACCTACCACCCCATCATGTGCCAGTCTATTATTGAGTGGGACTGGTGGTCCTGAGTGTTGAACACCAGAATCGATTTTACCGGGTGGTAATTCTAACCAGTAAAATCGCATGGGACTTTGGCTGCATTAGGTGAATTTGAAAAACTCTCTTCCGTTCCACCCATGAACCAATTGGCCTAGTGGCTTTGGGTAGGTGATATTTCCCAAAACTTGAATCCTTGTATTTAAATCCTTGAATCCTTTTATTTAAAAGTCAATGACAGACCACAAGAGCATGGAGTGTGGTAAAAACACGTTTGTATGTGTCTGTGTAAGTTGGCTAAATGGAAAATAGTGGTGCTAACACATGAGGAATATTTAAATCTATATTTTAGAGTAAAAAAAACATATTTAGGTTCCATTTTTAACAATGCAATGTTAATCTTTTGTTTTCCATTACAGCTCAAGAGACGAAAATGATTAATCCATCAGGTATGTTACTTTAGGCACTGACAAGCCTTTGGACTGTTGATTGGATGGCATGGGGTCTACTCTCTTCTGAAGAAGGCCCTATAGCATATTTCTATCAGAGAACAGAAACGTTTGATTTCCTAATAAGGGCCGTTCAAGGCGCTAAAAGCCTACCTTAAGTCATTTATTTTTAATCTTGTGATAGGAAGATAGTTAATAAAATGAACACGCCTTCCTCCACTACACAATTTTAACTGACCCTTACGGTGTGGAACATTCCCACACTTTACAATTGCTATAAAAAGTGATATAGGAGCTCGCCGGAAAAAATAACCCTAGGCTAGGAGAATGAAGCATGCCACGTAAATGTGAGTGAGGGTCCAGAGTCCTAGACATAAAAGTTATTACTCCGATTGATAAAGGGTCTATTAAATAATATGCATCATTAATAACAGTCCAAATAAGGTGTAATCTTATCACACATTTATTAGACTAGGCAGCCCTTCGCATTTTGATGTCCTGTGAAAGAAGCCTTGTTACCCAATGTAAGCCCCTCTTTTCTGGGCTTACTTTGAATGATGCTTCAAATAAATATATGAGAGGGCCTCATTCAAACCCGGACTGCCCTTAGCCTTCGTTTTAAGTTTGTTTCATAGTACGATTCCAGAAATTGCTGTGGCACGCTCTGGTGAAAAGCAATAGGATCGAAGATAAAAATAGGTAGGTAGTAGGGCTGCCAAAAAGCGACAGCCTTCCACCCCGAGTCGGTAGGGTTGGCAAGCATGCGGCATAATGGTGTTAGCCAGCATGGCTTAGGATAATTTTAATCCAGATCTATGGTGGACCAGGTATCAGAATTCAAAAGAAAAGCCTATGAAATATGCCCCAATGTTGGATGAGATGGCACAGAACCATAAACAGAATGTGGTCTTCCAAGCTTTTTTGTCAAAAGTTGTTACCCATATTTATTGGTTTGAATAGATGTTGCCTATCTATTCACTTTGCTGCTTGCCCTAATTATTTTTTTAATGGTGTGCTTTCTTGTATCAAGTGAACCTGTCAATATCGTGCATTAAGAACGGACATCCCCAAGGAGGGAATTTTCACTGTGTGCAACATAGATTGGTATATTACATTGGTATGTATAATGTTGGCATGCTGTGTTTTTTAATGTCATTGCTCCTGGCGTAATGGAGAGCAGCAAGATGAATCATCTCTTGCTAAACTTTATCTGGCACTGTGTCCAACCTACCGTGGGTGACCAACCCCACACTGCACTGCATGGGTTGACCGCAGGGCTTGACTTTTGTTCAGGACCTGAGCCCTAACCTCCATGGGCAATCAACACTTTTTGCTTATGGTTTTTAGCCCTGTGCAGCGAGGGTGGGTGTAGGGCCTGATTTATGGCCAGACCCTGTGCCGTGCCCAGCCCTCCATGGGTGACCATCCCAGAACCCACTGCACACAGGCCTTGTGACTTGGTATCCACAGTGGTTCTGAGTATCGTCGCTGCTGTTATTAACAGTTGCACAGTGATTTTTCTTGCTGTTTTAACTTTTTTCAGGATTTTCACACAAAAAAACAAGGATATCAATTTTTTCAAAACCATTCTAGACCCACCCACAAATGTGCAGATCGAAGAACCTACATTTGGATCCACAATTCCTGCAAGAAAAATATTTATTTTTTTCAAATTTTTGGGGCAGTATCTGTCCTTCTGGGACTCCCTGACACATATCTTCCACAGGATCAAAGGGTGCGCACCCAAATATCTTAAACCCCAGTCTCTCACTTTTTCGCAGGAGGCGACCATTTTGGTCTGACATCTTGTGACTTTAGCAAAGCCCCTCGTAACACCCCCGTGGTTTTGTTTCATCAACAACATCTCCACCAATCTGTGGCAGAAGAGTAATATACTTCCACACTACACGAAATACTAACCAGCAAAATAAAAAAAACTGGGCGTAGAGGATCTACTTTGTGAACCACAGAACCGGTCTTTAAATGCAAAGGTGCTTAATTGCTTTTCTAAAAAATAATTGTAAACCATCTGCATTTTATTTATTGAATATTGTGGTGTGTGCTCGACCAGTTGGTGTCCTATGTTAATTTAAACTAGAGCGCCACCATTTGTAAGTGTGTTTTGCCTTTACTATGATGTCTTCAAAATAACTTGAGTACAGGAGAGCTTCTACATATTTTTGTCTTTTACATAGAATTGGGAGAGGTAATTATCTAACAGCTTGGTCTGCAGGCCATAGATTTCAGTTAATACACTTCACTTGTGTGAGTTAATCTATTTTATGTCACTGTTATTATACGTGGACGTTAGCCAGGCTGGCAAACTTTGAAAACTTAGAAAGCGTCTATTGGAGGGCTATCTGTTATTCAGTTTGATTGGTGTCCATGTTGCTTCAATTTAACCCCTGTACTACAGAAGTAAGTGATTTAAAATGTTATTTGTAATATCAAAGTTTGCGCCTGGTCTGTGCTAGGGCAGGTGCCCAAAAGTGGGTGCAATTCGAAGACCGATTTTTTGTGGCTTGATCAGCACTTTACGATGTGGTTCATGTACTAATCAATTGCATCGTAAAACATATATTCGTAGAGTGCCGCAAAATATTCTGCCTCATTAATAAAGTAGGGTCAATTTTGCAACCCTTTATTAATAGGTGCATTGGCATTCCTAGCATGTCCCTTAAAGGGAAAGGTGCTGCTTGTAAAAATAATACACTTTGGGAGAAAGTAATGGTGTAAAATTTTGATATTTGATGTACATTGAAGCCAATGTATTTACAACAAGAGCATAAGTCGAAGTGTAATTTGAACCGTGCTGAAGCAATGTTACTGAAGACACGTATTGCACACCAGCGAACACAAAGTAGATACATACATATTCAATAATGTAGTGATTTGATGTTAGATTTATAATGCACAACGTATACTCAGATGCGTCTAGGTGCTGCCAATAACAGGAGAAATAGGCAACCAGAACTAATCATGGCTAAACAGCCAGTTTTCAGACCTTTCCAAAAGCTTAGATAAGAAGTGGCCGCTTTCAGTTCAGGGTGAAGGTGATTCCCATTTTGGACGGTAGTAACATTAAAAGAACAGAATGCAGACTGGGATGTCCATGGGGTACAATATAATCAAAATATAAACGATAAGAAGGAGCACTATGTGGATGGACATCCATGATCAGATGAGAGGGAGCTAGTACTCATGGATTATATGTGGAACTATGGGCATGGGTCTGAAATAGCACCACCTTCAGAGATCTCGTCTTCCAGACGTAGCACATAATCTTGTAAAGGCTGCCAAATGTCCTTGGGTGTGGACGCTGGAGGTTGCAATGTGACATAGTCTTCTCTGGTGGTGTCACAGTAAATTAAGTCCCTTAACCAGGCGTCCTGGTTGGGAGCTCTGCTATACCTCAGCATATGGTGATCCGGTGTTTGACAAGCAACGACGCAATGGCAGTAAAATGCCTAATATTAAGCGGGAGAGGCTTGACATAACCCAACAATGCCAGCAAGGGGTCGGGTGCAACAGTGAGCTGTCAACTTCAAAATAGATGTGAGAACCTGTGTCCAATATGACTGAATTACAGGACAGTTTCATGTGAGGTGTGCAAAGTCCATGAGGGCAACATCGCACTTCGGACAATGGTGTGAGCGAGTGGGATCAATTTTTGCTAGGCTACATAGTGTATGCGTGGTGTAAGAACCTATAATGCAGCACTTTATTCCTGTGGTTTGGAGAGACAAGTTTTGTGAGTGCAGCAAAACCGCCATACTGTGCCTGATATAGGGTGACCTAAATCCCGCTCCCAGGCCTTTGGTGTCCTCTTCACACCCACCAATTTCAAAGCCAAGCAAGACTGGTAAATGTCAGAATACTATCCGAGATCTGCCTGTCGACGATATCTCTCCAGCGTAAAGGGCTGAGAAGTCATCCGGCTCCACTGGGTAAGTATGAAACCTGTCGCGCAATGTGCAATGTAGTCGTCTGACTATGAAATGATCCATATCGGTGGATACTCCAGTGGCTATGAGTGCTGTGTGTTTAACAAACTCTCCATCTGAGAAAAGGTCACCCATTGTGTGTAGGTTGTGTGTCCTGAGAGTGCACTGCACCAGCCGTTCCTGGGTCAGGGGTCACCAAGGATTACGGACTATTAGTAAGGCTGAGGAGTAAAATAGCCCACTTTTGCAGTTGCCTGCCTAGTTTCATCCCTTGCCATTTGGTAATGGATAGCGTTTGGATATCTGCGGGGTCCTGTGTAAGTATTAAGGGAATTTTTTAAAACATCAAGAAGCCGTTAAATTATGAGTAACATATTCCATATGTAGATAGCTGGCAGTATATTTCTTGTTCTAAAGCTGGAATTCCATATACTGCACTCCGATCCTGCCTTCCAGCCCTCGCTGACTATATGAACTAGAACTGTCTGAAACTAAATACCAGTAAGACTCACCTGCAGACACACTATTCAGATACAACATGGCACCCAGCCCTTACCAACACAAACTGAATAGCATTGAAGTGACCCTGGACTCCGATCCATCCTCGAACCTAGGCTCAATTACAGTCATCAGGACCTTCTTCCATTGGCTGACAACAGTCAGCTGCATATCCCTTTTCAGGGCCTTCAATTATAGACTCTAGGGGACCATCCCCATTGTGCTCTCACACCTCAAATACATTGGTGTTCCTAAATATCTGTTTCCCAGGCTACAACTAGCACAGACTTCTATTGGGAAATGTGTCCTACTGCAAATCTAAAATCACTTGGTTTCAACCTCAAAACCAACCTCCCCTTCAAAGAGCAGATCCCCCACAAAAGCAAAACCACATTGTATGAACTTTCCCTCCTGAAGAAAGTGAAACTTTTTCTACTGACGCTTGACTTTGAGGCAGAGGTCCAAGCATTGTGGGATAATTTAGAGATTGGTGAATAAGAGGCAATGGACAAAAAACACAGTGATGCCCTGTCCACCAAATGTGTGGTTTCACCAAAGTGTTTAGAGTTGGAGGGAACGTCAGGGATTAAGGCAGCAAAAGCTTCCAAGCAGAGAAATCAATGAATGGCATGCAGACACAAGGAGAAAATTGCCTCCAACTCCGAGAAGGAAAGTCCCTGATCACCAGGGCCATTGAATTCATTTGCTTTTCCAAAACAAAATCGAGGTATGGAAGTATGTTTTATAGAAACAAAAAATGAGTGCTGAATGGGTGAAACAAACATGGCGCCCATTTGGCATTCATTAAGTGCTGATGCTGCTACATTAGAGGCTGCACTGAAGGCAGGTGGGGATATTGGAGTATGACAATCGTTACTGAGTCAGGCAGATGGAGAGGAGCTTAGCTTGCTTGCCAGTCTAGTGGACTGTCGTCTATATTTTCAAAGCCCCGTCAGATTTCTCCCACCTTGACAGAGGTAACATCCTTCTTTGTACCCTCCCAGACCCCATACTACCCTCTGAATCGCATCCTATACCCTGCAGCACATCTCCCGCAAAGGCTGAAAGAAGTTCAACCACATGATTGCAAACCTGACTACTATAATGGCTCCTACTCCAAGCCTGCATCACCTTTTAGACCAACTACTTTACTTACAAGACAACCAGAAGAACAACTCTCATACCTACCACAAAATTAACCAACTCGGATGGACTGGGTCATATCAGAAGCCAAGACTTCAGTAGAAAAGCAGGAGAACACGCCCTTTCCATTTTCCCTTCCAGAATCTGGTCCAGCATCCACATCAGCATGAGACTCGCACCTCCTCTTGGAACACCACATTTCTACA
Organism: Lissotriton helveticus; assembly: GCF_964261635.1. Lineage (NCBI taxonomy): Eukaryota > Metazoa > Chordata > Amphibia > Caudata > Salamandridae > Lissotriton > Lissotriton helveticus. The sequence goes on from NC_136065.1 coordinate 1,090,551,533, forward strand.
CGGTAGGACTCGTCATCCAAGGACACCCTACCTTTCTTGAATCATATTCTCAGGACTCTTGTATTTGTTCAACACTTCTTTGCTCACTAGCTAGGTTTAAACGGTACAAATATGGCTACATACATAGACTCACTGGCAACAATAAGATCACATTATCTGCATTTATTGCACTGGTTACCAGTTGCAATAGGTGTCTCATTCAAAGCACTCTGTATCACCCATTATTCTTTGCAGGCAAGTCACTAAAGACAATACCCTTGCCCTGAGCCACACCATGAACCCATTCTTTGGGGATGGCCATTTCTTTATGAAACTACCAAGAAGAAACGTTTCATGTATGTAACCTGATTAGAAGCCATGGACCAATGACCTGGGATAACTATAATACTACTCCAATGCATTACCCCCTAGGTTCTGTGGTAGTAACTCCTGGTGAACACATGGGAAGGCATGACTTACTCCCTACAACTAAGCTGTAACTTGTTGAGTCAGAACTGGAGCACATCTCAGATACTCTTCTACATAATTTTAATTCACATTAGGAACTCTTTTCAACCATGTATATGGGTATCCCAAACCACTGCTATGCAAAACTGCCCAATGAAACTCCTCTCCAACTCACCACCACACGCAATTGCTACATTATGCTTCTACACTAGAGGAACTTACACTGATCATCTCTCATGGATATAGTTATGAAGTGAAGGTTTTATGCAGCAATGAAAATGCTAATTGTGTGAACGTGGAGAAAGAATGTTATAGCTAATGTGATTTTGAAGTCATTTCAGGGCTAAGCATTTTCCTGTTCAAGAGTGTATCAGAACTATTTCTTCACAAAAAGGAAAACCAGTCTGAGAGACATAACTTACATAACAAGAATGTTATCTATCAGACAAGGATAGGTTGGCTTTAAAAAGTCCACTGGACAGTAATCAAACAGCAATGTTAAAGAGAGGGTGAGCAGCGACTTATAAGTAAAAGAGGGAGTAGAAATTGAGGTCCCTGAAGTCTTCTCAAGAGTCAATAACATGGTCGAGAAGAATGTGCTAATACATGTGCTACTCGGAGAAAATGGAAATATTACATTAAATCTTCACAAATTGTAGAGACGACTTTTAGAAATGTTTCATTGGACTGTGGTACACCGACGTACAAGGTACATAAAACTGCTTTTGATGAAGGTGCCGATAAAAGTATTTTTGAAATACAAAGGGGGACCGAAAGAGATCAACAGAGAATGAAACAATTCATTTAACAGTGCAATAATACAAATTATATCACCGGCCCAATTCTGGCCATATCTGTCTTTCTGCCATTTAAATGAATATGTTAATCTTTATTCATTTGTCAAATATAGATGATGGATTAACCACATTCCAGAAATCATTGTATTGAACTAAAGATAACTGAACCCATTTTAGATAATGATAGTGAATGAATCAGATCAATTTAATACCCTAGAATCCCCCACATTAAAGGTTTTAAACAATAGTGTACAGTTTAATATATTTTCTGGTTGCAGAACCACAGGGATACATTTGTAGTCTTCAATTAACCTATCATGCTAAATGGCTTCTTTGAGAGCCATATTAAGGGCAAAGACTATTACTTTGCAACTCTTTGGAAAAAGACCTGCAATCTTATTGTTGGAGAGATCAATACTAAACAAAATGATTAGCCTGCTGTATAGCCTCCATATCTTACAGAATACACCATACAAGATTTCAGACCGATTATTCGAGAAACTGGACGACACTGTGTGATGCTGATGTAGAAGGGGGAACCCCGAGAATAGTTCTGTCCATTTTGAAAAGAAGTTATTTTGAGGGGGAATCACATTACCAAATGTGAAAAAATACCGTGGGGCGGCCCATTTTTCAGTGATAAACTAGATGGCATGTGCACCCATCGATGAGCCAGAATTGGATTGTTATGGGTAGGAAGGGACACATGCATGTGCTCTACGGAAGGACCTTGAGACCCATCACATCAACTGTCACAAAACTAGAGCAAAATATTCTATGGATACCATGGTGACGACTGTCAAGGCTGATGAACTTAGAGGAATTAAAGTGTGTGGATGGAATAGAAATCTCCATACTCACGGACATCTGGGAACACAATAATACTTAACGCTTTGCACAATTTGAAGTAGAATTCTTTCTGAAAGACTCTCAAACATACAAATACATACAACATAAACCTGCAATATTACCATGCATTGGTAGAAATATTGATAAGCCCGATGAAAGGCCAGTGCGGGATAGATCGCTGAATGCTAAAATGTCCATGAGGATGATTTCTCTTGTATACCGTATACTATGAGCAATACCCAGAAAGAGCCTGAAAAGGTGAAAATGCACTGGTAAACGGACATAGGTCACAGGTGGCTGGGGTTTGGAAAGAGGCACTTATGCACCCAAGGGAGGTCTCAGTGAGAACCGGGGTTTTCAGGTGCAGCTGAGGACCTGCACTGTACATTTGGTCCAAATATACAAATTTAACAGAACAGGGAATTCTTGTCTAAGGGGATGCAGTGAACAGGACACATTTCTACTTACATATGAAAATGCCCAGTTATAAAGAATTACTTGCCAAATGTCCTAAACGAAAGACTGTGTACTTTGTTCTAAGAATTACCCTGGGACTCGAACCAAAGGGATATGGGAAGGTCAAACTTTGAATATATCAGGAACTATCCATGAATCTGGACTTAACAGTAGCCAAGAAAGACATTGCACAGCAGTGCATCTCGCGTATCCTCTGGCTACAGTGGAATGGAACAACAATACGGACTGGTTTGTAACCATATTAAGGACAATCTACACAGGAAAGGGCTGCTGCAACACATTTGATAGGATATGGGGTGCCTGGCTAGAATGTGCGGCACTAACAGAGGGAAGTAGACAGTTGTGAGCAACACAGGCTGGATGCTTAAAGCCACCAACAAGAACAGATGAGACAATCCTCACAAAGGTAACCGCTGTCAAGATGAGTATTGTTCTAGACTATTTTGTGCCCCATTGTAAAAGTATGTTGCCTGTTTTTAAGTGTGGCTAAAATTACATGTATATAAACTTTTGGGAAAAAACAAAATATGGTGAAAAAAAGACTACAACAGAAAACATGTTGGGTCCGTGTGAAAGATTTAGCTCCACAAAATAAATTAGCTAAAGTTTTCAATAAGTTTAAGATCACAAAGACACTAAATAATTGCATTTGAATTGCAAAAAAAGCTGAAAATATACAGAACATTAGGCTTAATGAATCAGACACTGATGAAGCCTTTTAAGATTCATTAGAGCACTGGCGTTTGGACCAACCCATTGCCTTCTAGGAAAAACCTAAATAATGCATCAAGCCTAGTGTAATCGAAATAGAACCAGATAATGTGTGGGCACTGTGTACCAAAACGTGCATGAGGGTTTAGTATGTGAAAATTATGATTTTAAATGTTCTTATAAAAATGACGCCTTCTCATCGGACCGGCTGGAGTACTGTATGGGTATTACACTACAGTGTAATGCCAGGAACAAATTAGGTTGTAAACACTAGCATATCTCCTTGGCCAGTGGTCATTAATTGATAGGAGATGAAAAATCGAGTATTAAGAATTTGAGAATGAATGAGGCAGTTTTGGGACTGTTTGACTGCAGTGGTAAAGATTCTGACTGTGGCTTTGACACACAGAAGATGGTAGAATAAACAGACTGAAAGGCTGCCACTAAAAAGTATGTACCACACAATAGTTAGGCCTCTGAAGACTGGGGAGACATTCCAAAAAAGGAGCGATATATTGACTGACTATTCTCTTAAGGTACACTACATTTAAATACAGATAAACATTTCCTCCAAGAGAGTACCTAATAGGTGGCAGGGAATCGCCTGTAACCCAAACGTCTTCTGTAGTAACTCTTAATCCGAGAGATAAGCATCCACCACTTTATCTTGGACCTGTGCCTTCCTAAGATGAAGTACTTCTTGCGGTTCATCAATGTTTCTGGAAAGTCTTCAATGTTCTAGGACCAACAACTGGAAAAAGGCAACAATCTGGTGCTCTCCGGAAGTGTTCCAAGGGCGATGAAGGATTCAGCTGCATGATCTTCTCCAGAGCATCCCTGAAGTAAGTAAAGCATTAGGAGCAGGTGAGCTGGAATTGCATAGATTGGAATGCCTCTTCTTCAAGCCAGTCATATATTCCACATGCAAGTAAAAAAACAAAAAAGGATTCTGCAATTCAATCTCCAAATGATCTAGGCTCCCACCCCCATCCTATAATTCAGCATTCATCTCCACATTCATGCCAAGTCCCTTGTGAAGAATGCAGCAACCTCAGTGGGTTCATGCACAGGATGTAGCACTAGCTGTGGCACTGATGCCAGAACCACTAGAGTGTCTGTAAGATCTGGTACCCATAGTCACTAACACTTTTTCTTTCTCCAGTCTGCAAGCATCTGTCATAATTCTGATACGTTCTATAGATTATTAGTTTTCGAGTTGATATTTGAGGAATTGATCTAGTGTACCTCACACTGCCCCTTCATGGCAGCTTTTTTTTGGAATATTGGTCATTGTCACTCACTGAACAGGAAAGGTGTACTCCTTACTTTCTACGTCTGGCTTTATGTGTGCCGGAATGTGGATGGAAATCCAAATGGGATCTGCAGTTCGACCACTAAGAACACCCATAATGTTTGTGCTCAGTTGCCATGCTGTACGGGTGAGTGCAAACCTGCAGATTCAAGCTCATTTTCTTGTAAATAATGTGTAGGCATTAGGCCTCTCTAACGTTATAGATCGCCTTGGACTACCAACATACCAAAGCCATACAAACAATATTGAACTAGAAGAATCTGGGTACGCTGCCATAGCAACACCAGCAAAGCAAGAAGTGATCACTACATTTTTGGGGGTATCCGTGGTCCAATGACCATTGACACTCTTTCTTTCCAGAATCCTAGCACCTCTCATAATTGTGACTCTTTTCTTTCTGTTTCCAAGTTAGCTTTCGTTAGTTCGCCTGACAATACAATCATTATCTTTGACTGAACAAGAAGGGTCTGTTCGTCACGCAACTTTGCAAGCCCCTGGCAATGCTACAGGTAATGAATATGGGTGTTTCAGTTAGAATAGGATTATGGTCTCTCATCCCCTCATATACGGTAGTATGATGGCTTGAGAAACCTTTGCTGGGTTAATTGTGTTCCAGTTTAAAGAGGACCTGGCCTAGCAAGTTGTGCTGGACTGTTTCCAATGGAGCAGAGTCAAGGCTGATTTGCATATGGCTGAGTCCAAACTGAGGTGGCATGGTGTGCAAAATAATGATAGACTGTGATGTGGCCTGAGTAATTACCAGTGGCTAAGATGAATTCAAGCATTCCATCCATCACTTTTTGTATACTTTAGTGTGTTACCCTAAGTGGAACAGGTATGCCCAGACACGGGTCCCATGCACACTGTGTCCATGGAAGTAAGCTATACCCAGCTGATGAGCCCTAACTAGGGTGAAACCCATCCTGGGTTGCTTGCGATTCAGGGAGGACCAGGCCTGGCAGTTCGAGTTGAACTGTTCCCTTTGGGGGAAGGGCCAATACTGATTTGCAAACTGAGGTGAAATAGTGTGAAGTAATGAGGGATTGGGATGTGGCCTGAGTACAACAGTGGCTGATATCAATTCAAGAATTCCATTATTCATTTTTGGTACAATTTAGGATTGAGTGACAGCACACCTGAGTCTTTGCAGATGGATGTTCTATCATGTGAGGCTTGTTTTGGAGCAGGGAAAATATATGGCGTAAAAATGAAATTGATGAACCTGCGGACTGATTCCGGGACATGAGATAGCCGAAACATTGTTGGAACTTAACTATTGGGATGACATGTTCTGCGAAAAAATAATTATGAATCCTATCACGTTAAGCACATTAATAATAACTCAGTTGCAGAACATGGAAAAAACTTCAGTTACCAGGTTCTAGATTCAAATGTGACCACTCAGTTCACATCATAGCCAAGGCAAGTGTTCATGGTCTATGCACAGAAATAGAATAGTTGCTAAAAGAATGTAATGAGAGCTCCATAAGACCATGTGAAAGTGGAAACTGATTTGATAGAATTAAGGGGCCGATTACGAGTCTGGTGATCACTGACCGCCAGACTCGCATTGGCGGTCCTCTGGCCGCCCTATTCTGCGGTGCCCATTTGCTCTGCCACCGCTGCGCCGACTGTGCCAGGGAACTGCCGCTTCCTGGTGGTGGTGCAGCGGACAGGGGTATCCAATATGCAAGGCAGGACCCACTGCGGCCCGCAGAGCATATTTCGAGTTTCCCCACTGCAGGCCTTTATATGGCGCTGAGCCTGCCATGAAAAGGCTGGTGGTGGGGAAGCATAGGAGACCCTACAGGGCCTCCCATGCCCCTGCTGCCATGGGAATGCATTCAACGGGGTACAACATGTGCATCCCTGTCTGCATGCATCCCAAGTTCCAGCACGCTATGGACTTCACAGTCCATCCGTTCTGGAACTTCTTTTGCATTCCAATTGCGGTGTCTGTTTTCAGGGCAATGCCGTGGGAACTGCAAAAGAAAAGCCAGCCAGACACGAGTTGTACTTGTAAGCTGGCAGGCAGACCATGTACAGCTTTGGCGGTACTGTGCCAGCGCAAAGCTGGTAACTCATAATCAGCCCCTTAGATTTACCAGATAGTCATAGGAAAATACTCTACATTATATTATGGTAGCAAGATTAGTTTTAAGATTCTACAGTTTCAATTCTGAGCCTAATCAATCCAAGCCAGAAACACTTTCAGAAGTCAATATTTCATCCTTTGCAATTGATGTTACTAACTTAATTTTGATAAAGCAAATTTGAGCAGAATCACATTTGTGATAAGTATAGCAAAACATTTTTAAGGGAAGTCTTAATCTACATATTTTGCCACCGTCAATCACCCACCAATCCTGAGCATTTGTAGAAACAAGTGTTGTTGTAACTTCCTACCCTACCCTTATGTTCTGATGATGATTAAGATATGGGTATTTACCAGTTCAATAAAATATATTTCAGAAAAGAATACATTTGCAGGAAAGGCCTAACTGTATGACATCTGTCTTTTCATGTATTTAAACGGGGTGTTCCAGTCGTCAAGGGCGGGTGTTTATAGTAGAATAAAGTAAAAATAAACGTACCTGTATGCTGCCGTCGCTACCGCCCCATCGGCTCTTCCTGCTTCTGGTTCTGGGCACAGGCTCAGGCTCAAAGCCTGCCCTGTAGCCAATCCTGAAGCTGCTCTAACATGAGAGCTGCTTCAGGATTGGCCTGAGCGTCGGCAACTTGTTATCTCAGGCAGACTGGGAGCCTGTGTTTTGCTCTCTCCAGCCCCAGCATTGCTAATGAGGCTGGAGAATGCTTCACTGCGCATGAGGGGTTTGGCCGGCCTGAGACGGGGGCAGCCAAACACCTCATGTGCAGTAAAGGGCGTTCTCACTATTTCTCCACCAGCAGTGTCATCCCCTGGACCCACCCCCAAGACTCGCCAGAGTCCTAGGGGCGGGTCCAGTGGATTCAAATAAAATGTGTTTAAAACCCGTTTCATTCTCGTTTTATTTACTGGTGGTGACAGGAGAAGCGCTTCTCCACTCTAATGGAGCATCCGCCGCTGCTTCTTTGTCTTCCACTGATGAAGAAAGAGCCTGCTGTTTATGTCTACCCCCGTGTGTTACTAGAGTTGCCCTAGGTGGAAGGGTAAGAAACAAGCACTGTAGTGCACTTGCCCTGGAAGGAAAAACCTGAAGGCACGAAAACAAACCCTCTGGGTACATGTTAAATGTTAAGGCAGCTATAGCCTGAAGAGTACTAAGCCTCAGATATTTACATGGAGCAGCAGAATTTCCAACAAAGGCTAAATAGAAGAGCTTGAAGCAGGAAGGCACAAGATACATCTAGAATAAGTAAGTGATGTAATGCAGGTAGAGTTGTGAAACACTGACTACCTGAACCCAGCCCTTTATATACTCTAAAGCAGCCCGTCCCGAAGTTGTGCGGGTAGGAATTGCTGCCGGACAGTAGTATATTGTTTTGTAGGATTTCGTTTTGATAGCATTTCTTATCTATGGCAGGCATGTGAAACGCTCAGATTCACAGTGCACTGCTGATGCACTTAAGAGTGCGCGTTCAGTAGTGTGTGAACTCGAGTTTCCCTACTTTATCTTTCCTTGCAATATTATATAGCGCGAACTCGACAACATGGCATGAGCACAATTTACATTACAGAAGAACACATTCATTTGTGGTATGCACGGGGAGACAAAGCGATTTGCCTGGAATCACAGGATGTTGAGCTGATGCCGAGATTCGAACGTAGCTCCCCAGCTCTAAAGTTCGCAATTCTAGAACTTGTGGCGGGAGGTGTGTCTAAAAGTGTATATCGTGCTGGCTATAAATGAGAGAGACCTGTGCATTTTTCAAATCGGTGGTGAAAAAATATTAGTATGTTGCTGGAGATGTGGGCCGCCGTGCCACCAATGTACTTACCGGGGGAGGGTAAACACCCATTATTCCGCAACTTTCTTTCCGCATACAATCACTCCGCATACTTTCATTATGAAAGTACCATGACCCCGCAATGCCATTATAACGCATGGCATTACATTTTATATGCTTTTACCACGCATACATTTACAACGAAATTCGTTGTAAATGCATGAATGGTAAAAGCATGTTTTTTTTAAATGTTTGGATAAGGTAAGTATGGGTATATGGGTATATGTTTTGGGGTACTGAGGTATATGTTTTGGGGTGTTTGGGTATTTTAAGGGCTCAGATATAGTTTTGGGTTATGGGGTACAGGGGTAGTTTTAGGGTTTAGGGATAGGTTTGGGTTTTGGGGTACAGGGGTATTTTTAGGGTTCAGGGCTAGGTTTGGGTTTTGGGGTATAGAGGTATTTTTAGAGTTCAGGGGTAGGTTTGGGTTTTGGGGTACAGGGGTATTTTAAGGGTTCAGGGCAAGGTTTGGGTTTTGGGGTACAGGGGTATTTTTAGGGTTCAGGGCTAGGTTTTGGGTTTTGGGGTACAGGGGTATTTTAGGGTTCAGGGGTAGGTTTGGGTTTTGGGGTACAGGGGTATTTTTAGGGTTCAGGGGTAGGTTTGGGTTTTGGGTTACAGGGGTGTTTTAAGGGTTCAGGGTTAGGTTTGGGTTTTGGGGTACAGGGGTATTTTAGGTTTCAGGGGTAGGTTTGGGTTTTGGGGTACAGGGGTATTTTTAGGATTCAGGGCTAGGTTTGGGTTTTGGGGTACAAGGGCATTTTTAGGGTTCAGGGGTAGGTTTGGTTTTTGAGGTACAGGGGTATTTAGAGGGTTCAGGGCTAGGTTTGGGTTTTGGGGTACAGGGGTATTTTTAGGGTTTAGGGATAGGTTTGGGTTTTGGGGTACAGGGTATATTTATAGGGTTAAGATGGGTTAGTGTTTAAGGGTGTTGGGATATTTTAAGGAGTAAGGGTGGGTTATGATTATGGGGTGCAGGGGTATTTACAGGGAGCAGGGTGGACACCCGGAGCTGGAATGTACAGAACCTGGGAAGAAAAAAACAATGAAATATTGGGCACAACGCTCGCTTTTGTTTCCCGTAATCCCGCCCCCAGCACACGCCCACGCCCCAGCACACGCCCACAGCACACGATATGAGACATGGCATGAAGGGCGGAACGTACCACACGCCCCAAGCGTTTGTCACGCCCACAGCACAAGGCAGACACGCCCACAAGGGACTACTTTGCTGGCACGGTTCTTTTACCTTTTAAATGTATATGGTGGGCGTCTGCATAGCCTATGTCCTTCTGCTGCAACTGTCCTTTCCAACGCTGTATTGGGTGTTGTGATTGGTGCTGTGGTTCCTGAGATTATCCGCCTCAAAGGTTTGGGCTCTCTCTTTATTATATTAGTATGGATGAAAGATGACATAGAAATGGGAGGAGACGAGAAACAGGAATAGAGGGGCATATTAGCAAGGGCAATATCGCCGCTTTAGAGGCACTTTTTGCCGCTAAAGCGGCGGTATTTTTATCACCCTATCAGCAAGCTGTCGCTAACAGCAGTTAGCGACAGCTTTTAGGCGATAGCGACTGGTTTGGGGCCCGCTTTGCATGTCAGCGATATTTATCGCTAATGACATGCAAAGTGGGCGTACCCAAACTGTTAGCGACTGAAAGCAGTCGCTAACACAGCTATCGCCTATTAGCAAAGCAGGCTTAGCGATTTAAAAAGTCACGCTAAGTGCGATTATCGCTAGAATCTAACGCCTGCTAATAGGATGACTTACCTGTATATTCAATGGGGGGTGGATTGTTAGGTTAAGCCCACATTGGTGTTCATGTGTTATATTCACGCATTTTGCCGCTATCGCTGGATATTTTAGCACAATGGAGAAAAACGTTGCTAATAGCATTTTTTCCCCGCTAACATATCCGCAGATAGGCAGCGATAAATTAAAACGCGCAAAGCACATTTTGCGATAAATATCGCAATTCATTGCTAATATGTCCCTGAGTCTTTACCATAGTGAATTGCTAACGAAAGAAAAAAGCTCACTCCAGGAAGAGATTCTAAGTAACTAACAAGTAAGAACTGTGACATAAAAATATAAGATTAAAGCTGCTGTAAGAGAATAGGTTCAGAATGAATGAAAATAGCTTAGAAACATATTTGGAATTCCTACGTTTCTCCTACAAATGGACCTTGAGACATTTTTGGATGTTCTAGCAGGGGAGTACAGCTACTCATATACCCAGGGCACAGACTGGAGACTGGTTCTTTAATTGGGGTGGCGGCATCCCGTCCTCTACAATCGAGCGCACAGCTTCGGGAGGGAAGCACATGGAGTGGTGAGGGAAGAATGGGACACCTGCCTAGCAAGTCACATCAGCCGAATCAACCCTAGCGATTAATGGAGTGACAGATATCGCAGCCAGTTCAACCTCACATCCATCCAATATTTGCCTGTGCTTAATTTGTGAAATAATAAGTGCCAAGACCCTGATCAGGAAGCCACTGCAGGTTGCACCACCATTGCCCCTGTCATCGCTGCCAGTGACGGTACCAAACTACTAACCATCTCTCTCGCCTGCGAGCGCGACAGTTCAAATTATTCCAGGTTCAAGAAGCTGAAGGAATGGCTGGTGAGGCAGCTACTAGTAATTTTTTATGTATATTGTATTCATAAACAACCATTGTTCTGCTCAGCGCTAAATTAGAAGAGCAGCATCACCGTGTGGAAGACTATCATAAGTGCGGTGTTGACAATTAAGTGCCGTGCCGAGCACCAGAAAGCACCTGCTCACATTAAGCACCGATAATTTGGAATCATTAAACAAGCTTCATGGAACAACCACTGAGAACACTGAGATGGAAATCGCAGGAGACCCTGGTTCAGTTTGAGCGTGGAAATACAATCTGTGAATTCCAAAGAAATTGTCACCCTGGAGGCAGGCAAAATGAACCTGCATTGTCAGAGCAGAAGTTCCTCCAACAGTGGGAGCCTAATTCTTGACCCTGTTTAAGCAAAAAGTACACATGGTGCAAATTGATTATGTTGCTCCCTCAACCTCTGAAGACCAAAGCAAAGAATTGCTCTGGAAACATCTTAATTCTCAGGTAAGGTTTACTACACTTTACTGAAGTTTGGAAAGTTTTACCTTCTTCGTTTGAAAAGTTTAACATCTTGTGGAATTCCTGAATTGCTAACACACCTTGCTACAATGTTTGTTATCAGGGTTGGATTGGTAAGGCGGGCACTCGGGCAATGGCAGAGGGGCCGGTATCCGAGTTCCAGCTGTGTGCTACTTTTTTGGGCAGCCTGGGGGGCCGATTTGGGCGGTGTCTGTGTTGTTCGGATGCCGCCAGCGGCCCAGTGAGTGCCCTAGTGGCCTTCTGGAGGCAGATAGGCATCCATTAACTCCCTTTTATCAACGGGCAGAGGTTTCACTCCCTTTCTCTCGCTGGGCCAGCCCATTAATGTATGCATATTGAGCGGGGGCAGGGGGCCTGAGCAGAAGTGGGCTCACTTGTTTTCAGGTGTTTCACTAGTGTGAACTAACCCGTGCATTTTTTTTATCCAAGTAAAGTTAAGAAAGCATGCCTCTGTAAGAGAACCCCCCCTTCTTTTTATAAAAGCAGTGTTTTGCGGAAAGGCAATATGGAAATTTGGGCCACTATTTTTAGCATCCCCGGGCCGATTTTCAATCCCAATCCAACACTGTTATTTATACGGGACAACTCAGCCCCCGGATATAAATGTGAATGTAATTACAAAAGTACTTATTGTCTGTAAAATGTGAGATTACTAGGAGGTTGTTGTTTTTCCTTAGAGGAAAACTATGTTTAAAAAAAATCATATAATTTCTAAACTTGATCATGAAAATTAAAGGTGATATTATCACTATCCTGCTAATAATCTGAATCTAGTTTTAAGCTGTCTATTGGTAGACCTATTATTTCCAATACATTAGATCTACTTAGAGTGGACTTTTTGTCAAGTTCTTGCTCATGTTTAGGTGGCTTTGTTGTCTATTTCATGTGTCTGCTTTTGATATGTTGGCTTTCCTCCCTCATATTGTGTTTGTCTCACTCAGGAGCATTTTCGATCTCACTGTGCTGATTAGATGAGTCATTTCCTTCCATGTTTCAAGTAAGTGTAGTTTATGCTTTCCTTTCATGGAAGTGCATGTGTTCATTTGGTCTCATAGAAAAACCAAAGGTGGTGATGGACGGAGCGTTGACAATACAAACACTCACCCCCAGTCAACTGATCTGGGTTTAATCCATCACCGTTCTTTAGCTCACTCCGCCACCCCAGTTCAGACATGGCCATATGCAAATCAGTCTGACCCTGTGCCTCATGGGAACAGTCCAGCCCGAACTGCCAAGCCATGTCTTCCCTGGACCGGAATCAAGCTTCCCAGGACCGGTTTCTGGCATTACAGCCGTCTTCAGCCGGGCTTGCTATGGCAGTTCGGGCTGGACTGTTCCCATGAGGCACAGGGTCAAGGCTGATTTGCATATGGCCATGTCTGAACTGGGGTGGTGTGGAGTGCAAAAAAACAATGGATTTAGGCCCAGATTTCTGTTCTGGGGTGAATGTATGACATTGTTCTGCATTCTGTCCATCAACTGTTGTTTTGCATTTGTCACCCCGAGTGGGATGGGTATGCTCAGACTTGAGTCCCATGCTCTCCACACCACTGGAGTCAAGCTATCCTGGCTGAAGACGGCTGATAGCCAGAAACCGGTCCTAGGATGCTTGATTCCGGTCCAGGAAAGACATGGCTTGGCAGTTCGGGCTGGACTGTTCCCATGAGGCACAGGGTCAAGGCTGATTTGCATATGGCCATGTCTGAACTGGGGTGGTGTGGAGTGCAAAAAAACGATGGATTTAGGCCCAGATCTCTGTACTGGGGTGAATGTATGACATTGTTCTGCATTCTGTCCATCAACTGTTGTTTTGCATTTGTCACCCCGAGTGGGATGGGTATGCTCAGACGTGAGTCCCATGCTCTCCACACCACTGGAGTCAAGCTATCCTGGCTGAAGACGGCTGATAGCCAGAAACCGGTCCTAGGATGCTTGATTCCGGTCCAGGAAAGACATGGCTTGGCAGTTCGGGCTGGACTGTTCCCATGAGGCACAGGGTCAAGGCTGATTTGCACATGGCCATGTCTGAACTGGGGTGGTGTGTAGTGCAAAAAAACGATGGATTTAGGCCCAGATCTCTGTACTAGGGTGAATGTATGACATTGTTCTGCATTCTGTCCATCAACTGTTGTTTTGCATTTGGTCTCATTCCATACAGACATTATATATATATATAAATCAATACTTTTTCCCAACTGCAACAGGTGTTTAGGTCGAGTCTGGGCAGCACATGTGGGCTGCTCTGCGAGGCAGGTAGTATTGAGTTAGGGATGTGAAGCTCCGCCCACTCTCCGCCCATATTTTTTATTGGCTTGTGTCATTGTACTTTTTAAATGATGGCTTCTGATTCCTTCATCGCCTTGTTAGTCCCTCCTTAGTACCGCATTGTCTTCATTTGAAACCGACAATGGCGACTGGCCCTTTTACTTCTGATGTTACACAGTAAGTCTTATTTTGTCTGTATACATTATTTTCTTTAATGGGTTTTGCCCTACTGCAGGCAGGACATGCTTTCCTTACATTCAGTGCACCATGCGCGCTATCACTTTCCCGATTTTTGGATTCAGTGCGCTATGCACGCTTTCAGTTTCCTGACTTGTGCATCGTTTGGTCACCCATTCCTGCCATTGTATTAAGTTAATTAATTGCTTTTCCTTCTCAGCCTGGTGCTTTTAGAACAACCAAAGCCAAAACCGAGCAGCGGCACTGGAAGAGGGCTCAGTCCCCACCCCTCCCCCTCGAACTATGTACTGAAACCTGAGGAGCAGCAGATGAGAGAGACAGACTGCAGCGGAAGCACAAGAAGCATTTGCAATGCAATAGGTCTCGCATTTGCGAGACATTGAGCTATTGGCATTGTTAGATGACAATGCCTTTTATTTATGTGTTGTTGTTTTTTTCAAACATAAAAAAGGTGTTTATCATTTACAATGCCAATAGCTTAAACTCTCGCAAATGCGAGACCTATTGCATTGCAAAAGCTTGTTTTAGATGGTTTCAATAGTGACTCGGGCACAAGCCTGACCCAAAGATGGCCTCCTCCCTGGAGTCTACTTCATCAGCCTTGTAAGTGTAAGACTTTTGGAAGCCATCTGAGGATCACAGCAATTTTAGGTCTCGCCTGAGCCAACTCGCATGCGCTGTTCTGCGAGGCTTTTAGTAAGGGCTTTAAACTCTGAACACACGCTTGTGCGTGTGCTTTTTTTTTATCACCTGCTATTGGCCTTTGCATGCGTCTTTCTAAGAAAGACAGCACGCAATTGGCTCAAGGCGGGTGCAAGCCCACCTTCTCTTTCCTCGGGCCTGGGGTGCTCGGGAGCGAGCAGTAGTGCGGCCGGGTGCCAGCTGCATACCTCGCGTTCCTTGCAGTGCGCACGCACCGCGCTTGTTTTGTATCCCTGTCTACCTTGGGGTCACAGTCTTGAGTCTTGAGCTTGAAACGTGACAGCACACTTCTTGAGCCGTTTTCTTTAAATAAACTTGTTCGGACCATTTCTTGATTTCTTCGGGAGTAGCATGTGACTGTATGTCTATGACATCTTGTGTAGGGTCCTTAACTGTCATACAAGTAGTCTGATCTGGAGTGAGTGTCTGTGTTTTGTTAACTGGAATGTCTGGAGTTTGAGCTGTGAGCTTGGCTGTTCGATCTGCTAGATCGTTACCTTGGGAAATGATGTCAGTAACTTTCGTATGTGCTTTGCACTTCATAATGGCGATAGCTGCCGGTAAATGTATTGCATCTAACAGAGCTTGAATGAGGAGACCATGCTGGATCTTGGTTCCATGAGAAGTCATAAAACCTCGTTCTTGCCAGAGCACTCCGAAGTCGTGTACGACTCCGAATGCATAACGTGAATCTGTGTATATGTTAACTTTCAGGTTCTTGGCACGCATGCAGGCTTGGGTCAGAGCGACTAGCTCTGCTGCTTGAGCAGACAGGGTATCAATACGGTGTGTTTCTATAACTTCGGTGTCAGTAGTCACTGCATACGCGGCTACTTGTTCTCCTGTACTTGTTCTCATACATGAACCATCCACATAAAGTGTCAGGTCGGGATCCGGTAATGCAATATCTGTCAAGTCTTGTCTTGGCTTTGTCATGGTGTTAACAATTTCCACACAGTCATGTGTGGCAGGATTTGAAGTAACTGACGGTAACAGTGTAGCTGGATTTAGAATGTTGCAGCGTCTGATTTCTATGTGTGGCTGGAACAGTGTCAGTTCATAACCTGTTAAACGTGCAATTGTCAAGTGCTGAGTCTGGGTTCTGTTTAAAAGAACTTCCACAGAGTGTGGAACTTGTACTGTCAGAGAGTGTCCTAACACTATGGAATCACTTTGTCTGATAGCTAGAGCTGTGGCTGCAACTGACTTGAGGCACGCAGGTAGAGCCTGGGCCACTGGATCTAATGTGCTAGAAAAATAAGCACAGGGCTTGTATTGTCCTGCTTGATCTTGTGTGAGAACAGATAATGCAGTACCATCACGTTCTGTGACAAAAAGTGTAAAAGGCTTACTGTAGTTTGGTGTTGCTAGAACAGGTGCTTGGCATAAAGCTTTCTTTAATTCATTAAAAACAAGTGTAGGTTCCTGGGTCCAAGGGAGGACAGTCGATACGGCTGCCTCCTGTGTCGTTAACTGTATCAGTGGTTTGGCTAGATATGCATACTGAGGAATCCATTGTCTGCAGTAAGAAGTGAGGCCAATAAAAGCTCGTACCTCCTTCTGAGTCTTGGGCTGTGGAAGATGTGCTATTAACTGGATACGAACCAAAAATATCAACAAAGGGAGTGAAGAGGTGGTGCAACAGGGCACCGCGGTGGGCTAATCCTCCTCTTATGAACGTTTAAATAATCAACAGAGACCACCTGAAACAAATATACAATACATATTCCGATGGTGTTGGAATACACTCAGTGTGTTAAAATACCCCTCACACACCAAAAGGGCCCTTGGTGTCATGCTTCATCATCGGGGTCTTCCCGCCCCCGCTGCGGGACGGGGCAGTGCTGCGACAAGCGGCTACGCCGGAGCACCTTTTCAATTGTGAGTACTATGTGAGTGATAATGAAGTGAGTGTCAGTGAGGTCTAAAGTGATAAATAGTGAAATAAAATTAAAAAATACCTGGCCTGGTGTTTAGAAAAAATTATTTAATAGGCACTGGCTGGTATCGTTAAAAGGGGTGAGACGGAGTGCAAGATCGGGTTACTAGTCTTGCTCTCCTGTGTGGGTCAACATGTTTCGGGGCGACATGCCCCTTCGTCAGGACCGGGATGTATAGATCCCCCTGTCACTCACTAATGCGCTCCCACAGATAGAGAGTGTTGAGTACGATCAATGTGTATACATAATTTAAATGCACGTGAAAAAGCTCGGTCAGTAATACTGATGATGTAAGCCTGCAAGGATAAGAACACAGGATTTTAGAAAGAGCGCGGATCCCAATGCGCTTTACTAATGAATACCTGTAAGGGATGAAAATACACATAGGGGAAGAAAACACACTTTAGGCTGTTACATGTCACGCCAGAGATTTCTTGGGAGGACCTGGATAGCCGAATATGAAAAAAACACAATATATAGAACTGTGGAGAAAAGCTTTCATGGGCTTATTGCCTGGCAGGCCAAGGATTTCCTGGAGGGGCCAGGTAACTTCACAGAGTGCAAATGGGAAGGAAAAAACACACATAAAAATATGTACACACACACACACAGAAAATATAAAGCGTCAGAAACTGCTTGTTCAATTTTGATACATACTTATTGAATGATGAGACAATGCCCCATGAGCCAAGCTGGGCGAAGGGTATAGAGGGTCCAACTGTGGGGAGACATGGAGAAATAATGCCAGGACCTAGATTAGCTATTTACACTGAGTGGATTAAGGTAGTATATTCCAGGGCAGGACTGTCGGCTATGCCGTACTTACTCAACCCCCACACCTCAGTGCTTCCTCCTTCGTCAGTGGCTTCCGTGGTAATTCCCCTATGTGTATTTTCATCCCTTACAGGTATTCATTAGTAAAGCGCATTGGGATCCGCGCTCTTTCTAAAATCCTGTGTTCTTATCCTTGCAGGCTTACATCATCAGTATTACTGACCGAGCTTTTTCACGTGCATTTAAATTATGTATACACATTGATCGTACTCAACACTCTCTATCTGTGGGAGCGCATTAGTGAGTGACAGGGGGATCTATACATCCCGGTCCTGACGAAGGGGCATGTCGCCCCGAAACATGTTGACCCACACAGGAGAGCAAGACTAGTAACCCGATCTTGCACTCCGTCTCACCCCTTTTAACGATACCAGCCAGTGCCTATTAAATAATTTTTTCTAAACACCAGGCCAGGTATTTTTTAATTTTATTTCACTATTTATCACTTTAGACCTCACTGACACTCACTTCATTATCACTCACATAGTACTCACAATTGAAAAGGTGCTCCGGCGTAGCCGCTTGTCGCAGCACTGCCCCGTCCCGCAGCGGGGGCGGGAAGACCCCGATGATGAAGCATGACACCAAGGGCCCTTTTGGTGTGTGAGGGGTATTTTAACACACTGAGTGTATTCCAACACCATCGGAATATGTATTGTATATTTGTTTCAGGTGGTCTCTGTTGATTATATTAACTGGATACGGTCAGGTGTCAACTGCCTACCCCTCTTGGACAGTAAGTGTCCCAAGTATACCACTTGCTGGACACAGAATTGTAATTTGGAAGGGGACACCTTGTGCCCCATCTCGGCTAGAAAATACAGAACTGTAAGTGACGCACGTTCGCAGTCACGTTCAGAACGGGCTGTGATCAGTAGATCATCGACATACTGGAGCAGGGCAGTGTCAGTTGGCATGTGAATACTGTCTAGTTGTCTTTTAAGTGCTTGACTGTAAATGCTAGGGCTTTCTGTGAAGCCTTGAGGTGCTCGTGTAAATTTATAGCTTCTTCCATTTAAACAGAAACCGAAAAGGAACTGGCTGTCTGGATGAGTAGGGACACTGAAGAATGCGTTCTTGAGATCGATAACTGAAAAGAATGTGGCTTCAGAATCAATGGCTGTCAATAGGGATGAAATATCTGGGACTACTGGGTACTGGGGTATGATACATTTATTAAGTTCTCGAAGATCAATCACTAATCGATATACTGGGGGTGCATTTGGATCAGTACGTTTCAGGACTGGAATGATAGGAGAATTACATACGTTGGAGTCAGTTTCTACAACCACTCCTTGAGCAATAAGTTCGTCAATAATTTTGGATAAGGCTGCTACAGCCTCGGGTGGCAATTTGTACTGTCTGATTCGTGGTAATACTACACCTTGCTTCAGAGTCACACGATGGGGTGTGATATGCATACAACCTACATCAGTTGGACCTTGCGCCCATAAATGCTGTGGTACATTCAATAATCTTGGATCAAAATCACGTAATACATAATGACCTTTGAAGTCTCTCAAAAACAGGCGGACCCCCTCTGGGGAACAGCAAATAACTGCTCCTAATTCTTTTAATGTCTTAATGCCTAACAAATTTTCTGGACAAGATTTCGTGAGTAACAAATCAGTAGTTCGGGACAATGGACCGACTTCTAGAGTAACTGGTTTCGATATTTCATTAACAATCGGCTTTCCTGAAAATCCAAGGGAAACATTTCTTGAACCTGAGAGCGGAGCCCCTGGAACCTCGTCATGACTGATGGTAGTCCTACTTGCCCCTGTGTCAATCAGAAACTTTCTGTCTTTCCCTAATACTTGACTATGTACATAGGGACCCTCTTGATCTACAGGTATCTCGATGAGAGGCAAGCCTACCTCCCTCTCTAGGCTGTTTCATGAATACGGCTGATAATCTGGATACTCTGACTGTGCATACTGGTACATCTGCTGTGTAACATGCTGTGTTGTAGCTATAGGCTGCGGTACTGTAACTGCCTGTTGTGCATTCTGCGGTGGCTGGGAAGTCTGTGAAACTT
The DNA here is from genome assembly GCF_964261635.1 of Lissotriton helveticus. Taxonomy (NCBI): domain Eukaryota; kingdom Metazoa; phylum Chordata; class Amphibia; order Caudata; family Salamandridae; genus Lissotriton; species Lissotriton helveticus. Next base: position 1,090,571,192 of record NC_136065.1, read on the forward strand.
GTTCTTGTCTCGGCGGACGTGGTCTTTCTTTAGTCTTACCAGTAGCTATGTTATGTTTCAGAACTGCACATTCGTTTATAAAATGACCTGGCTGTTTACAATAATTGCAGGTCCCTTTGACGGGAGCTGTAGGATGACTGGCTTGATTCGGACCCCTCTTCTGACTGTCTTGTGGAACAGATTGTGCAACTAATACTTTCATTTTCGTGTCTTTCATACGTCTCCTTTCGTGTTCCTGCTCTTCCCTGATTCTGTTCTGATGATACTGGAGCATTTGTAACATTTGTGACGGAGTATTAGCTTGCCAGGTACTTTCGACTTTCAATACTCGATTTTTAACTTGTGGACTTGAATTCTCGACTAGTTTGGTAACAAAAAGATGAGGGTATGACTCACTACTTGTTTTCAGACCACTGTTAATAATGAAACATTTTTCAAATCTAGAATAAAAATCACTAGTGTCTTCATCTTGTTTCTGTTTACAGGCTGAGATGGCATCCCAATCTTCCTTTTTCGTGGCTAGTAATCTTGGCAAAACTTGTATCAATAACTCGGGCAATTCTTTGGCTTTCGCCCCAAGACCGGTACCTGGTACTCGTAAACCATCTTCAGCTTCTAAAGCTGTCCAATCTATCTTTTTCTCTCCCACCTCCCATTCTTTTTCCTTGAGTTTTTCATATATGCCCGCAGACAACAGGACTTTTAACATTTTAATGATATCAGGATACGTGTATTCTCCCATACGGAGCATGTCTTTTAGTTCACGGTGGAACCCTGCTGGATCTTTATCGTGACAGGGAATTAACTTTTTCATCTCTAAGAGTTCCATTTTCGTGATAGGGGTGTAAACAAATACTCGTTCTAGATCACCACCCGTTGTCCTAACTGGGTGTACTTCTCGTAACGGATTCTGTCTATCTATGTAAAATGATTGACTTTCTGGAGGTGAGACGTGAACAAAATGCGGATTCAGAAACGTTCGATATTTGTGGCGCTGTTCTAGAATGATACTAATTAAATCGGTACCTAGACCTCTCCATCTATACTGGAGTAACTCGTTCAATACATCATGTAAAGGACCTGGATCAGAATGCTGAACCTCATACAGTGTAATGAGGTGTTGGATCATATACATACCTACCAGACGTTGCTCGGCTGGGGGCAGTTTCAGAAACATTTGTGCCACTATTTCGTCTGGAAAAGTGGTAGAATCAGTAGTCCACCGGACTGCTGATCGGGCTAGTTCTTGTTCATGCATTGTACTAAGCTCACTATAGCCTATTCGTGATTTCAGAATGTGATCGGTAGCTTGGAATACTTGTTCAAGGGAACCTTGTTCTGGTGCTGGAGGAGGGAAAACTTTCTTGTAATCTGGACGTGAATGTCTGTCGGAAAGTCTAGTTCTACCTACATACGCTATTCTGGAGGGATTCTCGTCGTCTACCTCTTCGGTAGGAGAGTCGTCTTCTTTCTCGGTTACTTGTGCTGCTTCTCGTTTCTCGTGTAACTTTATTATTTCCCTACGAATTTTCTTGTACATACTCTCTATACAATTCTGTGTCTTGTGTCTTCCCTCTGCTATATGGTCACTCCACCTGGTCAGGACTTTCATTTCTTCTTGATCTTTTCCTGGACAATCTTGTTCTCTTATTAAACAGTTAATTAAAAACTTTAAAAGCATAAGCTGGGTCTCGACTTTTCTTTGAATCATGGCGTCGCGAACACTTTCTGGATCCACTCCTGTACGGATAAAACGATATATTCTGTCTAGATGTTCTCTCATATCGGGCAGGGTGTCCAAATAGTCGGTCACCCGTCTTAAACGTAATGAATATATGACCATAGTACCATCGCCTGGAACTGGATCATAACGACATTCGGTAAGTGCTCGCTTGATATCTGTAAATGTATGAACTTTTGGCGTACGCTGTAACGCTAGTTCATGTAGCGTCATACGTCTGTGTTGAGGCGGGGTACCAGGAGGACTTCCCCCCGCGGCTCCTAAACTGGAATCGTCGGTGGGTACTGTACGTGTTGGTAGAGTGACTGATGTAGCTGGAACATGTACTGTATGCTGGGCCGGGGGTGCTGTAACAGATGTTGTAACGGGTGCGGTAACGTGAACTGTACCCACGGCCCTGGTGGCTGGAGGAACAGGAATTACATTATTTATGGGAGCAGGCGGAACAGGATTTGCATATTCTGGGACTGTATCGTCCAAATAGGACGAGAGAAAAATTTCAGCTGCGGTCGGTTTATGACGTAGCTTAGCCGGGACTAATGGTGGCGGAAAATTACTGGATGCTTCCGGGGTTGCTTTTGGCAAGCCCTCGGCAAGAAGAGGATACACACCTTTAACAAGGGCATTTCTCTGTCTGTCTGACTGTTCTGCTCTAACTCGTTCACCTTCTTCTAGAAGTTCCCTTTCTTGGGCTCTCTCTGAGGATTCCCTACTTAACTCTGTTTTTCTGATTTCTTTTTCGGTTCTTCTATGAGATTCTTTGCGCCATAACTCGATGGCATCTTTCTGGGACTGTCTGGCTTTCTTTTTCCATAATGCTTCTTCTACTCGCATGATGCACTCGGCATCCCATGTACCTGATATGGGCCATCTATATTTCTCTTCTAACTCCTTGGTATAGTCCACCCATAAGTCTAGATATAGTATGGCACTTAAGCCATACTTATGATACATAAAATGACCTGGACTGTCCCTAGGCGGGACAGGAACTGCTTCCTCGAGCAACCCTTTTCGGGTTTTTAACTGATGTAACTTAGAGAATAGAGGCATTCTGTACTTGATTCTGAACACAATACAATACACGATAAACACAATAAATGACTAGAAAAACAAATCACTCATACCACGACATGACACATTAAATAACTGTGGTCGTGGGGTGGGAGCGGACCGGAATAACAAGCGTGGAGGCCGTATGTAGTAGGCTATCTCGTAGCCGAAGTTTATTATGGTACAGTATATGGATGGTAGGGTACAGGGATAAAGAGAGTCTCAGTGAATTGTTGGTTCCTGGGTTCGAGTTGTGAAGTTTTCTTGTTCCGAGGGTCCAGGGGGAGCTGTGGGTCTTGAGTGGAGTCGGGGCTGGTCGTGGAGGCAGCAGTCGGCTCGGCTCCTTGATGGTGGTTCCTCGGAGGGGGGGGAAAGGAGAGATAGAACGACGGCCGTTAGTACTGTCGGTCACAATGAGGATATGAGACCGTTTCCTTCACCAGAGTGTTGGGGCTGAAACGAAGGTGAGGAAGGGGAGGAGAAGAAACAGCAAGGTCCGGGTGTAGGGTGATTCCGGGTAAGGACGTGGGGGAGGGGTTCTTATTCACAGTCGTGATTGTGCAGCTCACACACGTCTATATACAGTGCTCGGTGAAACGTGGAAGTGAGGGACTCTTATTATACAAGGGCGATCTGTACAGGCTATTATTTACACAACACTCGTACCACCTCCTATCTACACACCCGCAACACTGGTACTCACTTGGCCCGCCGCAACTCCGTCCTTGAGTTGCGGCCGCTCTCCAGCGTCCTCCTCTGGAATCCACCAGTCCTCCGTCCAGACCTCGTCTCCTGGTTCGGGTTCCTCTCTCTTCCCCGGGGGTTCTTCGCACGCCGTCTCCTGCCACGAGTCTTCCTGCTTGAACGCGGTGTTGTCGGTTCTTCCTGCTTTTCTGTGGTCCGCCTCCGGAAAGGGGGATGGACTTCCGGGGTCGCGGGGATGTTCTTCCGGTGTGTTCTGCGATGTGATTGGTTCCTGCAGCAAAAAAGAAAGGGGTGGAGTCCTGGTTGTTTTGGTTGTCCGGGCAACAGGGTGGTGGTGACCGGCCGGCGAGCCGTGGTCTCGGCGCGGCCGGGGCTGTGATCCCATCACATCCCCTTCCCCTAGCTGTCCTTCTTGATCGGGTGGGTTGACAAGGATAACTGGAAAGATAGTCAGCGTTTGCCTGATCAGCGCCTTTCCTGTGTAGAGTAATGAACCTGAAGGGCTGCAGGGAAAGGAACCAACGTAGGACTCTCTCGTTGTGTCCTTTGTTACGAGCCATCCATTCCAGTGGGGCATGGTCGGTATACAGTATGAATTCTCTGCCCTCAAGGTAATAACGGAGGCTGTCCACAGCCCATTTGATGGCTAGGGCCTCCTTCTCTACCACGGCGTAGTTCTTTTCCCTTGGAAACAGTTTTCTGCTTAGATACAGGATGGGCCGTTCATCTCCATTGGGGTCTTTCTGTGACAGGACAGCCCCTAGACCCTGTTCGGAGGCGTCCGTCTGCAGAATAAACGGCAGGGTGTAGTCCGGGCTGATTAGAACGGGACTAGACAGTAAGACGTCTTTCAAGTGTTGGAAGGCATCCAACAAGGAGGGGTGCGGTTGTTTTAGGGCCTCTTCGGTTTTTATGGTTTTCTTCAATAGGTCTGTGAGGGGGGCTGCTATTTGTGAAAACCGGGGAATAAAGCGTCTATAATACCCCAGAAGGCCCAGGAAGGCACGTAACTCTTTCTGGGTCTGGGGAAAAGGAATGGCGTGGATAGCGGAGATTTTATTGCTTTGAGGGCGAATCAGCCCTTCCCCCAACAGATAACCCAAATACTTCACAGTCTGAGCGGCCAATGTGGTTTTTAGGGGGTTGATCGTGAATCCGTAGGACCCCAGGGAGTGGATTACACTTTTCAGGTGACATATGTGTTGGTCCCAATCATCACTATAGGTGATTATGTCATCCAGATAGGCCCCGGCGTAGGGTACATGGGGTTGTAACACCGTATTCATGGCGCGTTGGAAGGTTGCTGGGGCCCCGTGCAGCCCAAAGGGCATCACTGTAAATTGATATAGACCTTCGGGAGTGGAGAAGGCCGTTTTCTTTTTATCTTCAGGACGCAAGGGGATTTGCCAATAACCTTTGCATAGGTCAAGCGTACTGATGAATTTGGCCCTACCGATGCGCTCAATCATTTCATCAACCCGGGGTAAAGGGTATGTGTCAAAGGAGGAGATTTTGTTCACCTCTCTAAAATCAATGCAAAAACGGACTGACCCGTCGGGTTTTGGTACCAAAACGATCGGGGAGTTCCAATCGCTGCTGGAGGGTTCGATGATCCCCATGTGGAGCATCTGGGTTACCTCGTCCCTGATCACGGGTCGTCGAGCCTCAGGGAGCCGATAAGGCCGCTGACGTACCGTTTTCCCTGGTTCCGTGATAATGGCGTGCTCGACGACTGACGTGAGACCGGGAGAGGAGGAAAACACCGGCTGCAAGGGCTGCAGGGCGGATCGAAGATCCTGTTTCTGTGGGTCGCTGAGATCGGAGTCTATGCAGACCTCGTAGGGGAGATCTCGGTCAGGGCAACTGTTCAAGAGGACAGGACGAGGACCCACCCATTCCTTCAGTAGGTTCACATGGAATATCTGGGTGATCCGTCGTATAGGGTCGAGCTCGATTTCATATGTCACTGGCGTGACCTGTCTCAGGATCGGAAAGGGGCCTTGCCACTGTCCGAGCAGTTTGTGGTCGGATGAGGGCATCAAAAGAAGGACCAATTGACCAGGAAGAAAGGAGCGAGGCTTGGTGCCTTTGTCGTATTGTTGTTTTTGTCTTGCTTGGGCTGTTACCAGATTTTGGCGTACAATGTCTCTAATCTGACTTAGATGGGTTCTGAGGTTCTGTATGTACTCGGGTAGGGGTCTGGTACGGTCGGGTTCCGCCTCCCAGGCCTCCCTGGCCATGTCCAGCAGGGTCCGTGGTGGTCTGCCATACAGTAGCTCATATGGGGAATACCCGGTACTGCTTTGGACCTTGCAGCGGATGGCAAAGAGGGCTAGGGGCAGCATTTCCTCCCATCGCTTGCTCTCCAAGGCCAGGAGTTTTTTTAGGGTGGTTTTCAGAGTGGCATTATACCGCTCCACCAGGCCGTCGGTTTGGGGGTGATAGGCGGACGTCCTGATTTGTTTCACGCCCAATTGGGAGCATACCTGTTTCATGAGGGACGAGACAAAGGGGGTTCCCTGGTCAGTAAGGATCTCCCTAGGGAAACCTACCCTGGAAAAGACCGATATCAAGGCTTTAGCGATATTCTGACTGGTAGGTTGGCGTAGCGGTACGGCTTCAGGGAAACGGGTGGCGTAGTCCACTAGCACTAACGCGTATCGACACCCGCTTCGGGAGGGGAGCATGGGTCCAATAATATCCATCCCTACTCTACTGAAGGGGACGTCTATCAGAGGCAGGGGCTGTAGAGGAACTCTAGGGGGCCGATACCGGCTGTTCTTCTGGCAAATGGGGCAGGCTCGACAGTATTGTTTGACTTGCTGGTGGATGCCTGGCCAATAGAACTTTTCCAGGATGGCTTGTCCGGTCTTTTCATCGCTGAAGTGGCCCCCCAGCAGATGGCTGTGTGCGAGAAACAATACCTTGTCACGGAAGGGACCTGGGATTATTAACTGGGGGTTTTGTTGGGGTCCCCCTTTTCTGTACAATAGCCCGTTCTTTTTGTAAAAATGGGGACCTACATGTAGTGGATCTTCTTGGTCCAGTGCCCTTCCCCAGGCCTCCTGTAACACGGGGTCTTCCTGTTGAGCAGCCCGGAATTCTTGGTCGATTTCCCAGGGATGTTCCTCTGTTCTCACTGGCAAGGCCGTAGTGTATCTCCTCTGCTCTTTTTTCTTTTGGGTTTTTGTCTTGTGCACCCTGGTGGGTGCTGCTCCGGCGGGGGAAGGACTGCTGGCGAAAGGGGCCTCAGACCACCACTTCTCTAAGCTGGCGGTGGTGTCCTGGAGAAGGCGAGGAAGACCAGGATAATCGCTACCCAAAATGACCTGTTCGGGTAGCGAAGGAACAAGCCCCACCGTCAGGGTACTTCCGGGATCCAGGGGATGTTGTACTTGGATTCTGGCCGTCGGGTACACCTTTGTGTCTCCCTGCACACACTGGATGGCTATGGTGCCGGTCATCGGCCCCACCGGGTGAGGTAGCTCTTGAGGTCTGAGCACGCTCTGTCTGCATCCAGAGTCAGCAAGGGCCAACACCGGGTGTCCGTCTATTCGCACCGGGCGACGAAAAGCAGGAGGAGAGGTCTCTGCGAGGCATACATAGTTCCTGGCTACACCCACCTCCATGGGCTCCTCTTTTTGAGGGCATACCCTGGCGATGTGCCCATAGCCCCCGCAGTTGTAGCACTGGGGCCCCGGTGGTGGGGGTCTAGACATCACCGGGTAAGGGAACAGAGGGGGAGGGTCAGGTTTCCTGGCCAGGAAAGGACGGGGGCCTCGAAGGTGTCCAGGTGCTTGCGGTCGGTGGCTGTGTTCTTCCTTGGGCTTCTGCAAGTCCTGGGCGCGGCTGTACGCGCTGGCGATTTCTATGGCGTTTTCCAGGGTCAGACGGGCATGCTGACGGACCCACTTTTGGGTGGCGGGATGGAGCGAAGCCAGGAACTGCTCTAGATATATTTTAGAGAGTATCTCTTCCTTGGTGGCGGTAGGGGACTTAAGCCAACGATCAGCCAGGTCTTTAATCCTATAGGAGAGGGCCCTGGGCGTCTCCTGTGGTCTCTCTTTGGCTTGGCGGAGGCGCACCCGATAGGTCTCATCATCGATGCCTAGTCTCTCTAGGATACAGGTTTTGATGTCCACATAGGGGGTTAGTCCCTGTACGTTAGCTTGTTGGAAGGCCGCCTGTAGTTCGCCGGTTAATAACGGACCTAGATAATGGCCCCAGCGGTCGTGAGGCCAGGCAGCGGCTTGAGCCAGCCGTTCAAAATTTGTAAAAAAGTAATCCGGGTCCTCACCCGGCACATATTTTTGGAGCACCACCGAAGGAAGGGAGGTGGTGGGTCTTTGTTGACCTAGGACGTCGGTGAGCTTCCCCAAAGCCTGGTCCTGAGCGGTGCCCTGGCCCTTTAGGACGTCGTGTAACTGGCCTCTATCTTCTTCGGCCGTTTTCAGGAACACCTCCATCATTTTCCCCAGTTGTTCCTGAGTGTCTGCTAACTTCTGCACCGCGGCCTCCATGCTTCCGGTTAATCCCACTTCTGACACCACCTGTGGTCGTGGGGTGGGAGCGGACCGGAATAACAAGCGTGGAGGCCGTATGTAGTAGGCTTTCTCGTAGCCGAAGTTTATTATGGTACAGTATATGGATGGTAGGGTACAGGGATAAAGAGAGTCTCAGTGAATTGTTGGTTCCTGGGTTCGAGTTGTGAAGTTTTCTTGTTCCGAGGGTCCAGGGGGAGCTGTGGGTCTTGAGTGGAGTCGGGGCTGGTCGTGGAGGCAGCAGTCGGCTCGGCTCCTTGATGGTGGTTCCTCGGAGGGGGGGAAAAGGAGAGATAGAACGACGGCCGTTAGTACTGTCGGTCACAATGAGGATATGAGACCGTTTCCTTCACCAGAGTGTTGGGGCTGAAACGAAGGTGAGGAAGGGGAGGAGAAGAAACAGCAAGGTCCGGGTGTAGGGTGATTCCGGGTAAGGACGTGGGGGAGGGGTTCTTATTCACAGTCGTGATTGTGCAGCTCACACACGTCTATATACAGTGCTCGGTGAAACGTGGAAGTGAGGGACTCTTATTATACAAGGGCGATCTGTACAGGCTATTATTTACACAACACTCATACCACCTCCTATCTACACACCCGCAACACTGGTACTCACTTGGCCCGCCGCAACTCCGTCCTTGAGTTGCGGCCGCTCTCCAGCGTCCTCCTCTGGAATCCACCAGTCCTCCGTCCAGACCTCGTCTCCTGGTTCGGGTTCCTCTCTCTTCCCCGGGGGTTCTTCGCACGCCGTCTCCTGCCACGAGTCTTCCTGCTTGAACGCGGTGTTGTCGGTTCTTCCTGCTTTTCTGTGGTCCGCCTCCGGAAAGGGGGATGGACTTCCGGGGTCGCGGGGATGTTCTTCCGGTGTGTTCTGCGATGTGATTGGTTCCTGCAGCAAAAAAGAAAGGGGTGGAGTCCTGGTTGTTTTGGTTGTCCGGGCAACAGGGAATGGTGGTGGTGACCGGCCGGCGAGCCGTGGTCTCGGCGCGGCCGGGGCTGTGATCCCATCACAATAACATTTAGAATAACAGTTCGGACAGAAATATTACCTGGTATACTGAAAACAAAGACTTGAATTTCTTGAGAACGAAACTTACTAGAATTACTAGATGCACTGCTAAAACAGTACGAAACATACCGGTCCCCTAAAGAGACACGTCAGGACCCGTATCCACCTAAGTGGACACTTCGGACTGGATCTGCGTACCCAAACCCACGGACCAGAGACAAATGAATTGACCCTGTCTAGATACTACCCCAGCAACGGTACTCACCGGGCAGCAAGAACGGAAGGCCTCGGACTGGACTGGACTGCTACGACGTCGGACTACGAACTTCGGACACTTCGGACTTCAGTTACAGGTGGGCCTCTGGATACCTCGGACCTTGGACTCTCGGCTTGGGCTCTGGTCGGGACTCGCCGCGTTCCTCACCGCCTCGTCTGGATGCTGGACCGCAACCTCCGTCTCCTCCGTGGGCCTGAGGGATACTTGAAGCAGAAATATCTGCACATGCACGGTATAGTTCCGTCACGGCTGCAGAGGGTCAGGGGGCCTGCGTGGCTTCGCCGGCGCGTGGGGAAAGGGCAAGTCCCTATTCGGGCGCCACGATGTTTTATAATAACACGCTCAGGTGGCGATGGGGAAAAAGCACACGCTTGTCGATCTTCACCGAACCGCTTTCCCCACCCTGGGCACGGGCTGCGTTTTCAATGTGCGTCTGCCAAAGTCACCGCAGTGCTGAATCGGGCGCTTTTGTTCAAGGCGCTCTTTTTCTCTTGCTGAGCACCAGCACAATAATAAATTGTGTGTTTCAGTGCGTTCTACCCGCTGTCTGTAGACAGCTGTGAAATATTCTTATCTGTCCACTATATTGTAAATGCAGTGAAGCTGTAAACCTGTTTGCATCACATAGCCTGGAGGCAGATCGCTTGGACACTTATCTGCAGTCGAGAATTATCCACCTTTTATGTTTGATTGTTTGGGTGTCTTACCTACTTTATGAAATCTTTTTCTGTTTCTGAGTCTCCTAATGAAAAGTGTTTTATTTTTACCCCGTAGTTCCTTATCTTTTTAATCATTGTTTTGGATGTGATAGTCCAAGGGGCTCAGTTTAGCTACAGCCGGACTACAAATCACAGAATGCACTGATGTAGTAAAGGGAAGCGTAGGGCAGGAAAGACTGTGTCTGTAGGGTTGCTGGTCAGCGCATGTGGCGACCTATAAAATAACAAATGGGGGTGGGGTCGCACACTACTCACACACCGGCGGTGTCGCCCCTAAGGACTCTGGTCAATGTAGTAAAGTGTTCGCGATGCATCATCTTTCGATCTTCTGCTATCTTCGCTGTCTATAAAATAACCACACAGATGCCTTGACTGCTATCGTGGTCACCCCTTATTAACCACGCCCGCTTCCCGGGCTATTTATTTCTTAAGTAAGGCTGTGTACCAGACAATACTTTTCAACACACGCACAAGGGGTCCAACTATCTATCACTCCTGTGTGTGTGGTGCCGTCTAAATTAACGCAACACTACATTCCTCCCATGCCATGTAAAAACAATATAATAACCATAAAGAATGTCAAACATCTCAAACCACTGTATACTAGTGCATCCGCATTATAAACATTTCAACAATTCCCATTCAGGATTACTCACGTCCTCTGCACCTTCACCCACCTCAAATCAACTACAGACAATGTCCTTGGCTGTCGCTGTGTTCAGTTGGACCAGCTAATCCGGACCTGTCAGCACTACAGCTCCTGGAATACATTACCTAGTTAATGAAAGTGAGTTGTGCAGTGCTGGTTACACGAAGTTACGTGGCAGGAAATATTCAAATATGTCTTGTTAAGGCCTAAATATAGTGCTTCGGTTTATTCAGCCTCAGCGCACTTACCATCTAAGTGTGTTTGTGTTAATTAGCAGCAAACAGCTTTCTTTTCTATCGTGAGTTGTTTTGTTCCCCTGCTGGAATTGTTCTCTGCGACGCACCCCTTGACAAGTGCCTCACGTTCCACAGTTAAAGAGGATGATGACGTTACTCTGTTGTCGTAGACTGCATCCCTTCAGCGGTGCTAGGTGTTGGAGACTTCGCACAAGCTTGACCTGTTAACACTCCACTTGACCCAGGTGTGTAGGAACAGAGGAAGCGCAGGAGATCCTGCCGGGTTTGGCCCAGAGGCAGGAAGTATCCGTCTCGTGGCTGGAGTCCGCGCCGTCGGATCCAGGGTGGAGGTGAGTGAAGTTGGCTCAGTGTAAGGGGATTAGCAGGCCCTTCACTCATGGCCCATCATTCAGGCTTCTGTTCCTCGCTCCACTGTGCACCAGCCTTCCTCGACACGGACCCCCCAGGCCCCTCTCTGTTAGGTTTATACAAGGGCACGTTAACTTTGCTTTAGGTGCAGGAAGATTAAGTGACTTGCCCAGAATCATAGGGTGTTAAACCAACGTCGGGACTCCAACCCGGTTCCAAAAGCGGCAGCTGTAGCCCTTAAGCCATATCTCATCCCACCCTTTTCCTGGTAAACTCTCAATTTGCACACTATTCTCCGCCTTTCACCTGCACGCTTCACCCATCCCAAAGCACTTAATAGCCACTAACTAAACACTTATAAGGTCCCAAAGGCGAGTCCTATTGGCTATACCAAAGCTTCTTAGTTATCTTAGTTATGAATGAGACTGAGCTCAGTTGTGAGTGTTCATGGGCCTTCCGTTGTGCCCTCAGGGCAGCAAAGAATAATGTGGACGCTGGTAAGTCAAATTTACTATTCTAACTGTAGTTCCATAATATTTGGGGAAAGTTAAACTTTCCCCAGTATAGCCCAGGATGCTTATTTACTATTATAAATCCAGTTCTGGTATATTTTGGAGAAAGTTAAAATTGTTCCAAGTGTTTTTAAAAATGGTTGAAAAGTTGTAATTTTGCAATGCTGGTAAGTGCTGCCTAAGGCAAAAAACGAAGATTACTATTGACAAACAGCATCCTCCATGAGCACAGAAACAACAAGCATTGGCAAAGCCAACAGGTCTCGCCCATAGAAGAGCTATTGGCTTTGGCGCTATGTTTTAGCACTGTTGTACATCAGAATGGCTGCTGTTCAGCAGGTCTAAAAGGTAGTGGGGTAAAAGAGAGTGGATTGGAGTGGAGTGTTATGTAGTGTTATGGAGCGGCTTAGAGTGGCCCGTAGTGGTGTACAGTAGAGTTGAGTGGCATTGAGAGGACTGAAGTGGAGTGTCATGAAGTAGTGTACTGCGTTGTGGAGTGTCGTGGAGGTGGTAGAGTTGAGTAGCACAGAAGGAGTACAGTGCCAGAGTGAAGTACAGTGTTGTAGAGTAGAGTGGCATAGAGTGTCATGGAGTGGTGTAGAGCAGAGTTGAGTGGCATAGAGGTTGTTGCGTAGACTGGAGTAGATTGTTGTAGAGTAGAGTGGCATAGGACAGGGTAAATTGTCAGAGTACAGTGCAGTGGTGTGGCATAGAGAATAGTGGAGTGCAGCGGTGCAGAGTACATTGGCATGGACTGGAGTGCTGTGGCGTAGAGTGTATTGGTTTTGAGTAAAATGGTCTAGAGAGCATTGGTGTAGGGTGCAGCGGTGAGGAATAAAGTGGCTTGGAGTAACATAGATTGGAGTAATGCAGAATGCAATAGAGTGACGTAGACTGCAGTGGTATAGAGTAGATTGTTTCAGAGTAGAGTGAAATGGCGTAGAGTGCAGTCGTATAGAGTGTTGTAGAGTAAGGTGGCGCAGAGTAGAGTGGATAGAGAAGATTGGCACAGAGTCTAGTGGCAGAGAGTGCAGTGCTGCAGCGTAGTGTGTAATAGAATGCAGTGGTGTAGAGTAGAGTGATGAGTGCATTGGTGTAGAGTGCAGTGGAATAGAGTGGTGAAGAGTAAAGTGATAGATGTAATGGTGTGGCATAGAGTAGAGAATAGTGGTGTGCAGTGGTGCAGAGTAGAAGGGCATAGAGTGCAGTGGCGTTGAGTGTATGGTCTTGAGTGAAGTGGTATAGAGAGCATTGGTGTAGAGTGCAGCGGTGAAGAATAGAGTGCCGTAGTATAGACTGGTGCAGAGTGGAATAGAGTGACATAGAATCATGTGGCATAAAGTAGATAGTTTCAGAGTAGGGTGACGTGGCATAGAGTGGACTGGTGTAGAGAATTGTGGCGTAGAGTGGAGCGATGCAGAGTAGAGTGGTGTAGAGTTTAGTGGCAAAGAGAGCAGCATTGACGAGTAGAGTGATGTGAATTGGTGCAGAGTAGAGCGGAGTGGTGCAGGGCAGAGTGCAGTGTCGTGGAGTGATTCAGAGTAGAGTGGTGTAGAGTACAGTGCAGTGGCGTAGAGTGCATCCATAGAGTCATAGAGTGCAATATTGTAGAGTACACTGGCGTAGAGTGCACTGGTCTACAGTAGTGCAGTGTAGAGTGGTGCAGATAGCAGTGAAGTAGAGTAGCGGTGCAGAGTAGAACAGAGTGGTGTTGTGGAAAAGTCAGCCCATAACGCACCTGATGCCCAGGCTGCTGGCGCAGGACGCCTCTTAGTTCCCATCTTGAACAATTACCAAATAAAGAGACGGGCGCTGGAAGCAGGAAAACAAGAATAGAGTTTTATTTCTCATGAGGAGAGCCTGTCATTTCGGACACCCGCATAGTATCTTCAGGAGGTGCTCTCTCCTTCCTACCCACACACAGTTTCTCTGAGGCTTCGTCTTTTATACACATGTTTATGATGCACAAACATTCCTTATTACAATAAAGACGCTTTGAAGTAGGAAAAGGCATGCTTGGAATCCCAGCTTCAGGCCTATTCCCATACCAGTCGCTCAGATGTCATCCTCCCCTCCTGAATGTAACAAGAGATTGTGATCTCTCAGCCGGACATTCCTACAGGACACGAGGGCAGGGGGGGATGATCAGATCAAAGGTTGGGCAGGCGATAAGATCGGGCACTTCGGCTGGTGTATCACGGTTTTGTTATGCTGGGCAGGAAAAAGGGGGGTTGTACATCCACGAGGCTTGGTCTTAGGACTTGGGACCGGGTCGAAAGGCCAAGTGCAGCCGGGGGGGGGGGTCGTCAGCTGAGGGGAAGGGTGTTCTTGGGAGGAAATGGGGGGGGTGTGGGTCAAGCAGGAGTGTTACTTCTAGAGCAGGGTCACGCAGAGGGAGAGGGTCTTATGGCCGATGCATGAGCAGTGCGCGCGGGGAGGGGTGCCGGGGGTTTAACAAACGGGCAGAGAGGCCATGGTGCCTAAAATGGCTGTCGTGTACGTGTGTGCATGGGTCTATGCTGGCGGGATAACACAGTCAGTGTTTAGCGATATCCGTTCTGCCTACAACGAGGGGTACAGTGAACACAAATGAACGCCGCTTATGTGCATATACATTGCCATTTTCAACAGTCGCCGCTTTTTTACATAAGCTAGTTCATTTCTATACAGTCGATACGATTGGCGGAATGTGGTACATATGATTTTACATTTGTTGGGTTATTCATACAAGTCTAGAGATCGGCATAATACTTAGTCGGGGTCAATCAAGAAAAAGGTTCCGACACATTATAGAATCAGGTTCCGACTTTCTCTCCGGTGACATCAACATACAGTAAAAAGTGCTCTGATACCTTCGGGTCTTGTCAGTGCTATAAGAGACCTTTGGAAAACTAAATACATGAGTGACCGATGAAACGTTTTAGAAAGCAATACAAAATGGTTGAGGGAGGAATTCAGTTCGATACAAGCAATTAGTCAAGGGGGTGGGTAGAAAGTTCAGGAAGGGGGGTCTTCGTCACAATGTCTTTTTAACAGAGTCCGTCTTCTTTCGTTGGCGCTGTTGAGCACCGGCGGTGGAGCTATAGGTCCGGCTCAGATTCATCCTTACGCGTTGCAGGGTGCGATCAGTCTTCTGCTGTTAGATCACAGTCCTGTTTCCTAACTGATCTTCTTAGGGGTGCCTCATGCTGGGCACCTGCGTGTCTTTCTTCTTCCGTGGCAAAACCTTATTCTATAGTCAAAAGTTATGCGAAAAGGGTGATGTTGTTGAATAATCAAGGGAAGAGAGGGCGGAGTGGGATCAGATCTTTGAGCACACCAAGGGACCAAAGGAGCAAAGGACGACGAGCAGGCAGGCCCATCAGTCGGGCTCAAAAGGGACGGGGACTTCAGGCACGAGTGGGTCAGCAAATCGAGGGCTTCAAAGCAGCCCTTCATTCCTTCATCTGCCGAGTTTGAGAGTGGTGCCTCGTCCCGCGTCTCGTTGCTCTGCGACTCCACCTTTGGTCGCGGTCACACGTGCTTCATGATCTGTGGCCAGGCTGTGCGTCACGTCCAGCTCCTCTCCTCCGGTGATTGTATCTTTGAATGGGTACAAAACAAGTTTTTAGAAAACTGGCAGGAGAAGACATTTATACATTTCAATTCCGTCCCCACTCCTAAGTAGGTGGGGGATAGGTTCATCGGTCACAGTCAGAAGTCATCACTTATGGAGTATGTAGGAGGGCATTTCCACTGAATTCGTAAGCCTATTTGGCGTTCATTCGTGACGTACGTGGAGAGAAATCGGACTCCCATCGACAGTGTATTCTATCGAACTCGAGTCCTTAGGTAGAGACTCGCCCTTTTTCTTTGTAACCCAAGTACTGACAATCTTACATTTCCCTTCGGGGTCGGCTAACTCTTGCAAGCAGGGGGGTTATCATAATGAGAGGGGGGGCAGAGGTTAAACATGCTTTTCTTGGGGAGTGACGGTTAATCAAGGTCATCAATTACGCTTTGGGGATAGCTGATATGGAGCTGGGGTCAATCGGGAGAAGCGAGGACGCTTTGGACAGGGAGCGGGGGTCAATCGGGAGAAGCGAGGACGCTTCGGACATCCGCACTTAAATGCAGAGGGGTGAGGCAATCTGGGCATTGGGAATTTCATTTCTAACGAACTGAAAAACAGAAGACCATTGACGTTATAGTCCCCCTATAAAAGGCCAGATTAGGGGACATCAGTCGTCTTACCTGTCCTTTCCTTCATTACCAACTCGGGTTCTATCGTTTTGCAGAAAGGAGAGGTAGTAATATGGCAAGTTACAATCGTTTTAGTTCCTGTCAATTTTGCCGAACACCTTTGTGTTCGAAGAGACCCAATTAGGTTTGCACAACGTTACCACACAAGGGAGGAGGGAACAGGGGGACCCTCAAAGAGAGAGAGTCGTCCGCACTCTAAACGAACCATTCGGTACACGTATGACATGGAGAGAGAGAGAGAGAGAGAGAGAGAGAAATGTGTACAATAATGGGTCACCTAGTGCGCACACAACACAGAACAGCAGGGGTCAAGTAATACGGAAACACAGGCAGAGGGACGACGTAGATCCATACATTACGTACACACAAACTCAGGCGGGGGAGACAGTACATGTATTATTTACAAAAATCTAAGACAAAACATAGAACAGTTATTGGCCAAAATGATCTCTTCCTGTATGCTGTGCATCCTTAGCATCCCAAGCTCTTTTTACCTTTTTCTTCTCTTTTGTCGTCGGCTGCCTTCACTGGTGGCTTTGGTTGCATACACTTATATGCCTTTGGCAATTGGTCAAGAACTAACCTGGTCGGGCTAATGCTCACAGTGGGCTGAGGCAACAGTGGGTGTCAGTTGGGAGAACAATAGGGCAGCTTTGAGTTTCATGTCTATGAGGGTGCGAAAAGGAGGTAGTAGATTTTAAATACTGGCAACATTCCTAGTCCTCCAAGCGGAGGGTACTTGGGTAAACCTCACCTCGGAATATTCCTTAAACTTTCCCTATTTAATTAAACGTAGGAATTTATTCATCAGTGCACATCATTCTTGGTTGTATTATTCGGGGGGCCAAGCGAAGTCATATTTTGTAGTTTCCGCTTCAGGCTATCCTCCCAAGTGCTAAGTTCAGGGAGAGAAATAGCCATTGTTCGCTCGTCGTGTGTAAGCACCATAATCGCACCCCTTTTTCCCATCTCTTCGTCCGCTAGATCATCATTTTCTTCCGATGTGACCTGCAGAAAGACGGAAAAAGAAGGGGGGGGGGGCGGGGGCAGCATTTTAAAAACACATCAGCGCGCATAAACTCGAAAAGGCTTTTACTTATTACATACTCGGCCTATCTCCACGGGATGCAGTCCCTGCCAACTTGGCGTTTGAGCCCAGGTGGACCGTTTAGTGTGGGAGAGATGATTATCGGAAGCCTGTGGATAGCATAGGTCGCCCAAGTGTGGTATTACGGATCGTGTGCAGGGGGGTGGGTCAGAACAAAGGGCAGTCGGTGCAAAGTGGGGGGGGGCGAGCTCGTGCTCTCCTTTGAGGAAAAGGGATAACCTACAGTGGTACGGGGTCGTTGTCGTTCGTACTAGGGGGGTCAGGTGGCACTCCTTCGGGGCGACTTAGGGGCATTTTTAAAACAACTTTCCTGACACAGGTAGCATATAAAGTATAGGCTAAATACCAGGATCTTTAGTGGTTGCTTTATGCTTGTACAAAAATGAAAAACACATACAACAAAAACCTGGACCATTCATATTTGCAATATTTCTGCGTACTATACTTTTTAACCCTTAACTAATCGAGCTGAGCCATTTCACCTGTAATTTAGTTATATCGGAAATAGTGGTCATTTATTCGAAACTTACCAATTTACACGTGACAACTACGTACGCTTTTTCCAAAAATCTTTAATAAAAATGTCGGTGCATAAATACGGGCCTACAACCCCGTGGGCCGGCCAGAACTGTACATGTGGGGATACTTATTAGTGGAAAACCTAATGGAGCCGGTGGTCGTTGATTTCATAATAAAAAGTGCGAAAAGTGCAATAAAATCATATCGAAACCTCAGTGTGAGCGAGTATCATAAGTGTTGAAATTCGAACTTTCAATAATCATGATGCGCCAAAACTTAACAACAATTCATTGTCCGAATGTTCAATCAGCACCCATCTCACTTCAATTCATTGTCCGAACACATAATCAGTACCCATCCCATATCAATTCATTGTGTTTAAAAACTGCATACATATTTCATGACACCAAGGCTGAGCAATCGGGGTACAACAAGGAGTTGAAAGTTTCATTTGTACCAGCGCCATTTTGGGTGCAGCCAGGCAGATCCAGGCATAGTCAAAATCTCCACCAACTCGTGGTTGGCCCAGAGCCTCTTTCGGCAGTCCAAAAAGTTCCGTTAAAGGGCAACAGAAAGGATCGGCAGTATGAACCATCAGTCAAAGGGGGAGGGAGGCAACAATTTTTTTCTACCGGGTCATACTGGGTTTTCACCGGAACTGATCCGAACTGTAGTCTGCAGGATTTTAGTCATTCAAACTGAGGCTGGCGTCAGCATGGGAGCGCCGACGTCTCACGGCTACATTTTCATCGTTCCGCGGGCAATCATGGCAGTCATTCCCCATCGGGGGTGTCCGCGGGGGTCGGGGGCCCCCGTGGCTTTTATAGAATCTTCAAAGTCGAGGAGAACACTTCTGATTGTGGGACTTATTTCTTAATCAACAAGCAACCGGGCCATCTCTTCACGCCGGGCCCGCTCCTGCACGGTCGATCGCCATTTTACGAGTGGGCGAACCCTCGTCGGGTGAGTGGAGCGTTGGGGGTGCCGCTGGGGGCCTCCACCTGGGGAGGTGGGAGAGGCTCGTTCGCGCCGCCTCTCCCTCCCAGCGCACCCCACGCCGTTTTTCTCGGCGCTAATATTCATGATGGCCGGACCAGGCGATGAGAGGGGGGGGTCGGTGGCATGAGCAAGACATCCCCCCCCGTGTTGTCGCAGCCATTATTGAAGAAAGAAGAGGGGACGCCCGGATCCCGTCGGCCTCGGCTCCTCTTTTGGCCCACCTTACTCGACGACCTCCGGCCGACGGCTGGCAGCAGGACCCGCCCTACACGTGCCGAAGATCTCGTCTTCCGGATGGGCGTAGCTGCGAACCTGTTGCACTTCGGGAGTTTCCAGAAAGGGGGTAGGTATCTGCTGATCTGTATCTATCTCATGTTACCGTTATTGGGGCGTGGCAGGCGGTGGGACAGACATGTTTGGAGCAGTGAGGGGTGGCGAAGCCTGGTTGCCTCGTGGCTGCCGTGATGTCAAGCTTGGCTTCTCTCACCATTTTCATGTTTCTTATTACGGGCTTATTTCTAACGTTTCTTATTTCTAGCGAAATCATGTGTTTTATCGTGAGCTATTTCTAACGTTTTCCTATTTGTAGCGAAATCAAAAACTCATCAGTGGCCTACTGATTTTGCTTTCTTATTTCTTTCTTCCCTTTTTTTCCTAGCGTGTTTCATGCTAAAGTTGCTGTTAACAGGATACTGTGATTACTTCGTTATTGTTGCATATGTCCTTTTTATTAGGGGTGCCCTCTGGTCGAGCCAGATGACCTACCTCTAATAAATGGTCCGGGTGGAACTAGTTTGCCAATCAGTGGGGAGTAGATAGGCCCGAGAGATTACAACGGGGGACAAAGGTCCGCATTACCTACCCTTCACTACTTGTAAAGATTAGACAGAATATTTCTTTTCTACGTTATTTGCAAACAGAGAATACCTCAAAAGAACTATTCCTTGAACAATAAATGTCCAGACAATCAATCAATCAGTGGGGAGAAAAACAGGCATGACGGATTACAACGGGGACAAAAATCTGCAGGAACAACTTCCTGCACAAAAACAATAATTAATGGCATTTTGCACAGTTCATTCTGCAGCACACATACAAAGAGCAAAAAAATAGGAGAAATAAAAGTATTTTTCTGCATTGTGCCACTTTAACGCCTCCCCTGGGGCAGTGTCAAAAAGCCATGGGTGTTGCGTGGGAAAACCTACAACAACACCCATGACACGCCAGTTTGACACAGAGTACTGTGTGAATGAAGGCCATATTTACAAGGTCGTGTAAAGCGGCGCTAAGTGGCTTTGTGTGGCCTTGTAAATATGGGCCAGCACACAGTGCCACCGGAGCATCAAAAAAAGTCATGCTCTGATAGCGCTAGGGGCTTGTAATTATGCCCCCAAGCTCCCTGGAAGACACAGTCTGACATTAGAACTTGATCTTCAAATGCACCGCAAATGAGACAAGATAAGAACAAGATTTAAAGGCTGGTTTGCAGAAAGCAAGTCTGAGGACGAATGCAGTAGACAAGGTTTGCGAAATAGGAGGGATGAACTCGAGCTGGACAGCCTAAAGCAAATAAAGCCAGAAAATAGAAAGTCAGAAACGTGAGTTACAAACAACAAAGCCAATGGTAAGTAAATGGCGAAATGCATTTGTGGGTTAACTTTCTGATTGTCACCAAGATGTCTTTAGTAAACCAGACAGCTGCGCTGTCTGGTAGACTGCAACCTAAGAAGGAGACAGCGACTGCTGATATACTGCAAGCTGCAGGTAACTTGGTGAGGATTTATTTAGTATAGACATGAAAAAACAACATAATATCAGCACCATTTAAAAAAGAAAGGCATTAAAGTTGTATGTAAATATATTTCACAAGTTAATGTCTAAAATATGAGTAAAGTGATCAGATTTAGTTTTGAAATTCATATTTAACAGTAAGAGGAGGCTGTTGCACTAACAACTGTTGTCTTTAGCAGTACTAACATTCTGGATGTCAGAAAGAAATTCAGCTACCATGCACTAATTTCAAGACTCAATGACACCTGAAAACAAGATATAATGGATGCCTTATACAGTTACGTGTATGGTTAGTAACTAGTCTTACAATACAATATTTATTATGACAACTGACAGACTCTACTTTTCTGTTTCTTTAACATTTCCTCACTCCTAGGAGACTGTACTGTCTCCACGCCTGTTTTTTTTAATATATGTTTTATTAGTTTTGATAGCACTCGAGGCAATATTCAAAGAGAAAAAACATTGAAATTGACAATGACTACAATAGGGCAACAACATGTCTCAGTGGATCATTCGGCATTGTCATAACCAGAGGTACAAGAGTGGTAGTGTACTGGGTAAGTGGAGGTCCAGCGATCACTCCAAGTATGCGTTACTAGTGTGAAAATGGAACTAGTGGGGTCTCCCTGCCTGTTTAACGTTTATGTCGTATCTCTGACCAGACTCATACACTCCATATTCTGTTCTGTTTCTGCATGTATGCTGGCGACACTAAGTTTGTCATCCGCCTCGAAGATCATGGTCATCTGCCATCTTGTTTAAATTTTGCTTTGCTTCGTTTAAGTCCAAAGGTGGATGAGTGGCTATTAGCTCAAACTGAACACAAGCAAGACAGGAAAACTCACTGTAGGCAACTCAGTCAGCCTATCCATTGATCAGTTCTTGCCTTCTGAAAAGGCAGGGAGGACTTAACCCTGCCATCTATCAGGTGCAATCTTGGTATGGAATATTATGCAGGCATAAGTCTTTCTCCTCAAAGTTCATCGATGGTATCCAGCTGTGTTTACTATATTGAATCATGAAAAACTACAATTTTTTAATTTTGACAGGAAACAATTGGCCGGTTTGCGCTTTATATGTTCCTGCATTCATTATTTTAACTCCATTTATGTGGGATTACCTCAATTATATCTCCAGAGGTCACAGGTGGTTTAAAACAAGCGGCTTCCATCATCACCCATGCTGATGACAACGGTCATAATTAATCCATCTTTCTCAAAGGAGCTGTCCTGTCAACCAGATGTATCAAGCATGATGAACAAATGTAATGTCTTTTCTTCAGGAGAATTTGGAGAAGTATAGAAGATGGTTAAAACCAAATTCTGAAAAATATAAAAAGTGTCAGATCAGGTACTAGACCAACCATAGCTGAAAAAAAGATGTAAAAAGGATCAGTACACTAGAAAACATCAAGTTCCACAATTTTCCACTCCTGACATAGGGGCACAGTAGTCAAAAGAGGTTCAAATGCAGAAAACTGCAGAGCTGTTAACATAAATAGGAGATCCCTAACTTCACCAGGAGAATGTGAGACATGTTTCTACAAGAAAAAGCTCTTCCAAAGCCTTAAAATCAAAGATTTAATGGATAAACAACTAGAACCCCCAAAACCCCTATTTGCTGCACATTGACTTCTCAAAGTAGACTGCTAAGCCTAGTGCCTCTAACAAATCAAGTATCCTAGATCACAGGAAATTGGCTGAAAATCTTTAGAGTCACATTATTTTGGTGAAAAAAAACAGTGTCTTCCAAATTCCAAAACCCCAGATTCAGCCACACTAATGCCGCTTGCTCAAGGTCAGAAACTGCATTTGGGGTAGGATCTACTGGAAAACCTCTATGAGAAAAATATACAAATTGCGAATGGGCCAACAAGGGACTACCAATAACACTTGGACATGGTCCTCCTCAATCTTTTGAATTACTCTTGGGATTGGATTAAGGGAATCAGTGGGAATGCATATAGCAGATACTGAGCTGACCGAATTGATAGGGCATCTACTGCTCCTCCATTTGAAGAATGGACCAGGCTGCTGAACAGAGGTAGCAAAGCGTTCTCCTCTGATGCAAAGATGTTCACCTTGAAAGTCCGTATCGCTGTGCTCCACTTCTGAACAGAGGGAATGAAGACCCCATGATGCTGAAGGTGGAAAAACACAGCTCAGATGATCCATCTGAACATCTTCTCTTCCTGACAAATAAACTGAACTGAGATGGACCAGAACGGCTTCTTACCATAAACAAATCTCCTGTGTCAGTAGGCACAGTTCCAGAGAACCAGTCCCCTCCATGCCTGTCCAGGTAAAAACTGGTTACCAAATTGTCTTTGCATGCTTTTCTTTCAGAAAATGAGCAAAATGTCGGAGGACTAATAAAACTGCCCTTATCTCCTTCCAATAGGAAGAATTGTAACAATCCTGCCTTGAATCTCCTCTAAATCTTTCTCACTCCCCAACTCCTGTACTCACATCCGTTGTCACTATTTTTGGGAAAAGGGAGATGAAAACTGCACCCATTGTTCAGATTTTCTGGAATCCGCCACCACTGAAGAATCATGGAAAACATGTCTCCTTGACACCTCAGCCATTCTGAGACTTTGGCCTCTGATTTGGACATAAGTGATTGCATGTGAAATCTTAGTTTTATTTTCCTGTGATCTGTCAGAAAGACCTCCACAATGTCTGTTCTGAATAAGGCTACAATTAACCATATTGTTGGACCCTGATGAAATTTGGGGCAAAGCTGTGTTCCTCCAGGATCTGAACATCCTCTGATCCCTTAAAAAACAGAAGGCGAGGCAATCAAGTTGAGGCTATACCGATATCTCCAGAGAATGTATTATACCTACCAGTGGCACCAAGAGCTTTGTAAAAACTCTTGAGGTAGACACCAGACCAAATGGCAGAACTTGGAACTGATAATGAACTACTTGGACACAAACAAAGGAATTGATGTGTATGGGAATGTATCAATAGGCATCTGACAGATATATGGACACCAAGATATCCCCTTGTTTTGGAAGTGTCAAAATGTTTATGAGATCGATACATTTCTTTATTCGGTTAAATGGTTAACCATAAAAGGTGGAGAACTTAACAGTCATGCAAAAAAGATACAATAATCATAAAATCTTAATTCATTACATAAAAATCATTAAAACATTCTAGTGCCATTTTACAATAAATAATAAATAAAAGTAAAAAGCTTCTTAATCTAACCACATAAAAACAATGGCACAAAAAGGGGCCTGTATCACTGCCAAGCATCTCTTATTTTTACTACACAGATTAAGAAGTGCCCCATACAAACACATGTATAAACATCTCCCAACATGTCAGAAAAAGCATAGCCAGCCTCACTTGGCGAAATTTAACCTCCTTTAGAATAGGAATCAGATATGTTTTCTTTGGTAGAATGTAATGATCACAAACCATGACTACATGCAACATAGTCTGCTCAGAAGAGCCATCACAACCACGGCCCTAAATGGTTGTCTGCAGCCCATCTTTTAGGGAAGCTAGCCATTGGCAAAAATGCAATCATCCTCCGCCATGGAGAAAAGATGATGATGATAGATATTAATCATCCAGGTTAAATATGGGGCTATGGAGGTGACTGTGTCAAACAATATGCATGCACTGATGGTTTACGAGATTCTAGTTCCTGCCTATTGACAGATAGCTGCATTAGGAAGTGATATTTAACCATTTGATGATCTTATTTGGCAATACCTTCTGGGTACATGAACAAACTAGGACGACCCAAAGAATTAAAAGCAGACTTCATAATTTAACCAAGGGATTCTTTTATGATAATCTAGGGAAAGACAATCTTGAATAATCAGCCTGTTTAATATAGGATACTTCTTAAGCCAGATAAAAAGCCAACACAGTAAGGGCCTAAGTTTAAGCAAATTTGAAATGTAACAACAGCTCCTCATGAAACACAAATGTGAAGGTACCCGGGGGAACCCCCAAGAGCCTCTGCAGGAATTTGTTCTCCGTCTGCTGAATTGGGTCATAATCCTGATAGCCCTAGAGATCACTACAATAGCTAGCTGCTGACATACACTTGGCCTTATAAATCTTTTTCAGGGCTTTCACATGTTTCCTGCCCACCCGCTGACTAAAATCCATCACAGACCCAGAAATCCTAGCCAGAGTTAACTTCTTTGAATAAACAGATTGAGACCAGGAGGATTTATTGTTGAATAAAACACCCAAATAATTAAAGGAACCCAACTGGGCCATTCTGGCTTTCTGACAAACATGGTTCCTCATTTTAACGGGATTGGTCCCTAACCTTATTGTAAAAGAATTGGCACAATTAACTGACAAATCCAAGCTCTCCATGAAGGAGACTGTGGCCGCATGGGCAGTTGTGCGATTATGAGGGCACACAAAAAATGGAAAAATTGGTGTTTGTTAGCTTTTATTTGTCAGAATCTGTGGATGTGGACCAATGTTTGCACGAGGGTTAGGACTTGAAATCCAATCAGCTTGGTTTAGGAAAAATTAAAACAATCAGTCCTCTTCTTGAGGTTTGAGTTGAGACTGTCAGGGTCTTCTGTGGCTCTCCCACTTGTCTGCTCTCTCAGGCCGTCGGGTAAGGAAGGGAAAAGAACAAAAAAAACAAAGGTCGGGTCAATGTCCCCTTCTCACTGGTCAGTGTATGTGCTACCTTCACTAGAGACTAATGTGTGATAGGGATAAGGGGTACAGGGACCTTTCTTTCTTTATTAGCACACCCGAGTGCCCTATCTCCCCAGACCTCCCCACCACCCCCACCAGAACGATCCCCTGAAAGGTACTCGCCTCAGGCCACGACCCATGTCCAGGGCCGTGGCGTTAGGACACGGGGCATCTTCTTCCTTCGCTAGCCGCCGGGTATGGTCGCGGTGTATAATGCTCCTCCTCTGCTGCTGTCCTCCTTCACCTCACTCTGCTCCTCACTCGTCTACCGCATGCCTCCTCCAATGTTGCTCTGCTCCTCACTCGTCTCCCGCACGCAGTCTCCGATGCTATCCGTCTCCAATCGATTCCACTCCTTGCTTGTCTTCCGCACGCCTCCACCTCCGATGCTGCTGCACACCGGTTCCTTGCCCATTCTCCCTTTTGGATGTTCCTCTTCCGTCGACGTCACTGGCCCCTCCTTCTCTGCTTGCTCGGCCACTAGACCGCTGCTTACTTCCGCAGTAGTGGATGGTGTCGACTCGCTCTTCTCCCGCTTCCGGTCCGCCCCTGGCAGGTCCTCCTCACAGAGACATAAGCCATCCAGAAGGCGTTGGAGACCTAAAGATGTCCTTGATATGAGGACGGCATCATTGCATATAAAAGTACTGGGGTTGTCCTCACACCCACATTGGGGGAGATCACCCTGGACCTCTAATAATGCCAATTAAGGCCATTTATGTAAATGGTAAACATAAATGGTGCTACAATACACCCCTGCGGAACACCAGGTGAAATAGGAAAACTCTTTGCACAAGTACCCTCACTCGTGTATCTAACGGAGCCTGACATGTCCTTGTGAAGATTAGCCAAAAATAAAACTACGGCTGTCTCCACCCCCATTGCTAGTATGAGGGCCTATAGTTTCGATCCGTTCACCCGATCGAAAGCTGTCGAAAGATGCAAAAAAAGAAACAAATACAGAGAACCCCTTTTTCGCCGCAGTATATTTTTGAATTAACAGATGAAGATTCAAGTATTGGCCCGTTGTACTTAGCCCAGGTCTGAACCCGTACTGATAATTAGAGATGATATTCTTGTCCTCCGCCCAATCCACCAACCTCTTTTAAACCACTTGACCCAACACTTTCACTGTGGAATCTATAAGTGAGATAGGGCGGTAACATTTACGGTCCCCTCTCTACCCTTTCTTGAACACTGGGACTATAATAGATTGTGACCAAGACCACAAAGGTCCAAAGGCAGGTGAAGCATTCAAAATATTTGTCAATAAAGGGCCCCAAACAGTGGTATTTCCAATGAACTCCATCTGGCCCAGAAGCCTTTTGCCTCAACAGACGACTAATAGCACTAGTAGCTTCAGGAATGGTAAATGAAAGACCAGCGGCAGAGATTTCCTCAGGGTTACCATTAGATGATGTAGACTGTCTCTGACTATCATCCAAGAAATGGACTGACCAGAAAGGAACATACCATTGAGCTTCTATTATGACTGGTGCCAGACCAGACAAGGGAACCACAGACAGGAAGGGGTGGATTCAAATTTTCCAGAATACTGCTGTGTCATTACTTTCACTGGCTACTACCAATTCGTCCTTCCCAAATATCCTCCTCAAGGGAATATTCTCTGTCTTTTAGCAGCTTCTTCTACGAAGCTTTTAGATGGTGCACCTCATCCCTACATCTTGTACGCAATTTGAGTGCTGCCATTAAAGCCCCACGCGCCTTTCAACAGGCCTTATTAAACCACTGAAGATTATTAGCAGCACGGCGCCCACATCGATCACTGCGAGGGCTGATTTAACCTTGACACATAAATTGGAAAATGCTAGGAGATTATTTTTGGGGCATAGATTGGGATTGAGGCAATTTGCCAATTTGAGGCTAAAATGCTTTAAAAGTAACCCAGAGAAATCTGCAGGGAGAATGTTCGACCACCTTACTTGTCTCCCCTGATCTGAGACAGACAGTGAATCCTGGGTTATGGGTAACACATGGGCTGTTTGCTCTGTTGTAGACGTACCAGCACAATGGCGTTTTGATCACTCCTCGCTACCCATTTGACCGAAAATTCCACTCGTACATGGAGAAGAGACTTGGAGATAAAGAAATTATCCATAATAGACTCGATACCTGGGCCTACGTACGTCGGGGCAACCTGAGCAGAAGGGATAATTAAGTTCTGCGAGTGAATTAAATTATTTAATTTCTCCCCCTGAGCAGTATGTTCAAAGTGAAGGCGTGTTGGGGTAACATCCCCCTGAGGGTCATGTAACAAAAAGCTGGGACCAGAACAAGGGTGGATATTAAAACCACCCATCACCACTACTCCAACTTTGGCCCCTGAACACAGTTTTTTAAAATAAATTATTAAATCTCTCAACAGTATCTTCAAGAAGGACTATAATGTCCGAGTGCCTCAGATTACTATGTGGATTATAAACATTTACTATTAACATCTGAGTGTTGTCCTCAAATGTTAACAAGACCTCCCCAGCATAGGGACTGAAGGATTCTAAATTGGTCACCACAAATTTTAAAGCTAGAGAGACTAAAAAGCAAAGACCCTCCTTCGCACGCCCGAGATCTGTGGTACGCAGGCCAGAAAAAATTTGCAAAGTTAGGTAAAAACCGAGAACCAGAGACAGAGATAAAAATCCAGCAAACTAGAATCTGTTTTCTTGGCATCCAGCCCTGCTAGATTCCACGTTTAAAAACCTTCATTGGTCACCCTGCTTCAGTTCAAATACCTCACTCTCAGTCCAAGGGTCCTCACCTAACATCCTCGAACCCTTTTTACAGTTGGGCATTCAATCCATTCCCTCCATTGAACCCAAGTGCTCAAATTTGTTTACAAGTGTGAATGGAGCAAAAAAAAAGTCCACAAAAGAGGCATTACAAGGCAACATCGTGGTGCGCGATGTCTATTCCCAAGGGTTAACTCACAGAACTTCACCTGGGCCAACATTGTAAAAGCGATGCCCCTGAACTACCCTTCTTGGGTCATTTGAGGGAAGGTAAGGTATACGCAGCACCAAAGGAGCATCCTTCCTAGACTCCCTCCGCAGCCGATAAAAGAACGCCAAAGGACTCCATCTCATCCCTTGATTTGAGTTGCCCCGAGAAAGAGCGAGTAGTCTAGTTATTATCCTTCTGTTATTAAAGTTAACAACAATAGAGTTCCCTTAACAAATTTTGGGGCTGCGACCCATCCATCCTACTCTATGGACCATGATTATCTGGGCATGAGTTTTGTCCCCCTCCTCCCCCTTCTTTAGTGAACCAGTACGCTACTTTGCTTTAGTTGTTGAAACCCTCATGTGGCACGTGGCACTATTAGGGGCAAATTTACTAACACATATGGGGCGCAATTGGGAGGGAGATCCAAAACATCTTGTCTTGGAGGGCAGCTATCAGGGTCGTTAATCCTAGGCCCCCCTGATGAAGCTTCCATTGATCCTATCAGCAGTTTGGGCAGAAATGTAACACTCACTGCTGAAGGATTACCGTTACCTGGGGCCTGGGGAACTAAGGGCAGGATCGAGGCTGGAACTGGTGCGGAAGGTGATGTGATGACCTGACCCTGTGTGCTAATCGCATTAACTAACAACTGAGTAGAGGAACTTAATTGGACCACAAGGGCAAGAGAATTAATCACTGCTTTTAACCCTGCTATTTCCTCTTGTAATGCCGTCACAATGTCATGCAGATTTGAAGTGGCCTCATGCGATCTGCTAGTAACACAGACTTCGCCATCCCCCCTTGACATTTACTGCACCCCACCCCTATCACTCATGGTAGAAGAGTGGCGCCTATTTACACAAACTACTGTAGGCTCAAATGTGGGCTGAGGGGCATTCTGGGGGCAGGTGTCCTCTGGGACATCTACAGCTAATGAGGTTAGGGGTACACTACTACCCTACTGGACCCTACCTGATTTTCCCCCAAACAGGTCAGGAAATGTGAATTCCTCTTTCCTGCCTGTGCGCCCAGCTACACCTGAATCTGGTGAGTTCAAAAGTGTCTCTACTTCCTCAATTAGATCGTTAATCTGGCTAAGAGTACTCAAATTCTTTGCCTTCCTAAAATACTTTTTTGGTTTATCTGGGACGACCGCCACATCTAAAAATTAGTGGTACCCTTAGAAATGACTAACAAAGTAGCGTTAAATAAATTTAAAAAGAAGATGAGATTAAAAAGTCCTTCCCCCCCAACTCAGGCTCTAACTAACAATCCCTGGCCTCTATACATACATACATACCTCTCTAATTCCCTTACGTGTTAACACACCACCACTCAAATGGGCCCAATGGGACAAAATCACAGATACAATATAACAGGCATTAAAAATCAAGGGTGGCTTGTTCGCCTAAGCAGCACCAATCACAGAGTCTTAAACATAACAGCCACTTAAATAGGTTGCAGTCAAGAGTAAACAACATAAGCTACCATAAGCTTACCATAGCCAAAGCAAGACCTCTGGGTTGGCCTGCGGGGCAAGTCAAGCAGAAGACTCCCAGAGCCTTTCCAGTAACTCCATGTCTTGCACAACTGGGAACGAAGTGGCACATCAAAAAACAAAAAAAATACAAAGAGCCTCTTCTGGGCTATATGACTGGTGTAGATGTGCCTGCCCTTGGGCTGGTCTTTGCCCCAGGCACAGCCCGCGCACGTCCCATGCAGCGGTGTGCTGCTCCCGCTTATCAAAATATCTTCAGGAGGCCACCCCACCCCAGGAGTCACTGTTGGCAAGCGCGCCTCCTGTAGGGTGACCAGATCTTGAGAACCAAAAACCGGGACATTTTGGAAAGATAGAAGAAAGACAAAAAAATGTCATCCATGGCTAGTAGATCGTAGCTGTCGGGTGGGCGTGTAGAAGGTCAGACGGTTGTTGATGTACTTGGGGCCCAGGTCGTGGAGAGACTTGTGTGCATGGGTGAGGAGCCTGAACATGATCCTCTTGCTGACGGGGAGCCAGTGCAGGTCCTTCAGGTGGCCGGAGATGTGGCTGCGTCGGGGGATGTCCAGGATGAGTCGGGCGGAGGCGTTCTGGATGCGTTGGAGTCTTTTCTGTAGCTTGGCTGTGGTTCCGGCGTAGAGGGTGTTTCCGTAGCCCAGTCGGCTGGTGACGAGTGCCTGGGTGACCGACTTCCTGGTTTCGGTCGGGATCCATCGGAAGATCTTGCGTAGCATGCGTAGGGTATGAAAGCATGATGAGGAGACGGCGTTGACTTGTCTGGTCATCGAGAGGGAGGAGAGGGAGGAGTCCAAAATGAAGCCCAGGTTGCGTGCGTGGTCTGTTGGTTTGGGAGTGGTGCCCAGGGCGGGGGGCCACCAGGAGTCGTCCCAGGCGGAGGGTGATGGTCCCAGGATGAGGACTTCCGTCTTGTCTGAGTTCAGTTTCAGGCGGCTGTTCTTCATCCACTCGGCGACGTCTTTCATCCCTTCGTGTAGGCTAGTTCTGGCGGTGTCGGGGTCTCTGGTGAGGGAGAGGATCAACTGGGTGTCGTCAGCGTAGGAGATGATGTTGAGGTTGTGTTGGCGTGCGATGGCTGCAAGAGGTCTCATGTAGACGTTGAAGAGGGTGGGACTGAGTGATGATCCTTGCGGTACGCCGCAGATGACTTCGGTGGCCTCGGATGGAAATGGGGGAGGCGGACTCTCTGTGTTCTCCCGGCGAGGAACGGGATGATCCACTCCAGTGCCTTCTCTTGGATACCGATGTTGCTGAGGCGTTGAACTAGAGTGCGGTGGCAGACAGTGTCGAACGCTGCAGAGAGGTCCAGGAGGATGAGTGCCGCTGTTTCCCCGTTGTCGAGCAGGGCTCGGATGTCGTCGCTGGCTGCGATGAGGGCGGTCTCGGTGCTGTGGTTGGCTCTGAAACCGGACTGTGAGGGGTCGAGGGATCCGTTCGTCTCGAGGAAGGTGGCAAGCTGTCTGTTGACGATCTTCTCGATGACTTTGGCAGGAAAAGGGAGGAGCGAGATTGGGCGGAAGTTCTTGAGGTCGGTGGGGTCCGCTGTTGGTTTCTTCAGTAGGGTGCTGAGCTCGGCATGCTTCCAGCTCTCCGGGAAGGTGGCGGTGTTGAAGGAGGTGTTGATGATGTTCCGGAGTTGGGGTGCGATGGTGGAGTCGGCCTTGTTGAGGATGTGGTGGGGTCAGGGGTTGGTTTGGGATCCGGAGTGGATGGTGTTCATCGTGCGGGCTGTGTCTTCGGTGGTCACCGTGGTCCAGGTGCGGAGGGTGGTGGTGGGGGCCGTTGGTTCGACGGTTGGGTGTGTGGATGGTGCACCGAAGCTGTTGTGGATGTCGGTGATCTTGCGGTGGAAGAACGCGGCGAGAGAGTCGCAGAGATCTTGTGAAGGAGTGATGTCGTTGTTGCCGGTGCTGGGGTTGGAGAACTCCTTGACGATGCTGAAGAGTTCCTTGCTGTCGTGGGCGTTGTTGTCCAGTCGTTCCTTCAGTGATTTCTTCTTGGTGGTGCGGATAAGCTGGTGGTGCTTGCGGGTGGCGTGTTTGAGGGCGGTCATGATGTCGGTGGTCTGGTCGGGGAGCCAGGCTTTCTCGAGGGTGCGGCAGGTCTTCTTGGAGTCCTTGAGTTCGTCGGTGAACCAGGAGGCTTTCTTGCTTCTGGGCCTGTTGGGAGGGTTCTTCAGTGGTGCAAGGTCGTCGGCGCAGGCGGTTAGCCACTGCGTGAAGTTGCTGGCTGCTTCGTTGGGGTCCGTTGTGCTGGCGGGTGGGTTCTGGCTGAGGGAGGTGGTGAGCTGCTCGGCGGTGATCTTGCTCCAGCTCCTGCGAGGAACCTGTTGCGGGTGGTGAACCTGTTGCGGGTGGTGGTGGGTCGTGGTTCTTCTGAAGCTGAAGTGGACGCAGCTGTGGTCGGTCCAGTGAAGTCCGGTGGAGTGGCTGAAGGTGATGTGCTTGCTGGATGAGAAGAGGGGATCAAGCGTGTGGCCGGCGTAGTGGGTGGAGGTTGTCACCAGTTGCTTGAGTCCGAGGTTGGTGAGGTTGTCCAGCAGGGCGGCGGTGTTGCAGTCCTTGTTGTTCTCCAGGTGGAAGTTGAGGTCCCCTAGGAGGATGTAGTCCGTGGAGGGGAGGGCGTGCGGGCTGATGAAGTCCGTGATGTCTTCGCTGAATTGTGTGCGTGGTCCCGGAGGTCTGTAGACGAGGGTGCCTCTGAGGGTTGTCTTTGGGTCGGCGTGTATCTGGAAGTGGAGGTGCTCGGCGGCGGAGAAGGTGTCGTTGGAGTCGGTCGTGATGCGGATGGTGTTCTTGTGGACGATGGCGATGCCTCCTCCTGTCTGGTTGACGCGGTCCCTCCTGATGATCTTGTACCCGTCCGGAATGGCGATGTCGGGGGCTGAGGAGACAATCATCCAGGTTTCCGTGAGGAAGGCGATGTCTGGTGATGTTGTGTCGAGGAGGTTCCAGAGTTCCACGGCGTGTCTGTGGACGGAGGGGGTGTTGAGCAGGATGCACTTGAGGTGGTTGCTGCTGGTGCTTGGCTTGGCGGGTGCGGAGCAGGTTCGGAGGCAGGTGAACTTGCAGGTTTTGCAGGTGAAGGGTCCGTGGATGCGTTTCGGGGTGGCCCGGCAGCAGGCGGGGTTCCGGCCGGTATTGAGTGCGTTGAGGGCGGCGGCGTCGTAGGTCTGTCGGGTGGTCTTGCATCAGCGGGGGCCAGGGGTCCTGGCACTGGGCGCGGTCCAGGCGCGGACGGGCGCAGACGGGCTTGCCTTTGGCGCGCCTTCGGCGCACAATCGGCACGCCCGCTGCGCGTGAACGCTGCGCGTGCGGTCTCCATTTAAGGCGAAGTGGGAGGGAGGGGGAGCGGGGAGGGCACAGAAGAAAAGGGGGCGGGGCCGCGATGTACGGCAGCGGGAAGCGGGGAGCGGGGGTCACAGTGTCTAGAATACAGTCACAAAGGGAACAGGGGCGATAATACAATCACAGATACACGGATCAAAACAGGGGCAAACAGGCTACAAATGGAGGGAAAAACAATGGACAGTACTTAGCGGTAAAAAACGGCAACGATCAGCAGCGAGTGAGGGGGCACACAGACACAGCTGGAGGGCCGTGCGGCGCGGGGGTGTCCTGAGGACAGGTCACACTCACCTGCGCCGCGCGGTCTCCATTTAAGGCCAAGTGGGAGGGAGGGGCAGCTGGGAGGCGGGAGCGGGGAGGGCACAGAAGAAAAGGGGGCGGGGCCGCGATGTACGGCGGCGGGGAGCGGGGGTCACAGTGTCTAGAATACAGTCACAAAGGGAACAGGGGCGATAATACAATCACAGATACACGGATCAAAACAGGGGCAAACAGGCTACAAATGGAGGGAAAACAAATGGAGGGAAAAACAATGGCACAGTACTTAGCGGTAAAAAAGGGCAACGATCAGCAGCGAGTGAGGGGGCACACAGACACAGCTGGAGGGCCGTGCGGCACGGGGGTGTCCTGAGGACAGGTCACACTCACCTGCGCCGCGCGGTCTCCATTTAAGGCCAAGTGGGAGGGAGGGGCAGCTGGGAGGCGGGAGCGGGGAGGGCACAGAAGAAAAGGGGGCGGGGGCGTGATGTACGGCGGCGGGAAGCGGGGAGCGGGGGTCACAGTGTCTAGAATACAGTCACAAAGGGAACAGGGGCGATAATACAATCACAGATACACGGATCAAAACAGGGGCAAACAGGCTACAAATGGAGGGGAAACAAATGGAGGGAAAAACAATGGCACAGTACTTAGCGGTAAAAAACGGCAACGATCAGCAGCGAGTGAGGGGGCACACAGACACAGCTGGAGGGCCATGCAGCGCGGGGGTGTCCTGAGGAAAATAAATAAAATGGAATTTCTACAACGAACATCCTACCTATTAATTAAATTGCTTACTTATAACAGCTGCTAACAAGCACAGCTTTGGAACGCCCAAAAAAGTGCCTCTCACTGTTTTCAGTCGACCACCTCTAAAAACCGGGACATGAGACAAAATTGCCGAAACCTGCCGGGACAGCTGGTGAAAAACCGGGACTGTCCAGGCAAATCCGGGTCTTCTGGTCACCCTAGCCTCCTGGCGCCTTGCAAGCTGGTACTTGAGGTCCACTGGGGTGGTGGTAGGCAGAGAGAAGCAGCCCCCTCCACAGATGTCCACTGTGTTCCCCCAAGCAACGGGATGCTGTTCGCCCTTATCAGTGGTCATCAGGAGGCCATGCTCCCCAGAAGTCACTGTTGGCAAGCACGCCTCCTGCACCTTGCAGGTTGTTACTTGATGTCCACCGGGTGCTGGGAGGCAGAGAGAAGCAGCTCAATCCACAAATGTCCACTTTGTTCTCTCTATGAGAGATATGATCTTGAACCTTTGAAAATGGATGAACAAATTCACTTGTTTCAAGTTGAACAGTGGTCTTAACTCTCTTGATGACTTCTGTACCAGGATAATTATAGAGTGGAAGCCTTTCTCTCAGTGCTATACTGGGATAATTGTTGCCTTCTTTAGAAGTTTCTAGATTCCTTCCAACAATGATTCTTGAGAAATAAAATCCCTTGGGAAAGGTGTATGGCAAAGACTTCCCCTGGTTCTTCCCAAAAGTGGATGGGATATACTCTTTGAACAATTTGTATTGCACACTGGTCAGGAATCTTTTCTTACCAGGTGTGTAAAATAAACTTTAACAGCCCCACAACAGAAATATCTACTAGGGTCCGGATATATAGTCATGCCTACTTGGAAGCAGGAAGACTAGTCCCGACCAGGACCATGTTTTGTCAGAAATGGGGACCCTAAGAGATGACACCCCTTTTCTGAAAGGGCTGACTCAGTGCTTTATTAGCAGGATCCAAACCAAAAGCTCTCTTGTAAGGAATTCCTCTGCAACTTAAATGTACTGGAGCCAAAAGCTGTCTTCAGCAGACTTCTTGACAAGTTTTTCCAGCTGTGGTCCAAAGAGTCTGCATCTAGAGAAGGGAAGATGCATTAGTAGGGTTCTCTGAGTGGCTACGGCCTTCCATGAGTACACTCAGAGGTGCTTTCTGGCTGCCATGGCAGCCCCTGAAGATGCTGTTGCTGCTTTCAGTAGATCAAGTGACATATCAGAAAGGAAGAGAACTTGTTGTTCCAACAATGCTAAAGTTGATGTTAAGTCTGCTCCTGCTGCATCTGGTCAGTCAGTAATTGGAAGTCCTTGAGGAGTGACTGAGGTATTGAATTGATACTTGCAAAGATAGCGAGGTTTGAGTCAAAATATGACATCTTCACCGTGGACTCCAACTTTTTGTCCACAGCATCTGAATTATTGCTTCCTCAGAGATAATTACACTCTGCAATGACAGCCCTGCCATAAAGACTGTGATTCTTCAGAACAATTCTGTAAAGGGAATCTTCATGTGAGCAATCTAGAAAACGACTGAAGATGAACCTCCTTCCATTCATTAAAGAGCTCCTTCCGAACAGCAGCATGAAAAGATAGATGTTCAGGGTCTCGCCACTAATACTGACTGAGAAAGTCATCCTCATCCATATTGACTAAGATTCAGGCAGACAAGTTTGTCCCTGAAACGCTGTAACAAATCAGTCAACTCCTGCCTCTGCACAGAGCGGCCTCTAACGTTTGACTGCTCTGCTCTACATGGAGAAAAAAAACATATTTCATTCACCCAGCTATGCTGACTAGATGAAGTGTATCGTTGAATATAAAAAAACAGAATTGTGTCATGAGTGAGACTTCTTTTATGTCAATCATCAGGAAGCAGAGGGTGGCCATGATAGTTTATTTCTGTATGGATAGTGGCAAGATTCAGTAAATGGGAGAAAACTCATCTAGGTAGGGACGGGAACAAGGAACACTGGCCAAGAGAGATCAAGCAAACTGTTTCATGGGTATACATAAAGAGATACTCAAGCAGATACTCGGGCACCTAAAACCCTGCTCCGGTTCTGAATATTTCTGAAGTGTACTAAAATCAATTAATAAATCATGTAGTACAAAAAATATATAACGAGCAACGTGATATGGCCCTACATCGCCATCTTGGGGTTCAGGTGACATTTATAAACCACTCTGCCTTTGGCTTCGTGATTTATATTGTCACCAGAACCCCTAGATGTCATCAATGATGTCATTTGAAATGTGATCAATGATGTCACTGAACTTTTCATGAATTATGTAATGTGTTAGTTAATTTACAGTGCATGGTGGGGCACAAGTTCCTAACCTTCCTTTTCTTAAATGTAAGCGCCCCCCCTAAGGGAGACCCAAGGTACACCCATGGACAGGGTGCAGTGTATGTTAAAAGGTAGGACATGTTGCGGTGTGTTTTTACATGTTCTGATCTCCAAGGGCTTAATGCAGAGCTTGCCTCCTTGTTCTGAAGTCTCAGGGACATAAAGACTTCACCTGCGCCATCCTTGAACTCCGTTGCTGAGAGTTTTGATCTGCCTTGTGGTGCCAACACAAGTGCTTGGAGGTTGTTCCTGCTGCAAAGAACTAAAGAAACCTGAAAATCAATGCATCACCCTTCCAGCGCCTGTTTTTCAGACGCAACACAGCCATGTGGGAAGAATTTCCGTGCACCGCCAGCAGGCAGCCAAAGAATCGACGCAGTGAAAAATATGCCACACGCCGAGTCCAGTGCACTGACTTCCGAAGTCTGAGATCATCGAACCGGCTCTGACACAGGCCCTGCTGTGCAGCTGAAAGAATCAACGCATCGCAGGACCATGGCTGAAGAAATCTATGCAGCGCCTGTTTAGCCAATGCCACATCGACCTCCAGCACGTCTAGATTTCCACGCATCGCACTAGAGTGGCAAGTTTTTTCTGACGCATCACCCATAGACCAGAATCGTCATGGAATTGACACATCACTTCCCCTCACAGTCGGGATTCGACGCATCATTTCTCTTGTAGCAGAACTGACACATCACCTCCTCGAAGACTCGAGAACCAACGCATCGGTGTGTTTTTCGATGCTTCCCTTCTCTACAGCTGTTTGGCCTTGCAAAATTTGACGCATCTGAAGGTGCATTGTATAAAATCATGCATCCATAGATTTCTATGGACAGAATTGCTTGAAACCTTTTAAAGTGATATTTTGATATATGTATGTTGAATTTTCTGTCATTTTGGTCTTGTTTGGTTTAGATAAAGATATTTTACTTTTCTAAACTGGTGTGGTGTCCTTCTGTTTTCACTGTATTACTGTGTGTTTGGGTACAAATACTTTACACATTGCCTTTGGGATAAGCCTGTCTGCTCGTGCCAAGCTACGATGGGGGTGAAGCAGGTGGCATCTTGAGTGTGTAACTCCCATATCCTGACGAGAAGCACGGATCTCTAATTGGACAGGGTGCAAGCCACTGCCAACTAGAGACCCCATTACTAACACACACCGTTTGAATGGATGCACGCGTCTGAACACTTCTATTCATGTAAGCATGCCCATAGTACATCATAACACAACTAGTAGAATAAAATAAAGTGGTCTGTGGCAAACAAATTGTAAAACCACTGTAGTAAATGTCTATATAATTTAAAGATTACCTAGATGCTCATCGGTGAGTACTCTGTATCCTCGTGTGTGACTGCATCTTATTCAGGTGCCATCTTGTCTCCCTTAAATAGTAGCTGGGATAGTTCACAGACTTATCCTGTCTTTGCCTGCGTGACCGCCCAAGCAAAGACGGGATCAGTTCATTAATGATCACAGTTTGCCACAGGCCAATTTATTTTATATTACTAATTTTGTTATGATGTACTATGAGCATGCTTACACAAATAGGAGTGCTCAGATAGCTGTATCCATTCAAACGGTGTTTGTGTTAGAATTGGATACTATGTGCATAGCTTTTATAGACACCCAACTTCTGTTCCCTTTCAAAACCTTTTCACCTGCTCTAAAAAAATCTTTTGCAGATGGAATGAGGGCAGTGTCAGAGTAGATGGCCAAGAACTACCTACAATGTAATGTAGGCAAAACAGAAGTACTGCTGTTCGGGGAGGCGGTGACACTGTGGTCTGATGAGTGGTGGCCCCTAGAACTGGGACCTGTTCCTATCCCAAAACAGACCGTGAAAAACTTGGGAGTGCTATTCGACCAAGCCCTAACATTTAAAGAACACGTCAACCAAGTTGCCGGTACATGCTTTAGGGCCATTGGACTGTTGAGAAGGGTGTTTCCATACCTACCTGACAGACACAGGAAGACCTTAGTCCAGGCATTAGTCATTAGCAGATTGGACTACTGCAATGGCCTTCTTTTATCAACTAACGAAGGCCAATTTAACAAACTGTCCCAGGGCGCTCATTACGATCCAGCAACCTTCAGCTATTACAGGTACCCAGAATTAAAAAATCTAGGCAGGGAGGCCGCGCCCTAGCACACACTGGACCTGTTCTCTGGAACTCTCTTCCTCAGACATTAAAACAAATTACCAACCATCTATCCTTCCGAAAAACCCTTAAAACCTATCTTTTTACTAATAGTTAAACACTTATCATCTACTCAGTTATTCTTTAACATGAACTAGCATAATCTATGTTCCTTCTACTGGCAAAAGCGCGGAGATACCCCTTCGGGGGTTTATTCAGGCGCTATACAAGAACATAAAATAAAATAAAATAAACTTGGTATGCTGACATTTGTGCTTAACTTCGTTAGTATATGTTCATATATTATTGTTACCCTTAGGTGTACTGGAACTAAGATCTATAAATATCACACAGGAAGGATTACATTCTTGAATAGGTGAGAGAGTATATTATATTCACCAATGGGTTTTTGATAGGCATGATACACTTGAATAATATCTTGGTAATTTTGTTTTTCTTGAGTCTTAGTATTATTACAATATTCACAGACATTGAGGTATGATACATTGGTTTAACACTTGGGTTACATTTTAACATACTTTCATTATGCATAATATACTTGGCGATGGAGAGACAATTTGCATGTGTGACTGGAGGGTGATGATGTAAGTCTGCTTTGTTATACATATTTTAGTATGGATATAAGCAGTTGTGAAAGTTTCCGCCTCAATCATATTTTTTTAATTATTAGACTTTTAGAATATGACTTTATATTTGGGTTTTTCACAAGTTGGTGGATATATGGGAATACCGGACTAGGTGATACAGAGCAGATTACATGTAAAGAGTGATTCTTTTGGCTTTTTGCTTTAAAGAAGTTGTGGGCGATACTCTATCTCGACGAAACCGGTGTTGGTAAAAGGGTTCTAAATGTTTTAATTGGATTCATATAGGATCAGAACGTGATACTGGAAGTTGTAAGAATGGAGACCATAATAAAGATGGACTATTGATATTAATACATTAGACTGTTTTAATTTGTGCGCTCGAGAGCATTGTTCTTAGTTAGATAAACCTTTCCATAGGAAGAGCTTTTTTGGTTTTGATAATAACTTTGGTGCCTGGTGATGAATCTTCACAAACCTTTCCCCCAAAAAGTTCATTCACTTCAGCTACTTCCTTTAATGTTTCAGATGATCTCAGGTGATCTGTCAATCTGGGAGAAACAGAGAGGGGGGGTTCAGGTGATCTCAGGTGATCTGTCAGTCTGGGAGAAACAGAGAGGGGGGGAGGGGCTCCCGAAAAGATTTTCGTCATGCAATTTCCATGAGGAATTTTAGACACAACGAAAACCAAAAGGGCTCAATGGAATTACACCAAATTTGGAAATAAGCTAGATTTTTACCCAGAAAACGTTTTTTTCTAATTTGGTGTAAATTCATTCAATAGTTTTGGAGAAAATAAAACTCAAAAAGTATACATATTTTGACAGTTGGACTGAAATTTAAAAAATCAAGACTTCTGATTGTCTTAGGGGACTTTTTTTTGGGCAAGCACTCGGATTGGCTGGCTGTAACCTGAATAGCGATGTTGAGTAGTCATTATAGTACTATGGGTTTTGGTCCCCTGTCCCGAAAATGTGTTTTTTTTCAAAGATACAAGAGGGCTTGGCAGGGCATCCCCTGATCCCGTAGCTCTTGTGGGACAAAATAAAAAATGCTCTGTTGGTCATATTGTGGACTCCCACTGGACTGAAAAACAAATGGAGGGCTCCTGTAATTTATTGAATTTCTCCTGTGGTGGGGCAGGGCCTCTGGGTTGGTGTGCATTTAATAAATGTTTGGAGAGGGGGTAAGAGGCCCATTCCCATGCAAACCTCAGAGCCTGAAGAAACACTGTCCTGGGGGTCCCCATCACCTGGGACAGAATAAGGATTGTTGCGGAGGGTAGGGAGGCCAGGGAAGCAGGATTTTGCTTCTGCTGGCAGGAGCCAATAGAATAGGCTGCAGCTGCCCAGCAGGCTCAGAAAGGTAATGTTGCCAGCTCCTGCAAGGCCTCAGAGTACAGGGGCTGCGTGAAGGAAGCCGGATGGGTCAGAGGTGCTGTAGGGTTCCACCTGTGGGCCTGCAACAAGAGACAAAGGGGCTGATTTACAAGCCCTTTGCAACACTTTTGCACCTCAGTTGCGTCACTTTTTGTGGTGCAGTAGTGGTGTAAACAATGCGCCATGTTGTGGCAAATTTACAATGTGACGCATCTAGGGAGATGAGTCACGTTGTAAAGCTCTGCGCCACATTATTGCTGCGCCAGGTATAATGTTTGCAAGGTGGGCGTTACGAACCAAAAAAAAGCCTCGTAGCAGTGACACAGTAAAATCTGCAAGATTCCACTGCACCACTTCTAGGATGCCACTGCTTCAAAACCCTACGCCTGCTTGGAGCAGGCGTAAGGAGTGACAAAGTCTATTCGGAATAGGCCTCCCCGTGCATTGCTGGAGTTGCTGCGCCAGGTATAATGTTTGCAAGGTGGGCGTTACGAACCAAAAAAAGCCTCGTAGCAGTGACACAGTAAAAGCTGCAAGATTCCACTGCACCACTTCTAGGATGCCACTGCATCAAAACCCTACGCCTGCTTGGAGCAGGCGTAAGGAGTGACAAAGTCTATTTGGAATAGGCCTCCCCGTGCATTGCTGGAGTTGCATCGTGCTAGTGACATGACTCCAGCAATGTGTGACTTTTGTGGCAACAGATGTGTCAGAATTTCTGACCGTCTATCAATCCTTGCGCCATGGTGCGCCGTATTGTAAATACAGCGCATCCATGGTGGTGCAAGGGTTTCATATGGAGGCGCAGGGAAACTGCCGCATCTGTAGAGATGCGTCAGTTTCTTGTAAATCTGCCCCAAAGTTGTGTGTGCCCTGGGTGGGACCAGGACATCGCAATAAGAAAGGTTAAGTGGAATGAGGCTGCAAAAATTAATAATACAGGAGAGGTTAGAATTGCTCTTTTATTATTCCCTGCTCTTGGCAAGAAATTCTGCACAATGTCCTGGTTTGCCCTAATCTGGGTAGGCCACCAGTATGTTACAAAGGTGTGGTGGAGGGGGGCTGCTGGGAGTGCAGTAGCCCCCCAGAAGGCATTTATTAAATGTAATCTATGTTTCCTGGAGCATATACAACTTGACCCCTGTAAATGTTTATTGTATTTATAAGCATTCTCAAAGCTAGAGCATTTGCTCTTCAGTTGAGGGTTGTAGGGACTGTAGAGACCCCTGGTGTTTGGTGTTATGGTTGCTTTAAATGACCTGAGAAATATAAAAGATTCATGTTTAATGTTGTTTTAAATATACATGCTTTACTTAGAGATGGCTTACATCACATTGTAGTAGCCCCAAAAGTTCATTTTATCCTTAATTGCCTAGAGAACTTGCATGTCGAAGAATGGGGAGCTTGGACAGAGGCCAGAGACTGTGCTCTGTCCCCCAACCCTCCCATGAGGGACAAAAACCACCTTCCCTCCTGTGAAGCGACAGAAAAATATGTGAGGAAAGGAACACAATAGAATAGGCTAGCAATGGGGTTGCATGGGTGGAGATAAATTCAAAGAATTGTAAACAGACAAAGCAATTAACAGAAACTTTTAACATTAACGAATGGTAATTGGGTAATATAGATACCTGTTTCCTGTCATTGTTCCTCGATTGGTAAACATTTTGCTGCAGCACTGTTCACACAGTGTTTGTCCCGCAGTGATATCTATATCTCTTTTACTACCACTGCTACCCTTAACCTTTTTTTGTGTTTCCGCCATTCCACATTTTCTTAGGAAGCGCATTGTTTCTTTTTGTTTGCAGACTGCAACATGGACGTGCTCATGGGTTACCATGATCCACCTGTTTTTATTTTTTTGGGTGGGGGGGTTGAGCTCTTGCTTTCTTTCTTATGGGGGTGTTTCCAAATCTTCATCCTACTTCCTTTTGAGGTTACAGTTGTTAGTCCCACTTCTAATTTTATTGAGCATTGAGCTCGGCCTTTTAGCCTTTTTTTTTTCAAATTCACC
Organism: Lissotriton helveticus; assembly: GCF_964261635.1. Classification (NCBI taxonomy): domain Eukaryota; kingdom Metazoa; phylum Chordata; class Amphibia; order Caudata; family Salamandridae; genus Lissotriton; species Lissotriton helveticus. The sequence goes on from NC_136065.1 coordinate 1,090,613,705, forward strand.
TGTGGAATTTTATTTTCTCATATTCACTCAACATCTTTTCATTATCCTTTTTCCTCCTTCAATGCCAATGTCTCTACCTGTAGCACTGCCAAGACCTAGTTTGCGCCCCAGAATGGGCCATTGGTCACACCATCACAGGCATCATTCAGGGTATTCCTCCTCCTCTAGGCGCTCTTGCCATCGCGGCCATAGATCACAGTCCAGGACATGTACATCATCCAAATGTCGATGAAGACACACAATATCCTCTTCTAAATCGACTGGACAATATTGACAGACACTGTCAGATTCTCCCCTACCTCGCATCTCTCCGGTGGATGACATCACCACATTTCACGAGGTTCTCATGAGAGGTGATGCAAAACTTAATATTCAGATTTTGGTCCCCACACCTGGCACATCTAATATATTCGAGGCTCTACACCAATGGTCAGCTTCAGGACCTCTGCTTCCATTGGTTCCAGATCTTTTGGAACCGGCGATGGAACGGTTTCTGACCTCAACCAAAACAGCTTCTTCGAGGCTACTGAACAAGTATAGATTCTCTTTTCCTCAGATTGGATCCACTTCCTGAGTCAGTGGTCATTCTGGTGGCCATGATACCGCCTCTGCTTCTTCAGTCCCTCCAGATAAGGAGAGCACAAAATTGGACTCTGTAGGTCGTAAAGTAGGTAACACGGCTGCAACTACCATGAAAGCGGCCAGTGATACTGTCCTCCTGGATAGATATGATAGAGCGCTCTGGGACTCTTTTTCAGACAACTTCCCAGGGACAAATCTCCTGGAGATTGTTAATGAAGGCCTCATGATGTCCAACCACAGAATATGTGCTGCAGCAGACTCCTTCCTGTTAGCAGCACATGAATATTGTCATGGCATTGACTTAAGGCAGCATTCCTGGCTCCAACTCATGTCTCTAAAACCAGAGCTGCAGCAAAGAATTTTAGAACTTCCTTTTTCTGGGTCTACCCTCTTTGGCAGTCACACTGACAATGAGATAGTGCACATAAAGTCTGAAATGGAGACTCTTAAGGCTGTCAGCCTAGAAAGAGCGCAAGAGCAAAGGCTTTTCTTCAAGCCTTACCAATGTCGGTTTTACCCTCAGAGGGTTCAAACCCCTCATTGGTATCAGGGTCGCCAACAGCCACAACAACAGCAACCATATGAGCAAAAGCAGTGGTGGCAATCTAGAGGGTACTCTTCCCAACAGCACCCCTCCCCCCCAATGGGGTAAACCAACAACTGGCGCCAAACCTTAAATCTTTCCTTCGTCCTCTTCCGTTACCCACTATGGTAGGGGGAAGCAGCACACACTTTCTGGCAGAGTGACAAAAAATCATAAAAGATGCCTGGGTTTTGAATATTGTTCAAAATGGCTATTCTCACCAGTCCTCCTCCGACCATGCCACCAAAAACATCCAATTGATGGACAGAATGCAGAACAATGTCACACATTCACCCCAGTAGAGAGATCTGGGCCTAAATCCATTGTTTTTTGCTCACCATGCCATTCCAGTTTGGACCCAGCCATATACAAATCAGTCTTGACCCTGCACCCAATGGGAACAAGTCCAGCCCGTACTGCCAGGCCAGGCCCCCCGGGACTGGAAACAAGCATCCTAGGACCGGTTTTGGGCTTTCAGCCCTCATCAGCCAGGATAGCTTGACTCCAGTGGCATGGAGAGCACCCGACCCACGTCTGGGCATACCCGTCCCACTCGGGGTGACAAATGCAAAAAGGACAGTGGGCAGAATGCAGAACAATGTCACCAAAAACATCTAGCCATCATATGCCCATGCTTTGGGAAGAAGTCAACATCTTGCTGCAGAAGCACACAGTGGAGGTCAACACCCACAAATAACGACATGACAGGCATCAACTCCAGATACTTTCTGGTAAAGAAAAAAGACAAGGATGAATTTAGACCCATTCTCAACTTAAAAGTAGCCAACAAATGCATTGGGCAAGATAAGTTTCAGTTGCTGTCATTACATCAGATCTATCCCCAACTGCACTAGGGGGATTGGCTTTGTACCATAGACCTCTAAGACACGTATTTTCATGTGCCCATCACCAAGAAACATCACAAGTTCTTGAGGTTTGTAGTGGGGCAAGACCATTATCAATACCTAGGGCCAGATGTAGGTAGCCAAATACCGGTCGGTAACGGCCGAATTCGGCCGTTACCGACCGGTATTTGGCTATTGAGATGTAGGGGCACGGAAACAGGGCAAATCGGTAATTTTACCGATTCGGTAAATTTACCGACCGGTATATTTACCGATTCGGTAAAATTGATATGTAGGTGGGACTCTTCTGAGTCCCACAAGGCCTACAAAATCGGTATTTTACCATCAAATTCAATTTGATAGTAAAATACCGATTCAGGTGTGCATGCACATGTGTGCATGCACACCTGTGCCATATGACAGGCAGACCTGCCCTTAGGGAAGGTATGCCTGCCACATGGCCCCCGCACCTTTTTTGGGGGTGCTAGAGGGTGTCAAAGTGACACCCCCTGCACCCTTGTCAAAATCGGTATTTACCGAATCGGTAAATACCGACCGGTAATGCCCCATTCATTCCTATGGGCTTCAAAGCCCATAGGAATGAATGGGGCATTACCGGTCGGTATTTACCGATTTGGTAAATACAGATATTTACCGAATCGGTAAAAAACACATCTGGATGGACCTACATGTCCACCCTTCATATTTACCGATTCTTAATTACCGAATCGGTAAAATTCGGTAATTAAGAATCTGTAAATATTTTTTACCTACATCTGGCCCTTAGTCCTTTCATTCGGCCTCAAGTCTGTTCCCAGAACTTTCTCGAAGTGCATGGCAGTAGTTGCTGCTCACCTGAGGAGGCAACAATTCTTTAACTATCCCTATATCGATGATTGGTTAATCAAGATGTCAACTTCACAGCAAGCCCGGCAACATTTCAACTGGACCTGCAATGTCCTTCAACGGTTGGGTCTTCACACCCACCACAAGTCAATCTCCACAGTGGTCCAGACTCTGCAATATTTAGGGGCCACCATCGACACATGGCAGGCAAAAGTGTGTCCTTAAGAGGAGAGATTTTTGTCGATCCGTCGGAAATGTCACTCTCTAATGAAAGCCTCTTCTCCCACCTTGAGGTCAGTGTCATCCCTCCTCAGCTCCATTGTCTCATGTATTTTCCTCACTACGAATGCACACCTCCACATGCGTCCCCTGCAGGAATGTCTTGAGGATCAGTGGGACCAGACAACAGGCAACTGGGAAGACAAGATCTTTCTCCCCGTCATATAAAGCCATCTCTGACATGATGGTGCTCTTTATCCAATCTTCTTCAAGAGATGCCTTTCCAATAACAGGCTTCCTCTTAAACCATAGTGACAAAATGCATCATTACTGTGGTGGGGAGCCCACATGGATCTTCGCCAAATTCAAGGCACATGGTCTCTGAAGATGACAAATCACATAAATCTCCTTAAGCTCTATGAAGTCCACCTTGCGCTGAAAGCATTTCACCCGTCGCTCAAGACCCAGTCCCTACTTGTTTGGATGCACAATACGACCACCATGTATTACACCCCAACAAGCGGGGGGATATGGTCCAGACTTTTATCCCACGAAGCCCAAGCAATTTGGAATTAGCTCGTAGCCAGAAACCTGCGGATCCTGGCAACTCACCTCCCAGGTGTGCAAAATGTGCAGCCAGACGAACTCAGCAGAGTTCTACGAGAAAATCACAAGTGGGTCCTTCATGACGATGTTGTGCAAGACATCTTCCTGCTGTGTGGCTCTCCGCACATCAACTTGTTCACCACCACAAAAAATAAAAAATGCCAAGACTTTGCCTCGAGGTACTTCCAAACAGGGACTTTGGGGAATGCCCTATGGAACAACTGGTCAGGCAAATTTCTTTCTACCAATCCCTCTGATATCGGCAGTCCTCCTAAAGCTGTCCTACTCAAGAGCCAAACTCATCTTGATAGCCACAGGGTGGCCACATCAATGGTGGTTCACTGACCTCATTCAGCCGCCACAGTGTCCACATCTCAAGCTGCCATGCCTACCAGACTTACTAACAAAGTTCGGAGGCCAGATGGTTTACTCCAATCTCTCCTTTTTGAATTTGACAGCATGGCTCTTGAGCTAGTGCAGTATGGACACTTGAACCTGCCACAAGACTGCATGGACATCCACAAGGAGACTTAACAGCCATCGAACCATTCAGCATATGTCTTCAAGTGAAAGTGCATTTGGTGTTTCTCCAAGAACGCAGATCCTACTACTTGCCAGGAAGATGTCTGTCTTCTCCATTTGGCAACATCTACCTTGCAATTCTCTTCCATATGAGTTCACTTGGCTGCACTCACTGCCTACAGCAGAAAATGCCCTTCACAAACCTCTATTTTTTTGAAAATCCCAGTGATTAAGGACTTCCTTTTAGGGGTAAAGAAGGTTTTTCCTCCTATTAGGCACCCTTCCCCTCCCTGGGAGCTTAACATAGTCATTTCACATCTCATGCAGGCCCCTTTTAAACCTATACATGAGGAGGACCTACAGCATCTCTCACGGAAAGCAGCTTTCCTTATAGCAGTTACATCAGCTCGTAGGGTTAGAGAAATTCAGGCGTTATGTTCTTATGAGCCCTATAGTCACGTTCACTCTAACACGGTAGTTATGAGGACTCACCCTAAATTCCTCCCTGAAGAAGTTTCATACTTTCTTTTTTTTCTTCTTAAAACATATTTATTTCGTTTTTGAGAATTATATATCTATGTGCCAAGATTACAACAAAAACAGACACTCGGTGGCCCATACATTATTAGTTTCAAAAGTACCCTGAAAATCTTTCCCATTATAATAGCAGTTACTGCACAACTCATATGCGTATCAAAACAATCTCAGGCTTTATGCCCACCTTTTCTCCAGCGTGTCAAAAGAGTAGTATTGCATCCATTTGACTCATACTTTTAAAAACTGTTGTGGGCATCCCTTGTTAATATAGGTGTTATTTTGGCAACCATATATATATCCATGCACCTTTTTCACTCCATCAAAGTTGGGCAATCTTGTGCTCCCCAGTGTTTAGCAACATCCCTTTCGACCACAATTTTTTTTTTAACAATCATTTTTATTGCCATTTTCTTTGATTAAATAATCACATCTATATCAGTGATAGCAATACAAGAAGATGTATCACATTCATTTTACATCCTTATAGGAGGTTGGATAACATCGTGTCATATGGTCTCCCTCGTAGTCCCAATTTAGTGGTATTACTGTGGAACGAATGGCGATCCCTTTTAGCCACTATGAGGCCAAGGCTGCAGAACAAGAGCTGGGCTCACAGTAAGTCAAGGTCATTGGGAATCCCCAAAAGGATGAATTTAGGATCAAGTGGAATTGGTATTGAAAGTATTACTTTGAGCTCTTCAGCTATTTCCATCCTGTAACCCTGTATCATGGGGCAACACCAGAGTGTATGAAAGAAGGAACCATCCCCCATGTGACATCTCAAACAATTTGTAGATTTTGCTCTCCCCATGACATGTAGCCCTTCCCTGTCGTAATACACTCTGTGGAGTATTTTGAATTGTATTAAAGCAGAGACTCCCGTGGGTGCAACAAAGCCACCTCTAAGTCTTTGTCCTCCATATCTCCTACATCTTCACACCATTTCTCCCAGAGATTAAACAGTGTCCGGCATTCTATTATTGATTGTTTTGTAAGGGAAGTTATTCGCACATTTCCCCACCTACGCTGTTAGAAGGCGGCCTTCTAACAGAGCAAATTCTGGAAGGCTGTCACCGGGGTGTCCCTTCGCTCTCCATGCATGTTTCACTTGTGCATATTTTAGGAATTGGTTAGTATTCACCCCATAGTCATGTTGAAGCAAAGAGAATTGCATAATGTCGCCTCCCTTCATTAGGTTCCACAATTTAGATATCCCAATTAAATCCCAGGTATCAAATCCCTTCAACTTCTGCATTTCCGGGAGCCACTGCCCTTCCCACAAGGGGGTTTCCCACACGGCCTTGTGGTACCAACCTACGGTTTTCTTAGCCTTATTCCAAACAGCAAGGGCAACCTGGGTGGCTGGGAGAAGAGTTTGTGACCCCATACACCCATATAGGTAATGTAAGCAGGATGGTGTCCCTCATTGCGCCCGCTTGAGTCTTGGGGTGGAGTGGGGTGGAGTGGGGTTCCCTGGGGTGCCTGAGAGGGACTCACTCATGCTGGGTCCAGGTGCGGGTTCAAGATGGGATGGGGGGGTCCTTTTCTGTCCCTGAGACTCTGGTCAGCCAACTAGCCCTTGGAGTCACTCTTGAAGTCCTTGGTTCAAAGAGAATAGCAAGGATCAAGCAGCAGGTTAGCCTTCTTGTGGCCTCGGAGCAGATTTCAGGTAGCATAGCAGTCCTTCTTGGTGCAGCAAAGATGCCCTTCTGAAGTACATAGTATAAGAAGCTGGCTTTCTATATAGTGTACCAAGATAAGGTACACTGTGTAGAGAGTCCAGGCAACACTTATTGGTTTACAGAGGCAAAAATTATAAAACTAAATGCTCTTATTTGTGGGAGTGTGGGCGAGCAGTTTAGGCTTATCAGAGGGTAGTGCTAAGCATTTGTTTTACTCAAAGAGCCAATAATAAAGACACACAATCGAAAGAATAAATCCGCAACCAATTCAGAATAATAACTCTTATTATTTTATATAAATTTTGATACCAAGAACTTCAATATCCGGTTAGTACTTATTAAAATTTGTAATTTCTTAGGTAAGTAAAATAGTCACGTAAATGTGTTTTTACGAGTAATGCTTTCCTATGAGAGAAAAAGGCAAATATGATAAACAGGTACTTGCAGTGGATTACTGGGAGACCCCTTCAGGACTTAAGGTGGTAAAGGGGGTAAGGTCCTAAGTACTGCCTGCAATTAGAGTTTACCTGCCCTAGGGTGTCCGGGTGCAGAGGTGCTAGTCAGGTTGGTAGCCTTACGTGCTACACCGTGGGAGACTGGGGGACAAGTCCTGGAGCTTCTAGCGGGGGACAAGTCCTGGAGCTTCTAGCGGGGGCTCGGTTCACAAGAGTGCTGTGTGCAAGGCAGCACAGTTGGTTCTCGGTAACCCGGGCTAGGGCGCTAGGGTGCAGAGCGGTTTGGTTTGCTGGGTTGGTGCGTTGAAGGGCCTTGCAGTTGACGCTCTCGTCGTTTGAGGGTGAAAAAATAAGGAGAGCTGGGCCACTCTGGAAGTGGGTCTCTGTTGTGCTGACATCCCTCAATGGCTGCTCAGTCTTGGTGCTGTCGAAGTCCCAACTAGACTTAAAAAGGCCTTGGATGCTGCAAGGGGTCCAGTACTCCGGATAGTGGTGCTTTGTGGCTCCGGTTGGTCCTGGCATCTTCTCACTTTGTGGGGATATGGATCTACCTTCTGGATCACAAAGACCTCTTCCTGGGTGGCTGCTGTGCCATACAACTGGAGAGCAGCAGTACGGTAAACCGGACTCTGCTGTTTTAGTGTCAGCGGACTGCAGGGGAGTAGCTCCTCTACTCAAAGGGAGATTGCTGGCAGTTTGTGATGGGCTGGCAGTCTACCAGGGTTCTTGGTAGAGTTTTAGCTACAGGACAAGTCAGTTTCTTCACAATTGTCGAGACTGGTGTAGGTAGACTGGGTTTGGTGCCAAAAGTCCATAGCAAGTCTTCAGTTCTAGCTTTAGCTGCTCTTCTTTGTTCTTTTAATCCGAGTTCCAGGCATCAGGGGGCCATCTAAATTGTCAATTTAGGGGTGTTAAGAGGAGTGACAGGAAATAGCCAGTGGACCACTTACATTTAGGGTGACTACACACCCTTTAAATCACCACTTTCTTTGGGAAGTAGGCATAATCCTGACCCAGTGAGCCTAATTCCAACAAAAACCAGGATAGTGGAATTTTTTTTTGTGTTCACATCAGGTAACCCACCTAAGCGGTGAAATTGGCCTGATAGTGAACAAGCCTCCTGACTAGCTAATGTTCCTACCTGTCCTGACACCAAATGGGCCCAGGGTAGGGGTGGCATTTCGCCTGTTGGGAGGAATCCTGGGTCGCATAAACAAAGGCGGCAGAGGCCTTTGAAACCTCCTGCCTTGACATGGTGATTATTAGCCATCCTGCTTGGAGGAGGTGACAACACCTCCGGCTAATGAAAGCAGCAGGCTGTTCATGGCCATCATTGTTGTTCAGGGATAGGACTGCTCTGATCCCATGTTCAGAGGCATCCATTTGCACTATGAACTGCTTTGAATTATCTGCAGCTTTTAGAATGGGTGCTGAGCACATTACATCCTTGAGAGTGTTTTTGTGACGGATGCCAAAATGGTGCCATACCCCTTCACAGACCTCCTGTAGTACCCAGTCAAGCCAAGGAATGCCCTGACTTGAGGCTGGGTGGTTGAAGCTACTTAGTCCACAATTGTCTGGATCTTGTATTGAAAGGATTGAACTTGTCCTCCACCTGCAAAGTGGCCCACATATACCAAAGAGCCCTGCCCTACCTGGCACTTGCTTGACTTGATAATGAGGCTTGCATTCTTAAGAGCCTCAATGACCTTTCAAAGGAGGAACATGTGATCCTGCCAAGTGGAGTTATAGACAGCAATATCATCTAGATATGTTGGACTAAAAGCTTCTAACCCAGTAAGGACTTTATTCACCAACATCGTGAAGGTGGTAGGGGGATGCATTCATTCTAATGGCTTTACTGTAAATTGGTAATGTCCATCTGGGGTCAAGAATGCTAACTTTTCTTTTGCTCTAGGGGGTTAAGACCAATCTGCTAAGACCCTGATATTAAATCAGAAGTACTGGGAACCATGGCTGCCCCTAGCCTGTCAATAAGCTCATCTGCCCTGGGATAGGGTGTGCACCTGTCTTGTGACAGCATTGAAGCTTCTATAGTCCACAAAAAACCTTAGCTCTAGTTTACCACCCTTGGAATGAGGTTTGGGGGACTAAGACCACTGGGCTGACCCAGGGGCTTTCAGAGGGCCCAATCACCCTTAACTCCAGCATCTTGCTGATTCCAGCTCTGATTTTTTCCTTCACCTGATCTGACAGTCTGTATATCTTATTTTTGACAGGCATTCTGCCACCAGTGTCCAAATCATAGGTACACCAGTTAGTCTGACCAGGGGTGAGATAAAACGCAAGCTCAGGATACTGCTCCAGGACTTGCCTGCAGGCAGGTTGCTGTTGGGCAGAGACGGTGCCTAAGACCACTCTGTCAACTGACCCATCTTTAGAATTGTGGGAAGAGGAGGTCAGGGAGAGGTCCACTTTCTTCTTCCTGATCCTCATCAGCGACAATCAGCATGGTCACATCAGCCCTGTCAAGGAAAGGTTTTAGGCGCTTTACACATGGCTCCTGCTAGTGCCTAGGTCAACTAAGTAGGTGGCCTCACCTTTCCTTTCAAGGATAGGGTAAGGACAACTCCAAGTGTCCTGTGTTGCCCTGGGAGTCACAGGGTCTAGTACCCACACCTTCTGCCCTGGTTGGAAGTTCACTGGTGCAGCCTTTTGGTCATACCAGAGCTTCTGGAGTACTTGACTGGCCTCAAGGTTTTTGGATGCTTCCTCCATGTATTCAGCCATCCTTAAACATAGGCCAAGTACATAGTCCACATTATCTAGCTTAGGCTCTTTGAGAGATCTCTCCCAGCTTTCCTTCACTAGACACAATGGTCACCTCACAGAATGACCAAACAGAAGTTCAAAGGGATTAAAGCCCACTCCTTTCTGTGGCACTTCTCTGTAGGTGAAAAGCAGACATGGCAAAAGGACATCCTGTCTCCTTCTAAGTTTTTCAGTCCCATGATCATGCCTTTCGAGACATGAATTTAGTACACCATCTCCTTCGGAAAACCCATTCTTGTAAAAATACTTAAAACAAAGGACTGTCACTGCTCCGGCCAGAGCCCTCTCTGGCAGGAGCGGTGACAATCCTAAGCGGAATAGCTTCAGGGTACCTGATGGCATGATCCACTACCACCAGTATAAATCTGTTTCTTGATACTATTGGAGGGTCCGGGGGGTAACAATGTCAACCCCTACCCTTTCAAATGGAACCCAACCACTGGAATTGGAATTAAGGGGTCCTTTGGGTGGTTACCTGCCTTGCTACTGGCTTGACAGGTAACAGAAGAGTAACAAAACTTCTTCACCTCTTGGAACATTCCTGGCCAGCAGAAGTGGGTTAGTAACCTATTCCAAGTTTTGGTCTAGCCAAGATGCCCAGCTAAGGGAATGGCATAAGCTAAAGAGATTAAGAAAACTCAATACTGCTGAGGCACTATCACTCTCCTAGTGGATCCAAGTTTAGGGTATCTGGCCTCAGTGTACAGGAGTACCTCTTCCTAATAGGTTCAGTGGGAACCACTGACATCTCCCTCTTCCTGCTCTGCAGCTTGCTGTCTCGGGCTCTCAAGCGTGAGACAGGTCCTCTGTCCCTGGCCCAGATCTTCCCTACAGGGTCCCCCAGGGCCGAGGAGCTCTGCCATGTAAGGCCCAAGTTCCTGGGGCTGACAGGTCTTCTCCCTGAGAGGGGACCTGAGTTTGTGTCTGTTTTGAAGCTGCTTTCCTAAACTTCCCGCATTTTCTCTTTGAGGATTGGGACATTATTCTAGGCTCCAACTCCTCTTTTTCACCCTGGGCTTTGCTTTGTGCTTTATTTTTCACACTCATCCACTCAGGTATCCAGCATGGCAGCATGTGTCTTCGGTTCTACCTCAGCCCATGCTGAGGACTCCAGATCATTTCCTAGCAGATAGGCTGCATGATTGGCAGAGGATATAACCACTTTCTTTTGGCCACTAACCCCTACCCCTCTAAGGACACCATTGACATGGGATGGATCTTAGTCTGGTTGTCATTTGGTTGGATAAGTCTCTCCAGTCTCTCCAGTCAGGTATTGCTAAGGGGATATGTGTTTTTCAGTCACCATGGCAACACTAGCACCTGTATCACTTAGAACTTCCACTCTAACCCCATTAATAAGTGGCTGTTGTGTATTTTTCCAGGTTACTGGGCCTGAAAGACAGGGCAGCTACATCCAACCCACCCACTGAGACTACAATGGCTTCAGTGTGCTCTGTGACAGTGTCAGGGCACACCAAGGATCCCATCGGGAGACTCACCACTGCGGCAAGAACAGCAGGTGCACCAGGGGAAACATTGTTGGGACAGATAGGGTCTCCAGTTCGGTGCCCATTGGCTTTGTAATTGAAGCACCAACCCTTCTTGGGATTCCAGTGTTTACCCTGGTATCGTTCCTTGGTCTGTGTATTGTCTCGTGTCCCAACCTCCTGAACAGGTTTTTGGGGGCCTTAGAGGTCTCTGTGGGGCAGATTTACAAGCCCCCTGTGCCACCATTATGTCACTTTTCGTGACGTACTGGTGGCGCAGGGGACTCCTCCGTGTTTACAAGGAGAGGAAAAGCCACCCTGCGTAACTTTTCCTCTCCTACTAAATATGGCCCCTTCACACGCAGCACTGTGCGTGGAAGGGGCGTTCCATGGGTGTTGCTGGGTGTTCCCACACAACACCCATGGAACAAGACATATCTCCAGATTTACGACAAATCGTAATTCTGGAGATGCGTGTGAATGCTATGCCACCCTAGAGGTGGCGTAGCGAGGCACAACGAGGAGAAATTTTTCATTTCTCCTCATTTTTTCCTCTTTCAATGCCTGCTGTATTCTACAGCACGCATTGAAAGAGGAAAAAGCCTCTTGTGATTGTTTTTGTGCCAGAAGGTGTCCCTTCCTGCACAAATAAAATCTCCCCACGTCGCAGGCATCCTTGCACCATGGTGCAAGGGTGCCTTTGCAGGCGCATGGCTGCAGTTTGTGCGCCAGCACAGGGGAAGCACAGCGATGCAACATATTCTTATAAAAATGTCGCATCTCTGTCCTTTCCAAACTAACGCAGCACAGCGCAGCAAAATGACTTGCTGCATCGTGCTGCGTTACTTTGCTGTAAATCTTCCCCTCAGTGTTTATCTTTAGACTGCTCACTCTCTTTCCCTAGTGGGGGATTAGCAACCCCTTTCTTTTGATCAGCCCCCTCCATGAGACTTCTAGTCATGACCCAAATGGTCAGCCTTTTTTCCCAATTCTTGAGGAGAGACTAGACCTAGTACTGATGCGATTTTTCAGAAACACAGTTATTTAACAGATGCTCTTTCATAATAATATTATAAAACCCATCATAGTCTTGCACCTTGTTACCTTTTAACTAGCCACCTAGTGTTTTGTGTGAGAAGTCAACAAAATCTACCCAGGTCTGACTCAAGATTTTGTGAGTCTCCCTGAACCTAATTCTGTACACCTCACTGGTGAGTCCAAAGCCCTCGATCAGGGGTATCCTTCATGAGGTCATAGGACTTAGTATCTGTCTCATTAAGTGTCAGGAGTCTATCCCTGCACTTTCCTGAAAACAGTTCCCAGAGTAATAAGCTCTGAATGCTTCTGGCTGAGTTTCCTCATCCTACAAGCCCTCTCAAAGGCTGTAAACCACTTGGTGATATCATCACATTCTACATAATTGGGGGCAATCCCTTTGGTGATTTTAGGGTCAAAAGCTTAATCTTTCTCCCTATATAAGATTTGGCTACCACTATAGATAGGTCCTAAGCCCATATCAGCTCTTTATTTTTCTATGGCTAAGATTTAAGCCCCCAGAGCTATTCTCCTAGCTAATTTGTGAACATCAGGACCATCCTCTTCTATTTCATCTCCATCCATGTGGGGCAAACTACCTCTCCTTTAACCTCCAGTAAGTCCCACACAACAGGAGTGCTGAGATCTGATAGGAGGGCATGCCCCTGTTCTCCACTACTCTGCAAACGCACCTACTGGCGCAGGGGATGAAGTCCCCTTGGCTGTTGAGGGTCCTTGGGGGCCAACTACCCCTCCTGTTACCTCAAGCAAGTCCCACACAGGTAAATGCAAAGGAACAAGAAATGCTTTCATTTCTCCTTCCTTTTCCAACTTTGCATGTGTGCTGCACTGTACAGCATGCATACAAAGAGAGAAAAGGTTTGGAGTGAGTCTCAGCATAGTATTTTGTACTGGAAGGGAACCCTTCCAGTACAAAACCTATGCTAGACTAATGGAGACACCCTTGCACCATGTGGCGCACGGCAGCTGATTTCACCGCCGGCGCTAATGAGAGGGGAGGAGAGTGCCATATTTTAGTAAATAGGGTGCTCTCCTCCTCTCTCTTTACATAGCGCAGTGCAGTATTTGCAGCTGCTGCAGTGCGCTACATGAAAAGTTAGTACATCTCCCCCTTAATATCTTACACTGAAAATAAAATTGCTTCCTGGTTGCGTATTTGGAATGGAGAACGATATGTAACTTATTTAGTGAGTAGTTTTGATTTTATTTAATACTAATATTCATAATTCTTTCATTACTTGTATGGACCTTTTTTTTGCCTTCCTATACATTTTTCTTAGCCAGGGTTATCAAAAAATGTAAAACCAAGTAGGATGATTATAGTGCTGGAGTTGCAAACACAGGATCCTACATTTTTTTGAATGGGTTCTAGTTAACAGACCTCCTAATTAGGTCCCTAATGTGGGTCTGCAACTTCTTTTCAATGGGTTGCAGGCGATAGTTTTTAGGTCAAGCCTAGCGTTGCAGCGCATGCGCTGCTCACTCTGCGAGGCACGCTGTAGTAAGGTATACTGTAGAAGTGCTGTGGAAGCCTATCGCCCATATTTTTCATTGGCTGGTGTCATTGTCCATGGTAAAAGCTGGCTTCCGATTGATAATGAGGCTTCTTAGTCCCTCCTTGTTACCTTCCTGTCTCCTTTTGTGCCCGTCCATCAGGACTGGTTCTTTTACTTGCGGCGTTACACTGTTTCCTTCATTAGTTGGTAAGCACTTTTTTTTTTATTCGCTGTTTAAACAAAACCAAGAACAAACCAATCTTCTCTGGCCACACAAAACATGCAAATAAAAAAATAACATATCAGTATCTACAGAATCTGTACTCCGGACGTGCTGCAGTGCCACGTATTGAGTGTTTTCTCCAAATGCTGATAACGTGACTTTTAAAAAATCCTACTTTGCCCATGGAGGCTTTTTAGTTTAATAAATAACTGAGGTTAACTTCTTGGATATTTCCCTCTATCTGTGGGAATGCCCAGCTGTAGTTTTTGCTACCCAAGGATTCTAGCAGCTGTTATTAGAGAGCTGCGGGATCCATTCCACTGCGAGAGGCTGGGAGTTGGCCAGAGGCACATGACTCCACCTCCACCCTGTGCATGAACACAACAACACCAGACTCCTGTTAGGAGAGGAGATCCTGACCCTATGGAGAGGTGGAAGGGTGTCCGAATCCGCTGCATGCTGCACTAGGCGGGGATGCATGATGGACAGGGTATGGCAGGCACTAATCCTGGTAGGGGGGTTGGTGGAGATAACGAGGGAGACTGAGAAAGACTAAGCCAACTTCCGGGACAGTTTGGACAAGGCAGAACCGCAAGCCACAAGGATCACAAAGTGTATGGTTACGCGTAGGACGGTGAGGGCAGATTCCATGCTACTGGAAAACACTTATAGAGCTAGCGCTACTCTGTGGCAGTGGTGTTTTCCGCATGAATATAGATCACGCATATACCACATACTCCATCATCTGCAGCATAATCTGCAGATTTAACAAACAAATGTGTTTCTTGCTCAAAAGGATCACAAGTTACTAAAAACGTAGCAACACCTTGCAGCGCAGTGGAAGGCCCTTGCCAAACGTTTACTAGCCATTTATTTGTTGCTTATTGCATCATGTGGTTGTTAAACTGGTTCTACTGAGGTGAAATATTTGCCTAGAAGGTGTTACCTTTTGTAAGAAGGACAAAGTGATTAGGTAATCTTATGACAAAATGAACCACATTATGCTGCATAACTATGATAACAGTCAACACTGCCTTACAATTTGGTCCTCCCTTGCTGCATAATTCCAGTGACCCTGTTCATACCCCCACATTAATCACGCCTTGCCTCTCTCCTGCACTCCACATGAAGGGGGCGTCTCAGTTCCACCACAAACCTGTACACTACATCAATGGGGCAAGAGTTGGCTCTCCCAGCATATGTTCATATTGGCAGGAAGATGCCCAGACATGCCCTGAAGCTGCCCTCTATGTGCGTTGTAAAAAACAGTGTTTAACAAGCGTCCGCGAACTTGAAAAAACAAGAGAAGAGGGCATGAGTTTCCACATACAGGGCCCAGTGTAAGGCCTTGGGGGTGTGCCTAGCGACAATAAACAATGCCTTTTATTTATTTTTTATTTTTAAAACATAAATAAAAGGCATTGTCATTTACAATGCCAATAGCTTTAAACTCTCGTAACTGCGAGACCTATTGCATTGCAAATGCTTGTTTAATTTAGCAGTCTTACTTGTCACATGTTGTCTCAAAAATTAATCAGAAACGAGGCTTTTGATCAGCCCTCTTCATCCATGTGTCTGTTACAGTGCCATTCACATTTTTGCATGCACTTACCACAGCAAACACCAGGAGGCAATAGGCCAGCCTGATTCATCTACTGGCTATCCTTCACTGAGGCAAAATAAGATTTACAGTATAAGCTGCTTGATACTGTGATATAGTCAGGGACAATAATGCAATAATAAAGCCAATTAAATTCTTAGACCAGGCTTATAAAGCATCCACTTTGTGGTTTAAATATATTGCCTTATACTCTGAATTAAACTCATCTATGTCCAGGTCCAAGCAAATGTTTTTTCATGCTTTGATTTTAAAATACTATAGGGCAGATATACAAGCCACTTTTGTGACGCAGCCACGGTGTAAATGTTGCGGCCCATTTACAACGTGACGCATCTAGGGAGATGCGTCACATTGTAAAGCCCCTGCGTCACATTATACCTGCGTCAGGAATAATGTATGAAGGGTGGGCGTTCCCACACAAAAGAGCCCTGTAGAACTGACGCAGTGAAATCTACAAGATTTCACTGCATCACTTTCCGCCTTCACTGCGTCAAAATCCCTACACCTGCTCAGACTAGGCATAAGGAATGACGCTGGGCTTTTTGAACGGGACTCACATCTCTGTTGTGGCGCATTGCTGGAGTTGAGTCACTTTCATGAGCAACTCCAGCAAAGTGTCACTTTTGTGCCAACAAATGCGTCAGAATGTCTGATGTATCTGTTACTCTTTGCGCCATGGAGCACTGTATTGTAAATGCAGAGCATAAATAGTCATATTTTGTACCTTTCATTGTAATTTTTCATTAATACAATAAACGTATACTACTACTACTACTACTGGACTGAGTGATGCTTTTGGCCTGATCAAGTGTGCACTGCCACCTGAAAAAAATCTCACTTTCAGTGCCAGGTCTGGTGTGCCTGAGCTGCTTGGCTACTCCTTTATTTTAATATTTGTTGTTTTCCTTTTTTTTATGCATATAGTAATGTTTGCAAAAATCGTAATTGCATGCTGGGTAAGGCCAGTCCTATTGGCTTTGCGAGTTCTTGTTCATATTCCTTCAAACGAGATTTCCGTACCCAGCAGAACTACTAAACCTGTCGTGGAGTGCTTTTGTTTTTACGTGACCTAATAAAATGTTTTTATTTAATCTTACATCGTTTCCTTCCCATAGTGATGGAGAGACGACCGGAGCACTGGTATGCAGTCTACTCTATGAACTATGCAGTACACCTTATTCAGATCACATAAAGACACGAACTGAGGTTCTTGCCTGAGGGGCCTCGGCAGCAGCAGTATAAATGCAGCATTCGTTTTTTCTGTTCCTGACTCAAGTCAGTAGTTAATCTATTTCAGGTTTTTTAAGCTCTCCCATCCGAAAGAATTTGTTGAGTTGGATCACTCCCATTACTGGCCTTACACACAAAAACACTCCTTAATTAAAGCTTTTATAATAATGTAAATGAATAGGATGTAATGGTGAATGAGGGAACTAATGCTACAGTAACAATTTAAAACCCTTTGGGAAGAGGTCTACTTTTCAAATTACAAAAACACCATTCCTTGTTTTTATAATTGGAGCACTTCAATTCATAACGGGAGCGCGTTGTGAAAAGTAAACCTCGATGCTGAAGAACAGGTTTAACATTTGGAATGTAACACACGTGTGAAGAAGCACGTACCTTTCTCAGCCTTCATTGGTAGGAAAGGCTACTGGAGTACAGCGTCTCAGGCCCGGATCTCCACCAGACCTGGGGGGGGGGGGGCGGGGGGAGGGGGCAGGTTACCTAAGAACGTTTAGGGGTTCGCAGGCTCTTACCACAGGACGAGATATGGGACGTAGGTAGTGGCTCCTTAACAGCTTCTTGGAGCAAGGTGGCACCCACTGCCCTCTTTGGGTCCCA
Organism: Lissotriton helveticus; assembly: GCF_964261635.1. Lineage (NCBI taxonomy): Eukaryota > Metazoa > Chordata > Amphibia > Caudata > Salamandridae > Lissotriton > Lissotriton helveticus. Next base: position 1,090,631,103 of record NC_136065.1, read on the forward strand.
GATAATTCTGTTGGGGAGGGGGGGGCGTTACATGAGTCTAGCGGAGAGCATTCTATATCCCTACCACTCTGGGGCCAGGGTTAGTTTTGAGGTGGCATTGAGAGGGGTTGTGACAGTATGGTTCTTCTTCGTGCTGTATGGCCCTACCCCTGCCCTGTAAAACACCCCTTCTGGTTTCTGGGTGATCCAGCGGGACCCAGAATCTGAAATGAGGTGCTTCAAAACAAGTCAAAATGGGCCCATAGATCTGGGTACCAGTGCCGACGATGCACTTCCCGAAGGAAGAGTTTGGGTATCTCCGAGTGATTAGATGTGGTGAGCTTCGGTGGGAGAGTTTTAGGACAGAGGGGTACGTATAACCCAGAACTATTCCCCCGCTCCCCATATCTTTCCAAGGTTTCGGGTTGCTTAGGAGTAGAATAAGTGGTAGGAATCATGCGCAGGCCGCGGTCTCTTTCCACCCCTGATCACTGGCACCGAGTAGCTTCAACCGTGGCTGTGGGTCGGGGTGGCGGCTGGTTTGTTGATACTTAAGTGGGATCGGGCTGATCTGAAAGCAGGCGTCCTTTCATAACCGTGTTAACCCTCACTCAAGGGCTCTTGCTCCAGTAGTTGTTACCAGAATAGCAGAGCTGGGAACATTTATATATTTGAAATATTTACCTCTTATGAGCTCTCTCGATGTTATAGCCTAGGTGAAAGTAGTCCTGATTTCGTACCGGCAGGTACCATATACAACAAACTAACAAAGACTTTAATATTTTATTAAACTCACACTTTCTGTTACTTTGATATTGCGCACCTTCCTGAAATAATGTCAACCAATTATATTTCTTTAGCAGCTGAGTACATTCTGAACATTTGACAACAGAATCTGCAGTGAGATACACCATTCAGGGTAAAGGGGACTGTGGTAAGTCACTTACCTACTACAAGCAGCAAGGTAATCAACGACGTCTGTAGTAATAATACCTGGGGTAATAATAATACCTACTGCGCCTAATGACGCAGTAGCATGGCATTTTCTAGATGTTGTCTACTCTGGAGAGGGGGGTCTGGACTGATGCTGCCTTTTCCTGACCCCACCTTATATATGCATAGCCAGTGGCTATTATGACATAGTTCAGTGATGCACCCTCTCTGTCCAATCCTCATTCACACTGGTCATTGTGTATCCAAGGAGATGGAAGGAAAACTCCTGGAACCTGGAACATGTAGCAGGAATCCTCACAGATGTGCTAAATTGTTTTATTTCGTTTCTATTAGCATGTTCCCTTAATACAACAAAAATAATGATTAGTGAGTTTATATTCAAGGATTTAGACCTGATTTCGATCTTGGCAGACCTGTTAGTCAGTCACAATGGTGATGCATATCCCGTCCACCGAACTATAAATCCCATAGGATATATGGGTTTTATATTTCAGCGGATTTGATATCCATCACTGTTGTAACCCGTCCAACAAGATCTGAATCAGGCCCCGATTCTAATGTCTGCTTTTACCTTCTTTGGAACCGCTAACAAAATTATGTTGCGAAAACCATGGAAGATTGATCTCCTGAAAGAACCACATATCTTATTTGAAGAAAAATAGGCTCTATTGGTAGTCGTGTAAACTTAATGTGCGCACTTGAATTATTAATTCAGGGAACGTCCAAGATGATACACCCTCATGGACAAAAAAAAAATGGAGATGCTCTTCTGACATCTGCAGATAGTGAGCCCAAAAGTGGTACCGCAATAGAAACGTAGAGAGACAAAAGTAAGTTGCTCTACTAGTATGGGAAAAACATAGGAGCTGGACCTGGGGTTACAACAGCACCCCATGGCGCTGCGTATGCTGTCAGCTCCATAAGTGATGAAAGGATTTATTGACAAAAGAGCGCTCCACCAAATGGACCGTACAGCCAACAGCCTTTTCCAACGAACTAAACAGTGTTCCAGCTTCCTTCCACAGCCACCATTCTGAAACACAGATGATTTGGTAGTTTTCTGTTTGGTAAGACCCCTGAAGCACAGAGCACAACACATGGCTTGAAGAACTATCATTGTTGGATTACAATATGTATTTTGCTTGAATGGTGTTTGCTCCTCCACAAAGAAATGCTGTCTTCAACACTGAACGTAATAAGATCATTCAACCTCTTGAAAAGAAAGACTTAAATATTTAAATCAGTAGAACAGCATGTTGCCCCGAATCACAGATATTCTGCATAGATATTTGAGATAGGCAATAGTCTACACAGGACTTCTTTACAGTGTGGGTGACAAACATATGTGCCTATGTCCAGTGTACAGGGTTATAAAGCATACTAAAGTAGTGAGGGAGCAAGACCCTTCTGGGGTAGGTCACATTTACAAAGAGATTTTAGAGCACTTCGTATAGTGGTAGGGCATACTCTCTCATGTCATCTTAAACCTCTACATGGAGATCCTTGGTGCTCTACTCATAGCTAACATCATCATTTACCAATATGCTGATGATACACAACTCTATTTGTAAGTCACCTTTGCTTCAGCCATTCAAAGCCTCGAACACTGGCTGCACATCATCCACACCTGAATGTCCAGTGGTTACCTGAAGCTCAACCTAACCAAGCCAGAATTCCTGTTATTGACCAAGAACAAGAAACCATACAAACCAGAATCAATTACATGAACCTCAATAGATTTGAACTGAATGCCAAGCCACTTGAATTCACCCCAGACACCAACAACACCCTCAAGGAGCACATTGGCAAAATTGCAAAGACACCCCAATACCAGTTCCCTTGTCTAAAAAAATGAATCAGTTTCTTCCAGAAAGTGACTTCAGAACTGCTGTCCATGGTCTTGAACTGCTGCATCGGGGTGGTGATAACATCCTTATCTGCAGCCTCCCAAACTCCACAATGGCACCTGTTAAGGGCCTTCTACATGCCATTCAGGGCTTCAAGAAATATAATCACACTAGCAGCCCGTCCCGACGTTGTCCAGGTATGAATTGCTGCCGGCCGATTGTCGCGCCCATTGGCCATGCCCCCAGAACACGAAATATTGCCCAATAAAAATGACCATAACAAATGCCTAAATCCTAATATGTGAGCGCCCTCCATAGAACTTCTGGCGGGAGGTGTGTCTAAAAGTGTATATCGGTGCTGGCCATCAATTAGAGAGACCTGTGCATTTTTCAAATGGGTGGTGAAACAATATGAGTATGTTGCTGGAGATGTGGCCCGCCGTGCCAGCAATTTACTTACCGGGGGAGGGATAGGCCCTTTCTTGCTATTTCCGTGGAGGTGGGCCTTGTTTCTGGATGTGCGTCGCGCGAGGCCTGTGCGCAACTGAAGTGGTAAATCTCCAGTGTGCGCATCAGGCGTCACCGGACGATAAGGCGAGATTAGATTTCCTGCACAATGGCCCCTGTTTGCGCTCCTTCCGGCCCTTGGGAAGAGCGCCATGCCTGACCTACATACAGTAAAGCAGGTGCACAGCACTGGGAGCGCGGGGCAAGCACACCTGGAGCTGGAATGTACACTCGCTTTTTTTTCCGTAATGCCACGCCCCGCACACGCCCACGCCCCCAGCACAGGATATGAGACATGGCATGAAGGGTGGAACGTACCACACATTTTCATAATGCCGCTCCCCCAGCACACACCCACAGCAGACGATATGAGACATGGCATGAAGGGTGGAACTTACCACACGCCCCCAGCGTTTGTCACGCCCCCAGCACACGCCCACAGCACATCGCAGACACGCCCACAAGGGACTACATTGCTGGCACGGTTCTTTTACCTTTTAAATGTATATGGTGGGCGTCTGCATAGCCTATGTCCTTCTGCTGCAACTGCCCTTTCCAACGCTGTATTGGGTGTTGTGATTGGTGCTGTGGTTATTGAGATTACCTGCCTTAAAGGTTTGGGCTCTCTCTTTATAATATTAGTATGGATCACCCTGAGTGTCATTGAACTCCATTGGCTCGCCTTGCTGGTTCATACCATCATTTACAAAGTCATCACAACCAGCACCCACACCTATCTTGCAGACAAGCTCACATTCTCTGGGGCTCTTGGCACACCTGAAGGCAGGATGTCATCAGAATGAAGACTAAGAAGTATAAAAAAGAAAAAAAACAAGGCAGCAAGGTTTGACATTTATACCCAGGATGTGGAACAATATCCTCATATCCTTGAGGTCTGCCCCAATGCTGCTTCAATCTATGAAAGAGTTGAAGATGCATCACTTTACGGAGCACTACATCACAATGCATTAACAATCCACAACCAGATACCTCTCCTATTACTTGTTTACTTTACGCTTGTCTTTGGCCTCGTACAGTGCTCAGCTGCCTTTTGGAAAGGTTTGTGCTACTGAAATACCACACATACATACATTGGGGCAGATTTATGATGACTGGCTCATCCCCAGGGATGCGCCAGTTATCTTGCGCCGCTGCACCGCCACCCATGGTGCGCCGCATTTACAATGCGGCGCACCATGGGGCAAAAACGGCACAGATGCGTGACGCATCTGTGCCGTAAAGGTGGCGCATTGCTGGAGTTGTGTCGCAAGCGCGATGCAGCTCCAGCAAGGCTCGGGGGTGCCCCATCTTGACAATGCTGCGTCAAGACCTACGCCTGCTTCAAGCAGGCGCAGGGTTTTGACGCAGCATTGTCCTGAAAGTGACTGAGTGAAATCTTATAGATTTCACTCAGCCACTTTTAGTAGGCGTTCCTGCGCAGGAACGCCCCCCCCTGCGCAGGAACGCCTCCTTATGGCGCAGGGCTTTACAACGTGACGCATCTCCTAGATGCGTCATGTTGTAAATAGGGCGCATTGTTTGCGCCGCCGTTGTGTCAAATAGAGTGACGCAATTGCGGCGCAAGAGCCTCATAAATCTGCCCCATTATTCTTCAAAGAAGTTTCACTAAAAAGGGGCAACAGGCAAATATGGAACAGTTTATCTGTTTAACTGCAACGTAATTTAGAGAAATCATTTTTAAATGGAGTTTGTAGTCTCTATCCCAATACATTTTCACACAAAAAAATATTACAATTCAAGCTTTTGAAACATCGTAGACTGATTTACAATATGGTACATTACATATATAGCTGATACGTATCGCAGAATATTTCTTTTTTTACTTTTATGCAAAAAGAGCACAATAGTGCACCTTTTGTCAAAACTGTATATGATTTATAGAAACAAGTTTGAAAGGGGGGGAAGCTGCTGCACGTGTTCTACTTATTCCTCATCAACATATTAACATTTTAATGTTGTAAGCTGATAGACCTTTGTTATGCGTGATGGTAATGTATGTAGAACACTATGCAACAGACTGTTGTCATGAAAAGTGGTAGAAATCTTTGTGTAGGGTTCTATTTAGGACAGGTGGTTTCTGTTCCCTATTCTAATGGGTTGTTGTGATTGTTGCTTGAAAATAAGCGACTTAGCTTAGCCACCTCGACTGGTGCCAATGATATTTACAGTACTTGGCGACATGCAGGCAAGCTGCGAGCTGTACTGACGCACAAGAGTACGAGTCTGGTGACGTTTCTTGGGGGAATAAGTACAGAGTGTAGGCAAAATGCAAGTGGAAACAAGAATCAGAAAGGAGATCCAGGTAAAGGCGAGCTGTTTTGTAGAGAGTTTCCGAAATACATGCAGAATATAATGGAGAAGAGACTTACCATTCGTTCCACTTCGGCTTTGTACTATGAAGTGGCAGCGTCAACATAGGTCTCTGTTGTGTTCTTATCTTGTACCATCCTTCTGTTCCACACATTGTTTTCCTGCTTTCTTAAACACCTTAGGGTCTGAATTCATAGATTTACCTTTGCGGAAATTCAAAAGCAGTTTAACGGTGACCATCTGACTATCTTTCACCCAAAAATCATTTGCTCTAAATTTCTGTTATACAACTTCTGTTCGGCTAGTATTTTCTTCTTCAGTTCTTCATCATCCACTACCACAGATTTATCACTAACACTCATAGAAATAGCCAATTTGTGTTTCCTCCTTTGTAATAATTCAAAAGGTTAGTGCCCTGTTATACATTGTTTAATAGTCCTAATAGACCACATTTTTTGCGTTATATGTTCTACATCTGGTTTACCATACCCTGTTCACCCTCTCAAGATCATTGGCCCTGGATTATAGACAGTAGCTTTAGATTGTGCAATATTTCTACTTGACAAATAATCATCCACATCTAAGGAACAAAACTGTGGACTATTGCCTGTTACTATTATTTCAAGATGCCCCTCACTGACAAACAATTTCTCCATAAACCTTATGACAGATTGGTTTGTTGTTTTTATCTCAAACCATTTAGAATAAAAGTGAGCTATCACAATAATAAACCTATTTCGGACACCTATGATAGCCATCGCAACCATAATGACCATTGCAAACTTTTTTCTATATTATTTGTCAAGAAAACAAAAACATAAATCATGTTGCAAATACCACACAATTCGAAGCCCAAAATTGCTCCCGAGACAAACACAGTGGAGTCATACAGTTAAATACTTATACCATAATCAGGTCCCCAAACAACAAAAATCATCAGTAACATACAGTACAATATAGTATCACATCGATGGAAATTGTCTTGCACATGCCAAACTAAAACAGGAGATAGTTGCCGGGATGTTCATGTGAGGCGCAAGTCGCCTCTTGCCTCCAAATTTCTGATATACAATGTCCCAGAGCATGCCATTGGTCTCAGTCCCACCTTGGCTGCGCGCTTCCGCAAGGACATCCGCCACTGCGTGTGCCCATTTAAGTAGCATGCAAAGTCAGCACACCATTTCAGGGGGGCGCCTGTGACTTCCAGGACATGGCCATTTGATGTTTGAATAGTACAAGTGTTAGGTCCACAAATCTGTGTAGGTTTCTATCCCCCTTGGTCCTCGGGCATACACCCAACAAGCAGAATTCAGGTGGAATCGGGTCCACTCCATCCACTAGCGATGAAGTAATCCCACAATCTCTGCCCAGATCCGTGCCAGCACTGGTCACTCCTACACCATGTGACTGAACCCCGAAAGGAACCAGATGTGAAAGCTTGTGGAATCAAATGAAAAATGCAAAGAATTAGCGTAATCTACTATCATATAAAAGGTAACTTGAATTGGTCAGTGGCTAAAAGCTAACCTGTTGAAAAGTAGGGAATATCAGAAATTACAGCAATGCAGGAGCAGTAATATGTGATATCCACAGAGTAAAAGATGTTGGAAAACACAGTAAAGGGTGCTATTTGGCAGGAATATACTGTGTTCTTCTAGCCCAAAGTATGCCATGTCAAATTGAGTCCTGGTAAGCTCTAACCCGAGAAACAGAGGGAACACCAAATATTACAGCCCTTGTAAAGCATTATATTTAATATCCGAAGAAGAACCCTGATGTGAAAGCTTACGGTATGAAAAGACAAATTATGAAAAGGTACTTCAGTCTGCTATCAAATAAAAGGCAACTTGAGTTGAAAAGTAGTGTAAATAAGTTTTACAGAAATGCATGAGCTGAAATATGTGGTATCACTTCCGGAAAAGATATTGGAAAACTCAAGCAAAGATTCTATCTGGTAGAAAAAGTAATGTGTTCGTGGAGCCTACATAAGGCTATGTCAAATTGTATCCTGGCAAGTTCAATCTTCATAAAAATAGGGGCTACCAAATATTTTAGGCTGTACAGGCCATTATATTTGGTATACTCCAAATGAACCAGATGTGAAAGCTGTGAAATTATATCAAGAGTGTAGGCATCTAACAAATAAAAGGTCACTGGTCAGTGTCTAAAAAGAAACCTTTGAAAAGTGGGGACAAAGATATACTAATGCATGAGCAATTTTGTTTGCTACCCCCATACAAAACGATATTGGAAAACACAAAGATTGGTACGCATTGTTAGAAAAAAATATTGTGTTCACTTAACCAATATGGAACAGTCTAGTTACTTACCCATTTCAAATGCTTTCTAAATGTGAAATACAAAATGTTATAGAGCAAAGGGAGAGTGTGCTGTAACCAGTAGCACCCAAGATTGGCTGCTAGTCACTAACCAGACTAAGTATAGGGAGTATCCACCACCTAAAACCAAATAACATATTACGGCTAAGGATATTTTATAGCTTTCAGTTTTTTTTTTAATTTGCAATATTTCCCCTTGAAATTGGCCTGCCCTTCCCTTTGCACCTGAAGAAACACACCTATAAACTCTGACTGTAACTTTTATGTGTTAAACTGAAGCTTGCACTGCAGGTATTTGAACGTCTGGATTCTCTTTGGGTTGTTGACTATAACACTATTCATTGCCACACAGCACTTTTAGTGTTCCCAAGCCAGTCAGTCTTCTCTTTTAAACTACAAAAGCACTTTGCATGCTGCAATTTTTCAGCCATACTGTCAATCTTAAAAGAGAAACTAAAAGTCCCAGAATGTCTATGTAGGTTAAAAAGAGAAAATTGACATCTCTCATAATAAAGAGAGACTTGACACTGAAACAAATATCATTTGGTTATGTTTACTATTCCGAAACAGTGTTTAAACATTAATAGGTATTTGTGTAAAAGGCCCTATATTCATTTGTAACAATTACGCTTCCTTTTAATAATCATTGTAGAAAATGACCATATTTTGTGTGGCGTCCCTCCAGATTTTTCCTATATCTGCTTTGCTGGCTTTACAACTCTGTGGAATTTACCCCTTCTAGTAGAGTGCCTGTGTCCCCTCTTAGATATGGTTAATTTGGCTTATTCCTCATTGGCTGTCCCTACTATATGATGTAGAAAGTGAACACAGGATCCAGAAATGTAATGGCATTAGAGGACTGCAGTGCCTATGGTGCCATCAACTACAGCGGTAGGGCAAATATGGCTTCAGGCCTACCCTGTGTATTCCTGACTGCTTCACTGTAAAAAATCTACTGTGCATTCATTCAACAAAACGTTTTTTGTTAGGTAAAATCATTTTGTTTAAATATCAAAAAGTCACTCCTGTGTAGGCCGTATAGCCCACAAGGCAGTGTGCATGGTCTATGAAAGTAGAACAGTAGAAATATACCTCCTAAATACAGTTTCTTTCTGCTTGCATTCTTCATCTGTTGTTGGGGAGAACTATTCTTTCTTATTCTTGCAGCGCAGCACGCCATGCTTTATCACTGTGCAACAAATGTAAAGCCCAGCTCGTATGTACAGACGCCCACCCCTGCATTTCTCTCATTCCCAGCCCACAACCCCCCATTTCTCTCAACAGTCAGTGGTGAGAATAAAATAGTGGAGGCTCACCTGGATGCTTTGAACTTAAATGCATGAAGTCTGCCCTCTGTGTGAAAGTGCCTCTGCTAAGAGCTGTCTCGCTTCTTTCGCTAGTACTTGTTTTGTGTTGCTGCCGCTGCATTAGATTTGCAACGCCTCAACCATGATTACGCAGTTTGCGATCCCTTAATAAAGATGCTGCATCCTAACCTGATTATCTTCAGCTTTGATAGTATCTTAACTAATATGGCGCCCTTAGGGGGACAATGTTCGGGTGCTGCTCTGGTCAAAATAAGCCAGTTTTTGCCTTCCTTCTGTTTCCGGTGCTTGCTGAGCTGCTGAAGGCCCCTGAAGGCAGCAATGAGCCCATGGGGCAACGCGCATGGCCTTGGAGCTCCATTTGTTCAGGTAGGGCAGGGGTGGTGGGCTGTCCCGGCAGGTACAGTATCACAAGTTTGACAGGAGTGTTTTTTAATACAATACATGCTGAACACCTGAAACTGTTATCTGCATCTTTGCAAGGCATACAAAATGTTTCTGGAGTGTGCTTTGGGTATAGTTATACTTCTGATTTAAGAGGCTAGACTATTGTTTTTTCAGAGCGCAGTGCAGCCTCATTTCTTCTTCGTAGTGCTTCAGTGAATGTATGGGTCAGCCTTTTGATGAGAGAATAAGGATTTCACCTAGCCCATCAACAATAGCAGTAAATTAAACATTCTGGGACTGTACTACAGATGAGTGCGCCAGCGCTAATTGTCGCTGTGCGCCAGAGTATGTCTGTGCATTTGCGTCTGTGCGCTAATACAATATGCGCACAGACGCAAACACTTATAAACACAGAGTTCAAAGTCTTCAACAACATCACGGCGTATTATACACTGATCCTCTGTTTTTTTGTTTTTTTTAACACACTTCATTGCCATTTATTATCAGTCTGGTTATCCACATATCCTGATACAAAAATATTATGGCCATAGTGGTTGGCAATATATCCCCCAACCCATCCTGCATTCCACTGCAGTTTGTAATGGATGTGTCCTTGTCTACTCTCATTTTCTGTGGGAATAATGTTGCGGTGGCCCCGTGTTCCCCCCCACACCCAACCAATCAAAAACAGTGAACTAGATGCCCCGCACTGCTGTCTCCCCATTGTATCCCTAGAGCTCTGAAGGTTACCTCTCTCGTGTCTGACCGTCTGTGGAAGCCCTTCGCGGGTGCCCCCTGTTCTGTATGTACCCTCCCCTGTGATGGTAATTTATATATCCCTCAATGTCCGGGATCCCCCTGTGCCCTCTCATCCTGCCTTGGTCACTAGGGATGCTCCTATTGTGGTGGTCTCTCAGGGGTAGAAGCGTCAGACTCCCGTCTGTCTCACGGCATGTCGCCCATCATCGTCTCCCAAGCCCTGGCTCTCTCCTCCTTGCCTATCCCTTGCCTCGCATTTCTCAAGAGGACCCTGCTCTCGCATCATGCCCACGTTACTAGCTCCCGTTTCCACCCTTGCACACTGGGGCCTCTTGGGTCTTTCCAGTTACAAGTGATTTCCCCCTGCACCAGGACAAAGGCGAGGTCTAGGAACCCGTCTGTGGTCCTAGTTTTGGCTGTGTGTGAAAACAAACTCAACAGTACATGTGTAGGTGTGCATGGGATTACCCTCTCCGTGATCCTAGCCGTCACTAGTGTCACTTCCTGCCAATAATGTGTTAAAGAAGTACAGCTCCACATCATGTGGATGTAGGTCGCTCCCACTGTAGTACATCTCGGGCATCGGGTGTCCTCCCTTGCAAAATATCTGTTAATACGTTCTGGGGTTAGATATTTATTTAGTTATTTATTTATGAGACTTATAAAGCGCGCAAATACCCGTGAGTGTCTCGGTGCTGAGGACAGTAGCATCTACCAGAGCGGAGGGGATTATTGATTAAACAGCCAGGTTTTTGTCATTTTCCTGAATGCTAGTAAAGACTGTCATGATCTGATATTTAATGGAAGGAAGTTCCAGAGTTTTGCAGTGGCGACGATGAAGCGTTTGTCGCCCCATGAGGCAGTTTTGGTACGTGGCACCCTAAGCAGAAATGCATTAGAGGAGCGAAGGGCCCTATTAGGAATATAAGTAGCTAGCTTCTCAATTAAAAACTGAGGTCCAATGTTACGTATAGCCTTGTAAGCAATGCACAAGGCCTTGAACTTTATGCGATTTTTCACAGGGAGCCAATTATACTTCTGAATGACTTGGGAGATGGGCTTATATTTGTGGGTTCCTGAGAGCATTTTGGCCGCTGCATTCTGGACTGATTGTAGTTTGTGAATGACCTTGTTTTGGGCATTCACAAGTAGCCCATTACAGTAATTGATGGTGGACATAACAAGTGTACTGACCAAAGTTTAACCCTCGGTAAAGGGTGAAAATTGTAGAATCTTTTTGATCATTCACAGTTTATGGAATGAGGCTGAGACCACCGAATTAGCATGGGGAGCAAATGTCAGCCTGTCATCAAATATGATGCCCAGATTCCTGTCCTTGGTGACTGGAAGAAGAGGGGATCCTGTGAGGACGGCCACCAGGCAGAGTACCAGATGGGGAACAACTTGCCGAAAGTCATAACCTCTGTTTTATCAGAGTTCAACTTAAGGCAATTGCTGGACATCCAACTGCTAATGGCCAGCATGCCCTGTTGAAAGTTGGCTGCTACCTTACCTTACCACCATCATTGTATATAGACAGCACCAGTTGCGCATCATCAGCATACGATGTTAGGCCCATCCCGTGTGCCTTGATGACTCTGACTAAGTCAGACACATGTATGTTTAAAAATGTCAGGCTTAGGGATGATCCTTGCGGCACCCCACACGGGAGGGACAATTGGGCAGAGTAAAAAGTGCCAAGGTTTACCGACTGGGTGCGGTTGATGAGGAAAGAAGTCAGTCAGGCTCTTGCATTATGTTGGATGCCCATTTTGGTGACACTGTCGATCAGGATGGTGTAATAGACCGTGTCAAATGCTGCTGAGAGGTCCAGTAGCATGAGAACGGCCGCACCTCCCTCATCAAGAGTGATTCTGATATCTTCAGACGCTTTGATAAGTGCAGTCTCGGTTCCGTGGTCCCTACGGAAACCGAATTGAGTGTCGTCTAGCAGATGATGATCTTCAATGTACTTAGAGAGTTGAGTATTCATTACCTTTTCAAAGATTTTGGCTGGGAAAGGCAGGCTGGCTATTGGCCTGTAATTCTTAGTGTCAGATGGATCTAGGTTTGTTTTTTTTAGCAACAGATTTATAATGATTTTCTTCCAGGTTGGGGGTATATACCTGAAATAAACATAGCATTACAGATGCTAGATAGAACAGGTGCAACCTGTTCAATGTCTGGTAAAAGTACAGCTGGAGGACAAGGGTCGGTGATGGAGCCCGATTTAACGGAGATAAGCATGGTGGAATGTATAAAAGCTAATCAGGTCATAGCGGGCATTTCTGGAGACTTTGGCTGCATGTTCGAGTAATTTCTCCCAATCCTTATCCAGTCGACTGGCGATGCACGACTCCCAATTGTCTTCGCCCACCGATTCTCGCTGCTCCACCTCACGTACGTCTTTTGTTGACTCTCCCCATACCTGGAACAGTGTGGAGCAAGCCGATCAGTAAAGGCACCAGCGGGTACCCACTTCGGGTTTATATAGTCCTCTCCTGCGGCAAGGGCAGTCGAGTCCAAGCGCGTGGGGTGTGGAGCCCAAATGCGATGCACGGGGGCAGCGCAGAAGCGATGCCGCAAGGAGTTCCCGGCACCTGTTCCCCACTCTCCACACAAGTGGCATTCGATCAATGTGGCCGGAGGTCATGTGGCTGCTCAGTATGTCGGTACGGGCAAAGCCCCCAACCCCGGTCCCTGTCTCTCTTGGGCCTACTCCCCTCACTCAGCCCGCATTGGTGTGGGTGTTAGCTCGTCACCTGCTGCAGTCGGAGAGCACCTCCACCAGAAGTTCAAAGTCACAGTGTCCCGGCCCTCCTCGCCACTCCAATATCCTCTAGACCTCCCGCTTCCACCTCTCCTCACAGCTCCATGCGCAGCAGCCCCCTGCTCTCCATCTGTCAAGTCACCTGAATGGTGGGGGTTGTGATCTCAGCTGAGGCGGTCTGACCCGCCTCTCAGTCCCAGGCTTAGGAGGTGTGCTCCCTCCACTAGCGACACTGCCAGCTCCCAGATATGCAGCCAGTTCCACCGGCTCCACTGAGTATCCCGGGCACCTAGATCCTGGTAGGTGGGCCCCCGCTCTCAGTCGGCTGCCCCGCAGTACTCCACACACGGACCCTCAATGGCTCAGGGCACCTCTGCCTCCCCTGCTCGCTTCTTCACTGTCCGGAGCCCCCAGCACGTGCATTAGTCCCAGCGGCCCCCGCTCCAAACTGGCGCCGGTTATCCGTTCGGTACCTGGCTTCGCAACGGAGGTCACCCCCAGGTCCTCGGTGTCATTTTCTCTGGCCGCTTCTCCCTCTCCACCTAAGCCCAGCTCCCGCCTCTTCATTATGGAGACTGTGAAGTCCTGCTCATCCAGCGCTCCACCAGCTCAGATCGCCCCTCGAATCTCCATTGTGCGGTAGACAGTCAGCCGTTGCTCCCTCAGAGTTGTAGCTCAAAGAGCGAGCGCCAACTGGGCTATCCCGCGTCACCTCCTTTCAGCTCATTTCACAGTGAAGGTGAGCTGCTGCACCCCGATTTTCGATTCCTGCCTGCTCCCCCGATCTTCACCTGTCCGGGGATGACTTTGTTAGGTGAAGGGCCCCTCTAAATTGGGCAGGAAGGGCTGTGATGGGGGATCACCCGCAGGACCTCCGGTTCAGGCTCCCCGCTCCATCGGCGGCCAGCCACACCCCACACAGGCTGATCCTCTGTAAGGCCGTTGGGAGCATAATCTGGCGCACAGTGACAATTAGTGCTGGCGCAGTCATCTGTAATGTGGCCCCGGAATATGATATCTTTTGTTTGGTCTTACAATCGAGTAAGCAACAGAGATACTGGGAAGCTGCTGCTGTGAAGGCTCACTCGGAAATGTTGCAGTCCTCAGAACAAAAACACTGTAATGCTGCCCCTGCTGTGCCAGTCATGCCCTCCCTTCTTTGGCCTCACACGGGTACAAGTTGCAAGGCTCCGGAAACATGTAGCATGCCTTTTGTGTGTATGATATGCACCTGAGAGTTTACATATAGGCCTATATTTAGCAGTCTCAATGCCACAGAGTGGCATAATTGTGTTCATCAACAAGGCATTGTCAACGTGTCCTTGCAACTTGCAGAACACCACATGCAAGTTCTATCAATGGGACCAGTCATCAGACTTTTCCTTCATCAGTCATAATTAGTAACTGTCTCTTGTAAGGTTTGATGGAACACAGCATTTAAGATTTAAATGGGTTAAACCAGCGTCCAAATGTAATACTGTGTTGGAAGACTGCAGATTAAGCAGGCATCCAAGAAGCTGACAATGAAGCATAGTTTCGGCGTCACAGCACCAAACCACCACAACTTCTTAATTTGTAAATGGGATTTTATGTTTAATGAGATCTTGGCCACAATGTAGCCTGATATATCATACAGTCTTGACCAAAGGTCCAATAATGTACAAAACTTTCCTTTTTATAAATATTTTCTATATGCATCCATCTTTTTCTTTCCATACCACCCATCTGTAACTTTCCTACCCATGCATCACGTACCATCTTTTCATTCAACTGATCACCCAGACATCCATGCATGTACTCATACAGCTGTCCATCCATCCATTCAAGCATTCATACAAATAGCCATCATTCCACCAACCCATCTATCCTAACTGCACCTCTGCTTCGTAAATGCTCACATTACCTGGATGGTAGCCACATAATTTCACTACAAACCACATACACCGACTTTACTCTATAACACATAAATATTTACATTTACAATGCCAATAGCTCTAACTCTCTTTTTCTAAGTGATCACTCCACTGCAAACAAAAACAAGCATTTGCAATGCCATAGGTCTCGCATTTGCGAGAGTTTAAGCTATCGGCATTGTAAATGAAAATGCCTTTTCTTTATCTGTTTTGTAATTAACACATAAATAAAAAATATTGTAATTTACAAGGATAATAGCTCAAACTCTTGTAAATACGAGACCTATTCCCTTGCAAAGAATCAGCCGCCATTGTCCCGGGCTGCTTGGAAAGTGAAAGCACCCATGGCGCGCTGAATGTTGCAGGAAAGCCTGTTCTGTCTGCGGTAGGAGAAACTCTTTTGAAAACCAGCATTAGATTGTGCTGTGCAGCATGAGGCATAAGCGCGCACCAGGTTCCGTGCGTGAAAAAAAGCCATGTGGGAAACCAGCATTAAGGTGTGCACAAGGACCTGTGCCTTAAAAACAGCATTATGGAAAACCAACAGTAGAGTGTGCTGTGCCGCATGAGACACGAGCGTGCACCAGGGTCCATGTATGAAAACTTTCATTAGTGTGTGCTTTGTAGCGTGAGGCATGAGAGTGCACAAGGATCCATGTGCGAAAACCAGCCATGGAGGAAACTAGCATTAGAGTGTGCTGTGCAGCGTGAGGCATGAGCGTGCACCAGGATCTGTGCATGAAAACCAGCTGTGTGGGAAACCAGCATTAGAGTGTGCTATGCAGCGTGAGGCATGAGCATGCGCCAGTCTCCGTATGCAAAACCCAGCCATGTGGGAAACTATTATTAGAGTTTGCTGTGCAGCACGAGACATGAGCGTTCACCAGGACCGTTGCATTAAAACTGGCCCTGTGAAAAACCAGCATTAGTGTGTGCTGTGCAACGTGAGATACGAGCGTGCACCAGGATCCGTGCGCGAAAGCCAGCCATGTGAGAAACCTGCATTAGAATGTGCTGTGATGCGTGAGACACAAGCGTGCACCAGGATCCGTGTATGAAAGCCAGCATCAAAATATGTGCAGTGCTACATGAAACACGAGCATGCACCATGATAAGTGCATGCAAAAATACCCCTGTGGAAAACCAGCATTAGTGTGTACTGTGCAGCATGAGACATGAGCGTGCACCAGAATCTGTGCATAAAAACCAGACATGTGGAAAAGTAGCATTAGAGTGTGCTGTGCAGCATGCAACACAAGCGCGCACATGGATTTGTGTAGGAAAACCTGCCGTGCTATGTGGAAAACCAGCATTAGAATGTGCTGTGCAGTGAGTGACATGAGCGTGAACCAGAATTCCTGTACAAAAACCTGCCACGTAGGTAGCTGGCACCAGAATTGATGCTGTGAGCCCCCAGCATGCACCAGGATCCGTGTACAAACAAAGACAGTAGGGGAACTAGTCCCAGAATATGTGCTGTGTAGCCTGAGACACGAGCGTACGCCAGTATCTGGGTTAGAAAACCAGCAAGGTGAGAAACGAACATCAGAATGTGTGCACCAGGAACCATGTATGACAAGCATTTGCAATGCAGTAGGTGTCGCATTTGCCAGAGTTTAAGCTGATGGCATTGTAAATGAAAATAACTTTTATCTATCTGTTTTGCTAATTAACACATAAATAAAAGGCATCGTCATTTACAATGCCAATAGTTCAAACTCTTGTAAATGCAAGACCTATTCAAAGAAGCGGTCCCCATTATCCCTGGCTGCTCGGAAAGTGAAAACATGCATGGCGCATTGAATGTAGCAGGAAAGCGTGTTGTGCCTGACGTAGGGGAATCTCATTAAAGAAAATAGAGCTTCAAGACTAAAAAACCAAGGGCATGCTGATCAGGTATCGGGGAACATGTGTGCTATACATCATGGTGTAAGGTATGTCTGATGTACATAGTTAAACTGTGTGAAATGGAAACATGGATTATGAGATGTCCCTCAAACTTGCTGCAGGGCTTGATCCCATTGCTTATCGGTCAGGATTGTCCGCAAATTACACACCCAGTGCTCGCGCACCCGAGTGTCCAGTTGGCACTGTTAAGTTAGTAAAGCCATGTAAAGGGCTGTTACGAGTCTACGCACACCTCTGCGAGATAGGGCTGTGTGTAGTGGGAGTGTTGTGGGGGGCTCAGCTGATCCCAGTGTTCAGCACCGCAAGGTGTATTGCATGATACATCAGGAAGTGACCTGCTGTAATGTCACAGGAGTCCCCAAGATCCTGGAAGGATAAAAATCTTCCCTCCCCGTATAGGTCCCCCGTAATCACTACTTCCGCCTCACGCCAACCCTGCATCTTGTGGTTTCGGAGGACCTCCCTCTGCCCCGGAGTACTGCCGTTTTCCAGAGAGGGAGCGGTGGAGAGTATGGTGGCAGGGCTGCATTGCTGCTTATATACCTCCGCCAGGAGCGATGTGCAGCCTGCATCTGACGCATTACGTAAGGGGGCCAAGGTCCAAGTGAGGATAGCCAGGTGTACAAAAGGTGCCACAGCAAGCAAGCCTTGCACTGTCGCAGCCATCGCACTGGCCACTGACACTGGGCCGTTGCGTAATAAAGTTGGGTAGCCCTCCTGCATGGATCGCTGGAGTCTACAGAGCCCTACATGGCACCTGCCCTCTTCCCAAATGAGTTCCACCAAAGAAGCAGGTGGGAAGCTTGAGGGGCAGTGCCACAAAACAGTATAGCAAGCACGGGAAAATTTACTGCGTGGAGACCGGCGCCGGGGTGAAAAATCTGCATGCCCAAATACTTAAATGTGCTGAATTACCATGTAAGCCAAGAAAGGGGTAGTCTCCTGATGGAAAAGAGACTTGCTCGGAAGCAATCCGCTCATTTAACTCACTAACCTGTTATTAATTACGTATTGTGTGAAACTAACGCACACCATATAAATACGTGAATTAGTGAAGATTGCATATGTGTTTGCTAATGTTAACTACCTGAACAAATTACTAAAACGGCTTTAACAGGGAAATATTTACTGCGCATGCGTCAACTGCATCTACGCAATATGACATACTAAGGCGTGGAGGGAAATTCTTGCGCATGAGCCATAAAGTCTTGAAGACACGCTTGCATGGCACCTGTTTAGCCGAAACGAAATCGAGCTATTTAACTAATGCTAATGGCGGGGAAAGTATTAATAAGTAAAAGGGGTTAGAGTAGAGACGGGTGGTATACAGTGAAACCATTTATTTTTTAAAATAAGCTCTGTCTTTCTGACTTTATCACTAGTGCGCATTTGGGCCTTTCGTGTAAGGCTGAAGTAAGCTGAACCATGTGACAATTGCTCATGACAACTGAAAGTCAGCCCAGAAGAATGACATGCGGGTCGGGAATTGAATAAGGTCGCAGTGTGCCTGAGAACCAACAGTGAAAGATCTAAATGAGTGAGTCTACATGTTAAACTTAAACCATTTGTTGGAGATAAAATATGAATTCGGTTGGGAAAAATAAAACATGAATAAAAATTAAGGGGATGGGTTTAACAATGGACTAATGGAAAAAGTGATATGTAAGCATGGTGTGATGATCTTTCCCCGCTTGCCTGACCAATTAGAGTTCGTATTTTTGCGATATAGACAACTTTAGTGGGTGGTACACGGAGAGCGAAAGGTATAACTGAGGTCGCTTTTAGTTAGTTAGATAGACGTCGATGCTGAGATGCTGTAAGCTGTGGGTGTTGTCGGAGTAACGAGAGATGCTGATGAAGAAACCAAATGCAGAGCCCTCTATCCTAATTTAATTGGGTTAGAAAGAAGATCGCGGAAGAATCTCGAGGAGGAAGAGAGTGTCAGAGAGGGGTGCGATGTGACCGTCGGTGTTAGATAGGTCATCTATCCTGTCCTGAATCATGTCCTGAAGTCTTTGTCTCCTGAACTATCCCCGGGGGAACCTTAGCAGCCCTTTGGCCAGGGGGTTGGTCTTCACACCATCCTGAGTAAATATAATTTTGTGTATTTGCAGATGTCCTTTTCTCTGTGTCCTCTCCTTTCTGAGCATAAGTCATTGCAAAAGTTTGAAGTATGTGTTTGATGATTGATTACTTGAAATTTCCCTCCTATGAGTGAGGGTGACTGTACCGTATTTTTGAAGTGGTTCACATGCAATTAATTTAGATAAAGACTTAAAACTTACTTGAGTCTGAGGTTATTTACTTCAAGGTATAGAAAAGTTAGCATTATGTTCATTATCACCATCAATTAGTTCAACTAATGCTTCTTCGACCAGAGGAAAGAACTTTTTGATCAGTGAGAGGTTAGTTAGGAATGGTGAATAAGGAGTAGTTTCTGTCCTGTAACTCCAGTTCTGTAGTAGGGGTATCTCTGTTATAGTCATAATCTAGTGAATAGTCCCGCCCATGTGCGTGGACCCCGGAGCAATCAAAAATAATCTCTTACAGTGTCAAAAAATGCAGAAAATGCATAGACACTTAAGAGAGAATTTAAAGACAGATAATGCAGCCAAAAGGCTACACTGTCCAGTACTTCAACTAGAAATTTCCACCATAAAATCCACAAAACAGCAAAGCCTGTACAGATTTCCCTTGCTTAACAGCAAAATCCCTCAGGAATGATAGAGAGAAGAACCTGGACAGACAAGCCCCATAGGCTGCCATTATGTGGCTTAATTAGGATACTGTGCCTTTAAGAGAACCTTCCAGAACCTTCTCTCAGTATCCCAGAATGCATAGCAGGTCCAACTTAGCCTCAGTTCTTTTCGAGGGCGTAGGAAACGCCAGACCTGTAGCATTATGATCATGAACAACACTCCACCGGGGAGGCGGGAGGGCGCTTATGACTATAACAGAGATACCCCTACTACAGAACTGGAGTTACAGGACAGAAACTACTCCTTCTGTAGTAGGGGATCTCTGTGTATAGTCATAATCTAGTGAATAGAATGGCAAGCCCATCCCCACACCAAGCGGCGGTGGAGAGTAAAATAACGCCACTACTGTGCGAACAGATTCCGCAGCGAAGCCTGCCCAACCTGAGCGTCTGCCCTGGCATCAGTGTCCAGGCAGTAATGCTTAGCAAAGGTATGGACCGACTTCCAAGTGGCCGCCTTGCAGATCTCTGCAATGGGAACATTACGGAGCATAGCTGTCGTAGCAGCTTTGCCCCTGGTGGAATGAGCCTTAGGCTTACCTCCTAAGGTCTTATTAGCTTTGTAGTAACACAACTGTATGCAGGACACAATCCACCTCGAGATGGACTGTTTAGAGGTAGCAAGACCTGTCCTGACTGAGCCATAATTGACGAACAATTGGTCTGACCTACGAATATCTTTAGTCTTATCAAGATAAAACTTCAGCACCCTCCGCACATCCAGGGAATGTAAAGACCTTTCCGCCGGAGATGAAGGATTCTGAAAGAACGTAGGCAAAGTGATAGTCTGATTGATATGAAAATCAGAAACAACCTTGGGAAGAAACTTAGGGTGAGTACGCATAACAACTTTAGCATTATGAAATACAGTATAAGGTTCTTGGCAACACAATGCCTGAATCTCACTCACCCTGCGGGCCGATGTAATGGCCACGAGGAACGCCGCCTTCCAGGACAGGTGCTGCAACGAAGCCTTATGAATGGGTTCAAAAGGCTCCTTCATCAATCTGGACAGCACCACATTCAAGTCCCATGAAGGCGAAGGAAGCCTGACAGGAGGGAACACTTTCTTCAAGCCTTCCAAAAAATCTTTGATCACAGGGATCTGGAAAAAGGAAGTCTGTGAAGGGCCTTTCCTGTAGGCAGTCAAAGCAGCCAGATGAACCTTAATGGAATGGACATTAAGGCCCGACTGCGCCAGATGAAGCAGATATGGAAGGATGACATCTTCCTTGCATGACGTAGGGTCATAGTTCTTAGACTTGCACCAGATGCAAAACCTCTTCCACTTGTAAGCATAGGAAGTCCTAGTGGAAGGTCGCTTAGCCTCCTTCAGTATGCCCATACAATCCTCTGGGAGATTCAGATGGCCATATTGCACTATTTCAGGAGCCATGCCGCCAAACTCAAAGACGAGAGGTTGGGGTGCACCATCCGCCCCCCGAACTTCGTGAGAAGGTCCGGCCTGCACGGCAGCTTCATGTGAGGAAGGAGAGATCGGTGAAGCAGGTCCGTGAACCACCACTGTCTGGGCCATTCCGGGGCAATCAGAATCATTCTCGCCCTGGATTGAGACAGCTTGATGAGAACCGCCGGAATCAGGGGAATTGGTGGAAAAGCGTACAGAAAGCTGTTCGACCAGTTGATCCATAACGCGTTCCCCAGCGTCCCTGGCTGGTAGTACCTGGAGGCGAAGCCTCGGCATTTGCTGTTTTCGGCGGTGGCAAACAGATCTACGTCTGGAGTTCCCCACCTTGCGAAGACTTCTCCTAGTACTTCGTCGTTTATGACCCATTCGTGGTTTTCCTGCACGATTCTGCTCAGCTCGTCTGCCTGAACATTCTGCACACCTGGCAGATGGGTGGCCGTTATCGACAGTCCTCGAGCCAGAAGCCAGTGCCAGATCGCCTGCGCCTCCTGCGACAGAGTGCGCGATCTCGAGCCCCCCTGCTTGTTGAGGTAATACATCGTAGTCGTGTTGTCCGTCTGAACAAGCAGAGAGTTGGTCTGAAAGGACGGATGAAAGGCCTTCAGTGCCAAGTGAACAGCTCTCAGTTCCAGGAAATTGATGTGGTACGTGGACTCCGTCGGGGACCACGTCCCTTGAATTTGCAGATCTCCGGAATGCGCCCCCCAACCTAGGAGAGACGCATCCGTCACGATGGTCTGTGTGGGAATGTCCTTGTGGAAGGGAACGCCTCTGAGGAGATTCTCCTTCGAGCACCACCACTTCAGAGACTGAAGAGCATGTAGAGACAGTCGTATCCTGTCGTCCCAAGAACCTCTCCTCTGGTCCCACTGATCCTCCAAGCACTCCTGCAGAGGACGCATCTGTAGCCGTGCGTGAGGAGTGAGAAAAATGCAAGAGGCCATCGATCCCAGTAGAGAAGACACGGTCCTCACCGTCGTAGACGGAGTATTCATGAGAGCCTGAGCCTTCCGAACGAGTGATAAACGTCGCTCTTCCGAAGGAGACACGCTTGCTGACAGCGTATTGATGGAGGCCCCCAAGTACTGGATGCACTGCACCGGAATCGGGACCGACTTGGACATGTTGATGTGCAACCCCAGCCTGTTCAAGAGAACGCACGTCTTCTGGAAGTGTGCTCGAGCTTCCGAGAAGGAGGAGGCTTTGATCAACCAATCGTCCAGGTACGGGTAGACAAACACCTTGTTCTTCCTCAGGTGTGCCGCTACCACTGCCATACATTTTGAGAATGTCCTGGGTGCAGACTTCAGTCCGAAGGGTAGCACCGTGTACTGATAGTGATTGGTGCCGACTTGAAAGCGCAGAAATTTTCTGTGTTTGCATGCAATGGGCACGTGGAAGTATGCGTCCTGTAGATCTATGGCACACATCCAGTCTCCCCGTTGCAGCTGAGGGTAGATCTGATGCAACGACAGCATGCGAAACTTTTCTCTGCGAATCCACTTGTTTGCCTGCCGCAAATCCAGAATGGGCCTGAACTCGTTTTTGTCCTTCTTGCGGACAAGAAAGAACCGAGAGTACAGACCTCTTCCTCTTTGAGACAGAGGTACGTCTTCGATCGCCCTTTTCCTTAGCAGAACGTCCGCCTCCGTCTGAAGCTCGCGCAGTTGATACTGCGAGCTGACGGGAGGAATCGATGGAGGAGGGCTGGTGAAACGTAGACTGTATCCATTGCAAACAATATTCAGCACCCACTTGTCCTGAGTAATTTTTCTCCACTCTGCCAGAAAAAATTGAACGCTTCCCCCCACCGGAGCGGGTAACGGACGAGGGGGAAGTAACAGCTCAGGGACGGGACCCGGCCGGGCCCTTGGTCGCGGTAGAGGACTGTTGACGACCTCTGCCACCCTGTCGCTTCTGGAAGGGCTGCCTGTACTGCTGCTGCTGCTGCCGCTGTTGATGTTGACCAGCAGACTGCCCCCTTCCACGACCCTGCGCCCCAAACCGACGCTGGTACTGTCGGAAGGGTTTCTTTTCCTTGGGCTTTTCCAGGCCCACTGCCGTCAGGGTCTCCGCTTCGGCCTTCATCCTGGCCATCTCATCATCCGCGTGCTTCCCGAAGAGGGTATCTCCGGAAAACGGGAGATTCGCCACGCGTTGCTGTGCCTCCGGTTTCAACGATGTCAACCTGAGCCAAGCATGGCGTCTCTGGTGAATCCCGTGGCAATATCCGTGCGCGGACAGCAACGATATGTCTGCTGCAGCGCCGATGGCCTGATTAGAGACCAACATCCCCTCCTTGACGATCTCCACAAAGTCCTCCTTGCGGTCTCGAGGGACGAGGTCTGCGAACTGCTCCATCGAGTCCCAAAGGGACCGGTCGTAACGTCCCAGCAAAGCCGAGTCACTGGCTGCCTTCATGGACGAGGCGGATGTCCCACACGCCTTGCGACCAGCAGAATCGATCCACCGGCTCTCCTTGTCCGGAGGCACCGTGGACGCAGGGGAGGTGGAATGAAGCTTCCGAGCAGCAGTCACGATGACTGAATCCGGTACCGGGTCTTTCCTCAAGAAGGCTGGGTCTGAGTCCGGAGCCCTGTACTTTTTCAGTATCCTGGAAGGGACAGATCTCACCGTCGCCGGCGTCAGGAATAGCTGTTCGGCGGGCTCAAGGAGCCCCGGCACCAGAGGTAACAGGGGGCGAGACAAGTGCCTCTTGTGTAAAGTCTCAAAGATTACCGAGGTAGAAGCCGTAGGCGCTTCAACCTCAATGCCCAACTTCGCCGCACCACGCAGGAGAACCTCCTGAAATGTGCTAATATCGTCTATCGGAGACACCCTAGTCTCCGGCGAATCGGACAGCGTGGGCGAGTAGGAACGGGTCCCAGAAGGAGAACGTGACCTGGACCGACGTCTCTTGTGATGATGCCTGGATCGTGATGAAGATCCGCGGCCACTCCTCGATCTGTCCCGTCTCCCCGAGCGAGACCTCGACCTCTTGGGCCTCGGACGCTCCTTCGGCCTCCCAGGGTCAGGAGCTCCAGGCTTCTTAGGAGTCTTCTTCGGAGGCGTCGGGAACTTAGGCATCGACACCTCCCTCGGTGGGATCGGGGGTGGAGGGGCAACCGGACGCGGGTCCCGCGGAGCCGGCTTCGGAGGCGGGGTAGGGGCCTTCGGAGGAGGACCCTTCGGCACAGCAGGCCGCGGAGGAGGCGTAGACGGCTTCATCGGAGTATCCACCCCGGAATGCGCCGGTCCCGGCGAGCCATCACCTCTACCAGAGAGTGGGGAGCCCCCCACAGTCCTGGGCCTGTCCTCAGGACCTACAGACGCTGAAGACCGGTGTCCAGACGACGACCGATGTCCCCTCGACGTCGAACGGTCCTTCGGCGTCGACCGAATCACACTCCTCGACGTCGAACCGTGTCTTCGTCTCGACGTCGACCCCGACCAGATCGACGAGCCACGAAACCTCGACGACGGGCGATGGTGCCTCGACGGCGACCTCGACCTCTTCGCCGGTCTCGACGTCGACTTC
This sequence comes from Lissotriton helveticus, assembly GCF_964261635.1. Taxonomy (NCBI): domain Eukaryota; kingdom Metazoa; phylum Chordata; class Amphibia; order Caudata; family Salamandridae; genus Lissotriton; species Lissotriton helveticus. The sequence continues at coordinate 1,090,655,847 of NC_136065.1, forward strand.
CTGGATCGCTTCGACGGCGACCCTTTGGATCTCCTCGACGTCGACCTCTCCGACCTTCTCGACGTCGATCTTCTCGACCGTCTCGACGTCGGCCTTTTTGAACGCTTCGACGTCGACCTCTTCGGCGCCGGAGACGCCTTTTGTCTCGACGGCGACCTTGACGACGAGGATCCCCTCGACGACGATGTCCTCGACGGCGAACGGCGGTGTCGCCTCGACGGCGAGCGCCGACGCCGGGCCCTCCGATGTCGATCACTCGACGCCGACAGCGACGACGAGGATATCGACACCGGCTTCGACGGCGGCCGGAACACGTTCCTCGACGTCGACGGGCGACGTTTTCTCGACCCAGAGCCCTGGGGAGACCTGGAACTGGCCGTTGACCGTCCCCTCGACGTCGTGGTCAGCGCAACTGACCCAGACGGAGACCTTGGGCGCGGGCTGGTCTTCCTGCCCCTGGGGAGCCCCCCAGAGGCCTCAGCATGGGTAGAAGGAGCCCCTCCTGACCCACCTCGTGCCTTCAGCTTCCTCTCCTCAAGCCCCTGAAGCCTGATCTTCTTCCTCTCCTTCAGGGTCCTTCCAGAGAAGCTTCTGCAGATCCTACACTCCTCAGGGATGTGGGAAGAGGGAAGGCAGAGAATACAGACCTCATGGGAGTCTGTCTTGGCCTTCTTTCTTGAGCACTCAGGGCACTTGTCGAATAATGCAGGCATTATTGGACAAAAAAGAGTGCAGAAACACAGAAAGAAAGTCACCAGAGTACTTTAAAAGTACCAAAAATCGAAATCAGTGTAAAACACCAACAAAAACCCTTGAAAGGGAGAGCTCAATGCTCCAGGGTCCTGCTTGCAGGAGCCGGAAAAAAGAACTGAGGCTAAGTTGGACCTGCTATGCATTCTGGGATACTGAGAGAAGGTTCTGGAAGGTTCTCTTAAAGGCACAGTATCCTAATTAAGCCACATAATGGCAGCCTATGGGGCTTGTCTGTCCAGGTTCTTCTCTCTATCATTCCTGAGGGATTTTGCTGTTAAGCAAGGGAAATCTGTACAGGCTTTGCTGTTTTGTGGATTTTATGGTGGAAATTTCTAGTTGAAGTACTGGACAGTGTAGCCTTTTGGCTGCATTATCTGTCTTTAAATTCTCTCTTAAGTGTCTATGCATTTTCTGCATTTTTTGACACTGTAAGAGATTATTTTTGATTGCTCCGGGGTCCACGCACATGGGCGGGACTATTCACTAGATTATGACTATACACAGAGATCCCCTACTACAGAACTAATCTTGATATTGTGATCACCCATTGTGAGGAGGCGGCATCAGAGGACACGTCCTCCCGTCTTGCCCATTGAGTCCGAAACCGGACTATCTATGCTGTCAACGGCAGGGAGATCAGGGGTTAATTTCTACCACTGCCTCTTCCTCACAGGAAGAAGTCACGTCGGACCGAAGCGGGAGCCAATGGGGAAACGGCAAGGCGGAAGGTGGAGACCAATGGGAGAGCAGGAAGGCGGGACCCAGAGAATATGAAAGGATCACAGGAAACAGATCGGGCGTTCTCGAGTCGGAAGGAAGGACATGGAACAGCCCTGAGGACCAGACGAAGAACGAGAGCAGCGAGGAGAGTGGAGAAAAGGAGAACACAGAGACCAGCCCCAACGACGTCTTCGAGCCGGCGGAGAAAGCAGAGCTCTGGACAGAAGAGTAGTGGACGCCCCCGGTGGATGCTGAGGAGCCGCCGCAATCCAGGAGGATTGCGGCTGGCGCGGTATGTGACCCGAGTGGAAGGGACGAGTGAGGGAGGGGGATGAGGGTAGGTAATATAAAACGGGGCACTGTATAATTGTCTGCACCATTCACGTGCACTGTATATGTTGCCAGCACAACCGTTTTCTTTTCACATGCACTTTGTATAGTAAAACCGGTCTTCCTTTTACGTGGCACTTTGCATTTGTGTCCCGCATAGCAGCAATCCCTCATCATAGATTGAGTGTTACTCCAGTATTTGGAGTCTCCTCCCTTTTGTATCCCTGTTACTTTTCCTTTCCTTTTCTTTTACCACCCCTCAGAGCCGGACTCAGTCAAATCACCAACTAAACCCCCCCCCCCCCCAAAATTCACGAAGGATGCATTCAGTCTCGGTAAAGGGTTCTCTGAAGACTGAGAACAGTTGACTTACCGCCACTTTGTTCTTGTATTCTTTTCTCCTGAGGCTGCCGGGGCGCGTAACCGCATCAAAACACTGGTTAAGAAGTAGCCATCCCTGAAAATCTTCCAAGGACCCTACAAGGAAGAACCCTAGGAATTGTCGTTGCACCAATGAGGATATTCAGAAGCAGTCAAGAGACCATACCTGTTCTATGTAAATCAAAAAAACTGACACCCTTGATCCAAGAATTCGAAATCCTCGTTTCTTCTTTCGCCCTTCCCTCTCACACTTGGTGTCAGAAGTGGGATCCGAAAGAATGGAGGCCGCATTGCAGAAAATGGCGGAAGGTCAGGAGAAGCTGGGAGGTGTGATGGAGAGATTCCTAGCTGTAGCAGAGGAGGACAGGGAGAAGCTCCACAAGTCCCTATCAGAACAGAATCAATCCCAAGAGGCCATCTTCAATAGACTCGCCGATACATTGGGGCAATCAAGAAGTCATGCAACCTTGCCCTCAGTGGTCCTTCAAAAATATGTTAGTGGTGAAGATTTGCCAATTTTGAAAGGATGGCCAGAGCAGTGGGATGGGCAGCTGATAAATGGGGCCAGTATCTGGGACCACTACTGACAGGCGACCTACAGGCTGCCTATCAGGCTGCCAATCCTTTAGGGCTCACCCCTTATGAGGATGTGAAGATGGCAATGCTGGAAAGGCTCGGGATAGACGATGAAACCTACCGCATCCGACTCCAGCAGGTAAAGGAAGGCTCCCAAGAGACCCCCAGGACCCTGTCATATCGGATACGAGATCTTGCTGACCGATGGCTCAAACCCCTAACAGCCACTAAAGAGGACATTATGGAAAAGATTTATTTAGAACAATTCTTGTCCTCCTTACACCCACCCGTACATAATTGGGTGGGACAACACACTAACTTGACTTTTGAAAGGACAATAGAGATAGCAGGGGCATATAGTAGGGCTCAGGAACTCCGAGGTACAGATGAGAGCTCCTGGAAACATCCATGCGGGGGTCACTCCAAAGTTACCAAGACAGTAGCCCCTCGAAAGCAGGACACTGTCACCCTCCTTCCAGGCCCAGTTCCTTCTCCGAGACCAGTGTACACACCCTCTATTAGGCCCTCCCAACCAGGACGGCAATGTTTCTCATGTGGAGGGTTCGGTCATATAGCAAGGGTGTGTCCCCAAAAGGAAGAGCCTATGGACATTGGTCTTACACGCTCTTTTTACTGTAACCCAGCCGAAAAGAAACCACCTTATTACCACACTGTAAGGGTCAATGGTGAACCGTGAAAAGCTCTAATGGACACGGGTTGCTTACAGAGTGTGATCCAACCTACCGCTGTTCCTGGGGGAGTAACGCATACCAAGGGTATGGTAAACATACAATGTGTACATGGGGATAAAAAGCGTTATCCCACCACAGAAGTGCGGATTAAACCCGGGCCTGAGTACACACCAATCTCATTAAAAGTAGGACTCATACCCCGATTACCGGAACCCCTGGTATTAGGCTCTGATTATCCCTATCTGTCTAAAGTTGTACCAGAAACAACCCCAGAGCAGGAAGAATAGTGTAGGAGTGCACCTTTTGCTACGGTAAGCAGGTTAGCTTCCAACCAAGAGAAACACAGGAAGAGTGGGAAGCAAAAGAAGCGAGAGAAAAGAGAGTGGAACAGAGTCGCAGTTGCACAGATCAAAGATGACTCCATGTGGCAGTATGACCGTGGATTTTATTCAGCACAAAGGGAGGACTCTGCCTTGAGAGAAGCCTGGAAGAAGGCCACAGACGACGAAAACCCTGAGCAAGTAGGTCCTCAATTCATAGTGAAAAAGGGACTGTTATATAGGAAGGGAGGAAAGAACCAACCCCTACAGCTATTAGTCCCCCTTTCTTATAGGGAAAATTTATTGTTTCTGGCCCGCAGCCATCTCCTAGGAGGCCATTTTGAAGAGGAGAAGACCGAAAAAACAATCCTGGATACATTTTTGTTGGCCTGGTGTCGACCACAAGTCCAAAAATATTGTAAGGAATGCCCCATTTGCCAGAAAAACAGTGGGCATGTGTCCCTCGAGTACCCTTATGACCCTTACCCATAATCAGCGAACCCTTCTCTGGGATGGGTATGGACATCATAGGGCCCCTCCTTCCCTCCAAAAGTGGTTGTAGATATGTGTTAGTATTGGTAGATTATGCCACACGTTTTCCTGAGGCTGTCGCTCTACGCCATCCCAATACCATACACATCGCCAAGGCTATGGTTAACATCTTCTCCGGAGTGGGCTTTCCAAAAGACATTATAACAGACCAGGGAACCCTCTTTACCTCCAACTTAAAGAAACAGGTCTGTAAGCATCTAAACATCAAACAAATACGTACAGCTGCCTACCACCCCCAAACAGACGGGTTGGTAGAAAGGTATAATGCCACCCTAAAAACAACATTAAAAAACTATTAGGATTGGAGACCCGAAAATGGGAAGAGATGTTACCCCTGGCCCTCTTTGCAATCAGGTGCAAGCCACAGAAAAGCACAGGGTACTCCCCGTTTGAATTGCTGTATGGCCGTCCCCCTCGAACCTTACTAGATATGGCCCGAGAAGAATGGGAAGAGATCCCAGAGGGGACTAAACCCCTTCATGAATATGTACTCAACATAAAAACCCACTTACAGGAAATCCGTTCCATATGTAAAACTCATATGGAACTGGCCCAAGAAACCCAAAAACATCACTATGATAAGGGTACCAGAGAAAGATCCCTAAAGGTCGGTGAATATGCCTTACTGATGATGCCATCTTCAGATCATAAACTCCTAGGGCAGTGGCAGGGTCCTTATCGAGTAGTAGAGGTGGTTACTCCTGTGACCTATCGTCTTGAAATGGACCCCAATCAGTTTCACAATATCTTTTACAGAATAATGATGATGAATTTAATTATTTGCAATGATGGTGCCTGAGGGGGGAGGAAGAGGAGTGCATACTTGGCGCATCCTTGCCGGTAGATCAGTCAGGTCCATTTATTGATGGGAAAGTATAAGGTAATGATATCACTTTTCTATTGGATACTGGTGCTACCCATTCTACTGTGAGAACAGCAGACATCCCAAACCTACCCCTCTCTGGAGATTCCATCCAAGTTTTAGGAGTTTCAAATCAACAGATTAGAACCCCAATCACATAACCAACGGAAGTGCACATTGGAAATCTTAAAGAGATGCATAGATTCGTAGTTTGTGATTCTAGTCCAGTAAATCTATTAGGAAGGGATCTGTTGTGTAAAATGAATTGCACAATCTACTGCTCACCGGATGGTGTTGCTTTTCAAACCCCTGATGAAGATATTGTATATAAAATAATGCTTGCTAAACAAGGCACCGAAGTGGATGAAATGTATTCTCTGATGACAGTAAATGATTTACCAGAAGAACTGAAAACAACTGTGAACCCAGAAGTGTGGGATTTCACGGGAAAAGAAATTGGCCTAATGTCAAATGTAGATCCAGTGAAGGTTATAGTGAAATAAAGTGCAGTTTATCCTAACACCCGTCAATACAAAATGAGTCCAGAGGTGAAAAGCAGGAGTTGCTTCAGAAATTGAGCGAATGATTAGACAAGGCATTTTAAAGGAAATAAGGAGTAGTCCCTGTAATTCGCCTATAATGGGACTTAAAAAGCCTAGCAGAAAATACAGGATAGTGCATGATCTGAGAAAGATCAATAAAATTTTAGTGCCTTGTTGTCCCTTAGTGCCAAATTCAGCAGTGATCCATTATCAGATTACCTGGAATGCAGGCTGGTTTACAGTAATTGATTTATGCCAAGCCTTTTTCTCTAATCCTTTGCACCCAGACAGCCAGTATTTCTTTTGCATTTAAGTTCGAAGACCGTATCTTGCCATGGTGCAGAGTTCCTCAGGGGTATACAGAGAGTACCTCAATTTTTAATCAAATCCTGAAAAAGTGTCTAGAGAAATTATCATGCCCAGAAATTTGGTCCTAGTACAATACATCGATGACTTAGTTGTAGCATCCAAATCACGAGAAGATTGCGTCACTGACTCCATTGCGTTACTGAATCATTTGGCTGATGGAGGACACAAAGTGTCTCCAGAACAGATGCAATGTTGACGACAAGAAGTTAGATATTTAGGCCACAAAATAGAAAGAGGAGTGGGAAAAGTGACCCCAGAAAGAATTAAACTAATCAAGCAGATGAAGTTACAGCAGACACAAAGGGAGATAAGAATGTTTCTCGGAGTGGTTGGGTACTGTCGGCAGTGGATTGTTGGGTTTTTCCTGCTGGTAAAGCCATTGATTCAGTTAACACGAAAAAGAGTGAAGGACCCAATTGTCTTGAACGATGAATGTGTGGAAGCATTTGTGAAATTGCAAAACTGTTTGTGTGAGGCCCCTGCTTTAGGCATGCCGGATCATACGAAAGAATTTGCACTGTTCTGTTGCGGAAGAGAGAGTTGTGCACTTTCAGTCTTGACTCAAAGGCCTGGATTAAGCCGACGTCCAGTGGCATATTTTTCCGCAACTTTGGATCCTGTGGCTTCAGCTTAACCTGGCTGCTTAAAAGCAGTAGCTGCTACTTGCATGAGTCTGGAGCAAAGTGAGTCAATTGTAATGGGACATCCAGTCAAGGTTTATGTCCCACATTCAGTCGCGATTCTTTTAACAAGAACTCAAACACAGCACCTTACCCCTAGTCGGATGACTAAGGATGAAAGAGTGATTCTTGGAGCAGAAAATGTGACAGTAATTAGGTGTACAATGGTAAATCCTGCCACATTATTGCCAGATCCACGTTCGGAGGAAGTGAAAGATGTAGTGGATCATGATTGCTTGGATGTGACTGAGATGTGTACCAAGCACCGACCTGACATAAAAGAAGAGCCCATGAAAGAGCCAGATCATGAACTATTTGTAGATGGCTCATGCCTGAGAATAGAGGGAGGAGGACTCAGTGCAGTGTACGTGGTATGCAAGCTATCTGGGTTGTTGAAGCATCCTGTTGACCGGGAGTCAAGTCCGCACAAGTAGTTGAATTGATGGCCTTAACAAAGGCATGCAAAATTGAGAAAAACTGGAGAATAACCATACTTACGGACAGTCAATATGGTTTCGGTGTTGTGCACAAGTTTGGCCAGCTCTAGATGCAGAGGGGATTTCTGACTTCTTAAGGATCCCCATAAGAAATAGTAAAAATGTGAAAGATTTGTTGGATGCAAAACAATTGCCAAAAGAAATATCAGTGGTCAAGTGTGCTGCTCACCTGTCAGGAAATGACTATGTGGCAGCAGGTAACAGAAACGCTGACCAAATTTCTCAATATTGCGCGAGAAATAACATGGCATTAAACAGAAAAATTGAAACAAGTGAAATCAGCTGCCAACTTATGTGTTTCTCAGTTTTAGAAACATGGGATGAGGTGAGACAGTTGCAGGATGAAGTTGAGGTAAGAGAAAAGGAAAACTGGATACAATCAGGTTTTGAAAGAAGAACAGAGGATGATGTATGGGTGTACACTGATGCAGACCAGTCATGCCAGACTGCTTACTCTCTCAAATGGCAAGAATGTATCATGGGGACACACATGATGGTAGGGATACCATGATCAGACTGTACAGACAGAATTGGTACAATCCAAAGTTTAGGGTAGTCGCAGAGAGCCTTTGCCAAAGTGGTTTAATTTGTCAGCAGCAAAATCCAGGCAGGAAACCAGTGGTTATTTTTGTGAAAAATTGGAAAAGCAGAAGGACCATTCGCGAGATTGCAGCTTGACTTTATAGAGTTGCCCCCAAGCAAAGGGAATGAAGTATGCCCTTGTCATAGTATGCTAGTTTTCACGATGGGTGGAAGCATAAACCCCACGAGAAGAAATGACCGCCTTACAGTTGCCAAACTACTGTTAAGGGAGTTGATACCTCGTTTTGGATTTCCAATCAATTTGGAATCAGATAGAAGACCTAATTTTAATAATAAAATCATTCATTTATTCTGTGAAGCATTCAAAAGTGAACAAAAACTGCATTGTGCATACCGCCCAGAGGCTTCTGGAGTGGTTGAGCAGTTAAATGATACAATCAAATCAAGGTTAAGTAAAGTGTGTGCATCCACATCACTGAAATGGCCAGATGCATTGCCTCTTGTGTTGATGGGACTCCAAAGTATTCCTGACAGAAAAACAGGATTAAGTCCACATGAGATCCTCATGGGAAGGGCAATGAGACAAGCATTTATTCCTGGTCACAAATTGATGAATATAACTTAGGATCAGGTATTGGATTATTGCAATGAATTGGCTGACCTAGTGTGTTCGGTCTCTCAGCAGGTTGGAGAAGAAGCAGTTACCTGGCAGCCAGCACAGGCGCATGATTTGAATCCTGGAGAATGGGTGGTAGTGAAGAAACACATCAGAAAGTCGGGCCTAGCACCCAGGTGGGGTAAACCACGTCAAGTCATACTGGTCACTACTACAGTAGTGAAGTGTGCAGGTTTACCCAATTGGATACATGCGAGTCATACCAAAAGAGTTCCAAGTCCTACCAAAGAACAACAACTGAGTGAAACAGTTGAAATAGCTGAAGGTTGTGAAGTCGAAGAATCTAGAATGATAGATTCTGAAGTGATAGATGAGGAACAACCAAGCACAAGTCAGGAGAGTTGGATACCAGTGTTTGATATACCTGAGGTTGTTATTCAAACAGGAAGAAGAACAAGATTAGAAAGACAGGAAAGTAGTGAGGACCAGATAGGTGTAGAAAACACGCTCAGGAAGAAGTGAATAAAGCTACTCAAGATCCTGAGCAGGACCAGACAGGGAAAGAAGAAGATACTCAGGCAAAGGCAAACAGACCTATTCAAAGACCTGAGCAGGGACAGACAGGAATAGAAGAACATGTTCAGGCAGCAGAAGAGCCAATTGTAGTAAGACCTAAACAGGACCAGTTAAGAGGAAAAGAACAAGTTTGGGCATAAGAAGATCAATTTGAAATAAGACCTGAACAGGAACAGATAGAAGAAGAACAACAAGTTCAGGCGAATGAAGCAACAAAAATAAGACCCGAACAGGAACAGGTAGAGAGTGATTCAGAATAAGAAGAACGGATTTTGCCTAGGCACTCTGAAAATAAAAGAACTTTAGAACAAGACGGAGAGGGTGAAAATGCAGTTCAAATTAAAAGTGTCAGAAAAGGTGACAACTGGCCAGGTGGAGTCAAAAGATTGAGATACGAAAGACCAGAGCAAGTGAATGAGGTCACTAGTCAGACTCAGTCTAAACAGTCAATTGTGAAAAACACTTGAAGAAGTCCAAGACTGAGAATTCTAAACAATAAATTTAAGGGTCCTGAGTGGACCTACGTAATATTAGAAGAATTTGAATATTTAGATTTAAGTGAAGAGGCAGAAGAAATGGATGCTGCACAGATTGATGGAAGGAGAGTGAGGCATCCTTGAAAAACAAAAAATTGAACTTACAAGTAAAGAAAGGAAAAGAGGCATTTTCTTAGACTGAAATGGCAAGAAATGAAGTTGCTGAGCAACCAAAACGAAGTTGCACCCAAAGATGCTGTAGAACATGCATATGTAGCATTTTATTAGTGGTTTCAGTATGGTTATTTCTAACAGTAGCAGTTCCTTATTTGATGATGATAAATAGAAAGAATGATACAGATACTAATTAGAAAACCGCTACCATGAAAGGAGATAGAGTTGAATTAGAAACTGCAGATGAGATAGATATACATCACAAAGTATCAGATAATGGCACGTCTTTAAATGTTTTCGCCAAGTTGTTATTTCAATATCTAGATACAATGGAAATTAGTGATTGTTACGTTTGTATGAAATTACCAGCTTCAGTATCAGAAGTAGTTATATATCACCACTTACCTTTAATATATGGTATTTCATGTACTATACTAACAAGTTTATTCTATAGAACAGGAAGACTTCAGTATTATTATTCAAACTTAGATGTTGTATTTTCATACCTTCCTATTCGAAAGAATATGAATCTAGTACTTATTAGTCAAGATGCACAGTTTATTGGTGAATTTTTACTAACAATGAAGTCAATAGATTTAGTCAATGCACACAAGAATAATCTAACATGTACATTACGTGAAGAAGAGAAAGTGTTTTTGAATTTAGTTGAGGAAAGGAGACAGGATTTCCAAAAGAAGGCTGCTGAACAGAAAACCCATGCACCTCCATGGGCTGGGAAAGAGGGAATTTATGCGACTGGCAAGGCTCATGCTGCGAAATCCCTGGACTTTGAGAAGAAAGGTAAAACCTGCCTCCATAGGTTAAAGACAGATTATAATAACGTATTAATTGTTCCAGTGAATGTGAACAAAACTTCCTGATTTTGGGAGGTTGGGGACTAAAAGGGGGAACTGATCCAGTATTTCCTGGGGTTTACTACTTGTGTGAGAATAATACTTGCTATAAGTTACCTGCACGGTGATACGGAAGCTGCTAATTTGGGATAGTATTTCCGAAAATATATCATGTAAAAAGAATCACTGGAAGCAATGAAAACACTAATGAACTACCACAAAGAAAGAGAGCTTGTTTTTCAGAAATAATAGGTGACATATTTGATACATTGATACCTTCAGTGGGAGTCATTCTAAATTCACCTAGATTTTGTCATTTGTCAACAGTAGTTGATTGTCTCTCGACTGATACTGCTGGGGGTTTCTTGATGATTAATACGGAGATGGTTGCATTTGGGTCTATGGTTTTACAAAATCGACTTGCGCTTTATATCTTATTGGCAAAATAAGGTGCAGTCTGTAAAATGATGAAATTGCAACATTGTTGCACTTACATACCTGATAAAAGTAAGGAAATCAGAGGGTATATTAGGAATATTACAAGACTTCATGAAGATTTGAAACCACTGGAGGTTGGCAGTGTATGGGAAAGACTAACAAAGGGTATTTCTTCCATAGGGACATGGTTTTCTAATTTAAGGAAAAGTATTTTAGGTCAAATAATTCTTCCATTACTTAGTATAACAATAATAGTTTTAACAATAATGATATAGTGTAAATGTTGCAGAAATAAAGGAAAAGGAACATATGAAGTGAATGGAAAAGGAAAGAAAGGAAAGTATGAGGAGATTCAGCTGGAGGAAATGAAAGGAAAGATATAAAAAGATGAAAGATTTAGAAAACAAAGATGAGATTAAGAACGAAAAAGAAGGAAAAGAAACTGAGGTGTGCTAAAGTTGGCATCTGATTAGGGATGGGTAATTTTGTGTTGGCTAAAAGTGCCATCAGAAAGGGGATTGATGGAGCAAGGACTCGTAGAAAAGAGACTTGCTCGAAAGCAACCCGATCGTTTAACTCACTAACTTGTTATTAATTACATATTAGGTGAAACTAACGCGCACCACATAAATACATGAATTAGTGAAGCTTGCATATGTGTTTGCTAACGTTAACAATCCGAAAGAATTACTAAAACCGCTCAAACAGGGAAATCTTTACTGCTCATGCGTCAACTGCATTTACGCAATATAAGGAGTAGTTTCTGTCCTGTAACTCCAGTTCTGTAGTAGGGGTATCTCTGTTATAGTCATAATCTAGTGAATAGTCCCGCCCATGTGCGTGGACCCCGGAGCAATCAAAAATAATCTCTTACAGTGTCAAAAAATGCAGAACTGCACAGACACGCAAGAGAGAATTTAAAGACAGATAATGCAGCCTAAAAAGGCTACACTGTCCAGTACTTCAACTCGAAATTCCACCACAAAAATCCACAAAACAGCAAAGCCTGTACAGATTTCCCTTGCTTCAACAGCAAAATCCCTCAGGAATGATAGAGAGAAGAACCTGGACAGACAAGCCCCATAGGCTGCCATTATGTGGCTCAGAACAGGATACTGTGCCTTTAAGAGAACTTTCCAGAACTTCACAGTATCCCAGAATGCCCTGCAGGTCCCAGTTACTTTCAGTTCTTTTTGAAGGCGTAACACGCCAGACCTGTAGCATTCCTTACATGGAAAACTCTCTCCACCGGGGAGGAGGGCGGGCGCTTATGACTATAACAGAGATACCCCTACTACAGAACTGGAGTTACAGGACAGAAACTACTCCTTCTGTAGTAGGGGATCTCTGTGTATAGTCATAATCTAGTGAATAGAATGGCAAGCCCATCCCCACACCAAGCGGCGGTGGAGAAAAAAGAAATAACGCCACTATTGCGCGAACAGATTCCGCAGCGAAGCCTGCCCAACCTGAGCGTCTGCCCTGGCATCAGTGTCCAGGCAGTAATGCTTAGCAAAGGTATAGACCGACTTCCAAGTGGCCGCCTTGCAGATCTCTGCAATGGGAACATTACGAAGCAACGCTGTCGTGGCAGCTTTGCCCCTGGTGGAATGAGCCTTAGGTTTGCCCCCTAAGGTCTTATTAGCTTTGTAGTAACGCAATTGTATGCAGGACACAATCCACCTCGAGATGGACTGTTTAGAGGTAGCAAGACCCGTCCTGACTGATCCATTATTGATGAACAATTGGTCTGACCTACGAATATCTTTGGTTTTATCCAGATAAAATTTCCGCACCCTCCTAACATCCAGGGAATGCAAAGACCTTTCCGCTGGAGATGAAGGATTCTGAAAGAACGTAGGCAACGTTATAGTCTGGTTGATATGAAAATCAGAAATAACCTTGGGAAGAAACTTAGGGTGAGTACGCATAACAACCTTAGCAGCATGAAATACAGTATAAGGTTCTTGGCAACACAACGCCTGAATTTCACTCACCCTGGGGGCCGATGTAATGGCCACGAGGAACGCTGCCTTCCAGGACAGGTGCTGCAACGAAGCCTTATGAATAGGTTCAAAAGGCTCCTTCATCAACCTGGACAGCACCACATTCAAGTCCCACGAAGGTGAAGGAAGCCTGACAGGAGGGAATACTTTCTTCAAGCCTTCCAGAAAATCTTTGATCACAGGGATCTGGAAGAAGGAAGTCTGTGAAGGACATTTCCTGTAGGCAGTCAAAGCAGCCAGATGAACCTTAATGGAATGGACATTAAGGCCAGACTGCGCCAGATGTAGCAGATACGGAAGGATGACATGTCGTAGGTCATAGTTCTTAGACTTGCACCAGATGCAAAACCTCTTCCACTTGTAAGCATAAGAAGTCCTAGTGGAAGGTCGCTTAGCCTCCTTCAGTATGTCCACACAATCCACTGGGAGATTCAGATGGCCATATTGCACTATTTCAGGAGCCATGCCGCCAAACTCAAAGACGAGAGGTTGGGGTGCACCATTCGCCCCCCCGAACTTCGTGAGAAGGGCCGGCTTGCACGGCAGCTTCATGTGAGGAAGGAGAGACCGGTGAAGCAGGTCCGTGAACCACCACTGTCTGGGCCATTCCGGGGCAATCAGTATCATCTTCACCCTGGATTGGGACAACTTGATGAGAACCGTCGGGATCAGGGGAGTGAGTGGAAAAGCGTACAGAAAGCTGTTCGACCAGTCGATCCATAACGCGTTCCCCAGCGTCCCTGGCTGGTAGTACCTGGAGGCGAAGTCTCGGCATTTGCTGTTTTCGGCGGTGGCGAACAGATCTACGTCTGGAGTTCCCCACCTTGCGAAGACTACTCCTAATACTTCGTCGTCTATGACCCATTCATGGTTTTCCTGAAGCAGCCTGCTCAGTTCGTCTGCCTGAACATTCTGCACACCTGGCAGATGGGTGGCCGTGATCGTCAGTCCTCGGGCCAGAAGCCAATGCCAGATCGCCTGCGCCTCCTGCGACAGAGTGCGGGATCTCGAACCTCCTTGCTTGTTGAGGTAATACATTGTGGTCATATTGTCCGTCTGTACAAGCAGAGAGTTGGTCTGGAAGGACGGGCGAAAAGCCTTCAGTGCCAAGTGAACAGCTCTGAGTTCCAGGAAATTGATGTGGTACGTGGACTCCGTCGGGGACCACGTCCCTTGAATCTGTAGGTCTCCGGAGTGCGCCCCCCATCCCTGGAGAGAAGCATCCGTCACGACAGTCTGTGTGGGAATGTCCTTGTGGAAGGGAACCCCTCTGAGGAGATTCTCCGCTGAACACCACCACTTTAGAGACTGAAGAGCATGTAGAGACAGTCGTATTTTGTCGTCCCAAGATCCTCTCCTCTGGTCCCACTGATCCTCTAAGCACTCCTGCAGCGGTCTCATGTGCAGCCGCGCATGTGGTGTCAGGAAGATACAAGAGGCCATCGATCCCAGTAGAGAAGACACTGTCCTCACTGTCGGAGATGGAGTGGACATGAGAGCCCGAGCCTTCCGAAGGAGTGATAATTGTCGCTCCTCCGAAGGAGACACGCTTGCCGACAGCATATTGATGGAGGCTCCCAAGTACTGAATGCACTGGACCGGAGTCGGGACAGACTTGGACATGTTGATGTGCAACCCCAGCTTGTTCAATAGAACGCACGTCTTCTGGAAGTGCGCTTGAGCTTCCGAGAAGGAGGAGGCCTTGATCAACCAATCGTCCAGGTACGGGTAGACAAACACCTTGTTCTTCCTCAGGTGAGCCGCTACCACTGCCATACACTTCGAGAACGTCCTGGGCGCAGACTTCAGCCCGAACGGAAGTACCGTGTACTGATAGTGATTGGTGCCGACTTGAAATCTCAGGAACTTCCTGTGCTTGTGTGCAATGGGCACATGGAAGTATGCATCCTGTAGGTCTATGGCACAAAGCCAGTCCCCCTGCTGCAACTGAGGATAAATCTGATGCAACGACAGCATGCAAAACTTTTCTCTGCAAATCCACTTGTTTGCCTGTCGCAAGTCCAGAATGGGCCTGAACTCGTTCTTGTCCTTCTTGCGGACCAGAAAGAACCGGGAGTACAGACATCTTCCTCTTTGGGACAGAGGTACATCTTCTATCGCCCTTTTCCGTAACAGGATATCGGCCTCCGCCTGGAGCTCACGCAGCTGATACTGCGAACTGACCGGAGGAATCGATGGAGGAGGGCTGATGAACCGAAGACTGTATCCATTGCAAACAATATTCAGCACCCACTTGTCCTGAGTAATTTTTCTCCACTCTGCCAGAAAAAATTGAACGCTTCCCCCCACCGGAGCGGGTAACGGATGAAGGGGAAGTAACCGCTCAGGGTCGAGACCCGGCCGGGCCCTTGTTCACGGAAGAGGACTGTTGTCCACCTCTACCCCTCTGACGTTTTTGGAAGGGTCTCCGGAACTGCTGCTGTTGTTGCTGCTGTTGTCCCGAAGACTGTCCTCGTCTTTTTCCCTGCGAACCGAACCGCCTTTGGAACTGGCGGAAGTGCTTTTTGTCTTTGGGCTTCTCCAGACCCACAGCCATCAGGGTTTCAGCCTCGGCCTTCATGCGGGCCATTTCATCGTCGGCATGTTTCCCGAATAATGTTTCACCGGAAAACGGCAGATTGGCCACCCGCTGTTGCGCCTCAGGCTTGAGTGACGTCAGCCTAAGCCAAGCATGGCGGCGCTGGTTGACCCCGTGACAGTAGCCATGTGCTGCCAACAGTGCGATATCCGCAGCGGCGCTGATGGCCTGGTTGGAAACCAGCATCCCTTCCTTGACAATTTCTTGGAAGTCCTCCCTCCTGTCGCGTGGTAGAAGGTCCGCGAACTGTTCCCGGGAGTCCCACAGTGCACGGCCGTACCGCCCCAGCAAAGCGGAATCGCTGGAGGCCTTCATAGTAGTGGAAGAAGTCCCACAGGCCTTCCTTCCAGCCGAATCAATCCAGCGGCTCTCTTTATCCGGTGGCACGGTGGAGGACGGGGAGGTAGAATGCAACTTCCTGGCCGCCGTCACTATCACAGAATCGGGCACTGGGTCCATTCTTAAGAATGCCGGGTCCGAGTCAGGTGCTCTGTACTTTTTCAGAAGTCTGGAGGGAGCAGCCTTCACCACAGCTGGCGTAAGGAACAGCACCTCCGCAGGCTCGACCAGTCCTGGTACCAACGGCAGCAGAGGGCGAGACAGGTGCCTCTTGTGAAGAGTCTCGAATATCACGGACGTCGTAGGTGTGGGAGCCGTCACCGTGATACCCAACTTTGCGCCCCCCTCAGGAGAACCTCCTGGAACGTGCCGATGTCGTCAAGCAGAGACACCCTAGTCTCCGGGGAGTCCGATAAGGTAGGCGAATAGAAACGAGTCCTAGAGGATGCCGTACGGGACCTGGACCTATGCCTCCTATGGCGATGCTGAGATCTAGTGGAGGACCTGTGCCTACTCCTCGATCTGTCTCTCCGTCTGGAGCGCGACCTTGATCTCCTAGGTCTGGGACGTTCTGCCGGTTTCCCCAGGGCGGACGTCTTGGGCTTGGGCGGATCCTTAGACTTAGGAGTCTGTTTGGGAGGAGTCGGAAGCCTGGGCAACGAGACCGACCTCGGTGGAACCGGTGGAGGATTGTCTGGCACAGGAAGCCGCGGCCCCGTTGGAAGTGGAGGCAGATGAGGCAACGGAGGAGGGGTTGGAGCCCTCGGAGGGAGACCTTTCGGCAACGGAGGCAGAGGTGTAACAGTCTTCTTCGGAGTATACACCACCGAGTACACCGATCCCGGTGATCCGCCATCCCTTCCGGACTGAGGGGAGCCCCCCCCAGTCCTAGGCCGGACATCACGATCCCTCGACGTCTAAGAACGGTGATCAGACGCCGAACGTAGGTCCCTCGACGTCGAGCGCCCCTTCAGCGTCGACCGTCTTCCATGCTTCGGCGTCGACCGTCGTCCACGCCTCGACGTCGAACCTGACC
Organism: Lissotriton helveticus; assembly: GCF_964261635.1. Lineage (NCBI taxonomy): Eukaryota > Metazoa > Chordata > Amphibia > Caudata > Salamandridae > Lissotriton > Lissotriton helveticus. The sequence continues at coordinate 1,090,672,778 of NC_136065.1, forward strand.
ATATCGATGACGATCCCATGTGTCTCGACGGCGATCGCTTGTGCCTCGACGGCGACCTCGACCGCCTCGACGGCGACCTCGTCCGCCTCGACGGCGACCTCGACCGCCTCGACGGCGACCTCTTCCGCCTCGACGGCGACTTTTTCAGCCTCGACGGCGATCTCTTCTGCCTCGACGGCGACCTCTTCCGTCTCGACGGCGGCCTCGACGACGAAGATCCCTTCGCCGACGATAGCGTCCTTTCCGTCGACGGCGATCGGCGGTGTCGCCTCGAGGGCGAGCGCCGACGCCGGGCCTTTCGACGTCGAACACTCGACGTCGAAGACGACGACGACGATGAAATCGTCAAAGGGTTCGACGGCGGCCTGTGCAAATCCCTCGACGTCGACGGGCGACGTTTCCTCGACCCAGAGCCCTGGGGAGACGGGGAGCCGGCCGTGGACCTCCCTCTCGACGTCGTGGTCAGTGCCACTGACCCCGACGGAGAACGGGGATGTTTGCTGGACTTCCTGCCCCTGGGGAGCCCCCCAGAGGCCTCAGCATGGGCAGATGAAGCCCCTCCAGACCCACCTTGAGCCTTCAGCCTTCTTTCCTCGAGGCCCTGAAGCCTGATCTTCATTCTGTCCTTCAGGGTCCTGCCAGAGAAGCCTTGACAGATCTCACACTCCTCTGGGATGTGGGAAGAGGGAAGACAGAGGATACACACCTCATGGGGGTCTGATTTTGCCTTCTTCCTGGAGCACTCCAGGCATTTGTCAAATAATGCAGGCATATTTGACATCAAAAGGGAGCAAAAACCAAGAAGAACAGCACAAAAGTACTTAGAAAGCACTCAAATCGAATTTAAAGTGAAAAAACACACCAATAAACCCTTGAAAAGGGAGAGCTCAATGCTCCAGGGTCCTGCTTGCAGGAGCTGGAAAAAAGAACTGAAAGTAACTGGGACCTGCAGGGCATTCTGGGATACTGTGAAGTTCTGGAAAGTTCTCTTAAAGGCACAGTATCCTGTTCTGAGCCACATAATGGCAGCCTATGGGGCTTGTCTGTCCAGGTTCTTCTCTCTATAATTCCTGAGGGATTTTGCTGTTGAAGCAAGGGAAATCTGAACAGGCTTTGCTGTGTTGTGAATTTTTGTGGTGGATTTTCTAGTTGAAGTACTGGACAATGTAGCCTTTTTAGGCTGCATTATCTGTCTTTAAATTCTCTCTTACGTGTCTGTGCAGTTCTGCATTTTTTGACACTGTAAGATTATTTTTGATTGCTCCGGGGTCCACGCACATGGGCGGGACTATTCACTAGATTATGACTATACACAGAGATCCCCTACTACAGAACGTACTAAGGCTTGGAGGGAAATTCTTGCACATGAGCAAAAGGCATTACAATGGAGTCTTGAAGACTCACATGTATGGCACCAGCTTAGCTGAAATGAAACTGAGCTATTTAACTAATGCTAGCGCGGGGAAAGTATTAATAAGTACAAGGGGACGGGAGGTACACTGTGAAACCATTTATTTTTAAAAATGACATCTGTCTTTTTGACTTTGTCACTAGTGCGCATTTGGGCCTCTTCTGTATGGCTGAAGTAAGCTGAACCATGTGACAATTGCGCATGACAACTGAAAGTCAGCCCGGAAGAATGACATGCGGGACGGGAAGAGGACCACCTGAGAACCAACAATAAAAGATCTAAATGAATGAGTCTACATGTTCAATTTAAAACATTTGTTGCAGATTAAATGTGAATGCGGGTGGGAAAAATTAAACATGATAATTATTAAGGAGATGGGTTAGTTAACAATGGACTAATGAAAAGAGTGATATGTAAGCATGGTGTGATGGTCTTCCCCCCCTTGCCTGACCAATTAGAATTAGTTTTTTTTGCGACATTGAAACTTTAGTGGGTGGTACATGAAGAGGGAAAAGTATAACTGAGGTAGCTTTTAGTTAGTTATATAGACGTCGATGCTGAGATGCTGTGAGCCGTGGGTGTTGTCAGAATAACGAGAGATGCTGATGAAGAAACCAAATGCAGAGCCCTCTATCCTAATTTAATTGGGTTAGAAAGAAGATCGCGGAAGAATCTCGAGGAAGAGGAGTGTCAGAGAGGTGTGGGATGCGACCGTCAGTGTTAGAGAGGTCATCTATCCTGTTCTAAATCCTGTCCTGAAGTCTTTGTCTCCTGAACTATCCCGGGGGACCTTTACCAGCCCTTTGGCCAGGCGGTTGGTCTTCACACCATCCAGGGTAAATATAATTTTGTGTAGTTGCAGATGTCCTTTTCTCTCTGTCCTCTACTTTCTGAGCATAAGTCATTGCAAAGGTTTGAAGTATGTGTTTGATATTGATTAATTGAAATTTCCCTCCTATGAGTGATGGTGACTGTACTGTATTTTTGAAGTGGTTCACATGCAATTAATTCAGATAAAGACTTAAATCTTACTCGAGTCTGTGGTTATTTACTTAAAGGTATAGAAAAGTTGGAATTAATTTCACTATCACCATCAATTAGTTCAACTAATGGTCCATCGGCCAGAGGAAAGAACTTTTTGATCAGTGAGACGTAAGTTAGGAATTCTGAATAACTAATCTTGATATTGTGATCACCCACAATAAACTTTGACTCCAGCGGTTTACTCAGACTGTGTGTTTATGGGCCCAGGTGAGTATATGGTAGTGGAGTATCTGTTGTTAGTACGCCACTGGAGCACTCCCACAGACGAAGGGGGAACAAGGAAGACTTGGGCCAATTCACTCTTAGGCCCAACATTGCCCTGAATTCCTCCTGTAGGACCATCAGGTCAGGGAGCAAGGTTCCAACATCATGCAAGTAAACAAGGGAATCAGCAGGATATAAGGAGACCATGTGGTGGAGATCATGTGCCTCGATTTCCCCACTCTCATGTGCACAAACATAATTTACAGGCCAGCGATTCCATGGTTAAAGCAAAGATCATCAGTGATAAAGGGCATCCCTGTTGATTGCACCTTTGTATGTCAAAACCATTGGATATCATTTGCCCTGTCTTGACGCACGCCAACCATTGTCCATATAGCCCACACAACCACTTCAGATATTCAGGGCTGATGTGCAATGTTTCTAAAGTCGCAAATAGGTATCCCCACCCCAGAGTGTTGAAAGGCTTTCACAATATCAAGCAAGACCACGACTGGGACACCTGCGCCAGCTTGGGGAAGGACAGCACTCCAAGAAGGAAACAGATATTGAGGGAGGTGTTGCAGGCTGGGATGACCTCATTCTAGTTCAACGATGGCAGCAGCCAGTTAGCTAGAACCTTCCCTAGAATTCTGTAATCAAGGTTCAAGAGCAATAACGGTCAATAGGACCATATGTCCAGTGCATCCCGGGCCGGTTAGGGGTGTACCACTATGAGGCGGCCCCTCTTTCACACCTCATTATACACCTCAAGCAGTTTGGAAGACAGGCTCTGATGACAGTGTAATATTCTATATGGACCTTGTCTGTGCCCAGGGCCTTAGCGTGAGCAATCTGCAGCATCAAGGTCCACCGTTGCAGCAGACCTGTTCAGGGGAGGGGTGCCTATTGAATATATCCCCTAGTTCAGCAGCGGAACGAGTGGCAACCTGTGCATACAAGGTTTGGCAGAACGCGACAAAGGCGTCATTTATGTCCGTCTGAGTATTACCATATGCCCACAGTCCAACCTTAAGGATTCAATCAAAGCACATGAACGATCATCTCAGATAAGCCACACACCAGCAGACATCCCACCACTCTATCTCCCTCACCATGTACATGGGCAAATATTGCTTATAATCAAGTTTCCCCAGCTACGCTTCAAGAATCAGCCTCTGTGGCGCATACCGGCAGCTCCAATTCAAGCTGTCACAGCTCCCCCTCTTTCGACATAAGCTCTCTCAACATCCGTTGGACCCCCCCCCCCCCAAACTGTGGCGATACAGTGACCCCTCACAATCACTTTGTGGGCATCCCATTCCACCGCTCTAAAGATAGCAGAGCCCGCTTTCGAGGCAAAGTACTGCATAATGTGTTGCAAATGTGTCGCGAACGGGGAGGTGCCGGAGTGCCTCCGTCTGCAGCCACCACGTGGGAATACAAGGATGGGCCATGCCAGCAGATGTACTACTCGATCTCCCTAAATGTGTAGGTGGGTCAAATATTGCTTATAATCCAGTTTCCCTAGCTACGCTTCAAGATTCAGCATCTGCAGTACATTCCAGCAGCTCCATTTCAAGCTGTCACAGCTCCGCCTCTTTCGACATAAGCTCTTCCTCAACATTTGTTAGACCCCCCCAAACCATGGCGATACCGTGACCCTTAATAACCACTTTGTCGGCTATTCTCTCCACCACACTGAAGGAAGCAGAACCCCTTTTGAGGCAAAACACTGCGTAATGTGTGTCACCAATGCCTTGGGAAAGGGGAGGTCCCAGAGTGCTTCTGTCTGCAGCCACAATGTTGGAATACAAGGACGGGCTCCCCCCACCGCAGCATCAGCATGAGTGGACAGTGATCAGACAGAGTCTGTGCCAGTTATTCAGTTTGGGGGAATCATAGAGTCTGTGCCAGTTATTCAGTTTGGAGAATCATAGGGCTGATCACCACACAGCTTATGAAAAGATCTAGCCTGGTATGGGTTGTATGCACCGGGGAACAGAAGGAAAATTCACTGAACTCAGGGTGATGCAGGCACCTCATGTCATATAATCTGCTACTAGTTAATCATCCCTGAAAGTGTTGGATCGTTTTGGGAAAACCTGCTCCCGCCAGGGGTGGGAAGGAGTGATCACGCGTGCTGTGCAGAATGCAATCAAAGATAGTGGGAGTGTATGGATCGCAGAAGAGGGCCAAAGAAAGGCCATCCACAAACACGGAGTGGCCAGCATTTGGGGCATATATAGTAAGTAAAGCAAGAGGGTTACCATTGCAATGTACCGGTCCTTCAGATCCATCCTGTGCGATACTGCCTCAAACGGGACCCCCGGTCCGATCCAGATCAGTACTCACTACACAAAAGCTGACGTTGTCATCCCGTATACCTGGCCCCTCCATTTTACGAGGAGTTTGTGTAATTCTGTCACAGCCGAACAAGTTACTTACTTTCGGTAACGATATATCTGTAAGAGACATATATTAGTTATGGATTCCTCACCTTAGAATTACCCCCAGGCGCCAGACTGGATCCGAAGAATATTTTCTTCAGCAGTACCCTTGCGCGTCGGTAGGTGGCATCAGTCAACTCCAAGTTTGTCGTTGGCGTTGTGGTAGCAGGAATGATGTTGCGGTATCTACTAAGACGCCGCCCCTACACACTGACGGAAGTTCTTTACACAACATTCCACGCCAGAAGCGCAGAGCCATGCAAGACACTGACTACTTGTGCACAAAACGAGGGCCCTGAAAGAGAGTCCCTTACCCTAGAAGTCAGTTCGCAGAACAGGGAGGATGGGTGGGGCGGTGTGGAATCCATAACTAATATATGTCTCTTACAGATATATCGTTATCGTTACCGAAGGTAAGTAACTTGTTCATATGAAAGAGACTATTAGTTATGGATTCCTCACCTTAGAATAGATACACCAGCAATATCAACCCCGGAGGTGGGCCTGCCAACTAAGTTCACACCAGAAAGTAATGGAGAACTGAACATCCAAAGAAGCCGTCTCTCCGGACTGGGCTGTCTAGGCAGTTGTGTTTAGTAAACGTGTGCAATGAAGCCCACGTAGCTGCCTGGCAGATGTCAAGAAGGGGGACTCCACATCCCAAAGCAGTAGTGGGCGCCATCGCCCTGGTGGAATGGACGTGCAGCCCACCGGAGGTTCCTTTTTCGCTAAGGAATTGCAGATTTTGATGCGAAGAACGACCCATCGAGAGATGGTCCGTTTTTGCCCAGCCCTACCTTTCTTGGCGCCCACAAAGCCAACAAAGAGCAGGTCATCCACCCGCAATTGTTTTGTGCGATCCAGATAGAATGAATGCACACGCTTTGGATCCAGACGGTGGAGCCTCTTTTCGTCTTTAGAAGGATGCGGGAAGAAGGTGGGCAAAGTGATGGTCAGTCCTATGAGGAAAGAGGTAACCACTTTGGGAAGGAAAGAAGGTCTAGTGCGAAGGACAACGTTGTCTGGATGAACAGCCAGGAAGGGAGGTTTGGAAGAAAGAGCCTGAAGCTCACTCACCTGCCAGCAGAGGTGATGGCACCAAAAAAGGCAGTTTTAAGAGTCAGAAGTCTGAGAAGACTGTTATGTAGTGGCCTGAAAGGAGCGCACATAAGGTAGGTCAGAACCAGGTTCAAGTCCCACTGGGGCATTGCGAAAGGAATTTGAGGAAACAAGTGAGTAATGCCATTAAGGAAGTGATTTACAATAGGGGACTTGAAAAGAAAAGGCTGATCAGGAAGCCGAAGTAAGGCCAAAATGGCCGAAAGATAACCTTTGAGAGTGCCCAGATCACAGCCCTGCTGGGCCAAAGAAAGAATGAAGAGGAAGACCTCTAAAAGGGGGGCAGAATGGAGATCCAAAGCCTTTGCTGCGCACCATGTCACAAACTTGCTCCATCTACAGACGTATACCGTTTTGGTGGCGGGACGCCTGGCTGCCAAGATAACGTTACGGACTTCATGAGGAAGGTCGAACGCTGTCAACTGTCACTGCTCAATCTCCATGCAAGGAGGTGGAGGCTGGACAATGTTCAGGTGGAGGACCGTCCCCTGCTGCTGCGCCAGAAGATTCTCCCGAAGGGGCAGTCTAATCGGAGGATCGATGGCCATGTGCAAGAGCTCAGAATACCAGACTCTCTGTGGCTAGTCCAGGGCCACAAGAATGACTTGGGCCAGGTTGCGCTTGATCTTCTTCAGCACTCTGGGTAGAAGTGGTATAGGCCGAAAGGCGTATAGAAGACCGCAACTCCACTTGCAAAGAAAAGCGTCGCCTAGCGAGTGCCACCTTGGAAATTTCAACGTGCAGAACTGCTGACATTGCGCATTCTCTTCAGTGGCTTCTAGATCTAATCAAGGCTCTCCCCACTGCTGAAAGGGAACTTGCACCACCTCCGAGGGAAGATGCCATTCGTGATCCATCATGCACCGGCAGCTGAGTGCGTCCGCCCTGGCGTTCAGAAAACCTGCCAGGTGTTGAACCACCAGGGACATGCCTGATGTTCCAGCCACTTCTGACAAAGTGCCTCCTGACAGGATCACGACCCCAACCTGCTCTGTTTGTTGCAGTACCACATAGCGGTGGTGTTGTCAGTGAACACCTGCACTACTCTCCCCTTGACAGAAGGAAGGAATGCCTTCTGTGCAAGATGGATCGCCCGAAGCTCCAGAAGGTTGATGTGGAGCCCGGACTCCGCTAGAGAGCAGAGGTCTCTAATCTCCGCCTCTCCCATGTGGCCGCCCCACTCCAGAAGTGAATCATCTGTCACCACTGTGAACTCTGGCTGGGGAAGGGAGAGGGACCTGCTGTTGACCCAATCCTGGTTCATTAGCCACCCGTACAATTGGTGTGCAGTGCCCACCGAGATCTGGACAAAATCGGAAAGATTCCCCTGATGCAGTGCCCACTGGAACTTCAGGTCCCACTGCAGAGCCTGCATATGCCACCTGGCATAGTCCATCAGCAGGATGCAGGAGGCCATGAGGCCCAGTAGCCTAAGGGTCATTCTGACCGAAACCCAGGATAGAGGCTGAAAGATCGGAATCATAGCCCGAATATCCCAGACTCGCAGCTCTGCAGGATAAGCCCGAACTGTGCTGTGTCCAAAACCGCTCCAATGAAAAGGAGCTTCTGAGAGGGAATTAGGTGTGACTTCGGAATGTTGATGGTGAACCCCAGCGAATGCAGGAGGTTGGCCGTAGTCTGGAGGTGGGAGATGACAGCCTGGGACGAACCCGCCTTCAACAGTCAGTCACCGAGATAGGGGAAGACTGGAACACCTGATCTGCGCAAATGAGCTGCGACCACCGCCATCACTTTCGTGAACACCCAAGGGCGCTGGTAAGGCCAAAGGGTAGTACAGTGAACTGAAAGTGCACATGGCCTACAGTGAACCGTAGGTAATGCCTGTGGGCCGGCAGAACGGGATGTGAAAATAAGCGTCTTGCAAGTCCAAAACTACCACACATTTTCCAGGGTCGAGGGTAGACATGACCTGAGACAGGACCTGAGCCAATGTCAACATTTTGAACTTCTCCTTCCGGAGGAAGCGGTAGACGTTCCTGAGATCCAAGATAGGACACAGGTCCTTGTCCTTCTTGGGCACCAGAAAGTAGTGGGAATAACAACCATGACCTACTTGTGGGGCAGGAACTCGATGGCTCCCTTGGGCAAGAGAGCTGTAACTTCCTGCTGGAGAAGGGCCAAGTGATCCTCCGACATGCGATGGAATTGAGGGGGCATGGACAGAGGGGTAGTCTCGAAGGGGAGGGAGTAGCCCCTTCGTACTATCTGAAAAACCCACCTGTCCGAAATGATGCTGAGCCAGTGGGGCAGGTGATGGCGAATTCTGCCCCCCACTGGCGAATGGTGGCTCTGAAAGGTCAGACTAGGAAGGCTTGGAGGCTGCTGTAGAGGGGGCGCTGGTGGACTGGCCTCCCCGCTGGCCCCCAGACCCAGGACGAGGGGCCACACGTCCCCGGCTGGGCATAGGCTAGACAGCTTGTGTAGGCCTGTGGCTCTGGGTGGAACGGGGCGGGGCACCCCTTCCGCAGCCACAAAAGGGGCAAAAAGCAGACTGCATGGGATGAGAGGTAGAAGTCAGGCCCAAGGACCTGGCCATAGCCTTGGAGTCCTTAAAGGGCTTGAGCGCGTTATCTGCTTTGTCGCCAAAAAAGCAACGGCCATCAAAGGGCATGTCTAAAAGTGTAGCTTGGACATCACCCAAAAAGCCAGTGGACCTCAGCCAGTCATAGCGTCTCAGGCCTACTGACGTTGAAATTGTCTTGCCCAGCGAATCGGCAGTGTTCAGCCCACATCGTATAGCGAACTTGGCTGCGTCTCTCCCTTCGGCAACTGCATGGGAGAGCACAGCCCGGGCCTTCTCCGGGCACTCTGGCAGCACCTGCTCGACTGTGTCCCACACAGAATGGGAGAAACGGTCCATGAGACATGCAGTGTTCACAGACAGCAGTCCTAAGCTAGAGGAAGAAAACAATTTCTTCCCAAGATGGTCCAGCTTCTAGGATTTCCTATCAGGTGGAGCAGTAGGGAATGTGCCCTTGGAAGTCAAGGCTTGGACCACCAAGCTCTCAGGAGTGGGGTGTTGGGAGAGGAAAACGGGGTCCCACAGAGCTGGGCGGTGGTGTCGGGCAATCATCCTATCCACAGGAGCCGCTGTGTTGGGCTTGGACCAAGTGCCCAAAAGGATGTCATGAGGGTCTCATTGAATGGCAGCAGTGGCTCTGAAGAGGCTCCTGCCGGTTGAAGCACCTCGGTCAGGAGGTTAGTCCTAACCACCACTGTAGGAAGATCATGGTTTAAGGCCTCACCCGCCCTAAGCAACACCACTGCTTATGATGCACCCTCCTCCGTAGCCTCGGTAGGGTGAGAAAGCATACCAAGGTCTGAAGAGGTGTCCAGACCACTGGCCTCCCCCCAACTCCTCTCTCCAGTCCGGTTCTTCTAACTAGGCTTCCAGAGGGTCTACAGAACCCTCCCAGTCCTCCTCACCCTCCTCTAGTAGCCACTCAGGGTGATAGGGAACACCAGGGGAGAACAGGGGTACAAAAGTATCGGTCAGCGCCTGTCCCAACATTGGTACATGCCGGTCCGGCTCCGTGTCCACATTGAGGGGGAAGCTGGGGTCGACGTAACATGGGGACACAACCAGCGTCGAAGGGGGAGGAGGTGTCTCCAGTAATAGATTTGGCGCCGGGAGTGGTGTTGTTAGGTCGACCTGTGCCAATCCAGTCCTGGATCCCTGAGGGACCTGCGGGGCCAGAACTGAAGCCGCCGGCATCGAAGGCCTGGAACCCCCAGCCGAGTCCGCGGGGCCCAAAGGCTCGCCGGCAGAGTCAGGCTGCCCAAAGATGGAATGGGGGGATTCGTAAAAGCTACAAAGTTGGGCATGGGTCTTTCTGGCTTCCGGTAAGGGAGGGAGGCTCGGAGCTGACCCAACAGGCTCTGTGGGCAGAGACAGGCAACTACCGTCCGCAACCTGCGTCGTGTTGTCTGATGGACGGGGAGAACGCGAAGAAAACCAATACTTCTTTGCCTTCTTTTTGTGCTTCAACTTACCCGAAGATTTCGACGAGGAGTGGTGGTGATGGCTCCGCGACCGGTCCCCCGACTTCCCTCTGGACTGGGACGTCGAGTGGCGCTGAGCTGACTGCCGGGCCTCCAGAAGCTTTCGGGACCACGCCCGCAAAGACTGCTGGGCCATGGACCAGCAGTCAGAGCACAACTTTGGGTCGTGGTCGCGCTCCAGGTACCATAGGCACATGAGATGGGGGTCCGTCACCGACATCCGCTTGTGGCAGGCGCCACAAGGCTTGAAGGCAGTCTGCCGAGGTGACATCCCTGTGCACCAGGAGTCGTGACGACTCAAAAAGATGTCGCCAAAAAGTCACAAACAGAGAGTAAAAAAGTGACTCGAGGTACCGCTCTCTACGGATCCGCGCTGGCTGGCATAGAAAAAGAAAGAACTAACGTCAGCGTGCAAGGGCGGCGTCTAAGTAGATACCGCAATGTCATTCCGGCGACCACAACGCCAACCACAAACGCGGAGTCGACCGACGTCACCTACAAACGCGCAGGCGTACTGCTGAACAAAAAATTCTCGAGATCCAGTCTGACGTCAGGGGGTAATTCTAAGGTGAGGAATCCATAACCGATAGTCTCTTTCAGATATGTTTTTCCTGTATAAGCGCTATGTGTGTGCGGTGTTAAGATAGGAGTGAATACGGTGCTTCTTGGTAGGAGTAGCCATGCCTCTCACATTCCATGTCAGTGTATTATATTGTGGCGTCAGTGTTCGTGGGGAAAGCAGCCATGATAAGTGTTTATCAGTGTCAACCTCCCTCCCTTCCCTCCAGATTATGCCCATGCAGTGGTGTTGGCCAGCATAGTGCACCATTGAAAAGACACCCTCCTTCCCACACACCCTGTCTGGGCACTGAGTGTTATCCAGCCACTGTACGAACATCATAAACACTGCCAACAGATAAACATCAAAGTTCTAATTCTAGTCCAATACGGTATATGAAACACATGGCAAACACTGTGCTAGAGCTCCTGGGCCGCTGGGCCTTCTGAGACCCTCAAGGTGATTAGCCCCCAACTGTCTCCTTCTCTGCCCCTCCCCCAAACTCTGTCCAAGACCTAATATGCCCAGCCCACCAATCCGGGCACAGACCTTACAAGCAGATGAGACAAGGTCCATTACAGTATGCATTGTAAGATCTGGTCCAGGGTGCTCCCCCTCAGGGGAGTCCGACAGGTTGATTGTGTCTGATCCGATTGTGCAACCGTGATCTGACTGCAGAACCACAAACGGGTTAGGGTGCTGATGCAACACCTCCGCCACCACCTCCACCCACTCCTTGGGAGCCTGATCGGTGGAAAGGTGATTTTGAGACCTCTTGGATCGACGACGGTTTGATCTTTGAGTCAGCCAAACATCAGACTGTGGGGCTTCCACCAGTGGCGTGGCTTATCCCTTAGCGTGCAACCATGTCATGGCATCCTTGGGAGAAGAGAAGAAGCAGGTATTCAAACCCTCGATAACCTTAAGCTTTGCCAGGAAGAGGAGTGCATACTGCAGTCCAAGACTCTGCAGTTGTCGTTTGACCACTGAGTAGGTGTTAAACTTTGTTAGATTTGGGGGTCTCTAGTTGGCACAGGTAGGTACTTGTGACAAATAGGGACCATTGCCTCTAGTTAGGGTAAAGGGGTACACTCCTAAAATAACCCCTGCTCATCCCCTTGGTAGCTTGGCACAACAGGCTTATCTCAGAGGCAGTGTGTAAAGCATTTGTGAACACATACAGTAATCCAGCGAAAACACTACAGATGGACAACACACAGGTTTTATATAAAAAATAAGTATTCTTAACACAAGACCATACATGACAAAAATCCACAATACTGTACTTAAAATGGTAGTTTTAGCTTAGTTCTGTTCAGTTCTTAAAATGCGACACTTCGAGTCAATGTACCTTACGATGCGTTCCGCTTCCACAACAAAAGTGTTGCAGCGATGGAAATGCGGCAAAGTTCCGGTGCAAAGAAATAAATAGGTGAAGATCTTCCAGACGCGGCATGCTTCTCCGATGATGCGAGAAGTCTCGATTCGATGTGTCAGCTGCAGTGGCGACACCCTTGTTCCGCGATGCATCGACAACAGCTTCGGTGCGACACTCTTCTCCGACATTGCAAGACGCTTCCGCACAATGCGACAACTACAGCGGCGACATCCAAGATGCCACAACAGCAGCTCCGACGGCGGCACACTTCTCCGTGGATGCGAGGCACTTCTCTTGATGCGGTGCAATACGACAGCTACAGCGGCGACATTCAAGATGCGACGGCAGCAGCAGTGACGGCGACACGCTTCTTCCTCTTGAGCCGCGCTTCCAGCTCCTTGCGAAACGCAGTTCCTCCGAAGGCCCAAAACAGCAGCAGGCACTTCCCAAGGAACTCTGGGGAGCTGGGGGTTGAAGTATGTTGTCCCTGAGACTTCAGCAGGAGGCAAGCTCTGTTCTAAGCCCTTGGAGATCCTTATAAGTTGATGAAAGTGCACAAAGTCCTTTTCTCCTCTTTGGCAGTCAGGCAACCACTACAGGCCAATCCCCCAAGCAGCACTTCAGCTTATGGATAGTCTCTCCTCAGTTATTTTGGTTCCACTCCTCAGCAAAGGTTTCTTGTTGTTGTACAAAAGTGATCTAATTTCTATTTATACCCCAAAATCCTTTGTCCTCTGAGGGCAGAGGGGCCTTTGCCTAATCCAAACCAGTTCTGGCCAGTCCTGGAGCACACTGTTTAGATGACTCCTTCTTTCCTTTCACAGTGCAAGGCAGAAACATCAGCCGCACCACAGGGGGTCGAGCCGGCATTGTGGAGGGAAGGCACAGCCCAGGAGCATTCTGTTGACATGACTCCTCCTTTCCTTTCACAGTGCAGGGCAGAGACATCAGACGCACCACAGGGGGTGGAGCCAGCACCGTGGGGGGCAGGCACAGTCCTTTTCAGGTCCCAGGTGCAACTCCTCCCTCCCATCTAGATGCAGATCTCTCTATTCACCACTGGGCGGACTCACCCTGTCTCCTGGAATCCCCAGCCCTGTCACTCAAACTCTAGACAAGAAATAGACAATCTAGAAGAGGAAGGCTTGGATAGTTAGACAAGAAAATACCTACTTTCTAAAAGTGGTATTTTGAAACACAGAATGTTAAAACCAACTTCACTAAAAGATGTATTTTATCACTCTGAGTTCAGGCACACTAAACTTGAATTTCTACCATGTTCCCTGAGTCAGTAAGGATTTTAAAATGTAATAATCTAACTGCTCATTCTGGCCTATGGAGAACAGGTAGCCTTGCAATAGTGAAAAACGGAAATGGCTGTAATTCACTATTAGGACATGCCACACACACCAGGGCTTGTCCTACCTTATACTTACAATGCACCCTGCCCTTGGGCCTACCATAGGGGTGTCGGATATGAAGAAAAGGGAAGGTTTAGGGACTGGCAAGTGGGTGCACTTGCCCAGTCAGCATGGCAGTACCAGACTGCACACAGGCTCTGCAATGGCAGACTTTAGACACACTTTTACAGGCTGCTTCTGTGGGTGGCATAACCAGTGCTGCAAGCCCACCAGCTGCATTTGGTTTACAAGCCCTGGGCACTCCTGGTGCACTGTACACTGATGCAAGACTAGGGTCTGACAGGTAAACCAAACCAGCCAATCACAGAATCACTAATTCATACATCAATGTATAATAGGGAGAGCATATGCACTTTAGCACTGATCAGCAGTGGTAAAATGCCCAGAGTCATAAAACCACAACAAAAACGGATCAGAAAAAATATAGGAGGAAGGCACAAAGTTCAGGGATGACCCTGCAAAAAAGGGCCAAGTCCGACACACTTCCGTGGTAAAGTCCAGGTATGTGTTGATGGTGGCACTCTCAAACTGTAAGTGATCTTTAGACCTCAAAAGCTGGAGGATCAGATGTTGGTCTCTAAAGTTCAGTAGTCGCACTATCACTGGGCGCAGGGGAGCTCCAGGTGGCAGATGTGTCCCTGAAGGCGGTGCACTCTTTCTAAGGAGAAGAATTTAGGTACCCTGCCAGCAAACACCGTGGACACCATCCACGTCTGAGTTCTGTCTAGGGTGGCCTCCAGATGGTGCAGAACACCATCACCTTGTTCTGTCCCTCCATCCAGGGTTTCAGGGCCCACTTCAGAGGCATCTGCAGTCCTCTCCCTCCCCTTGCCACAATGTACTTTTCCCTCCAGACCCACGCAAGGACCCCACACAGTAGGTATCAATTTTGTACTCCTTAACCCAAATGCATCCTCATACAGTTCATCCTTAATGTTCTTGTATTTTTCCAAACCATCAACTCATGAACGTTATCCTTCTATAATCCATTTGTTTACAGTCAATAATTCTTCATTCTCTTTACCGGTTTCCTTCCATTTTTAGTTGTCATGGTTGTCATGTCTATGTACTCCATAGCTACAAAACCAAATTTTTCTAAGTCCTCTTCAGTGCTATTGCTTAAGTTCTTTTCAATACTGATTCTCGACAGAGCATCAGTGAACACATTCGTATCTCTAGCTACATATTGCGTACTGAAATGTAATTCTTTCATGTTTGCAAACCCATCTAGCAATTCTTGGAGACACCATACCTGAATCTTTGGTGGATAAGAGGTGAATTAAGGGCTTATGGTCAGTTCTTAGTATGAATGGTATGCCCAAACATATGTTCTAAGGTGCCTTACAGCCCAGAACACCACAAATGTTTATCTTTCAATAATGGAGTAACTATGTTCAGTGTCAGATAATGTACACAAAGCAAAAGCAAACATTATTTCCTCCCAATTTTGAATTTGAGACAGCACTACACCTAATCCATAGGTGCTGGCATCAGTAGTAATCATTATCTTACATATCAACTTAAAGTGACTTAAATGGGGTGCCATTTTGATGACTAGTTATATGCTTGCAAATTCCAATTCATTTGCCTCACTCCATTCAAATTTCATTTTTTTGTAAACAATTCTCTCATGGATTTAGTTTGTAAGAGCACTTTTTAACAAATTTGAAGTAAAATTGTATGACCCCCAAAAACATCTTAGTTCATCCTAGTTACCTGCTAACTGTGCATTCACAATGTTATCTACCAATTTTTCTCTAGGCCTCATTCCATTGATTTCAATAGTGTGCCCTCGTACGTTACATTGATTACTTTTAGATTATATTTCTCTGATTTCACAGTTAAACCATTTGCGCTTAGGATTTATAGTACATTTCTTAACCTACTATCATGTTCACATTCTACTCTTCCAAATGCAAAACTGTTGTCCTGGAAGTTACACACTCTATCTATTCCTTTAAACATTTTTTGCATAAGTCTGAAAACAGATGATGCATAGGCCAACCTGAATGCTAGGCGCCAGGTGTTGCGATGATGACTGTACTTTTATCTGAAGGTATGAAGACAATAGGTCTATAGTAGAAAACCCTTCCCTCTTCTCAATAGTGGCCAACATCTCATTTATGTCGGGTAGTGGATGTCTATCAATCCATATGGAATTATTTAGATCAGGTAGATCTACCCCCAATCTTATAGAATGATCCGGTTTACATACCACGACTATGGGTGCCAAACATTCAATTCTTCTATTATCTCAAGATCCAATTGTTTCTTTAATTCTGCCTTAAATGTATATTGCACAGTAACTGCTAGATTTCTTACTTTATGAACCTTGGTTTGAGCACGTCGCCTTAGAACAATCTTTATGTTTCAAACCTCAAAGTTTCTCTAATTTGTTTATGGAAACTTCTGGATAATGTTGAACAATACTTTTCAATTCAATCACAGGATTTACCACAATTTGTTTGAGGACTACAGGTTGTAGTTGCATACCCCTGGCAGCTTGATGAATTGAACCAAATAGACGTGCTTCTGTTTTTGTAAGAAATACCCTACCGAGAATACTTCTATCCTTATAGTGAATATTATCAATAAAAGAAATCCATGTAAATTTATATATTCACCTCCGTAACCCTTCAACTTTATATCAGATTTGAATAGACGTTTGGATTCTAAATACCAGAATCGTTCAAAGTCTTCTAATGTTATAATAGCATGCGGAGCTCCAGAATCTATTAGCATCTGCACCATCAATCTCTGTCCTCCATGTTTTGTCATTCACCTTCCTTTGTCTCTCTTCGTCATAATCCGTTATATTCATATTTTGGTACTATACAGTGTTGGTCAGTGTGATGGAGCAAGGACTCGTTTAAAAGGGACTAGCTCGGAAGCAATCCTCTCATTTAACTTCTAATATTGTATTAACCACGTAATGTGTACATCAATCCCACTTGTCTGTCCAATCAGAGTTAGTAGTTTCACAATATTGAAACATTAATGGATGGTACATGAATATTGTAGAGTATAATTGAGGTAGTCTTAGTTAGTTAGACAGATATTCGCTGAATGCAGCAGAGCTCTGGATGCTGTCGGAGTGACAAGAGATGCTGATGAAGAATCGAATGCAGAGCCACTTTATCGTAAATTAATTTACTTAAAAGAAGATTGTGGAAGAATCTCGAGGAGGAAGAGAGCGCCAGAGAGGGGTGATATGCAAGTGTTGGTGGTAGAGGAGTCATCTATCCTGTCCTGAAACCTTTGTCGCCTGAACCTTCCCAGGGGACCCTTCCCAGCTCCTTGGCCAGGGGGTTGGTTTTCACACCATCCTAGGTAAATATAATTTCCGTGAATGTGCGGATGCACTTTTCTCTCTATGCTCTCCTTTCTGAGCATAAATCCTTGCAAGATATAAAGTACGAGTTTGATGATTGACTAATTGAATCTTCCTTCCTATGAGTGACGGAGACTCTACTCTACTTTGTAAGTGGTTCACAAGAAATTGATTAGATAAAGATTTAAAATATTTCCTGAGTTTGTGGTCATTTCATAAATGTAAGAAGATTATTATATGCCATTTCACCATCAACTAGTTCAACTAATGATCCATTGACCAGAGGAAAGAACTTTTTGATCAGTGTAAGATTAGTTGAGAATAAGAGGCGACTAATCTTGAAAAAAACCAAAATCTATCCTTTGTTTAGAGGAAGGCAGAGTAGCAAATGTTTTAACGTTGTTTCTAACAGAATTTAGTTAAAGGAAGAGTAAAAGAAATGCGTTTTTGTATTACTTGTTGTGAAGGGAGGGTCAGTTGCTGGAGTTGCAGTGACGGCACAGAGAGATAGATTGATAGATAGATTGAAACAGCTGGCGTGTGACTGACGCGAATTCTAAAGGAGGGGTCAGTAGTAAAGAGCAGAACTGATGACACCGAAAAGGCTGCATTGGCATTGGTCAGTTCACGAGCGTGAGCCGCAATCAGATTGGAGAATTGAGTGAAAGCTGCTTTTAGATTGGTTGGTGAAAATTTGTATGCTTGATTCCCATTTGCCTTTTTGTACGAGTCGCCCTGACAGAAAAGCTCGAAGATTTGTGGATTATTGTTTCATGTATCGAGTATCTAGTATGTATGGAGAAAAGAGAAAAATTTCATTTATAAAGAAGATTAAGAATTTCTTTAAGAAAGATAAATCTGTATTGACTAGGGAAGGAATTCCTATTCCACCACTGTGGGACTTGGCCCTTTCCCCAGAAATTTTTCGTTTTTTACCCCTTTTAATTTAGAATGCCCCTATTGTAACAACAATGTATAGGCCTTGTGTAGTGAGGAAAGCCCTGTGTACTGTGAAACTGATGTTAAGATGCAGGTGTCTTATACCCCTAACATGGCTGCCACTGACCACTGCTGCTGCAGCGGGGTTAGTGGGCGCATTCTAGTGGCTAGGGCCTGGCTGGAACCCTCCAAACAATGTATCAACTTAGCCTGCCAGCCTGCCCACAGGTAGAATGGTGGAACCTCCTAGAACCCCCTGGAACCTTCTGGAACAGGTGAGGTGACACCAACTGCCACTGCCAACTGGCACTGTATAAGGAAAGGAAGGAAAACTTTCCTGTCAGAGTGACTGAGGGGAAGACCTGGGGAAGAACCTACGCAGGAGGATAGGCAGTGAGGGTCAGGGCAGGGTCTTATGATGCTGGAAATGACAGGGCCTAGAGTGCTGCTTTACAAGTATTGAGGCATCCTGTACCCCCCCACTGACCTAACCCCGCGGAAGGGAACCCCCAGGGTCCACTTGAGGGGATTGGCTGAGGAGATCTAACACCAGCCACCAACTTAACCCCCTTCAAGGAAACAAGAAACCAAAGGGCGCAAGAAACATCACGCCAACAAGAAACTAAGCTTCTATTTACAAGGGCGCAAGAAACATCACGCCAAGAAGAAACTAAGCCTCTATTTACAAGGGCGCAAGAAACCTAAAGCGCTAAGAAGAAATTAAATCATCACAGGACTTTTGAAGAAGCAAACAGGTATTGGCGCGGTACTGACCCTGCGTTTCCTGATGTCACCTGGGGTCTCCCTTGCTAACCTGCTACTGGGGTGTCACCTGTCCTGTATATCTAGCGCTGCCCTTGCTGACCCTGTGAAGAGCGCTGAAGTAATGGAGGGGGTTGCTGCCTTCTGAAGCGCTATATTTGCCTGAACTGCAGCACCCTGAACTGAATGTTATTAGACCTGCTGGTCTTGCCCCCACCTCGTGTGGGCCAAAGCGCTATAGCCCTGCACCCTGCTGTCTGTGAAACGCTAGAATCCTGGGCGTGATTCCTGCCTGAAGCGCTATATTCTGTGGTGCCCTTCAGCAGCGCTACCTGGAATGAACTGTCTGCCGAGCGCTACCTCTGCTGTGAATTGCCTGCTATATCGTAGCGCTGTGAATCCTGAAAAGCGCTATCCCCCTGAAGCGCTGTGTCACCAAGAACATCTGTGGCTCTAGAAGTTGCTGCCTTCTGAAGCGCTGACTCCCTGCTCCCCCAACGCTCCTTTGCTGTCCCTGTGAAGAGTGCTGAGGTACTGAAGGGGGTTGCTGCCTTGTGAAGTGCTGTACCTGCAGGGTGCTATTATCTAAACCTGATTGCCTGCTGAAGCGCTGTCCCGAGCATTGCCTGTGGCCATGCGCTGTCATGTGAGGAACTGAGGTAGTGCCCAGGGAAGCCCTGTAATTTCACTCCAAGCTCTTTCTTGAATGTCCCATAGAAGCGCTGTAATTGTGCCTCCAAGCGCTCTCTTGTAGGCCCCAGAGAAACGCTGTATTTTTGACCTTAAGTGCCCACCTGTTGGCCCCTATGTGCCTCTAGTGACGTGGAGGCCATTAAGTTACTGTTTATGCCTGAGGACAGGCTTGCCATTCATTAACTGTTTGGGCCCTGGTTCCGGCGTAGGCCTAAAGACATACTGAGTTCACCTGCGATGGCTTAGCCCTGCATAGGGGAGTCCAAGGCATAGTAAAATGCTCATTGAGAATGCTTTACTGAATTGCTTATTGAAATGTTCACCTCAATTAACAGAAATGTTTTACTAGTCTAAAGCAAGGCCTGTGCTTGCTTAATGAGATGTTGCTCTCTAGCAATGAGTAATGTTCTATTTATAAGTTACTTAATGAAATGCCTATGCCTGATTCCTTCCCTGTAATGTTTACTCCTGATTAGGGGGATGTTACCTATGATTGGGGAAGAGTTTTGAAGTGGTTATTCCTGCTTGGAACCAGGATTATTCTGAACTATAGAAGTTTTATAACACCCCTGCCCCAGTGTTATAACCTCTACTTATTTACAGGATTACTCTTGGGTGCTGAAAGGTTTATGCCTGCTTAATGTAGGAATTAGAATGTTGATCCTGGCCTTGGGGTGGAAACGCCAACAGCTGCATAATGAACTGTGTCTGCTGACTAATGAAACATTTATTCATGTTGGTTGAAAGGTGGAGCACATGCCCACAGTTATGGAGTGAGGTGCTCCTTGCTTTAAAGAAATGTTTACATTTACTAAAAGGCTTTACATGCATAAACCAAGTCTTCTAAGCTCAGGCTTGCCTGTTAAAAATGGTTATCTCTGCCTTGAAGAGTTGTTAACTGTTGATTGCTGAGTAGGGGAACGTTAATGCAATAAGGATATAGTTACAATGCCTAATGAGATGTTTTATCCGCAGTGGCGTGTTTTTATTCCTGCCATAGGAGTTTCATTCCTGCCTAAGGAAATGGTTAATGAAATGTTTTACCCTCAGTGAAGTGTTTTACTTCTGCTAAACTGATTATCTCTATTGCAGGAAATGTTTTACCTGTAAGCTCCTGATTAATAGGGGGAAGGCCCTGCCTGTTCAGGCATCAGGTAATAGGATGGTGTGTGATGCCTAAAGAAATACTTTATGCCTAATGAAAGGTGTTGACCTCATTTGAGGCAATGTTTACTCCTGCCCAGGGAAGGGTCTCATACCCCTGCTATAACAGAGATTTACTTACACCTGCTCAATGTAGGGATTTCTACTTCCCTGATGGAATGTTGGTGTAGCCCTGATACAGTTAAACCTGCACAAGGGGATGGTTACCTAGATTGCAATGTTTTCTCCTAGTTAGTGCTGGCTATTGCAATGGTTAGCTGGGCCCAATGAGAAGTTCTCCCAAAGGGATGCCCAACCTTGTTATATGGAATAATTATTCTTAATGAAATGTTTAATTCCTATTACAGGAGGAGAGTTACGTCCACATACTTTTGTGGCAAATGAAATGTTTCATATTTAAGGAAATGTTTGAACTACACTTAACGAATTGTTTATTCCTACAGTGGGGAGATGTTTCTGTTATGGAACTGTCCCTTTGTTTACCTGAGGAAATGGATATTGATGCTTAATGCAGTGTTGTTCTTATGACTTTGAGATGTATTCCTTTCAGGTACTGACCAAGAAGCAAGGCGAAGGTCGGGCCTGTGTCCCACTAAAAATGTATTTAACTATTTATTGATCCAATATTTAATATTTATTGCAGAACGGATATTTATTCATCCAATATTGATTGCAAGTCTTGAGACATATGTATTTTAAATGAATTTATGATTTCCCTGATCCTGCTCTATCTATCTGATTATTTATCTTAATACAAATCACTTGTTTTTATACAAGCTCTGGAGTGGAGTCATTTATTACGTGCCCAGGTTTCTGTCTCAGTGTGAGTGTGTGCTGCATGATCGCTTAACACATGTGCTTTCGGATGCCTACCCGCTCGTGCCATGCTACCCTAGGGGACTGGTGACCCCAGTTCCAACAACCACCTAAAACGCTTGCTTCATTTATGATGACGGAGAAAGGATAGAATATATGTGTATGGATGGAAAATTGGATGGAGTACACAAAAGATGATGGTGTTTTAGCTTTTCCTGAGCATGGTACCTTTAATGGAAGAATTGTGCAGAATTTGAGGATGCAGAAGAATGATTTAGATCCGAGACCTAGGTTAACGCAGTATGAGGCATTAGAAGAATAGGAGACTGAGTTGTAAGAATGAGAGAAAAATTAGAGTAGAAGATATATGGGTCATTTTCCTAGGTACTTGCGGGAGACACGTGAAGGTCAGATGAAGCAATGGAGAAAAACAATGGTATCAGAAGGTTTATACCCAGTATTAGTGGCTGAGGAACAGTCAGGGAGTAAGTGTAAAGAGAAATTGAAACACATGAACACAACAGGATATGGTGAATCAGAAGATGAGTTGCTAGAGGACATTTTAACAAAAAATCCTCCACCATAACAAGAAGGATCTAGTAGAGTGACCCCAAGTGCACCAGTATTAGGAACACCCTTGATTCCACAAATTTTACATGACCCAACAGTTAATAGGGTACTTCAAGATAGGGAAAAAGAAGCGTTAACCCCTTCCATGCTGATGACGAGCTCAGCTCGTCATCAGCGTTACCTACCGTGTGCTGATGACAAGCTGAGCTCGTCATGTAACGCGGTAAATCAAAAAATGCCGCATACCGTGGGAAAAACGGCCGCACGCATGCGGTTAAATAAAAATAGAGAAGAATTAATACAGAAAATAAGTCAAATGAATTTGAACCCTGAAGCATCAACGGTACCAGTAACTATAGGTCCTGTTGTTCCATTGTATGGAGACAAAGCGAATTGCCTTAAACCACCAGCTGTAACACCTCTCTTAAGTAACCCCAGAAAAGTAACTGTGATAATAGATGATCAAGCCAGTTAGTGCGAATCAGTAATTTCATTAATGGATCTACCGATAAGAGACTCAGTAAGTGAAACCCCAAAAAGAGTTAGACCCAGTAATTCAAATGAAGGTAGATCAGTAGTATCCTCTAGAGCCAAAAGTGCAACCGCAGTAACTCCAGAAGATTTGGAGAGATGGGCACAGGGAATAGAAAAACAGAGTACACCCCCTAAAATATTAGATATTTACAAACTGAAAGTAGAGTTGGAAGAGATGATAGCTGAAAATGTGGGAATAGTAAGATTGAATGCTTATAATGAGGAAGAGTTGTTGTTCGTTTGTAGGAGTATAACCATGAATGCGAGATTATTTCATGAGAAATTTACAGAACTTGCCTCTGAGATCGGTATTGAGATAGGGAGATCAAAAGTGTTACAGAAACCATATTGAGTGGAATTTATTGACAAAGATTTAGAAAATATGAATGTGCCAGGAAAGAAGTTACAGGTAAAGGAGTTGTTGAATATTTAGCAAAAATGGGGAGACATTGACAGGTTGAGAACGAGGTCGGACAAGAAAAAATTAGGAAGGACATGCAAAGGAAGCGCCAACTGCATATCTGTTAAAAGAGACGGGAAAGGTAGAAAGATTATGTCCTATGAGAGAGGTACCTGGTGGTGGAAATGTTCATGTTCCCTGGAGTCGACACGATATTTTGTCATTTACAAACGATTTCCCAAAAATTGAGAGAGAAACCAGTTGAATGGTACAAACAGGTTGAGAGGTTTGTAATGGTTTCAAAGGTTTTGTTAAAAGACTTGGATGGTCTGTTTGATACAGTGGTACCTGCTGATTTATGGACAGAATGTAAGATCACAGTTGATTGGCCAAGTGAAGAGAACGCAAGAGATGCGAAAACAGGAGTACCTTGAATGAATGAATGAATTACACACTTGGTATAGCGCATGGCTACCCTAAGGCATCCCAGCGCTTTGACCCAGGGAAAATCACCGCCACTCATCGGAAAAGGAAGGTCTTAAGTTGTTTCCGAAACACAATGTGGTTTGGTTGAAGTCAGATGTTCTCTGGTAGATTATTCCAGAATTTGGCCGCTTGAAGGGAGAACAACCGTGCCCCCATTCGGGATCTTTTGATCCTTGGGACTGTCAAAAGATTGAGTTCACTCGACCTAAGGGCTCTAGAGGGTCGATAGGGGCAAAAGAGTGGGCACAAAATAGCAGGACCGTTATTTGTGATAGACTTGTGGGCCATGCACATGGCCTTGAATCTTATCCTCTCCTGCATCGGGAGTCAGTGAGGGCACGCAGAGCAGGCTTCACTGAGCTGTGTCTAGGTACTTTGACTAATAGTCGGGCAGCGCAGTTCTGGACTGACTGCAGAGTTTTAATCGTGCCTATCGGGGCTCCAAGATAAAGTGCGTTAGAATAGTCCAGTCGAGAGAGGATCAAGGACTGGACCAGGAGCCGTCTGGCATCCGGTGGGAGGAGGTTCAAAACCTTCCTTAGTACCTTGATCAGGCCAAAGCATGTTGCGGCAACCTTCCTTGCCTGCACCTGAAATCCGAGAGAGGAATCAAGCCAAACTCCCAAACTCTTGATTTGTTTTTTGGGGACGGGGGGACCCAGACAGCTCGGCCACCATGGATCGAGGTTCATGGGGGCCTTGTACCCCATGATCATGATCTCAGTTTTTGTTCCATTTAATTTTAGAAATGAGGCTTCCATCCAATCACAAACCCTTGTGAGACAGAGGGACAGATTGTTTGTTCCAAAGGTCCCAGCCTCAGATCTAGTTAAAGAGACCACTAACTGAGTGTCATCGGCGTAGGTGACCAATTTAATTCCCCAGGGAAGCACCACCTCAGCCAAAGGCCTCATATAGATATTAAATAAGGTGGGACTTAGTGATGATCCCTGGGGAACGCCGTAATGTAGGGGGAGCTGTCTTGATGTAACATCCCCTTCGAAAACAGAAAATGTTCTTTCTGCTAGGAAGGATTGTAGCCATTTAAGGGCCACCCCGGAGATACTGGCCTCCCGTAAACGGTGGATCAACAAAGAATGATTAACCGTATCAAAGGCTGTGCTGAGCCTAAAAGGACCACCGCCGCGCAGCCTCCTGCATCTACAATCTTCCCGGCTTCCTCCACTACAACAACCAGGGCAGTCTCAGTGCTCTGTTTGATTCTGAAACCCGTTTGAGTAGGGTGAAGCACTGCCTCATTTCAATGAAGGCCGATACGGCTAGATTTACATACTTCTCCGTAATTTTACTCATCCCTGGCAACAGGGAGATAGGGCGGTAGTTTGACCAATCTTCAGGGTCTAGATTAGCTTTTTTTAGGAGGGCCTTAACTTTGGCCTGTTTCCATAGTGGGGAACCACTCCGGTGGAAAGGGAGGAGTTGATCACATCACTCATGACTGGGACCACCACCTCTGAAACTTGTTGCAGGACGGAGGGCGGAGCCATGTCCGATGGAGAGCCTGACTTAAGATTATCCAAGAGTTTTTCTACTGTGGGGAGATCCATCAGGGGCAGGGCATCCAAAGTTGGTGAGGAGACCAATCGGGGAATGAGCACGGTAGGGTGCATGGAGTCATTATCATCGTCCTTCACACAGAAGGAGGAGTAGATGCTAGCAACCTTTAAGCTAAAGAAATTGGCTAGCTCTTCACACCGTTTTAAAGGATCGACCACTTCATTCGGGGGACTAGGTGAAGTAACCAATGACTTAAAGATCTTGTAAATATCCCTGGGGGAGTTAGCGGCTTTTGAGATCTCCAGCTGATAGAAT
Organism: Lissotriton helveticus; assembly: GCF_964261635.1. NCBI lineage: Eukaryota > Metazoa > Chordata > Amphibia > Caudata > Salamandridae > Lissotriton > Lissotriton helveticus. The sequence continues at coordinate 1,090,697,912 of NC_136065.1, forward strand.
AAAGCTTGAGCCGATTTTAATTGAGTCTTATACACCCTTAGTATTGCTCTATATTCCATTTTATCTTCCAGGGCGAAATTCTTTCTCCATTTTCTCGCTACCCTCTTACAGTTCCGTTTGAGGCTTTTCAATTCTGCCGTGTACCAGGGCATTTTATTGGAACCTACACGGTGCACTACTTTTAGTTTAGGAAGGGTGAGATCAAGGGAGGACTCTAGCCACTTATTGAAAGCACCATTAGCTTCAGTCGGGTTATCCTCCTTAATTAACGGGAGAGAATTCTTTAAGGAGGTTACCAACTCTGCCACCGGAAGTTTTGACCAGATCCGGCCCATCTTATTAGTTGTTATGGTTGGCTGGATGACATCAGCTGGCGTCCATGCAAATGAGAGTAACGCATGATCTGACCATGGAATGAATTGTGACTCCTTCCACTGCATGTCCGCAAGATTGGTATAAAAATGGTCAATGAAATGGCCTGCAGAGTGAGTAGGTCCCTCCACAATTTGTTTCAACTCTAAGGTCCCCAATCCATCCAAAACATTTTGAGAGACAAGAGCTTCAGGTTCATCGATATGAATATTAAAATCCCCGATAATAGAGAAATTAGAGGAAGTACTACTGAGATGAGTAATTTTATCGAGAAGAGCATTGCAGAAGCTATTGTGGGATCCTGGTGGACGATATAGTAAGATACCCGAAAGTGTGCAGGTCAGGGAGAAGGAAATAGCAAATTCCAGACTTTCGCATTCCGATAGCAGGTTATCAAAAGTACGGCACTTGAATGAATTCTTACAAATGATTGCTATACCTTCGCCCCGGCCTTTTGGACGATCGAGCCTGCTCATCACGTAACCTAAGGGCAAGGCCTTAACCATATCCGGGCCTGAGACCTCTGAGAGCCAAGTCTCAGTAAGAAATAGAACATCCGGACTCTGTTCCTCTAGCAGCAGGTGGATTTCGACGCTGTGTTTCGGTAGAGAACGACAGTTCAGAAGCATTAGGGAGTATGTTTTCAAATTGCCAGTAGATAGAAGTAGATAAAAGGAGGGGACCCTCCTGCCTGTCTCCACAGTGCGGACAGGGAATCAGATGATGTGATAAAGAAATATCACCAAGTAATTACTTTCCTGAAAGGGAAAATTCCTCCTAAAGAAACAGATTGGGTAAAGATGGACAGAACGACCCAAGAGCCAAATAATTTCGTTCATGCATATTATGAATGACTGCTGCAAGTGTTTAAACAGTATAGTGGTTTTGAGAACATTGGAGATAAGGATATGGGTCATTTTGTGTATCGGTTTGTGTACAGTTTGAAGCCAGAAATTAGTCAGATGATTCAACAGCACATGTTGTGTTGGCAGTAAAAGCCCATAGATGATATTCTAAAATACACAAAGTATTGTAGGGATGATATTGAGGCAAGGCATAAAAAGTTAAAAGAGAAAATGAAATGGGCACAAGTGAAATTGACAAAACAACAGGAGATTAAATTAAAAAGTCAGGCAGATGGTCAGATGAAAGGAAAGAGGCAAGGTGATCATGCGGCGAATGGTGGTAAATCAAGAGGACGAATAAATAGAAAGGATGCAAAGAAGAAGTTTCCGTGTCATGGGTGCAGAAAGCTTGGACATTGGAAAAACAAGTGTAAGAACATGTAGAATAATAATAGAGAAATTAGAGGAAGTACTACTGAGATGAGTAATTTTATCGAGAAGAGCATTGCAGAAGCTATTGTGGGATCCTGGTGGACGATATAGTAAGATACCCGAAAGTGTGCAGGTCGGGGAGAAGGAAATAGCAAATTCCAGACTTTCGCATTCCGATAGCAGGTTATCAAAAGTACGGCACTTGAATGAATTCTTACAAATGATTGCTATACCTTCGCCCCGGCCTTTTGGACGATCGAGCCTGCTCATCACGTAACCTAAGGGCAAGGCCTTAACTATATCCGGGCCTGAGACCTCTGAGAGCCAAGTCTCAGTAAGAAATAGAACATCCGGACTCTGTTCCTCTAGCAGCAGGCGGATTTCGACGCTGTGTTTCGGTAGAGAACGACAGTTCAGAAGCATTAGAGAGTATGTTTTCAAATTGCCAGTAGATAGAAGTAGATAAAAGGAGGGGACCCTCCTGCCTGTCTCCACAGTGCGGACAGGGAATCAGATGATGTGATGAAGAAATATCACCAAGTAATTACTTTCCTGAAAGGGAAAATTCCTCCTAAAGAAACAGATTGGGTAAAGATGGACAGAACGACCCAAGAGCCAAATAATTCTGTTCATGCATATTATGAATGACTGCTGCAAGTGTTTAAACAGTATAGTGGTTTTGAGAACATTGGAGATAAGGATATGGGTCATTTTGTGTATCGGTTTGTGTACAGTTTGAAGCCAGAAATTAGTCAGATGATTCAACAGCACATGTTGTGTTGGCAGTAAAAGCCCATAGATGATATTCTAAAATACACAAAGTATTGTGGGGATGATATTGAAGCAAGGCATAAAAAGTTAAAAGAGAAAATGAAATGGGCACAAGTGAAATTGACAAAACAACAGGAGATTAAATTAAAAAGTCAGGCAGATGGTCAGATGAAAGGACAGAGGCAAGGTGATCATGCGGCGAATGGTGGTAAATCAAGAGGACGAATAAATAGAAAGGATGCAAAGAAGAAGTTTCGTGTCATGGGTGCAGAAAGCTTGGACATTGGAAAAACAAGTGTAAGAACATGTAGAATAATAATGGGCTAAATCAAAATTTAAATCCACAGACGCAGAATGAGGTGCTTATGAATCAGCCGCAGCAGGTAGTTAATCAGCAGTGTCAGGTGCCACCTGCCTCAATGCCAAATTTTGTGAACCAGCCAAAGTACAGTGCAGACGCTGGATTTCAAGGAGGGAATGGTAAAAAAAATTATGTGATTTCACAATACCTTTTACTGAATAATGATGAAATTGGATACAAGCAATGATGGTGCCTGAGGGGGGAGGAAGAGTGGTGCGTACTTGGCGCATCCTTGCCGGTAGATCAGTCAGGTCCATTTATTGATGGGAAAGTGGAAGGCAATGATATGACTTTTCTGTTAGATACTGGTGCTACCCGTTCTACTGTCAGAACAGCAGACATCCCAAACCTACCCCTCTCGGGAGAAGCAATCCAAGTAGTCGGAGTATCGAATCAGCAGATTAGCACTCCAATTACAGAACCTATGGAAATGCATATTGGAAATTTAAAAGACAAGCATAGATTTGTGGTCTGTGATTTTTTTGGGAAGAGATTTACTATGCATAATGAATTGCACAATTTATTGTACACCGGATGGTGTTGCTCTTCAAACCACTGATGAAGATATGGTATACAACATAATGTTAGCTAAACAAGGCACAGAAATACATGAGATGTATTCTGTGATGACAAAAGAGGTCTTACCAGAAGAGCTGAAAACAACTGTGAATCCATAAGTATGGAATTTCACGGGAAAAGAAATAGGGCTAATGGAAAACGTAGACCCAGTGAAAGTGACAGTGAAAGAAGATGCAGTTTACCCCAACACCAGACAATACAAAATGAGTCCAGAAGTGAAAGCAGGAGTGGCTTCTGAAATTGACCGTATGATTAAACAAGGCATTTTAAAAGAAATAATGAGTAGTCCTAGTAATTCGCCAATAATAGGACTCAAAAAGCCTAGTGGAAAAGTACAGGATAGTTCAGGATTTGAGAACAATTAATAACATTGTAGTGCCTTGTTGTCCTGTGGTGCCAAATCCAGCAGTTATTCTTGATCAGATCACTTGGAATGTAGGCTGGTTTACAGTAATTGATTTGTGCCAAGCCTTTTTCTTAATTCCGTTACATCCAGACAGCCAGTATCTTTCTTCGTTTAAATTTGAAGATCGTATCTTGGCATGGAACATAGTTCCTCAAGGGTATACAGAAAGTCCCTCAATTTTTTATCAAATACTGGAAACGTGTTTAGAGAAGTTAGTTATGCCCAAAGATTCAGTTTTGGTGCAATATATCGATGACTTACTTGTAGCATCGAAATACAGAGAAGACTGTGTTACTGATTCCATTGCGTTATTTAATCATTTGACTGAGGGAGGACACAAAGTGTTCCCAGAAAAATTACAATTTTGCCGAACAGGAGTCAAATACTTGGGTCACCAGATAGAAAGGGGAGTGAGAAAAGTGACCACTGAAAGAATTAAAATAATCAAGCAAATGCAGTTACCACAGACACAAAGAGAAATCAGAATGTTTCTCGGAGTGGTGGGGTATAGTCGACAATGGATTGTGGGTTTTTCATTACTAGCAAAACCAATGTTTCAGATGACGCGGAAAAGAGTGAATGATCCAATAGCTTGGGATGATGAAAGTGTGGAAGCATTTGTGAAATTGCAAAATTGTCTATGTGAGGCCCCAGCATTAGGTATGCCTGGTTATTTGAAAGAATTTGCACTGTTTTGTTGTGAAAGAGAAAGTTGTGCACTCTCAGTTCTAACCCAAAACCATGGATTAGGCTGACGTCCAGTTGCATATTTTTCTGCTACTTTGGATCCTGTGGCTTCAGCATTACCTGGCTGCTTAAAAGCAGTAGCTGGTACTTGTATGAATCTAGAACAAAGTGAGTCAATTGTGATGGGACATCCAGTGAAAGTTTATGTTCCACATTCAATCGAGATTCTGTTAACAAGAACTCAAACTCAGCATCTTACTCCCAGTCGGATGACTAAGTATGAAAGAATAATTTTGTGAGCAGAAAATGTGACAGTAATCAGGTGTACTATGGTGAACCCTGCTACTTTGTTGCCCAACTCACGTTGTGAGGAAGTAAAAGATGAAGCAGAACAGGACTGCTTAGATGTAACTGAAATGTGTACTAAGCCCCGCCCCGACATACAGGAAGAGCCTCTGAAAGAGCCAGACCATGAACTATTTGTTGATGGTTCTTGCTTAAGACTTGAAAGAAGTGGAGGACTAAGTGCAGCTTACACTGTTTACAAAATATCTGGGATCATTGAACCATCCTGATTACCGGGAGTCAAGTCTGCACAAGTAGCTGAATTGATAGCTTTAATATAAGCATGCAAAATTGGGAAAAATTGGAAAGTTACCATATTTACGGATAGTCAATATGGTTACGGGGTTGTGCATGACTTTGGCCAGCTTTGGATGCAGAGGGGATTTCGGACTTCTTCAAGGTCTCCTATTCGAAATGGGAGATTTGTGAAAGAATTGTTGGAAGCAATACAATTGCCAAAGGAAATAGCTGTGGTTAAATGTGCTGCTCACCAATCAGGAAATGTCTATGTAGCGGCTGATAATAGATACGCGCTGACCATGTTTCTCAATGCTGTGCAAGAAATAATGTATCATTGAACAAGCAAATGGAAACATGTGGAAACAGCTGCCAATGTATGATATTCTCAGCTTTCGAAACATGGGATGAGGTGAGACAGTTGCAGGATGAGGTAGAAGGGAGTGAAAAAGAAAAATGGACAAAATCAGGTTGTGGAAGAAGGGCAGAAGATGACGTGTGGGTATACACTGATGGAAGACCAATCATGCCAGACTGCCTGCTCTATCAATTTGCAAGAATTTATCATGGAGACACTCATGTAGGCAGGGACGCTATGATCAGACTAGTTAGACAAGATTGGTATAACCCAAGGTTTAGAGTAGTCACAGAGAGACTTTGCCAGAGATGTTTAGTATGTCAACAAATAAACCCAAGTAGGAAGACAGTGGTCAGTTGGGGAAAAATCGGAAAGGCAGAAGGACCATTCATAAGATTACAGCTTGACTTTATAGAGTTACCACCATGCAGGGGAATGAAGTACATCCTTGTCATAGTGTGTTTGTTTTCACGATGGGTAGAGGCATACCCCACTAGGAGAAATGACAGTATAACAGTTGCGAAATTGTTGTTGAGAGAGTTAATTCCACGCTTTGGTTTTCCACTAACCTTGGAATCTGATAGAGGACCTCACTTTAATAATGAAGTAATTCGATTAATCTGTGAAGCATTCAAAATTGAACAGAACCTGCACTGTGCATACCACCCAGAGACTTCTGGATTGGTAGAGCGCTTGAATGACACAATCAAGTCAAGACTGGCAAAGGTGTGTGCATCCACATCACTAGACTAGCCTTATGCATTCCTCCTTGCATTAATGGGATTCAGAAGTATTCCTGACAGAAACACAGGATTTTTTATTTTTATTAAATCTTTTTATTGAAATCAAGTATGACAAATAGACAACAATCATCACAGCCACATTTTTCCATAGTGATACAGCAAGTAAATGCCAGAGGAAGTGCACCTCCCACAGGAAACATCCGCCATATTAATTACAGTTGCAGCATGCTTTGCTTAGTCGTAGCGCGATGGTATTGTCCTTAGTCAACAGGGATTCTCAGATCCCACCCCTATATGTGTTCCAGCTATCCCAGACCTGTATCCATTTGTTGGGGCACCCTCTCGCAACATAAATAGTTTTCTCAGTGACCATGCACCAGTCCATGTCCTTGCTCCAATCCACTAGACTGGGCGGTTCCTGGGCCTTCCATAGCCTTACTATATTACGCTTTGCCACCATCAATCCCAAGGGTACCCACAGGCGCTGTTTGGCGGTAAGGTCCATTGGCCCCCAGGCGTCCAGGAGAACTAGTTTTATATTGCCATCAATCTTTTGGCCCAACACACTTTCCATAAGTCCCACAATTTCCCCCCAATATGTTTGAATAACCATACACTCCCAAAGCATATGGATGAATGTGCCTACCTGTCCACACCTTCTAGTGCAATTCTCATCAAAGCTATACCCCATTCAGACCAGGAGTGATCTGGCAAGAAACGATCTATGCAGGATCTTGAGCTGCACTAAATGTAACCTCGAAGAGATGACCACCTCACGAGGAGAAGCCACCGCCGCTAGCCATTCATCATTGTCCAGACCAGCTACATAATCGTCCCACTTAGCACGCAGGTGATCCAGTGGGTCCGGCAAGTTAGGTATCAGTTTTTTATAAATGAGCGATATGGCCTTTTCCGGCAGGTCCCATCCAACACTCTATCCTCCAATGGAGAGGACTCAGGGAGCGGTACCCCTCTAGGGAGTGTTGCAAGGAGGGCATGCCTTATTTGCAGGTATCTAAAATGTTCAGAGCACGCCATTTCATAGTCCTGTTGCAACTGGTCAAACATGACCACATCTCCTGACTTCCACAGGTGACCAACCTTGGAAATTCCAATAAGTTTCAAGTTTTATTATTTGTTTAATTAATTAAAATCTTACAAAAATGCTTACAATATCCCCAGATATTAAAAAAGGAAAAAACTTTTTTTTAAAACTATAAACATGATTTATCTGATATCGCATAGTTAATAAAATACAAAAAATTAGTCATCAAGTTTTTTACCAACAACACATAAAAATTTTACGAATGCAGAGTTCATAAGTACATCTTTAGGGTTAAGGCATGCTATCACTGCTTGTCTACATGTCCTTACTCCACGAGCATTGAGTAGTCTCTTAAGGGTGATTTTCCTTTCACCTTCTAATTCAGGGCAAAGACATAGTAGATGTATAATATCCTCTTGCCCACGTTTACATAACCTACATATAGTATTGTCCTCACTGGTCTTCCATGATGGTAAATGAGATAAACCCGGCCATAATCCAAAACGTACTCTGATAAAAATGTGTTTACTTTGCTGCGACCACGATGTTTTAAGATATTCTTGAGGTTGTTATTTTTAAATCCGTTTATAATCGGCCATGCATGTCTTCTTTTTACAAATACCTCTTTATCTATTATCAGCGACAGTTGATTAGTTAGTTTGTTAATTCTTCTCTTGAAACTCTCCTGGGTAATTGTATTTTCCCAAATTGGTATTACGCCAAATTATTCCTTAGCTTTATTTAGATAGGCCCATGCTTGCAATTTCCGGTTGTCTTTGACTTCTTGCCATAGTATTTGGGACATTTGGTTTCCATGGTCGTTTTCTATACAATTCCATACTTTTAGAATTTGACCTTTTCTTGCATACAGCTGGTTACTTATCCCAAATTCCAACCTCACCTATGCTTGCGAGGCATTAAGCGGTAGGTGAAATACGATCTTGTAGATTTTAGCCACTGCATTATTAATTATCTCTGCATCTTTCCCATTTAATACCTCACAGCCATACGTCAAGGTGGGAAGTAATTTTGCTGATATGATCTTCAATAAAGGGCCGTTGGACAATGCAGTTAATTTTTTTTGTATAATCCTAAATGCACCAACCAAACTATTAGCCTTCCTAGTAATATCTTTTTTTTGTGGAAGGAAGTTTCCGCTATCATTAAATATAACTCCGAGATACCGGTAGTAATCAACTTGCTCCAGTTGAGTTTGTTCAAGTCTCCATTTGGATTTATTTTTCAATCTTGTATTTTTTGTAACTATCACTACTTTCGTCTTTGTTTCGTTTATTACCATTTCGTTTTCTTTTGCGTACATTGATATGCGATCAATTAATCTTTGCAGGCCCACTTTGGTTTGACTTAGAAGTACAACATCATCTGCGTACAGCAGATTAGATACTTGTTTTCCAGCTAGCCTCGGTGGATGTGCATTGACTTCATTCAGTGCAATAGTCAGATCTGCTATAAATAGATTAAAAAGCAGTGGGGCAAGGACACAAACTTGCTTTAAGCCTCCCGTTGTGTGCATTTTATTAGTTAATGTTCGACCATCACCAATTCTTACCTTGACCCAGTTGTCAGAGTATAATAATTGTATTAATTTTAGCAGTGAGTCTGGAATTCCTTGATCCTTAAGTTTTTTCCAAACTAAGTATCTGTTCATGCAGTCGAATAACGATTTAAAATCGACAAAACAAAAATAGAGGGGCCGTTTAGCTAAAAGTGCCTTATCCATTAAAACCGATAGAATTAATATATTTGTGGAGGTTCCTAGACCTTTGATAAACTCAGTTTGATTTGGGGTAATACTTGGTTTTCCACAGCCCAATTTGTTAAATTTGATAGTAGTAAACCCGCAAACAATTTTGCGTCAGTATCTTGGAGGGTAATCAGGCGATAGTTCTCTGGTAATTGCCAGTTTCCTTTTTTATAAATAGGAGATATTAATGATCCTCTCCAAGATATCGGTATTTGCCCAGGTTGTACAACTTCATTAAAGAACTTTGTCAAATATGTGGCCCATAAGTCTGGGTCTTCTTTGTAGAGTGCAAACGGGATGCCATTTGGTCCTGGCGCTCCATCTTTTTGTTTCTTTATTAAGTTCGTCACTTGATTTTCTGTAATGACAATTTCCAGATCAGATTCTAGGTCTCTTTTAATCATTATTGGCTGTTTGTCTTTCTGAATATTTAGTTCAGATACAGGGTCTAGTGTCTTTTTAAGGAATACAAACCATTCATCTTCAGTTAAGGTGGATGCTACCACAGATTTATTCGGTCTGCTTAAACCATTAATAATTTTCCAAAACTCCCTTGAGTTTACTTGGTTACAAGCATGAAAGATTTTTGTCCATAGTTCTTGCTGAATCTTATTTTTTTCGCTCCAAAGTAATTTCCTCAAGTTACTATTGGTACTTTTAAATTGCATTTGTATTTCCTCATTATTTGGGAGCCTGGTTAGCTGCTTCCTCAGTCTATTTCGGGTCTGCCTAACTTTTTTGATCGCATGTGGGAGGTTGATGATAGTATCCCTCTTTTTCGTTTTGGGCATTCGTTTTTTTTATCTCAAGATGTGGCATCAAACGGTTGAACTATTTTCTGCTTGAAAAGTTCCCACTGCTTAATTGCAGATTGTGTAATATGTTCTTTAAAACATTCTTTAATTAATTCCTGCGCCTTTTCTTTCATATCGTCATTGTTATTGGTCTTCCATATGAGCTTCCTATAATTGGAGGTACAGGTCTGACCAGGTGTTGTTGAATAATTTTGATGTTTTGAAGATGACATTTTTATTCGTAATATTTGTTGGCTATGATCACTTTCTAACACTTTCCTTAGTCGATAAGATACAACTTTATCAAAAATGTTTATAGATACCATTGTATAATCTACTCTTGATTTAGACTTTTGTGTTTGGAATGACCAAGCTGGAGGTATATCAGTAACAAACCTGCCATTTAATATTCTTAGTCCCAGTGCTTCCACGTCCATCAGTAGTTTTCTTCCAATTGGATTATGCTTAGTATTTGTTCAGGAGTCCAATATTTGTTCAGGAATTACCCATTGGTGATTTTGGGACAGTGTAAAATCATCCAGTATTAAATGTATTAACAGGTTTATATTAAAATCACCTGTAGCAATAAACTCAACAGTCGGGTCTTCTATTATTTGTTCCAATAAAAAACTTGTTAGAGCTACACTTATATCCTTCTTTGACAAGTACTTAGGTGGAATGTATATTTCAACTAATATTAACGTTTTCAAGTTTTTTTCCCCACTTGTTACATATTTCAACTTTACTGCTTGGATGTTAGAATTGTTCGTGACCAACTGCTCATGTGCAATTTTCAAATCAATCAAAATGAATATTGCCAAGCCTCCACATGGTCTGCCAAATTTGTAATATCTAGTTGCAGGCACATAGTATCCTTTGTATCCTTGTAACAAAAAGGGGTCAATTTCCCATGTTTCCTGCAGGAGTATGATTTGATAGATGTTTGTTAAAGTATCTATTTGAGCGTTTTTTATCTTTTTACATATACCATTTATGTTCCATGAGCATACTCCTATTGGTACGTGATCCGCATTCCCTTCTTCTATTTTATATTGTGTTCTATCCTGTCACTGTCCATGTATTGCTGTCCGAATCCAATTTTCGTTAATTTGTTTTATTTCTCCAACTTTTATTTCATCCATGGTATTTTCCTCATCCTGATGCATTTTACCCAAGGGATTTTTTGGTATCGAATACACTGTCAATTCCAATAAGATCCCACCTATCAAAGCCCTTCGAGCGAATCAAGCGTCCTAATTGGTCGCATCTCCAGAGCGACATGGCCTTCGTGATCTTGCCTTCCCATCCCAAACTTTGCAAGGCCGTCTTCCATACTCACACCGCATGTGCCGTGGGTCCTGTCAAGTTGGGGCTCAGCGCACACGCATATATTGCCCCTTCAAACTCCCACCCGGCAGTAACCACCTATCAATCTGAAAGGCTGGTTCACCTTGGGGTCTGTACATGCATTGATTGATGGCAGCAAGGTGAGATGCCCAGTAATAGCACTTTATATCCAGCAACTCGATTCCCCCGTTGAACCATCCATGTGTGAGCTTATGGAGAGTTATGTGCGGAGGCTTGCCCTCCCAGAGCAGGTCTCTCAGGAGGCAGTCGATTTCCTTGAAATACAAGGGGCTGACAGAAACACAGGATTGAGTCCCCATGAGATTCGCATGGGAAGGGCAATGAGGCAAGCATTTATACCAGGACATAAATGACTGAACATAACTGATGATCTGGTATTGGATTATTGCAAAGGATTGGCCGACCTAGTACGCTCTGTCTCTCACCAGGTTGGAGAAGACGCAGTTGCCAGGCAGCCGGCTCAGGCGCATAATTTGAATCCTGGAGACTGGGTGGTAGTGAGGAAGCACACCAGAAAGTCGTGCCTAACACCCAGGTGGGATGATCCACGGCAAGTCATACTGGTCACTACTACAGCAGTGAAGTGTGCTGGTTTGCCCAATTGGATCATTGCAAGCCATACAAAAATGGTTCCAGCCCCTGCTGAAAAGAGACCACAACTGACTAGAACAGTTGAGGCTGCTGAAGGTTGTACAGTCGAAGAATCTAGAGGAACAGATTCTGAAGGGACTGACAAAGAAAAACCGAGCACAAGTCAGGAGGACTGGATACCATCGGTCGACATACCGGAGGTGGTTATTAAAACAAGAAGTAGAACAAGATTAGAAAGACAAGAAACTAGTGGTGATCAGAAAGGTGTAGAAGAACACACTCAGGAGAAAGAGAACAAAGCTACTGGAGACCCTGAGCAGGACCAGACAGGGACAGAATAACACACTCAGGTAAACAAATCAGTCGAAAACCCGGAGCAGGGACAGACAGGTAAAGAAGAACACGTTCAGGGAGCAGAAGAACCAACTGTAGTAAGACCTGAACAGGACCAGTTAGGAGAAGAAGAACAAGTTCGGGTTGAAGAACAGTTTGAAAGGATACCCGAACAGGAACAGTTAGAGCAAGAAGAACAAGTTCAGGCAGAAGAAGAAACAATAACAAGACCTGAACAAGGACAGATAAAGAGCGATATTGAGAAAAGGAAAAATTAGATTGTGCCACAACACGAGAATAAAAAAGCTCTTGAGAAAGAAGAAGGTGAACGTGCAGTGCAAGTTAAAAGGGCCAGAAAAGGTGATAATTGGCCAGGTAGAGTTAAAAGGCTAAAATATCACTTGAGAAAATTATCTGAAAACCCAGAACAAGTTAATGAGGTTACCAGTGAAACTCAGTCTGGACAGTCAATTGCTAAAAATATTTGCAGAAGTCCAAGACTGAAAGTCTTAAACAATAAGTTCAAGGGTCCTGAATGGACCTATGTAATACTAGAAGAATTTGAGAATCTAGATTTAAATGAAGAGGTAATTGCAGAACAGATTGACGAAGGGGCAGTGAGGCCTCCTTGAAGTAATAAAGATTCTGATTCATAACTAAAGAAAAGAAGAGAAATCTTCTTAAGTCAAGATGGCTAAAGACAGGGTTGCTGAAAGACCAAAACAAAACTGCATAAAGAAATGTTGTAGGGTATGCATATGTAGTATTTTATTAGTGATCTCAGTATGGCTATTTCTAATGATAGCAGTACCTTATCTTATGATAACGGACAAGAAGAATAACACAGATAGTAATGATATGACAGCTACTATGAGAGGAGATAGAGTAGAATTAGAAGCAACAGGTGAGGTAGATTTACATCACACAGTAACGGATGATACATCATTAAATGTATTTACAAAGTTATTGTTTCAGTACGTAGACACAATGGAAATTAGTGATTGTTATGTTTGTATGAAACTACCAGCTTCAGTAGCAGAAGGAGTCACATACCATCATTAACCTTTAACGTATGGTATTTCATGTAGCATATTGTTGAGTTTATTTTATAGAACAGGAAAACTTCAATATTATTATTCAAATCTATATGTAGTATTTATAGAAATTCCCATTTGAAAGAATATGAATCAAGTGCTTAGTAGTCTAGATGCACAGTTTATGGGTGATTTTTTCTAAACAATGAAGTTATTAGATATAGTGAAGGCACATAAGAATAACCTTACATGTTCATTATGTGAAGAAGAAAAAGTGTTTTTGAATTTAGTTGAATAAAAGAGACAGGATTTCCAAAGAAAAGCTGCTGAACAGAAAACCCAAATACCACCGTGGGCTGAGAAAGAGGGAATTTATACAGTTGGCAAAGCTCATGCTGCGATGTCCCTAGACTTTGTAAAGACAGGGAAAACCTGCCTCCATAGATTAAAGACAGACTATAACAATGTATTTATTGGTTCCAGTGAATGTGAACATAACTTCCTGATTTTGGGAGGTTGGGGACTCAAAGGGGGAACAGATACAGTATGTCCTGGAGTTTACTACGTGTGAGGGAATAAAGCTTATTATAAGCTGCCTGCACCGTGGTACGGGAGTTGCTACTTTGGAATAGTATTTCCAAAGATATATCATGTAAAAAGAATCACTGGAAACAATGAAAACACTAATGAACTAACACAAAGAAAGAGAGCTAGTTTTTCAGAAATAATAGGTGACATATTTAGCGCATTGATACCTTCAGTGGGAGTTGTTCTAAATTAACATAGAATCGGTCAATTATCAACAGTAGTTGATCGTCTTTCGACCGATACTGCTCGAGGTTTCTTCATGATTAATACAGAAATGGCTGCAATTAGGTCTATGGTTTTCAAAAATCGACTTGCGCTTGATATATTATTGGCAAAAGAAGGCGGAGTCGGTAAAATGTTGAAAGTGCAACATTGTTGCACTTACATACCTGATAAGAGTAAAGAGATCAGGGGATATATTAGGAATATTACAAAACTTCAAGAAAAATTTAAACCACTGGAGGTTGACAATGTATGGGAGAGACTAACAAAGAATATTTCCTCAATAGGGACTTGGTTTGCTAATCTTGGGAAAGGTATAATAGGTCAAGTAATTTTACCATTAGTTGGTATAACAATAATAGTTATAACAATAGTAATATGGTGTAAGGGTTGCATAAATAAATTGAAAAGAAGAAGATATGAAATAAATGGAAAAGGAACGAAAGGAAATATGAAGAAATACAATTAGAAGAAATGAAGGGGAAATTATACGATAGAATGAAATACTTAAAGAATAAAGATGAGAACAAGAACGAAAAAGGGAAAGAAGATGAGATATGTTAAAGTTGGCATCTGATTGGGATGGGTGATTTGTGAAGGCTCAAAAATGCCATCAGAGAAGGGATTAATGGAGCAAGGACGTGTAGAAAAGAGACTTGCTCTAAAGCAATCCTCTCACTTAACTTCTAATATAGTATTAACTACATAATGTGTAAATTAATACGCACAACATTGAACATAAAAGAAAGAGAAGCTTGCCTATGTGTTTTACTAATAAGTAACTCGAGTGAAAATCTAAAATGGCTGCTAACAGGAAATCTTTATTGGGCATGCGTCAACTATACCTATACAGTATGACGAGCTGTCGCTTGGAGGGAATTTTTTGCAACTGCACAGACGCAATTAAAATGGCTGCTTCAGAACTCACATGCTTAGCATCTGCTTTTCTGAAACGAACACAAGCTATTTTACTAATGCTAATGCGGGAAAAATCATTATTAAATGAATGGGATTAGAGTAGAGATAGGTGGTATACAGTGAAACCATTTTATTTTGAAATTAATATTGGTCTTTTTGACTTTCCTATTAGTATGCTTTTGGGCCTCTTGTACGAATCCAGAGTCTATAACCCAACTGACCGCCGCACATGCGTAGTGTGATTGAGCCAGAAGAGTGATGCGAGTCTTCAACGCCATTCAAGGACGCAAAAGTTACATACCCTGGGAACCAGAAACAAAGACTCCTGAATAAAAGGACATGCATGGAAAATTTTACATTTGTTTCTAATATGATGTGAATATGGGTGGAAATAACGATTTGTGAATAAAAATTAAGGGGTGGGGGCTTTGAACAATAGACTGATAGACTAAGATGAAAAATAAGCATGGTGTGATGATTATCCCCCTTGCCTGTCCAATGAGAGTTAGTAGTTTCATGATTTTGAAACATTAATGGGTGGTACATGAATATTGTAGGGTATAATTGAGGTAGTTTTAGTTAGACGGAGATTTGCTGAATGCTGCAGAGCTCAGGATGCTGTTGAAGTGACAAGAGATGCTGATGAAGAATCGAATGCAGAGCCACTTCATCTTAAATTAATTTAAGATTAGAATCACTTCCGGGTCAGGCGTGTGGATAACGCTAGGCCTGTTAGAACTGGCCTGGCCGAAAATATCCCATAAAAGGCTGGGGAGCAGAGGAATTGTCCTCTTTGCTCCTCACGCTCCCTAGCCTACCAGACCAGCCTCGCTAGGAGGCTGTAATTTTATTTCTTTTTTCTTGTTGCCGGTCTGCCTCGTGGGCGTTGGAGTGCTTCTCGTGACGCCAAGGATTACTGTTTCGGACGGGATAGCCTTGCGGCGAGGTGGCTTGTATTATCCCCCCTTTTTTGTTTGTCCAGGTCGGAGAAGCGGTTGGCGGGATCGGCAGGCCAGCAGCGATATTGGTGGCACCGGGGAGCGCTCTAAGCGGATCTTTGAGATAGCGTGCATTGCGTGGGATCAGCGTTCCAGCGCTTCGGTGAGGTAACCGGGTAAGCTGTTCGGTGAGCAAGGGAGCGCTCACCTGCTGCTGGCTTCAGCGAGGTTCCGTGCTCATTGTTGAGGCAGCGGGGGGGAAGTGAGTGTGCGGGTGTACATTACTTGGCAGCGTTTCACTAAATAAGAGGAGCGCTTACAGTTTGCGGCCTTTCAGCGAGGTTCCGCTTTGTTTTGTGTGTGGGTCTTGACTCTTTACAAATTATATACCGCATTTTAGCGCCCGCACCGTGTGTACCGCTGCATTCAGCAGCACACTGGGCAAATCACTTACAGTTATATACCGCATTGTTAGCGCACGCGCCGTGTCTACCGCTGCATTCAGCCGCGCACTGTTTTTTGGGGGATAAAAAACGCTTGCGGTAGGCTCAAATAGGCACAATTTTTTTTTCTGTCTGCGCTGGAGAGCGCGCGTCCGCGCTGGGGGCACTGAGAGGCTCATACCTTTGAAGTTAGGTGGGCATTTTTGGGGACGTTTTCCGCCCGCATCCAGTGGAACCACGCTACGGAAGTGATCGCGCTGTGTGCATACAAGTGGTATACAGTAGTACACAGTTAAATTAGAGTGTGGGCAGCAAAAGTAGGGCTGGCAGGGGGCAGCAAGTTTTACTAAGACCATAAGATTAAATACTGGTGCATTATCCCAGCGCGAAGCGGCATACCAGATGGTCTGAAAAGAGTGAGTCACTCCTCATTGATACTGCTGGGGATTTTAGGCATTGGTTGGCACCGGGCAGTTCAGTTTGTAAGTCACACCTGGGGTGGTGTAGAACATTGGGGGGGGGGACTTCACTTGATCTGTTGTTGTTGTCTGTTACAGTGAACAAGCACCAAGAGTCCCATCGAAAAGGACAAGAATTTTAAGCAGTCAGTTCTTCATTGGAGCAGCACACAAGAGATTCCCAAGGGGGGCACGGACAGGCCTGCACTCCACCGCTTCTGTGAGCCGCACGGGCTGAGATTACTCGCCTAACCCACCGGATTAGCTGGTGTGGCGCCGCTCTGGTTGCGTGGGTGCTTACGGCCGGTCGTGTTCCCCAGCATTTTAAGGTAAGGGCTTGGACAGTGTACCAAGCCTGAAAGTGCTGTGGGGTGTTTGTTACATTGTGTCCCACTCCCAGATTGACTGTGCTTAAGGGGGGGTAGCATCATGTATGCTGTTGTGGTAACCAGCACTTTTAAAGTAACCCTGCAATTGGTTGGAAGCAATGGCTAGTAAGGTAAGGCGTGGCGAGAAGCGCTCTCGTATGGAATACATGATGGAGACAATGATGCACAAGATGGGTACTATGGATAAGAGATGGAGAAGTGTGGCTCACTGGTTAGAGGAGGCAGACCTGGAAGCAGAGGTCAGCCTGGGACCAGGGTTCAATTCCCGGCTCGGCGGGGTCTTGAGTCCTAAAATGTCCATGGGCTCGACAATTCTCGCTCCGGTGCCTACTCAATTCACGGGTTCACACTCTGCGACTCTGGGCAATAGCTTGCTTAATCTCCACAATGGCCCCTCGCGGTGGGATGCCTGGCTTTCACCTTGCGGATACCCTGCCGGGGTTATCTCACAGGGGAATACCAGGACGGGTTCCCTAAGCAAGCGCTTAGAGACCGCTTGGTGATTTGCGCTATATAAATTCCTGTACATTTACATTTACATTACATTTACAAGAAGGTTGATAAATTAGGGCAGGGCCTTGCAGATCTCAGAGAGAGGGTAGAGGGTCAAGGTGATGCTTTAGATAGGCCTAGGCGAAACATAGTGCCCCCCAAGGCCAGGGGGGAATTGGCCCCCCTTCCCAAGCAGGCTAGGCCCAAGAAAGGGGTTACAAAGGAAAAGAGTTTGCCAAGAGCACCCGTGCCAGTCCCTCAACCCGGGGGTGAGGGGGAGGTGCCCAGTCCATCGGGTGTGGTTCCTCTGGGAGGCGTTCCTTTGGGTGCACCGGTCCCGGTAATTCCTATAGGGTGTCCCTCTGGGAGGTGTTCCATCAGGTGCCCTGGCCATAGATGTTCCTGCAGGGGGGGTTCCAGCAGGAAGCCGCACACAGGATCCAGTAGCCACGGGGGGCGGGGACCCAAAGGATGTTCCTGTGGGCTCTAACCCGGTTCCTCAGGACTTAGTTACAGTTCTTCCATGGTTAGGGAAGGCAGGGATGTTGTCAGCATCGGCCCGGGGCGAAAGAAATGGGGGAGGACCCATTGGCGAAAGCAAGAAGGATGGTGGCGCAGTTTGTGGCAACACCTGGGGGTTCGTCAGGTGGGGGGCTGGGTGCACCTTCCCTTCCCAATCCAACCGGTGGGGTTCCTCCACTTGAAGCCAACAACGAAGTGCCAGTGAACAGCCTGGCGAAGGAGAAGTCGACTGAGCCAGCTGGAGCGGCTTTAGTAGGTAAGCAGGTGACATTGCCACCGTTGGGCGTAGGTGAATCCCGTACCGGGAGGGAGCATTTGGCTAGACACGTAACACAAGAGGTGAAAGAAATTATATGGTCAGGTAGTTATTTTAGTGTGTTTTCTTTGTTCCTTGATGAAAGAGAAAGGGAGGAAGCAAAGTAAAAGAAGGACTGCGTGCTCCCTAGAGAATGGGCAAGAGAACTGTTGAAATTCAGGATTGAGGAGAATTTGACTAACCGGATTAGAGGTTTCTCAATATTCATGGCAGTGATGGCTAAACCTTTTCCTAATATACAGGCACAGATGGCATGTTACAAGAGTCAGATTACTATGGCTCATGACAAGTATGGGGGCATGGGTTGGAAGGAGTATGGTAAGGATTTTAGGAAGGCTAAGGCATCCGACCCATCCCTTTCCTGCGACCGCGCTGACACAATCTCTTGGTTAGATCAGTTTGGTCCAGCGCAGTCCACTAACAGGGGCCAGGCATTCCAATCCTTTCAGCCCTTTCGGCCACCCCAAAACACAGGCCCTGCCACTAGTCCAGGTAGCGGGGGAGGACGGGAAGGGACATGTTGGGCCTTTAATAGACTTTCTTATCTTGGGGTCAGCGGGCTCCCGGGAGTGTGCGTGGGTGCTGCAGGAATTTTGCGCACTCATGCGGGCTTTTGGGGTTCCCCTGGCACCGGGAAAGACAGTAGGACCAAAAACTACTATAGAATTACTAGGCATAGAGTTAGTGCAAGGGTGTTTTCGGTTACCGGCAGACAAGATTAGGAAATTCAGGACAGCATTGCAGCAATGCCTGGCAAAAGACAAGGTGACCTTGCATCAGTTACAACAGACGGTAGGGCAGTTGAATTTTGCTCTGAGATTCATACAGATGGCACAACCATTTTCCCGCTCCATCGCCCAGGCCATGGCATGTCTCCAAGAAAAACACCACCACACCAGACTGTCAGCTGAGGTTAGGCAGGACATGCGGATTTGGATGACATTCCTGCAGAACTTCCACGGCAGGGTAGTTTGGCCCGGTCCACCCACTACTTCTGCGGAGTTAGGTTTATGGACTGACGCTGCAGGTAGTGTGGGATTCTGGGCCATACTCGGCAATGAGTGGGTGGCTCAACATTGGCCAGCTTGGTGGGTGGAGAAAGGGGTGACAGCTAACATTGGTTTCTTGGACTTGTTTCCCATCTGGGTGACATTAACAGTTTGGCCTGAACGTCTGCGTAATCAATCAGTGGTGTTCTGGTCGGATAACATGACTGTAGTCGAATGCATCAACCAACAGGCACCACAGTGTAAAATGATTCTCCCCTTGTTGATAGAGATAGTGTTGCTATGTATGAAATTGGACATGCAATTCAAAGCTAAACATGTGCCAGGTGTATTGAATTATGCTGTTGACGCACTCACTCGCTTCAAGATGCATGTTTTCAGGGCACACCTCCTCTGCAGAAGCGACTCCAACATCCTTCCCAGAAGTTCTTTGGCAGATTGGTGCCCCCAACTACCGAACCTCGTGGCAGCTAGCCTAGCTCCCAGGACAAGGAAAGCTTATGAAAGGGCGTTTTGGTAATACTGTACATTCTTGGGAAGGGAGTGGGCGGAGAAATGGCATGATACAGGGGCACTTCTGCGTTACTTGAGTGCCTTGAACGAAGAGGGGCGCTCAGCGGCAGCAGCCAGGCGGCATGTGGCAGCAATCTCTATCTTCGTGCAAACTAGAGACAGGAGAGACCCCACCAACAGCTTGACAGTTTGGAAGGCCTTAAAAGGGTGGCAACGCATCCAAGGGTCAACACCAGACACACGACGTCTAATAGGGGTGGAGTTGTTAACATCATTACTAGGGGCTCTTAATATTATTTGGAGCACCCCAGGGGAAGCTCTGCTTTTCAGAGCTGCCTTTTCATTAGCTTTTTATGGTGTTTTTAGGGTAGGTGAATTGGTTGCCCAGAATAAACAGAATGTACAAGGGGGCCTGCAGTTCGAACATGCAAAGATACAAGGCGACGGCTTATTGATATCCAATAGGAAATCCAAAACAGACCAAGAGGCCCGGGGTGAAGGGGTCGTATTATATCGGGCACATGGTAACCTTTGCTGCCCTGTAACACAGTTGGAGGCATTCTTACGGCATAGACCCAGTACAAGAGGGGGGACATTGTCCATGCTGACGGTACCCCGCTCACAAAGTTTCAGTTCAAAAGAGTCATGGATATGGCAGTACAGAAGGTAGGTTTGGATCCTAGTTACTTTGGAACCCATTATTTCAGAATAGGGGCTGCCACTGAGGCGACAGCAAGAGGTTTTCATAGTAGCAACGTGCAAAGGATTGGGAGGTCGTCCTCCAATTGTTATAAATGCTACGTGCGGCTGCACATGTTGTGAATAGGACATTTGCCTAGTGCTGATGCATGCTCCTTTTTCTGCTTACACTTACAGTTTCTCAAGCCTGTCCATCAGGGGGGAAACTGACGAAGGCACAACAGCAGCTACTATCAACACAAGGACGTGCACACTCACAGAAAGCAGGACAACATGTCGTTTGGATGATTGGCCATTCATATGCGAGGCGTTTGAATGCATTTTTCTTTTCAGGAAATTACAAATCCAGAGCTGAACAGGCGGGTTTTTTAGGGTGTCATTTCATGGAAAGGGAGGTCTCCTCTTTAGTCAGTTCAGGGGTTTTGTAATGGACCTGTTGAGCAAGAGGGGGGCTCTCCCTAGTATCATTATCTTGCACCTGGGAGGGAATGATCGGGTTAATCTGGGTAGAAGGGAACTGGTTGAAGCCATAATCATGGAGGTGGGTTGGTTAGCTAAGACATGCCCAGGGTCCACAATAGTATGGTCACAGATGGTACCCAGATTTCAATGGAGAGGGGGGGGGGGGAGTCTGTGAGGGCACTGAATCACTCAGTAAGGAGGATCAATAATAAGATAGAGAGGTAGTTTAGGTCTCCTCACTTACAGACGATCGCCCACGGGTGTATCAGGGAGGAGCCGTGCTCCTTAACAGACGGTGTTCCCTTGACAAAAGTAGGTAATGAAATCCTTCTAGAGTATCTGCTGGCATGCTTAGGGGGCTTCAGAAGCAGGATATGACCTCCTAGTTGGCAAATTGGGGGGGCCAGATAGTAGGGCAACTATGCTGGCCTGTGGCGGTAAGGACATTATTGGTGAGCAGTAAATTTAAGGTCCTTAGAGGGCGGCACTATTCTTGAATGGGGTCGCCCAAGGGGGAGGGACAAGTGGTCTCTCCTAGAACTCCAGGGGCAGTTACAGCCGGTTGGCTGGATGGGTCCGGGGGAGTGGGGAGTTAGGCTTTACCCAGACTGGTTGGCCACCCTGCACGTGCACAATGGCGCCAGTAAAGGGAGCAGAAATGCAAGGGCCCCTTATGGAGATAGTATACAGAGCGTACGGGGTAACTGGGAGGGGGGAGAAGAACCCTCACGGTGAACGGGCCCTCTGCGCATGCGCACTTCGGCAGGAGGGTGGGCTTAGTTTGATAAGGATCTGACACCAGTTATTGACCTTGCTGTAGGCTCAAATAGGGATACGCAGAAAAGTAATTGCTATTATGATTATTGATGATGAGATGTTTTAGATTCGGTTAGGAATAACTTATATTAGAGTTATGTTAAGGTTAACCATCTGACATCTGTACTTATCAATGTAATCAATGTCAATTGTTATGTTTTCTGCGTATTATTTGCAAATATTGTAAAAAAATAAGTTTGTTAATTGAGGTAGTCTTAGTTAGACGGAGATTTGCTGAATGCTACAGAGCTCGGGATGCTGTCGAAGTGACGAGAGATGCTGATGAAGAATCGAATGCAGAGCCACTTTATCTTAAATTAATTTACTTAGAAGAAGATCGTGGAAGAATCTCGAGGAGGAAGAGAGCATCTGAGAGGGGTGCTACGCAAGCATTGGTGGGAGAGAGGTGATCTATCCTGTCCTGAAGCCTGTCACCTGAACATTCCCCCAGGGACCCTTCCCAGCTCCTTTGCCAGGGGGTTGGATTTCACACCATCCTAGGTAAATATTGATTTCCATGAATGTGCAGATGTACTTTTCTCTCTATCCTCTCCTTTTTGAGCATAAGTTATTGCAAGATATAAAGTACGAGTTTGATGATTGAATAATTGAAGCTTCCTTCCTAAGAGTGATGGAGACTGTACTGTACTTTGTAAGTGGTTCACATGAAATTGATTAGATAAAGATTCAAAATATTTCCAATCTGTGGTCATTTCATAAATGTAAGAAGATTATTATATGTCATTTCACCATCAACTAGTTCGACTAATGGGCCATTGATCAGATGAAAAAACTTTTTGATCAGTGAAAGATTAGTTGAGAATAAGAGATGAGTAATCTTGAAATGGTAGAAATCTTAAACTTTGACTGCAGCGGTTATTGCTAGGTGAGGTTACGTAGTTTCAGCCTCGCTTTGCTACAGTCTCCATTTTTACGTTCAGTCGCCATTTTATGTTGCCTCACTCAGGCAGCACGGCTAACGTAAGGAAAATGGTCTTTTCTGCCACTTTCAGCTGCGCGGTGTTTTTCTTGTCGACGAGCAAACCTTTGTCCTTGCGTGCAATACTGATGTCAGGGTCCGGCCGAGTTCATAAAGCCATGTCTAGACTGATTAATCCATGACTCTACTCCACTGTTTGGGTCCCACCATTCTTCTCTTCCTTATCTTATTTAACTGGCCTTCACTATTCTCTCCGTGTGTTCTCTTGTTACATAGCTCTCCTTTTGAAGCATTCTACACATGTTTTACCACCTGCAAGCTGGATTATGGTCTCCTATGTTGATTAACCTAATGGGAGGGGAGCACACGGGGTCTGAAAGGAGGGTGTGTTTTAGACATCTGATACTTGTTTTCGAACTATTCCCATTTGTCAGTTTTGTGTATCTTGGGAGTTGTCATTGTAAACTTGTGTTGTATAATAGACTGTGCGCCACAGATTGAAGTGGCAGCCTCTTGAGAACCTACCTGTGTGGTACTTCTTAGATAACTGTGCTTAGCTGCAGCTAATAAAACTACTTTTCTACGCCTAACAGTGTCCAGTGTCTCTGTCGGTCAAGGCAGGTGAACTCGGGGATCTTAGGCGTGCCCTGCGCCGCTTGGCCCGTAAGGCCAAGTTCTCCATAGGTTGTGTGAGAGTGTTTATGGGCCCAGGTGAGTACATGGTATTGGAGTACCTGTTGCTGGTGAGCCGCTGGATCAAGTGCACTATCATCAACCAAACGAAGTACAAAAGAGTTATCATTCTCAGAATCAACTATGTGTATGGACTCTTTATCCAACATGTTAACGGTCTTACAATAAGAACTTACACTCTTACACATACGGGTGTAGTGACCCAATTTTTGCATTTTATACACATCACATTTTTTGCTAGACATAAGATATCATTGGCCCAATGGATTGTACTCCTACACCTTTCACAACTATTCTTAGTTGATACTTTAGAGTTATACTGATCATTACTGCTTCCTTTTTTAACCCATGACTTAGATCTGACATTGTTAATTAATTCATGCGTTTCCCTACCTTCTTTTTTTGTTGTAAGGTTCTAATATAAGTTTATTTTTGTTCACTATTTTCACACAGTTCGATGTCAACTTTTTACCACTAGCGATATTAAGAGCCTCCGATAATGTGAGGTTGCAAGCAGATCATAATTTATTTTAATAGACTTATTTGAAGTGTGCAACATCATTTGATCACAAATGTATTTGTCATGGTTACGGGCGAATGCACCACTTACTAACAATGGTCTAAGGCTCGCGACATAGGTGTCAATAGTTTCACTCTTGCCTTGTACCCTTGAAAAGAATAATTTTAGTTTTCTTTCCAAAATATATCTCTAATTGTGTTTTAGCAGACATGGTCATGTTATCTCTCCCTTCCGGATTTTGTACATCTTGAAGAATGTGATAGATGTTCAACTCTTTTTTTAGCTATAAAAAGCAATAAGGTGGCCTGTTTCCGGCCAGCTGCATGCATTTCACTTCCAGGTGCTAGCATATACATTGTGAACTCATCAAATGATTCTTCCCTTGGACTTTCAGGTTCTCCAGGAAAGGGTAAAAAAACACTAGGAGGAAAAGATATAGTAGAAATGCCATACAACTGTGTAACGTAAGCTATAGATACTAAGTACAGGGTAGTTATTATTGATACTATTTTATTTTTGTTTAAGAGAACAAAGAATTCAAAATAAAAAAATGTAGTCGCGGTTGTGGCGTTTGGCAAAAAAGAGATGAAGATAATTTCGACAACTGCGTTCAGCCTAAGCGTGTTAATTGCTAATGATAAAGAAGAAGTCGAATAGAGATAATGTCTTTAACACGTGCTGTGGTCGAGGTCATGTGGCTAAAGCTAAAATCTAATTTTACGCTTTTTTTTAATTGATGAAGTGTGGCAATCGCTGTTTGCACTAGAATTACGTATACACAACCTGATAAAGATCACGTTTAAAACTGTGCTGCTATCCATCATAGAATAACATTTATTTCAAAATTAACCACAAGGTGGTGCTGGAATATAATAAATTGTTTACAGTGTGCGCTTAGGCCACATCAGTCTAATAATGCACGCTTGATAACCCAGCATCTATTCCCAAAGCAGCATTAACTTGTAGAAATCCTTTGCAAAAGTCGACCCCCTGGATTCATGAGAAACAAAAATAAAACTCTGAGGCCACGGAGCATGAAATGCTTGTTTGCAGCTGTGCAATCGCTGAGTTTGGACAGCAGAAATCCCGTTGGTGTACTAATTAGTAAAGTACCAAAATATGTATTCTTCTTTAACTCCAATTAAGTCTATGAGGTTGCGAATCCTTTATTTAAAATCAGAGGGGACGCTTAGACTACATGAACTCACCTGGTTAGTTAAAATGAAGGCACTGGTTCAAAACCAGGGTTCAGGTCGTCTCCACTGCTCACAGAAGAGAATCATCAGTCCTGGGTTAAATACTGATGTAAGTTTATGTCAGTAGATCCCCAGTGCAGCCATCGGCGAAGAAACCAGAGAGAAACTCAAACTTCTATTCTAAACACAAGCTCCACACAGCTGACATGGGAGCATTCCAAGTAGTGAGGTATACAGTATTCCAAGCAGAACCTAGCAACATTATAGTCTATATTTAGGACGATGCTGCACTGTTAGAGCCGACATCACCTGGCAGGACGGCACAGCCTGCGGCCATTTTGTTGACAGAGCCCAGCCTTGTGCCGGTATTCCCCCCTCGTGAGTCCCTTGGATAGGCTGAACTAGTAACTGACGTTGCAGCTGCTACTGTGACCTGGAGGTTTACACTACCGATTGTAATATTGACCTCTATGTCCTTTCCCTAGGAATAGCACTGATCTCCAGTTACCGTATGATCTCCATCATACTTTAATAAAGGCATATATTACCCAAGGACATTTTTTCAATGGAGTGCATTGTCCCAGGTGTTCAGATTTTTTATTTAATCTACCCCTATACATCTCCAATGCCTCTCCTTTGTGCTTCCAAAGATCGCATTTTTGAACCTTTCTTTCCATTTCGTCTTCTTTTTTGGTGGCATCATTACTTAGCCTAAACATTTTTTAATTTCTTCACTTGAATCCACCTTGCGTTTTTACTTTTTTTTTGCTACTATATCAATTACCACTACAGGATGTCGCCGTTGACTGTTTTCTCTCTTTGCTACAATCAAGAGTGTCCCAAGGATTTTATTCCTAAAACTGATACACGTTGAGCATGTAATCTGTAGGGACAAGTGAAACTAAAAAAAAATAAAAAATGTTTTTTTGAGGAGCTACGCTACGAACCAAGATGGCCGCATAAGCTCCCGGCTCCGCCGACCTCCGCCGGCAGCTCGCACATCCTGTCGTCTATCCTGTTCTTACGCCGGACTCCCGTGCGCATGAAGTGCTTCTAACTCCTGTGGTGCAATCCCGGACTCTCTAACTTACAGGGTGACGGAGTTATGTCGAGCTCTATTATGGGCCTACTTCAGGGCTGCCGCCGGGGCCTCGATTTCTAGCCCATCCGGGTTGGAACCGATCAACATCGGCTGTGGGATTAGGGTTGTGTCCGGTCCTCCGAACTTGGAGCCTTCCTTGCATTTTAGACCGGCAACCCAGTAGCCTGGCTTACGCTACGGTCATGGTACAGTGACGCGAGTCTACATCGTTAGCCGAGGACGGGGGTCCGACGCCCGGAGACCCGGCTGCGGAGACGGGGTTGACGGGCTGGCCCCCACGGGTGGCGAAGGTGTCGATCCTTCTGGTTGTGTGAGCGCCCACTGTTGACATCGGCTTCGTGTGCGCCTAGAGCCTCGGGGGAGATACCGGGGCTCGAGTCCTGCTCCGTCTCTTTGCGGGGGGAGATGGAGGGGACAGACGGCACACCATCATTGAGGTCTGTAATGACCGCTATCGGAGCGCTCCACTCCCAATTCACCGTCCTGTACGACCAGATGTGTGTAACGCTAGATAACGTCTGTTTGAGACCGGACGACGATGTTTTGGCATCCTATCGACATTCTGTGGTCCCTGTGGAGTATTCGGTCTACCGTTTTGAGGTCCCTGAACGGAAGCCTGATTTAGCCCACTTGTATGACTCTGGACTTGTGGATGGCGCACCTAACATCATCTTCAGTTTTCCCTACTCGATTCCTGCTCGGCGAAACACCATTGCTACAGGTTTTGATCGCCTCAAACAGTTTGTCAGTGACTATCGGAGAGATTTGTTTTTCTTCTTCATCTTTCCTTGCCGGATTTGTGGATGTCGCCATTTTGTATCCTGTCTTCGATCCGATTCCATTGACTTGAACTGTAATGGACGCTTCGATTTCCTTGTGACTGCTGTGGCTTGGGTGACAAGGGATTTCGTGAAGAACCGTACGGGTCAGGATTGACTTTGATTTTTGGGGTTTGCTAGGTTGGGTGATCTATGCCGGGATTGTACCTTATATCGTAACGGGAGTCGGGTGGTTTTATTGATGTCCTCCCCATGTTGGGGATTAATATTTGCTCTAACAGTGGACAGTAAGTCTTGGGGTGGTCGCTAACGGCGGGGGGTACAGGAGACCGGGAGTGTGTCTGTATTTCCTCCTCCGCTTTCTTTTCCTTTCTTTAGGGCAAGTTCCGGGGCGACAGGCACGCTGTTAGTGGGGTAGGCCGTAGCCATTACAGGGGTGCAGGGTGGCGGGTGTTGGGGGGGGGGTTTGTTATTTTAGTTTGTTTTGTTCTATGGTCCCTTTCTCTCTTTCTTCTTCGGTAGGGTTGGCTGTTTCTCCTCTTTTTCCTTCTCACTATTTTGGACGTCTATACCAGTTCTTACCTTGCTGTCTCTTAAGGGTGGGATTTGGATGTTACTCGCACTAAACCGCTAGCTAATTGATTATCCTTTACTCTTTGTCTGCCTCAGGCGGGCGTTGTGTGACTAATGGCTGTATTGTTTGTTACCTGTCCTTGACCGTGGTGCGGGATACATCCCCTCATCTCTTATTGCCTTTTATTGTGTGGTGTGACGCCTCTTTTAGTACTGCCACTACTGTAAAAGAAAAACGAAACCTTGATATATCCTCGCTCTGCGGCATATTTTACCATATGCTGTTACTGTATCGTAGCTATCGCCAGGGACGTCGAAATGTGTTCGATCTTGATTTGCTGATTTTGCGGTTGGCCCCTGTGGTTGTAGGCCTGCGCTTGTAATACTTTTGATGCATTAATAAAGGTTTTAAAAAAAAATAAAAAAAAATCTTTCTTTTTAGTTTACCAGTGCTGTGGAGCTGATAGTGGGCTAAAAAACAGAAACGCCTACATATATTTCACTAGTAGACTTGAAAAAAGGGTGGATTAATTCTCTGAACATGGTAAAACATTGCAGGGAAGCATGGGCTGTCTACCAATCAGAAGGGTTCAATGTAAAGATCGATTATGATTAGCGGATAACAGTCAATTAGCTAACTGCACTACCCACCCATCTCTAAATAGTCCATGACAAATAAGCTGAGTGCGATGGTAATCTTGTAGCGATTCGTAAATAAAAAAAATCCAAATTCAGACAGCAATTCACTTCCATTTACCGCAGAAGTAAAACATTTACACATAGTATGTGGGATGATGATTCTGCGTTACAATTTTTGCACAAATATCAGGACTGTCTAATAACCACGTTGAAATTATTTATTTGGTCATAGTAAGCTGTCATTCTTCATCAAAGTATTGTTTCCACACCATATGTTTTACTTTTTTCCATCATATACTAACAAAGGGGGGCGTGGGGTTGAGAAGTAATATCGAGGTTTGCTTGGCCTCCCAGAACCGGATACTCAGAATACAAAGTGAGGGGACCCCTCTTATATTCTGTCTATCCCTCTTCTTTACCTCACTTGGAATCCCTTACGGTATTTAACCACTTGGCTGCTAAGGCACATGATGCACTTCCATTGACTTTCCATTGAAATCAATGGAAACTCCATGACGAGTTACCCTTGTCATTAGCACTGAAGGGGTTAAAGGGCTTTTACACAGTGGAACTACCAGTGGCATGCTTCATCATTGAGTCCTTATACAGATATCTAGTATATCTGGCCGGGCTCGACCTTGCAAATCAAGGGCGCTCTTTGTGTATTAAAGGGGTCTTAAAATTAAAATTGCCTAAGGCATCCCAAGAATTTTATTGTTAGAGGCACCCCGACAAGGAAAAAAATATAGGTGGGGACACTCAATGAGGAAGCTAGTATGCTCCGTATCACTAGGTCAACATGTTTCAGCCTTCACACCAATGCCTCTCAGGCTAACTGGCTTTCTTGAGGACCTCATGAGGATCCTAATCAACTGCTCACTGCTCTTTGTTCACAATAAAAAGTGGAAGGAACCATTCATCAGAATCATGTGCTTCAAACATACAGACCCACTTGGTCAAGTTTTTGTGTTTCTATTAAACACTCCCTTCATTGCTCCATGGGCAGGGCACAATCCCTAAAAAAAAGAAGTGGGGTGATTGACCTAATTAATCAGAATGCAAGTGGCATCTTGGCGCATGACATCAAGGGCGCGTGAAATTAAGGGCATGTGACATCAAGGGCATGTGATATCAAGGGCATGTGACATCAAGGGCATGTGACATCAAGGGCACGTGACATCAAGGGCACGTGACATCAAGGGCACGTGATATCAAGGGCATGTGACATCAAGGGCATGTGACATCAAGGGCATGTGACATCAAGGGCACGTGACATCAAGGGCACGTGACATCAAGGGCACGTGACATCAAGGGCACGTGACATCACAGGAAGTGGCATCACAAGAAGAGGCATCATAAGAAGTGACATCAGATCTGAAGCACTCACATATATGTTTGACACGTCTATCATGAGTACACTGGAGCATATTTCGAGTATATAGGGAAACCCTCCTGATTTAGGCAGAAGATTCACACTTTTGTAAATTGCGCATAAAACAGTGTTGCCTTTTGTCAGCTCAAAACTTCCTCTACCCATAGTGCTTTAAAAGAAAAAATAGTGGTACTTAAATTATTTCAACACCTCCTCACGGGTAGAAAGCACTATTTAAATTACATTTATTTTGTGTAACTAACTGCAGGGAATCACCAACACATCTGACATTCTTACAGTGCATGCATATCTCCTTAACAGGGACTGAACAAAATGAAAAGCGGTCTCTTTTAAGTGTGTGATGTGCTAACAAGGTGTGAGCCTTTGTTTCCCCTCTGCCGCATTTGCTTCTAGGAGTAAAGCTCTTTACTGCTCCAAGCCAGGAGACTCCAACAAAAGGAGGCCTGATGACCCCTCAGATTCGGCCTTTGTTATGGGCCCAGCAGGAGTCTGAACTAACAAAGCCACCTGCACGTTGCTGTGGATCCAAAGCAGGGAACCAAAATGCAGGCGCTGCTGAATGTGTCCTGGTGTTTGCAAATTACAGCGGGACAAAATCAGCATATTTATTTATAAACTTTCAGTGGGGCCCAACTTCTTGGCAGGGAGGACGGCGTCCACCCTGTGAAAATAGTGGGTGGACGCCGTTCACCCGCATGTACTCCCGACTTGTGCCCTGTTCATGGAGTTAAAGAGTTGGTTGGACTTTTTAGTCACACATTTGTCAAAGGTACTCATCCTGGCTCTGAACCTATTTCGTTCCTCTCTTCCCTGCATTCCCCCTTACAATACTGCCCTGTGACTGTATCTGATCAGTTTTCCTATTCTAGATTTCTGTAGTTATTCGCAAAAATCTATGCATTTTAGAGTAGGGCTTGTGACTGACAGAAGTTGAGCTCTGAAATGGGCTGGACAACTGAATAGACAGGTCACT
This sequence comes from Lissotriton helveticus, assembly GCF_964261635.1. NCBI lineage: Eukaryota > Metazoa > Chordata > Amphibia > Caudata > Salamandridae > Lissotriton > Lissotriton helveticus. The sequence goes on from NC_136065.1 coordinate 1,090,728,569, forward strand.
GTAAAGGTTCATAAACACAAATGTTTTCACTAACTCAAGACTGAGCAATCTTAACATAAAAATACGATGGATTCAATATTCTTTTTTAGAATGCATTTATTTGATGTACTGAAACAGAGGTTCCTAAACTAGTATCAATGCAATAAAACGTCAACATAAAGCACTGAACTGTTAAAATCAACTACAGCAAAGGTAAAAAATAACTCGAGGGATGAATCTTCTCACTACAGATGTTCACTAAATTAACAATAAGCTATTTTTGTGCCAAATTAATACTATAAAGAGTCCCGCTGTACTTTTTTAAACACCACAAAACAATGGATAAGGCTCAACTCAAAGAATACCAGCAGATCCGCAAACCCTATTCCATTCTTCAATTGTGTGCTGTTTAAAGCTGAGAAATGTGCTTTCTGTACTATTACAAGTTTCTCAGCATAACATCTAACAAAGGAGATCCGGCTTTCTGTCTCAAATGAGTTATATGCATTAGCCTCCATTTTTCTTTCAAACCAAGTTTATTTTAGGGCACATTACGCGTTCCCATGCGCTGGGCTGAAAGAAATTAAGAAGCAACATTTAAATGAGTTTACTATTCTCGTAGAAAACATTTTGTTAGTAACCAATATTTTAACAAATACTGGCACAGTCATACAGGTTTAGGTTACATGGTGTTATTTACATTTGAAGTAGCTGGACTCTGTAAAAATCTATTTCTACAGGAAGCTACGATCACAGTATATACATAATAAAAGTAACCTCTGAAACCAATGTAACAATTTCAACATGCATTCAGACACAATGCAGTTTAAAGACATAAGCACCAGAAGTAACGCTTGTGTTGTGTAGCTAAAATCAAATAAACAAGTAAAACATTAAAGAGATTATTTAGCTTCTATCAATTGCAGGAATGTGGGATTTCCTACAGAAACAGAATTATATCTTGCTGCTTTTTTTGGGATACCAGTTGCGGCAGTGTTGCATAATTATTTTCACAATGTACTTGTAATTAGAACAAACTCATTAACATGAAATACTGATTGTTGGCAAACATGAAACTGAAAATACACTATCTGTTTTCCCATCTTGAACGGCAATTCAAGACATTTCTTCTAATAAATGGGTAAACAGTCGAGGCAGCTGGTGGTGAAAAGTATAACACAATTGGCTTTACAAAAAAACTAAAGTTAAGGGAGAACACAAGCACTGTGCACTGGTGGGGTAATCCTATCTGGGTACATTTTTTAAACCATGGATTTTCATGTATTTTGATCATCCACGGAGGTTAAAAAATATATCAATGAACTCTTGAAATCATGCAATTTTGTATTTTCGTTAGTTAAAAAAAAATAGTGGCAGAGTGCCACTATTTGTAGTATATCACAGTACACTTCACCTAAGAAAGTGTACAGAAGTAATGACTATTGCAACTGAAAATAGTACTTCTCTGCAAAACACAAGACTTAGTTAAGGTTTGGGTACATGCATACTAAGTACGGCATGACTGTCATGTTAAGTATCTCAACAGCGACTGTACAGCATAAACAATCAGATAGATAAGAACAACTCAGTTATACAAAGTAAAATTTTTAGATGCAAACTTTGGAGACCAGCATGGTGGTCCCTTACTTCATAATCTCAATTTTTTTTAAAAAAAGTTGTTCCACTTAGGGAAATTCAGTGCTTGCTGTGCCATGCAGAGGCGTACAACACTGGTCCATGCTGGACTTACTTAAGACAGATCTAATTGAGAGTAAAATAATTATGCTCCTTCACTTATAGTTTGAATATTCCATTTCATTAGGGACTGCTCCTAAAGATCTGCCTCCATAAAGCATTAAAATCCTCTCAATCTACTGGTGTTGTTTCTACTGCGTCCAAAAGGTATGTGAGAATGTGTATAAACAGTGTCAAAGGAGGCATAAAAAATATGTGATGCATTAAAAATATAAATAACAGATGTAAATACCCACTTATGTCTCCTAACTGCAACACATTCTCTTTGAATATGTTGAGGAGTAAATATACATAATCTTTGTGTTCTCTCTTCGGAACTGAAGCTAGTGTGGCTACTACAAGAATGGAACCTGCATAGAAAATGAAGAAACTGTTAGAAAGAATTTCTAACAACACATGTATGCTACTGGTTGCTTACAAAGTTAATTATTGTGTCAATAACCATTTTACCAGTGAAGTATTATGTGTAATATACAGTATAATATGGATATCAGAGAACTTTTCACATTCTTTTGTCACATTTCCTACACAGATCTATTACCACAAGTTCAATGGAATTTGTGTCTATTTAATAGTAATGGAAATAGCCAACCACCAACAGTTTTGTTATTGTATTAGCTGAATTGAGAATATTTATTAGCATTCTATTGCATTTTGTTGTACTACCTGCAGGTGTTCTTGGTATGTTAATACCAATACCACTAGTCACTCATGTTACCATTCTCGCTCTGGAGAACCTAAACCAACCTAATTTTGCACCACCATTCTGCAGTCAGAATTTGTGTTCTTTGTCCCTTCTGTTTTAAGTCTGAGATTGACATGCTACCAAAGAAGAGTTCTCTTAGCATAAGAACAAGAAAGAGTGCATAAAATGTAAAGTGCACCTTGCAGCATACTGACAGATGAAGATTCAAATGGCACAGGTGAACTTGAAAGAGAACTGACCGTGTCCTGATAACAGTCACCTACCCATGATCCAACAAAAATGAGTGTTGGCTTGCTTGTTTCACATATGTCCTTGAGAACCAGCAGCTAAGCTAAATAGACAGGGCCAAATTATTTACATTGTGTAATACAGCATCACTTACATCGGTTTCTAATGATCTTCATGGAACGTATTACAAAATATTAGAAGTTTCTGAACTTACAGCAATCGTTGAACACTAAACAAAAAAGTTTCTTTTCAGAGCATTTTGAACTCAATCTTTGGGATTCATATGTGGTCTGTTGAAACTTATACTTCACTAAAACGAATCAAAATGACGAAAAAAGTTTTAATCACTGAACCTATTTGTAAACGATTACTTTTGCTTTGCTACATTACAAATATTTTGTGCTTTAGCAAGCTTGTGAAAAATAAGCCCTCAACAACCTGGTTTTTCATGTTGACCTTGGAGCATCTGTAGTTGTGTAATTTTTGTTATAATTAAAAAAACTGTTTAAATGGTAATGGCTAAAACTGAAAAATCTAACATTTTTAACAATATTGTCTGTTTACCTTTTGTTTAGAACAATTATCAAATCTATCATACCTAAATGTCCAAAGATAAAATTCTAGTATACTCACAAGACTCAGTTCAAATCAATAAATTGAAATGCACTGATTAAAAGAAGAAAAAAACATGCAATCTTTTGCATGCCCTCATGGAATTATATATAATGGATACCTGTACAAGCATTCCAGATGAAATGATCAATCTTTTAAAATGTTTTCCAATGCAAATTGTGCATTTGTGTTACAATATGAACTGCTTGCGAAAGAGAACTTAAAAACATAGACATTAATGGGTTTTTAGGAGTTTCAAAATGTGCCTTTGAAAATTTCAGCATCCCAAAGCAATCCACTTAAATAGGACACTCCAATTTCTGTTCATTTCATCCAGGAAGCTTTACAGTTTTCAAATCTATTCTTCCTCTTCTTCTTCTTCTTCTTCCTCCTCATCATCATCCTCATCGTGGCAGTGTGTGATCTCTTGTGGCGCCAAAGGAAAGAGGTTGGGTGGTTTGATCTCACTGACAGACCGGGTCAGGTGGTGGCGTTTATAATCAGAATCTTTGAAATCCACAGAGTTACGGTTGCGTGTTGCTAAAGGCGATTCCTTTTCATTGATGTCAACATGAATGTGCTCCACTGTTGATTCATGTGGCATCTGCAAAAAACATACCCACTATTACACAAATGTTTCACTTTCTAACCACGACAAACATAAATTGCAAAGTATGGGAATGGAATAGGCTTTCTTGTATCTAAAAAGGGACACACATAGATGGCTTCAATATCTTTTTCGATCACTTCTAGACATGTATTAGTTTGCCTTTCAGAAGCCCTACAAGTCACCTTGTTTCTTGCTTCAAATGTTCTTTTTCACATCATCTGTTTGTATAGCAGGAAGCGGACTCAGTCAAGTGCTTTAACTATTCATCCTTTAAGGCATACTGGATAATTATCTATTTACAGACTCAGACATACCTAATTTAAGGCACTGAAGTTTTGAATTCTGTCTTCTACTGACTTAAAATCCCAATGTCAAACCCAAGTAAAACAATAAGGTGGACCGACATGATAAGTGCTAAGGATCACGTACTTCATGACTGAGGTCCATCTCAAGATAATTCACTATTAATTATATCAAAACTAAAGTCCATTTCTATGCATTTTTATGGTAAACTTCACTTCTATTTGCTCTAAAATTTACAAACGCTGATAATTCCTAATTATTTTTATGAGTCGAGAAAGGAAATGTTACTTACTTGAATTCCTAGTTATATAAGGAACTCTGGGTAGTTTCCAAGTTTAGATTGAACACAACACGTCTCTTCGAGACAGTGCATGCATGTCTAGCAGAGACCAAAAAAGCACAAAGTTTCTCTGTTACCTCATTGAAAAAACTCAATACCAATACATAGTAGTACCATTCAGATTCAAATATGTACCACAAACATTCTCTGGGTAGAGCCCAGATTTAGGCCTTGAGCAGCTCCTTTATATGGAGCACCCTACAACACCACCCTATCCTGAATCTGCTCACTTCAAATGCTTTTCTAGCAGAGTTTATAAGCATAAGATTAGCACAGCGCCATCCACTGCGTGCTACAAAGCCTTTCGCCATTTTTACAGTAACGCATTTATCCACAGAGCACCCTGGATTACTAGCAGAGTTTTTAAACATAGGATTGCTAACCCTATGCTGAAAAACTCTGCTAGGAAACCACACATTTGAGGTGAGTAGATTCAGCATGTTGGTAATATCTAGGGTGCTCCATATAAAGGAGCTGCTCAAGGCCTAAATCTGGGAACTGCCTAGAAAAAGTTATTGGTGCATATCTGAGGCTGAATGGTACACTACTATGTATTGGTATTCATTTTTCCAGCACGGTAACAGAGAAACTGTGCTTTTTAGGTATCGTCTAGACAGCGCATGCACGGTCTCAAAGAGACGTGTTGTGTTCAATCTGTGGTCTTCAGCCCACCCATAGGTTTACCATTTGCTGCCTTCATTGAAGCGCTCATATCCTTTGCCCCCATTTATCCATGGCATGCATGCATCATGCCTCTTCTTGTGTTTAACCCTTCCCCAGAGCATGGACCAAGTACTTGTGTCCATCCACTGCTTCCATTTTAGGAGCTACTTTTTTCTATGTGTTTGAGCACTCTATACTAGTGCTTGTGTTTTCACTCGCTCAGTCGTGCATCGAATACAGTGACTTGTGCAATGAAGCACCTTTAGTGCATAAAGGTAGACAAAAATGTATGTATAAATGTGTAAAATAGCATGTAGTGTTGTTAAGTGGTGTGCATTGACAACATTTATCCGATTTTTCTGTTTTTACCTTTTTCTTACCTATAAAGTGCAGATTCACCATACTTAATTCAAAGCAAACAAGAACATGATGCTGCATACCTGGCATCTTTCAAACTTCATTTGACCAAACTCGGTGGCAGTACACCGAAGATCCACATAGTGGAAGTGATTCCTTTTGATAAGGCAGAGGAGGCGAAAGAGACTGTCAGAGCCAAACCAGGGCAAGTGCTTATCCCAATTACATTTGAATGGGTGAAAGAAAAACATCATCATTTAATGCAATAAACCCCGATGAAGAGTGGTAAGGAAATAGCCATTAAAAGAACAAACTTTCAAAAGTTTTACATGAGCCTACTGTGACAGCTAATTATCAAGGATGTTCCTCTTCAGACTCGGCATCATGTATTTTGCGGCTGCTAAAGTCACCAGTCCCACAGCAGAGAGCATAAACAGCTTCCAAGCCAGGCCATAAAACACTAAACAAAAACAGGCATGCTGAACACAAAAACCTGATGCAGCACTTCTGAGGTTACTGAAGCTGAAAGTTAGTTTGACTGATCAGAATGTGAATTCACAATACGTAAAGCTGTATGTCTGCCAGTCAATCCACCAAGCACTTCTAAAAGGTTCATGCTAAATATATGGGCCAGATCTGCATTTTGGCTACTGCATCATGGTCAAGTGTACCAACCCCTCTACCCCAGCTAGCTATTTTTGCAGGGGTATAGTAAAGGTTTAAATGAGTCTTATACTGTTGAGCCTGTAGCCATGCAGATACCAACTGGCCTATTTCCAATGAATCATAAAATCGTGCTTAGTTGATGCCTTGCTGCTGACTCCAGTTGTCTGAAATTTTTGCCAAATCGTCCTGCATAAGCTCCATTAAGTATTGGTAAATCTGACTAATCCTACATTCTGCTAATTTGCCGAGCTGCTCTATCACTGGAATTGTCTCCCCCGATGCTATTCCTCTGGGGCATTTTAACAACAAATCTCTAACGTGGAGAAGCTTAAAAAAATCTTCAAAAATATTTCAATTGATTAAGATGAAAAAAGTCTAAACATTTCCTATTCCACATCGTTCCCATTTGCTGCAATAGTTATCATGAAAGATGGCTAGAAGAACCTGTGCTCTCCACAGGAAAGTGTAGTATTTCGCCCAATCCCCAATTTACGCTTAACCTGAGACCAGATCATTAATGCAGATTGTATTGCTTTAAATGTAACCTTTTTAAAGTAGCTAGGTTCCACTGCTCTTAAAAACACATACATTTGCCTCTTCTCCCATCAAAAGGTTGTTTAAAAGGGGTAAGGTTCTTCCCAGTTGATCACCCGACTGCTTTCCTATATTTAAAGTCTTCTTATATTGCAGGGGGAATGCCCTGTAATAAAACCTAAAATTAGGTGTTTCCCACCTGCCATGCCCTAGTTAGCATTAAGTAATTGAGGGCCTTTCTGGCTCTAGCATATGACCATATACAACTGCCTCCGCAGCTTGAACCAGCAACTTTCAAAATCCAAAGGGATGGCCCTGAAAAACCCTGTGTAGAAAGAAAAAGCACCCTGATTACAATATATCGATCCACTATTGAGATATGTAAATTATTCATCAGTTGAGAGTTCCTCTATGTATTCTGCAGCACTGGTGCCATATTTGATTCTACTATCTGCTCCCAAGTATACAGCCTGCTCTGTTCTGTATTTTTCCAAGAACTGTACCCACTCATTAGCCACAATCTCACAAACTTTGCTCAACCTTGCTGCTTTGCCCTCTGAAAACCTTAATACTATTGCAGGTTCAGATGTGACCACTGCAATATCATCTGTGTAGGCAGATACTAAGACCATGTGCAACCAACGTAACAATTAGCTCATTTTCAACAAGATTCCTAATTAATGGGTTGATTGTTGGGGGTGAAAGGTAGGGGCAAGTAAGGGCACCCCTGCCTTTATCCTCTCATTATAGAGAAAGCCTCTGATTACATCCCCTCTATTTGCAGTCTGGCTACTGGATTTCTATACAGTGCTTGTGCCGCTCTTATAAAGGCAGGGACAAACGTATTCCATCTTAGTACAGCCCACAGGTAATCCTATGCCACCAGATCAAAAGCCTTTTCAGTGTCAAGTAATAGCAGGAACATGGCATCACCTGTAGGTCCAGCCTTGTCAAATAGTGTAATTACCCATCTAGTGTGATCGGCAGTCCTTCTTCTAGGGATAAACCTATGTTGCCACGGGGCTAGCAGTTTGTCGATCACCTTGTTCAATCTGGAAGCCAAGATCTTAACATAGAATTTCGCATCCCCGTGTATTAATGAACTAGGCCTGTAAGATCCTGGCTCAGTTGAGGGATTCCCATTCTTCTTAAACACTACATTATTAGTAGAAACCCAGGAAAGGGGAGCTTGTGACCCACCATTCACTTCCTTAAAAGTTTACTGAGATCAACACGTAGTTCTGAAAAGAAACACTTTATCAAATCTGAGTAGAAATTTGTCTGGACCTACTGCTTTTCCGGCTACCAGTGTACCCAAAGCTTTTTCTATTTCCTCAAGTGCAAATGGAGCATCTACAGCAGCCCTCTAGTCTGAATCTAACTGCCCTTCTACAATAAGTCGCAGATATTGACGGATCTCGTTTTCTTTACAAGTAGTCTCCAATTGGTACAATTCCCTTTAAAACTCCTTAAAACACCCCAGTATCGCCTCAGTGGGAGTTGCCATTTGCCCCTGTTTATCCTTAATTTCCTGGATGTTGCTGTGGACACATCTTTTGCTTCGTTCGAAGTGCCAGCAATTTGCCCACCCTCTCATTGTACTCATAGCACTTGGATCGGCAGGCCTGATATTTTTCAGCAGCCTTTCTAGCCTAGATGTAATTAATCCTGGCCTTCACCACCGAGATTTTAGATAGTACTTTTTTTGATGCTCCATTAACCATCACAAATTGCATAAGTTGGGCCTCTATGTTGCTCAACTCCTCGCTCCTCAGTCCGCCTCCGAGCCTGAGTTTCTCTCTATGCAAGTTAAAGCTGAGGGTCTCCCCTCTTATTCCAGCCTCCAGGGCATCCCAAACAACGTTAGCAGAGGCACTACCTCTATTCACCTCCATAAAGGCAGGGATCCATTTTGTCATGTGTTCAACATACTTCCTGTTTCAAAGCAGCCTCCTAACGAATGAACAGATCTGCAGCTTTTTTTTATCAAGGCACAGTTTTCAATCACTATGGGGCTGTGGTCTGACAGGGTCTGAGGAAGCCAGTTCAAGCTACAAAATAATCAAGTCTGACATGCTTCTAATGGGGAGCTGAATAAACTGAATTCCCCGGGTCTGGGGCCCTCAGCTGCTTCCACACATTCACCAATCCATGGTTTGATTGAAAAACTTGCACTGCCCAAAAAATGCTGGGATTTCTACCCTCCTAGCTACCCCTGGGCAGAGCATTTGGATCACTGTCGATACGTATATTTAGATCTCCACAGATTATCACTTGAGTAGCCCAGGAAGCAAGTTTGACATTAATAACGTTAATTACTGCTGAATTATCCAGGTTTGACCCATAAATAGAGCAAACCATGATAGCAACATCCCCCATCCAGTCACTCCACCAAGGCCCAATGGCCGTACTTGTCTGTGAGTTTCCGAATGACCTCAGTCACCTTTCTGCGAGCCAGAATGGCCTTTGTGGTGATCCCTTTTGTAGTGTGTGCCAGAAACAAATACCCAAGGGTTTCCAACAGATGTGTCTTTGACCCTTCTATGCGAGTTTCCTGCATACAGATGACGGCCCTATAAAAGTTCAATCCTTCCGCTGCACACCTCTTTTTATAATAATCATTCTACCCACAGAAATTAATTTTAGAAACCCATATATATCCTACTTGCACCATTTTGTACATCTTTCCAATCAACTTTATCGTAAAGCAGCCCCCTGCATAAAGCCAACCATTCCTAACTTCCCAATGCTTGTATCCTTACTTAACATTTCCATTTCTTGAGTGCAACTCCCCAGCCGGCCCCAAACCCTGTCCTGACATGGCCACCTTTAAGACAACCCCTCCACCCCAGACCACCCACATGCGCCTCCCAATGTAGCAGACAATCCAGCCAGGTCTGTAAAATGGACTGCGTGCTCCACTCCCCTTTCAGCATACCACACCATCCACACCCCTTTGCAGTAAGAGCGAGAAAAAAGAGCAAATAGTCAAAAACAAAACAAAAAATAAATAGATAAATGAAAAAATCATATCTAAAGAGCCATCAACAAGCCAGACAGTGGCCCAAACCACCCTAAATCCCTGTTAAGAGATACCATCGTGTTTATAGCAGAGACAATTAAAAATGCACAAGCCCTCCACTTTAGCAATATAGACCTCAGCATTTCAGCTTTGCAACGTTTGTAAACTCCCTTAAACCACCCCACCCCCAGGTCAAGCCATCCTGATATTCCTTGGCCTTGATTTCGGAGGCAAATACCCATGCTCCATTTAGATAAATTATCTTTAGTCATGCAGGGTTCATTAGGTACGCCTCTGCTCCTTTCTCCTGAAAAGGACTTATAAGCTGCTTGAGCCTCCAACGACTTTCCACCTTAACATGGTAGAAGTCAGGCTTTGTCAAGGAGAATCCAACATATTTCTGTTCCGAATCAGGGAGAGCCTTCTCAAATATGGCCTGTCTTAACAAAAAATTGCTGAAGTACCCATTTTTACCCTTGGCTTTAAGGATTGAGAACCGGTAGCCTGGGTTCACTTCTTTACAAAAAAATGAGAACCTATGTGCCATTTGAATCTCTACCTCCCAGCTCCAACTCCACATTACGTGGTCCACTTGTTATATGCACAAAATAATGACCATAATGTTGGTAACAGTACATGGTATCAAAATCAGACGAGTCCTCAAACATTTCAGTTTTCGTAATGCTGCAGACAGTTCTAAATCAGACAACATATCAGTAACAGTTTCAAAATCCCAATTGTCAGAGTATGTAGTGGAGGTGATGATATTATTTAAGGACATTTTGAATATATGTAGTGTTTTTAAAAGTTCAGTGGGACCAAATACATTATATGAAACACTGTCCCAAACTATTCCATCAGGAACCGGAACTGCTGTAATGTTCACATAGGACAGGTCTCTTTGTTCACGATGAGATGACGTATGAGGTTTCAGTAACAAGTTCACATGTGATACTGCAGAGCATTCTGGGAGTTGGTGTCTATTCACGAGTAAGAAAAAGACTGTCACCAAACCTATTCAGTATAGAAGGAACAATATTCCAGTTATTATCCAGAGCTGTAGCCAAGGTTAGACTAGATATGTCTTCTTCAGAAAAATGTAGAAATCAAGAAGTTGTTTTTTGGGGGAAACTAGATGTGGCAGTGACTTATGTTCACTAGGATACAGAGAAAACGTGTTTGAATCAATGAAGTAGCCAGATGCATATCGATCTATCCTTTGGTACCTTCAGCAGGTTTGGTTGAACTGGCAGATGTCTCCTATAGAGGTATATTGATGTAGATGTCAGTGGTAGGCCGAATTGATATCTGTGTTTCATTTGTGTTTTGATGTTCAATTTCAATAGGAACGAGTTTCATTTCACTGTTGGTAACTTCATTACTATGTATAGAAGACTCTTTGAATGTTATCAGTCTTTCTGCCTGAACTTCCTATATGGTAGCGAGAGGAGAGCGGGGCCTACTCAGGAGCCCACATGGCCTGCTATTCAGGATCAGCCACATAGTGTGGTTTGATCAGATCAATGGAGACAAATCTCTTTTCTTTATTGCCGGCAAGAGGCAGAAAAAGTACTGTTCTTGTTCCTTCGACAGCCAGGACAGGTACAGGTTTTCTGTAGTATGGCCAAATTCTTTCTTGTCCACAATCTTTTCTCTGACCAGATCGCCTGACTTTTGGGATCCAAGCAGGTCTGCCGTTACTGATTTTACTTCCCCAGTGGCAGTGCGTTTTACTTTCAGGTTGCTTTGTAGTGTCTGGAATTCACTGTAAAACAGCCAAAATTGTATTGATGTCAAAAGGTTTTTCATCCGCCACTGTTCTTTCATGATTGAGGTCAGGTATCCAAATTCTCGTCCCAAATAGGACTTAGTAAGGTGTGCCCTCTGGACCCCTTATAGATTGCTTTAAGTCCCGGTTTTTCCTCTCCATAACAGCATTTCCCTTGGGATGGTACGGAGAGGAGTACTGCAATGCAAACCCAAACTTCCCATGGCTTCCATGTAAGCCCTAGAGCTAAACGCGGGGCCACGGTCAGAATGTAATGTGCCAACTGAATATGTCCCTATGAAGACTTGCAAATCTTTTATAACAGTTCGAGCATCAGCCGAGCGTTGAGGCCAAACACACAAGAATCTAGAACATTAATTCACTGTCACCAAGATGTACTTTTAAGTCCAATCAGATTGTAAGAGGACGAGGTAGTCCAAATAGACACATGCCAGAGGTCTGTTTGATATTAGTAATGGTGTTTGTGCCAGATGTGCTACGGCGTAACCCTTCATCTGTTGGTAGATGTTGCACTAAAGAACAAATGCTTTTGTCTGTTTTCTTCATCCAATAGCGTTGCTTCAGTAGAGAAACGTTCACAGTAATCCCTGCGTGTGCAGAACCCAGACCCTTGTGTGCAGCTAGAATAAAACCTAATTTGCGATCAATGTTTGGTTTTACTCTATCCCCGACTCCTTGAATTTGAGCATACAGAATATTTTTTGCATCTAACTTGTAGGAGTACTTGAGTTTAAAGCTCTTTGGTACAGCTGAGCTGTTTTTGCATGAAGCAATGATAGCTACCATGATGTCTCCGTCTATTCTCGTGCAAGAATGAGTGATTGCAACTACGGCAGCAGTTCGTACTGTCGCCTTGACGGCCTCATCAGCCAATGAATTCCTTTCAACGTGAACGTTATCACGTTGATGACTCAGCGTGTGTATCACATGAGCTCCTGGCAAGTCTTTTTAAAACTCTACCACTTGTTCCCAAAGCATTTTGTGCTTTATTGTGCAACCTTTTGAGTCTTTAAACCCATTCTGACCCCAGTAGTGAAGATATTCATTGTAGAACTGGACACAGTAAAATGAATTGCACAATATATATGTGGGGAATTCCTGATCAGTCTGTATTAGTGCCAGTAATAGGGCTTTTAATTCTGCCACCTGTGCTGTGCAGATCCAATAAATCATCAACTGCCAGATAAATATCTACATTGGACAATGTCTCCTCGTCAAAAGTTTTAAGTAACTCTGTCACCCTAGCTGAGAGAAACCCGGTGCTATTCCTATACCCTTGGGGCAGTCTACAAAATTAAGGCCAAGAGCCTAGGGCTGAGAATGCTGTCAAATATCTGCTTTCAGGCGCTATATGTTGGCAGAAAAAGCCATTTGAAATTTCAAGTATTTTGTATTTTTTCTGTACAATGTTATTCATTAATGCTGCACTGTGTGCATTATGTACTGCAAATATCTTTGTGCATGTGTTCAGATGTCTGTAGTCTAAAACTAGACGGTATAAATTGTCGGGTATCATTACGGGAAACAAGGGATTTATTAATTGAAGGGGTGCAATTCTCTATTACATCTTGGTATTCAAGTTGATCAAAGATCTCCCGGTCTAGTTTTTTCGCTTCTTGTTTAATAGGGTACTGTCTCTGTGGAGTTGGAGTCGTTTTTACTGGGATTACATGGTGAGGTGACACAGCATTTCACCCTACATTGTTGCAATATAATGCTGGTGCAAGTGCTACTGCCCACTCCTGCGCCTATGAATGTTTTAGTGATACTGAAACGAGGTTGGAAAAAGCTGGTAAAATTACAGTTTCTCCCTTTGGGCACTCCATAACAATCTCAGGTGGACAATCCTTTTCAGCCAAAAGTCAGGTTATCCCAAAAGAGACATTCACTTTTTCTTGGTGAGTCCCCCTCCATTTGGAGTGTTATTTCATATAATAGGTGTTGGACACTTACCCTAGTATCAGGTGCCCCCACCAGCTGCGGCTCCTGTATAAGGGAGTGGGGGCTGCACCCCCTTTCCTTTCATAGCCTACTTGTAAACAAGGTTAAGTAAATAAACACAATTAAAAGTAATGAAGGTTATATTAATAGGTAGTTTTGCGAGGCATGGCCCTCCGTGAGAATGTGCACGATTCAGCACTAGGAGGGCTTAACCACACACAGCCCTGGTATTTCCTCAAAGTGCCTTGATGTCACCTTAATTTCTCCACCTTCTTCTGGAGGGTCAGTTAAAAAAAGCCTAGGGTATTTAGCTTTCAAGCCAGGGCTGTACGAGTTTGAATGCCACTCAATACCAGTTACCCCACCCTTCAGTATCTCGCCACTGGGTGTTGTGGAGCCAGCAAGGTTCACAGACCACACCTCACCGCCTGACGAGATGCGAAAGGGTGGGTTAGGAAGCATGCGAAAGGCGCCACCGACAAAGCTATTTCATCAGTGTGTGGTGTCAAGTCAGGCTTGAGTTATTGTGTTTACGGCCAGCCCAGGAAGACACGTGCCCTTTCATACTTTGCACTGCATATATGAGAATCCATCGGATCCTGCACTGCGAGTTGCCAGAACACCATAAATATCTTAGGCAAATAAATGTGGGAGATGGATCACATAAGGAACAGAACATACAGCCAGACAGACAGTGCAAGCATCACAGCACATTGAGGAGAGTTTCACTTGTGAAGCTGGAAAGGCCATGGAAATATTATCATACAGGTAGGAATGCGACTCACTGAGTAGAACACGTTTGTTTGAGGTGAAAATGTACAAAACTGCATTCTTGACGCCTTAGTTTAGTGAAGTTAATCAGGCTTGAAACAGGTTTCCATCTTTATACTGTGCCACACGAAACGCTGTAAAGTGTGGAAATATTAATAAAGGTGTGGTGTAAAGACTGTGGAACTGGGGAGCTTAGTTAGGGTCTTGGCGGTCAGCTTAATTAACATTCTGTGATTCTGGGCTAATCACTTAGTCACCCCTGCCTAAAAAAACGAATACAAATGTACTTGTGTTATAAAACTGGTGCTCCTGTAAAGGGCCATAAAACCCCTTTTGGTCAGGCCCTACTAAATAACAGTTAAAAACTGTAAAACAAGAAATCCTGATGAGTGTGAGGTAACAGTACGTTTTCAGATAAAATGACCGGATCAGCAGCTCCCTCAAAAAAACTGCACAAATAAGCCGGAGAAAAAAGTCAAAATCGATTCCTTTCTAACTGCTGCGCTGTCTCCTCTGCAAAAAACACAGTAGATGGACAGAATGTAGAACAATGTCATACATTCACCCCAGTACAAGGATCTGGGCCTAAATCCATCATTTTTTTGCACTCCACACCACCCTGGGTTAGACACTGGCTATATGCAAATCAGCTCTGACCCTGTGCCTCATGGGAACAGTCCAGTCCGAACTCCCAAGCCATGTCTTTCCCAGACCGGAATCAAGCATCCAAGGACCGGTTTCTGGCTATCAGCCTTCATTCAGCCTGGATAGCTTGACTCCAGTGGTGTGGAGAGCCTGGGACTCTCCTCTGCAGCACAAATGGGGTCAGTACAAAGCTACTTACTGTTACAACTACATATGGTTCTTTTATCTCCCTTGCAGTTCAAATGTGCTTAATGTTGTGGCAGTAGACATTACTAGATGTAATCTTCAGGGAGAATAAAAGAAGTAATAACAACGCCACTTAGTGTTGCTTTTTATTAATGGAACTGCAGGTTACTCAATGTGTGATGATTAGTGTATGAGTGTGAATGGGTGAGTAATTGAATGTGGGGGTTGTCTGTTTGGATAGGTAAATGTGACAACATGTTATAGGAATTGGGTGAATGACCATAGGAAGCTTGATGCGGATGGGTGAATGACCATAGGACGCTTGATGCGGATGGGTAAATATGAGTGAGTAAGTGAATGATGTAAGGTGGGAGAAAGTGAAATAATTGGTGGATGTGGGTAGGTAGGTAGGGGAATGATCTTAAGTGAGTAGTTGAATGAGTAACTGGGTGGATGACTGTGAGAATGATAAGGTGGATAGACGAAAGCATGTTAAAACACCATGAGTTGATTGAAATTCAACCTGTTGCCTTTAATAACCTATTTAAATAACCGAAAATACAACAGTGAGTGGGAATGGCAATGTGAATTAGGTGAACGAGCAGAAGGGTAGTTAGATGAGAATGTATGATTGAGAGAGTGAACGAGTGTTAGTGGGTGAACAGCAGAATGGGTGTGTCTAGTGTATGGCTCAGAGGGGGAATGAGAGTGTAGGATAGATGGATGAATGTGAGTTGATAAGAAATTGTGATGAACATACGTTGGTAATACTGGTGAAGGTTTGAATGAAATCTTGTCAGTCTCTGGCCTCTTGACTCTTAGCTGGGTCTGAAGGCTCATTGGACTAATGCACCAACTAAGCCTTCTGACATGGCTGATGATCTCCACTCAACCTTTCACCCTTTCTAGGGCGATAAAAGAAAACTATTGAGTTGTGTAAAAGTGTGTTCACGCTCTCTTCCCAGCCACACTTTCTCTGAGAAAATCAGGCATCAGGTTGCTAAATTGCGATGTGCAATCCTGTGTATGTACTTCTGCCACACCACATTTTGCAGACATCGGCCGCCACTGACCTCCACCGTGATATGTCCATTTAACGCCACTGTCACCAGAAATTCCATCAGGTTCTGCCGAGCTATTGTTACTTCTGCTGTGCTGTCTAGCATCGTCGGAGCCCATTCCTCATTCAGAGGTTGAGTCTTCAGTATCCTTAGTATGTCTAACTTTAGGACCTGCTAACTCCTTTTTTAATTGAAGTTTTGATTTTGGCTTATCTTCTTTTTTGATATTATAGTCCGAAGTACGATGTGTGTCTCTGGACTTTGTCTGTTCTTCTTGTCTGTGTTCTGGCCGTCCTTCCCTCTCGAAGTTTTTTGATAAACCCTGAAAGGAACCAGAGGAACGTTTATCAGTATCCTGATACCTCAAAGTTTCTTAATGTTATCAGCATTCCTAAGGTTGTACCTCCTTTCGGAGAGCTCCTGTTGAGGAGACACACTCTTTAATTGTGATCTATTCTCTCTATTCATTTGTTTTTTATTGTCCAATTTCGTCTTGGAAGAATCAGATGCTAGCTTGGTGTTATCCTTTTCAGGTCCACCCATGAGTTGAAGTTTCATTTCTGTAGCTCCCAAATTATCTCTACCTAATTCTGCATATGTGTCTTCGATCATTTTAGGTACTTCACGCTCCTGTTGTATAGGAGTGGAATCCCTCAGACGTTGGGGTATTGCCACTGCTGCTGTCTCTCCTTTTATGTTTGCAAATTTATTAGTTGATACCTGGGCAGGTTCTGCTCCATACTCATTCTGTATTTGTCTCAATACACCTGCTATTACTGCAATGGAAAGGATACCATGAGTTCTGGTATATATAGCAGCAAAAACTGTACCCCAAGAGGTACAATCTTCTATCTGAGGAGCTATTCCCATTGGCAAGTAGATTGTTGGCATTTAGTCTTTTTCTTGCGGGCCTGTGTGTGGAAACACTGCCTCTAACTGTGTGATTTTCTGAGCTATCCAGAATGGCATTTGCTCATGTCTAGTGGGCATTTTACCCATAACTAAGTTTAGCGTTTTTGTAGTTATTTTAGTTGCAGACCACTGGATTGATCCTGCTGGTGTAGCCCTTGTTGGCTGAAGTGTAAGTGTTCTCATCACAAACTGTGTCAGGTTTCTGTAAAGTTGTATTATTTCTTTGCGTAGTGGACGTAAGCCCGCTACCGGCATTGTGTCAAAGTCTGGATGCAGTGTGTAAGCCACTAGGACCGAACAAGTCGCTCCGTCTCTGCAGACCGGAACGAGTCTTACTTTATCTGTTGTGTGTGGGAGAGTGCCTTTAAACCAGTTTATGTGCTCTTGGTAAGTGAGGGGAACTTGAATGTCCTCCTATGGACAATATTCCTCTGATATTTCATCTTCAGTGTAAGATTGAAATGTATTGGTGCATGCATCTGCAGGTGGAAATTTAGCCCATGAATAGAATACCTCTGTTCTGTGTGACTTGTGTGCCTCAATCAGGAATGTTACAGTCCCAACCCTTGCTGTGACTCCATAGTCTGCTAATTTTAAAGTAAGAGCCGTTCTGACATTTTCTAAAATGTTTATTTCGCCTTCTTGTTCTCCTTCCCCCACTGCATTTGCACATAGTGCAGGCGCAGTGATGTCTTCGTCAGCCTTTGTTGAAAAAGTTTCAAGGAAACTGAGATAAGGTGTTATGCGCAATAGGGAACTATTATCCTTCAAGCTTGAATAAACCTACAGCCAATACATAGGATAAGACTACTCAGCTGCATATTTTTCCCATCCCACTCCAGACGTCTCTGGGTATATGTGGGTAGGGGTCTCTGAGAAATGCACGACTGAACTACTCAGATTTGACCGTTAAATAAGTACCAAACCAACTTTGGATGCCATGTCATGTAGTTCCTATAAATCTATATAGGATCAGCGTGTTTAGACAACACAAACTGTGGGACTGGTGTCCAGACTGATTCCAGACACCGCCACCGGGTACGTTCGCCTGTAAACCAGCTAGCTCACAGTGCCACTGTAGTAAACTCCTTTTACCAAGGAGAGAATAGTACTTGGCAACTATTGAATACGACAACTCCGTCCCTTCAGGGATTGTAGAAATAGTACAGTACTTTTCGTTTAGTCACTTGTGCTCACTTTGTCTCAGAGAGATACACAGAATAAACAGGGGTGACGTTTTTCAATAAGCATTTATTGAACCAGCATCATTTTAGTGTAAAATAGGTGTGCTGAAACAACCATAAGACAGAAACAGATATAAATGATTATAAGCACCAACAGACTAAATGGATGGTAGAGTCCTATCATAGTGCTAAAAAAATGACTTTAGGCATGTATAAAAATACATGACAATAATAATGCGTACTCCTACGATGCAACCCTAACTAGATGTACCTAAGTGTAACTAGCATCTATGTAGTTGTAGAGCCAAGAATCCACCCAGGCTGAAGCCAACCCCATTACCTGAAGTGAGGGACTGTGGGACCCCGTCTTGGTCTCGGAGATGGACATCCTGCGAGGGATGTCAGACCACTGCATGCTGGAGTGTATGCGTGCAGGAAACCCATCATCTTGCATCAGTGTGTCAGTATGGAAGTCTTTCTCCTCTGCCTGCCCCAGCAAAGATATGGTGTATATATACCCAAGAGGAACCCTCAGGGGTTCTACCTTGCTGTGTCATGTCGGCCGAGGATGACAAAAGGGATGACCCTTATACATAGTTATTATGCAGAAGATGGTTATCCTGCTGTGATTCTGAGAATCCTCATGCATAATAAATTAGGCTAGTTTTCTGAGAAAACCACACAACATTTATGCAGCACCGTAACTAGGTAAAAGGTCAATACCAAAAACCGTTATGTAGTACAATGGCAGGGAAATTGTTGGTGAAATGTTCGGTGACTTCCTAGGTATATATTGGGGTACATTACAAAACATAAAACTGTCTATAGAGTATCTGTGTCTATACGAAGAACGGTAAAACCCAATATTTTTAAAGTTTCAGACTCCTTCTTCATCTTTTTCGATCACTTTGTCAGTGTGAGGGTATAAGAGAACAGATCCCGAGAAGGGTAGATTCAAACCTTTTAATTGAGGAACACTGCCTTACGAGATGTGATACGAATTTAAGATGATCACTTTAATGCAATGCATTGGAAGTATATTGTTGCTGCTAAATCTGCAGCATCTACGGCAGCATTGATGACCTTATTTGGGATTATTTGTCCCTTGCTTTGCATTTCTAAAGAGTCTTATTTTTTTAGCCTTTAGAAGATCATCAGCAAAGGATAGAAGTGAATCCCATAAGGCCCTATCATATCTGCCCTTAAGTGCAGAATTGGTTGCTGATTTCAGTGTAACAGCCACAGATAAACAAACTTTGCTATTCAGAGCATCTTATCTTTTGCTTTCCCTCTCTGGAGAGACTGATGTTTCTGGTGCAGATAGATGTTTCTTCCGGACTGCAGAAACAATCACAGAATCTGGCTTTACCTATTTTCGGATATAGACAGGAGGATCCTGTTGAGCAGGTTTCTATTTCTGTAGGAGATGTGGTGATGCCAATTTTAAATTGGCTGGTGTTAAGACGTTTCCTTCTATGAGCTCCATGAAATGTGGGAGCGATGGGAGTATTGAATTAGGTGTGCTCGGTGTTGTAACATCTCCATAATTTCTGATAATGACGCTTTGGTACTTCAATTTGTATTTTTCATTTTGCTGAACCTCTCTGAAACCTGAGAATGTCATTAACAGTTGATGTTCTTAAAAGAGATCCTGGAAGTGAGACTGCTGTACAAGATGTATTTGCAAATGATCTCTAGATATACTTTGAGAAGTTGAGGGTGATCTATTTATTTTTTGTCAATCTGGAAAGCATACAGATGTACTTAATCTGTGAGGCGATGGAGAAACTGGAACATCCTGAGGAATCACACTTGTGGTGTGGATGGTACCAGTGGAACAATGGTGTCTGGTAGAGGCGGTAAAGTCAATGACGTAAATGTACTTGCAAAATATCCTGACATATGACATACCTTGATCTTGGAGGTAATACAGGATCTAAAGATATTGTATCAGAATGGACAAAACAAAGGGTATGGATTGACCCTGAAGAGTGCCTAGAGGACAACCTTCTTAATGTTGATCTTCTAAAGGTCGACCATATGGCGGATTCTGGAGTCAGACATTTTTGGCTCAGAGATATGATGCCGTTACGTCGATAAAGGAGCCAAAAAATGAATCAATGCTGAAGAGTTTGTGACCTTAAAGAGCGATGATGCTGGAGTTGCTACTATCAATGCCGATAGAGCCAGGCTAGTCGTAAAGAGTGTCGATGTAATTGGAACTATTGCCATAGTGGTCGGTACCGGAGGTATTGGAATGGACACGACCAAAGCCTTAAGAGTCTCTTGACAGCGAACACATTGTTACCAATGGCTTCAACAATGACCGATGCTCTTCTGAAGTGTGAGATTATCTGGAACAATGATGGTGGTAAATTTAATGTGGGGGTTTGCGGACACCACCTCCCCAGGGCTTGAAATAAAATGAATGGGGGGCCTGCGCGGACCCGGAGCCCCAGTGACAAATACTTCCCCAGGGCTAATAGAATAATAAAAAAATGAACAGTGGGGGGCCTCATGGAATCCCCATAGCCCCTGGGACCACCACCCCCAGGGTGCTTTTAATACATTTAATGCAGGGGTGGGGGCGCACCGCCTCCCCAGTGTTTTAAATAAAATGAATGGGGGGGGGGGGGGGGGGGGAAACGGACCCTCTGTGACCCAGGGACTGCTACCTCGCCAGGGCAAAAAACTTTCAATAATATAGGGGCTGTCCGGACCCCCTCCTTGCCCCAAGGCCCACCACCTCCCTGGGGCAAAAATAGATTTTGAAGTGGGAAGAGGGCCTGGTGGCCCCCCTCCTAGGCTATAAACAGCCCGGGGACCACCACCTCTCCAGGGCCAGCCAGTAAACAACAAAGAAGGGGTGCCATGTGGCCCCTCCTCCTGGAGCCAGTAATGGCCCTGGGGACAGCCACCCCCAGGGCCGGCTCCAGCTATGTTCCAGGGTGCCCTCCCCCGGGACATAACGGAGTGATGTAATATGTGATGTCATAAGCAGTGCACTGCGGGGCGTAAGTTAAAGTTAGCTCAGGTAACTATAAGTGCTAAATTTCAATGGTTTTATGTGAAGGAAATCTGAGCCTAACTATAACAACCCTGTAACCTTTGCTTTTTTCAGTGAAATTCTAACGTTTTTTCAATTCTATTTTCGAACTATAAAGTACCTGTAAATGTTTTTTTTTTTTCTGTGACTATATTTTAGTTAAGTTAAAATGTCAGTTAAAATGCAGCATTTTAAACTAAAAAACACCACAGAAATTCACCAGTTATAGTTAACTGAGGTAGCCATTACTTGTGCCCTCGCTCTGCACAGTGTTGTTAACATTGATGGCCTTTGAGATTCTGCATTGATGTTATCACTAATGTCACAGAACAGGTCATGAGCCATGCAATATGTGAGGTCTTAAACAATGCATTATTGCATTTTTACATGTATACTTTTTATGGAAAATCTATATTTCTAAAAATAAACATTTTAGGATGAAGATGGTGCATTGATAATCAATTTATTGGCGCTTCAATGCATTATAAAGTGGGTCAAACACACTTTTCCCAAAAGACTGTCATATCAGTTGTAATACTATTATCATTTAACATTCTAATCATTCTAGCAGCTAACTTTTTAAACAATATTAGCATCCCTAAATGCAAAATGCTTTATCATTATGATACAAAGACAACGGTTTGTCTAGTGTCCATCTTATGGAAGTTCTTTATGTAATATTAGAATGAAGTCTATGAAACAGAATAAGAAAAACGGCTAACTGGTTTAAATGAAAATATCACAACCTGAGAAACTAAATGTGAATTTGTTTGAAGAAGCATCTTGTCTTTGTGTAAAAGTATACTCAGTGATTTATACACATATCCTGGCTAATAAGATCTTGTTTTTTAGTTCAGCTCATCATTTATCAATGTTTGCAACTGTAAATAGCTGGTGTAATACTGAACTATGTGGTATTCATTTAACATATCTGGGATGGGTAATGCACTGGCCTATTGAAATTTTCTATTTGTAAACACACATAATTTTGGAAGACTTATTAACTTTTAAGCGACAATAAAGAACCATCAACCAAATCTAAATAACCTCAATCTAGCTTCTCAGGACTCTTGCTTATAGATAGTGTTGTTACTGACAAAAAAATCTTATCCTGGGCTTGAACTAAAAGACTCTGTGTAATTGATTGGTGGGTTTCAGTGAAGTGAGGAAGGTTCGTGGATCAGAGTAGACATGTCATCAGCAACACTAAAAAGAACTAAATAACTTAATTGTAATACACAAAGGAGTCCACCATTAAGCCAAACATCCACTAAAAGAAATATACTCTAGATACTCTAGAAGAATTTTATTTTTGACATCTCTAAACTTGAATATGTTATCAATTTAGAACAGAAAAGATAAGTGTACTTCTACAATTTTTTGAGAAATGTTACAAATTAAAATATACAGTTTTCAGTAAGGCACAATATGCTTATGTACCAATCAGCTGTTAGTAATAAACACTTTAATTTGTTACACCTATTGTAGTTTTACAAAATCACCCGCTGACTTACAGAGTCTGAAAATAGTAACATTTTGCAAAATCATTGAATCAAGTATTTTAAAAATAACCCATAGGATTTACATAACACAAAATACCTAGTCGTAAAAATCTTACTGGTTTCAATTAATGATGGTTATTCTGCAATAATGTATCATGGGCGACCATATATCCCTGGACACTGCTAAGTGGTTTGTTACCTACCAACACATGTGCAGCTCTGAAGAGGTAGCTGAATGGATAATATAATAGGTTAATGAAGGATGCCGCATAAAGATCAGCATATCTCATCACTTGGCTGGCAAAGAGCGTTTGCCGTGACCCACTGCGAAAAAGACTTCCCATCATGGCATAACACATGTCCATATCGTGGGTCACTTTCTGTAAAGAAATAGTCAAATTGAAGAAATTAAACGTATGTAAAATGGGCATCACACTTCTACACCAGCATACACTTCAACTAAGTTAACTTAATTTCCCTCTAAGGAGTCTGCCCAAGTCTATGTTAAAGATGAACTCACTATGGATGGTGGTGCAAATAAATGTTTTGCTTGTTTATCAATCTCTTACACTTTCATTGTGACAACAATTCATAACATGTATAATACAACCAATATAAAATGGTATATTTAATTAGCTGCCAAAGTGAGCAAATCTAACTGTTCAAAGGCTTTCATGAGTCGTGAGTAAACGCAGCAGTATGGGTACTCTTTGATGTTTGGTGGATGCTAATATGACCTTTATCACTTTCATTAACTCCAATTTTGTGACACTTTTATACAATTATGAAATCAATCTAAAACCCCGGAATGAACAGCAAAAGAATAAAAACTGTTGGTACAATCTTCAAAAAACTGCCGGTCCATAAAAAATATTATAAACATATTTGGAAAACAAGACATTTTCAGGACCTTATTTACATTTCCAATAAAGAGTTTCAAATTACATACCATTAAAATATAAATATATAATGCAAGCCATGACCTTTGTCTGTTAGTGGCAAATTCTAAGCAAATAAGCTAAGATTATCAAATCAAACTTTTTATTTGATTCATATTTTTGAATAATGACAAACTAGCATTTTATTTAGAGCATTCATAGTTTGACTGCTGATTAATTTGCAAGTCAACTATGTGAGTTGATATAATGTAAATATGTATGTACAAGGGGTTACACTGTATAATCGAGGTGGCAAGAAAAGGTTTAGGGAGGTGGGATTATTTAACAACATGTACAAAGGTAAGGGTTATCTTCAGACTAACCGCCAAGAGGAACATGGGATTCAAAATCAGTGGTGGATGGGTTGCTTCTTCAAGACATGCCTTTTTAGCAAAATTGATATAAGACAGAATGTTGTTTCAAAGTATTTTCAAGTGAAAACTTTCCTAGTCGTTTCTTTTTTTACACTTATAGAATCCCAATTTGACATGGTCATGCTTTGTGCATCGATTAGGCTACATGAGAGGTTCAACGTTTCAGCTAGGTACAGATCTGTGCTAGTTATTATCTCCCTGAAAGTAATGTACCACTTTTCGAAGAGGATGTAGGCCTGTATAGTACTTTCAGGGATAAAGTGAAAAGTCAGTAATTTATAAGCTAGGAAGGGGCATACAGGGCACTCTTCATTGGGGTTAACTGGGTAACAGAAGCATTGGTGAGGCAGGTGTGGAAGGGCCAGACCTTGGATGGCGATTCGGAGTTTGTGGCTACTTGGGAAAAAATGCAATGATGCTAAGAAATGTTTTCTAATTGTCTCTGGTAAGGCCTTTCATGATTGGTGGCAAGGAGATGTTTGTCTTCTGGTCTGCTGGCTTTGATGGAGTTGAAGATGCTTGCAAGGTCTGGAAGTGGCAGTGTTCTGAAGAAGGACAAGCACTGCAAAGAATAATGGGTGAAAGCTCAGTTACTTTCTGGTGCTATCTGATATTGTCCATTTGTTTAAAGGTTAATGGCACTGCACTTATCGATTCACCAAGATATTCCGGGGCCTGAAACAAGGTTGACATTATATTTTAGGGCTTTGAAGAGGTTCTGTGCCTGTTGGATGCTTCCCCGATGGTGTTCTGGTAGAAAGAATTAGCGGGCATGTGGTTCTTACTGCATGGAAAGCTTTTAGAGTTGATATAGCGGTCGGATCATTAAAATATTTTTGTGTTTGATGTTGCACGTTCACTACCAGTTAGATCCTTGGTGCACCAGGAGGAGGATAGCTTGAGCATGATAAGCCCAGTTTCAGGGGGGAGGTCAGTGCCAGTGCTGAGGCTAAGGGTAATGTGTGTGTTTATGAGGAAACGTATGTCTATTGCAGTGTTGATTAGGATGCTAGTGTGGGGTGAGTGATAATGAGTGGACATGAGTGACATTGTTGGGGTCAGATGTGCAGAACTGGTGAATATGGATGCGCTGTTTGCATGTATGTGTATGAATCTGTATAGAGAAAAGCAGATGACGGAAGCTGAAAGCTTAAAACGTGAGAGATCGGTCCGACAGACGGGCCCCTTTCCAAATCCTAATGGGACCAAACAGGAGATGCTCTTATCTTTGTGTGCTTTCTGCTACAGACACAAAGGCCAGGATGAGGTGCTCTAGCTGAAGAAAACAGAGGGGTGGTGGAGGTAAAACATTTGGATTGGTTAGTGTGAGCACGCCACTTTGGATTAAGCAGCATCGTTTTTGTGTGGGCTTTGATCCTGCTTTATTCAGGGCCTGATTACGATCTTGGCGGACAGGGTTAATCCATCACAAACGTGACAGATATCTCGTCCGCCTATTACAATTCCATTATATCCTATGAAACTTGTAATACAGCGGACAGGATATCTATCACGTGTGTAACGGAGTGTCCCATCAGCAAGATCATAATCATGCCCTTAATGTTCTTTGGAACCAGGAAGGTTGGGGCAGTGGTGCTTGCATTGCCTAGGGAATGACTGTGGGTGGATATGGTTATGTAACAAAGCTGCTGAAGCCCCAGTGGCACATTCAAGCGAAGGACTTCATTAAATCTCCTTATTGGCAGGAAGATGTAAGGGGAGCGGAATGTATGTCTGTTAAATGTAGAAAGAGCTTCTTTTAAGTTCATGCTTTAGTGGCAATGCAAGCTACTTGCTCCTGTAGTTCATTTGTGGCAAGGTCAGGGAGGATACAAACTGGCTGGAGAGTAATTCTGAGTGCTGCAAGGTGCAGAGTTAAACAATAGGCTTTATGAAAGGTTCTCTGAAAATGAATGGCTTGAAAAAAAACTTTCCCCAATACATATAATGACTACTTCATAATAACTGTGGATTGAGTATCATAGTAAGAAACAAACCCAGTTCAAAGATGTAGAATGTATTAAATCGACGGGAAGAACAACAATGTACAGGCAATCATAATTCTACCAGATGAATAAGCGACATTTTAGATAAATATAATTTTCAAAAATAATTGTGACTAAATACTCTGAAATACTTCCCCAAGAGAGCTCTGCCAATCTCATGGGTTTTTAAGCTGAATCCAGAAATCTAAAAAGTAAACAATTCAATCTGCATGAAAGAGAGATTAAAAAAGCTCCTCTATAAACACTTTACATCTAAAAAATTTGGAATGGCCATGAAAAACATCTTATTGATGCTAAAGTTGTTAAAAAGATGCACGGACAGGCGAAGACAGCACATCAGAGATGTGTTATATCGCATATAAAATAATGTTATTTTCAAATGAAACTTACACGATGTGGCACAGCCAGTATGGGACACCTGCCATGGCTAAAGTTTCCAATAAAAAACATGCAGAATATGCAACCACCACTTACAATGAGGATAACAAAATCACTAACATCCTATTAAAGACAGAAGTGACGATAAGGCTGCACTTTGTCCTTTAATGTAGACCTGAAATAAATTTTGCTTCCTCTACCAGAATTTTTTGTTGAAGGACATTTACAAAATCTTACATTATCCAATTTCACATAATTTTTGGTTGTTAAAGATTGGTTCGGGCCGAATATCTAGTTTAGTGAAATTTTCTGCTTGAACCATTCTCCGGTCAGTATCATGCGTTACTTTTTTAATGCGAGGTACGTCCTCACATGCAAAACTACTGTATAAGAACATGACAAAGAACATTCTGTGCTACAAGTATATTTTCGCAGAATATTTGATTTTACACAGCTCTACTAAAAAGAGGGACCTAACCCCATTACCGGACAATGGCCCATGCTTCTTATTGCAGAACAGTTACTTAGCACGGAAGTAATTGCAGCACACATGTTTTTCTACTTTCTCTATAAGAATATGGACAAGACTGGCTCAATGACAAACCTTGATGGCTTGGAACCCCAACTATCAATGGATGTCAAGTCACTTGGATTGAGCCTGGACACCAACTTCATTCTCAAGGGACACACTACCAAAAAAGACAAAGGCAGTCTGGTACCAGGTCTATCCTTAAAAAAAGTGAAACGGTTTCTTCCAAAACAGAATTGCATTTCAAACCTGGATGGTGGGTAGTAACGCCATGATCCATTGCCTCTGAGACTTTATAGTGGTTCCCCCTTAACCACATACTACACACCGCAACAAGTCTCCTCCAGGCCCTAAAGAAATACCATCACAACACCCCATCTTGATGGAACTCCATTGGCTCTTCTGGCCTAGCAAGAACCACCTTCAAAATCAGCTGCATCACTTACAAAACTATATCATTATTAACATTCCTGCTTATCTTGTACCTGGTGGCTCCCTTACAGTGAGGAACAACACCAAATTGGAGATTATGAGGTAAAGAAAAAAAAGAAAAATAAAGAACAAGGTAGCTGGCCTTTCCCAACAGTGCACCCAGGATCTCAAACAACATCCTCATGGCCATCAGGACCTCCTCAACAATGTACAGTTTTGCTTCCAGAACCCAACTGCATCTTAGAGTTTTATATAGTGCAAACTAGACCCGAAGATTTCGGTATCAGAGCCCTTTACATGAGCATCAGTTTCGTTACAGATGGACACATTAATTTTTTTTAGGCACGGGGAGATTGAGTGATTTGCCCAGAATCACAGGATGTTGAGCCTTGTTCCAGATACTCAAACCTGGTTCCTCAGCTTCATGGTCAAAAGCTCTTGCTCTTGACTGCAGGCTTAAATATGACCCTGTATAGATGTCTGCTGCCTTTTGGCATTGTTCCAGCTATACAAGTACCACATGCATACATACAAGAAAAATATGTTGGGCAAAAACCATGGAAAAATAAAAGCGATCTATTATACTGAACACTGGATTAGGGCTTCAAAACCAAGAGAGATCGTGTCACTGTATCCTCTATCAATAATTACTGCTCTCCTCACAGAATTTGACACTTCCTATCAGTCACCTTACACCCAACTTGTAAATAATAAGAAAACAATTACAAAACCTAAACTAGATAAATAAATTGCTACATGCCACCACCCAGCATGTAAAATGGATACATTGATACATTTAACTGTACTCTTGGACAACAGAGAAATATGAAGGGCCATTTCATTTTATAGAGTTATAAGAAGCCTTTGGTTTTAGAAGTAGTTTATCTGTTTTGAGGTCTGGCTTGACAGTGCAGATAACACTAAACCTTATATGATCAGCAGAAAGCACTATTGACGGTAGGGATTTGGCTCAGCCCGCATGTTGGTTGTCATGTTTAATTTGATAAGGCAGACATTTTATGCTGCTACTGATAATGAGTGCTGGTTGCACTCCTAATGGCTCCCAAGGAGGATATCCCCTTGCACACGCTGAAAATTATTTCCGTTTATGTCTGTAAGCGGACAACATGGCTACTACTTACACTGAAAGTAGCCCGTCCCTACATTCAGCCCACTTCATTGTCTGTTATTAATTCAGCTCAGTCTGTTGTCAGTTATTAATTCTTTCACAGATAACTTTTACAATTTCATTATGTCCTGCCCGCAAGACAGGGGACTGCACGGTGGAACACATTTTTTGTGCTGTCAGGGAGTGGGAAAGATTATAATATGTAACAAGACCTCGTGTCAACACCTCAGACATTCCCAGACTACAGTACTGTATGCCTAAGAGCTTATTGCTGTGGAGTGTCGTGCCTCTGCATGTCTAAACACTGCCCAAGCCATGAACTGCTAGTGGGCAGTTTTGCACCTTAACATTGATGACTGGGCATGCTACCGGGGTGGGAGGCAACAGCCCAATTTCGCAGCAGGTCAAGGATTATAGGTGGTGGGTCAGGAGATGGTAATGGGCTGGGAGTATCTCAGGCAGCAATACTATGCCTGGCGATGGCAGTACGGTTCAGATCCAGGATACTTCCAAGCGATGGAGTGAGAGTGACTTGAGGGAAGTAAGGGCAATTAGTACGTTAGAGTTGGCACATTTCATGAGACACATGGATAAGCTCTGTTTGGAGAGCATACAGTCCCTATGCTAGTACTGCAATGTGACTTTAAAAGTGGCGTCTTCTTAGGTCTTGCATGCACTAGCGCACGTGCTCTCGCTTGCAAGTGATACTGTGTTCTACAAAGGACTTGGAGTACACCTGTTGCTTACCATTTATGGGCTTCATTGTCACTCAAAAACCGGCTTTACTTCCTCTTCTTTCAGCTGAAGCATGGTCTAAGTACAGATTGCTTCATCTGAATTAGGGTCCTTCAGCTGCAGGTGCTGTGACTGAGGTGCTATTTTTTCCTTCACCCTTTGCTTTCCTGGCGAGACCTATTGGCTTTGCCAATGATTGTTTTTCAAAGTTATGGCAGCGACTCATAACCTATGGCAAAATTAATTTCAGGATGATTCTGCATGCAATAACAATGGGGGCTGGATCCTACATCCGTACCACAGGTTTCAGGGCCAGGCTTTCTGTCCTGTGGTCCCTGCAGTGTTGAGGGGTGGGAGAAGGGGGTGAGAGGGGCTGTACAGGCAAGGCCTCAGCCACCATACAAGGACGGGCCTGCCACCTGACTCACGCCCAGGTTGGTAATGGGATGCACTGCATGCTCAATATAACGGACATGAGACCTCTTGGCTCCCGCGGGTCCAGTAAGTCGAGCCAGTGATCCAGCAGTTGAACAACAGATACTCCAGGTTGGGGAGTGAGGGAAACAGTATAGTCCGGTAAATCCTGCAGCA
The DNA here is from genome assembly GCF_964261635.1 of Lissotriton helveticus. Classification (NCBI taxonomy): domain Eukaryota; kingdom Metazoa; phylum Chordata; class Amphibia; order Caudata; family Salamandridae; genus Lissotriton; species Lissotriton helveticus. Next base: position 1,090,758,493 of record NC_136065.1, read on the forward strand.
GAAAGGTGGGCACCACTGTCACAAGGGTGATAAACTTTCCATTATCACTTTGCAGGATATTTTCCACGTGGGGAGACACATTGCACATGCAGAGACATCTTGTGCACTTGTAGATATTATGAGTCTTTTACTGGGGATTCATGTCCTGGCACCCAAATTGATCTTCCGGAAGAGTTGGCAGCAACTCATTATTTTTCCCTGAAAATGGGAGGTAGACATGTGTCGTGCCTACTCTATACAGATGGTCTGACAATTCTGGATGTGACCAAAGTTGGCCTGCAGAGGAAGCTAACTAAGTTTAATCATTATTGCGAGGCTAATGAATTGAAGGTAAACATGGGTAAAACAAAATAATCATTCGGGAAAAAAAGGAAACCGTATATGTGGCAGTTAGGCAACAGTAGGGTAGAGGTCGTGTCCTCCTATAAGTACTTGGGCATGACATTTACCAGTCAGCTGAGTTTGATCTTGCATAAAGAATTGATGGAGATAAGAGCAGTAACTACGATAGAGGTACTTGTTAGCTTTAAAAATACTTATGATGGCCCCTCTTGGACTCCCCTTTTAACTGCATATAACGCAATGGTCCCCACATAATGCCTCTATGAGGCCGAGATATTAGCCATTAGTATGGAGGGAAGTTGGGAAAGGTGTGAAAGCAAATGTTTGAAAAAATTGTTGGCCCTTCCCAAAGGTGCAATGTCCCAGGCGATAAGATTAGAAGGAAATTTACAGGGCAGGAACTTCTTAGCCTATTAATCAACTTTACACTTTTGGCTTAAACTCTTGGTCCCAAATATGCAGATCATATCAGCCCGCTGTGTTACTTAAATAGCAAGAGGTGAATTACAGTGGGCGAAGAAGGTAAAGAAAAGATTGGAAGCCATCACAGGAACTCTAAAAGTAGAATTAAAAATAGCCTGTATAAAAGAATCTGGGTTGGCGGACTTGAAGTATGTAAGGAATAGACTCTCCGCAAAATATATGGTAGATTCATTGGAGAATATGAATGTATTTCCGTACTTATTTGCACTTACAGATGCCCGGTTATGATTAGTACTATTAATATTCCAAGTAGCAATAAATGTGCGTTATGTAAGAGCTGAGAAATTTGAAGTACTAGTAGGTCAAGAGAATAACTGCACATGTGGACTGTCTTTTCAAAACTTCAATGTTCCTGTTTTAATTGACTGTCGTCATTTTTATAGGCCCGTTGCTTGATTTTAAAACCTCTTTTTAAAAAGTATAATATAAATTGTTGAAATGACGCACTTTTGTTAAAAAAATAAAAAATGATGTGGCTTGCGCATTGGCAAAATTTCTTATAATATGTTTGGATTAGCATCCTAATGTTTTTAGGTGGTAGGGGTCCAGTGATGTTAGTTGAAGTTGGTATTTATATGCAAATGTTATTGATTTCAAAGAATGTATGTTTTAAAGACTTTGTCTAAACATTAATAAAGTATAAACTGAACTGAACTTTAGGAAATCAGTTGAGGTGCCACCTCAAATTAGTTGAGGTGGCAGTGTCACCATCTCCCCAAGCCTGCTTCCTCGTGCATCTACAAGGTCAGGGAATTCATCAGTGATGTGGAATGTCCTTGCAATGCATAGCTGGCTGTATATTTTCCGATACATAATAGCATTGATTTTAGTTTCCAACTTTAGCCTCCCTGGAGTAGCTAGGAACTACTGCGTCACAGCTAGATAATCCTTACATGCAGACTGACCGACCAACTTTTATTAACGCCAGGTGCAGAAGGGGAACAGACTTCAGGGAAAAGAGCATACCGACGAAGTGTATTTATTTACATCACCTGCATGAGAATAATAATAATAATTGGGTCTTGACATAGCACCTTCATATAAAGCGCTTCAGAACATTCGCAATTATTACTACTACCCAGGTACAGCTGAGTAAAGAGAGACACAGGAAGATAAAGTGACTAACTTGCCCACACATGTCAGCTTGGAGCTGGGACACGTACTCGGGAACTCCTGACTCCAAACCCAGTGGTTTAACCACCAGTGCACACCTCCTTCCCGCCATCAGGTTTGGCGCAAACGTCCACCAGGAGTCAATTCCAAAATGCAGAGGCCTCGGCGAGCTGCAAGACAGAAGGGCCCTTATTTACATCGCCCTTTCACAAAAGTAATGGCACAAGCTGCTTAGTTTAAATGACGCACTGGTGCAACAAAAAATATTTGGAGGGAAACCAAAAAGTCATGCTACTATACCTGGGCAGTAACCTGCAAAGCAATGGTTTTCAGCATTTGCAAACGTTTTGTTAAAGTTTTTGCCTACATTAGGGCTGTGCTATAAAGAACACATTGTTTTGCCTGAAGCATGTAAGCAAGTGCCAGAGATGCGTCTTAAAGTCTCTTGAAGCGAGTTTTTTGCTCTTATTCACAGTGCCCTTAACATTAGATGTCAAGGAAACAAGTCACACGCCTTTTGAATAGTTTGCCAAATGGATGACTACAACAATGCACAACGAATAAGGCTTTCTCATCCCTATTTTCATAAACTTTGTTTTCTGATCGACCTAAAATAATTGCAATGAGTTGCTGAGAAGCAGATGAAGAAGGTGCACACAGAAGTGTTCTTTATTCTTCTGTAGGTAAAAGTGTACGGTGACACATGAAGTCAAAGATCTGAGGCATTTAGCACCTAGGAAATATGCGAAGAAAGACACTGTTCAGTTTGATGCTAACCATATAAACTAATTTGAAATATAAAACAATGATAAAAACAAAAATACATAAATAATGCTATCTTAGTGGTGACTTTGTTACTTTTAGTTTCTACTGCCTCCCTAAATTACCAACCTCTGGACAATCATCCACCAATGGTGTATGATTGGAAGGTATATAGTGCTTGAAGTCCACTGAGTGTTTCAGAATTGATGAGTAAACGGTCTGTCCTTTAGGGAATAAGCAAAAAATCAATGCAGCAGTCTGTTTAAAGGAGGAAACAAAAAACATGCCAGCCATGGAGCGTTTGATAATCTTGCGACAGAAAACATCTCTCCCTGCCCGTTTTGGTCTACCCGATTGTCTGATTCGACCATGTGCCAAGAAAAGGACTTTGCATGGTACACAAAGCAGGTGAGAGGGTTGATGCCCGTGTGGAATGCCTAGTAACAAAATCTCAACTTGCTCTTTCACTGCCAACTGGGGGTGCAATTCCGAGCAGCTATTAGAACAAATAGTTTGACTTGGTTTAGTTGTGTACAAGTTAATACCTCAGAAGCCTGCCACTCAGACAGAACCAAAATAAGTGTAGGATTCTGTAATAATCTAATTTATTTGATGATTGCTAGCACAATTATCTATACATCAATGAATTATGCGTGTTAAATATATTGATACTGAACTCCCATAATAACTGAATACAACTTCAGATATCATAGAGAACTGTGCACCTGGCCTCAAATCTCACATAGACCTCATAGGTGCCTCAAGCAATCAGTTGCACTTTTAGATATATATATTCAGTGATAGAGCGGTAACTGTCACTATAGGGAGCACTTTGCGCTGGACTGATGCTCTAAGATTTCCTCTACTTAGTTGTTAAGTAGAGAGTGGACTAATTTCTTGCAGCTATTAGGGATGTGCGATATAAAATGCTTTGTGTATTTGCAATGATAATGTATTCTATATAATGACTGCTGAGATTACCAAAATAATGACCACCATTCTGATACATACGGTTTGTGTACTGACAATAATATTGTAAAAAACCAACAGCTGTGTGCCCCTGCTATTTCTGGAGTCCGGGTGAGGGTTTATGCATCTACAAATAAGAGTTTCACTAGCATCGTTTTCTGACTCATAACACTCTGAATCTGGATTAGCCTAGCATGCCACAGAGAAGAGTGAGATACACCAGTTTGTTCTCCTTTTCTACAAAAGGTGTGTGAAAAGCATACCGCTTGGGGCTATACAAATCTAACAAGGTGTGTTCTTGCTAACCCAAATGGAAAAATTGATGACAGAAGATTACCATGGAGCAGCAGGAAAAGAGAAAATGTAGTCAAGCGCTTGGTCTTTCATCCAGATCTTCCAAAGATTCTCAGGAGAATGGAGTGGGAGACTGCACACAGGTCCAAGAGTGCCAACTTTGTCCAAAGTGAAATGCGGATTCTATGGCAGGACCGGAGGCTTCAGATTAGGCTGTTCTTTCTTCCATTTATTAGCTCCAGCAGCCTTACAAAGTACTACAATCCATATAAAAAACTACATTTCCCATGAACATAGGGAGAAATGGAAATAAAGAAAAATCCAACAGAAGTAGCCAATCATGCGCAAGAACGTCCCATAACCTCCACCGCCGACGCTCTATCATCTTCTTTCTTCGCTGCTCCAGCAGCTTTAAGATGGGTGGATTTGTTCTTGTTATAATTCTTTCTTACTGTATGTGATTTGCCTATATGTTGCAACTTAGTGCGAAGTAGAGCTTAGTTTGCCATTGTGTATTGGGTTTTTATGCTCTAACGCGCTTTTTTCTACAGATTTCGGCCGCGGGATGGCGGTACGCTTCTTCGCGGCTGCTGCAGGTTCCTCACGCTCTCAGCGCGGTGCGGCCTCCCGCCGCTAGGGGACAGTGTGCCTTCTTGCTCTGCGCACTCCTCAGTGCGTTTACCCCCGCACTGCAGCAAAACCGTCGAGTTTGGCTTTTCGAGATTAATGCGGTTCCGACAGTCTAGCTTCAGCCGCGGGGGAAGATCGGTGCATGTTTAAACGCGTTTGGGCCAAATATTAAGCAGAGCCTGAACACCCATTGTGAGAAGTTGGCCTGATGTGCAGTGTTCACTATTCTAGTGATCACTATATATCAGTCCAAACAACCCTTATTGATGATTGGTTGTAAGTCAACCTTATAGACCAGCTATCCTAGTAGCATGGATACGAGCAGTCTAAGGCTAAGACTCTAGAGGGCGTGTTAAGCCAGCTGTTTTACCATCACATTACCCCTTGAACACCCAGTGAAAGGACACCACACAAGTGTTATGAAAATAAACAATGTATTTATTAGAATCACAACAACCCTGTACTCTTTATGAGGACAGGGTGCTAGGCACCCAACAAAACTCTTACGAAAATACTTAAGTTAGCACGGTATACACAAATGCCCGAGGGGCACGAAAAACCATATATTCTAAAAGTGGAATGCGAAATTACTAGCAGGTAAGTACAGTACTAATAGGCTTTGGAATCGCTAGGACTAGACTAGGGAATCGTTAGATTACTTCTAGGAGACCTAGGGGACTCGGGTGCAGAGTGTGCACTCTCACGCGGGGTGCGGGACAAAGTCTATGGAAGCTAGTAAAGGCAAAGTTAGTGTTCACGGGCGAACCCGACCTGGTAGGAAGAAAACGACAGTGGATCCTGACCCTAGGATAGTGAGGCTATGCTGGGACACCGAAGTGCCGAAGTTACCTAGCCCAGGGGCTGCAGCTGCATAGGTCTGAAAAGACGTCGGGGATCTCGTTGCCGGACCAGGAGCCTGGAAGAAGGAAGTTGCTGGCAGGCGACCAGTGAAGAAAAGTTCGATGGATCCAAGCCTGGATCAAGGAAGAAGAAAACCTGAAAGCAGAGGGGACCAAGTTCTTGAATCACTAGCCAGTGATTAAGTGGGCACCAGGATGGCACCGGGCGAAGTCACCTCGACTAGGTGAGTGGGCGACGCTGGCTCTGCAGATCTCACGGACCAGGAGGCGTTGTCGGCGACCAGGATGGAGAGGCGAGCTGTCCCACGATGGATGAAGCTGTCGGCGTCGAAGTTACCCAGGATTGGGCAACAAGCCTTGGCTAATTCAAGCCCACGCGGTGGACTCAAAATGGCATCTTGAGTGGACCAGGAGGGTCCGGGGTGCTCCTCTTTTGGAAGGGAGCAAGGGCCAGCCTGGAGCAACCAGACCAGCAGCAGAAATGTCGTCGGGCGTCGTTCGGAAGGCCACAAGCCAGCGGGCTAGTAGCCAAACAACGCGGTGAGCAGCAAAAAGCAGAAGGGCCCCACGCAGATCGTGGAGATGCTGGGAGGCTGCACTTCGGTGCTGGAGCTGCTCAGGGTCGGGGCTTCTCGGACCCCAAAGCACTCACCAGGAAATTACTCGGCGGGCTTGCTGGAAAGAAGTCGTGCAGTCTTGAAGATGGCCGGTCCCTCGAGGTCTCGTCACACCCACGAATCTCAGCGTGACTGATGATGCAGGTAGAGGTCAGAGGTGCCAGGGAAGCCGGTTCTCGTCGAGCTGGGCAGTCTTGATCCGGAGGAGAGACTTGCAGCAGACCGCAGTGTTCTTAAGATGGTGCCTGCGGATGCAGGGTGACTACTCCTTAGTCACAAGGGAGAAATCTTAGGAAGAAGTCTTGAGTTCCTTTCGTGGAAAGTAGTTTCAGGATTCAAAGATGATCTGATTTGGAAGGGGGCCAGTTCCTACCTTTATCCTGTAAAAAGGGGCTGGCACGCGACTAAGTCCTGCCCTAGGGGTGGGACTAGGAGGGGGGTGGTTACACACACTTCCTTGGCGGGCTTTTCCCCAGCACAGGGTCTGGAGTGACCCTGGAACTGGTTCCAGCCAGCCTATGCACAGTGAGCACCGGGGTGCCACGTGCAGTCACCTTCCTCTAAAGCCCTGCCTACCTACAATACACAAAACCCTGTCTGGGACGGTGCTGGCACCGCCCCTGGCAGGAAACCCTTTGTCCTTATCTCCTGCTCTGGGAGGACTCCCAGCAGCAGGAGGGCAGACTTGTGTCTCGGTGGCAGCATCCATTTTGTGGAGCTGAGGCTCTGTTTGACTTTAACCGGGGTCAGGGGCTACATACATGTCGTGTCCCTCTAGAAGGGTGGAATGCTAACCCCGTCGCCAGAATTGGCGAGGGGTTAGTATTCCAATTCGTGTGACACCTTACTCGACATGTTTTGATAAAGCGATACCAGAGTTGGCATATAACCGCGAGGATTATAATGCACTTAAGAGTATATGGTATGCGATGTCATGGAAACGGCTAAGGGATGGATCCCGAAAGCCGCAGACAGGCTCAGCTCATGCCAGAGCACCATCTCACACGATTCCAAGCACTCTGCCTTCAGGATTGTTAAGGCCTGCCATAGGAGTGACTGATAGGAGATCTGTGTGTCCATTTTAGGGTTAGATATAGGTATACTATATCTAAAGCAAAGGGTGAGTACACCACCTTGCCCCAGCTGTCGTGCAGCCAGTTGTGTCAGTTTAGTTAGTCAGCCCAGGGGTGGCATAATACATGCTTCAGCCCCTGGGAGACTTCTGGGTACACCTCAGCCCTGGGTACAGGGACTTGGAGAGGGCCCAGTGCCAATTCAGTACCTGAGTACAATTTGGATAGAGAGAACAGCTAGGCTGTGGGTCTGATTAGCAGGCCCACAGCCAGGGAAAGTCGTAAACCAGTGCAGCAAAAAGCAAAAATCTGGGTGATCATAGGATTGCAGACCCTACTCTCCTACACCCATGTTGCGGGTAAGACTGTGAAATATACGAAGGGACCGGCCCAGGCAGGTAGTTTCAATACCCTCAGAATTAAGAGGGCGGTTTGGTCCCAGGCCTGTGAGCATAATTAAGTGCACGATCTGTGCTTTTATTATCAGTGTTTGCCCTGCTAATTACCCCTAATTTGTCTGAATTTAACCCTAGCCTTTTTCCATTATGGAATACGAAGATTATTATGAGGAGGACGAGGTCATGTACCTACCTGTAGATGACTATTTTTGGCAGGTCATGGACTCCTCCATCCTGAAAGCGGTGTCCCAATTGGTTGCGCCTTTGGAGAAGAAAATTGACCTTTTGCAAGCGCAATGTAAACTACCCCTCGACCAGAGGGAATATCTGTCTGGGAACACTCCCCTACCTCCACGCCAACCCTTCACTAGCGTGGTGGATCCTAAACGTAAACGTCCAGACGATGTGGGAGTGGACACAGATGCTTTTGCTCACCTCAAGAAGGCATTCATGGAGGCCAAGAACTCTGTGCCACCCAGCCAACCGGAGGAGGTTCTGGGGGAACCTTCTGGGGTTCCGGATGATGTGGCTACAGTGGACTCAGATGAGTCCCCCCAAAACTCCGACGGGGATGGGGAATCAGAGAGACCATGGCGCCCATCCAAGCCTGCCCAATCAGCATCTTCCGAACTAGGTACTGACATGCTTAACCCTGATGATCTGTTGCACCCTCGCTCATCGCAGTGGGTTCCTTCACCCAAGGTGGCAGCCTACATGGCAGCCAGACTGCGCAAGCCCCTAGACCAGGAAGGAGTTGTCTTCGAGCAGAGTGCCCAAGACCTACCCTAGAGGGTAAGGTACATGCTAAAACCAAAGTGGATCCCAAGTTGTCCACCTTTTTAGTGAAGTTCATCAGCGACCCTAAGAAAGGCATCGATCGCTCATGGAGAGTGTGCCAAGATAAGCTCTTGGACATGGCGGGCCCCTTGGCAAAAATTTTAGATATGGCCGAAGACGCCAGGGCTTCGGGCACTCTGATCTCCCCGGATACCCTCTCTAGTTGGGCGCAGAGGGTGATCATTTTCCTGAGAAATGCCAATGTGGCAATATCGACCGACTGTCGCAGATCCCTGCTCATAAAAATAGATCCTAAGCTAGGAGAGTTGGCAACCTCCGAAGCGGGGCCAGTCGCAGAGGATAATCTCTTTGGAGATCCCTTTGTGAAAGAATTAGGGAAATTCGTTAATACCTTTAACTCTCTGGACAAGGCCCAAACGTCGTTTAAACAGATCTTCACCCCACATGTTTTTGGCGCAGCCGGTCGTGGTAGGGGCGCTCGGCCGGCCGCCCTTACAACATAGGCTCCTTCAAACAGGGTGAGTCGTATAAAGGGCAGTACCAGGATCCAGAAAAGTTCGGGAACTTCTACCCGACCAGGAGTTTCCTCCGTCGCAGGGGTGGCAGAGGACGTGGAGATGGTTCCTATAACAACCAACAAGGTAAGAGTCCAGAGTCTGGGGGAGGTGAAGTTGGGAGGCAGACTAAAATATTTTCTTCACAAGTGGGCATTGCTCACCTCCGACGCAAGGGTTTTGCAAACTGTCAGCGGGTTTCAGATAGAGCATTCCAGCATTTCTCTTCAGGTCCTTCGCCCCAGACCCATCATTTTCATGCAAGAGCAAAGGGATCTTATAGAGGGAGAGATATCAGAGTTGTTATGGAAAGGGGCGATTACCCCCTCCACCCTGCATTCACGAGTTTCCTCAGCAACATCTTCTTGGTGGAGAAACAGGACGGGGGCTACCGTCACGTAAACAACCTTCTGGAATTCAATGGGTGGTTCATTTACCGTCATTTCAAGATGGAGGGCATTCACCTCCTGAGGGATCTTCTGCAAGCGCGAGATTGGATGGTCCGCCTGGACCTCAAGAATGCTTATCTTACGATCCCGATTTTCCCCCTCACAGACGCTTCCTGCAGTTCCAGTGGGGTTCTCAGATTTTCGAGTTCGCCTCCCTTCCTTTTGGGCTGTCTTCTGCTCTGTGGTGTTTCACCAAGGTGATGAAGCCTGTGGTGGAGCATCTCAGATCGGAAGGCGTCCGGATGATAATTTATCTGGACTACATTCTCATCATGAGTCAATGTCCCCAACGTCTGCTGGTACAGTTGCAACTAATAGTGTCCCTCCTGGAGTTTGTTATCAACGAGACCAAGTCGGACCTGATCCTTCCCCAGAGGATGCAGTTTCTAGGCTTCATGATAGACTCGGTGGCGCCTGCCTTGGCCTTGCACTCTCGGAAGTTATCCAAGATCAGACACAGAGCTGAGGCGTACATTGGCGCGGCCCATGATTTACTTTCGCCACTTAGCCAGAGTGGTGGGCCTTCTATCGTCTTCGATTCAGGCTATTTTCCTGGGACCCCTGCACTACAGGGCCATTCAGCGCCTCAAAGTCTTTCACTTGCGCAAAGGCCTCATCTATTTTCAGGTCGTGCCTCTCACAGAGGAGGCCAAGACAGTACTACAATGGTGGATCGAGCACACAGAGGCCTGGAATGGCTGAGCGATTTTCGGTTCCCAACCAGATCTGATAATAGAGTTGGACGCCAGTGGTTCAGGCTGGTGTGCCCGTTGCGGCGCAGTATCCACCGGCGGAAGATGGTCCTCTTCCGAGCAGGCCTTTCACATCAATAGCCTTGAATTGATGGCGGGCTCGTTTGCGGTAAAGTGCTGAACAAAGGACAGGATCCAGAGCTGTGTGCTGCTCAAAATGGACAATGTAGTAGCAGTGCGCTACAGCAACCATCTCTGAGGGACACAGTCCAAAGCATTGTCGAACCTAGCCCGCGATCTCTGGGAATATTGCCTATCCAACCAGATATCCCTGTCAGCAGAGCACCTGCCAGGTTCGTCAAACCAAGTGGCAGACTAGTGCTCTCGTCACTGGAAGGACACCAGTTTTTGGCAGCTACACCCCAGGGTTTTCCGGGAGATGCAGTCTCGATGTGGCCCCTTCTCTGTGGACCTCTTTGCCTCCTGTCTGGATGACCAGCTGGAACGGTACTACAGTTGGTGCCCGGATCCGGAGGCTTCGCGGTGGATGCCTTCCTCCAGGATTGGAGCAAAGAACAGGGTTACGTGTTTCCCCCCTTCGCAATGATCATGAGGATATCAACCCAGGTGAGGAGACAACAGGCGGACCTAGTATTGATCACTCCGATATGGAGGTCACAAGCCTGGTTTCCGGTTCGGATGGAACTTTCCTGGGATTTTCCAATCCCTCTACACCTCGGTCACGATCTCCTCAGGGATCCCCAGGGGAATCCCTACCATCTTCTGGGTCACGGGCGGCCTCTGCTTGATGGCATGGCGGGTAACAGGCAACGTTGGAAAGTCCCAGGCCTTTTGGAGGACGCTGCCATGTTGCTCTTTAAGTCCTGGGCTGCGAGCACCAATAAGAGATACCGGTCCGCATGGTCACGGTGGGGAAGTTGGTGTCTGCAAAAACAGGTGGATCCGATGGGGGCGGACATTGTCTACGTCCTTAATTTCTTAGCCTAACTAGCAAAGGAGGCCTGGCCTATCGCTCAATGAATACCTTTCGTTCATCGATTTCGGCGGGCCACGTTCCATTGGATAATCGCCCGGTTGGGGAGCATCCTTTAGTTTGTAAATTATTGAGGGGCATCAGATTGTCAGTGCCTCCAGAGCCACGTTACTCAGTGTTATGGGATGTTAACAAAGTTCTAAACCTGTTTCTATCTTGGCCATCCAATAAGTATTTGTTGAGGAAGCAATTGACTGCTAAGCTCGCAATGTTGCTGTGTTTGATTTTATGTCGTAGGGATTCGGATGTGAGGGCCCAAGATCTCAGGGGACGGGTCTTTACTCCGGAGGGAGTTACTTTTCACATTTCTAGACGAACTAAGTGCACATCACGCTCGGTGTCCTATCCTGCCATCGCAAAATTTTGCGTGTTCAGAGCACTCAAAGCATACAAAGTGGCGACGATAGACATACATCCACAGGGCGTGAAACAATTGTTTATTGCTCTTACTAAACCACACTGGGCCGTTTTGTCCCCTAAAAGTGCCAGATGGGTCCGTTGGGTGATGCAGGAGGCAGGTATAGATACTTCTCGCTTTAGAGCACATTCGGTGAGGGGTGCAATGGCATCCAAGGATTTTTCCCTGGGAGCGGGCTAGAGGCTTTTTTGAATGCCGCAGACTGGTCCTCGGATTCCACCTTCAAAAGGTTTTACTTTAAACCAGTAGTGTCTCTGGGATCTCTGGTGGTGGACAAGCTTTAAACTAGCCTAATCTGAAGCCTCCGGTCCTGCCATAGAATGCAAAATTTCCTAGCTAACGTGCAGGAAAGTTTCAATTCTATTAAGGATGCGGAGGCGAGGATTAGCCCACGCGGTTTTCATCAGCTCTCGCCCAGAACATCTACGTACGTATGGTGAGTTACTGTTTACGGTTTTACTTCCTGCCAAAGAATGTCGTTTGGCCACTGTGCTTTGTTTGTTTTTGGTTGTATCATGTTGATAAAGACTCTGGTTTAGTTTCTACTCTCTCGGTCTTACTTACTTTTCTCTTGCCTTAGGATCGGATGCTGGCAAGCAAGAATAACCAAAGACTGCCTGGGTGGTTGCACGAAGAAAGAGGATGATAGAGCATCGGCGGTGGAGGTTATGGGACATCCTGGCACATGATTGGCTACTTCTGTTGGACTTTTCTTTATTTCCATTTCTCCTTATGTTCATGGGAAATGTATTTTTTTTTTATGTGGGTTGTAGTACTTTGTAAGGCTGCTGAAGCTAATAAATGGAAGAAAGAAAAGCCTAATCATCGCCTCCGCATCCTTACTAGAATTGAAACTTTCCTGCACGTTAGCCAGGAAATTTGGATTCTTTAGAGGTGTGCTAAGTACGGTCTCAATGGCTTATGCAGTCCTTAAACCTGCCAGAGCAGCCTCAATGAAGCCAGATACTGAGTACTGGCAATATCTTTAATGATTTTAAGGGAAAGGGGATAACAAATACAGGACAAAAATGTGTTAAAGTAAAAGAATTCACCAGAGGGGTTTTGAACTATTTAGAACTACAGCCTATTTCCAGAACTTTACAATTCAACAGTCACTGGTCATAAAACTATCTATGTTAGATGAGGTACAGTGGTGTCTTTGGGAGCTTTAACAATCATTTTCAGATAAGACTTCTAAAGGAAGTTTAGTTGGTGGCCATCATTTTAGCAATGATGATTGATTGTAACAAAGCTGTTGACAGATACACCCACTCTAACATGGGGAGTGAGTGTATTGTAAAAGTGTAAAAGATAACTTTTAATCTTTAAAGCAGTCTCAAAGAACAGCACAGAGGCCCTGTGTGGGCATTCAAGAATTAGTCAGTTAAGGGATTAGAAATGGATTAAATCATAAAGAAAACATCTGCCAATTTCTTTGGAGCTTTGGTTCACATAGAAATTAGTTGTAAAATTGTCAGTAATCCAATAGGCACATAGTTCAGAACTATATTGAGTTTTGATGGAAAGTTTCTAAATTGTCTCCCAAGGTGTTCTAGTTTTTTACATTGTTTTTTATGACCACTAATTTTGTGGAGACAAGGCTGAGGAAGTAATCAGCCTGGGAAGCCAGATTCTTTTGATGAGAGTGACAGATTCTTTTGATGGGTGTGACAAGGTACACTTGGTAACCAGAACAGAAGTTTTCATGACTGGGGTCTATGTCTGTATCCATTTTTAAGAGCATGTGATGAGAAAAAGTGACCCACAATGGGTGGAGGCTGTAAAGTTGTATAACCACAATTAGAGAGAAGACAACACTTTGAGAAGTGGGGTACATTTTACTGAACACTTCAGCCATCCACAGATGCCAGCCATCAACTGCCATCAACTGTCAGCAACTGCAGTTTTGCTCTCCTACATTCTATGAAGCATCATCGGACATTACCCAGTGGAATTCGGTGAGAAGTGTGGCGCCGTGGCCAGGGCGACTGACGCTGGGGATCGCGGTTCGATCCCCGGCTCCGGCGGAAGGGGTCTGCCCAGCACCAATGTGACTCTGGGCAATAGCTCGCTTAATCTTCCCACTGGCCCCCAGTGCCGAGATACCCCTTCGGGGGTGATTCGTGCGCTATACAAGTACTGGATTTACATTTTTTTTTATAATTCAGATGGTGTACTACTGATACCATAATGAAGAATTTCCACACTCATTTCCCCGTTACGTGAAGTTTTCCAAAATATACAATCTTGAATACAACAAATAACAGAACATCATTACAAACGAAATATGAAGAAACAAAACAAGAGAAAAACCAATACCATCAGCGGCTAACATATTCATAAAGAAATAGACAATGGTTAACATATTCATCAAATGTGTCTAAATGTTGCTTATTCTACAATATTATTAATAGCTAACATAATCATCAAGGTATGCAAGTCTTTTGTGTACTCTGCCACTCCTTTTATTTGTCACACAATTCTCATTACAAGTCTTTTCTTACACTAAGAGAATGAAAGGAGTCAATTGCATTTCCTTGTCAACATTCTCTCATACTAGGAGAAAGAGAATCAAGTATAAACACCCTGCTCTTGTTTCACATCCTGCTATCGTCGGTCTTGATAGCATTTTATAAACCTTCACCACTCTGTATCTTGTGAACTTGGACTACAGAGCACATCCAACTGGAACTCTATGTTTCACATAGTTATCAACCTCAATTATTTGCTCATGAACACACTTCCTTGACTCAAAATATTTCTATCTCTTAAATTATAATTGCTTCTCCTGATCTTTCTAACTTCCAACACCACTATATCTAACACCTTTCTCCTAATTCATCCAACCTAGACATAACAGTATTTGACACTATCCAACAACTCAAAAGGAGATTTGTTGGTGGTAGCATGGACTACTATACGGTAAGAAGTAATCCTTGGTTACATTTCTTTCCTCCAATTCAGACTATTAGTTCTTGCCAACTGAATACATTCTTTTAAAGTCACTAAATGACTTCTCAAACTTTCTGGAGGGATCAATCTTGTAGACCTTAACATTATACCTATGTTCAGGGGTAATTCATATTTAATCATTGACCATGGTTTCTTCACCAGACTAAGTTTGTTAGACTAAGAAACATTTGCCAGTTTTAAGAGAACGAGATCCGTTGCAAACTCTTCTTTCCACAATTCTTCAGCAACCACTCCCAATGTAACTTCACGCATGTCAACTTTACCATCTATAAACTCCTCATGAGTTTCATCACTACCAGAATGACTAACAAACCTTTGAAGACAGTCTGCAGAAACATTTTTGACACCTGAATGTAATCCACCTTAAAACAGAATTCTTGAAAAGTCATAACGCACACCCTTATTTTAGACTAAATGGGCTTGAGACTCTTTTTCCATGAACACTTCCTTCAAAGACTTATGACCTGAGCTGACTTTAAAAATAGTTCCTGAAACAAGATTTCTAAACTTCTTTGAGTTTAAGACCCAAAAGATTGCCAACGTCTCCTTCCTAATAACTGAGTGGTTTCTTTCGGAACCACGCAAACACCTTGAGGCACTTGCAATTAAGCATTAAACCCCACGTTCTTTCTACAGTAACACAGCATGTAGTTCTTTAGACCTGGCAGCAGTGACAATGGTGGTCCCCTCACTTTTTACGAAGTCCTGTAAACATGGTGCAACCTTCAATTCCATTTCCACGCCTTCAAATTCTTCTTGACATGCCTGTTTTCACCAAAACTTTTTTTTTCCCCAAGAGGAGCCTTTAACTGTACAGACTTGTCTGCAAAATTTTGTATGAATTTACTATAATATTCTACCATCTCAAAGAATGACACCAACTCATCCTTGGAAGAAGGGGCCACATATACAACCGTTTTTAGTGGTCGCAAACAGCACATCATGACGTTTGTGACCGCTAAAACAGTTTGCAGCATGTATCAACCCTAACCTGTTAGGACCCGTAAAATAGGGTATGCGTGTCGCTATTAGGAAGGGGCGTGCCAAGGGCATTCCTTCCTAATCGCAGGGGGAGACACACTTGTTTTGCGACCGGAATGAGGTCGCAAACCAATTGCAGTTTGCCGCCTACATCAAGTAGGTGGTAAGCCAGTCGCAATCAGGACGGGGTCCTCAGGGGATCTCTTCCCCTTTGACAATTGTAGTGAAAATGTTTTTAAGAGCAAGCAGTGGTCCCATGGTACACTGCCTACTCTTAAAAATAAAACAGAAATGTTTCATTTTTCTTTTTGACAGCTTCCCATTTTCCTTTAAGGAAGACGGGCTACATTAAAAGAACTGCTTTATTGAAGAGGCAGCCACCGACATGGTGGTCTCTGCTGAACCCAACAGGCCACCATCCCTTTGAGATCGGGCCATTCCTAATAGATGGCAAATTGAAATCTGCTTCATGAATATTAATGAGACAGGTACCTTTCAACCCATTTGGGAATCGCAAACAATGTCTGGGACAATGCTGTACATTTCATTTTGCATTTCGCAAAAAAACGCAATTTGTGAGTCACGAAAAGAAATGGTTGTATATGTGGCACAATGTTGCTTCAGTTCCACAATGGTGTTCACCAGCTCCTTATATGGTGCAAATCCTTTCCCTGAGATATTATGACCCAAATAATTTACCTGAGACACTCCAAACTTAAACTTAAACTTATCCCTTCTGAGAGTCAAACCAGCTTCCATTAATTACCTCAAAGCAGCATGCATCCAGCCATCATGCTCTTTCATAGAGCTACCAAAGGTCAAAACATCGTCTTGATAACACCTCACACCCCCAACTTCCATCACACTTTACATATTACTCGTCAAAATACAGAAGCTGCTAAAAGCTGCTAAAAAAAAAAAGTCCAAAAGGCATCCTTTTCAACTTGTAAGCTTCCATGGCTGTAACAAAAGAGGTAAGTTCCCGTAAGTAGCGATCCAGCTCCACTTGATGATATGTGGAAGTCAGATCAAGGGCGGTCAAGTATTTTGCTCCTGACAAACAGAGTATCGACTCCTCTATATTGGATGGTGAAAACCTATTCACTATAACCTCCCAGATCATCTTTTTTCTTAGCAACACATACTTTTCCAAACATATTTACTTCCCACTTTCAAACATGATTAAAGTAACCCAACATTTTAATGGGCTGTCCACCATATCCTCCTGGTTTCACATCCATAGCACTCAACTTATGTTTTGACTGAAAGGTGCAATCATATGTTTCTTTTGAAATAATATTCAAATGGCAACAAGAGTCAAACCTCATAGCAATCTCCACTCCATACACTTGTACCATACAGCTGGGGTGATCATCATTTTGACTCTTGACTTGAAAAACAACCTCCCATGCAATCTCCATTGTTTTTTTTCTCTTCTTTAATGGACCTTCTTTCCACATCCACTACAGTACACGTTTAGGGCTGGATCATCTCTAAAATTAACTCTGTGACCACTTTTGCC
The DNA here is from genome assembly GCF_964261635.1 of Lissotriton helveticus. Taxonomy (NCBI): domain Eukaryota; kingdom Metazoa; phylum Chordata; class Amphibia; order Caudata; family Salamandridae; genus Lissotriton; species Lissotriton helveticus. The sequence goes on from NC_136065.1 coordinate 1,090,775,475, forward strand.
ACATCTATAACAATCACACACAGACCTGTTCTGTACATCCTTGCTCCTAATTCTACACTTCACCTCACCTACCACCTCTTCAGTGTTTTCGGGTTGTTCTTGAAGTTTCTTCCTCTATAATGTTTATCAACATATTTTAACATATGCTCTACTCTTATAGATATGGTGATAACTTGTTCTAGAGGTGGCTCCTCATAAGCCATAATTATTTCTTCATTTTATCACTCACAAACTTTAGAACAAACTGATACCATATAATCTCATCTGTAGTCGCCCCAAATTTACAAGTAGCGTCTAGCTTCCTGAGACTGGTAATTAATTCTTGCACTGTTTCTTCTTGGCCTTGTCTCTCAAACTGAAATGGCACTGTTCAATAATGGTACTAACTCTGGGAAAATAATGTTAGTCAAGTTGTAGCAAACACATTTCATATTTGTTAAAACTTCTTTGTTCCTCTGCACTTGACCCTGGAAGGTTTTTCAGGACCTCCTGTCCCTCTTCTTAACAATGCATCAACAAAGAGTACTTTTGTGCTGTACTTAGGTTTGTGCCACAAACTCTAGCGTAATGCCCAAACATTTTCCTCCACTTGTTCTATCTTATAGGTGAGTCACTAGGGTTACTTAAAAAGAAAATATGACAAACAATATTGAGTACCACAATGAATAAACATGAGATTCAAGTGTGACACAAACCGACAATCTCCAGGACACAGGACCTCAATCAAAATGATCAGAACTTCTGGTAAAAAGATTTCCCACATTAACTAGAGTTTTATTCAAAATGTGCATGCTTGTCACTGCATCAGACTGTAGGCATTCCGCACTGTAAATCAAATGTAAATTTCCAAATTAAAGGGTGTGCCTGTCACCACATCTGATCGGCAACGTGCAGCATTGGAAAGTGTTTTAACACTTCTGAGATGATATGCAGTAGAGATAGTTGGGGCTCTAAGTAGGGCCTCCAGATTGTGGAAAATACATTTTTAAGAAAATTGTTAGTTATCCCACAGTCAGCACCCGCATATATAATACATGAAGAATTGGGGCTACGGTATATAGACAATGAATTGGCACTTCCACCCTTGCTTAGATGGATCAGGGTATGGTGTTACCCAGCATTAGCCCTTAACTGTGTGATAACAGAAGACTGCATGACTCTAGACAGGGCGCTACACATCCCTTGGATCAAATATATCAAGGATGTTACGCGCATATTGGGTCGCCCTGGTTTATTTGAAACCCTATTTGCTATTACAAATTAGGATTTGAGTTGGGCAAAGATGAACTTTATCTTCACGATGGACTCAGAAAGGGAGGTGCTGGAACTCATAAAACCTACAGGTCTGTCCTACATCATGTTAAAAACCTGTTCACTCGTGGAGCCATACTTATTCACAGTCACGCTATCTTAACACCGACACCTTCTGTCTAGATTTAGACTTAATATTCAACATTGGTCCCTGTGGGTCCCACTAGGTAGACATAAGGTGGAAGAGAGAAGTCCTTGCTCGTGTGACAATTTCTCTTTGCAAGACACTTTGCACTTTATCTTTTTCTGTGACCATTATAGAATCTTGTGGCATCGTTACATACTGCCTTTATTTAAGGATCAATCTTTTGAGTAAGTAAGACCAGCTTTGGTGTACTTCCCTGACCAGCCCTTTTATATGTTTTAATATAGCAAGTTTCTTGATAGGGGCTCTTTCGATCAGGAAGAGGTTGCCTGGCTGATGTGATGATTTTATGCCTTCTACATGTCAAGAATTTGTTTCTATTTTTAATGCAATTTTACCTGCTTTTAACTCTTGTGTAATAATGGATTTTGATGACTTTGTATTTATCATATGTCTGCTTTTATTAGCCAAATAAAGCTTATTGACTTCACTTGATATGCAATTAAAGTAAGCTCTACTAATAAAAACGGCCGCCGCCAAACCAGTCTGCATTCTGTGTAGAGCCGCTTGGGCTTATAGACGCAAGAGCCTTTAACCACAAACTGCCATGATCTCTCCTCAAAGAAAGTTATTTCTCCTTCACCAAGCTCCTTTCAAGACCAACAAAATACACTTTCGCTAGTTCTATACTAAACCCCAAGATCATCCTTACAGCCATCTTCCCATATCCATGTGAGACAATATTTTTTTTACTTCACACCTGTGCGCTTCCTATGTATACACTTGGTTCCCTCTAGAACTATAACACTGTATAATCTCATTGAGCAATCTGTTTCAAGTGGCATAAATATCTAAACAAGCATAAGACCCTCGGTGTTTCTAAGACATCAAGGTGTAGTAATCAGATTGCATCTTTTGATCAGTTGCACCAAAAGTATTTTACATGTATGTATATCGCTGATGTACGATTCAACCGAAAATGTAAAGTCCTTTCACAAAAACGTATGTAGGTACCCTTACTGCTCAGATATCACAGATTCAATATAATATAATGCCTAATGACATATCAATTGCATAACTGTATAATGAATCATCTTGTGCACAGTCTTTCCTCTCTCCCTCAATGTAACGTGCCTCTCTCACTGCACATTTATTTCTTTTACCACTGTATACCTCTGGTTACAAAACGTAATAAAATATATTAAACAAAAAAAAAAAAACTGGACGAGGCTTCCCAACCTCGCCTAATGGTCGCCTTCACACTACAATGTAGTGTTTCACCTGCTGATAGACCTGTTTCTTGATAAGGGTTCCCAACCTCACAGGATGGACACAATGTCACGTTCACTACAATGCACGTTTCAACACACAGGCCTGCAATTCTCTATCTACCTCCCTTGACCAAGGTGTTCACTCACATCTGTTATGATTTCTTCTATTTTTAATCGAATGGTACAGATCCCACAATTACCGCTCCTGTAAATAAATGACCTTAAGGGTGGAATGCACGTTATTTGAAACATTCACAATCGCTCATGAGGTATTCAGTCAAACTCGTCACCAGTGTAAAGTTGTGTAACAACCATTAAAGAGGAGACGAAACCTGGAGAAGGTAAGTGGTATACACCTTACTGAACACCTCAGTCATCCACAGATGCCAGCCATCAACTGTTAGAAACGGTCGTTCTTGCTTTCCTACATTCTATGCATCATCAACTGACATTCCACAGTGCAATTCAGATGATGTACTACTGATACCACAATCTAGATCACCACAGACATTAAGAGTAGTATCGTTGTAAGAACCTATAAGATTTTCAACTAATGGGATCACCTGATTGTTAGTCCAAGGGCGTATCACAAGACCAATATGTTATTCATTTTGGTGATTATGAGGTCTAAAGAGTGGGCTGCAAGATGTGTGAGTCCATGCTCAAGTACTGTCAATTCCAAGGAACAGCAAGATTCTAAAAGTCAGATGGTTCTAGATTCCTAGCATCATTCTGTTGAAATATTGAATGCATTATAGTCACAGCCAAGCCCTTGAGTTCCATCCAAACAGTACCTGCCAAACGACAGTGCTTCTTTTAACTGGTAAAAAGGAAAATGTTACTCACCCAGTAAGCATCTGTTCTTGGCATGTAGAGCTGTAGATTCACATGCTTTGCATACTCCTACCATCTAGTGTTGGGTCCGGATGTTTGCAAGTTGTTTTTTGTCGAAGAAGTCTTTCCAGTCATGAGGTAAGTGACTCATCCTTTCCGCGATAGTGCGCATGGGCATCGACTCCATTGTTAGATTGTTCTCCCGCAGAGGGTGAGAATGGCGATAGTAAGGGTGGAATAGAGATGTCCATGCATATGTATGTTAGATAAGAAAGAACTGAAACAGGTATAGGTACCCGGGGAGGCGGGTGGCTGCATGTGAATCTACAGCTGTACATGCCAAGAACAGATGCTTACTGGGTAAGTAACATTCTTTGTTCGAGGCATGTGAGCTGTAGATCACATGCTTTGCATAGACTATACAGCAGTATTCTCTCAAAGTGGTGGCTAACCAGTAGCTGTTGAGGTTGTTTGAAAAAGTGTTTTAAGTACTGACTGGCCTACATTAGCTTGTTGCCTCGCTAACACAACTACATAAGTGTTTGGTGAATGTGTTCGGTGTAGACCATGTTGCTGCCTTACAGAGGTCAGCTAAGGGAATATTCCCTAAAAAGGCCATAGTAGCCCCGATTTTGTGGGTGGAATGCGCTCTAGGGGGTACTGGAAATGTTCTTTTTGCTTTTGTATAGCATGTTTGTATACATTTAACAATGCATCTTGCAATACCCGATTTAGAAATGGGATTGCCTTTGTGTGGTGGAGAAAAGCAACAAAGAGCTGCTTAGTTTTACGAAAATCTTTTGTTTTTTCTACATAATATAGGAGAGCTCTTCTAACATCAAGTGTGTGAAGAGCTCGTTCTGCTACAGAATCAGGTTGAGGCAAGAGCACAGGTAACTCAACTGATTGATTGATGTGAAGAGCAGAAACCATTTTTGGAAGAAATTTGGGATCGGTCTTTGTGAAGTTGAAAGAAAGGCTCTTGTATAGTGAGTGCCTTAAGGAAGTGTTTGCAATAAGAAAAGCAACCTTCCATGAGAGAAATTGTAATTGAAGCTTGTGCACTGGTTCAAATGTTGGTATGTTCAAGTACCATACTAGTGCAGGTGGATGGTATTACTCTTTTTAGTCCTTCCATAAAGGCTTTAATCACTGGTACTCTGAATAGAGATAAGTGTTGTCTGTTTTGTAAGTATGCAGCTACTGCTGCTAAATGGAATCAAATGGATGTATAAACTAATCCAGATTGCTTTGAGTGTAATAGATAACAAATGATGTTTTGTACTGAAGCATCAAGGGATTGATATTGTTACAATATAAAACAAAACGTTTTCACTTTAATGCATGCCCCTGTAGTAGGTCTTCTAGCCTCTTTTAGGATATTCATACAGTCTAGGGATAATTGGAAATAACCAAACTCTATAACTTCAGTAGCCAAATCGCCAAATTGAGTTCCTTGGGATTTGGATGCCTGATTTCTCCATGGCTCTGAGTGAGGAGACTGGAGTTGAGATGCAGCTTTTGGTGTGGAAATACTGACCGCACCATGTGGGAGCTATGATAATCAGTTTGAGGGATGTTTGCCTGAGCTTCTGAACTACCAGCGGAATGAGTGGGAGAGGTGGAAAAGCGTAGGCAAATATCCTGGACCAGTGCATCCATAGGGCATTGCCTTTGGAAAGCGGGTGTGGGAACCTGGAGGCCAAGATTGGGCATTTTGCATTTTGAGCTCTGGCGAACAGGTCTATGTGAGCAAATCTCCATTCCTGAAAGTAGGGAATAAGAATTTGGGGATGAAGTTCCTACTCGTGAATTTGCTGTATCTGTCGGCTGAGAAGGTCTGCAATTTGATTGTTTACTCCTGGAAGGTGTTCTCCTAGGAGATACATTTTGTGATGTAGGGCCCATTTCAAAATGTCTTGTGCTAGGCGTGACAGTTGGAGAGAGTGTCCCCCCCATGTTTTTGTAAGTAGTACATAGCTGTCATGTTGTCTGAGCGGACTAAGACAGTTTTGCCTATAAGGTGAGTTTGAAAGGTTTTGAGCACACCAAACACTGCTAGTAGCTCTAGGTGATTGCTATGTAGGCTCCTGTACTTTAGAGTTCAAAATCCTTGGATTGTGTGACTCTGTAGGTGAGCGCCGCAACCAGTGAGCGATGTGTCTGCTGTTAGCACTGTCTGTGGAACAGGGTCGAGAAAGGGCCAGCTCTTTGGATACATTTTGTGGGTTCCACCACTGCAGAGAGCGATGGGTGCGGCCATCCACCAATACTAGATAGGTTAAATGACCCTGCAACTGGTTCCACTGACTTGCTAAGCATTCTTGAAGGGGATGCATGTGAAGTCTTTTGTGGGGAACAATTATAATGCAAGATGCCATCGTGCCTAGCAGTTTCATGAAGACTCTTGCTGGCAATGATTGTTTGGGCTGAAATTGAGTGAGAAGGGACTGAATACTGTGAATCCTTGCTGTATTGGGAGAGGCTAGAGCTTTGTGAGCATCTATCGTGGCTCCCAGAAAAGTCTGTGTGTTGGAAGGCTAGATGAGACTTCAACGCAATCACTGTAAACCCTAGTTGGTGAAATAAGTGAATAGTGGTTTGAGTGTGTTAGAGACACATTTGGTAAGTACTGGCTTTGATGAGCCAGTCGTCTAGGTATGGGAAGACATGGATTTGTTGTCTTCTCATATGTGCTGCGACTACTGCCAGACATTTGGTAAATACCCTGGGAGAAGTGGTGACTCCAAACGGTAGTACTTTGAATTGCTAATGATGACCCGCTATGATGAATCTGAGGTGTCTGTGATGAGAGGGATGAATTGGAATGTGGAAATATGCATCTTTTAAGTCTTGAGTAGATATAAAATCACCCTGCTGTAGAAGCGGAAGCACTTGTTGAAGTGATACCATGTGGAAATGCTCTGACAGTATGTATAGGTTTAGTTCTCTGAGATTTAGCATAGGTCTCAAGGAGCTGTCCTTTTTGGGAATGAGAAAGTACAGGGAGTACACGCCTGTCCCTTGATGTTGTAATGGAACAGGTTCTATGGCTCCTTTGGAGAGGAGAGACTGGACTTCTTGCTGAAGTAGATGTAAATGTTCTGGTGACATTTTGTGAGAACGTGGTGTTATGTTTGGAGGATTGTTGGTAATCTTCAGGCAATAACAAGTTGGATAATTTATAACACCCATTTGTCAGTGGTGATAGATTGCCAAATGGGGAGGAATTGTAGAAGCCGTCCGCTGACAGGTGTTAAATGATCGTAGGGAAGTGTATGCAAGTCACTGTTTGTTGGGGGAGGGGGAATTATGCGGTGCGGAACCCCTGCCTCAACCTTTGTTGTAGTTACCTCTATATCCTCCTCTAAAGAAACCCCTTGTAGAGAAAGATTGACTGTTGCCTTTGTAAGAGGTGACAGTATTGTCTGAGGACATGGTTTTCGACCCTTCACGGTAGAAGGAGCGACGAAAGGCTCACGTTTCGGTGCCGAATGAGGCTTTGTTTTCAGTGTCAGCGATTTCGGCTCCAAAGCGGCTTTCGGCTTCGAGCCTCAAGGTTTCGGCTCGGTGCCAGACTTCGTCCGGCTCGATCCTGATCCGGAATGCTTATAAATGTGTTTCAGTGCCGAACCGGAGGGTGGGGCGTTGGAAACATCTGGTCGGTGCCGACCGTGGCCCGATGGCGGGATGGGATTGAGGCCTTTTATTTCGGCTGAGTTGGAGTTTGGGTTAAGGGTTGTTTGGTACTCATGGTACGTTGACCTTGTGGCAAGTCTTCTTCCAACTCTGAGTCCAATTCTGGAATGGAGACAAGTTCCTCTTGTTCTTCCTTGGCCCCTTGTGCGTAAATTCGTGCACGGATCCTTCGTCGACGATGTTTGGTGTCTATTCAATGTTTTGATTCTACATCTCGGGAAGTCGAGCCTGACGATTATGGAGCGTTTACTTCGATTGGAATGATCTGCACGTGTTGCAGTCCTGTTGGTTATGCTCCGGAGACAAGCATAAGTTGCACACTTTGTGCGTGTCGGTGCGCGGAGTATCAGATGGGCCAGGAGCCTTATTTCACACTAACTGCTCTGTAGGCCTGTTTACCTGAAGGAGATTGTTGTAAACATGAATTAGTATCTCTGATTTTTGTGGCTCAATTACAATTTGGCATACACTCGGCAGCTGGAGAAGGCGCAAATGGGACATTCACCCCATTATTGTTATTTTACTGTCTAGAATTTAAACAAAAGGGACTTGCAGCCAACTAGGCTTTTATTTACAATATTATTAGTTTTAATTAGCTGATAGCATATTAAATAGGCATAGTTGGGTCATCCAAAATAAAAGGTGGATTCCTCCTAGTGTGAAAGGAAAGTAAAAGAGTAGTAAATATCACAACTTGTTTTACTATGGTGAAACAGAAAGCAACTGGGAAGTCCCCAGAAGTTGGGAAAGCGAAAAAACAGGCAAGACACGCAGCAGAAAACTGCACACTGGATGAAACAGACATTCTATTGGAGGAAGTAGAAGGGCGACTAAGGACAAAGGGAAGCATCAAGGGAAGGAGGATATTAAATCCTTCTTTAAAAAACCATAGAGCAGGGATACCTTGGCATGTAATACTGGAAATAGTGACATTGACACTAGCATTATGTACAAATCACGAGTGGGACAACAAGGTCAGACAGTTGGCCATCCACTTGATCCATCTGCTCCCATCTGTAATAATGGCTGAGCGTAGTAATTGGTTTGAATCTTTGGGGGCCCTGGAAGAGCGACAAGCATATTCAACTCTATTCACATTGCTTACATCAGACCACAAAAAATCCTTAGTTATAGAGAAGGATTTCTTGAATAAACAGATAGCTGTTATACAAGAGCATATATCAGGGCTAAAGGAATATGTGAGCAACTTGACAAAGATTATTAATGAAAAGGTCAACAATCTGACCGCCTTAGTCCAGCACTTAGCTCTAAACTCCCTACAATTATGGAGGTGGGTGCCCCAAATTGTCTTAGACATACTGCTAACCTGGGAGGCACTCTACATGATGGTCTAAGAACTCATACCTCATATAGGCCCAATGTATCAAAGATCTCTGAGTCAGGGAGGTGCCAGATGGAAGTTATTAAACCTCCTCAGTTGACTCATGTAATTACATCCGGAATCCCCAAGGTAGTACCTTTTTACAATCATAAAAGTATGGATACAACAAACCTTAACTCAGCAACTTCAGATAGTAGAGTGGAAACAAACATGGCAATACAAAATGTAAGGGATAATGTGGGTCAGACCCCATAAATTATCTTAGAATGAGGCAGGTATCCGAGCAACGTTAGCGGACCCGCAGTGAGGCACATTTACAGACCAATTTCATATCATTTTGCTGAAGGAAACATGGGCTTAAGAACCGGTGCATAGAGCGGGATACATCACCTTTAAATTTAATGCAGTTTCTTCAAATGCAGGAAGACCATCAGGTGGGTTGCTGATATGGCTTAAAATGGAATTGTTCACTAAAATAAAAAGACTTTGTTCTAATTGTAGAGACCTATTGAGTGTGGCTATTACTTCTGGGCCCACATTGGAGACTGGGCACATTGCAATTATAAATGTTTACATTTGTTCTATTCAGACAAACCATTATTTAGGGTTGGTGACCCAACAATCTAATATGATTGAGCCCTTACACCACACATTTTAAAATGATCGCAGGTGATTTTATCACAAAACTGCCAGAGGGCTTAATTGCATTGTAGGAACAATGCTATGGGCAAATATAGCTTTACCTGGTGATACAAATCAGAAGGCAAGACACCTTAGGCTAGTTGATCAAGTTATTGATCTGATCGCCTCCTGTGATCTTAACATTGTTAATGACTGTACCAAGTCTGACTGGCCTGCTCGTCCAACCTTCAAGCGGAGGCCATACATGAGCAATACATCTTGTTGGACAGTCCTCTCTGGCCTTCCTTAATTGACATGGCAGTGACATCAAGAAACAACAGTGACCACGAAGCACTAGGAGGCCATTTCTGTATTAGATCCCTCACAAATCTACCCACATTAGGTATTACTACTCCTATAAGTAAAATTGATACATGCAATAATAGAAGGAACGAGAAATGGGCCCTATTTGCACTCAATGACAAAGTGCAGTCAGGTATCTACACTCTATATGTAGAGATGTTGGCTCTACTTGAGACGCTAGACCCAAGTACTAATAACTTCGTCAATCTTCACTCTAAACTTACGGGGCAAATAAAATTGCTCCTTACTAATGAAAGGCAGAGTTGTTATTGCAGCCCAAATCCCCCTCAGATGGTATACCGGCTCCTTCTGATAGGTGAAACAGCAATTATTGAAGCTGTAAAATTGGGGGATTTGGAATGCTAGAAAAGCCTACAAAGAGAAACTGATAAAGGTGAAAAGGGGGTGGGAGAAAGAGCAATGGGAGAAGCCTACTAAAGATGTACATAATAGAAATATTAAGGTTTTTTGGCATCTTATAGCTTCTGAGACCTATACCACAGGAAATTACCTGCACTCAGTGGTACAACCCGCTGTATGGGGAAGCTCACTTTACCAAGCAATAGAAGATATGGTCAAATAATGATATCCAACATTCTGAGAGAAGTGCCGGAGACCAGATGGGGCAAAACACCAGGACAGCAGCAAAATAAACCATAGTCCTTGGGATGGCAGAAACCGCATAGGCAACGCATCTATTAAAAAGGGAGAAGGCCCCTGGCCCAATGGCATCCTGGAAGACGTATACCTGTCTCACCCTAAGATATGGGTTCCTTGTTTGAATGCTCTTAGCAATGCCATCTTGAGTGGTGAAGACATCTTGAGTGGTGAAGACACCCCCTCCGCTTGGCATGGAGCAATTATTGTGCCTATTTATAAGAAGGGGAGGAGGGACATGGTGTCCAACTATAGACCCATTAGTCTAATCAACATAAGCAAAATAAATATTTGCTAGGCAGATTTTAATTAGACTACAAACCTAGATCTCTAAACATTATATCCTTCAGGACTGCCAGGAATGGTTTAGGGCAAAGGTCTGTACATTGAACCAGGCATTTCGCTTCAGGGTGTGTTGTGCTGGAAGTATGTCTCCCTGAGGCGGGACCATCTTTATGCTGCCTTCATTGATTTGAGACAGCATTTGATCTGTTGCCCAGGGAGAACCTCTGAGCTATGTTGGAGACATATGGTATCCCGGAAAACCTCATAGGAATCTTAAAATCCTAGCACTTCTGCTAAAATTAGTTATTTAGGGAAGTGCTCTTCTATCTTTTCAATACAACGAGGCAAGGGTGTCCTCTCTCACCTTTGTTGTACGCTTTAATAATGGAACCATTCATATCTGCCATGCAGAATCAGTCTCAGATATCCCCTTTTTTATTTGGCTCAAAATCTCTCAAAATAACTGCTTACGCGGACGACATCGCAATATATTCTACGGAGGTGTCTGAAGCAATGAAGGGTATTATATTAGAAGCAAAAGAATTTGGAACGGTCTCCGGATACCGGCTTAATAAAACAAGACCCAAATCATTATGAATCATAAGTCTCCTACTCCTATACAGGGAGTATGTGAGGCTTCCACTTATTTGGGGGTTAACATTTCGGCTAATATAAATGCAATATGTGCTTTAAACTACGAATTACTATTAAAAGAAACTATTACCTCACTTAAAAAATGGCACAAACTCCCCTTAAGTATCATCGGTTGAATAAACCTGGTCAAAATGAAGATTTTGCCCAAAAACATTTATCTATTTCGCTCCATCCCTTTACGGGTAGATAATCTTTATTTTAATCGGCTAGACGGGATCCTCAGTAGTTTTATCTGGGGATATAAAAAAAATCGTCGAGCTATTTCTTTACTAAAACTCCCATTTAATCAGGGTGGTCTTGATTTCCCAGATGTTAAATCATACTTTTGGTCAGCCTTTTTGAGCCGCTTTCGCAGCTTGGTGAACCCCATTAATAGTTTTTTTTATCATAAATTCATGCTGGGGGAGGATGCCAAGATGTTCTTTTATAGACTTAAGACCCAAATTATTTTAAGCGGGTAAAAATCAAGATGGCGCGGGATACTATTAGCATTTGGCGTGCTCTTCTTCTTAAATGCAAAACTTCTCTGTATCATCACAGAGCTCCCTTGTGGGGCAATCCTGGCTTTCCTGAAATATTTAATGATCGAGCCAATATACATCTATCTGGTTTGGGCATAAAAACGTTAGGTGACTTGTACGATCATAATGGTTTCATTACATTTGAAAAACTGAAGGAATGCTACAATCTTACTGAGGGGGCTCGGTTTAAGTACTATCAGATTCTGGATTACTTTGTACGCAAGCTATGCCTTTACGACTATCTCTGACTCTGAATTATGGAACTGTAAATATACGGAAACGGACAAGTCACTGATCAGTATTGGATATAAAACTCTTATTGGTTTTAGAACTGATGATTGTTCGAAGTTAGTAGAGAAGTGGAGCAGGAACCTTGAAATTGATGTCTGGTCAAAAACAATAGCTTCAGCCCTAAACAGCATAAGCCGTTCTGTGCACTCTTCAAGTCTTAAGTTACAACAATTTAAAACTATATGCCAGCTTTACTATACACCAGAAAGAATATCGAAATGGGCATCTAACAACAGTAATAGTGATCGCACTAAATGTCCAAAATGTGACCAAAGAGCAGCTGATCTGAACCATATGTTCTTTATATGCCCACAGTTAACTGAATTTTGGGAGGGAGTTTTTAAAGTTCTTTCCCAGAAGCTTGCACGCCCAATCACATTAACACCTTTAGATGTGTTGGTAGGTATGTCTACCGGGACTGAGCTACAGGATGATTTAATGATCATCTTAATTACCTGTGCCAGACTTACAATAGCACGGGTCTGGATTCAACGAAGCCCACCGACCGTCTTGGAGTGGTGGAGCTTGGTTAAGGAAATATATGGTATGGAACATGCCCTGGCTCAAGCAAGGGGAATCCAATTTAAGCTGAAAGTTGAAAGAATCTGGGGATCATTAATTAAAAAAATTTGTATCTTTCTTTTTATTTTATACCTGTGTTGTTTAATCATTTAGTTTATAATCTTGCTTATTCTAACTAGGTAACGATTTATTTTTGTATGTAATTATAAACTATCTTCTGTTTTCCTCATGATGTCAATAAAAATATATATTTTTTAAAACAAAAAAAGAAAACCTTGCACTTGGAATTATATGCCCAGGTCAGGTGGAATGCAGGAGGTGACCTTACAATCAAGTTAAGAATCAATCGTGGTGTCAGGGAAGGATGGATGCTAATGAAACGCTTTTAATATCTCAAACATCGCATAGATTCCAGTTGCTGCTAGACCACTTTTCATCTTTTTGCCGTACAAGGGGCCTTGAGATAAATCCAGCAAAATCAAAATTCATGGCATTAAATCCCCACAGCACATTTAGGTGGGCAAAATGAGGATGGGGGCACCCGTGGAGCGAAGAAAGTCCTTTGATTATCCGGGAAAAGGACTGTCCGAAAATAGGTCCTGGGCACCACAGTTAAGGAGAAGTAAAACTATTCTGCTCCAAAGGGCGATGGTCATAGAAAAGTATAATGCTACCTCCAGTGGAGCAGTAACCCCAGCTCTGAAAGTATACTGGGCCCCAGCCCTGTCAGGGGCAGTATACTGTGCAGAGCTTTGCGGGTGCACAGACACGTCTTTGGTCAGTGTTGCTGAAAATCAATTTATTAGGTTCCTTTCTACTCTCCCAAGAAGCCCCCCTCTTACTCCCACTTCGGTGCGATCTAGGACATAAAAAAGAATTGATCATGTGATTTAACTAAAACTTTTATTGTATTGAGCTCGAATCTGGAACACTCAGGAACTTGAGATTTATAGGAAAACCCTAGAGGAGATTACTAGATTGGACAAGAGAGTTCATATTCCCTGGTTAAGGAAGATAAAGGCATTGTGTGAGTCTCTTAAGATGGAAGATGTATTGCTATTTCCTGATAAAATGACAAAGGATAATACTGTAACACTGACACAAACCTATTGGTAACGTATGCTGGAACAAATTTGGAAAGATCAAAAAGTTGGGAGCTTGAGCGAGACGTTTTTGAGTTACAAAGGTGTACCGTGCTACGAGTCATTTTTGGATAGAATACGCCCAGCCCACGCTAAAACTTTGTATATAAAGTGTAGTATTGGCAATTTGCCATTACATTCTTTTACTTATATGGGATAAAAAAAAGCCTATCAACCCCTATTTGTCCCTTCTGTCTGCATCCAGAGGAATCAACTGACCACCTTTTGTTACAAATGGGGGTGGGGTCGCACACTACTCACACACCGGCGGTGTCGCCCCTAAGGACTCTGGTCAATGTAGTAAAGTGTTCGCGATGCATCATCTTTCGATCTTCTGCTATCTTCGCTGTCTTCGCCATCCCTGGACACGTGTTTCGGGGTATTACCCCTCATCAGCAGGGATAGGCCGTGTACTGGGGTTGCCGATGGCTGCTAATATCTGCCAGGTATAGTACCACTCAGGCGCGTAGGTGCGGGATCCCAGGCTCGTCAGACCGCTGCTCAAGGGAGCTTTAAAGTTACAAATGGGGGTTGGGTCGCACACAACTCACACACCGGCGGAATGCATCGCGAACACTTTACTACATTGACCAGAGTCCTTAGGGGCGACACCGCCGGTGTGTGAGTAGAGTGCGACCCCACCCCCATTTGACCACCTTTTGTTATTTTGTCTCATCTACGCTATACCCGCAAGAAATGGACCATCCCAGTGTGAAAGCTGTGACACAAACGACCTAATTGTGTTTAGTGTGTCTAGAACCTTCTTATGGGCATGGAGAATTAGATCTACTAAGCTAAAAGTGACATTCTAGTGGAAAATTTATTTTTGTACTGTGTTTTAATCATAAAATGCACTTGCACTTTAAAAGATCCCTGAGGATAAATTATTTTTAAATGAGCTTGACAGTAAAGGGGTGTAGTGGGATCATCGGATTTTAATATTGTACTGGCTCAAACGTTCTTTTTTAATACAATGTATATGACGAGTTTTATCTACTTTTAGGCTTATTCATAGTAGTAGTGGCTTTCTTATTTTAGCGTGGTAGTAAACTGTATGTTTTTTGAATGAACATTTATGGTTGTGAAAGCCAAAATAAAGTATTGAATTGAATTGACTGGAGGTATCTCTCTCCAAATCTGTACTGTCTGGAGCGGAATGAAAATAACCGATGTCAGCGCACTGGAGTAAGGCCTATATAGGAATGGCTCATCTCACTTCCGGTGCGGACAACACCAATGTAGAGCAGAACGACACCACCTACTGGATCTAGTCTGACGCCTAGGGATTATCCTAAGGTAAGGAACTGCGACTAGAAATCTCTATCAGATAGCCACATTAATAATGATGTAGGGTAATCAAAATCAAGACAGTAGTTCCACCAAAGAGACCGGTGAAGGTTTTGCCGTTACACATTGATATGTATTCACCACAAAAACGTGCTATTAACATTTCTTCTTCTAGCTTTTCCATGTTAGATTGAGGATCTGACTATTTTATACTTGTTCTCACAGGAGGTTGAGGACATTTTCCAGGTAGGACCTGGTTTGAATGGCCCTCCTACTGCAACACAGCTGTAAAAATGAAATTTAGAGAACAATAAGAATATTTGTTTGCGTTTTACAAATAAAAAGGTAATAAATAGAATAAGAAAAATGCACTTTTCAAAGTTGAAGTCCAGATTATTTCATGTACTTGTTATTCTACCAAGAAAGCATCTAAAGTACAAAACAAATTGGAGATGTTATTCTACACATTTCACACCATCAACAGCAAATACTTTTTAATTAAACCATACTGAGTTCTGATTTGAGCTAAAATGATCAGCTATTTAAAGCAATAGCTATAATTTCAGATGGTATCATGGATAAATTTGTTTAAGACCAGGTAAAACTCCTACTCTCAAGTTTTAATCCGGGCAAGGTCGACACAGACTTTTCTATTTTCAATACAGACAAAATAATACTACAATCAATTCACTGTAATGCTGTATAACTTGTTCGCCATTGTTTGAGTTTACATGCAATGTAGGCAGTACTAGATATTTACCATATTATTTTATTTCTCATACCTGGGGAGATGCAGTGCCTTACAAGAGACTCCACCCAACCAATCTATTTGTTTACTTAACAAATGATCTGAATCTAAATGATCAATAAAGACAACAGGACCACGCCTCAACCTTATAGAAAAAAACACACCAAACATTACACTAAACAGAAATCTTTACAGTAAATAACATCCATACAATAAAATATGCTATGCTGCCCAACTGGAAAAGATGCTGTTGAAAATTAAAGTCAAGCCAGATGCAAGCACTCACAGTAACAAACAACACTTGCTTATTTCCTTCTACAAATTCAATGTAGGCCGTAAACAAATATTTTACAGATTTGAAGACTATCAGGGGACCTACTGGTATTACTGCTTCTAACAGGAATTAAGGAAATTGGAGTATATGACATTTAAGAATACATCCATTTTGGAGGACATTTATAAACTCAACCCGTTTTAATTAAAAGTGAAAAACAGACCACTAACCATCCTCTAACACTTTGCTTACTACATTTTTCTTATTTATGCTGAGTTCAAGTTTAATTTCCAAACTACACCTACTCAGTTGTGGTTTCAAATATGTAGAAACAAAAAAATATTTGTCATTTTTATAGGTCTCATCAAGTTCACATCCTCTGAACATCTAATGTTTCCAATCACATTGCTACTACATATGTTTCTTCTGAAAACCACAATAAATATCTCTATTCCTACATGATTTTAACCTTAAAAACCATTAATAGGGTAATGTTGACACTATTCACACTTCAGAATTACTTAGCACTTAGAACAGATTAAACAAAAGTCATGTATATGTTTAGGAAAGCCAATCTTGACATGTGATGCATTATATATTACAAAACCTCATTATAATGACTTATGTGGGCCTCATGAATTCACATTTTCAAAGCTTACAGAATTGCTGTTGCTAAGGAGGTGGGCATACCCCTTAACACTTTAGATGTAACTAAGCCTCCCACTATTTATCTGAAATACCTTAATGCGCCGCTGAATGGAACTTATATCTGGGCGTTCATTGCTGCTGCTGTCTAAATGCCTGTAGAAAATGAGAAGAAAAAAATGAATGATCACAAATGTTGGGATACGCCAACAATGTTAAAAAATACCTAAGGGGCACTGACTCCAAAGAATAGCTGGCAGTGAGAAAATCTCTTGCACTATTCAAGAAACATTTTGAAGAAGTACAAATCTCCTAAGGGCCAAATCTCAAATTTATACAAGGTGCTCCGAATATCGCCACCAGTTAGACAAGAGGGGCCTCCCGGCATGGCTATTGATAAAATGAAAAGCTTCTAAAAGAATATGCTCATTAGTGCCTCTCCATACCAAAGCAGGGCTCTGCAAGAAGAGCTCTTCTCGTCATACCACAATCCTATTGCCTAATGGGAAGGAAGGGTAAATGTTGAAGACGGCTCTTCTAAGTAGCTATAGCTTAAAGACAATCATACCAAGAGCACCTGTGAATGGGATGGCATAGTCTAAATTAATGAAAACAGGTGAGTGAGGGTCAGCTTCCAAAAATTCAGAACCACATCGCCATCTTATTTTAAAAACCTTTAGCTTAAAGGAGAAACTTCAAAGAGACGGAAGAAAAAAGGCAATAGAAAGATGTGGATGCAAAAACCCAATGAACTTTTGAGAAAAAGCAAAACACAAGTGGTACCTACTGCAAGCCATGCTGTTTCGTTTGCAATCACCACAACCACTACAAAAAAGAGTATCATTAGGGGACACAGGAGGTGTGTTGGGCTCAAATGCCTGAGTACGAAGTTAGGGCTCAATCTTACAAACTAATTTAGAATTTTGTTGAGCAGAACATGCTATGGCTACATCTTTTAGCTTGTGTGGAGATTTTAAACAGTGTGAAGGAAGGGGATTAGATAGAGAAGAAAACAAACATGGCTGAAATGCATGAAAACACAGGAGAATTGAAATATGTTAAATGCTCAAATGCAACAAAAGAAAAATAATAGTGGCCATGAGAGAAAGCAAACACTCAAGTACAGAAAACACAGACCCAATATAAGACAGCAGGCGAGAATACACAAGCAGTAGCGGTTCAATGTCCATAGCCTTACACAAGATGATACAAAAATAAGTTAATTAAAATGACATTATTGGGTAGGTTTTTTCTTGTTTCAGTGACATCAACATCTTTGTTTTCCATAATGAACACTGGATAGTGGTAATCTAAAAAGATTTTAACAAAAGAATGCCAAGAATGTACTTATGATGTACAATATGTTTTGAGAATTTGACTTGATTGAGGATTTTACACAGGAAAGAAAGCAGTTATGTAATGAGTCATGTATCAGCCAGATACTATCACACAGTATATAATGCCATGTTTCTGAACTTGTAGAAGTGTTTAGGGTCTCAATGGTTCATTTTGAGTAACTTAAATGGATATCCTATTTGAAATGTTGCCTTGAGGTTCAAGTATTTTGTGGAGCTACCAGCAGGGCTCGAAAAATCAAAAAAATTGTACTAGTCCTGGAGGACTAGTACCTTAAAAAATGTCCTCGACCTAACCGCAACCTACTTGACATCCGTCTCTGAAAGCGGAGCAAATGCGGCAAGATAACGAGATTTAAAGGCATCTTTATTGCTCATTAACTTTGTGAGCAATAAAAATGCCTTTAAATCTTGTTATCTTGTCACATTTGCTCTGTTTCCACAGACAGAGAACAAAAGTTGGTTTGTTTTCCTACTCGCCAGAAAGGGCGATTAGGACCTAAAAACAGCTCGACCTTGTTAAATTTAGCCCGACTATGCGAGCGGTCGAGTGGAATTTTCTAGCCCTGACCAGGTACCCAAATCATAATATGAGGCTGAACAGATCTTCCTTTGGGAATCACCATTTCAATACATAACACTTCTCATTTGCTGCTGGATCTAACTGGTGGCTTCATCACGTGTAACAATGGAGAAGATAGACAAGAGAATTAGGGTTTATTACAAGTGGTCCACCATTTTTCCTTCCCATAGTAGTCCCCCCTTAGGTAGTAATACAGGAGGATTATCACGTGCATCCTTAGGGAAACCTTCAGAATTGAGAAATTACAGGGAAAGTAGGAATACTATTTCTCACTGGAGATTCATCATAGAGTCTGACTGGTTTCAACATTTAAAATGTCTGAAATATGATGAATCTGCTATTTTTGTACAGATCTTTCAATTCTAATGGTCTATCAATCCTGTTACAGGCTTCATCAGAATTACAGGGCACTCGTTATGATAGCTTTGTTGGGATGAGGACGACAAGGACTTCCAAAGCATGTAAGTTAGCCAGATGAGAAGTGTAACAAGGGAACTGTTGATCTTTAAGTTGCATTTAGTTTGATGGAATTGCATACTTCACCATAGGGGAGGTTTGTATCCAATACTATTCAATGGGGCAAGGATTGTCTTTTTACTGGCCTTGCAATATGAAAAGGAAACACAGAAAGTAGAGGAGCATATTATACTTACTTGTACAGTTCTGCTAAAAAGATATCAAGGCTTTGAAGTTCTTCAAATAGAGCTAGGAACAAAATGAAGGAATATTAATTGTTAAATAGACCATTGAAGAATGAACATTCATAGCAACATACAAATACATTTGTTTCACTCTTCCTCTATCCCTCCCTTTAAATTATAGAAATTAATCAGCAGAAGCAATAGTTTCTAAAACCTTCCATGTTTCTAAAAAGGGTTCAACTAAAGAAAGAGGCTAATACTACAAATTGTACACATGACTTCTGTGAGCAGATGAGCAGAAAAATCAAGTTATTCCTGATAACCGCAGTATTAGCAATATAATTATTAAAGTAAATCAACAATCTATCCACTGTGTATTACCAGTGAGGAAAAATATTGAGGTAACATTGCCCTTCCAACCTTAAAGTTTCCAAGTTGTTGGGCTCTTTCCGACTCAGAAACAACCTTTATTGCAGCTTGACATACTTAAACATCTGATAGGTTATCTCAGAAGTGGGAGGTATAGAATAATGGGTAAGGTAAAGCACTGAAAGAAGATATTCGTCAGCCCTAAAGTGTGCATGAAGTTGTACAAATATGCATAGAGTTAAGCTGGAAAGTTGGTCTACAATCAAGATATTTTCGTCATCCCTTATTTCACATATGTACTGCTGCTTTAAGAGAATGCTACCCTGGTGGAACATATATTTGAAAGCCTTGAAGATACCATATTGGACATGGAGTCGACATCACACAACACCATGCAGTTAGATTTCATCACCAGAAAGAGAGAAACATAGGTTAGCTTGAGTTGGAATGTATTATATGCCATTTAGATGAAGAGAACAAATGGAAGTGGGGGTTGAGGAGGATCAAGGGTAAGGAAATTTGGTTATTTGACATATCATACAACATTTACACATGAACAGGAATTATAAATTGAACCAAAGTGATTTCTACTTAAAGGGGCTACAGAAGTCATTAGAACTGTTTAATGCATTTTTTTATTCTTTGGTTTTATAGTGTGTCCTGTCTCTATTCAAGAGATGTCATATATATGCTTGAATGGAAAGCTTTCCTTCCTTCCGTGAACTGAGTCCCCTTAGACTAGATGGAGACTGAGTAGACACTAGCAGCTCCACCTGTTCAGTGTTACTGTCAGACAGCAGAGGCAGACAATTATGTGCCCACAGCAAAACTGCTGTGGCACCTTAGAGAATGTAGAAGCATGTGTTGAATAAAAGAAGGTGTGAGGTCTAAGGCCAAACTTTGGATTGAACCAAGTGGATTACCAGTGACGATACCAGCCTTATACTGTTTATTTCTATAATAAAATGATAGGTTTATTTCCTAACATGTGCTTTCATGTGAAGTGTGATACCTGCAACAATGTTCTCTCTCTAAGAATTCTGGAAATTAGAAAACATGCGATATGTGAAAATGGAGATTTTATGCTCAGATTGTATGGGCATTGCTCAGTGTTTTCATTAACTCTCATTTAGCTTAGTTCAATGAGTAAACTTTTCCAATTCATCTGAATGAAAAATTAGAATAATGTTCTTGTTATTAGTACTGTGTAGTCCCAGAAATCTTTTGGTCTACTTCCTACAATGTAGATTGTCAATTGAAAAAGAACCATATTTAGGCAGTCTCAACAAAATACCCACAGCATGACTGACCATGGGACAGAACTACTGTGAGGAGTCACTATACTAGATGCAATATATTACAGGACAGAAATACTGCAACCATAACATCGACCTAACCATTACATTGCAGCATAAGTATAGTGTAAGAGGATAAAGATTTAAGAATAGCAAATATATACGTATCTCGATGTTGGGGTGTAAGTAATGTAGTGGATACAATATTTTTGTAGATCGATATAAACGATCTCGGTATAGTGCCGTACAAGTCAAAACGACTTTACAACCTCTGATTAAAAAAAAATCCCACCATCCCAACTCAGGGTAAATTAGTGGAAGAGTAGGCTACGCTGGTATCAAATGGGGAACACATGTTGTAAAGCTGACAAATATAAACTGTGACTGATCAGCAACATACTTATCCCTTATTGTGGTTTAACTACTAACAACCGTAAGCATATTAAAAACACACACATGCATGAACAGAATGATAAATGTAAACCATCCAGTTTAGTTTCATGTATTCGCCTCACTGATACTGTTTTTATGAAATGTTCTTTTATTCTTACAGCTTTTGTCAGTCCAGACATGCAGTTCCTGTGCCAGCTCAGGGATTACCAAAAAGGTTCTCCATCCCTGACGCTTCTTTGACTTCAGGATATCTCCGAAGATGTGGTCTCCAATATACAAAATATCTTTCCCCTTGGCTCCCATGAGATCACAGACTATATCAGAAGACCCTGTAGAAAATGACACCTAGAAATGTTATTTCATATGAAAAGACAGGAATGAAAGTATGCGAGTCTTAAGACATACAACTTTTAATAAGATCAACCGAGATTTATGAATTTAGATTGCATAATGATGCAGGTTTTTTTTTTTAAACCTGCTGAAAATAATACAAACGTTAAATGCAATCAAATATACTTATACTGTATAGAGCAAAACCATCTTAATAAACGAATGGCTTTCAATTTAACATGAAACTTAACAGTTTAGCAGCTGATGCGATCAATATGAAATCCAGATAAATGAAAGACCCTACCAACAGAGTTTATAAAGCAGTAGCCACACAGTTTTTTTGTTTCAAAGGGGTATCATGGTAAATTAAGAACTCTGTCCACAAAAGATGTGCAATTTTCTTCCCAGATTTTAATGTGATTTTTTTAATGTGATTAGAACTGAAAAAAGGATATTTTTCTTATTAATTACTTCAAAAAGAATGATAGTGCCCATCTAAAGCGTGTTCAAGTATTGATTTGTTATAATCAAGTAATATGTGACAATACTCATTGTGAAACAGCATGTAATAAATAATCAAAAAAATACAATTTAAAGCTCGGAAGGGAAACAGATTGTCTTCAAGATTGTTTGGCTTTGAAAGGATTTTTTAAAGTTTAACCTCCTGAATAGACGATCCCGTGTTGAAGGGGTCCTGTGTATGTTCCAATCTTCAACTTGCCAGTTACCTGTAACAAGACATAAGTCATTTTAACTTTGTGCAAGACTAGTGGTTAGTTTATAAAACCACATATTATTGCACAGATGCTCCTTCAATTGTTTGCAGTAAGAGTAAAAGCGGTTCTGCATAAAAGTATTCCTGTTAACAAATAAGGTGTACACAAAAGTTTTTTAAAAAATAGTGAAAATAATCGAAAAATGTGGGGGTGGGAAATGACTGGTATTTTAAAAAGTTAGCAAGTGAGCTGACGGAGGAACTAGCCGTATGTTTAATAGTGGTAGAACATATATAAAATACAGAGTAAAACATTTACAGGCACATCAACAGAGGACTAATCCACTTTAGAGTAATCAGGCTGTTGGTCGCTAGATCCCACAATGAGTAATTGGACCTTTAGAAAGTCTTTTCAACGCAGGCAAATCTAAAGGGTGCCATACCGAAGCTATGATCAACTTAATCCAAAACTACCATCCTCTATATCTAATAAGGTAGACTGAAAGTATTTATGAAAATAAATACCTATGAAAATTGAATGCCCCTCCATTCTAGCATGGCTAAATGAGCCATGGTATGAACTGACTACCCTCAGTTAAAATGCACTCTTTGTCAACAGATTATAAGACAAAGAGAAGCCATCCAACAGACTTGCATGGCCTTCAATGATAAAAGCACGAAAAAAGGTATACCGCACCACTTTTTTGTATATTCTGGACAACATGCCTTTACTGGTCAGAATAAGAGACAGCGTTAGTTCTATACAGCTAGTTCTACATTAGCACCCTATGTTGATTAGATTCTGATAGGCTGCCCCAGTTCAAGAGTCACCATTCCAGAATTGATCACCAAATTGAAAAATATGGCTTAGGAAGAACCAGGTATACATTTAATTGGGCATAACCTAAAATCTTTCATCTCAACAAAACCTCCTCTGAGCAATTCACACCTAACCTATACCTAGCTTAGAAACTCCTATCGATTAAACATCTAGAGATTCACTTTACCAGACATTATCAGCTCCTTTAATAACAATACGTTTATATTGCAGAAAATCAGGAGCAGGACTCATAATTAGTCCCTAGTCCAGTCACTATGTTGTGTTCAATGCAGCATTTTATTAAGATGTTTTTCTGTGCTGCAAAAATATTTTGTAGCACCAAAAATATATTGTAGCACCGAAGAGCCGCATAACTTCAAATACCTGAGCAGTATCAATTTCCCCAACTTTTAACTTTCTCAGGATGATTCTAGACTAAATAGGTCAACCTTTTGGATTATTTATTCCCTTTTGGAAGGCACACCTGCCGGTGGTCCTTTTTGCAAGGATGTTAACAAACTGTTCCCAGTTAGAAATGTCTGCTACTAACACACAAAAACTTTGATATGCAACCTCAGAAGAAATCTGTCATTCAATTCACAGGAAAAGAGTGCAAATTGCGCAATGTATTTTTGCTAATGGAATAGTATTTATTTTGCACAACAACCTATTTAAAAATAGGTTGGTTCACAAAATACCGAATTGCAGGGGTTCACAGAACAACCTGCTATTATTCAATAGGCAGGTCACATTTTTTAGAATGCCTGCTACTGACCATGATCACAGGGGTGGTCAGACCACTATGTCTGTGTTAGTGTTTAAATAAAGAAATATTTTTTTTATGAGGCCTTTTTTCCTTGAAGGAATCAGCACGGCATTTAAAACAAAACGTTTTCTTTTTGCAAAACATTTCATCAAGATGGCAGTGGTCCTGCAAACGCATTCCCTTTTGCAAATCAGTTGCCATTGCAACTTGGGGTCAGTAACTTTTCAATATTTTGTTACCTGATTAAGGTTGCAAAACATTGATGCATCAGGGTCAGAATCGTTATTTGGAATGGTCACCCAAAACATGCCACATCCAAATAGCAATTCTTAAATAATTTTGTAACAAATTCAACCATTTGGATAACCTTTTTCAAATCGCTTAAATGATTTAGTAAGTTTGATGAAGAGTTTTAGCATTCACAAATTCTCAGATTTATCAAATCTGAAAGCTTGAGAATGCTAAAACCCTTCGTACACGAGGTCCCTAGAACTGTAGAGTTAAACTGAACATCCACCACTGTGTGGCACACAAAAGCCTTAAAATAAGCAAAAATGTACTTAAGGTGGCACACCTCAAATAAGAAAAATATCTTTAACATAGAAAAGGTATTTTATTAAAACCGACTTCTAACTTTTGTAGACTTGAAAACATTGTTGTTAAAGACCAGATATTTGACAATACCCTAAAGATAACAAAGGAACTATAGAGTTCAAAAACAGAATGTGTTCTCACCTTTGAAACACAACACAAATTATTTCATACCCAAATGTATAATTCTAAGCTTGTGCCTTAGACGTCAGGGCCCGGCAGTCGGAGCAGGACTTGTTGTCGTGGTCTGGGCCCTGACAGTGAAGACACCGGCGATAGGGGTCGGTAACCGACATCAGTCGGCGCAGGGCTTGAACCCGGGCATCTCTACCGGCACCGTCGGAGTCGAATAGACTTTCAAAATAGATCAAAAAGGATCTCAAAAGGTTAGTCAAAAAGTGACTAGGGTACAACTTTTTCCATATCTGCGCTAGCTGGCGCGGAAAAAAGAAGAACTGACGTCAGCACGCGAAGGCGGCGTCTAAATAATCCGACGACGTCATCATGGCGCCCACGACGCAGACGACGGACGCGGAGCTGCGGACGACGCCTACCGACGGGCATGGGTACTGCTACGCAAAAAATGTCCGGATCCAGTCTGACGCCTGGGGATATTCTAAGGTAAGGAATCTATCACTAACGTGTCTCTTTCAGATGGTTCTGACTCTAAAAGTGCACTGAAGTCTTCTGCCCAGGCTCCAGTGCCAGTGCTTTCTCTCTAAAACTGGTATGTATAAATTGGCCTTCCCAATTGAAAAGGACTTTACCCCATTATAAGTTCCTAGTGTATGATACCAGTTGCCCCCAGGTCATGGGTGGTAGAGGGGTCCCCGGACTTGCAGCACTGTTTGTGCCAACTCAAGAGACCGAAGTAAACTACTGACAGCAGGCTTGCCATTGCAGACAGCAGGAACAGAGTAAATGTCACCATTTTGACTTTGACCTCACCAAGTCAATACTGCTTTTTATATATGTCAGTCACCCCTAAAGAAGGCCTCCTGAGCCCTGGAGGCAGGGTGCCTTATATTAAATGTGTGAGCATATAAGCGCAAGCTTGTTTGTCCCTATGGTGGCCTTTACCATTAAGTGATAGGCAGTCCTTAGGATAACATGGGCTGGCACGCGGGCATATGTTTCTTTTTTAACCTTTATTGTGATGAATGTACTTACAGTATTGTGATACTGTTTTTTTTATATATCCCTGTAGAGTTTTTAATATTGATTATAACATAAAATGTTGATTGAAAACTTTGTGTCCAATAAACTTGTATGAAAACATTTTACAAAACTTTGTGACGGTCGTATATATGGTGATGTTTTATCAGCCCTAGGATTTGTGAAATTTATATATATGTATGTATGAGTGAACAGAAAAATCAATGGTAGTGAAGCCTATATGCATTCGATGTCGTACTAACAACTGAGTACATATAGATGCTTGAATAGGCAAACCTAAGAGGTTTATGCTTACTTGGGACCCTCTGATCTTCTCATTGTAATAGCAGCGTTGTAATAGCAGTGCGGGTAATGCCTGCGTTGTTATGGATGTTTTCCCCTCAGAGGTTGCCCGTCTGGTTGTTCCAGCTTCTCTTGCTCTAGCTGGCAGCCTGAGCTTGCTGCAGCCAAGACAGGATTCTGACCTCCTGCCAGGCAGTGTGATAACTCCCATGAGTCAGGAACAAAGGCCTGGGTGGGAAGGAGGTCACACCTCCTCCCTCCCAGGATCGCTAGTAAAGTGGCACATCAAGGAGGTAAGCTTCAAAGTGTACATTGCCTCCGATATGCAGCAGTGCTGACTACCAGCAGAGGAAACACCCTATCCCTGCCCCAGGCACATTTGGAACCAGTGAGGTGGTGAATTATATAGCCAAGGAGGTGTACTCCCCAGAAGGCTAGCTACGCCTCCAGGGTGGGCAGCCCGGTCTGTACACTGGAAGAAGGGTTCTGCCACTTTTTTAAAATGGCAAAATAGAGGGTTCTGGGTAGAAAAGGTGACCCACACCTTAGAATGTGGTAATCTCCGGGCGGACTAGCTGTAGGGACCAGCAGCTACTTACTCCCACACCCTAAATCTAGGATTTAAGGGACCCCCTCATGACAAGAGAAAAGCAGTTCTAAACAACCTGCATGGAAGAGGACAAAAAAGAGACCCGTTTCTGCAACAGCAGGACTTGCACAAAGCAAAAGAGGGATATTCTGCACCTGTAGCAACGCTCCTGCAACTATATAATCGAGACTCATCCTGGACTAACTCCTGGTTTCCCCAGAAAGAGTGACATCTGTGAGAGCCTAAAGCACCCTCAGGCTTCCCTGGACTAGTGGTACTAGTCCACTGCAAGCTGCAGGTAAAACAATGCTCTGGATCCGAAAAATGGATGGCCTTCGGGCCCTCTGAGGGATTCCCCAAAATCCAGATGGTCTAGTGAATTTTGAGAACTGTAGTCCTGCCTTTTATGAAGTTACAGGCAGCTACCACGTTCCCCATGACTACCATACTTCGAAGTACCCTTTTCCAAGGATTACCGCTGCTAAGGCTTGTTGGTCACCAGTCCGGCAACCGACCCCTGCACTTGATACTGCATCTAGATGGAACACCATCCGACGCCCGACTAATGCCAGCAATCACCCCAGTGTGGTGGTGTTGCATCTTGTTCCCATATCACCGTGTAAGTGGTAAAGACAGCTCTCCTGTGGCTCTCATCCAGCACATAAGACAAGCAGGACAACTCTGCTACCGTGCTCCACGGGCCAGGTAAAACTGAACTGACTGTCATGGCCTGGTCCTGGGTCCCGCCTCATCTTTACCCTGCAAGGGTTCCACGCAATTCGACCTGTAAGTGACCGATTGTCACAAGTGTTTTTCCCATTGACCGCAAAGATAAAAGTCTCAATGAAACTATTTTGCACTGATTTTACATTGCTTCTAAAATCTATTACTCCGATTATATACATACGATTCCGTTCATTTTTGTGTCTAAATTAAGATAAATACACACTTACGTTTTATAAATTAGTATTCCATTGCTCTCAAGTCATGTTAATTACTAATCAGCCTTGTTGGTACTCTGAAATGCTTAACACATGTTTCTGTAGTAAAGACTGACTACTATTTGCCACACTACCAGGACTGAACTTAGGTTTTATGGATTTGTTATTGTGATTCCAAGGATCATCTTTGGGGTCTATGAGAGTATTACATGGTGAAGCCCAATCAGCATCACCACATAATATTACACCTTCCTACAGTATTCCCTCTGCTGACAGGTAATTATAGGATCACAGTAATGGTCGTCACTATTTGCAGTGAGCTTTGGCTTCTCCCCAGGCACTGAATTCCAATGCCACCCAAGGTCAAGGATGCTATTGTCAGCTCTGTGTGCCCCCATCCTGCGAGTCTATGGCAATGTCGCTGTAGCCTCACAACACTGGAAACGGTCAGCTTGTGACTCTTCATCTCTCTGTCCCACAGCTCCCTGGGAATCCACCCCACAGCCAGACAGACAAAAAAGAGAGCTAACTCCTAGAGCACAAGAAGGAAACTTTTTATTTACCATTTTTTGCTTTTCTGTAATCCTTTGGTTTTGTGTTACAGACTTCTTCAGACCGAAGTATTATTGTTCAAGAAAATGCGTGCAATCTAATTATATTTCAGATCTGTACATACATGTATACATTACTTTCAAACATAAAGGTTTTAAGCCACAGGTGTTACTGATTACTGTGAAAAGTTAACTCCAAGAATGTGTTTTGATCAATAAATGTACAAACAACTACTGAAAATATATTAGCATGTTTTTCTTAAATGATACACCCACCCTGAGGCATGTTTTTACACATTTACTATAACACATATGGTAACTAATACCATATTTGGGGGAACTTGGCGTACAAAAATGGTAGAAATAGGGGTGGAGTGGGTTGTGTGTGTACTAAAAAACCAAAGGATAAAATAACATTCTAGTTAGGCGAATTTCTCAGTGAAACATTAATGTTTTGAACTAAAACAATCCACAGAAATACAGGAGTTATAGTTAGCAGTGCTAACTATAACTTGCGCCCCTACCATGCACTGCCTATGATCTCACATATGATATCACTGATGCCATGTTCAATTACATCATTTATGATATCACTGATGACATCTCAAATGGCGTAATGCACAAGTTACTACTTGTGTAACGATATATCTGTAAGAGACATTAGTTAGTGATAGATTCCTTACCTTAGAATATCCCCAGGCATCAGACTGGATCCGGAAATTTTTGCGTAGCAGCACCCTTGCGCGTCGGTAGGCGTCGTCTGCGGCTCCACGTCCGTCGTCTGCGCCGTGATGACGTCGTCGGAGTACTTAGACGCCGCCTCCGCGTGCTGACGTCAGTTCTTAGACACAGCTTTTCCGCGCCAGGAGCGCTGAGCCATGTTAAAAACCAACACTGGTGCCATTGAAACTAGGGCCCTGAAAGGGGGTAACCCTAACCCTAGATATCGGTTCGCAGAACGGGGAGGATGGGTGGGTCAGTAAGGAATCTATCACTAACTAATGTCTCTTACAGATATATTGTTACAGAAGTAGTAAGTAGTGCATCTGAAATAGACACGTTAGTGATAGATTCCTTACCTTAGAATAGATACCCCAGCAATACCAACCCCGGTGGTGGGTCTGCGAACCAATAATCACACCAGAAAGTCCTGGAGGACAGAACGGCCAAAGAAGCCATCCCTCCAGACTTGGCTGTCCAGGCAGTAGTGTCTTGCAAACGTGTGCAGCGATGCCCACGTAGCTGCCTGACAGATGTCTGGTAAGGGCACTCCCCGGCCCAGAGCAGTTGTAGACGCCGTGGCTCGGGTGGAATGAGCCCGCAATCCAACAGGAGGCTCCTTTCTAGCCAAGGAGTAGCATGCCTGGATACACAAGATGATCCACCGGGAGATGGTCCTCTTGTGCACCGCTTTCCCCTTCTTAGCGCCCACGTAGCCAACAAAGAGTTGGTCATCCACCCGGAACTGGCGTTTGCGATCCAAGTAGAATGAGAGCGCACGTTTTGGGTCCAGATGGTGGAGCCGCTCTTCTCTTTAGAGGGGTGCGGTGGCGGAAAGAAGGTTGGCAAAGTGATGGACTGCCCGATGTGGAAGGCTGTGACAACCTTGGGCAGGAAAGATGGCTTAGTACGCAACACAACCTTGTCCGGGTGGACAGAAAGGAAAGGAGGAGTACAAGAAAGGGCCTGGAGCTCACTCACTTTCCTGGCAGAGGTGATGGCAACCAGGAAAGCAGTCTTCAGAGTAAGAAGGCGGAGAGGACAGTTGTGAAGTGGCTCAAAGGGAGCGCACATCAGAAACGTAAGAACAAGGTTCAAGTCCCACTGAGGCATCACAAACGGAACAGTAGGGAACGTGTGTGTGATGCCCTTTAGAAATCTATTTACAATGGGGGACTTGAACAAAAAAGGTTGATCAGGCAGCCTCAGAAAGGCTGAAAGGGCAGAAAGGTAGCCCTTGATAGTGCCCAGAGCAGAGCCCTGCTGGGCAAGAGAAAGAAGGAAGAGGAGCACCTCAGAAAGAGGGGCAGAGAGGGGATCCACAGCCTTTGCTGTGCACCATGCCACAAATCTGTTCCACCTGCAGGCGTATACTGACTTTGTGGAGGGACGCCTGGCTGCCAGAATGATATTACAGACTTCAGGAGGCAAGTCAAATGGCCTCAACTGTCGCCGCTCAATCTCCAAGCATGGAGGTGGAGACTGGACAGGTTCGGGTGGAGGACCGCCCCCTGCTGCTGTGACAGAAGGTCCTCCCGAAGAGGCAGACGAACCGGGGGATCGACTAACATACTGAGTAGCTCTGGATACCAGTACCTTCGTGCCCAGTCCGGAGCCACAAGGATGACTTGGGCCTGGTCGCGCTTGATCTTCTTCAGCACTCTGGTGGGCAGAAGTGGTATAGGCGGAAAGGCGAACAATAGACCGCAACTCCACTCGCGACGAAAAGCGTCTCCGAGCGAGTGCCGCCTTGGAAATTCCAACGCGCAGAACAGATGACATTGCGCGTTCTCTTCGCTGGCGAACAGATCTAACCAAGGCTCTCCCCATTGCTGAAAGAGGCCTTGCGCCACGTCCGAGTTCAGACGCGATTCGTGATCCATCATGCACCGAAGGCTGAGCGCGTCCGCCCTGGCGTTCAGAGAACCTGTCAGGTGTTGAGCCACCAGGGTCACGCCCTGGCGTTCCAGCCATTGCCAGAGGCGCAGAGCCTGCTGGCAAAGGGTCGACGACCCCACCCCGCCCTGTTTGTTGCAGTACCACATGGCGGTGGTGTTGTCCGTGAACACCTGCACTGCACTCCCCCGGACAGAGGGGAGGAATGCCTTCAGTGCTAGACGAATCGCCCGTAACTCCAACAGGTTGATGTGGAGCCGATCCTCCGCTGCAGACCAGAGGCCTCTGATCTCCGCCTCTCCCATGTGGCCTCCCCAGCCCTGGAGGGACGCGTCCGTCACAACTACGTGCTCCGGTTGGGGAAGGGAGAGGGATCTGCCGCTGACCCAATCGCGGTCCGTGAGCCACCACTGCAGCTGTCTCGCAGTGCCCTCCGAGATCAGGACGTGGTCGGACAGGTTGCCCTGATGCTGGGCCCACTGAAACTTCAGGTCCCACTGCAGAGCCCGCATCCGCCACCTGGAGTGATGCACCAAGTCAAGTCAAAAACCACTTTATTCGATTTAGTTAAAAATCATAAAAGCATGCTACAATCAAGAAAAATGACATTTCAAATTCATAAAAATTTCATACAATACAATATCATTATTTATACAAAATTTAAAAACAAACATTAAAATAGTTACAGGATAAAATTGTCATGTATAAAAACAGTTTGTCCTCCAACACAGACCCCAATGTTACATTTACATTCTCCTCCTCCTGATCCTGACAGCAGCAACAAGGTAATTAGCCACACTAAACATAACCAAGGGTGATTCTAACATTTGTAAATACAAGAGAGCTGGTTTTGCCTGTAAGAAAGCTTTACCTTTAAGTAAAGGCACCAAATACTTCTGTCTTGGGGTATTATAAAATGGACAGAACAACATTAGGTGCATATTGTCTTGTAAAGAAAAATTATCACATTTGCACACAGGTGCATCCTCAGGCTTGTACCAACCATGGCTGTCACAGAGAACCGTATAAATCTGGTTAAATCGAAATTTAACCAGAAGCCACCTGTGAAAAGGAATGTTTACTTCAGCAAGGTACGGTTGAATAGCTAAACAAGTAATCGTCTGACCGTGGGTTTGATTAGTTGATTTTGCTCCCGATCCAAGCTCTTCAGTTTAGAAAAGTTAAGCTTGACCCATTCTAGGTCTGCTTTTTTTAATCCCAAAGGGGAGGAAAATATCTCAGGGCGTCCAAGTTCTATTGAGCACTTGTAAATATATGACAGCCAAACAATATCTTTAAATTTGTCAAGTTTTAAACAATCCAACAATATTTTATGGTTCAGACCTAAGTTGTTGTTAATCCAAACCCTAATCCATAAGAGAATAGGTGCCGTGGACATGATATCAGTAATGTACCCTAATCCAAGCTCCTGATGGACTGAGAAAGTGGCTGTCGACTGAGGGAGCCCTAACATAGACCGGAGGAACTTGTTTTCCTCCCTTTGGATAGTTTCATTTTCGCGTAACCCCACAGACCTGCTCCATACCTTGCTATTGCTAGTGTTTTTGCCTTGTACAAGGCTATTAGTGCACCGCTCGGTTTCCCACCAAGTCTCCTTGAAAAGCTTAAAATTGCATTTGCCGAGCTCCTCACCGCTTTAGTTTTAGCTATTATTTGTGGAATCCAGCTCCCCTTAGTATCAAAAATTATTCCAAGGTATGTGAAAACTTTGACACTAGTGATCGCTTCACCGTTACAATAAAAGGATTTGGTGTTATTTTTAACAGCCCCAAATGCCATAACATGCGATTTAGAATTATTTACCACTAGGTCAAGTGAGGACATAAAATCACTAAATGTATTTAATAGTCTTTGAAGACCTAAATGTGTCCGGGCTATTAATGCAGCGTCATCCGCGTACAGGAGAACAGGGATACGAGTATCTCCTGCACGCGGTATGTCCACGGAAGCAGTTAAAAGATTTTTCTCCAGAGAATTTATATATAAAGATAACAGCATGGGGGCAAGAATGCAGCCTTGGCGCACACCCCTGCCCGATTTAAACCATGCTGTGCGATTTCCTTCTTGATTCATTCTAATAGATGCCTTTAAATCTTTATGAAGTTCAGCCAGAAAGTGGACAAGAGGTGGGTCAAGGCCCAATTTTAACAACATGGACCACAGCCGAGCTCTGTTAACTAGGTCAAATGCTGTAGACAGATCTATGAAGGCCACAAAAATTGACCCCTTTGCTGCCATTGTATATTTTGAAATTATCAAATGTAAATTTAAACATTGATCCTCTGTGCCTCTTCCTGAACGGAATCCGTACTGGGCATTAGACAAGATATCATTATCCAGTGACCACTTATTAATTCTAGCAAGCAGTACTTTGCCCAGGATCTTCATAGAAGAATCCAACAAGGATATAGGACGGTAACATTTGGGGTCACTTCTTTGCCCTTTTTTAAAAATAGGCACTATGATTGAGCATAACCAGGTTTTGGGAAAACCCCCTGCAAGTACACAGTTAAAAACATTCGCTAGTATCGTTGCCCACATCTCTGAATTTAATTTATAGAGATCCAAAGGAACCCCATCCGGGCCAGGGGCTTTGTTCCCAGCAGAACCTTTTATCGCTACCTCAACTTCAGTTACACTAAATTCTAGTTTGGGTAGCAAATCGGAGTGGCAAGGCATATGAAATGTCTCAAAGACTTCATTACTCCCATAAATTGCAGAAAAATGTTTAAGCCAGTCTGCTTCAGGGATATTTACTTCAAGATCTGTATTTCGTGATTGGGCAAATAAAGGGTTATTAATTATTGACCAGAATTTAGAGCTTTGTTTAAGGGTGGTAGAATCCATTAAAGAGACCCAGGCTTCTTCTTTTATAACTTTTTTCCGTGTCTTCACCACCTCAGCGTAGTTCTTCCTAAATTGGGCTACCAGTGACTTGTCTCTAGGAGTATGTTTAAGCGCTCTCAACAGTGCAGAGTGAGCTTTAGAACATGCATGATCAAACCAACCATGAACTGGGGCCGGTCCCCTCCTTGGGCTAACTGTGAGCTCATCTTCCACTCTAGAACAGATAGCCTCGAAGGCGGCGACTACCTCTTTCCCCCCCATGTCTGAATCCCTGCATGTGTCAAGTTCCACTGCCAGTTCTTGTTCAATCAGACCTAAAAAGTCCTCAGGGCACACTCTACACCATTTTAGTCGCCTTCCTTGATCTTTGCTCTTGACATACTTCACAGAAGTGGCCAACAAGGCACCTTTGAGTAGACCAAGAGACCAATCCATGACTAGTGACACCGGGTTATGATCACTGAACCCGCTTACAATGGCATTATAAAAGAATACATAGTGGAGAAGACCTGGGGACATAAAAATATAGTCAATAATCGACTCACTTCCCCTTGCATTGTATGTGACCACACGATCACTTGGATCAAAAAACCCTGGTTCATATAAATCATTGGATGATAACAAATCTTCCATAGCTGAACCCTTTGAGCTGTGCTCAAAATGTGGCAAAGTCGTGTGATCAGGACCATCAACATCCTCAATCTGGCAATGTAACCCACACAAATGAACATTAAAATCTCCCATTAATATGAGTTGCACAAAAGTGGTTTGCTTTGACACATAATCAGTTAAAAAAGAAGATAAACCTTCTAAAACAAAATTTGGGGGACCCCCCTGCATTGAATTATAACAATTTATAAAGACTATCTTTTTTTGTCTGGTAGAAGGATTTCCAACAGCTGAAAATAGTGTGAGGAGCTGGAGATTGCCTTAACACTACCAGCTACATTAACGGACACTAGAAGCATCAGGCCCCCTCTATCCCTTCCCACCGGGGAACTCTAGGCTTTAACAAAGAATGATGTATAGCCATCCAACCAAAAAACGTTGTCCTTAGACCAAGTTTCCTGTAAGGCCACTATATCATACTCTTTTAACATTTTTAACCAAATCGGGTCTTCCTGCTTTGAACGTAAACCCGCAATATTCCAGGACAGTAACCTGACATTTTCCCGGCCAAGATCTATTGGGCCATCACAAGCTGTAGATAATATATTACAGGGTGAAATTGTAATAGCATTATCATGACCATAGGCTTCCTTTCTCATTTGATCGTGCTCTAGTCAGTCAATATCTGCCTGATTGGCAAGACCCGTAAATCTATTAGACAGGATTAAATCGTCTCTGGGCATGATCCTTGAAGTATTAACTGTACCACCACCCCTAGATTGCTTTGTAACCCATTGATTGGCTTGTAAAGGCGTAATTGCTCTATCTTCTTCCCATGGGTTATTATTATGCTGCGGCCTAGTTTTTTCGCCGCCAAATGTCATGTGTACTGGGGGATAGAAAAAACCCAGGGGCATAGCACGAACGCCCTTACCTACTGGGTCCAGGGGAGAAGCATCCCAAAAGAGGCGGCTAGTTGTATTGCGAGATTTAAAATGGACTATTACACAGTCGCCTGTCACACATTTCTTTGTTTTGCCCACCCAATTAACCCTTCTGCCTGTCAGTATATTGTCTGCAATGTTACTTTCGCCCGAACAGTTCGCATTGCACCATTTTTTTATATGATTAAGTAGGGTTTCGTGTGATTCTACCTCCCCGTCAGCTAGTTTGGGCACATTTACCAATATTGCTACAAAAGGTGTTGCATCTGGTGGTAGATTTAGTGGGGGTACCATAACCGACCGCCCCCCCTGTAAGCCTCGAGCCCTTTCCAATGGAGTGGAGCTAGGCACAGCTTCCAAAGTAGGCGTGGATCTACCCTTTTCAACTTTTCCTTTATTGGGCACAAGGTTATCAGTGACCGTGTTAGTCAAGGGACCGCCAACCTTGGGTGCAGGAACCTGTAAAGCTGGTGGACATAACACAGTTTGTGTGGAGGGCGTAGGGACCTGTTTGTTTAAATAATCATTTATACGGTCACATTTCACCAAAAGGTCCTTAACACAATCCTTCAAAGTCTCAGTTATATCAGTGGCAATCTGGATTAGGGCAGATTCCAGTCGGTCAGAAAAAAGATTTTCTAATAGAGACGAAATACCCTCCTCTGTAATGTAAATAGCACGTTAACCCCCAATCTGGCTGCTTGATATACTCTCTTTATCACCAGAGACCACAGATATGGGAGGTATCACTGTTTCTGACAATTCCGGAATAGGAAGTACAGTGGGGGACTGGGGCATGTTTGGTCTGCATGTGTCAATAATGACCCTTGGTTCCAGCGGTATACAGTTGATGGTAGAAGTATTAGGTGTGCCTGAGCCCTCTTGAGTACTTTCAAGGCCCAGCTCCCGCTCTGTGACCGCAATCTGGGTAGAGAGTTCGTCCACTTTCGTGGTCAGGTAAGTTATAATGCTGGTGGTGTACTTAGGAACTTTGGCTTTCACTTCACCCACCACAGATGTTGCTGATTTTCGCTTACCCATGATGAAAAGGACGTGGCCCGTCCCGTCCCTGGTCGTCCTTAGACGGCCCGCCCTCTGCCCGGGCTCAGCCCGGCGACGCCCGCGCGTGTCCCGCGACGCGGAGGGAGTGTCCAAACTTTGTAGCGCCTCCGGGCGCGAAGAGGGCGGGAGGCAGGAAGTAACAGCATATCTGCGATCCGCTGACTACTGCCTCATTGCACCAGTAGGATGCAGGAGGCCATCAGCCCCAGAAGCCGCAGCGTCAACCTGACCGAGACCCGGAATAACGGCTGAAAGATGGGAATCAGAGCCTGAATATCCCAGACCCGCTGTTTGGGTGGAAAAACCCTAAACCTCGCTGAGTCTAGAACCGCTCCGATGAAGAGGAGCTTCTGAGAGGGGCACAGGTGTGACTTTGGCACATTGATGGAGAACCCCAGCTGGTGCAGGAGATCTACCGTAGTCTGGAGGTGGCTGACGACTGTCTGGGGCGAGCCCGCCTTCAACAACCAGTCATCGAGGTAGGGGAAGACTGAAACCCCTAACCTGCGCAGATGAGCTGCGACCACCGCCATCACCTTTGTGAACACCCGTGGGGCGCTGGTAAGGCCAAAGGGGAGCACGGTATACTGAAAGTGCTCGTGGCCAACCGTGAACCGCAGGTAGCGCCGGTGGGCCGGCAGGCCGGGGATGTGGAAATAAGCGTCCTGCAAGTCCAATGCTACCATCCAGTCTCCTGGGTCCAGGGCAGCTAAGACCTGAGCCAGTGTCAGCATTTTGAACTTCTCCTTCCGGAGGAAGCCGTTGACGTTCCGTAGGTCCAAGATAGGGCGTAGGCCCCCTTTGCCCTTCTTGGGTACCAGAAAGTAGTGGGAGTAGCAACCACACCCTACTTCTGGCCCAGGAACGCGCTTGATGGCCCCCTTGGCCAAGAGGGCCGGAACTTCCTCCTGCAGAAGTCGCAAATGATCCCCCGATACACGGTGGTTCTGCGGTGGCATGGCTGGAGGAGTCGCCTCGAAGGGGAGGGAGTAGCCCCTTCGGACGATCTGCAGCACCCACCTGTCCGACGTGACAGTGTGCCAGTGGAGGAGGTGATGGCAAACCCTGCCCCCCACTGGCGTCACATGGGCCTGAAAGCACGGACTAGGAGGGTTTTGAGGCGGATGCTGCGGGGGAAGGTGTGGACTGACCTCACGTTGTCCCCGACCGCCACCACGGCGGTTTCCACGGCCGCCACCGCGTTGGGTATTACCCTGCGGAGCGTGGCTGGCAGCACGTGTGGGTACACCCCTTCCGTGGCCACGAAAGGAGTGAAAGGCAGCAGATTGCTGGCGTGGGGCAGAGAGGCCCAAGGACTTGGCCATAGCCCTGGAGTCCTTAAAGCGCTCAAGCGCATGGTCTGCCTTGTCGCCAAAAAGGCGACGGCCATCAAACGGCATGTCCATCAGTGTGTTTTGGACATCGGCCGAAAAGTTGGCGGACCGCCACCGTCGTTGCCATCGCTCTACCTAGTGATTTGGTGGTATCCAGCCCACACCGGATAGAATATCTGGCTGCATCCCGGCCCTCCACAAGGGCTTGGCCGAGTTTGGCCCGTACCTCCAACGGACACTCTGGCAGCACTTCCGCAACCGTATCCCACAGAGAGTGGGTGTAGCGGCCCAAGAGGCAGGCGGTGTTGGAAGACCGCAGTCCCAGACTAAGGGAGGAGAAGATCTTTTTACCGTACTGCTCGTACCTCTTGGATTCCCTGTCCGGCGGAGCCGACGGGAATGCGGTCTGGGAATTGGAGGCCTGGATGACCAGGCTCTCCGGGGTGGGGTGGGTGGACAGGAAACATGGGTCGCCCAGGGCCGGGCGGTGGCGTCTGGCCACGTTCCTATCTACGGGCGAACCCGTAGCGGGCTTGGACCAAGTGCCCAAAAGAACGTCGGTTAAGGCCTCGTTAAACGGCAGCAGAGGCTCGGCTGAGCATGACTGCGGCTTAAGGACATCGGTGAGGAGGTTAGTCCTCACGGCCGCGACGGGGAGCTCAAGGACCAAGGCTTTGGCCGCCCTCATCAACACCACACTATAGGTTGCCCCCTCCTCCGTAGCCACGGTAGGAGGCGAGACAAAGCCAGTGTCAGGCGAAGTGTCTATACCACTGGCCTCCCCAAGTTCACCTGCCCAGTCCTCTTGAGACTGGCATTCACGTGCCAGAGGGGCCTCAGACCCCTCCCAATCCTCCTCATCACCCATCTCCTGGTACTCAGGGTTAGCAAAGGATGGGGCCGGTTCATGGAAAGTGAACTCTCCGAACGGCGTCTGAAGCGGCGACCAGCGGTGCCGCTCCGGCACCGGAACCGGGTCGAGGACGCCACTGCCCGAGGACGGAGCCGGTGGTGACACCTGAGGGGTCGGCGCCGGGGAGGTCGTTAAGTTCACCGGCAACGACCCGGATCCGGAGGGGCCCTGCGGCGCCGGGCCCGAAGGCGGCGTCGGAGCCGAAGCACCCGACGGCGTCGGGACCAAAGCCCCCGACCCGCTAGGACCCCCAGATGGGTCCGCTGGGCACGATGGCGCCGCGGAGCCCGTCGGAGGAGAGAGGGACCTCATGGCCATGAGGAACCGCTCGATCTCCTCCGGCGCCGCGTTAGGCCCAGGTACTGGAGGGTGTTAGGCCCAGGGACCGGAGGGTATGAGGCCGGATGCGGCGCCTGCGACTCCGACGGAATCGCGTGGGCGGTGCCACCTGAACCCCCGGCCGCGTAGCGCGAGCGTCGGGGGAGTCGGAAGAGCGATGACGTCTCTTCGACTTCTTGTGCTTACCTGACGACTTCGACCCTGAGGAGTGATGTCGACTCCCGGAGCTATGATGGCTCCGCTCCCGCGACCTGTCCCTCGACCTCCGTCCGGACCAGGACCTCTCTTGGCGCGGGGCCGACTGCCGGAGTTCGAGTCGCTTACCGGACCGCTCCCGTCTAGCCTTCGAAGTCAGGGCCCGGCAGTCGGAGCAGGTCTTGTCGTCGTGGT
Source organism: Lissotriton helveticus (assembly GCF_964261635.1). Classification (NCBI taxonomy): domain Eukaryota; kingdom Metazoa; phylum Chordata; class Amphibia; order Caudata; family Salamandridae; genus Lissotriton; species Lissotriton helveticus. Next base: position 1,090,814,499 of record NC_136065.1, read on the forward strand.
CGACGCCGAGACAGTGGAGACACCGACGGTGAGGGTCCGTGACAGACATCAGCCGGTCGCAATCCTCACAGTGCTTAAAACCAGGAATCCCCACCGGCACCGTTCGGAGTCGAAGACTCGAAAAAGGATGATCAAAAAGATCAAAAAGTTTTAGTAAAAAAGTGACTAAGGTACCACTTTTTCCGGATCTGCGCTGCTGGTGCGGAAAAAAGAAGAACTGACGTCAGCACGTGGAGGCGGCGTCCAAGTACTCCGACGACGTCATCACGGCGCCGACGACGGACGCGGAGCCGTAGACGACGCCTACCGACGCGCAAGGGTACTGCTACGCAAAAATTTCCGGATCCAGTCTGACGCCTGGGGATATTCTAAGGTAAGGAATCTATCACTAACATGTCTCTTTCAGATTGATGATATCACTCATGACATATCAAATGACATCATTGATGAAATCACTGATTAAATCATGTGAGTGTGCTAGTTTGTTTTATAGTTTACAAAGTGGTGGTTAAGTACCTTATTTGTCTACATAATTTTGTATGGCCTGGGTCCAGCTAATGGGTGTAACTTTACAAAAAACATCTGCTTATGATGCACCATAGGTGTGTAGAGGTATTGAGCATAATATAAATCTTTGTATTGAAGAATAACAGTGTGTGCAGGTGACAGCTAACTTGTGTTTATTATGTTCCACACAAGTTTTTTGGTTCTGCAGAAAAGGTTTGACGGGAATAAGATTCTATATGGTAGATATTAGCTTTTGTAAGGAGCCTTGAGTTTTTTGACAGAATCATGTCAGCATGATTATTTCTAAATAACTTAGAAGACTGAGTGCACCAGGTACAAACCTATAAACATGCTCGTTTTGCTTGAGAAGATGGGCCATCTGTTAATGTTTCACAACTGTATAAAGGGTGCATGTAGTAGGATGTTTGGCACCTTGTGATCCATGCTATTTTTGGTAATTAGTCTCTTTTTTGACAGCTGTTGAGTATACACTGTTCTTAGTAGATACATTTTAATACAGTACTGAATGAGGGTTTCCTATATATCTGTAGTTGATTGTTAATGTGAACTATGCTAGCTATAAAGTGTTTAGTCCGGGGTCAATGTCGCACATAATGCATGCTTTTTACACCTAAGGGAGTTTTGCTGTGATGGTAGTAATCATGGCTGATATTCTCCTGAGCTATTTTGCACTTCCTGGCAGGCCATTTAATGCCATACCAAATTGTAGAACATTGCGCGGCAAACAAAGCTTGGATGAGGTCAATGATGTCATTTGAGATATCATCAGTGATGGCACAAAAAATGTCATAAGTGATGTCATATGTGGGGCCATAAGTAGTTATGGCGGGGGTGCAAGTTATAGTTTGCGCTGCTAAGTATAACTGCTGAATTTCTGAGTTTTTTTTGGCTCAAAACACTAACAGTGTCATTGGGTAATTCATCCAACCATAACATTACTTATAACCTTTGTTTTTTTTAGTGAATTTCTACAGATTTTTAATGACAAAAAACATCTTTTAATCACACCTAATTATAACTTTACTTTAGCCTTTGGTTTTTTCATTTAATTTGTATGGTATTTAAGCAAAAAAATTATTTTTTGAGTATATGATTAGTAGAATAACAGAATAATTTATCTTGTGTGCGGACATTACTTTGAAAGGCGTAGTAGGGTGGTATGTGGATGGACTGGCCTCTCCTTTGAGACCTCTCTCTCAAATGACAAGTATCTGTAGTAGTGAGTGGGGTGCGACTGGCCTCTCATTTGAGACTTCCCTCTCAAATGACAGGTTTGTATAGAAGGGTGTAGGGAGAGACTTGCCTAGCCTATGAGATTTCTCACTCTCTCTCAGGTAACAGGTGCACACAGTAGTGCATGTGGATGGCATGACCTCTCCTTTCAGACCTGTCTCACAGATAAAAAGGTGTACATAGTAGGGTATGGGGATTGCACGACCTTTCCTTTCAGACCTCTTTCTCAGATGACAGATGTGCGTAGCAGTGTATGTGTGAGAAGTGTGGCTCACCGGTTAGAGGCGGCAGACCCAGAAGCAGAGGTCGGCCCGGGACCAGGGTTCAATTCCCGACACGGCAGGGTATGGAACCAATGTCAGCGGGCTCGATAAATCTCGCCTCGGTGCATCTCTAACCATGGGTCCCACGCTGCAACTCTGGGCAATAGCTTGCTTAATCTCCACAACGGCCCCCTCGCTGCCGGGGATGCCTGGCTTCACCTTGGGGATGCCCAATAGGGACCATCTCACAGGGAAAGCCAGGACGGGCTCCCCAGCGGTACGCAGCGCCAAGAAACCCTGGGGTGAACGTGCGCTCTACAAATTCATACTAACATAACTAACATAACATGTGGATGGAATGGCTTCTTCTTTGTGATGACGGGTGCGCATAGTAGGGTGTGTGGAGGGAGATTGGCCTCTCTGCTGAGACCGCTCTCTCGGATGATAGATGTGCATAGTTTGCTGTGTCCAAGAACTGTACTTCTCAGTAACACCCCTCTCTGTGATGATGGGTGTGCATGGTAGGATGTGGGAAGAGCCTTACCTCTATTCACAACTCTATCCAAGCCAATGGGTGTAAATGGTAGACTCTGATAAAGACCATCTCCAGTAAGACTCCTTCCTACAGTAACAAGTATGCATACTACAGTGTATTCAAAGATCATCTACTCTTTCCTATTTTTCATAATCCCACGAGATCACAACATTAAAAAGAAAAATTAAAATAATGAACCTTCTACTCATCAAAGTAACTCTCTCTTCAAGGAGCTGGCTACCAACAGATGCCCAGGGCCTGACAGTTTGCCGGCAGAGCTCTACAAAGCATATGCACCTCAATTAGTCCCTCACCTACTGATAATGTACAAAGAGGACCTCTCCATCAGAAGTCTTTCTGCTTCCCAGTGAGAAGCAACTGTCATCTGGCTACTTAAACCAAACAAGGACCCCATGCTCATCGGCTCGTACAGACCATTAGCCCTATGTAATACCGACTACAAGGTATTAGCCAAATCCTTGCGGACCACCTTGCACCCCTGGTCCTGACCTTGACTCTCTCAGATCAAAATCGGTTTGTCTCCGCCCATACTTCGCTGAACCTAGGACAATTTTTTTGAGCTATGACCTACGCCCAGCAAAACTGCCCTCGTGACAGAAACATGGTTTCAGACCTAGAAAAGGCCTTTAAGTCATTAGAATGGGATTACCACGGTCCTGTTATGGTATCGGCTGTTATTTCTCCAATTAGTAAAACTGCTATATACTAACCCCCTAATCAGGTTCAAGATGGAACACCTTACATCAGGGTACATTCCCATGCACAAAGGGGTAAGGGAAGGCTGTCTGCTCCCTCCTTTACGGTTTTCCCTGTCTATTGAACTGCTGGCGCTTGCAATGTGAGAACAGGGAGTGCCCTTGGGAATCCCCTTAGGTGATGGGTGCATGTGATATCTTTATATGCGGAGGATATGCTGCTCTACTTTAGAGACATGCACAACATCCCTGACACAATCGCTTTGTCTCTCGATCATTTTGTATTCCTCTATCGACTGAGACTAAGTCTTGCCTGTTTCCCTTTCTCTCTGATGTTTTCAATCAACACTTTGTCATTAGTGGGGTGCAGTTAGAGTGGCATCAGCTCACATTCCGATACCCAAGAGTGCAGGTTTACCATTCTATGGCTGACCTTTTTGTTGGCAGAATTACTCGTGCAGTCAATTTATTGCAGGCCAAAATGTCTGTGGGCCGGAAGACATTCCAGAGGGGTTCGGCTACCCAAATATGATGTACATAGCCTCATAAAACTCTCTGAGTTGGACGGGTCATTCTGGGTAACTCTGGAGGGCGCGGAGCAGACCCTGGCACAGGCTTTAACACGGAGTGAAGCCTAGAGAACTGATGCTATCCTGCCACGTCCGATGACTTGGACCAGCGTGGAGAAGTCAAAAACAGTTTTGACTTCTAAGATTTGTTTCTCTTGTGGGACTTACACGTCGACTTCAATCGAGACAACACCATTGGGAGAGGCTCTATGAGTGGTCCAGGGACCTTCTGCAGGATGTAGAGCATTGTGGGTTTGTCCGAAGTTGTGTGGTGAGGATTTTCAGGGACTGTTCCCTCAGCATCTCGGGAATCATGGTGCAACAGTCCTAGCAGATCTTGGAGTCGCGGTTCAGCTCCAAGCACCATAGGCAAACCAAATGTGGGTCTATCACAGGTAACCTGCCTGTGACAGGAACGACGTGGTTTGAAGCCTGTTGGCTTGTTAGGGAACATCCCTAACACATCAGGAGATATAAATCTCAAAAAAGTCTTTGACAAAAGTCGAGGAAAAAGTCAGTCGAAAAAATGACAGAGTAGCTCTTTCCGGATCTGAGCTGATGGGAGCAGAAAGAAAAGAACTGACATCAGCGCTCTCTGGTGGCACCCATAAAGGTACCACGGACGTCACTTCCGGTGCATACAATACTGGTGCTGAGCCATACTATGCCACCTACTGGCACACAGAGGTACTAATCGAAAAATTCCAGATCCAGTCTGATGCCTGGGAATAAGGAATATGCTACTTACCAGTATGCATCTGTTCTTGGCATGTAGGGCTGCTGACATTCATATCTGTGCATAGATCGCCGCCTAGTGTTGGGTCCGGATGATTGCACTTTGTTGTCTTGGAAGAGTCTTTGAAGTATCACAAGATAGGTGACTACTCCCCTGGACTACAGTGCGCATGGGCATCTTCTCCATCCTCAGATTGTTTTTCGCCATTGTGGCAGAGATGGAGATAGGAAAGTAAGAGATGGCCATGCCAGAGATAATGCTGCAGCTGCGACAGGCACCGGGGAGGAGGGCGGGGGATATGAATGTCAGCAGCCCTACATGCCAAGAACAGATGCATACTGGTAAGTAGCATATTCCGTTCGAGGCATGTGGGCTGCTGAATTAATATCTGTGCATAGACTGAATAGCAGTATCTCCTCTAGCAGTGGCCACCTGTGCCAGCTGCAGCAGTTTGGAAAAGAGTTTTGAGGACAGCTTGGCCTACAGCAGCTTGCTGTTTTGCTTGCACGTCTACACAGTAGTGTTTAGTGAAAGTGTGTATGGTGGACCATGTGGCTGCCTTACAGATGTCTTCAAGAGGAATATTCCCTAGGAAAGCAATGGATGCCCCCATTTTCCATGTAGAGAGTGCTCTAGGGGGGACGGTTAAAGTGCATTTAGCCTTTAGATAACATATTTGAATGCATTCAACTATCCATCTGGCTATTCCTGACTTTGAAATAGGATTTCCTTTGTGTTGTGGTGCAAAAGCAACGAATAGTTGTTTTGTTTTCCTAAATGATTTAGTCCTGTCCACATAATAAAGTAGGGCTCTTTTCACATCTAATGTGTGTAGTGCTCTTTCGGCTACTGGCTGTGCATTTTGAAAGAAAACCGGCAGTTCTATTGATTGATTGATATGGAAATTAGATACATCCTTAGGCATGAACTTAGGGTTGGTTCTAAGAACCACCCTGTTGGCATGTACTTGCATGAAAGGTTCTTGAATAGTTGTGCCTGTAATTCGCTCACTCTTCTGAGTGAGGTGATGGCAACCAAGAAGGCCACCTTCCACGTTAAAAGAATTGTATTTCGCATGAGTGTAGAGGTTCGAAAGGTGGGCCCATAAGTCTGGTTAGCACTATGTTTAGATTCCAGACTGGGGAGGGGGGTGTCTTGGAGGGATCACCCTTTTCAAACCCTCCATGAAGGCTTTGATTGCTGGTACCCTAAACAGTGAAAGGTGTTGCCTGTTTTGAAGGTATGCTGCTATAGCAGCGAGGTGTAGAGCAGAGTAGGCTAGGTTACATCTTTGTAGATGCAACAGGTAGCATATAATGTTTTGTATGGAAGCGTCTAAAGGGTTGATTTTGTTGTTGTTGCAGTAAATAACAAATCTCTTCCATTAAGCCGCATAGCACGCTCTTGTGGTTGGTCGCCTTGCCTCCTTAATGATGTTCATGCAGTCTGGGGGCAAGTTAAGGTATCCAAACTCTAAGACCTCAGGAGCCAGATCGCTAGGTTCATTTAATTGGGATCTGGGTGTCTTATTTCTCCATGGTTCTGAGTTAGAAGATGGGGTGCAAGGCACAGTTTTTGACGAGGGATTACTGAAAGTTCTAGGAACGTTGTGTACCACGGTTGTCTCGCCCATGTGGGAGCAACTAGGATTAGAGTCAGTGAGTGTTGCCGCAGTTTGCGTGCCACCAGCGGGATCAGTGGTGCTGGGGGAAAGGCGTACGCAAATCTGCCTGACCAGTTCATCCATATCGCATTGCCCTGTGACAACGGATGTGGGAACCTGGCAGCAAAGTACTGGCATTTGGAGTTTTCTTTTGTGGCAAACAGGTCTATGTCTGGGTGACCCCACTCTTGGAAGAATGGCTTGAGAACTTGGGGGTGAATCTCCCATTCGTGTAGTTGTTGGCTGTGCCTGCTGAGCAGGTCGGCTATCTGATTGTCTTTCCCTGGAAGGTGTTCTGCCAGGAGAAAAATGTTTTTGGGAATCGCCCATTTCCATATGCTTTGTGCCGGATGGGACAGCTGTGGAGAGTGCGTTCCACCCTGTTTCTGGATATAGTACATTTGGTCATGTTGTCCGTCCGGATCAACACCGTCTTGTTGTACAAGTATTTCTGAAATGCTTTCAGGGCTAGGAATATCGCTAGCAATTCTAGTTGGTTGATATGCAGCTTTTTCGGTTTGGTTGTCCAGAGCCCTTGTACTGTGTATTGAAGGAGATGGGCTCCCCAGCCTGTAAGTGATGCGTCCGCTGTTAGTACTAGTTGTGGAACCGGCTCTGGGAACAGTCGCCCTTTGGAAATGTTTTGTGGGTTCCACCACTGCAGAGAGTTGTGAGCGCGACTGTCCACCAACACTAGGTCTTTTAATTGTCCTTGAGCCTGGTTCCATTTCCGTGCTAGGCATTCCTGTAACGGGTGCATTTGAAGTCTGGCATGGGGGACAATGAATATGCAGGAGGCCATCATGCCTATGAGCTACATAAAGACTTGAGCTGGGAGCGAGTGCTGTGGTAGGAATTTGCGAATGAGCATTTGCATACTGGCTATCCTTGCTGAGTTTGGATATGCCTTCGCCACTGAGGTGTTTATGGTGGCTCTCAGGTATTGCTGTACGTGGGAAGGTTGCAGATGCGATTTTGTGTAGTTGATTGAAAAGCCTAGGCTGTGTAGCAACTGGATCGTTTGGGACTTGTGTGCTGCACACTCTTGGTACGATTTTGCTTGTATTAGCCAATCGTCCAGGTAAGGGTACACATGGACGTGTTGCCTCCTGAGATGTGCCGCCACTGTCGCTAAGCATTTTGTTAACACTCTTGGAGCCGTGGTAACCCCGAAGGGCAAAACCTTGAATTGGTAGTGTTGACCTTCTATTGTGAACCCGAGGTATTTTTTGTGGGCGGGATGGATGGGTATGTGAAAGTACGCATCTTTGAGGTCCAGTGTTGCTAGGAAATCTCCTTGCTGTAGCAACGGGAGCACTTGTAGTGTGATCATATGGAAGTGCTCCGATAGTATATATTGATTTAGGGGTCTGAGGTACAATATTGGTCTGAGGGAACCGTCCTTCTTTGGAATAAGGAAGTATAGGGAGTATACTCCTGTCCCTTGTTGGTGGAAAGGGACTTGCTCTATGGCCCCGATTTCCAGCATGCATTTCACCTCTTGTTGTAGCAGGGTGATGTGTTCTGTGGACATAGGACGATGTCTGGGTGGTATGTTTGGTGGCGTAGAAGTCAGTTCTAGGCAATAACCAGACTGGATAATTTCTCTCACCCACCTGTCCGTGGTAATTGCGTGCCAGACAGGTAGGAACTGCTGTAGTCTGCTCCGACCGGTGTTAAGTGGTCTGGAGGCAGAGTAATGAAGTCACTGTTTTGTGGCAGTGGAGGCCCTGGTGTTATTGCCTCCACGCCCTCTTCCCTTATTACTGTTACCTCTGTAACCTCCCCTGGTTGTGTTCTTGTTGAAGGAACCTTGTGTGTTACGTTTGCATGAGGCAGATGCTTGCGAAGTATTCCCTCGTGTATTTGCTCTGTATGAGGAGCGTTGAAAGGAGCCCCTATGTTGCAGAAATTGCTATGCACCCATAGATTTTGCGGATTCTGTGTCTTTCTTCATTTTGTCCAAAATGGTGTCGACAGCAGGGCCAAATAGAAAATCTTGATTGACAGGTTGGTTAAGAATGGTGGACTGCACCTTATTCTTAAAACCGGAAATACGCAGCCATGCATGTCTGTGTAGCAAGACACTAGTATTAATTGACCTAGCTGCGGTGTCTGCAGCGTCAAGCGCACATTTGCTGGAGGCGTTTGATATGAATTTTCCCTCTTGGATGAGATCATTGGCTTGTGCTTTAAAAGGCTCTGGTAGGTGTTGCATAAGGCTTTCGAGCTGATCATAGTGCGCCCTGTCGTAACGAGCCAGTAGGGCTTGTGTATTAGCAATCCTCCATGAGTTGGAGGCTTGTGCCGCTACCCTTTTGCCTGATGCCTCTAGAATTTTTGACTCTTTGTCAGGGGGAGGTGCTTCCCCTTTTGTCTGAGAGTTGGCTCTTTTTCGTGCGTTAGCAACCACCAGTAAGTCTAGTGGCAACTGGCCCTTGATGTAAGTAGGGTCTGTAGGAGCTGCCCTATACTTTTTTTCTATTCTGGGATTGATTACCCGTGCCCTGACTGTATCCTTAAATATGTCAGGTGCGTGTTTTAGAACTCCCTTCAACATGGGAAGCGTTTTGACACTTTTTTCTGCAGTAGTGAATGTGTCAAACAGGAAGTCTTCTTCCACAGGGTCACTATGCAAGTCCACATTGTGGAATTGTGCTGCCCTGTCTATGAGTTGATTGAAGACTACTGTGTCATCAGTAGGTGACGGCTTAAGTAGGTACATCAGGGATGGGATGGGTGTCATAAGGGTCTGTTGGCTCTTCCCAAGGTTCCTCTTGGTTAGGATCTTGTGGGAAATCATATTGAGGCTGTGGCTCATACCCTGTGTCCCCCTCATCGTCCCCGTGGTGAGAAGGTGAGGAAGGAGCAAAAGGTGTGGTAGGCATGATAGGTTGAAAAGGGCTGAAGGGTCTTGAGGAGAAGTACCAAAGTCCTTTTTCTTCAGTGGAATAGGGGAATTAGGTTTAAAGTCCTAAGGCCTCTTTATCCTATGCAGGATGGTAACTTTACCAGTCAGATTAATGTATATTTTAGATTGGTCGTCTTATGGCTCTGGGTGGAATAGTTCTTCCTCTACAGTCCTGGGTTTAGTGTTAGACTTTTTCGGGTCGGTAACACTTGGTTTTTCGACGACTTTCGGAGTGGTGTTGGACTTTTTCGGGTCGGGCCCTGTTTTCGGGTCGACACGTTTTTTGTGCTCTGTAGGCTTCTTTGGATGAGTGTCTTTCACCGAGTCGATGTTCTTTTTTGGATCGACTGATGTCTTTGGAGCAGTTATCTTTGGGTCGACAGGTTTTTCCGGCTTCTATACTGGCTTCGGTATGGCACCGATTGCCGGGTCGACGGTTTTCGGAACAGCAGGCTAGTTCGGGTCGGCGACCTTCTTCGCTTCGGCGCCCTTTGGCTGTGTGCCTTTGTTCGGGTCGACTTATTTTTGGGGGTTGACAGTTTTTGGCTGAACGGCCTTTGTGGGGTCGACAGTCTTCTTTAGCTCGACGCTCTTTGGCTGTGCGGCCTTTTTTGGATCGACGCCCTTCGGGTCGGTGACCCTCTTTGGCTCTGGAACCTTCTTCGGGACGATGGTACTGGGCCCTGGGGTTTCTGAAGGTTTCGGAGCCGAGCCGGAAGGCGGGGCTGGCGAAAGTTTTTTATGATCTTGGCTAAGGCCTTTTGGCGATGCCTCGACCGGAGCCTTTGGTAACGGGTTAATTGGTGTCGGGGGTAGGGTACTCACGATTTGCCCCAACGGGATTTTGTCGTCGGAGTCAGAGTAGTCCTCGACGGTGACGATTTCTAGGTCCGAGTCTGGGGCGTCCTGTAGATCCTGGTCATCATCGAAGATGTTGTCTGGTTCCGGTGCCTGTCGCTGCATTTCTTGCCTAGCAGCCCGTCGGTGTCGTATAGTTTTCTTGGATCGAAACTGGGCGCTGGCTGGGCAGGTTTCTTCCCTATGGTCTGGGGAAAGGCACTTGTTGTATACTGAGTGTTTATCAGTATGTGGGAACTTGGAGTGGCATTGTGGGCACCTTTTAAGCGGGCTTCTTTCCATCGACGGTCGGCTCACGTGGCTTCGAAAAGGCCCAACGGCCCGCGTCACCGACCGATTCGAGATGGAAGTTTGGGTCGAGTAGAGAGGTACCGAACAAGAACAATACCATCTAAGTCGAAGGCCTTTTGGCCTTTAGAAAAGTTTTGTTTTCGATTCCGAAGTTGGAGTATAGGAGTTAGCATCCGAACCCAATGGCGGAAAAAAACAATCTGAGGATGGAGAAGATGCCCATGCGCACTGTAGTCCAGGGGAGGAGTCACCTATCTCGTGATACTTCGAAGACTCTTCCAAGACAACAAAGTGCAATCATCCGGACCCAACACTAGGCGGCGATCTATGCACAGATATGAATTCAGCAGCCCACATGCCTCGAACTCTAAGTATGGAATCTGTGGCTAGAAGTTCCTATCAGATATGATTCATATTCATAACCCCCTAATGAAAAGGACCCATTTAGCAGCAGATTAATACCTGACCATGAGTACAATAGGGAAAAGCAAAAAAACTTAGCTTCGTAAATGACTACTTCATTTCTACTGACCATCTTGAATCCATCAAGGAAGCATTTGCTATATAAACACAATACTTATTAAAAAAAATAACAATGAATAGGGCAAATGGATACTACAAAGGCATACTTTCGCCTTAACTTCTATACATATTGACAGACCCTACAACAAACTATTTTTTATTTTATTTTTTTATTTTTGTGTTTTATAGAGCGCGAACATGACCCGTGAGGGTATCAGAGCGCTTTACACGGTATACATTGTTGAGCAAACAAAAAGATTAAGGTGCAGGGACAAACAGATCAACACGTATGGTTGCACTCATCGTCATAGACAGAAACAAAAGCAAGGTTCCAAATGTTTTCGTCGTGGGCAGCTTGTGATATGTGAGGCGGTAGTCTTAGATTAGTCCCGCTCAATGAGGTGGTTGTGGGCAGGCCTTAGGCGAGGAATTTACCCATGAGGAAGGTTTTGGTCTCAATTTTGAAGCGTGCTAGAAGAGGGATTTTCCTGATGAAGGGTGGAAGAGAGTTCCAGATTCTTGGTGCTACTCCGGTGAACGCTCTGTTATAGGTTCTTCTTTTTTTATGTGTAATGTGTTTTTAGATGTTCAAATAATTATAAATTACAAGAACAGATGGATCTGCATCAACCAGACTCTAATTAGTGCAGCAAAAATACAACTAGCCATACCAAGATTAGCAGTAGCACTTTATACTTACAGTGTCCACTTGCCGTAACACTGTGCCTTCGCCAAAAAAAAGGGGCTTCCGTGCATCTACTAGGATGAGATCAAAGTACGACTGCCATGGCTTGTGCGGAATTCCTGGCTAGAAAGAAGACAGAAACAACAACATTCAAGGCCCTTATTGAAATGCAGTAGAAAGAAGTATGACTGTGGTAGATGATTATAGACAGCAATGATTTTTTAGGAGTGTTTCATAACATTTATGAAGAATTTTTCAGTTTCCTAAAGAAGGTGTGTGGTTTGTTTACAGAGAAGAATGCTCACAGTTTTTCTCATAATCAGGTGAACCCCACCACTGAATTCACTTAAGCCCCTCCCAATAGTAGAGCACCAAAAGACTAAAACACGTGTTGATGGGGGAAGAGACATGGGCAGTACAAAATGACATCCTTCAGTTTCCCGTAGTATTCTGCATTAAGCCCAGCTTTTAAACAGTGATGATTCTGTAGGCGAAGTGGAGGCTTCCATGACTTTGGTATATTGTTTTTAGCAAATAATAATGTAAGGTACATTCATTTAATTTGTTTTTTCTATTTAACTTTTTGGAAAACAGGTTCAAAAGACAAGTATGTTTAGTGTCCAGGTCAGTCCAGTCATTCAAGTGCCAAAACCTCAGTACTACAACAGAGTTCCACAACATATATATTCAGTCTGTACTGTGAAATTAGCACCTTTTGCATCGCTCTTGAATACTATGGTATATTTTCTGCAGTATCGCTGGTTCATGGGGGGGAGATCATATGGGATAGTTAATGTGGATCAATATGCATAGTGCGTTCCTAGAGGCATGCGTCAAACATGTATAAAGCAAACTCCAAGCTACATCTGTAATGTGAATATTTTTGCCCTCACATTTATGGCTACATCTGCTCAACTCCATGCCCCATAAAAGCATCAACACTTGCGGTGGTCGATTTTATAGGAGTACTTTTCCCATTGCTATTCAGGTCCTTCAGAGCTCAAATGATAGTGGCTTCTTTTGATTCATTAGTGTCTGGTTCAAGCTACCCAACCTTCTTGCTCCAATCTCCCAAAGCAAATGAATTGCTGAAGTGGCATATATAACTGGTCGCTAATATCAGAGAAGGTTCTGAGCTTTTGATGCCTAAATCAATGGTGAATTCTACCATAGGCCTGAAGGTGCTATAATGCCACATTAATTTAAATCACGTCTTTAGCTGAATGAGTACAACCCTAAGGGATTAGGAGAAGTAAGTCAAATGTGTATGACAATATTTAGCTTCTTCCACACCCTTGTGTGTGAGAGAGCTATGGTAACGCTACTACCTTTATTCGAGACGTCCTTTCCACTATTTATAACCAATATCTAATTGAGATACATTTCAGATTACCACAATCTATTCTCAAAAAGTAAAATAATTCCCTGGTATGCTGCAGGAGCATTATTAAGCATTTGCATATTTCCATACTCGCTCACAGAAGTGAGGTTTTCAACAAACTGGTCTGACACATTAAACTGCCTTTAAAATATTTTGAAGAATATGGGTATGCATGTGGTCAATGCAACACCTACTCATAAAAGGGACTACGGCTTTACTTGTAGTCAACATCGTAACACTGGGCAGAAGGGTATACAAGGGAAACGTGTATAGCCTTATTTATGTTGCTCTGTGGCTTCCTTTCCTATGTCCGCACACTACCATTGGTCACCCTACACAGTTTGGCACCAGAGAAGACTTCTTTATAGAGAATTAGCTAATCTCTGAACCATTGATGGACACACGTCTCCTATCATGATGAGGTTACACTTGGACCCAGTGGCTCCAGCCTCATCTTCTGATATAGCTAGATGAATACTATGAGTAAAGACTCTGCTCATGATCTCACATGTCTCCTGGCTTCTGTCACAGCATGTTGTGGGACAGTGAATGTTACATCAACTTATATATGTGGTTGGATGAGTGTTTTATGGCATTTTGCAGGACATAAATGTTTAGAACGTTCTCCACTATGTGGAACAATTTAAGGTACTCCGCACAGGTGTCAGTTCGTCTTCAGCAGTGTCACTGAGTTTCTCATGGACAGGCTTATCCTTCACTGTGCTTCACAGTTCCATCGCTCTCTGACTTTCTAGGTCTGCGGTGCATTCCACTCTTTCACCACTAAAGATAGGAGGATTTGTCTGTTTTTCTCTCAATTTTCTTAGATGATATTAGGGAGTAAAAGGAGATGACTCTAGCACTGAAAAGGACTGAAACTTTAAAAAAGAAAACAAGATTCATCTGCCCCTCTTTTCCATATGCACTTTCTAATTTTGTAAACCTCTCTTTTAGACACCATGGTCAATCCAAATTCCATCTGATAGAGATAAACATATAGTATTCATCTTCGGTTTGTGCTAAGAAGCATCAGCCTGGAACTCAGTCCTGCTCGCCCCTTTGCTATCGTTTTGTTCCTCATGATCATGTGTATGGCACATTTATTTTAAAGGTTTTATATAGCGCTGGCTAGACCCGGAGGTATCAGAGCGCTTTACATGAGAATCAGATCATAGTTACAGGTTAAATCGTAACAAAGGTTACATAGTTATTAGAGCATGGCAACATAGTTACTTGTAAGGTCGAGATAAACAATAAGCACAAATACGTGAGGGGAAAAGCAGGCAAGGGGAGAGGTTCAGGGGAGGGGGGTAGGAGCAGGAGAAGTAGACAGATAATGAAAGCGGGAAAGAGGAGGGGAGGGTGAGAGACACCGCATGGAGAGAGGAGGGGAAGGGCGACAGGGACACAAACCGGTAGACGAGTCAAAGCAACGTCCACAGTCCAGTAAGCTATGATCCCAGGAAGTGGTATCACTTCCCTATCTCTGTTGCGAGAGGCTCCCTTTACGCAGTGGACTCCCTCAGAGGGGTCTCTGAGACTCCAAGGCCTACATACTTGATCCTTCACCAAAAAGGGGAGAGGGAGTGCTTTGGCAAGGGATGCCATACCATACCTCAGCTGTGAGTGGCTCCCTTGGCGCAGTGGACTCTCTCAGCGGGTTCGCAGAGACTCCTGAGTATAAATATTGGATCTTTCCCCAACAAGGGAAGAAGGAGTGCTTAGTCAAAGGGCACAAAGGACAGGAGGCTAGGCAGAGTAGCAGGCAAGGGGAAAGATTCAGGGGAGAGGGGATAGGAGCTAGGGGAGTAGACAAAGAGAGAAATAGTACTAAATGAGAACATATTTAATTAATGAGTTATTATATAGCGCTGGCTAGACCCGAAGGAATCAGAGTGCTTTACATGAGAATCAGATCATAGTTACAGGTTAAATCGTTACAAAGGTTACACAGTTATTAGAGCATGGCAACATAGTTACTTGTAAGGTCGAGATAAACAATAAGCACAAATACGTGAGGGGAAAAGCAGGCAAGGGGAGAGGTTCAGGGGAGGGGGTAGGAGCAGGAGAAGTAGACAGATAATGAAAGCAGGAAAGAGGAGGGGAGGGTGAGAGACACTGCATGGAGAGAGGAGGGGAAGGGTGACAGGGACACAAACCGGTAGACAAGTCAAAGCAACGTCCACAGTCCAGTAAGCTATGATCCCAGGAAGTGGTATCACTTCCCTATCTCTGTTGCGAGAGGCTCCCTTTACGCAGTGGACTCTCTCAGAGGGGTCTCTGAGACTCCAAGGCCAACATACTGGATCCTTCACCAAAAAGGGGAGAGGGAGTGCTTTGGCAAGGGATGCCATACCATACCTCAGCTGTGAGTGGCTCCCTTGGCGCAGTGGACTCTCTCAGCGGGTTCGCTGAGACTCCAGAGTATAAATATTGGATCTTTCCCCAACAAGGGGAAAAGGAGTGCTTAGTCAAAGGGCACAAAGGACAGGGGGCTGGGCAGAGTAGCAGGCAAGGGGAAAGATTCAGGGGAGAGGGGATAGGAGCTAGGGGAGTAGATAAAGAGAGAAAGAGTCCTAAATGGGAACATATTTAATTAATGAGTTATTATATAGCGCTGGCTAGACCCGAAGGAATCAGAGTGCTTTACATGAGGAACAATAATGTTGCAATTAACATCAGTTAAAAGTTACATAAGTATCAAGAAAAGCATTTAAAGAACATAGGGGACAAGGTGAATGGAGCAAGGAAGGGTAGGGGCATAGGGTAAAGGGTTAGGAGGAAGATAAGACCTTAGAGACGAGGGGAAAATCTGTTCAAGTTCCGGCTTGGTAGGTGACGGCAGGGGGGAGGGGGGGTCAATAATCCCATCTCCTCTTTAGCTATCTGGTAGCTCCACCGGGCATCAGGAGACTGCAGAGGAGGGAATCCACAGCCCTTCTCTCCAATAGCTATTGGGGTAGCTCCACCGGGCATCAGTAGGAATAGCTAGGTCTCAGTCAACGGAGGGTTCCCAGAGTAAATGTCGTTGAGCAGAGGAGTGTGAAAGGCTTCCCTCATAAGCAGCAGGTGTTCAGTAAAGGCAATATAAGTACTCCTAGCATGGTACTCCATATTCTCTTGGGCAGCTCTAGTAGGGCAACGTGTCTCTTGCCTCCTGTTGTACTCCCCATTTTCTATGCACTGCCTGGTGGCGAAGGGCGCAATCTTAGGGTCAGGCATCCAGGTTCTGGGCATGGGGGGGGCCTGGGTGGATGGAAATAACATGGATGGTTGGGGTGTGGAAGCAACAGGAGTACTAGCTTCATTATTTAAGGTTAATCCTTCTTTTCTGGTGTCGACTTAGCCAAGGACGCTTTGGTCGCTTTTCTGTTTTAATCTTTGATGTATTTTGGCTGTAAAGTGCTAATTTGTTTAGTATGCTCAATATTGGCTATATTAGTTCTCCTTCCCATTTGACGATCCAATTTTGTGACACGTTTTAGATTTTCTAAACTCCGGGTTTTGTGACGCACTGGTGTCTTAGTGTTTTTCTTGGAAGTTAGAGTAGTTTTCAGAACAGATTTGCCAGTTTGGAATGGTGACTCCCGAACATGTTCTACATCAGAATGAGAGAACTGCCATTCCCATGTGCTAGTTATGGCTATGAAACATCGGCACCATCATTTTCTGTGCCAAAGTCTAAAACCTGCGAAGCGAGAGGCAGATCTCGGTGGCAATTGTCCCAGGCTCGGTTAGGAGCAGCTTTAATGGCAACACCGAGTGCGTTAACCGTTCCTGTCGATAATGACCTTGAGCTGATAGACAGTTGGCTCTTGGGTGACCTAAATCAGGTTGCCCCTCTAAAATCTATGTCTGAGAGACACTCAAGACCATCTCCCCTGTGGTTTACGAAAGCCCTAAGGGAGAAGAAGGCCCACTACAAGCGTCTAGAGCACAAATAGCGCTCAGCTTATGACAAGGATACTAAATCAGCATACACAAAGCGCTGCCCAGCTTTAAAAAATCCACACGGATGCTCAGAAATTCATTGCATTTTCCATAGATGAGGCTGCAAACAAACCTAGCAATGTTAACTTCTTTCTCTTCTCTAGGGCAATGCAAAACTCTCTTACACTCTAAATACATCTCTGTGAGGAGCTTGCTGATTTCTTTGTGACCAAAATCAAAGCTATCTAAGACCAGTTTCCTAAGCAGTGCTTAGCAGTAGACCCTACAGTGAAGGCACTGCCTTCTGGCCAGGTGCTGACGGATTTTGAGCCTATCTCGCCTGGGATTTGGCTGTGCTCCTGGTGAACTGAAAGTCTGGAACACCTCAGGACTGCTGAAATACTAAAGTCAGGCCCTTCTACTCCCTCTGCTTAAAAAATCTAGCGCAGATCCTAAGTTACTCAGCAACTTCAGATCAATCTCCCACCTTCCCGTATCAGTCTCGATGATGATGAAGGCAGTCAAGAAGCAGATTTGCTAGTTTTTTTTTAATCAAACGCCCTCCTTCACAGTACTAAGTCTGGCTTTCCGTCAGGATACAGTACTGAGTCAGCCCTACTAGAGGATACAGCATTCATCAAATTCAACCTTGATCTGGGTGTATCTGCTAGGGTCATTCTTTTAGACCTGTCATCTGCATTTGACACGGCCTCACATCCCATCCTTCTGAATAGACTAGATAGAACAGGAATTCAAGGGAATGTGTGGGCATGAATCAAAACATATTTCAACGAGAGGTCTCAGGTGATATTTCTATCTCCTTTTTTCTCAGACCCTAGACCGCTCAAGTACGGGGTGCCGCTGTGCTCTATTATAAACCCTACGCTTTTCAATGTCTACATTGAGCCCCTGGACACGCTGGTGCAGAGTCTTAAGATAATTTCATATACCAAAGATACGCTGCTGATTCTTTCTTTTTCAGAATAGAGCCCCCTTTTTTTGTTTAACTTTGTTTTTATTGTTTTCAACAAATTTGCAGCTTACAGTGTATTGTTTGATCGTTTCAGAATGGAGCCCCTTAAGCCCTTTAAGGACTGCCTCAAAACAGTATGCGATTGGATGGTGAAAGTGGTCTCAAGCTAAATTCCCATGAAATGGAAATTCTCTTTTTCGGTATAGGCACGATCCCGGACTATCTGAGTTAGTGGCCATCCAGGTTGGGGGCTTCCCCTGCCCCTTAGGCCTGCGTCAGAAATTTGGGTGTCAAATTCAACTCAACTCCATCGTTTGTGATGCAAGTCATAGCAGTTTCAGCAGGTTGCTTTGCTACTCTGAAATCCTTGAGTAGGATGCTCCCCTTGGTGCCTTTAATATTTTAAGAAAGCACCAGATAATTTCACACACTAAGTGTTTCCATATTCACAAATAAACTAAGTATATGACAACCACGGAATGCAATTAAATACAGTTACCTTTGGTTAAGCAGTGATTACATTTTCCATTATGTTCATTATCCCTCGGAAAATGTGAAAACACGTACCTTTGGTCCATGTGGAAAATCAAACAGGTAGGTCATAATTTTCTGCAAAAAAAGTAAACACTTTAGAAACATGCAGACATAATCAAATTCATACAACAAATCTTTCAGTTTTTGACTAGGAGCATTGAAGTCAGAAGACACAGTTTGCTCTCTTCTAAAAGAGCAGAATCTTGAGTGGACTTTTATTGCTATAGTTAACAAACATTACATTAATTAGTAAGCAATTGCAAGCAGAATATAGATAAGAATGTGCTATTTACAAGTTAAACTGCTAAGGCATATGTAACTCAGCAATAAATATTTGATTTCAATTGCCAGCATCACAGAAAGACAAAATAAGTGCTACCAAGCATTGATTGTGCATTTTATTGTGGGCATATTAAGAATAAAAGTGAACGGACAACTGCACATTTTGGAAGGTGCTTAGAAAGGCTTTTCTGAAAGCAAAACATGATTGAAAATAAACTGCAGAAGACTGGACTGCAGCAGATGAGCATTGGGGGACAGGCACAATGCTGCAGTGGGTGCACACCAGAAGGTAGTTATACAACTTACTTTACACAAAGGAGACCATGCTTATTATAAAGTACGTACAACAGATAAAGAAACGGCAAGTGCAAAATCCCTTTTATTATGCTCTGGAAGACGAATGTTTGGACACAACTTGCAACTTCTTACAATGACGTATCGATGGAAGTGACTCACTTCGCCAGATTGAGTAAATGGTAAAACACTCTAGTGATGCAGGTAATGTGGACGAGTAATATGTTACTCGTCCTGTGTATGGGAGCACCAGGACAGGAGTCCACAGACCTTCTTATGTGGGATCATTGATACCAGAGAAAAAACACAAAACCTTCAGCAAGCGACACATCCCTTTCCATGGACTAAAAAAAGGTCTCTGAAGGCTCAACCTCATCATCTCAAATGAGACAAACAGTTCATCCCCATCTGAGCAGGGATGTCAGATGACTTGAAGGAACCACTGGAGGAGGAGCGCATTCCAACTATTGATGTCCCACGACTTCTTAGGTGCCAATCATTCGCAGGCATCTGAATCAATTAAATAGATAGTCCAGACCACATTCATAATATTCACAATTCTAATCTATAGGTCAATCAGTAGAGGCTGCAAATGGACAACTTTTTAATACAAGCCCTAAATGCAGTTAAAAAACACAAGATTAACTAAAAAATACCACCTGACCAGGAATAGTACCTGAACAGGAAACAAAAGGCAGAGTTAAAAAAAAAACACTGAGGCCTTATTATGACTTTGGGGGTCTCGGAGCAGGGCCTTCACGCAGCCGCCCTGCTCCGTGACTGACAAAGCCATTAAAGACCGCCCGCCAGAATAAGACTTACTTTTACTCTGGCAGGCGGTTCTTTGGCGTTCCCATTGCACCGCAAGAGGAGCATCAATGGCCGTTTCTGCAGGGTATGGACTATAAAGTACATACCCTGCAGGGACTGGGGGTGCCTGTTGCATGTACCCCATGTCGCAGAGGCAACAGGGGGCCCTGTAGGGCCCTGTTTGTTTCCTCATCGCCACTCTTTTCATGGTGATTACATCACCATGAAAAGTTGCATGAGGAAACTCCTAATATGCTTGGAGTTGCTGCAGCAGCACCACCAGCATATTAGGGAGGTCAGACCGCTGTGCCGAAGCAGAGGTCCTGTGGTGGTCTAACTGCCACAGTCCAAATACGGCAAGCAGACTGCCAATATGGCGGTCCGCGGACCACCATCACGGGTTCAGCAGTTCACTGGACCGCTGAACTCTTATTAAGGGCTTGAATTGGGAAGAATCTTACAGTCGTATATTAAAACATCAGAGTGCAGTGTTACAAAATGGATCTGCAGGGCAGTATGAAAGTACATGAAAGTATGTGAAGATAAGACCAGCTGACAAAGTAAACCTATTGCTGCAGAGTTCACAAACCCATTCACTTCAAGAAACAAATCTTCCAAACAGGAAATAACTTATTTCATTTAGATGGAGGAACAATGATGGAGAAATGACGTTAACATCTGTACTCCTTTTTCTGTGTCTTTTTGCATGAGGCCATTTGTGCTGAGAATTGTTTTGCC
Organism: Lissotriton helveticus; assembly: GCF_964261635.1. NCBI lineage: Eukaryota > Metazoa > Chordata > Amphibia > Caudata > Salamandridae > Lissotriton > Lissotriton helveticus. The sequence goes on from NC_136065.1 coordinate 1,090,834,951, forward strand.
ACTTTTGAAATAACACGGACACTAATCTCGCTGCTGCTCTCTAAATATTAGGTCTGAAAAGGAAGATTACCTATTAACTGTAATCCTTAACCAATGCAGTTTTGAATATAACGGGGATGAAAGGTCAAGGCATGCACATACTGAATATATGTAAGTGCAGAGTGGATGTGAGATAGGAGGCCTTTTACGTAAAACCTACATTAGATCAGAACAGAGTGAACAGGTTTATAAATGCGTTCCTTTGTCTTTAATACTTGTTAACATAACCTATCTTCTTAAGAAATTAATCGAGGTGGAGTAAACTTTTCTCTAACAATTTTTGGAAATACTTAAAACCTGATGCCGCTAGCAGGAATGTCTCTCAAGTGTGACTTCTTGAGACACAATTCTAATAAGTGAATCTAAAACTAATATGCTCGTCCCAAATGCCGCCCAGTTCCTACTGCCTTCCGGTTTTGAGAAATGAAATTAATTGCTCCTTCATCTCCTAAAGTAACTGGTAAAAAAGCTGTAATGGATGCCAAAACAAATTTAAATGCACACATATTTTGTTATTTACCTTTGACTGAACCACTGATAAGTGGAAATCAGGGTACATGAAAAAGAAAAGAGGTGATCATAATACACGTTTAATTTCCATATACAATTCAGTGTAGTTCAAATTACAGAACATGGGACGGGAGAAGCAGAAACATCATGTGGACTGTTGGATCGCTGGTGGACTAGAGGTTGCTCTAAGTGAGTGAGAGTACCAATACGGTCAAGATGGTACTCAAGCAAATGAATCTTGTGTGTGACATGCAATGACACGTCTTCCGGGGTAATGCACAGTTTGGTGGTCCAAACCTACAAATATGGGAACTCTATCTTTACAGACAGCATTCAAGGTCCCAGTACAAATTCTAATATGTGTGGAAATCAGGCAAGATTTAAGATTTAAGACAGCAAATGTCCATTATGGATCTCATGTTTTTAGATATGGTTTAATTCACATGAAAATGCAACGATAATGAGCCACTGTGACGGCTACTCAAGTCATTAAATGCATAAGTATAATGATGTTTATGAAAACTAGCACAGCTGATTAGGTTCCAAGATGGCAATGTCTCAGCTGGAACAAATCATCCATGTTGCAGCATACAACATCAGTCAGGCGTGTCCCTGTGCACCTCAGATGAATTACTCCACAGGGGAAGCAGTAATACACTGGAGTGTGCAGTTGTGACTTCTCTTTAGGACACACTAACATTTGCTGCATCCAGTCTGCTATGTAATATCAAAGAAAGACCTTGGATGGCATTATGGAAAGCTCGCTTTGCCCACTATACCCAAACAGAGATTGGCGACACTGGGGCCTAGCTAAGAGTAGGTCAATCTTAAATGCAATAAGAAATTGGATTGCTTTTGAGCCAACCAGTTGCACACGCGTGAACCACCTAATTGCATGGGGAGGATGGCGAACCGATCTCCGTCCAGACAATAAGAAGTCTTCATGGCGTGGCCTTCAAGGCCATGAGGCTGCTTCAAATTGATGGATGACAAAACAACTGGAACAAAAGAGGTCTGCCTAAATTAATGGGTCGCAAGCCTCGAACTAATGTGAAAAGGATCAGGAACAGCAGCACCAAAACTTGAACGAATTGACACACTCATAATCATGCATTATCTTGTTTAATTCTCATAGGATAAAGAAGGCAGGTAGATTCATGGGACTTCAGCCCTGTTAAGAATGACAAATAAATCCTAAGTGCTGAAAAATAACTTTTTTAATCCACAGGCATGGATTTTGGAGACTTCTCCAGTATTAACATTATTGCATTATAGTCACCAATCAGACTGAGATAAAAACAAATGTACACTATTCAGTGCTTAATGTAAGCCGGTGGTTTCCAGTGCTCAGCATCGGTGCTAACTTGTCAACATCGGAGTTTGTGACAGTCTGCCACATGGTGGCGCTACCTGTCTAATTTAGAGATGAGCACAGCAACAGTTGTTTATTAACTCAATATACAATAAATAGGACTATAACTTGCCACCCAAGCTCTTGTTATAGCGTTGGTGCCCTGGAAGAGTTTGAATTCTCACACTTGTAGGAGTGTGAGGTCTAGTAGTTATGTCAGTACCATCACTGGCAGTGGCAATGTATGATGCCAGAGGGGGGTGAGAAAAAAGGGGTGGGGGGGTCACCAAACTAAATTTCCCCATACATTTTCCATAGACTTTTTAGGCAGTGCTACCGCAAAAACTGCTGAACAACATTACATCACATTTGGTAGTAAGCTAGATCTTGGTCGAGAAAGTGTGCTTTTGGTAATTTGGTGCAAATTCGTACAATTGTTTTTTGAGTAATGAAGGTATAAAAATATTTGTACAGGTGGACGGTTGAGGGACTCTTGCGAGAGTCCCTCGACCCATTTAAAAAAATTGATCTTCCTGATAAACCTAGACAGACTGATTTCCTTTGGGCCAACTAGCTCCCGATTCACAAGAATAGCAAAACATATTTAAAAAAGCAGTACAATATCCAGGATTTGGACAACAAGGAGGCAGCTTGCCAGTTTAATAAATGGATAGCAGCGGTGGTTAACATAGTGGCCCCTGAGAAAGTTATTAAACTAAGAAGAGTGCAGGCGTCATCGCCGTGGTACTGTCCGCAGTTGAAAGCGTTGAAAGTTATATGCAGAAAAGCCGAATGTGTATGGAGAATTGAATATAGTAGGGAGCATAAGATATCTTACAATAGAGCGCTACAACGTTACAAAGAAGCCATTATACTTGCTAAAAAGAGTTATTACTCAACAAAAATAAAGGGATCCAACAATTCCACTAAGGAACTTTTCAAAAACATTCAAGTGTTATCACGACCACGTCAGAACACACGTTTTATCCCGGACTCCGCTCTATGCACCAAAATGGCGAATTTCTTTCAAACTAAGATACAAATGATCTAATCTACGAAGACCTTCAGAGTACTAGGCAGACAGATGACACTGGCCAAACCACTATAACAGAGGTCAAGTCGCAGCATTGTCAATTAAATACATTTAGCACACTGTCTCCTACTGAAGTAAATAAACTCCTGCTATCTACTAAGTCAGGATCCCGAGGGATCCGTGTCCGCCTATGGTTATGCATGTGGTGTCGGGGGCTGTTAGTAGCCACTGAACCCCCATCCTAAATCAAGTGATACAATCGGGGTTCTATCTGCTAGTCTGGAAAAAAGCCTGTATTAGACCAATTCTCAAGAAACCCCAGCTTGATCCACTGGAACCCAAGAATTATTAGAGGACAATAAATCAGGAGTTGTCGACCTACTCTAGACACCAAAAAGTTGTTGGATGCAAGTCAGCACGGATTTCCGTCAGGCCACTCAACCGAGACCTCGCTAGTTGTGGCAACAGAGGATATTCTGAGACAGGTGGATGGGGGGGGGGATGGATTGGGGGGGGAAGCGATCCACATCCTCCTTGACCTATCGGCGGCATTTGACACTGTGAATCACACGGATTAGTGCAACGACTGAAGGCGGTCAGGATTGGGAAGGCGACTCTGTCCCTCCTATCATCTTTTCTAGAGGACAGGGAACAGACTTTGTACTGGGAAAATCTACAGTCTGAAACATTCCGCCTGCCTTGCGGTGTCCCACAGGGATCGGCATTGTCTCCAACTCTATTCAACATCTATGTCTCCCCTCTTGCCAGTCCAATCAGACAGCGTGGGTTCTTGTTTGTTTCTTATGCAGACGACACACAGATCATCATCTCTGTATCTCATCAGGTGGCGTTTGCGGCTGCGAGCTTCCATGCATGTCTGACTCACATCATGAGCTGGATGAGTAACCACTATCGGAAAATAAATACGGATAAGACGGAGGTGATGGAGTTTAGTGGCGGCCCGTCCCTGTGGGACCCTACCTGGTGGCCAACAGAGGCTGGCATATGTCCTATACTAACCTCTAAAGTTAAGTACTTGGGGTTCATAGTCAATGAACAACTGGGCTTTGCGGCTCAGATTAACCGTGTTACCTCCACCTGCTTCTCCATCTTCAAGTTACTCAGGAAGGTGCTTCCTTTTATTCCATTGGAATTAAGGAAAACTGTGATAGTGGTGCTAGTTTTATCCCGGCTAGACTACTACAATGCCTTATTTTTGGGCATGGCCAACGCACAGAAGTCTAAATTGCAGTATATGCAAAATGCTGCGGCGCGGCTACTTGTAAAATCTTCCACTGCTACGCCCCCCACAAGAAGTCTTAGATCAGCCAATTGTGGCCTCATTTCTGCCACGAAAGTCCGTAGAGCCAGATGGGGTGGTAAGAGTTTATCTCATTGTGTGGTTAGGCTGTGGAACCAACTACCTATCACAGTCAGACTTCAACCAAATAGGACAGTGATCAGGAAGCAAATAAAAACTTGGATGTTCCCTAAGACCTAACGTGTCGGTTTTGTGAACATTGGTCCTCCCCCTCTCTCTCTCAACCCAGCACCAAGACGCTTCGGCATTCGTGAGCTCTATAAATGTCAATCCAATCCAATACCCCGTCCAGAATTACTATATGGTTCCTACTCAGGATGTTGTCACTGATGCTGCCAGAGGATTCGGTCTTCAGCCATATGTGTTTGGGGGATGCCAGATAACCCAACTTTTCAAAATACAGATTAATAATAGTATATCAGTGCTAATGGGCAAGACGTGTCTGCCTCGCCTGCACTGTGTCCGCTAGTGCTGCTGACTCTCTTGACGAGAAAGTGACAGGAGAGCAGGTTTATAAAGCTAGTACTATTGCTTAACAAGCAAAGAACTGCTAAGTCCTAGCAGACTGCATCAGCACATAGGTTTATAGACTGGGTGAATGATCGCCATAGATGGGTTTGGTTGGATGTACAACTGTACAGCTCTAAGCATGTGGAGCAACCGAATGGGACAAGCGGATGCAAATTCAACATGGGAGGCCATATTAATTGAATTGGATAATCATAAAGACAACAAACCCCAATATGTGATTGAAACACCAAGAGCTTGCTGTAAATGGGACTTAGTTAATAGTTTCTCCTAACGTATGTGTCACTATATGCTACTGCCACTCAGCATTTATGTCTTAATATTGATGGCTGGAATGTGGAATTGATGTAATAATAGGTGTAGGTGTAACAATAGTTAGACCTATGCCATCTAATTTGGGGTTAGATTTGGTTGAGTTGTGTTTAAGTCGCAGGAAGACTCGGGGCTTTTTATCACCTTTTTTGCATGTCTTACAATGGTTGTGAAAAAGAACATTAGATCCTGCAGAACTGACCTATTCATTGTGACCTATTATTTGTATATTGGATGTTTATTGTATGTTCTCGAAGTGTAAAAAATATGTTTAAAAAAAATACACAACTTTTATTCTAAAAATTCGGGGATTAATTTTTTAGCACATAAAAGCCAATTATGAAAACTGCAGGTGCTGATTACAGGTTTTGTTTTAGCCACCAAGTGCTCCCACCTTAAGCAAGGAAGCCAGTTAAGATGCTAGGGCATTGCTTATGCTAAAGACTGGACGATCAGGTGTGCTAGAGGTAGGTCATAAGCAAATGAAAACTACACTGTATTCTAATTGTTAACCTTTCTGATAAGCAGAGACGAAGACTGATTTGCATAGGTAAAAAAAAGGGAATGTTTGATGTAGCATTTATCTTGCAATATTTGAATACAGTGGAAGTCAAACTTACTTTCTATTTTAATAAGTCTAGTATTAAATCAACAGCATACTTCGAAACAGAAATGTAACAATCGTAGTCAAAGTACTCACCTGTGTATATTTATAATCACTGTTCGTGGCAAGAAACACCTTTCCAACCTCATTCATCCGACTCAGCAGTAGAGGCAGTTTTTGCTAAAGGATGTTAAAAGAGCATTAGTCCTTCTTAATGCAGTCATTCATGTAATATACTAAATAGCATACAAGTAACATTATGGTATGTGTAAAGTGCTTTCATGTTTGGCTTGAAAAGAAGACACATTTTAAACATAATCCTACATTACAACCTCATCTGTTTAAAAATGAATTCATTGTTCAATGCAAGCTTTACAATTTGGTCTATTTTAATGTAATCACTTTTGGACAAAACACTTGTAGAATCTTATTGTCCGAGGCTTTTCTGCTAATTTCCCTCTTGACGGTTGTGGTAATCTCACCAGTGGCGGCTGGCATCTATAGGGAATGGTGGATTGGGCAAATGGGTGGTGGGTGAAAATACTTACCTGAGACACGTCCGACTCGGACTCTATCCTCGCTGCACAACTTTCTCCTGGAGCGCGAACCCTTGAGAAGTGCCTTAACCAATCCTGGTGCAGCTCTCTTTCTGTGAGAGCAGCACACGGATTGGAGGGAGCGGCCTCACTTGCCGCTCCCAAGGAGGCTGGAGCCCTGCACTTACTCTAACCTAGCTGTCTTAAGACAGCTGGGTTAGAGGTTTGAAAGTGTGCACATCTGTCTGGCCCTAGCAAAACGGTCGGCCAAAAAGACATGCACAGTTTGAAAAGTGCAGAGGCAGCCCACCCTCCTCCCAGCTGCTGTCACTCAATAGAGGCTCCGTGCTGACACTCGCGTCAGGACGGGGTTATCCTGAAAAATAAAATGGTAATAAACCAACTTTATTACCATTTTATTTTTCAATTCTGGGGCATGGAAGGGCATTTTAACCAGTTGGGCATAACCAGGGAAAGTTTGTAAGAACCTGGAATTCTGTAAATCTAAACATAGGCGAGCAACATGTTTTGAGAGGGAAGTACATTTTAAGCATTCTCATCTTCATATTTATTGTGAGGAACATGTTCCATGGCTTAAATAGGCTCAAAATATGAGCCAAAGAGTGCTTCCAACCTCCTGTAACACTGTGTCTGATGCAATGGGACAGGGGGAGAGTTAACCTCATACTGAGGTTGTGCCTTACTTATAGAAGAATACGTCATATGGCAAACCCTGGCATCTATGCAGACCACCCTGCTAGCGCCAGTGCCATTAAAGAATCACGAGCGCGTGTGCAGCAATGCGCTCAAAGTGTGGCCCAGCAATGGAAGTATGGGTGTAATAGTGTCAGTTAGCAGTGCGGAGGGACCTGCTAGCGTAAGTCCAACTCAAGGCCGTCCATGAGACCCAAAGGAGCACCATGGGGTCCCTGATCTGTCTTGGAAAGCAGCAGTTTGTTCTCTGTGAATGCTGAGAAGTTGATGATTGCCCAGGATGGATTCAAGGACTTGCATTTTGTCTGAATCGGTGTCATAGCTGCAGTCGGGCCTTTGGAGCACCGAAAATGTTGCCTCTCCCTTAAATGGGCAGGTCGAGAGGGTGAAGAACCAAGTAATGACTTGTGCTTTCTCTCTGATTTGTCCCTCAACTTTCTCTTGTATGTAACTGCGGATGGAGATCGGAAGTGGCTCTAGAAACGGCCCACAAATGCAATACAATGCAGAAAAATGAAGGAGCTAAACTACTGATCCACAACGTAGAGCACGGCAAAAAAAACCTGATATCAGCACGCAGGGGTTGTGCCTATATTCAGTTCTGTGTTGTGTTGTTACATCCAGAGATGGATGGAGTAGTGACAGAGGTCAATGGCGCCCCCTGATGGTGTGTAGGAACTACTGCAAATAGGTTTTCGGGATCCAGTCAAGCGCCTAGGGGATTCCTAATTTTCCTGTACTCTAGTTGAACCAAGATCTCTAAGCATATGGCCCGTTATTTTTTTTCCAAGAGATAGCTAACAGGAATGCCATAAAGGGATTAAAAAGTGCAGGTGATTGTTGTATAAAGGTTTGGGTAGCAAAATCCCTCGGGAATATTCAGTACTTGTTACTGTGTAGAGAAAGCCTCAATTACGTAGACAGTCCTGCCTAACAGAGCATTTATGCAAATGGTTTGGACTGAAACTAGCTAAGAAGCTGATGGGCAAAGACTTTCTCATCAGAAAGAAGGTCATTCAGCCTCCGAATATGGCTCTGGAGACACAGTGATACAGTCTGCTGAGTGAAGACGTCCAGTTCAGGGGAAGCATCTGCCTTGCTAAGAACAGAAATGACCAAAGAGAAGGCATATTTAATTTAAATCCAGAGTATTACTGAGCTTAGGTCATCCGGCCCTCGTCCTTTGAGTTGCAGTACTTATAAGACATACATACAGGTTAACGCATGAAACAGAAAGGTGCTTTTATAATAGAAATGCATGGTGTAGCTCTACCAAAGAGACATAGTTATAATTTATTTTAGGAGTCACTTCTGAAATTCAGCAACAACTTGTGTAGAAAGATGTATTTCCCTTTAGCTCATTTCTAAGACTCAACTTGAGAATGCATTTGCACATCTTAATAATGTCTTCTTATTCAATCATTTTGTATCCAAAATGCAAACTATCAAAGTGATCACTGAATGACTGAAAATCCCACATAGCCCAATAGAAATGAGATATGATGTTCAATAGTTAACCAAGTGTCATTTGTGCATCACTGCTAGGCATGAATGTCTCCACTTACATCTTTCACCACATACTTCTCCAAATTTTCGACAGTTTTTTCCTTGAGGGATCCCTAAAATGGAAACAAAACATGTTTATGCAGTTCAAAGCATATTGGCTGTTGAATGCTTGTATTTGCACCAGTTACACATGTCTATTAAGCTACACGGCTAGTTTTATTAAGGAAAACAGAAATGATTTGAAAAGTAATACAATATGCATGAAGTGTTTTTTTCTTTAATTACCAGCCGTTTGTGCTTAATAAAACACGAGGCATCGCATGAATAATCAACAAAAAAAACACAAACCTAATATGCTAAGATAGTAAATGAGAAAGTATGTAAATGGGAGGCAGAACAAGCAACATCATACACATTACCAAATTGTTAATCCCCAATCTCACATGTGAAACATATTTGTTTTGAGAACTAAAATTCGAGTTCAGAGAAAAAACAGTCTACGAGAAATTGAGTATCTAAGAGCAACAATTTATTTCATGTTATTATACGTAATAGCTCTTGGTCATGAACTATCATATACATGATGACTGATCTATACTCAGAATTCCTGAGATGTATCAGGAATACATTAATAGTTCTTCCACCCTCTCCTGAGAAGTATCTAGGTGGGATGTGAAAAGGAGACAGTTGGTCTAGAACAAGAAAGCAGGTACTGTGCCTGCTGGTGTTTCTGTGGACTATTGTGAGAGTATCTGCTTTAGAGAACTACATGATGGTCACCCGGTATTCAATGTTGCGGTTCTCTCTAAGCCAGCCCATTTGATGTGCGAACTTCACCTGAAGAGGTACTGGATAGGAGTGGCCCAGTCTCATGTTTCCAACTATCCTTTGCTCTCTGCCTGTTTACCAGCTCTGTCGTCTTATGATGGGGAGTTAGGAGGGCTCCCCAGTTGTCTCCATGAACAATCCATCTTGTGACAGTGAGTAAAATGAATGTGTCTAAAAGTGACAGACATCCTCAACATTCTACCACCTACCACGTGCCTGTGTGGGATATTTCTCCACACGCATGCATCCAGGTGTGTAAAGAAGTTTATCATCAACAAAGGGGCGCAAAATAGGGAAAAATAACCAGGTCGCCCTCCACTCAGTGAACCATAATAGAAAAGACCTGATTATGAGTAAACACTGTCCCTTTATAAGATCACCAGGGGCAGTCTGAAACTATCTCTGCCTAGAAGCTGGCCTCATCAAAATGCCAGTCATACTTAGTTTCCAGTGTTCAATATAAAGGGTTTGTCAATACACCACCTAACACATTATCTCATGAGGTGAACCAGACAAAAGTATGTATGAGGTCAGAAAGCACCTCACGTAAGCATCGCCAAGGGTGCTGCTGGTTGGTACTCACCAGTTTGCTCACACTATCATCATTGATAACTTTCATGACCGTGAAGAAAGAAAAATCATGTACCAATTTTTGAAGGTGACGAAAGATAAGAATAAAGTGGAAAAGAATGCAATATTGATGCTTATGTCATTCTAAGCTAACAAGACCCCGTAGTGACAAAGAAAAAGTTGCTTCTCAAAGCTAAAATCAGTTGTGACTCACTTGCAAGTATACATACTTTTTTTTTTTTTTTTTAAAGTATTTATTGAGAACATAGTGCAGTTACACAGCGTCACGCCGACAACCCTGGGGCTGGCCGCTATCAAATCGTATAACGTCATAAGGGATGTGACATAGTAAACAGCATGCAATGGACGAACAGCAGTAGCATCCCAGGCACACCGACAGTGAACGTATGCAACAGTAAAAAATCAATAGTGCTTACAATTTTCTGGTAAATAGACATGCAGCGATCAATTGGCAAGGAAAGGAGAACAGATTAACTGTACAAATACGAATGCCCCAGGAGCAGAAAGCACACATTTCAAATCAAGCAATGTCTACCAACCATTTCCCCCCCCCCTCCCCCCTCCCCCACCCACTCCCCAAAAAAGAAAAACAACAACAGAACCTAACTCTGGTGCAGAGGAGAAAAACCACAAACGGGCATAAGGTCGGTTGTAAGGAAGGATCAATGTCTTTGGGCGGGGCGTTACAGAGCGAACGCACTGGCATCAGCAGAAGTCCCTGTAGCAAAGGGGACCATGTCTGCGCGAGGGAAGGAGAGAGGTCTACTCGTGCTGGGGGGGAGAAGGCACAGATTCCGGGAGAGGCAGAACAGAACCTGCACATGTACAGGCGCAAAGCCACACGCAGAACCCCATCATATCTAGAGCGCTCACATAAAATGCAGCCACCACCCATGGCGCATCGCCGCAGCGGAATACAGGTGCAGGATAGAGTGGGATCATCTCATATCATCAGATATCGCGCCTGGTAACGATTGTGCAGAGTCAGGGGAGGATGCACGCTCACGCGTCCACTGCGTGAAGGGCTCCCAGATGTCTCTAGGCCTGGAAGCGGTAGGCATCGTTTCCCAGTAGCGCTCAAGCTGTGTGTTGCCGTACGTCACATCCCGAACCCATGCAGCAAACGAAGGCAGGGCTCGCCGACCCCAGTGCACCGCCACCTGTCTCTTGGCATAAAGGAGCAGTAGCGCATGTAACTTCCTGTGTGTGGGCAATGTGTTATGAACCCAACCCAGTAGCCCCAGGAGCGGGGACGGTGTGTCTGACCTGTGAAGTATCTGGTTAATAGCAGTGAAGATGTCCAGCCAGTACTCCTCTAGTTTAGGGCAGCTCCATGCCACATGTATAAAAGAGGCATTCTCGCAGCCGCATTTCCAACACTCAGAGTCCTCCCTAAGACCCATGCGGTGGAGCGATATCGGCGTGCGGTAGTATCTGTGCAGAAACTTAAAATGTACTAATCTTAGCCTGTAATTGGGCGATAACATCGTAAGTTGCCCGCAGCAGAATTCCCACTGTTCCTCTGTCAGGGGATCCTCCAGGTCTGCATTCCACGCCTGCATTGAAGAAGGCACTATGATGGGGGATTGGTCCTGCATACAGTTGTACAAGCGGGACACAAGCTTTTTGGGGGAGGGTTTCGAAAGTAAATTCTGAAGAGCTATGAACTGCGGCGGCTCATCGGGGAACTGGGGCCACAGCGCCTTACAGGACGCCTTTAGTGAGTGGTACAAAAATAAGTCAGAAAATGATTCTGGGTGTCCCTCCTCGCATAAACCCAGGTCCCGAAAGGTGCCATCAGGGTAAAGGTCAGCAAATGTGTGTAGTGTCTGCCCTCGAAGCGTAATGGTGCCACCACTGTCACACAAGCAGGGTATCATAGGGTTGCCTCGCAGCGGGATCGCTGGCGCATACAGTAGGGGGAGTCTGGCTCTGTTTCGCAATTCCCGCCACGTCCAGCGAAGCATTTCCACCGTGTCTACGTCTTTCGAAGGGCGAGACACCTTGCCATAGATCGCCACGTTCAGAGGGGATGGGGCCGCCGCAGCCATCTCTACCGCAACATGCGGCTGGTAGGGGGTAGGAAAAGCCCGGAAGTGCAAGAACTGCGCCTGCGCACACAATGAGTATAGTTTCATGTCAGGAGCCCCCAGGCCGCCCTGCCGCAGCGGGAGCGTAAGCAGCGCCCAAGACGTTCTCGCCTGGCCACCAGCCCACACAAGCGCCAGCAATAGTCATCGCACCCGTGCATGAAAATGTGCCATCAGTGGTAGGGGAATATTGACAAATAAATATAGAAATTTGGGGAGGACAACCATTTTCGCCAGAGCTATCCTCGCGACCAACGATAAGGGTAGTTTGTTCCATATTTCCACCTTTCCCTCCAGCCAGTCTACTGCTCTTCCAAAGTTGAGAGACCACAACTCCTGCAAATCACGGCTTATCCAAACCCCCAGGTATTTTACTGCATCCAATTCCCAGCGCAGTGGGTAATCAGAGGACGTCTCTCGCGTGGCATCAGTGAGAGGAAAAACTACAGACTTCGACCAGTTAATGGATATCCCAGCCAGGCCCTCAAAGCGAACAAATTCACGCAATAGGGGGTTTAGATTTACAGCAGGATTGAGAACATACAGCGTGACATCATCAGCGTACAAGGACATCAGCAGGCTCCGTGAACTGAATCCTATCCCCCTCGCTGTGTGGTGCTGTCGAATCCGAGCGGCAAGGGGCTCCATCGCTATCGCAAATAGCAGCGGGGATAAAGGACAGCCCTGTCTGGTCCCGCGGGATATGGCAAATGACTGTGAGATAAGCCCATTCACGCTAACTCGAGCTCTAGGTGCGACGTACAGCAACTTAATCAAGTTTATGAAGAGGGGACTGAACCCCATCCTACCCAAAATCCTAAAGAGGAAGGGCCATTCGAGTGAATCAAATGCTTTGGTAGCATCCAAAAACACAACTGCAGCCTGTATAGAGGGATGCAAGTAGTGCAGAATGGAAAATATCGTCCTGAGGTTATGGGACGTCGCTCGGCCAGGTATAAAGCCAGATTGATCTGGGAGTGCTACCATCGGCAACAAAGGCTGTAGCCTGTCCGCAATGATCTTAGCATATATCTTTGCATCAACATTGATTAAGGAGAGGGGTCGGTATGAGTCGAGGACCTGGCAGTCCTTATCTGGTTTGAGCAGTGTTATAATTAAAGCTTCGCGCATTGACTCAGGCAGGGAGCCTAACTCTAGAGCCTCAACAAAGACTGAGTGGAGTTTGGGGGCCAATTCCTCGGCGTATGTCTTATAAAAGGCCGTAGTCAGGCCATCTGGGCCTGGGGCCTTGCTCGCAGGCATGCTTTTAATCACCTGAGCTATATCCTGGACAGTGATGGGGACATCCATATATTGGCGGTGAAAGTCATTAAACCAAACAATGGCGATGGAGTCTAGGAAGTCTTCCAGGGATTCAGGTACTGTGGGTTGTCTGGAGGTGTATAGGGACTTGTAGAATGCAGCAAATGTTTCCAGTACTTCTTCCTGGCCAACAATCATCTTCCCTTCACCATTCTTGACAGAGTGTATGTAGTGAGAGTGTGTGTGAGGAGCTATCATTCGCGCCAGAGTCCTGCTCGGCCTGTCCCCTTCACCGTATCTACGGGCCTCAGCCTGCTTCCCCAGGAAGGCGACCTCCCGTTGAGCTTCCTCCCTAAAGGCGAGCAATTTGGCTTTCATTTGACCTGCCGTTTCCGGAGAAGGATCCCGGCAGAATGCCAGGTCCAGCTCCCGTAGCTCCGATTCAAGTTGAGTCAAAGATAGACGTATAGCTCGTAACACCCCGGCTTGCCTAGCAATACATTGGCCGCGGATTACCGCCTTAAAAGTGTCCCACACCGTAGCCACCGTGGATGCCGAACCCTCATTTTCTTCAAAATAGTGCACAATATCTGCTCGAATTTCCTCTGTAAAAACAGTGTCCGTGAGAGCATGGGGGGGCAGGCGCCAAGCAAACGCTCGTTTAGGGACCCCGGGTATCCTCAATTCCAACAGGCAGGGGGCATGGTCAGAGAGAGATCTAGCTTGTATGGACGTGTCAAGCATCCACGATGCCACGGCAGGCGACACCAGCCAGTAATCTAGGCGGGACCAGGCTGCATGATGGCTGGTTATGCACGTACCCACTGCGTCAACTGGGTGCCTAGCCCTCCACACGTCAGACAACAACCCCTCCTCCATCACATCTAGAATTGACTGTCGAGCTCCAGTGTGTGTAGGTCTGCCCACACCTCTACGGTCTAAAGCATCGTTAAGTGGAACATTAAAATCACCCCCTAGGACAATTTGCGAACAATCCAACAGCATGATCCGGGCCCAGACATTTCTAAAAAAACTCTGGGTCATCTACATTCGGGCCATAAATGGCCGCAAGTATTAGTGGTCTGCCTTGTAGTGAACCATGCGCAATTACATATCTGCCCTCCCCATCCAGTATAATGTCATGTTCTTGCCAGTCTAGGCCTCTGCGAATGAGTATTGCTACACCTCTAGCATAGTTGGAATAAATCGCAGAATACACCTGTGACCATCTCGAGTGCTTCAATCTAATCGAAGGAGTGGAATTTACATGAGTCTCCTGCAAAAAACATATGTCGACATTATGTCTAGCAAGCATGCCATGCATCAATCTGGCTTTCTTATGATCCCCCAAACTTCTAATGTTCCAAGTCCACAGCTTAACACTCCCCATGTCGCATTACATTTAGAACAGCAAGTGTCAGTCCGATACCCGCCCCCGCCCCACCAACCGCCTCAGCCCAATTTGAGTATAGCAATATTGCATGTGAATCATCCGTCTGACAGTATCCTCTATAGCACCAACTTCGAACAATCAGCAAACAATTCAACCCCCCCCGCCACCCTCCACCCTCACCAACCCCCCAATCAGGTTGTGATAAAGCCCAACTACAGAAACCCATATCGTGTCGACAAACTAGACACTCAAACAGTGGGAGACACCCCGTGAGGCGTGGTGCTCCAGGCTTACACCCCCGTTTTCACAGGGTGGCTACATTCAAGTCAGATTCTCCATGACCCAAACGGTCAACATTACATAGGGCCGTTACATGATCGCTCAGCAGAACACTAGAAAAAATGTGCGTACCAGCAGTTTCATCCATGCAACAGGGCAGCATTTCGGAACCCACCCTCCTCTCCAGGTAAGGTACACATGGCAATAGAGTGAGCGATGGGGACTAGATTGGTTAAGCTAGACTTTAGAAAGGAAATAGATAGCGCCACAGTTTAACCAACGCTAACATATTAATCATTATCACTTAAGTCAGTCAGAGTCATTTTCCAGTCTCGGCGACTTACGCCTCGCCCCAGGCCCGCCAATGTGTTTTGCAAACTTCAGCGCGGATTTAGCATCTGTAAAAAAGTGTGTGGTGTGTTCATGAACTACCTCCAGTATAGCTGGATACAAGAGTGCGTATTTGATGTTAGCTTGCATCAGTATTTTCTTAGCTGGCAGGAACTCCTTTCGAGCCGCTTGGACCAGGGGGGTAAAGTCAGGGTAAAATGAGATATTGTTCCCTTTATGCGTGATCCTACCCTTCTCCCTAGCGAGGCGTAGGATGAGGTCCCTGTCCTGAAAGTTAAGCAGTTTAGCAAGAATGGGACGGGGCGGTGTGCCCGGCGCCGGTACCTTCCCAAGCGATCTGTGCGCTCTTTCAACCGTGAATACCTGTGAGAGGTGCGGGTCGAAGAGTTCATGGAGGAGATCCGCCACAAACACCTCCATCTTGCCAGTGTTGTCTGTCTCAGGAATTCCCGTAATGCGAATATTTGACCTCCTGGAGCGCGCCTCCAAATCGTCCGTCTTGGCTCGCAGGGATTCCAGTTCCTTTTCGATATTAGTGATGTGCTGCTTAGTTTGTTGCTGAAATTCGCAGCACTCAGTTTGCCTGTTCTCCAAGCAATCCAGCCTCGTTTCATGGGCATCCACTTTGGTTTTAACCGATTCCAGTTGTGAGCACATTGCATCCAGTTTAGTGTCAATGCTTTTCAGGCTCGCCCGGACTTCCATCATCAGTGCCCCGAAGTCCACGTCCGCATCGGCACCCTGTGACACGGACGTGTCCGCATCTTGGTCCGCCGAATTTTGTTTGTTAGGGCGCTTTTGTTCAAAAGTGATCTTGGGCTGCCTCGCGTCATTTTTCCCCATCCTGCGGTGAAGGGTATGGCGCGTGAGATGTCGCACAGTAGAGAGGGCCTCGCGGTGGCACGCACAGCGACAAGCAGGGCAACTCTCAGGCTCCAGATGTACACAGGGGTGTTGTGCACCCAGCTCCGCCAAGCCGTCTCGGCTCTGCGCGTTCATCCACAGACCAGCGCGGGCAGGCAGGGGGGGACAAAGCTTCAGCTCGGGCCCAGGCGGGTGCACTAAGTCTTCAAAATGGCGTTGACAACAGAGCCCCTGCGCGCAAGAGCAGTCCCACGGCCTCCAGCAGTGTATCGCCAAGCAGGGCACCCCACCAGGTATCGAGCAGTCACAGGAAGTCGGGCCCCACCGCAGTTAGAAGGAACTGGTGTGATAGGCGCGGATACAAAGTAGCAGTAGGGGGTGTCGTGTGTAGGCTTAGGGGGCTGTGTCCAGAGGGCACCTATTTCCACAGGACCGTCCCTCACAAATTAACCACTGAGCAGCGGGAGCAGGCCCAGACTACAGCCGCCGCGTGAACCACCGCAATCAATCCACTAGCGAAATGGCGGGCTCGCCTCAGGCGCGATCTCTCCGTCCGCTCCCAGGAGCTCAGCGACAAACTGCACAGATTAACGGGGAGTCATCAAGGGTATGTCCGCGCCGCAGCTCAGCAGTGACTCACCGGTAGCTTGCAAATGGGACAGCCCAAAATCACCGGGGTCCGCACACCGTCTCTGTCAGGGCTCCGGAGGGCCCGCCAATCACCGGCCTGTAGTCGGAAGCGGCGTCCAGTGGCGGCTCCACAGCAGCGGGTCTCCCGCGTAGCACAGCCCGCCCAAAGCACGAGAGGCTGCAGCTGTGCCCGTCGGCGGCCAGTGCTCTCAAAACTCAGGTCAGAGGAGGAGGTCAGCGTCCGCTGCCAATTCGCTGCTAAGACCAGGCACTTCTGGGTCTTGGAGAAGGATTGTGAAGGATTTCTATGTGTAGCTGGCGGAGCTCACTCACAGAGCGGCCATCTCGCTGCCTGGTTGGCCACGCCCCCGCAAGTATACATACTTTATTGCTCGAAGGGATAACACTCAGATTAAAAGAATGGCATGTGTTAGACTAACACATGCCGTTCTTTTAAAGAAGGTAAAGAAGTTTAACATCACCAGCAGGGCAAAGTCCAACTTCCCCCAGCAAGTGTGCAATCCTAATACATGATAACACTGCACATGTGCTCAGAGAGAAAAGTCAACAACAAGACTACAACTTCCAGAAGTCTAATGCACCTCTCTGTATATCTGGAGTCCATTTTGTGGAATAGCATCATAAAAGGCAGCTGGGCATTAGCATCCTTGCTCCACAAACACCTTTGTGTGTGAAGGCAAAATCCCGTGGGGTTCCTGTGACTTGACTTCCTTGGAAAAGTTTCCTAACTATAATTCATCATCAGGTTCCACGTGATGAAGACTGCTGGATTCCTGTTGGTCCAATAGAATCCCAGAATACTTATAACAACATTTAAAAAGTCTAATCTCACTCAAATCGTTCTTTAAAGAGAAAAACCAAGAATCTGAAATCTTTTACTCCCTTTTGAGCTGTCAAGCTTGCAGACGTCATCATTTCCTGCTCCAAGAACCACCCTCTTGGAGGAGACTATTGATTTCTTCAAAGAATAGGAAGCTAGGCGGGCCGCTCACTAATAACAAGGACTGCTATTACGGAGAACAACAATAACACCCAAGAAAAGTATTCTTATCGGTCATTAAATCTTTATCATATAATACCCTCTAGAACAGAACGCAAAGCAATATTATGTACAGCGAAGGAATGACAAAGGAGAAATAAATACAAGGCTTTTAAAGGTAGCTTCCCCCCATCTCTGAGTCCAATTTAGCGCCTCAACCAATGCAGTAATGGTTTAGTGAACTGAGTTCCATGTAACACAACAACATATCTAAGCCAAGGACACAGTGGACACCCTTGGCTTTCCAGGAAGCTGCCTGTGTATGCACTTACCATTCAAAGCTAAGGAATAAACTATTAATCTAGCTATTGCATGTGTAAAACCACATCCCTGTCCCTAAATCCCTGCAAAACATGTGTGCAAGAAGGCAGCTACTACTCTTAACTCCTTAATCTGATCTAGAAAAAATCTCAAAGTCAATTCAGAGAGGTCAGCCAGTGTAGGAAAAAAGTTCTAGCAATCGCCAACAATAGGTATTTTAGAATGTTTATTTGTTTGATTAAATATGCTGGGGTTTGACAATCCGTAACATCATTCACGTGATCCTTGTCCAAGCCCACTTCGGTCACCCTAGGGGTCCAACAGGGATTCGCCCTCTCACTTACACTCTTCAACTTAGCATGGACCCTCTAGCAGACTTCTTGACATCTTCTAGCATTCATTATCACACATATGCAGATGACACCCAATTGTACCTGAAAATTCCCTCTCCAGAAGACACCATGTCCATCAACACGACGCTAAAAAAATCAGAATTGGATTACTCACAGCCATCACAAACTTAACTCTGTCAAAACGGAATTCCACCTCATTACCCCACCTAACCACAATCTCTCAACTGCTTACCTCTTGTTATAGACTATGCAAGATATCTTGGAATAACACTGGACAAATTCCTGAACAAGCAGGATCAAATCACTACTGCCACCAAAGGATCGAATATTCAGATGAGCATTATGCGGGAATTAAAACCCTCCCTCTCCTAGGACCATATTAAATCTGCAGTCCAAGCCCCAGTCATTTCTAGGCTGGATTACGAAGGTGCTACACTCTGTGGCCTGCCTAGATACAATCTGGCCCCGCTAAGGGCCTCTCTTAATGCTGCTACCAGACTTGTCACTAAACAAAAAGAAACAAGCACATTTCCCCGGATCTAAAATCCCTGAACTGGCTCTCTTATGAGGCAAAAATAAAACAAAATAATTGCGTCTATGACGCATAAAGCCTTACATTTCAATACCCCTGGGTATTTGGCACACAAACTAGAATTATCGTGTGAATGCAGATCATCTCGAAGTGCCAGCTCCCTGCTGCTGAAACCACAGATTTCCCACAAAAAGAAAACGTGCAAACAAGTCTTCTCGGGTATCGCGCCAAAAGTTTGGAGTTGTCGGACTACGGAAATCCATCTGATTCAGTCTACCACCTCCTTCAAAAAAGAAGTGAAAATACTTCTGATAAACACATTTTTGCCCTAAGATTACACAGTATGTCTCTTGATCTTACCCTTGACTACTATTCATTTGTTGATCATGACTACTATCCTGCTGATTTCCTATGGAGGTCATGATCCTCAACTTGTTATTCTTCTCCGATTGTACCTCTCTCGTATATTTTACTGTTCTCGTCTCCTCCTTGTCTCTTACTCCGCCCACATGTAAAGCGCTCCGATACCCTCACAGGTCATGTTCGCAGTATATAAATCCTCATAAATATTTCAACAATATGATTAATGGAAACATCCCTGCATCACATACTTTATGCGACATCTCACGCCACTGAAACTAGACGATCTTTACTTCTGGATTTGAAAACAAAGTGGATTTGCCTAAATATCATTCAGATCCTGCAATATAACCATTAATATACCGGGGTAAAGGTGCCCTTATTACAAAAGTTGTTTTTAGATTAAATTAGTAAAATGAACCATGTTGCCTAAAAAGTTGGGCTTTCACATTAGTCCCCCAGACAGCAATAACACACAAAACAGCATTTATGCCTGCTATTTCCATTTCATAGTGACTGATAATAGATGTGAAGCATTTTTCAAAATGTTATGTTACCTTGTAATGAACCCAGTCAACAGCATCTCGTACGTCCTGAAACATGCTCCTGAATGACATGAAGAGGTCTCCGTCTTTGAAACCAGCTTCACAGCTGCCAGAAAGAAGGCCATATGGCAGTTACATAGCAGATCTTATGTAGAATTAACGCAGTTAGGCAGAGGTAGAATAGCAGAAAACATCTACTTGCTTTACTTTCACGAGAACTAAGCAGGAAATATATGAACAAATTCGAGTGCATAGCAAATGTGAAACTAAAGAGGCAGTGAACCAATGGGTATTGGTAGTAGGCGCTATGTACAAATAAAATGTACAGAGGGGTTTATTTTTCGATATAAACTTTATCGGAAATGAGCAAGCAGTGTTGTCGCTTTTACATTTTTTTAATCTCGGATCTTCTTTGCACGCTCAAATCACTTGAGATTAGCATGAAACCACACACACAACACACTGTCCCCATAACAAACTGCAAAAATCATAAACTGAAAAGCTAATTGTCCACTGCTGAAAACAGACTTTAATTAAGTAACCCACAAATTGGTTAGCTAGAGGGATTGAAAGGGGTGGGAGGAGAACAGTCAGGACTTTAAGTGGGAAGAAAAAGGTGGCATGGGGACAAGCAAAGAGACCTAAGAAGCATAACTAACAACTGTTTGTAAGATGTGTCGCCTATGCAATTAAGTGTGTGACAACATATCGACTGCTAACCTATAATTCATAAATAGTCCGTTCCTTTCAACACAGCGTTAATAAAACGATCAAGTAACTTATTATTCAAGAATTTAAATAGTACAAATTTCCTGGGTACATGTAAAATGTGGAAAAGGGAAAGTATCATTTATTTATTTATTTTGTTTTTTATAGATAAGCACCACCCAAGTATTCAGATAACTTTGAGTGTCATAAAGAGCTGTTTGCCTAAGACAGACAAACATGGAGAAGGTAACTGGGGAATATAGGCTTGGGAAGGCTGTTAAGAACAAGTTAACCTTAAATACCGCTCTTACAGGTGATCACGGGTGATATGGTGGTGCAGTTCCACAGGAGACCAGAGGCCTCTGATCTCACCATTGTCTGGTGACCTTCGCAATGTCTCCGTCCCCACAGTAAGCTCTGGTGGGGGCAGGTAGAATTGTCTGCCACATGCCAGAATGGCATGCACCAACCACCAGCGCAGATGCCATCTTGCTCCTTCTGACATGCAGATGTTGTTGACATGAGGGTCTAGGCGTATGCCCTACGCCAGTAGACCAAGAAGCATCTGAATTATCAAGGCAGGCACCAAGGCATGAGTCTGAGACACTGGCATCATAGCATGAATGTCGGGGTGCCACTGCATAGGCACGAAGGCCTTCTTGTCCAGAATGGCCCCAAAAAAGGGAATCATCTGCACAGGCCAAAGGGGGGGATTTCAGTTGCTGATGGAGAACCCCACAGTGTAGAGCAACATAAATTCCACTTTCTAGTAGTCTGAGACTAACTGGAGCAAACCTGCATAAGATGAGTACCGGCCACTACTTTTGTAAAAACCCAAGGGCCCGAGACAGGCTGAAGAGCAGGACGGTAAACAGAGTGCTCCAATCCCATGTCAAACTGGAAGTAAAGCATTTGGACCAGCAGGATGGACACATGAAAGTACACAACCTGTCAGTCCATGGACACCATCCAGTCACCAGGATTCAAGACCAAAAGTGCCTGTGCCAATGAACTTGTTCTTCCTGAAGAAGTTGTTCAGAAGTCTGAAATCTTGAATCAGTTTCAGACCCCATCCATCTTGTGGACCAAGAGAGTCAAGAAATATTCTGTGCCCCTCTCTGTCTCAAGTACCAGTTCCATTGCACCCTTGGCAAGCAAAGTCTGAACTTCTCTGGCTGGATGGCAGCACGATGACCAAGTTCTGGTCCTAAACTAGAGGAATGTGGGGCATGGTGAATAAAAAGCACATTAAACAACCTTAAGGACAAATTGAATAACCTGAAGGACTGGACCCACTGGTCCGAAGTAACTATACACCAGCAAGTAGGCAAAAAACAAATCCTGCAACCCCCCCCCCCCTCCCCTCACACTTTCCCCAAATGACCAAGTTAAGGGAAAAGAAAGTGGCGTAGCTGTGCTGCAGCAAGTAGGAACAAGTAGGAGGACTTCTGCATCTGTTGGTGGCCACGGCCTGTGCCACCTTCGCTCCGTTTGATTCATGAAAAGGCTGGATAGGTTTTGGGGGCTGCCTTCTCAGTAGGCAAGGCCCTTTGAATAACTTTGAAACTTCTGGTACTGCAAATGGAACTGGTGAATGAGAGAAAATAACCCCAGCCCTAGCCCACTAGCCATAATGCACTCCGAGCTAATCCACATTCTCACCAAAAAGCCTGACTCCATCAAATAGCATGTCAATCAGTTAAGTTTTGATATGCCGAGAGACACTGGTAGCACACATCTAAATGTGTCGTCTGAAAACGACAGCACTCCCCATGCCACAGCTGAGAGTCTGTAGTGTCCAGAGAGACCCTCAAGATATATTTTGACACGTCCTGCCTATCATGTACATAGCTTAGCCAAAGAAAAATCTGAAAATCCCAGGGACATCAGATCGCTGTGTTGCATGTGTTTATAACTGTGTATGAGAGCTTTCAATTATCATAGGGCCAAGTTTGCAGAATACAAAACTTTTTTGTCTACATTGTAAATTCTTTTGAAATTTTTATTTGGAGGAGCAGTAGGAAAAGCATTAGGGCTCACCTTGCTCGCTAAGACTTCCTGGATTTGGATGTTAGACCTTGAGCAGGCCTGTGGTGCGCAGCAAAACAGAATCTGACAGGCAGCAGAGAACAAGATTCGGACCAAGTTGCCACAAAAGTCAAAGCTTCATCAAATGGTAGAAAGGACTCAGCCGTTGATGGCCCAAGCTGCAAAATCTCAGTTGGCAAGTTTTCCGCAGTCTCCACTGTAGGCAACTGCAAACCCAAGACTTTTAAAGCCCTGAATACAACTACGGCAAATGATACACTCTCCTCAGAATGGGGTCCACAAGGGCATTTCTGTTTCAGACAAAGTGTCTAAACCACTGACATTCTGAAGATCGAGGTAAAGTCCAGCATCAGTAGAATCAAGGAGGAGTAAAATATCTGCCTCCTCATCATCATCTTCATTGTGGGGAACATCTTCCAGTCCTCAGGCCAGATAAAAGTCAGAACATAACATGGCTTCCAACCTATTAGTACTGGGGCCTTATTACAGCAAGTGCCCCGGGGTCGCAGTAGGCGTTTTCACCCGCTTTTTGCGCCCCAAGGACACTTTGGTATTACAGAAGGGGGTGCAGAAGCTTGTGCGTCCCCTTCAGTAATACCGATAGCGCTGGTGCACTTAAAGCGCTACCTTCAGGGGGTGTTCCGTCACTTGCATAGGGGCGTTTCATATGTAAATAAGGGGATTCCTTTGCCTGTGCGCCTGCGCCATATTACAGACAGGGGCGCAGAGGCAAAGTAGCTATCAAAGGGCGCACTCATAGTTTGCCATCTAGGTGGAGCACTGTGAGTGCGCCCCCTGAGAGCTGCCGTCTGGATGGGGGGAAAGGGGTCATATGAACCCCCAAGTCACTGACTGCACCCGCCTGCAAGGGTATCTCTTTTCCTGTAAAAGTGGAGGCGGGTGCTGCCTGCAATGTGATAACACAAAGCGGATTCGTGTTTTCACAGGAATGCGCTGCCCTGGGGGCCGTGCATTCACAGTATTAGGGCGCATTTTCATTGTTTGCACCGGGTGCATCTTTTAATAGATGCGCCCGGCGCAAACAATGAAAATGCATAATAGGCCCCCTGGTGTTGAAGTAAGGTAACAAAAGGAGAATCCTCCCAAGCACTGGCTGCACTTTAGTTATCATGTAGCACAACACAGGCTGAGATCTTGACAAACTCATCTCAGGACCTGAAAGCGGAATAGGGTGGAGTCAAGAAATCGGGTCTTTGAAGCCAAACCTGGAGCTGAGCTGGGAAAGTATATTGAGATATCAGGCCAAGACCGCACTGGCCAGTTGGTGCTGGAGTGGAGGCTGCCAGTGAAAGTTCAACTGAACCCCTGATGGATCTATAGGGTCCAAAACCACACCAGAGGGATCCGGACCCATTCAAAACAATGGCAACATCTCCTCCTTAAAGGTCTCAATCAGCTATAAAGTGAATTATGTCCTGAGAAATTAGGAGTGCATTGGCTCTAACCAATCAGGTCTGAAACAAACAGTGCTGTCAGAGTTAGGACTTTTGATTGCTGACTGTCCAACTTCTCCCAAGAGAAGGAGTAGCAGGACTGAGTTGAATCCTGCTTGGCTTTTTTGTGCTTTATTGAAGAATTGTCTTTGAATTTCCCTTTGGATTTCTCAGAGGATGAAGATTCGGATTGGCCTTGGACCTTCGAAATGGACCGGCATCATCTTTTGTGCTCTGTTATGTAAACCTTGACTTGAAGCTCCCTGATAGAGTTCAGGTGCATCAGAGAACATTCATCTCAGGACTTTAGTTTCTTTGGGTACAAACACGAGTCAAAGATAAACATGTAGATCATTTGCCGAAATCTGCTTCCAGTAGGTGTGGCACAGCTTACGTCCTATGGTCTTTGGGAGGGATAGCCTTACACACTGTTGAAATTATACTTTTCAATGGGCGGTGGATGGCCTTTTAGATTTGGCTGGCCTGGCTGCCCTATGTAATATCAGTACGTGCCTCTCATTGATATTGGTGGTGTGGAGAATTGGATCCTGTTGCCGCAGTGGACTGGGCCTGGTTGCTCTCCCTGCCTATTGTATAGGGGGTGTGCCCCATTCTGTGTGGGAGAGTGTTCTTATTTGGAGACACCATAGGCCGGAATGACAAGTCCCAGCGGCGCCTCACGTTTGAGACGTGCAAGACATCTCAGCCTCCCCAGAGTGCAGTCTTGGATGCGGAGGCAGATGCCCCGGGACCGGAACAATCCACTTTGGAAACCGCGCTACTAGCCATGCTGCAGAGCTTCCAGTCTATAGAAGGCACGATGGCGGCAGTAAATCACCGCCTAGACCACATGTCCTCCCAACTAGAAAAACAAAAAGCTAGTATGGGAGAGGTGGCGCAATGGGTGTCCGCCGCAGAAGATGGCCTAAGTGACATTGCGGGGAAGGCCTTGAACATGGAGAAGGTCCTCGCCCTCATTCAAGCAAAGAATGAGGATTCAGAGGCCCGTTCCCGGAGGAACAATATTCGCATTCTTGGCCTGCTGGAGTCCACAAATGTGGGGAAAATGGAGTCCTTCATTGAACAGTTGATCACTGAGATATTTGGAACCACTCACCTATCGCCTATGTTCATCATCGAGCGTGCTCAACGTTTACTTGCTCCTAAGCCGGTCCCGGGTGCACCGCCGCGCCCAGTCATTGCTAGGGTGCTTAATTACTGGGACAGTGACTCTATTCTGCGCATGGCCAGGGAGAAGGGGACTATTGAACATCAAGGGAACACCCTAACCGTTTTTCCTGATTATACTGTGGCTGTGCAGGCGGTGCATACAAGGAGTATGGTGCTGTGAAAAATTTCTGCAAACGGAAGGGGTCCCATATGCAATGCTATATCCAGCCCCCGCCTGCGGGTAGGGTCTGAGGATGCCTACAAAATTTTCGCCACTCCTAAGGCTGCCATGGAATACGCAAAGCTGTTGAAGAAGAGACGGCGCGAATCCCAAACAATCTCTGAGACTGAGGACTGATGAGGACAGTGGCACTATTATCTAGTTATAGTTTGCACTATTTTGTATTATCTGGGTGCGCTGGTTTTCTTGGATGTCTATCTATAATGCCTATCGCTACTAACTAGTAGTTTTTCTCGCGATGTATTTCATCGTACCGTCTGGGACCGCCCTCTGTGGCCTCAGAAACTATGATGCATTACTGTACTATTGGCACCATTGGTGTTTGCTTAGCCACCTCCTATTAGATAGGAGGACAGAAGTTCTCGACGCCCCCCCAATGGGTGTACCCCGTACTTGCATTTTGCTCTCTGTTCTTGGTTGGGGTTGGGATGTTCAGGGATGGGATGGCTCTGGCGAGTTGGGGGTGCTAAAGTGGGAGGGGGGATGTGGGAATGGGAGACTTTTTTTTTTTTTTTTGCAGGGGGGGGTACACTGAGATGGGAATGTACTATGATTTTTGTTTATTGGATGCCTCCTCAAAATGCTGTATTGGTATTTATTTGGCCTGGAAGGTATGGTCCTGCAGCGTGACAGCTTTGTTCATTAATGTCGACCGCTGACCATGAAAAATATTGTTCGATTTCTAAACTGGAACGTGCGAGGGCTTAACTCCCCTAAGAAGATTAGGTCTGTCTTTGCCTATTTAGATCGTATGGGGGGTGCAAGTGGCCCTGTTACAGGATACCCACCTTACTGTGGAATCTGTGAGAACGCTGGGAACACGATGGGAGGGCGTTAAGGTGGCATTCTCCTATTCATCTTATTCTAGAGGAGTATTAGTGCTTGTTAAAAAAGGGGTCCCGTTTACAGTGATTCGTGAGGAGACAGATGAGCAAGGACAAGTGGCGCTTCTGCATGGCTAATTGGGTGGCATGAGTGTCCTACTAGTGAATGTCTATGGCCCGAATGCGGATGACCCCTCCTTCTATTCTGATGTGTGGCGTAGAATTGCTGTGTTTCCCCCTGTGGCGCTCATCTGGGGTGGAGATTTTAATATATGTCTGAACTTAACGTGAGACAAAACAGCTAGTGGCAAGGCACGCCCCAAAAAAGCATCTGAGGCACTACGGGGAATATGTGACGCAGGGATCTTATATGATGAATGGAGGTGCCGCCATCCTGGAAGTCGGGAGGGCACGTTATATCCACAGTTCAGGGGTCCTAGTCCCGAATAGATTTCTGGTTACTCTCTGAGTCCTCAGAAAACAACGAGAGAGTAAGGGTATAAATATTCACTCTTACACCCCTTACCATATTTGTAATAAACAACAGAAGAGTGAAGAAAATGGGGAGGAAGAAATAACAAAAACAAACACAAAAGCAAAGGGATGAGACAGTACAATTTAAGAACCCTCACTCACCAACCTAGTGGTGACATGCTTCATCACTGGGTTCCCACTGGAAAGACCTAATGTCTTTCCAGTGTGCTTCAACGCCTGCTTACAGCGGAGCTGGTTCTTGTGTGTGTTGAGGGTGTATTCCGGCCAAATTTAGCTAGTGAGTGCAAAAAATGGGGGTTTAAAAAGCGCAAATTCGTGACTTTCAACAACTTTATTAATAGTCCGGTTTGCACTGGTTAAAAACAGATTTAAATGGACCCATAGGAATGGTCTCAAATGTTCAAGACCCCTAGTCGGTTTGCACTGGTTAAAAACAGATTTAAATGGACCCATAGGAATGGTCTCAAATGTTCAAGACCCCTCTCTGAGTCCGCTTGTTCGTGGGTGATGGGGGTGAAGCATGAAGCACGTACGTTGTCGGATCACTCTCCAGTAACCCTGGACATGCGGGTCCCCAAGTGCGAACGTCTGCCATACCCGTGGTGCCTACAGCCAACAGAATTGGCAGACCTAGTTTTTAAGCAGACGGTCAATGAGGCGATAGGGAACTTTTTTAGGGAAAATGAGGGCACTGTCGATAGCGCGGGAGTGCTTTGGGAAGCCTTTAAGGTTACTATCAGAGGGGTGTGCATTGGGGCCCAGGCGGGAGTATTGCGGGATGTCCGGCGCCGCATTAAAAAGCTGGCTTCCGATATTTCTGCACTCTAACGGGAGTATGAGATCAACCCCTCTCCGGCAACACTGGCAGCTATACGAACACTTGTAACTGAGCACAATGAGACGGTGGACCAGGAATTGCTGCACTGTGCTCGCCAGAAGATAGCTCGTTATTATGGGGAAGGGGGGCGCCCGAGTCGATCCCTGGCGCAGAAATTAGCGGCACCTAGGACCAAGGAACACATTGCGGAATTGATAGATTCAGAAGCGGTAGCTCATTACTCCACCTCTGAAATTAGTGACACATTTGTGCAATTCTATGCCCAGTTATATGCTGCCAAGCATGATTTGACACCTGAAGAGATCGGCGCATATTTAGACGATGTGGCCTTGGGCTGGCTCTCCAACACGCACCAGGAATATCTGGTATTGGCATTTGATGAGGAGGACGTTAAGATAGCTATCATGTCCCTGCCCACCTGCAAGGCAGCAGGATTGGATGGCCTGCCAAGTGAATTTTATAAGGCGTACGCATCAGAGTTGGCCCCGCGGCTCTTGGAAGTATTCGCTGAGGCATATGACACGGGGAAGCTGCCACCGTCGCTTAGGGAGGCCTTATTAGTGACCCTGCTAAAACCAGACAAAAGTCCGACTAACTGTGAATCGTATAGGCCACTCTCAATAATAAGTATTGATACTAAAATCCTTGCAAAAATAATTGCAACTAGGTTGCAGCCATTGGTTCCCCTACTGGTCCTACCTGACCAATCTGGATTTGTAACGGCGCGCTTCACTACGCACAATCTACAAACTATTTTCTCCACTCTACATTATATTTTGACCCTGATTTTCAAGCAGTTGTTTTGCTGCTAGATGCAGCGAAAGCTTTTGACTCTCTCCAATGGTCTTATATGTTTACGGTCTTGCTTCGGATGGGGTTTCCTCCTTTCTTTTTAAAATGGATCAGGGTGCTGTACAATGAGCCAGTTGCCAGGGTGCGCGTGAATGGCTGGGTGTCCTCACAGATCTCAATCAAGGGCTGCACGCGACAGAGATGCCCACTGTCACCTATGCTGTTTTCGCTTGCCCTTGAACCTCTTGCCTGTAAGCTTCGGCAGCTGCATGCTGAGGCTGCGTTGCAATTTAGACAGAGACCGCTGATAGTATCATTAAACGCGGATGACATGTTGCTTTATGTACGTGACCCTGGGCAGCACCTTGCTGGGCTGCTTAGGGAGTACATTAAGTTTGAATGCTTTTCAGGGCTGGGGATTAACTGGTCTAAGTCGGTGGTTTTCCCCCTTACAGCGCACACGACGGAGATTGCACTGGAATTCCCGCTGACTTGGTCGTCTGACCCTGTGAAATATCTAGGGGTTTGGATCCATAGGGATCCGGAAGTTGCGATTTCGGAGAACTATGGGCGGGCGATCACGTGTATCACTGAAAGAGCTGAGAGAGAGGCCCATTTAACCCTTTCGCTAGCGGATAGAATTGCAGTTGTAAAAATGACCTTTCTCCCCAAACTATTATATTTTTTTATCAATATTCCGATCAAATTGAACGTGGCTCTTTTTAAAACTCTCCAGTCTGCAATACCGACATTCGTATGGGCCAGAAGAGGTCAAGGTGTAGTTGGGATCTTCTGGTGCAGCCGTTTGAGCGGGGGGATTTTGAAGCTCCGGCCTTTCGACTGTATTATCTCTGCGCTCAAGCTCAGTTAGCTCATTATTGGCACTTCCCGCAGCGTTTCCAGCCCCATGTGGCTATAGAGGCGGATGCGGTGCTCCCGATGGCGGTGCAGGCAGCTATTATATCTGGTGGCACAGGTGGTCCTCGGTCTGAGATCAACCCTGTACTTTTTACTGCTTGGGGCTGGCGACAGCTGACAGAAAGAGCTCAGCTAACGTATCTATATGCCCCATTGCTGCCCCTGGCCTCCCATCCGGATATATCTGCTGAGCGTGAACCGCAAGCCCTAGGAGAATTGCCCTAGGTAGGAATCACACGGGTTGTGGATCTGTATGAGAAGGGCTGCTTTAAATCCCTGCAGGAGGCACAAAAAGATGTGAACAGGGGTTTTATGTTTGGGTTTATATACGTGCGAGTGCGCCAGGCCATCAGGACTGCGTACCCAGACTACCCGGCTGAGCCTACTACCCTAAGGGCTTTGCAGGTGATGCTGGCGAGTGCAGAACGTCAGGGACTAATCACAAAACTCTATAATGCATCGCTGCACGAACGAGAAAAGCAAGAGCACCCCTCTTTTCTGAAATGGCAGGTAGTGCTGGGAGAAGCCCTCACACCTCTGATGTGTGGAGTGCGTGCTGTGCTCTTACTGGCCGGCTGACAGCTATTGCAACTTGAGAATAATATACTTTAAGTTTCTGCACCAACTGTATTATACCCCGATGCAGCTTTTTAAATATGGGCTACGAGAGAATGCTAATTGTGTGCGGTGTGGGATGGCAGATGCGGATTTCATGCACATGGCATGGCGATGTGGGCGAGTATCTGCATTCTGGGAGGAAGTGACAAAGATGCTGACGGAGGTCACCCAGGAACCAGTACCATGCACCCCTGAACTCTGCTTGCTAGGATATGTAAAATTTTTCAAACCAGTCAATAGTCGTATAGTTGCACTGTCTACCCTGTTTACGAAGAGAGTTGTGGTGCAGTGTTGGGGGGCGAAAGTGTCTCCGACCAAAAAAAAGTGGCTTCATGATCTGCTATATTGTAAAACTCAGTTTCAAACTTATGAGGAGGAACTTCCTGAAACTTCACGTCCAAAGGACTTCTGGGCCCCACTAACGGCATATTTGCTTACTTGTCCAGACTCAGACTGATTCTCTAGGTATGGATCTGTGCTGACTCCCTGTCCGGGCTTGCAGTCTGCACTCAGTAATGCTTCATGGTGGGTGTATATTTACGGTCATTTGCTATGTTGGTGGATTAAGTATGATTTTGCTGCATGCCTACTTCCGGATCTTTGAGGTATCTGATGTTTGTTATCATTGTATGGTGTCCTTATGCCAAATGTATGTTTCCCATCGAGTTGATATTATATCTGTCTCAGTCTTGGGCGGGTGGGTGGGAGCGGGGGAGGGGGGTTTACTCTTGTATGGTCTCTACTGCAATATCTGACATGCCTATTTGTGTTTCCATTTTTGCTGAAAATCATTAAACATTAAAAAAAAAATTATACTTTTCAAGACAAGCTGATAAAACATTGAAATAAAGTTGCGAGAAACGTTCTGCATTTGTGTTAAAAGGTGCAGAAAAAGAGGAAGCAATGTCAACACACAACAATGAATCTCCGTGTCGTCATATCCAGTAGTGGGACAGAGTCATTAAGGAGTCCAATGGCTCCACCTTCAAACGCTTTGCAAATATTGCAGATAGTTTTCTGGATCCAGCCTGGCACCTGAGATTTGAAAGGTGAAAAATCAGCTATTTGTAGAATACACTATAATTGGATGTTAGAAACAAATGGGTAGTATTTTCATTTGAAATGGCACTTTCCACAAGAGGGAAGGCTATGCACACTGCAGATCACTAGCCATGTAAGAGATATGGTGCACAGTTGCCGGATCTTGGTTCAGCAGATAGAGGAGAAAAGTAAAAAGGATGCTACTGTGTGCAGGAACGCAGCAACTACTTTACAGTGGAGAGGAGTCCTGAAATCCAAAAGGAGCTTTAATACATATGTGGGCACAAGGCACTAAGACTCCCAAAAAGTCAAGTCATCAAATCAATATCTGAAAAGAAGTCAGATTTGCTGCGGAGAGGCGTTCACAGGTACTGAATCAATGGGTTTTGCTACAGCATTGTGAACTCCACAGACTGGCTTTTTCCAAAAGGAATTCAAAGGAAATGAGCAAGCAGTTTTTGTCATTTTTACACTATGGGCTGTTTGCATTTCATTATTCCCGGAACAGGATAAGTTCTTAAATTTCCACATAAGCACCGATGTTGACTTTTGATTCCAGCTCTAACCAAAGACAAAACCTGCTTATACCAACTGAATCGGCTACACACAGTGAAGCTGCTTCTGGACTTTAGAAAGGTTGCAATTTCCATGGTACTAATGCTCTGCTGGCCAGTGTTCAAGAGACCTACCTACAAAATACTGAAAAGAGTTCTACATGTAACGACCGGCGATCTTTTCATCAAAGGTCTTCAGATATGTATGACAGAATCATACTTACAAAAAGAGAAACTATACTGGGGCTCGCTGTCTGCCTGCTTAATTTTCAAACTTTGTTCATTGTGTGAGATGCAGTCAACTCAAACATCTGCCATATCTGGCATCAAGACCATGCAAGGACGTGCAGTAGTATTGCTGGTCTGATAAGGAGAAAATACACCAAGATGTTGAGGTCAAGTGGAGATGTCAAGCTTACCCAACGTCATGCTCCAGAACCACTAAACGCTTCTACAGTACCAGCAAGAGTTGAAGACTCATCTTTTTAAACAACACCTCTTGACAGTCTTACCACTTCCTTTTTGGGCTTATCTAATAGAATAATCCTCCCATCTACATTGTCTCCTGTAGCCGTCCAATATCCCCATTCCCATTTCTTCAAAGTTACCCTCAACCTCCCATCAAATTTCCACACCTTCCCCTGCTCAAAATTGTAATCCTGGCTATCCCTTCTTTTGAGCTCACAGATGACAAGTGTAAGCAAGTACATATGGAATACCTTTCCTCAACTGGATTAGACTAGAGGTTTTTTATTTGACTGATGGTAAGATTTAACAGTTCTTAAAACACTTTAATGCTGAAAGTGTTAAGATGTGGAACATCCAGTTCTGTATTATGTGAAGAATTAGATTGTTAATGGATATAAAATGTCAACCATCAAGGTATTTCATCACATTGTGCTTTGCTGAGAAGGATGGTCACCTCAAATACTGCTTTCTATTGATGAATGAAGCATCTATGTCTGACAAAGTAAAACATGTTCAGGTGCTCTCAGAAACCATGTCTAGCTTCAACCGCTTGTAGGCAAATTGTCAAGTGGAATTTAATCTACGGAAATCTGCAAATATCCGTGAAATCTTGTAAATATTCCAGTTGCTAGGTACCACAACATCTAAATGTGATCCTAGAGAAGGAAGCATTTAGAAAAAACGTCTGTAGCGGACTGTGGGGTAAAGACTGCAGCATAAATGGGCAATATTTATGTTAGAAAATGAATCATTAGTTATGTGGCCTGCACAAGTAATGGGTCTACATGTGTCCTCCACTGGGATCCAAATACCCCACTGTAGCACTTGCCTCTCACAGAGTAGCAAAGCAGAGCAGTCCAAGGCCTACTCAAGATCAGTGGTGTGGGATAGTAACCAGTATTCACAGATATACAACAATAACACTCAATAAATGAATGTCCAGTCTGTGCTTTTCTTTTTAAGAAAAAAGTACATGTGCCTCACTCATACACACACACTACTCAATACTATATATCAATTTATAAATATACACAAGCAGATGGAAATACTTCTTGATGCTATTGCGTAATCATTCGTTCCACTCCCCATAGGGGTGGCGGGAAGGGGGTGCCTAGTATCACAACTCACTTGTCTAAACATTATCTTGTCCCAAAAGGCAAAGATTGTACATAACGTGGAGTAACAGCACTTAACAATGGCATTATTTTGTGTGGTTGTCAACCTCATCATTTCAACAATCATTTCATCATAGAAATAAAAGCAATAATTACATATAACCATGACTGAAAGCGCTTAATACTGGCAATAAAGCATATTTAATTTGCTCACAAACGGCTGCCAATCTCATTATTTAATTAAAGCTTTAGCAAGAGGAAATATCAGTGCATGACTGGGAGATCTGGGTACTCATGACACAATCGAACCATAGCCCTTAACGGGCATCACGTTTATAAACACAGGTTCTGTGCAATTATAGACCTGCGATATGCACTCTTTTTTTTTTAAAGACTTTATTCAGCACCAAATAGAATGCACAGTAGGTTACAACAAACCAGAACAATATATGTGTATCAGCGGACGATGCCATACATATCAAATGAAGAAGGGTAATGCAGGAGCGGGAAAGTTCAGGTCTGTTCGATCAGTAATACAGAGTGCCATTTTCCAATATAGGAGAATTATAAAGACAAAAAAATGAACAAAGTGCAATAAAAACAATAACTACATAATATAGCAAAGGAAAGGAAATCAACAAGCATGCGAGAATCAAGAAGGCAAGTCGGGCAGCACAGTTATAGGTAAATAGTGAGAATGCCGTGGTGGCCTGGGTCACAGCCCACGCATCCCGCTACAGGTCCGCTATCGCAGGTCTCTCCCCATTAAGGAGCGAAACTCCACAGATGACAAGCATCATATATTGGAACACATCAGTTCTCATGCCCACACCCCACCCTCCCATCCAAGGCAAACCACAGTGCCGAGCCAAAAGTGGTGAGTGTGACATCTGATGGCATCGGGCGAGCGGAGGGGCCGCTCACAGCCTAACCCACCCCCTCCGGGACAATGGAATGAAGGGATTGGGACTGCGCCTGCTGGGTCAATTTTTCGACATAGCTTCGGTATGGCCCCCATATGTCCGTCGGACGGGAAGCTGAGGGGAGCAAGGCCGAAAACTCCACGCTGTTAACATTGCAGTGGGCCACACTCCTTAGCCATGCGGCAACCGTGCGATATGCACTCTTAGCATGAATAAGCACTTTAGATATAGCCTCTAAAGAACATCAATGTTAAAATTATAAAAATGTGTGCACACAGCTAAGTGTCACTTACACTTGCTGCGTCGCAGCAGCCTTATCTTAAAAAGAGAACACTGGCGGTAAACACGCGCAGTCCATTTTACCATGAGCTTACTGTGGGTGAGTCACAGGTTATGAGGCTCCCCCACAGTAAAAGGCCAAAAACCAGGTGATCAAAAGCAACAACTCGGAGCAGATAGATGGCAGAACCATCTTCTCACATTTCTACATTTAACCATGCTTTGGTAATTGATAAACATCTTTCAAATCTAATAAACATAAGATGTTGTCTACAACATTAAGGACACAATAATTTGTTGAAAGGCAGAGCTTGCTAAGCGACAAAGTGATTGTGGGTATCTCATAACTCAACTGAGGGCTGAGCTTTCTGACAAAGTCCAGAGTCAACAGGCAAGATAACCCCTGAGGTAGAGTAGGCTCAGGAAGTGCAAACAGCAAAACATCTGTTAAACGCATATGACACACAAATCATAAGTCATGAAGCAAAGCAATGATTTAAAACTTAGTGGGCATTTATCAGAAATCCATTCTTACTGCTAATCAGAGTTGACTTGCTGTGTCACACTACTAATTTGATGTGTACAGGAAAAGGACAATCTCATTTACTTTCACCAAACACATTGTGGCTTTAAAAAATATATGTTTAACTACCACATCTAGTAAAGAGGATTATTGTATTACAGCAGGGAACACTTACCTAGTATATCTGTCGCAATTAGTAAAGAAATCTACTAAACACGCGAGTAAGTAGGTCTCTAAAATAAAAAGGAGAGAATCGTAAAACAGAATATGCTTGCAGGCAAAAAAAGCAATGTGATCCATAATATCAAAGCTACAGGTTCCACAAAAGGAGATCATTTAAATTATGAACATATCAATGATTTTTCACAGTACTCAAATATCACATTAGTTTAAATGAAACATGAACTCATTAAATAATTAGTTTTACAATATATGAAACATGTATTGATTAGAATCACTGCAGACATACCTGGCAGATTGAAGAGTGTGTTAAGAATATAAAATCGATCTGTATCATCTCTTTGGATAAATTTATTTGGATACTGCTCCCTGATTTCAGGTCTAAAAGAGAACAACAAATATTTTGGATCCTGTAATGCTGTCGACCTACAGACACTAAAGAATTGAAATTTTATCACTGTTTTGTTTTCCAATTCATCAGGAATAGTTTTAATAACTTGTTCTCTCCATGAAAGCAAAGGGCTAGATATCTACCACAACTCCATGTACATTCCAGCATTATACTGCACATTACAGACAGATTATTAAAGAAAACCCCCTGCCCTGCAATGCATTAAGTTCCACACTATTTCACAGAGTTCACTATAGCAAAGTTCTAGCTTATACATTGAGAAGAAGAAAAATCATACTGAAGCAAGCAGAATGTATCTCATGTGGATGAATGGTAACTGGTAGTTATAGGGAAACTTTACTAGTGACATAACAAGGTTTTCCCTTGTTTACGGTCCAACTATGGAACTACATCCTGAACAGAATGCTGACTCTCAGATAGATGATGAGGATCCAAGTTAGAGCAAGAATAAGATTTAAAAAAGTTCCCAACCATGTTGCTAGGCCTTGACATAAAGAAGAAAATTATATTCACCAAAGTATGCACAGAAGGCCAAGCACCATCCTTTTAGAGCAAAATGTCAACCGTGTAGGAGTGAGAGTCCTTCGCTGTGTTTCTACAACTGTCTTGTTACCCTCATTTTAGCATTATTGCCTCAACTAGCACATTTCAGATGGGCCAACATTTGCTTAGTATAAAACTCATTTTAATACTCACAAATCAGACAAATGTGCAAAAACATTTCAATACATCAAACAATCCATCAGAAAGAGAAACTGAAACACTCATCCATATACACTCTACAATCAGAGTTCTGGCAAAACAAATTATTCTTTTCAGTAGTTGATTCACATTATTAAAATTCAAAAATACTCTGGTTTCCAACCAATAAATAACATGTTAAAACATGTAAACTCAGGGTTTAGTGGATCCACCAAAATGTTAAAGGGAAAAAGTAAGTTTCCTTTTCTGATGAATTTGGCAGATGTATTGAAATGTATCTGGACATTTGCATGATTGTTTAGAATGGAACAGAAAGTTGAAAGGAAAAGGTTTTTGCTATTAGATAAAAAGCAAATGATATTTTTGATTTACTTCGAAGTATAAATAAAGGGTGGGCACTTTGTCTTATACATATTTTGTTACTACTGCTTATATCCATTTTTGCCATTATGATTGAGAGTCCCCCAAACTTTGAAGATGTTTAATAGCTTGACTGGTCATTCGTACTCACACAATGGGCTGAGTGGGTAATTAGTATTTTTTCCAGTTGGTCAAGGACCATGCCACAATTAAGTGAGTAGTGAATAATATCAGTCATTGCTGGGTTAGTTTTGGAAGCTGGATCTTAATGCCACTGGCTTGGCGATCATAAGTGTGGGCTGAAGAAGTTATATGTCCCAAAAAATGTAATTGGTTTTACGGATGTTGGCCAGAAAGTTGAAAGCATGGGTGTATTGCCACATTCTTTTCTCATTTTGCAATTTTTTTATTGATCCCACTAGGGCCCAATCACCACACAATCAAGGGTAACTACTGTGAAGAGATTATCACATGTTTTGCTTGTATTGGTACTTGATGCCTTTGAAAATCTTGAATACTTTAGTATATGTTTTCTCCTTTATGTCCATAACTGGCACAAATTCAATTTCAAGCCAATATGGCCTTAAGCTAAAGAGCCTCCTTTTGTGATGGTTCTATGGGTCCTAGGAAAATAAAACCGCCACAGTGTGTCCAATATACATCTCTTTTCAAATACAATCTTACAGATCAGTGGTTGAGTGAGAGGTTTCCAACTACCCAGGTATGCCCATGCACATTCAATTAGTTTGTCACAGTTAACTTTCTATGTTGATTTAAGAGTTGAAACCGGTAATTCATTGTATATAGATCGACTGTGTCAATATTCCTTCACCATGTCATCATTCTTGATATATCAAAATTTACTTACTTATGAATCCACCACATCTGCAATCATTTCGACTTTGTCTTGACAACATTAACCATCAAGAGCAATTGTCTGTATATAGGCAGGCTTAGTTATGAGACTCATTGACTAAGGTTGGCGAGGTGATAACTCCACATTGTGGACAGCTACTGACAGTCTTTGGTTCCTGAACCATTAACAGTATATTGCCACCTGAATCAATATTGTCCTATTCACAGGACTTCAGACTTATCTTACAGCTGTAACCATTAACCTCACATATTCTCATGTCTTTGTTCTTTACCCTTACTTTGCAACATCTACACAATATTTCCCTCTGGAGAGGTGCCCTTTAGGCATACAGTCACCCCTTTAAAGCGGCCTGACATCATCTTAGGACAACTTATTTAGCAACATGTCCCAATCTGTTACTCTCTCCCCGACTCTGTTTCTACGCTAAGGGCCTGTAAGGAACCTATCCTCAACTTCTGCCCATTTTTTCAATTCCCTTCATCAGAGGTTAGCCACCGTTGAATTATTGCTCTTCCAGGATATTGAAATGTTCCTTTAAGCAAGCACCAAGGTTAAGACTGCCAACTTCATTGCTACCTTAAGTTTCTTAATGTGCGGCTACATTCTCAGTAAACAACCTTTTGGGTGATCCAGCAAAGTCCCATTATATCGTTAGTCTGATGTAAGATGTCTGCCCAATGAGGAAGCAGGTTTGGACACACCCAAAACAGGTCAATGAAGACTGCATTATTCACAGCACACAGAGGGCATCTACCCATCACCAGCATAAATATTGTGTACTGTTTGCAAGGTGTTGGGTATGAGCGATGCAGAATGTGGTAAGCATTAGTTGAACTTGTGCATTCCTGGATACAGCTTTAGGCTTAAAGGTATACAGTCTGAGATATAAAGGATGTTTAAATCAGCCCTTTGCAATTACCAGCTGTCAGAAAACTTTGCAAAACGACATGATTATGTAGATTCTCAAACTGTTACCCCCACATTTCCTCCATCAAAGTTTTTTAGTGCATTATATTCCAGAGATAGTCGAGTACTCAATTGGATTTTCTCCAGCAATTCCACTATCACTTTTCCTATTCTCCAATCTATCATAATTGATTTCACATGATTTGGGCTTCTAACTATCTAAAGGACATCATCTCCCAGCTCAATTCTAGTGTTGTAATCCTTCCACCAGTGGCCGTGATGTGGTGTTCAAGGGGTTATCACAATATTTAGAGGAATTAACTCTCAGGATTGACTGACTCAACAAGTGGCACTTTTGGACTGAGAAAAGGACAAACCTTGCATCAGCAGGAAATGTGTTGCTTTGGCGCTGCGGTTGGCCAAAATGCTCATAGCAAAAAATTCGGACAGGGGACAAACCCCAAATAAAAAACAATTGCTGGCCAAATTGACTTACTGTAACTATCAATAAGAAATCTATGCAGAACTATTGCTGGTAACCTGTTGCCCATAAAATACACGGGCGCCTTTTCAAGGAATCCTCCTTACAGCAGAAGACAAAGATAATCATTAACATAGTCCTTGATAGATTATTTGTACTGGGATGTATAATTTAAAGGGGTGCTCTAGATGCAAATGGTGACTATTATCTGTGCTGTGTTTGAAATACGTCGAATTATATGGTGTAATTTTATCTTGGTGGTCTGTATGTTTACTAATCAAAACTGGCATGAAACTTCTTTTTTTTTTTTTTAAATAAACCTCTCTGGTACAACATTTTACCAATGTATATAATGGCCAATAGAACCGATCGGGAAGTGTGCCGCAAGTACCCCAAAATATAAATATCATCCGCGTGAAGTGAAATTACACGTGTCACCGAATTCACTCTTATGCCCCACCTGTAGGCAGTGCCTCTGAACGTCTCTGGCATCGCCCCCATAGCTTTGAGTAAATAATGGGGGGAGGGGGGGGGGGGGAACAGGACAACCCAGACCTGTCCCCCCTCTAGATTTGCCAAAGGTCATGAAGCACAGTGTCAGTTTGCAATCTTTCAATCTTAATATCCCTTCTCCAAACCCTATGCCCTCCAATACAGCATACATGTAATCCCATCGTAAGCAGTCAAATGCCTTCTCCATGTCTTCTGCAATTAGGTTATCTCTAGCGTATTTAATGTATGACATGGGCAGATGTCAATAGCCGTGCACCTGGTTGGAACAAACCCTGTTTGATCTTGGTGCACAACGGAAATCAACAGTGGGGCTTTGCTGTTATCAATTACTTTACCTAGAACCTTGTAATCGAGATTCAACATGGATAGGGGCCCATTGGATTTGAGTTCTAACAAGCTATGTCGAGTCTTTGGCAGCAACACTATCTCTGCCTCACTCATAATTGCTGGTAATTTACTTTACCCAAGGTGTCCACATACACTTTCAGCAACCTGTGTACAGAGAGGCATATCTATACTAATATAATAAAGAGAGAGCCCAAACCTTTGAGGCGGGTAATCTCAGGAACCACAGCACCAATCACAACACCCAATACAGCGTTGGAAAGGGCAGTTGCAGCAGAAGGACATAGGCTATGGAGACACCCACCATATGCATTTAAAAGGTAAAAGAACCGTGCCAGCAAAGTAGTCCCTTATGGGCGTGTCTGCGTTGTGCTGTGGGCGTGTGCTGGGGGCGTGACAAACGCTGGGGGGGTGTGGTACGTTCCGCCCTTCATGCCATGTCTCATATCGTGCGCTGTGGACGTGTGCGGGGGCGTGGGCGTGTGCGGGGGATTAAGGGGAAAAAAGCCAGCATTGTGCCCAATATTTCATTGTTTTTTCTTCCCAGGTTCTGTAGATTCCAGCTCTGGGTGTTCAACCTGCTCCCTTTAAATACCCCTGCACCCCATAATCATAACCCGCCCTTACTCCTTAAAATACCCCTACACCCTTAAACACTAACCCATCTTAACCCTATAAATATACCCTGTACCCCAAAACCCAAACCTATCCCTAAACCCTAAAAATACCCCTGTACCCCAAAACCCAAACCTACCCCTGAACCCTAAAATACCCCTGTACCCCAAATCCCAAACCTAGCCCTGAACCCTTAAAATACCCCTGTACCCCAAAACCCAAACCTACCCCTGAACCCTAAAAATACCCCTGTACCCCAAAACCTAGCCCTGAACCATAAAATAACCCTGTACCCCAAAATCCAAACCTACCCCTGAACCCTAAAAATACCCCTGTACCCCAAAACCTAGCCCTGAACCATAAAATAACCCTGTACCCCAAAATCCAAACCTAGCCCTGAACCCTAAAAATGCCCCTGTACCCCAAAACCCAAACCTACCCCTGAACACTTAAAATACCCCTATACCCCAAAACCCAAACCTACCCCTGAAGCCTAAAAATACCCCTATTCCCCAAAACCCAAACCTAGCCCTGAACCCTAAAAAATACCCCTGTACCCCAAAACCCATACCTATCCCTATACCCTAAAACTACCCCTGTACCCCATAACCCAAAACTATATCTGAACCCTTAAAATACCCAAACACCCCAAAACATATACCTCAGTACCCCAAAACATATACCCCTATACCCATACTTACCTTATCCAAACATTTTTTTAAAAACATGATTTTACCATTCATGCATTTACAACGAATTTCGTTGTAAATGTATGTGTGGAAAAAGCATATAAAATGTAATGCCATGCGTTATAATGGCATTGCGGAGTCATGGTACTTTCGTAATGAAAGTATGCGGAGTGATGGTATGCGGAAAGAAAGTTGCAGAATAATGGGTGTTTACCCTCCCCCGGTGAGTACATTGGTGGCACGGCGGCCCGCATCTCCAGCAACATACTCATATTTTTTTCACCACCGATTTGAAAAATGCACAGGTCTCTCTCATTGATGGCCAGCACCGACATACACGTTTAGACAAACCTCACGCCACAAGTTCTAGAATTGCGAACTTTAGAGCTGGGGAGCTACGTTTGAGTCTTGGCATCAGCTCAACATCCTGTGATTCCAGGCAAATCGCTTTGTCTCCCTGTGCCTACCACAAATGAATGTGTTCTTCTGTAATGTAAATTGTGCTCATGCCATGTTGTCGAGTTCGCGCTATATAATATTGCAAGGAAAAATAAAGTAGGTAAACTCGAGTTCACACACTACTGAACGCGCACTCTTAAGTGCATCAGCAGTGCACTGTGAATCGGAGAGTTTCACAGGCCTGTCACAGATAAGAAATGCTATCAAAACGAAATCCTACAAAACAATAAACTACTGGCCGACAGCAATTCATATCCGACAACGTCGGGACGGGCTGCTAGTTTACCATAAAATGCAGCATTCTACCCGTCACTATCTGGGGTTTTGTTAGTCACCATCCTAGGGATTTCTGCCAACTGTAAGGGTGCATACAAATCCATCACCTGTTGTTCATTTAATTTAGTAACCCCGGCTCCGTGTATGTAACCCCAACTCCAACCCCCACCCCCGGCACTAAATTGATAGTAAGGTGATGCTGCTTCATTTATCTGGTCTTGTGTAGACTATACCTGATCAGTAGACTTCATTACTGCTGTGATGGGAAAGCTGTCTGCTGTCAGACATGTGTTACGAAGTAACCAAGCCTAGAGGTGCTCAGATTTTTCTCCTTCAACATACTATCTTGCTAGATATTCTCCGTCATCCAGAGAGGACAGTCTTGTTACTGCTTCTTTATGTGCACTCTGCATGACCAGTAATTCTTCAAGAGTCTGTTTCACCAAAATCACTTCTTATTCTGCTTCTTTAGGCTCATATTCCAGACTCAACACTTTATCACTTAAGGTCTTTCATTTGTTGAGATACACACCGCAAGCAAAAACACTTTGAAAGCAACCCACCCCTGGCATGGATCTCTTATGGTGTCCTCATTATGCTCAAAATATTTTATTTTGTGTGTGCCTAAAGTTTCAGCGTATACTCTGTCCAGTATGGCAATGCCCTGCATCTTCCATGTGGGAATTTCGAGTTTACAATGACCCCTGTCGAGCAAATTTGCCTGCAGTCAGGGATCTGAGAAAGTACAAGCCGGATAATCACTACTTCACGTTCCGGCTTGTAATTGTGATCTGTGAAACATAAAACCATTTCTGGAGTACAATGTATGCATGCGGGAATATTCAGAATATTCTCTATGTCAAGGGTGTAAGCTATGCCAGGTATCTATCAGGTGCCAGGCTTGTATCCGATGCCGCAGTGCTGCGGAAGATCACACGGAAGGTGATCCCTGCAGGGGCAGTGAGAGATATCCATTTCACAATGCAGAATGCAGAATCCAGATGATGGGATAGCCTGCTTATGACTACATCAGTATGTGCGATCGACCTAGACTCCCTTGTCCAAGCTCCAATCCTCTTCACCCTCTGTGACAGATCAATTCAATGTAGCAGGACACCACCGGTCTTGGTGCACTAAAGCTCTCACTTGCACGGCTGATGACACCCTGGAGGTGTGCTTGCTTTTTTGTTCACCCACCTTCACTGCCAAAGCAGGAAATTTAGCTTCCAGTTGACCATCTCTTGTTACTGTGCTTTCCATTTTCCAGCATGATCAGATGTTTTTCATTCAACACAGCAAGCTCTTCTCTCAACCTCCTAAGCTCATCCCCTTCTCTCCCACCTTAACATCTGTAAAAGTCACTCAACGTGACCTGCAGCTCCGTATTGCAGTTTACTCCCTCTCAGCTATAATACTTTCCAATGCCACCTTCACTTAGAACAGATTTATTTTCCCTTCTACCTCAGGCCACGAAATCAATTATAAGTACATTAGCCATTGGCCACCAAGCATCATGAATTGGCCACCTACTGAGGTGGCTGCAACATGCCCCTTCATACCATCTCTCTCGCTCCGCCTGACTATGTCTCTTGTTCCCAAAGACTAGCATTCCTGAAACCTATTCTGCTACGGTTCTGATAATGATCTTGTGCTGGGCTAGTACTAACTGCAACGGAGTACTTTTTGATGATATAATGTGAGTAAGTGGCACCCTCAATTACAACAAAAACAGCAAGCAGTTTTAACATCGCTTTTTAACTAACAAGCATAAACATTTTGTAATAAAAGGTGCATTTAAACATCTGTCTGTGCAGAGGTACAGCAAACATTAAAGTAAAAGAAAAGGCAGTTTCTTTCTTACATTCCTTTGTCTGTTGACCTGTCTTCAATCGCCTGACTTCATTTGTTGTCCAGGAAACTCACACCAAGTTGAGTCCCTGGTGCAGTTAATGGACTGGATAGTTGGGCAGGTGACAAGACACTTAGGGTGCTTGCTAGTGTTGCATCTCATATAGATGTGTATGAAGAAACCATACTTAGGAATAAAGCTGGCAAATGTCCCTTCAAGAAGCTTCTCATTCGAGACTTTTTTGGTTTCTCGCTGTACTTTTCTACTAATCGCATGCGCATTAAAAGTGCTTTTGCTCTTTGCGCATGGTCTACCTCCTTACGCCTTCTTCTCTGGGAGGAGTGGGGCTGGTATCCGCCCTTCTCAAGATAACAGAAATGCTGCACAAGACCCATTTTGACCTAATGCTGTCTGAGAACTTCAGCATCAATCTCACATGCAGCCATTATCAATGTAACTGCAAAATATGTTCTCTTCTCTCCTCCTGCAGCAATGGAACTCCTTATCTCAAGTTCACCTAAAAGTTCATAGTATCAAGCTCTGCTGCTCCTTTCTCACTCGTGGGCCTGACAGCAACTGCTTGAATACAGTTAAGCATTAATGATCTAAATCTTCCATATTCCATCAACATGAGTTCCCACAAAACTCACTATCCTAGAACTACTCTCTTGCACTATCCCTACTTATAGGTTCTATACAAACAAAAGGACACCACAGTGGGAAATGTAGGCTTTCTTTGTTTTGTTCAAAAAAAAAACAGGCCATGGAGATTGGACCACTGATTAAGAAAGAAACAACAGTATCAGCAATAGGGAACCTTTCATAAAGTAGAGTGCCTAAGGGGGCCTGACTTTAATGTCACCATTGGTGTCCTCCAGCTCCAGTAAGCTGCAGAAGATCCAAACTTTAACAAAATGAAATTGGGAGCACGTGAAATGTCTGAATCAAGTGCTTACTTCTGAAATGCATCTACTGGTTGAATCAGCAGTGAGTCAGTAAAATACCGGT
Source organism: Lissotriton helveticus (assembly GCF_964261635.1). Taxonomy (NCBI): domain Eukaryota; kingdom Metazoa; phylum Chordata; class Amphibia; order Caudata; family Salamandridae; genus Lissotriton; species Lissotriton helveticus. The sequence continues at coordinate 1,090,879,487 of NC_136065.1, forward strand.
GATCTGATTATTAAGAATATTTTCTTGCAGCATAAGATGTCATCTGATTTCATTTAGACTGTAAACATAGGGTACAGCACTTCAGGAGAGGCTTTATAAGTAAGTGGCAGACATCACCAATTCTAGAGAGGTGATGTATCAATTCCTTTTTTGTCTTTACTGTGCGACTCATTAATAGCCAATAGCCTCGTTGAGCTCTGTACAGAGAAGCAAGTCCTGGATAGATGAAGTCACACTGAAACAGTCCCCCAGAGACTACTCTGAAGATGACCAGCGCTCTCACCAAAAGCACAACACTCTCCCTCCAATAATCACAAAGCATTGCTCGCCTAAACATGTTTACTTTATTTTCATCCCATCCTGTACCTGCCAAAACACCTGCGCTGCTCCAGGTACAGTGGTCACGGACTGATGTGTGACATAATAAGCCAGGTCAACCTTGAAAGTCATGAAAACAATAATTGATGCTACAACTGCTGGAGATTTGCTCTGCCTATTTCTGTTCCACAAACCAGTTCTTTCTCTTCCTATCTGATTTTCCCTTTTGAGGAAGAAGCCCAATAAGCAGACATGATGGAGTGAAGTAAAGGAGGATACCTGGTGGCATCCATAAAATCGCAGAATGGAACTACTCCCCTCTTTATTAACTAGGAATTGGTGTTATAAACAAACATCAATTTACAACACATCTCCTCCACAGAAAACAATTCTTAGATTTAATTTTGGCAACAATAAACCCTGCTCTCGCTGCTTTTTGTCTTGCAAACACCCTACAGACTGGACTTCCAGACTGTGAGCCGCAACTTGTCATCTTTACAGATGAGTTGTTCCCGATCCATGTCCAAACACATATTAATGTATGGGCTCGGCAATCCGCTACTTAACCAACAGGTTGGAGACTCCAACCCCAGAATGTGAGGCAGCCAAAGAAAATGTGTTTTCGAGTGCGCTATAGCCAGGCCCACAGCTTGGATCTTTTGAGGGCCAACTTTCAATCAATCTTGCATTGCAATGCGACATGAAACACTCTGACCTCCAGTACCTCTTCCTGTGCTCAGCTAAAAATAAGATCATGGCAAATTGAGGAATTTAGAATTTCCCATGACAGTGTGTCATTCACAGTTATATCGTGGAGAAGACCCCTTTCAGGTAAGCCATGTGTCACACACATGTTCTCAACATAAGAGTTACTTTAGGTTTGAAATATGTAGCCCCACAGCTTATCCTGGTTACGATGAATGAGCAGAACTGTGGCCCTTTGGAGAGCGCAGTTTTAAAGGCTTGTAAAATCTGAATCTTCGAAAATGTGCTGCACTGTGATCTTGGAACCATAAAATGATAGGTACTAAAACAAATAGACAGTGAAAAGTACATTAAAATGCATAAAAAAATGCAAACTAAGACTTTTTGCCTTGCTTGTTTTTTAAACATTTTGATTAACTGACAACAAACAACGCAAAGAGGAATCATTCTTTGAACTTTTGAAAATTTTTGAATTGGGGAGGTTATCCCCAAAACACAGTCTGTAAGTGAAGTGCTGCAAACACTTCGTAAACTAACTTAGTTTAAAAAAATTGATTGAACTTAGTTATTCTAGCACTTTGTATATGTATATGTATATGTCTGTGTCTTGTAAAGTGCACTGCTGCCCTGAGGCGTAGTGGCGCTGTAGACCGCTGGGGAACCCGTCCTGGCTATCCCTGTGAGATGGTCCCTACTGGGTATCTCCAAGGTGAAACCAGGCATCCCCAGCGAATGTGGGGGGCCGTTGTAGAGATGAGGCAAGCTAATGCCCAGAGTTGCTGAGTGTGATCCCTGGTTAGAGTAGGCACCGAGGCGAGAATTATCGAGTCCACTGACCCTGGTCCACGACCCTGCCGCGTCGGAAATTGAACCCTGGTCCCGGGCCGTTCTCTGCTTCCGGGTCTGCCGCCTCGAACCAGTGAGCCACACCACTCCACTTATAAACGGTCTCACTGTAGGTATTTGAAAGTAAAACATTTCACACATGTTTTCTGGACTTACCAATTCTCTGAGTTTTACTTTTCCGGTTTGCTTGTGCTGCCAAGCCATAACAAAGATTTAAAGAAAGGAAGCAAGCATAATTTCATACTAACTTAATATCAAAGACAAAGATTTTGTCGCAGAGGTAAAAGTGAGTCAGAAGCTTCGTAAATATCACTAAACACTGATTTATCTGCCATTTATGATTTGGGGACGTAATTTAGATTTTAGCTGAAACACTGATTTGCCTGGTTATGTTTGCATTTGAAGTTACACACAAGGCTATAAGTGCGTGTGCCTGTTTGCCTCTTGACACCTCCCGTTAGCCCTCATATGCATGGTGTCTACACACACAACTGCAAAAGGTCATACAGCTGCGTCTGCATATACAAGCACCCGCACGCACGTGCGTGTTGATGCGATCACTTGCCTGACTCACAAAGCTCTCTATCTCAAACCCCCCCAAGTACCTATGATAAAAGCTGGAACAATCTGGAGGTGGTAGACCATCAAGAAGCGCTAACGCCTTCATGCTGAAACCACAGATATTTCGAAAAAGAGAGCTTGTCAAAGAACTATGTCCGGCTCAGCTTCACGGATCTGGAACTCTCTCCCCCCGAAATTCCCAGTCTCACCTCCACGGTTGCCTTCAAAATTGAAGTAAAATGATTCCTTATGTGCAAGTTCTTACCTTAATGGGGCTCTGATCTTTTGCTTATAGTTACTGGACTTACTCCCTCATTCACTGTACTTACTGTGATGTGTTTGCACCCTTTGTAATTGTTTCCTGTTTTATGTATTTGACGCCTGCCTAACCTTGACCAACCGTAATTGTGAAGCGCTCGGATATCCCTCAGGATCATGTTCGCGCTATATAAAACTTTATAAATCCGCACACAGGTCATAAAGACATAGGCCCTGATTGACAAACTGCACTTTGCAGTGCGCTTACTACAAAATGTAAGTTGTTCCTACACTTGTGACCGGAGTCCTCTGACCCGAATGTGGAGTCTCCGTACATGCTAAGTATAGGTTTTGGCAGTAAATGTGGGAGGGAGGCAGGCGAGAGAGTGGGGAAAAGGGGCAGACTTAATCCCAAAGGGGACCAGATTATGGAGGAGTATAAGGGGTTTAGGTAGGGTGAGGGAGGGGTTTAGGGAGCAATGCCATCCACCCACACAAAAGTAAGCCAATTGCTTTACTCTGGGGTTGGAGACATGTAATTAACACTTATGTAGTAAGTTTACACTCGGAGTTTGTGGCTATCGCAAGCAGTAAACTTACTCCAAACTGTAAACATGCCCAAAACTGTGTAAGTTACCTTTGTGAATCAGGCCAATTGTAGCTATCTATGTTTAACAGCCACATGTGCAAACGCACGAGCACCTTTCTCCCGAGCCAACGAGCGGCAAAGGACCCCAATCATTTGCAGCTTTTGGGTCATCTTGTTTACTTGAAACCTTCGTCCACAAACCTCTCTCAGGTTTCAAAAACAACTTGTCGGAGAGGGTAAAGAAGAATTATAGCTTGTAGGGGTATACTCGCAGCTAGTGGCGGCAGAGAGACGTGGGCGTCTTTGGATCAAGAGGACCACTGGATACTGAGGGGCAGATGCATTTGTCTATGAAGGAACAGAAATAGTGGTATCTTGTAGGTGCAGCGCAGCACAAGAAGTCAATCATTGGCAGCCTGTACAGAAGGAGAACGGTGAAGCCTGAAAAGTAGAGGACCAGTAGAGTCGAAGAGACAGACCCATTTACAGCAGGTGGTGGTAGAATAATCAGTGTAGCATTACCGGGGGAAAACAGGGCCGCCTATGTGGGAAAAGTATCAATAAAGCATGAGGGAATGAAACATTTGCCATCTGTTTTTGGCTACTAGGAATTCAAATTCTAAGGCTGCGACTTTTTAAATCTCCATCCACATTTGTTCCTGTCAGAAGTATATATTTATGAATCCATCACTTTAAATATGTTTAGTATGCACAATGAAGTTGCATGTGAGCATTTTCCATGCATTAAATTTTTCCATGCCTGGACCTTACCTTTTACTAAAAAAAAAAAACATGCCAACAAACACCTTGACCTCAATTTTATAGTGTACCATTTTTCATAACCCTTGTCCGGTTTTCACTTATGTAACTCTACTAACCAATCTAATTGAAGGTAATTTATTAAAGTAAGTCACAAGATAATTTTATATGTGCCATAAGTTGGTAGGTTTATAAGACTGGCTTATACAAATGATAGAAATTTAGAGAAATGATCACAGATGATTTCATGAGGTCTTAATAGTAAATACAAGAATCTTGAGGTAATTCCCAGAGACCTCGAGTGGACGTCAAAGCTGCTGTGCCTATCAATCCTGTGGATCACCTAGAGAAGCTTTACCAGCTTTGTTTCTGAGGCCCTGTGCATCGCTTACCACGTTCCATGAGGCAACTATGGTGACACAGGAAATAAAGCCCCATAAAAGGACAAGTTCAGTTATTTGATGCTGTTGAAGATCCTTCCAGAAATAATTTGAAGTGTTGCCCAAGCAAGATCGGACTGCTACCCTAAATATGTGCTGCTTTGACAGAACAAACAAAGGGCAGTGCATCAGAGTAAGTCTAATCTTAAACAAAAACACCTTCGAGGCTTCCCATGAACGCTAGCAGAAGCAGCCAACCATCCATTCCAAGCTCGAGGGATCACAAGTAGGTTGTTCAAGAGACACCCCTTAAAATTCAAATCCAAGAGAGTTTTGTTGAGTAACTCAAGAAGCACTTTATCTTAAAACTAGGTCTGACTAATTATCAGTAGCTCTGGAAACAAGAAATAAGGTCTTTTTTTGCCTTCTCAATTGAGGGCCTTTGTTGCTTCTTTTCAAACTTTAGATGCTTTCCAACATTCAGTGTTCTTCTAGAAGATCCGGATAGAGTGGTGTAAGATTGACCCGCTTCTGGAAGAAAGTGTACCAATAGAAGCTCACTGAACCAATCGCTTACTTTCTTACATAAGCCAGCAAACTAAATATATGAGCAGTATTACACAGTGTGCATGCTCATTCCGTATTTCAGTGGAAGGCCCCTGACAAGGACAGGATACAGACCAATCTCATAACGTACTGGGTAGGAAAAGAATGGATGCGGAGGCACCCAAATGGGTTCCAATAACGTACATTCGTACATTAAAGAATTATCAGCTGAAGTCAGAGATGAAGAAGGAGATGGGTTTTTAAAGCAATTATCCAAAGTCATCTCATTTTTACTTAAGCATGTACTCCATTGAATCTCAATCATGAATCTAAGGCCCCACAGTAGTAATGGCAGAACCCTTTGAAAAAAGCAGTAAAACAAAATGCCAATCCCATGCATGTAAATGCCAGTACATAGCAACTGCCATATAGGCCAGTCCAGTCTAGTGCTCAGGGAATTGAGGGTGGAACAAGTGAATCCAAGACAAGAATTATGGCTAGGCTCTAACACAATGCCTACACCGCACTCACATTGTTTCCTTGCTGCCCCACCCAACAAGAAACATAGCAAGAACTAACTGAACCCCAGTGAAGTGGGACATAGGTGAGTTTGTGTGTTCTCTTTCGACCAGTAACAGAATATTGGGTGTGCAGATGCCAGCAAGGAACTACACATCATAGACAATTGTGGAAAAAGGGCTCCCTGACTTTCTGACACTGGAGGCAGGCACAGACATTTTAGGAAATGTCAGGTATGAAAATTAAAAAAAAACTGGCAAGATAAAATGGCCGAACAAAGGAAAACGCCTCAAAATAAGATTTCTGGCATTATATTGTAGGCTTTTTTTCAGCCCCTGTCTTGTCTGCAAAATCCTGAACATGCTCAATAATGATCTGAACTGCAGCATACGGATTCAGAAAGTCAGAGCATAGTGTTTCCTTATATTTCCTTATGGTACCAATTCTTTAAAAGATCCTCCTTTCATTGTCAGGAAGATACATGGCTAAAGTGTGGTCAATAGTTTTATCACATCTCACCTATTGGAATGCGGTCTACCATGGTCTGTCAAACACCTTAATTGGGTAGCTATAGAGGCATCGAAATAAGGCAGGGTAGCTAGCCTACGGGTCTCTGCTGCACATCACTTTCTACACTGCTCCCCGTGAAGCTACTTATTTAATTTAAAGCACTGGGGTTTTCTCAAGGAGTATTTTATCAATCCAGTCCCTTGACAATGCTCTTTAAGATCCTGCAGGCTTATCCCCAAGTTCTGTAATATTTTGCCTGTACAGTTACGCTAGACCTCTAACTTTTCCTGCACAAAGGGAGCTTTCTAACTTCATTTATTCTGTCAAGGGTTTCTTCCTTGTTTCGTTCATTGCTACAAGATGCTGTTATGAGTGAATATCTGCTTCAGCTCTGATAATTTCAAGATTTATATGAGGTCCCACCAAATGTTGTTACTGACATTTGTGTAGAGAACAGTCTGACAATTGTAGATCATAGTACAGTCAGTGGCGCGTCCACACATTTTCAAGGTTTTCAGCTCAGAGTAAAATCTGAGGCATATTATGATGGGCGATATGCTCTGGTTATTCGTAGAGGGGTGTGGCCAGAGGGCTTTACTCATTAATTATGCTTTCCCCAGGTTAGTAACTATGCCAATGACCGGCATGTGGAAAACCTGGACACAGAGCTATTGGCAAAGTGGCATGCCCGAGCTGTACTAGATGTGAGTGAGGTGGGATGTCTACTGTGTTCATAATGTTTCAAAAGTATGTGTGATGTATTCTCTAGTGTTATATTTGTGTTTGCAATGTCTTTATCATGGCTAGTGCTGTTGGATTACCATATTGCGTGTGAAAAGATATTTACGTGTGAAATTAGGTCTCTTTTTTTGTGGATATGAGTTGTGTCTCATAGTAGCCAGTACAGTCAATGTCTCCTCTCACATTTTCTATATCCAGTCTGACCCATTTGTAGGGTTCTTTATTGTAGGTATAAATCTTTATTGGAAAGAATAAGCACATAGTGGGAAGAGAAGAATCTCTCGGGTTCAGCTCACCCATGCAAAACGGCTCAAGAAAACAGCATAACTTTTAAAGAATATCAATCACAATAACCTTCCACAGTGTATGACTCTTCACCCAGTACTAGTCCGGGGGAGGAGGAGGGATGTGAGGGAAAGATAAGAAGGGCCAAAATAAATAACACGGATGCATTATAGATCAGTCCGACCATTCGTCAAAGCACACAGTATAACTCTGAACTAGGTCCATTCCTGGCATATACCCCCCAGAGAACGAGGAATAATCATTCAATTGGCTCCAGGGAACGTTTCTTCGACTCAAGAAATGACCACTCAGCCTCAGGGTTCGCAAGGACAAATGTTGTCACCTTGTCACACAAAGAGAGGCTCACAGGCATCCTAATGATACAGGCATTTTAAGGGCAATCAGCTGCTTCTTCACTATGTGCATTTCATGCCAGCACCTTAGTGAAGTCAAAAAGCTCTAGATAAACATGAACCCTGGAACTGTCCTTCTGGGCAGATTTGTTAACAATCAACTTATGCTTTCCGAAGTCAGCTGGCTGCACCAACACTGTTTCCAGTCCTGTTCTGCCGGCCGAGTCGCGAGGTGGTCAATGTACAGCCCTCCGACACAAACCTCCATCCTTGCTGTTGCCATCAAGCACTACCTCCTGCAGAAAACACACTGCACCTTCAGCTTTGGTTTACCCAGCTCCAGTTGGTTATGGAATCACAGCACGAGACCTTACTAGCCTCGGCATCACTTTACAAACAGTCAACCTCTGATTCCTAATTAGCAATAAAGGAGAATTTACAGTTTTCAATTTTAGGATATCTCTGGGTTGCTTACTCATGTTTCTGCTTTTTTCCCAGGTGCCATTACATATTGACCCATGGTCACGAACCATCTTTCAGCTGAGAACACTTGATGTTTTACATTCTCCATGAAAGCCACCTTTGTTATACTCTATTCATTGTGCTCTGGACATCTTTAAGTGTAGGTAGAATCATGTCCTCTCCACATGTTAAGGAGGAAACTGTTGCCTTGTCAATATCGGTCTGCTTCTCCTGAGTGCTCTTAGAAGCATGAGCCCTAAAGATAAATACTCATCTTTGGTTTTCGCCAGCCATTGTTGAATCCGTTACGATTCCTTCCCAGACTCTGAGCCTTCGTCATAACGTGTGGAGGGGAGCCGCACAGCTTGTAAAGGTAGCCCTTCCCTTAAGGACTCCTTTACCTCAAATTTCGCTGCCGCCCCACCTCACCCCAACTTCTCCAAGGCCCAGTTTCCCCAATTAGTTCTCCATCTAGAACTGTACCTTCAAGATCCCACACTTCTCCAAGCAGAGTTCCCAGAGTGGGAGCACTTGGGGTTTCTCAGTTCACAACACCATTTGGTAGGTCCAGAATTCACTTCTACCCAGCTGTACCATGTTCCTTCACTGGTGCAAGGTACTAAAGGGTGAGCCAAACAAGTCACCAGCCTACACAAACCCAGAGGATCCATGTTGGGAATCATACTTGACCTCGGAGACTTCAGCAGCCTCAAGACAGGAGCAGCAGCAGAGCTCCAAAGACTCATGGCCATCTTGGAGTCCATCAGGTCCTGACTCTCCTTTTACCTATCTTGGCAAAACAAAATCACCATTCTTTGGCCGATTGCCGTAGTTATTGAGACATTATCATCAAGTATTAAAAAAGCATCTGTCAAAACTACTTTCGTTCATTTCAAACAGTCCCATATAGATGATTGTCAATGCTCAATACCACATACTTAGCCAAGTGTGAAGCAGCTTTTGCTCCTGATTTTATTACCAAGATTTGAACATAGATTAACCAACTATGTCCTTTAAAATACTTCATCTGTCATGCTCTGCTGCCACTTGTTCTGATGCTGGTATCACTCTTAAAACCCAATTCTACCTAGGGCCATGAGAATATAAGTAATCTGAGACAAACTCTCCCAGCCAACAAATGCAGCTTGTCCATACCACAAACAGCCAAACAATGGACAAAAAGTCAGAATACTCCATTATTGTTCTGTCACCATTGCTCATATTCACTCATTTAGGAGTGGGTGTGTATATTTGAGTGCGCATTTTGCGTGGAAATGTTACACTATCATGGTTGCACGTGTCTGTAGAGTTACTGGGAAAAGAAAGACATCTGCTTGTCTTTCTTTTCTTTGTCTTTTCTAGTCTTTGTACACCAATATTCCACAGAGGGACTCCTTGCTAGTGATGGAAAGCATTCTCAACACCCGAGCCAGCCCCCACAGAGTACCAACTATATTTATCATCCAACTTTTAGAAATTTGCCTTACTCAAAATTTCTTCATGTATGACTCACAGTACTACCAACAAGTACGTGGGACATCTATGGGAGCTGTCTTTGCTCCCACGTTGGCGATTCTTTACATGGACTGGTTGGAGACTAATACCATCCTATGTCCTACGAATCCATTTTTTCCAGGTCTAAAGAATTGGAAGAGATACATAGACGATATTTTTTTGATTTGGGCGGGCACTATCCCTGAACTAGATGGGCTCCTACACTGGCTTAACCACAACTGCAATGGCCTCACCTTCACAATTGCTCACAGCCAAAGCAGCATCCCTTTCCTGGACTTGAATATCCAATATCATGAGGGCAACCTGTACACCTCCCTCTTCCGTAAACCTACGGAGAGAAACACCCTGCTAAGATATGACAGCTGTCACCCCAGGGCTCTGAGGGATAGTCTGCCATATTCTCAATTCCTGAGACTGAGAAGAAATTGTTACAGAAAGGAAGATTATTTCTGTGAGGCTAATATACTATCTAGTAAACTGAGGTTTAGAGGGTACCCCAAGCGTCTCATCAAGAATTCGATGAAGAGAGCTTGGTACTGCCCTCGGGAAACCCTCCTGGAACCTAAACCCAAAAAGACCACTGAGAAATTGGTGTGTGTAACAACATATTCCCCGGTCTCAAGCCGGGTGAGACAATGTGTCAAAAAGAACTGGCACATTTTGAACTCAGGCGTATTGAATTGGGACACCCCGTTATTTGCTTTTAAGAAAAACAAAAATCTCAAGGACCAATTGGTTAGGGCTGCCTTACCATCCAGTAGAAATGTAACCCTGAATGACCATTGGCAATTACCTCCACTTCTTGGGCACGCCCGCTGCGGGACGTGCGTTGTATGTGAGTTTTCAATGGATGGTAAAGAATTTATGTTCAACAATGCAAGAAATGTTCGTAACACCTTTACCAATTGTAACAGTCATAATGTTGTATATGCCATCTTCTGCCCTTGCAACCTGATATACGTGGGACAAACCAAGCAGAAGGTCAAATTGAGGATTTCCCAGCACCGTAGCCGCATCAGGTGTAAAACACCCAACGCTCCTTTGGTGGAACATTTTGTGGAGAAAGGACACTCTGAGAACGACATTCAATGGACTGTTATTACACAAATCATAATCTCACCAAGGGGTGGAGATCTGACACGCCTCTTAAACAGAGAGGAACTGAAATGGATTCTGAAGACTGATAGTCTGAACTCGGGGCTCAACGTCCAAGATGAATGGACTGCCCTTATCTGACACCCTTGCTCACAATTCATGACTGTGCCTGTACGATAACAATTATGTGCCTTGCTGAAGTATTCAACTGTACTGGCTGCTGGGGTCATTTTATTGTTTAATTGCATGTATGTTTAAATTCCCCACAACACTTATTTTCCCTTAAACGCGCCTTTTCCATAAGCATGCCTTCACTTCCTCACGTTCACTGCCCCAAGATGGCCCCCATGTGGGTCCGTCTTCTATTTCTATGCCCTGTCCTGTCCTCTCACTACCCTAAGATGGCACCTATGTTGGTCCGTCTTTTATTTCTATGCCCATTTCCTGGTCCAATCCGAACTAAGTATATTAGACCCTGGCTACCCTGCGTGCTGGACGCCAGGGAATCATTCTAGCCGACTGATCCGGTAAGTGGATCCTCCTCTAGCTCTTCGGCTGCGTGGTTATTTTATTTGATTATATTCTGTATATGACTGATGCGCCCCCCTCTTGCTAGGTATCCTGGCCAGCCGACGGAAATACTTTGTCCGCGGCTCCCGCATCCCGATTCTGGTAAGTGGCTGCACGCCTTGACAGAGCCCTCGCGGCTCGTCAATTTCAAACACCGCGCCTCCCGGGTCCTGACCACCTTTTTACCCTTGCAGGGCTCGCGGCTGTAACTGTTGCCTAGGAGTCAGCCTCTCCGTCTTGAGGCGACCCGGTAAGCCTGGAATCCCTCATGTATTCCGCCCACGCCCACACGGCCGACGCTACGGTTTACCATTCCCTTCACTTTTGACTCCTCGATGGAACCACGTGCGCCGTTATCTCCTCACGCCCGCATCTGGATCTATTTTCACCATTGGTTATTAATTCCTTCACTCATGACTTCCTCAAGACACCACTTGCGCCGATATCCCCTCACGCCTACGCGTTTTTAACCAATTTAACCACTTTTACAGACAATACAGTTATCAGTCACTGAAACACCTTCACTGTCCATATTAAGTCTCCACCGATTGGATCAGAGTTATTAGTGCACATCACCAGCACTGTAGTCCACGTGACTTGCTTGACCAATACGTCGTTGTTCACTGGTCTCACTCATGTCACCAAGTTTTTAAATCTTATTCATTGTATGTTTTGAATATCTTCTTTTTCTCCCCCCTTTTAGGCATTTAGAGGCTTAATTAATCTAAGGCTTTTCATTGTATTTGTCCTGATGATGGTCCCTGATACTTTATAGGGGTCCGAAACGCCGTCGACTATTTATGCACTTGAACTGAAATGTGATTACTACTGAAATGTCTAGTGCATTTATGTTATACTCTGTACAATTGTACTATTTATAGAGTAACGCTGTTTTGCCTTACGAAGCCCTTCTCTGCTGTCTACATCACCACTTGTACTCGCTCTGTCAGTACTGGACACAGGCTTGTTGTCCACTTTGGTTGATTGTTGGAAGGTATTCTCTATGTGATTTCAATACATAAATACTGAGTAAAATCTCTGGAAGACCCCTGTCCGGCTGGACATGTCTGTCCTATAAATATAGATTGACTCTGTCTATATGTTATTCGTTCATTATTACTTTTGCTTGGGACCATTGTTGTTTTTCAAATGTCTTTCTTTTCTATCACACATTTACAAGCAAGCAATACTGTATTCTGTTGCTTCAAGCTGGTCCTTTTGGCACTTTTCTCCGCTGCCCTTTTCTCTAATCTCTGGTATAGTGCCAGACATAGGTATGGAGCACTGTCCTACTACCTGCAGTATGGATTCTTTGTTTGTGCCAACAGGGCTGTCAACAGCTTCCAAACTGTCTTAGTTTGCACACACACAATGCTAAAAAGCATGAATGTATCAAAGGTTATTTGCAAAAACATTTTTTAATAAATTCAACTACAGGTCATTTTTCTATATCTTTTGTCATAATCTGAGGACCTATCATTCTACTGCTGCTATTTCTTCTTTGGTCACGCTTGTAGCAATATTATGGACACCAATTTCATGGCGATCAACCACTGTTCTTCGGGGTGCTTCTGGAACAAAATGAGGTCGATTGCTTGCAGGCCAGAGCACAGAGTTGAACACTTTACTGGTAGAAGAAAATAATCACACGTCTGCAGCAGTCCATAGTTTGCAACCGCCTAGTTTGAACATCTTTCCAACTCGAGAATTCAAGGAAGGGAGCTGTGTATGATAAACAAGATGCAGACAGTAAGGGTAAATGAGTTTTGCATCCTGCACAATATGACAGCACTTTCTTGCACATGACCTAAGCATCTGACCACCCCATACCTATGCTGTCAGCACTTTGTTAAAATGAGGCCAATCAACTTGATGACTACTGTCCACAAAACCAGTGGGAGAGCTTCGGATACAGTGGCTCTAACAGGGCACCAATTATTAATTATCTACTTACTAAAGACACTTCAGTCCTTTTTTGTTTTTTGCTTTGATTTCTCTTTGGTTTCCTTGTTTAAATAAAGAATGTAAAGGCATAATAAGGACCTCCGGACTTGCCATAAAATCTTCCTAGGTTTGCTTTTCAGTCAGTCGATGGGAGCTCATAGGTGACACATTTCATTGACTGGATAATCTGTAGGAGGTAAGAGGGTAAAATGATTACAACTAACATGTGGTAAACGCTTGAGTCCTTCTGTGATGAGGAATCCAAATTACTGAGAGCCTTTTGTTGCTACTTAGCAGATAAACACACGCTATTGAAAATACCAAGTTCACATCTAAAATGTAGCTGACAAATAAGGGGTATTAAAAAATAAGGGGTATTCGAAAATAAGCACAGTGAATTAAAATGCAAGCAAAGAGGTGTATTTTAAAGTTGCTATTTAAAGGGCAAATCACCAGGAAATGTGACATTTGTGATCAGAAGCTTGAAAACGACCCAAGCTGGATTCTGTCAAAAAACAGACATTTTGCAACACAAGGTAACACTTCATAATGGGCAACTTTCATCTCGTTTGAGCTCAGCCTCTTGTCCACCAGGTACAGTGTGATCTAAGGGATAATTAGCACGAAAACAGAACATTCAATCATTCAACGTGTTTAGCTTAAAAGATCATCATTTATGTAACTTTTCAGAATAAATCAAATAATCCAAGGTTAATAATCACCTGTTTTCAGGCCCTGGTCCCTCAGACCAAACGTGCATCTTGGACACAAGGGAAGAGGGGAGAACTCGTTGTCTAAAGAAAGGGTTAAATCAGAAACATGGGGATAAAGAAAATGGCTACAACAAAGGAGGTCATCGTGTTGAGAGAGTGAGGTTGAGGGTAGTAAAGTGAGGGAGGAGAACCAGAAAAACGCTCTGCACTAGGGTAAAATTTGAAGGTGTTAAGAAAGGCAGGAGTGGATCATGTGCCCAGTTCTCCTTGCATGCATGAGGCACTAAGAGAAGTTAAAGGACCAGGAGAACTTGATCTAAAGGAAAACATGTGTATTAAATGAGAAATAGAAGTAATGTGCAGTAGTAGTAGTAGTATTAGCTGTCAAGGCTCCCTATCGACACGTTTCTCCACACAGCCTTTCATTGGATGTGAGTAAAAAAACACAGAGAAAATCATAGGGCAAACAGAGGTAGAATTCAACACGTCTCAGTGGAGAAATGATATTCCATGTGCAGTCATTTTTCAAACTGCAATATAAAGATCAGATGGGCAGAATGCCATCTCCTTACAAACAGGAGAAAATTATGCAGAAGCCATATTTAGGAATGTGCTTAGAGATATTCACAATCCATAGGCAAACTTTATCAGTTCCCTATTTTCTCATTCAAAAATGTAGATCAGTCATTTACAGGACCACAGATGGGCGAGAGCACAACTGAGGCAATAAGTTTCAAACCAAAGGTTCACCAAATACAAGTTATACTTTTACTATTCAATGATGTAGGACATCTGTATCCTCCTGCACTTCTAATCTATTTTTTTCTACACTTGCAGTGACGGCACCAATTCTTTAAGGGCTTCAGCACAGTGACAGTCAGAAACAAGACTATTTTCCAGTCCACTTGATCTTAAGCTGTGCACAAAGAGTAACCCAGCTTGATGGTCGGGTCCAGGAACAATGAAATCAATCAATGGCTTTTGAATTCCAGGAATCGCTTTTTCCATATTTCTTCCAAGATTCTTTTCTTCATCTTGAATGTCCACTAGTATGAAATTTGGAATCTAATTTAACTTCTCACCTGCTCTTTGCATTCATGGTGTTTACTGTTTTGAACACCTATCCAGTGCTTAACTTCCTTGAGATTTATGCCACGTGTTTGATGAAGACATTTTCAAAATGCTATGCAGAATCTCCACATTCAGCTTCAATAGACAAGATCAACACTTTTAATATGGCTCGAACTGGGGTCTTCAAGTACTCCTCCCCGCTGTTCAAAGGTGTGTTTTCTTTCACTTGCGTAGATGTCTTTCTCCTTCTTTATCTGTCAATTAAGTTTGAAATTCCTTGATTTTTACCTGAAGTTTGATAATTGTCATTCAGTTTATCAAACTTTCTTTCAACCGTGGATAAATTGCTCTGAATTAGTTCTCCCCAATCCACTGAACACTGAATCAGGTGGATCATGGCAGGCTTATGATTAGAAATTTGGTAAACTAGACTCTGGTTGCATTTGGGTCTGGTAGGAGCAAAATGGATAAAGTTACTTTCAATGTGACCATTATTCCAAGTGTGCAGGTTCCCTCCTGTTACCAACTTGTGGGCATCCTTGCACTAAGTGATAGAAACAGATAGTGCTTCCCAAAGCAGGTAATAAATAGCCTTGCAAGCCAAGCCCACGCGTGTAGGCATAGGCAAGTGGATACACCCCTGTCACTCTCACTGTGGGCATCTTTCCCACTACACTCTCTTAAAAAAAAGTCTGTCAGTGTGATGGTTTTGGTCAATGGTTTAAGTAGCTACAAGAGTGTGGGTGATGGGAGAAAGCCCATAGAAAGAGCGCCTGCATCACCTTTAATATTTTGGAACAGGCGTTCACATGGAACTCATTCTGAAGAAATGTATTAGTATCACAGAACTTTCTGTGTGGAATCAATCCTAAAAGGCACCAAATCGTGTAACTCGAACAGTGTCATTCTGTTACAATTTGTAAGAACAATAGTAGCAAAACCAGTATTTTGGTCAGAAACTACGGTTCAGGAGAACTGAAATTGTATTAAACAAAAATTATTTAGATAAACAATATTGAGTGTTTTTTTAAGGACACAGGAAAGGGTAAATAGAAAATAGGTAGACCCCAGGTGTGCAACTGAGTCTTGTAGAAACATAAACCATGTAATGGGATATCTTCAATGCAATAGCCCCTCATGGGCCAATCACTGCTCCAATTACGGCTGCCTCACAGTGATTCACCGATGCTGCTCTTACCCGAATATGCTCCATGAGCAGGAATTATTCCGATACCCTCAATAGTTGCATTATGTTGAGTGATTTCGGTTTTGGTTTGATTGCACACCTGGGGGTCTACCTATTTTCTTGTGTCCTTAAAAAAGCACTTAATATTGTTTATCTAAATAATGTTTGTTTAATAAAAATTCGGTTCGGCTCAACAGTAGTTTCTCACAAAGATGCTAGCTTTGCTACTATGGTTCTTATAAATTATAACTGAATGACACTGTTCGATTTACACGAGTCTGTGCCTTTTAGGATTGATTCCACACAGAAATTTCTATAATACTAATACATTTCTTCATAAAGAGTTCCATGTGAACGCCTGTTTCAAGGATTACTTGATACCCCTGTTTACATGGACATAAGGCTCGCTCTTGTCTTTGTTAATAATTTGCATCACCTTTAAACCTTGGCAATCACATATTTCCAAAATTTGGGTGGGTTCTGTCCGATCACAATACAACATTTGGGTATCCATCGACTTAAGCAGGCAGGTTTCATACAACCTCTCGGCTGAATTCGCTCCGCTATGTTATCAGGTGTCAACATAGTAATACTTACAGAATGCTTATTTGGTGACGGATATAACCACCCCCCCATAACTCAGAAAGGAACATGCCTGGAAAATGCCTCAATGCGGTCTTAGCTCGTTTGACAGAGGCACAGGCATTCAAATTAAGGCGTTTCTCATTAAGCAATGTCAGTAGTTTATACAGAAGATACATCTAGAAATGGTGGTTATGAAGAAGCTATTCCTCTGTCTAGGCTAATACATGCTATATAAACTTGCTAATAGACCTCAGTCATAAACCTGATAGAAATGAGGATGTTGGGTAAATACTCCAGTCAAGAAAAAGTGTGAATGCAGAAAAAGAGTGCGAGATGGATCTTTTTTTTAATTTTTTTTAAATAAAGGCAGTCAACAATTTTGGGGCACAGTAGGAGCAAAGCTAGGCAGTTCTGACCAAAGTAGGCAGATGGTGATAAAGAGGGATATGGGAAAGAGAGGGAGAATCATTGCACAATCTGTCCCAGGAGGGGCTCTGAAGATATAGAATCTATTCCCCCTTAATCCGGAAAAGCAATTTTTTTGAGACCTTCAAAAAGACGTGAAACCCTTCATTTCCAACAACATTTTGAAGGGTGGCTTATCACATGGCTACTATCTTAAATTCACAAGGGATTTGTTATGTAATTTTTACTATTATATATTTATATTTCTGAATCGTCTATGGTCCACTATTCAGCTGAAATTACACTGATGCTCAATGAATTGTATAGCACGTAAATGTGTTTGTTTCTACTGTTCACTGTTATTTACGTAACAAGTTGATTGTTTCGGATCTCGGTTTTTATCTTTCTTTGACACCTCTCTGGTCTCATACATGCTCTAGAAATGCTGATAAATAAATAGACATAATAGAGCATCATATTAGTTCCACCCTCAAGCACCTTTGATGTAGAAAGTCGAACCTGTGATTCATTTTAGAAAGGCTCCGAGTAGACTGAACAAGGCGGGTATAACAGGAGAGGCAGTGGTCATTAAATGGGTGGTGCCAGTGGCAAAGAAACTGACAGGATCAATCTGGACGTGTGTAGACTCACAGGCTTAGGAAATTACTTGATCGTGGGCAGATACCCACTTCCCATACAGTAGAAAGGGTCAGGTTGCTTGAAAATGCTAATGTGTGCACTTCTCTTAATCAGTCTTCATTCTGTAGCCAGAACAGGCTAATCTAAAAATAAACTTATTTCGTTACATCAGAAGTAACATTTCACTTCTGCAAGACATACTTTGTTCCTATACTCCAGGAAGCAATGCATTTTCTATTTAATGACATTCCTGATGTGCGTTTTTACAAACTGACACTCTAGGCAGGGGTCTCCAAACCGGTCCTGGAGGGCCGGATCCATGCCAGATTTTGTGCATATCCCCATTTAGATACATGTAGTAATTTTAAAAATCTGGCATGGATCCGGCCCTCCAGGACCGGTTTGGAGACCCCTGCTCTAGTGGCTGTCTGTGGTACGGGGACACGGTGTGGGGCTACACAGAGTATTTCATATTGTCTTTTATTAAAAGGTTTAACGGCGAAGAAGAAAAAGTGAACGTTTTGTTAAAGGTTGAAAAAATATTCGGGTCATGTGATAAGAACAGACTGAGTGAAACTCAGCGGAAGTCTTGTGAAGGCAAATGTGAAGATAATGGATCTGAAGGATGGAGATTACGTTTCATTCTTTTCGGGAATTACATATTTTTACTCCGTTTATCAAGAATTCAGCAAAAGATAGTTTTTTTGTGGAAGCAATTTAAAAAAAGGAAGGGTGAGGGTGCTGCCTGTGAAGAAGAAACCAGAAGTCATGAAGCAGGAGGAGTTATTTAGGAGGGTCCGAAACAAAAGCAGGGTCAGAGAGAAAGGTGTAGGGGAAGAACGATTAGTAGTAAGAATCTAAAAAAATATGAGATTATTTTCAGATTTCATAATACTATAAATAAAGTTTAGGAGGAGAGCTGAAACAGGTTTTTAAAAGAGACAGTGGTAAAGAAAGACAGTGAGTGTGCGGTGAGCAGAGGAAGGGATGTGGTGTATGGGAGATAGTGTGGGGCAGAATATGTAATATAGGGGTGCATGTAGATGTGTCATGGAAACATCGGATGAGGTCCAAGGAAGGTGGTTGGAGAGGTTCCGATTGATTGGCTGTGGTTTGTAGAGCTCTCTACAAAGTAAAGAATCTAGTCAAGTATTGAATTATTCGCCTTCATGTGGTGGCAAGTATGCAGCTCACCTATGCTCTTAGAAGCAATCTTGTTTTTTTTAATAAAAGTTTCTTCGTATCACATGAAGTTATCAGCCTGAACACCTTGTGTATCACTTAGAAGGTACAGGATGACCAATAGCTAAAGAGGTTTAGCACGAGTCCCCCAGGATGACAATGCATGTCAGGTTACTTGTAATATTTTGATGGACCTTTGTCTCCCAGTCTATAAAAGCAAGACACAAACTGGTGTTACTTCTGACAGCTAAGCCCCTAACCAGACTCCAGGCACCCACCTGCACTGAGCCATTCTAGAGTTTCTGCCGCTCTCCCCTTGCCTTATCTCAAGAAGCGGCACTTCCATGCAGGCTGCTGCCCTCTCTGCATCGGTCATCATGCATTGACTTGTGTGTTCCCCCTTGGTAGGTAACGCAAGGCAAACATTCACCACAAGACCTTTCCACCTTGGAAAATCTAAACCAGTGGCCTGATTTTCAACCCTTTTTAGGGGGAGTTCCTTTTATGGGTCCCAATATGTCCCTTTTTGCAAGTGTCTCTCACGCTTGTTATGACAAAAATGGTTACTGCTGTCATATCCTGATTCTTTTGCATTATAGGTCATTTTCATTGCAGGTCTCGATTGACAGTCTATCAAAGATGGGAATGTTATGCCTGCAAGATCAACCTTTACTTTAATGTGTAAAGGGTGACGACCTGATGAAGCTTCACTGTTCCCTTGCCATCCAGATTGCCATCAGGCCTTGCTACCAGGTTTCCAAGGAAAAAAGATAGAAAAACTTAGAAATGTTTAGAAAATACCATCTAGTTTAGTCTCTCTCTCACTCGACCTACTCTAATTTCACAGATTCTACATACTTCCACAAAGTTACTACTTGTTCAATCATAACTATTATCCTATTACTTGTGTGTTGGCTGTGCTAATAATACGCTGAAGTTACAGCTGTCTCCACTGGCCAAAAATAGACGTTAATGAGATTTGTGTGAATAAAGGAATAAACTTCAATTATAGATGCAGCTAATTCGTAAAATAAAGTATCACTGATGCCAGGCCCTGGAAATACTGAGGGAAAGGAAATGCCAACATTGTCAATTTGAATGATATACACTTCGCTTTGAAAAACAAGGCCACAAAAATCGGAAACAATATTGCTGACCACAAAACAAATCAATGCAACAGATGTGGCACTTTCTTGGTACAGCTCATGAAAATGCTCCACCATTCAGAGTGCTTGACTGGTTGAGCGCAAAAAATATTTGTCAAATTGTCACCGTACTACAAATGTCTGAACGGGCAGATGTTTTAAAGAAGGTAAAAAAGTATTTAAGGACTGTTATTATTTGTTTTTCTTCAAAATGTATTCTGGCCTCGCAGCATAAGAAACCCATTTTTAGATGTATTAATATACAAGAAAAGATTCACATGACTTTTTTCTACTCCCTTTTTTCCAGAATCAGTATCTTTGTGCCCCGGCATTGGATGCGCATACCACAAAAAATAATTTATGGAACTCACCCCAGACGATTTGTCTCACATCCATTTACCACTAATAGGTTAATGATATTTCTTTCAAGGCGAAAATATAAACGTAGCAAAATCTGGTAATTTGGAAAATGTTTTGCCATAGAAAGCTTAAGTTTTGAGTCCAAGAACACATAAATGAACATGCTAAATGGTCCCAAGCCCTTGGGACCTAGTTTGGAGAGAGTTCAGTCTGCTCAGTCGCATTCCCCTTCCCAAATAAAGGAGACATTTTTTCCACAGTGAACAAAAAGGCTAGGCTCTTGTGAGAAACCACAAAAGGGAGCTGTTGAGCAGCTAATTTTACCACACAGCCCACTGGCTAGAGAAAGTGTGAGGAGAGCTATACAAAATTAAGCAAAGCAAAGATTATCTATGCAAGCAAGAGTGGCTTCAATACAAAGAATAGTGTTGTAGGTAAAGTAATAGACAACTACTGGCAAACAAGTCACCACAAACTAAGCTATAAACTCATTTAGTGAAACACCATTTTTATTTGATTAGTTCATTACACATCAATGTTTAGGGTATTATGAGAGGAGACATGCTTGGTAGCAAGGAATTCAATCAAATATAATGCTTTTAACTGTCATTTCTGTTGCATTCAGTGATTCTAACAAAGAAGGTGAATAGGGAGAGCAAACGCTCACCCAGAAACAAGTACTCCATGATTACATATTTCTCTTGGTTTACTCTTTTGAAAACTGCCCTATAAAGGTCATGGCAACACAAACCTTACATTTTAGGCATCACAACAAACAAGAAGTTGCAATACCAATAAGTCTAGTGTTGGCCGCCAGCCTCTTGGTTTTGTCAGTGTTTGTTTGGTTTGGTCATGATTTTTTAAAACATTATTGTTGGGAAAGCTGCTGGGCCCTCATCAGTCTAATAACCAGAATTTGCTAAAAGTAAAAATATTTTTTGTTGGCAAAAAGCACACATTTCTGTAGCAGTTCTCAGCCCTCAAGGGAACTACTTTGTGGGCGTATGTATTCCTTATTGTGGGCAGAATGCCATTACTCATATTGAAGCTAGCCAATGGGTGAAGCAGGTTGACCCAGTGCTCCATGTTGTATTTTTAGTCAGCAGAAGAAAAATGTGAATGACACAATAACAGACCAAGGGATGAAGAGAGCTGACTGAAATCCCCTATAATTTTAGTAAACTCAAAATATAATGACCTACACCAGACCGAACTAGGGCTGCACTCTTATTAGCACAAGCCTGGTCATATTAGTATGAACTCTAGGTCAAGCCCTCCATATACAACTACTGACAGGCAAAATGACTCTGTGGGCATTCATGGAGATAACTCATGGTGTGAAAGATAATTAGGTAATTAGCTGTTCTCTGCCACACGTGGTTCTCCAATGATCCAAAAGCCCACTAACCCATACTGAAAGGGAGGCGGACGGCCAGACTACTCATCAGGAAAATATCTTCCACAGCAATGGTTGTCTAAACTCTGCTTCAGTCCTTCAATTACTGTCATAACAAAGAAAGAGGAGGCAAAGGTGTGTCACAGCAGAGATCCAAAATATGCAGATGTCTGCCACAGTTCAACAAATGGCTTACCTACCAAATGTAAAATGTTAAAAAATAAGTAGCAAACCACCAGATTATGGTAGTGAAAGAAATTGTTGACCACAACAATTGAGTTTTCATTGCAAGATTCAGTACAAGACAAAAGACAGTTCAAGAGTGGATGAATGAGGTATAAATGAAAAGAAGGCATCACTGTCTCCTTTTCATTAGGTAAACAAACACAACCAAAGCACTGTACAAAGGTGCTAATTGTGTAAATGAGAGGTCATCTGTAGAGTATACTTACAGCTCACCGATTTTCTTTTCTTGAAGTAGAAAAAATAAGACCCTGGGGAAAACAGCACTTCCTTTCTGAAGTGAGGGGAATGTACTTTGAGTGTACTCCTGATGTTACTGATGTTACCCGGCATGCCACACGGTCATAGAATAAGTCAGATATAGTGGGGGGGAGTTCTCCTACGGTGACAAACAGGGGAAGGAGAGTTTGCTTGGTGTTCAAAATGGTTCTCACTTTCCTTAGACCTCAAGCGATCAGACAAAAGGTCACAGGAACGGCCTGGGCGGTAAGGATGTGGACAACAGGTTAGTTTTTCCACAGTTGGTACTCCATCTTTAAATACAAACATCATTGAGATAAATCTGTTTGTGCCAATCTTTGGACAAGGCTCACCAGTTCCCTAAATGGAGTGAAGCTCTGGCCCCATATCAAGATGTTCTTACTGTCTAAAGAAGAGAACAGAAGCCATATCACTTTCCACAGCAAATATGGTTCTATGGATTCCACCCACATTCAACCCCCATTACTGCGTGGAAGAAATGCACCCTAGAACAACACTCTCCCTTAATTAAATATTGTGACTGATCTCCGATCTAAGTGTTTGAGTGTGTGCCCTCCAGTGAAGGTGACAATTAAAGAAAACTTTGCATTACTCTTGTGGTGGGACACGATGGTCGAAATTGAGACTTGAAACAATCTGGAGACACAGGTAACAAGGGGCATCAAAGGCAATGGTTCAGCTGGGCATTGATGGAAATGTTAGATAATCACCACATCTTTGACAACCCTAGAACAAGGCCATTGCAGGAGGAATGACAAGTATGGACACTTGCACCGTTCAGGACTGGTGGAGAAATCACAAAGGATATCTCACCAAGTTCCTCTGACATTACTTTTGGAGACCTTCCTGAAAGATGTAGTGGCACTCGAGGACAAACAGAATTCAAGGCATCTACTAATCTAGTTGAGAATCTGTCATGGAAATCCTCCACCTGTCCAAAATCCAGATCATCGAATAATGGCCTGAAAAAGCTCATCAATCAGTTTCTTGGAAAAAGACGGGCCAGAAAGTCTTGAATAGATGCAATACAACAAATATACTGTTTCGATTTCAAGATGGGACCAAATGATCATGGATCTGGAACACTGACTCACTCAGAAGTTATTTGGGAAACCAGATCAGTGGATATGAAAAGGCAGAAGACACAGGAGGAGAGTAAATTAGATTATTTTTGTTTTCCATTTTCGTTGGGATAGTATTACTGCAAAGAGTCAGTACATTACTGCGCAATGTGAGGGTCTCTTATACTTGTCCCCTTAAGGCTAAGCTAGGGTAAGGTGATTCGAAAAGGGTTGAAAACTGGAAGGAGAAGAGATTCTGATATTCTGTGCTAGCACTTTGTTGTTAGGGAATATTTAGTTCAAAGCCAAGTTGTCAGCTTGGAACACATCCCAGTGCTGTGCAATCACAGCACTGCGGATTCTAAGGCTCTGTTAAGCCAATTGCACAGCTCTAGTTGTCTCAAGAGAGTCGGAGGAGCATATTAGCTTTTGACTACAGGAGTCTGAATCGTGTGTCCCAATGGCCTGTCCAGAAAGACCATGCCATTGCATTGGTGATAAGGAAAAATAGACACCTGATTACATTGTGCTTCCAAGCAACAAAGTCCTTACCTCCATCACAAAAGATGCAGAATTCTGTCCGTAAACGCATTGTCTGTCTAACACAATTGAGTAGATATGCATCTATTTGGGAATATCTCATTTTCGACCTCCCCTGAAGGACTCGTATTACTCCGCACCTCAAGAAGCTACGATGGTTCCCAATCCAGAAGAGATGCCGTTTAAGACCTTGACCTACCCATACAAAGCCCTGCACAACGAAGGACCAGCATACATCAACAAACAAATTACCTTCTACCAACCCACCAGACACCTGTGATTCACCTTCCTCTTCCTCGCAGACACCACCCAGATCTGCCACACCAACAGCGAAGGATGCTCCTTCTCTCACCTGGCGGCCAAAGACTTGAACAACATTTCCCTGCACCTCATGACCACCTCATCGCTCCAGGAATTCAGGAAAAGACGTAAGACCTGGCTGTTCGAATGAACAGAGCACTGTGAAGAAGCTAGCAACTCTAGCACCTTGAGACCCTCACGGGCGATCTACCATGCTTCACAAATCCTGAGTGATTGATGGATTGAGATCTTGTGTTTTCTATTTATTTATAGATATTTTGCTGAATATGCTTTTCAACCCGTTTGATTGTAAACCAAGTTACCCGTCGGCTGCCTATTCCATTTTTAGGATCAACGAATCATAAATGAATCAATCACACTAATTGGTTAGGTTTTATATATTTTTTTAACCAATTTTGTGGGTTTAATTAAATCTGATTAAATGCTTGTGAATTTTTCAGTAGTCCATGAAACATTAAATGCACAAAATCCTTTCATGGAAAAGATTAGGCAGTTCCCTCAAGTTACATGTTTGGGTTGTAAAAGATTATGTTTTACAAATTCGTGTGTGAAATTCGTAAACAGTAAGTTTAGCTGACAAAGATCAGCTTCTGATAACATGAGCAGGTGGACCACCCCTCTTTGAATAAGTTGATGTACACATCTGCATCAAGGGTACAACAAGAAAGGAGTAACCCCCAAGTTCAGAAGAAAACAACAAATATCATGAAAATTGGGCTCGTCTGTTATAGTGAGGCAGACTTTTGATAATAATCTCTGCTTTGTGATTGGCACTTTCCATTCAGCTTCCAATCGACCGAATCACTGTTTCAGCATAAAGTGCAGTCTGAACTCAGGGTTTTAATAGAAGGCAATTGATGGGTTATTTCATGGCAGTAAATGAATTGAGAATATCTGAGTATTTTTAGTTTGAACTCTTCGAGACAATTTGCACTTTATCTAAGGTGTTAGCAACAGCATTTTAAGCATACTTCTGAATGTGAACTATAAATCAGCAGATGAGCAAGGGTAGCGGTGTTTAATTATTGCCTACTTACCCTCTCATGAAGTTAAAACCGTGGGAACAAACCAGGATATTTCCATATGCATCTACTTTCAACAGGTTTCCGAGGTTTGTATCAAATACCAGGCCCCTGTGAATCAGAAACCAATGAATTATAATACACAAGAGGGCAAAAATAATAACCAATCCAAAACAACAGAGCGGCCAGCCCCTCCGATCTCCATTTATAACTTGTAACCTCTCAGACCTCTGTGTGCAAACCAGGAACGATTGTTCAATAGCTGTGACTGGCCTAACTCTTCTAGGAGGATCTCAACAATCATCTTGGAAGAAAGAAAAAAAACACTTGCACTGCATTGAAATTTCTTCTTCAAAATTATTTGTGTAATTTTTGACTGTTTCTTCATTTTCTGTTTCTGTTCTTTTTGTTCCTCAATAAACTCAAACGTAAAAATATATATATATATATATATTTGTGTAACTGAATTTTAGGCTCAGCTTTTTCAAAACCGAAGACAAATGATTGTTGTTATGTGGTGTGACAGTATGATGGAGCAGTGTGGAGCAATGCAAAGGCAGAGCTGAGAAAACCAATGCCCTCCAAAAATATGATTTTAACAAAAACAGCTTCTCTGGAAGCACAGCAGGAGATAGGATGCATTCTAGCGTCCTCCAAGTGACTTTCAACAATTTCTAAACATGTTCTTTGATAGTGGCTTGCGGCAACTGGAAAGATTCACCCAAACCAAATCTAAACATTGACCCGGTGGAGAACAAGGTATTAGTAAAAATATGGAGCCAGCAGGATCAGCGACCCACCTCATGAACAGCGGCATTTAGCAAACGGTTTACTAAATATGTTTGGAACCAATTACAGTCACATCTAGCAATGACCAGGAGGCAGTTGATGTCCTCCTTTCAACAGAGTTGCAGACCGTTGTACTTGGTTTGTGTGAGGGAGTGTGAAGCAAACCGTACAAAGAAATGAAGGAGTGAAACACAATGATATATTCTGGTGACCCAAATGTAAATGGGCAATCATGTCGGCGCATTAGATACGCTTTGGTGTGAGTAATGGCAAAGTAGAGATTTTAATAAATAACTTTACCTGGTAGGGAATGTAGGATCATAAACAAAGCTCAGAAGCTCCTGAGGATAGCCAATGGAAACCAATCTTTCAACCGTTAAATCAAAGCCAAGTGATTCATACTCGGGAGACTTGTACACTGAAAAAAACCCACAAGCACCAGAAATGTAAATATGTGTTGCACACAGTTGAAAGTTGCAATGACTTAAAAACAATACCTTGTAAGGAATTTTCTTTCACTTAATACATGTCAAAACAATTTTGTACATAAACACCTTATTTTTATTGGCAGCGTGAGGACTGTTCTCTGGGTCTTGGGGCTTTGCTGGAAAATATCCACTTTGAGCACTGTTGTTTACTGCTGGTGTCTAGTAATGTACTCCAATTAGATGACGGATAAGAAGGGAATCAATATTTTTCTGTGTTTTGAAAGTGCGAAAAACATTCATTCATTTGTTCTCGGTCATTATCGGGAAATAATTCCCCGCAGCAGCAGCAACAGCTTTAAGATGTGTTCATGAATAGAATGGCCCTATAGTTAAACAGCTGTTGCAACTGCCACTTGAACTATATCTTTTTTTTTTTTTTAAATTACCGCGAAATACACTGCTGTATTATAAACAACGTTGGAATAATTCTCTTAAACTAGACCCTTGAAGTTTTCGTTGGATAAAGTTATATATTATCTATCACTGAAGACAGATACACAGCACCAGCATTCTCTCCAAGCAAAGGCTCTAGAGGGGCTCCCTCACGATGCAATGCCAGCCGAAGTGAATTATTTATAAACCACGGGTGAGTGAACAATGGTTTTAGCCCAGTGACGGCGCGAGGCCTAGCTCTCTACTTGTGGTTTAATATTTAACATGTTCAGACAGAAGCTCCCACTAACACCGAGTAACACGTGCATTGCTTTAATTACCTATGGACGGTGGTATTCGCCACTACTTCAATTGTCCCTTCCGTGCCGCCGTCCTTCAACTTTTAGGAATCCCTCGTGCCTCACTTTAAAAATCAAATAAAGAGTGCCCTTGCCCTCGCCCTCACCCCTGCCTTGGGGAATCCAGATAAAAGAGCATTAACTCGTTGTTTAAGGGCTGTACTGAGAAACTGAAAAGCGGGTTAGAGCAGGGGATTCACGGTAAGTAATCAAAGGAAAGCCCTACTTCCTCACCTGGTGCCTCATATTTACTATAACGAGGATATAACTAAGGACAAACAAGCCCGCAGACCGCACTCGGGACTGGAAAAAACACATGTACTATTTAATTTTTTTTTTTTTAAACTGAATCAATGACCTCCTCTATCTAAGAGCACTTCTCTCGCATCTGCCACCTCCAGCCTGAAGTGGGGACGACGCTAGAGGCTCTGAAAATATCAGAAATGGATGCAGGCCGAGACTCCACCCAGGATTCAGACATACCCCGGCTGAGAGATGCCTTGGAGGGCATCCGCGAGATGGCCCTCACGCAACCCGGCAAACTGTGACCATGAGCTGTGCCTTAGTGCAGCACAAAATTTACCTTTAGTGATGCTAATAAGCAGCAAGATGAGCATATGCTGGGAGGGAGCCCATTCTAAATGTTGCCACTGGATTCAAGCAAGCCTGACTGAAGACGGCTGCAATGCCAGAAACCGGTCCTGGGAAGCTTGTTTCCGGTCCAGGGAAGGCATGGCTTGGCAGTTCGGGCTGGACTGTTCCCATGAGGCACAGGGTCAGACTGATTTGCATATGGCCATGTCTGAACTGGGGTGGCAGAGTGGGCTAAAGAATGGTGATGGATTAAACCCAGATCAGTTGACTGGGGGTGAGTGCTTGTATTGTCAACGCTCCGTCCATCATTTCCTTTGGTTTTGCTTTGTTTGCCAACTTATGGCAGGGTATGCTCAGACATGAGTCCCTTGCTCACTTTGCCACTGGATTCAAGCAAGCCCGACTGAAGACGGCTGCAATGCCAGAAACCGGTCCTGGGAAGCTTGTTTCCGGTCCAGGAGAAGGCATGGCTTGGCAGTTCGGGCTGGACTGTTCCCATGAGGCACAGGGTCAGACTGATTTGCATATGGCCATGTCTGAACTGGGGTGGCAGAGTGGGCTAAAGAATGGTGATGGATTAAACCCAGATCAGTTGACTGGGGGTGAGTGCTTGTATTGTCAACGCTCCGTCCATCATTTCCTTTGGTTTTGCTTTGTTCGCCATAAGTTGGCAGGGTATGCTCAGACGTGAGTCCCTTGCTCACTTTGTCACTGGATTCAAGCAAGCCCGGCTGAAGACGGCTGCAATGCCAGAAACCGGTCCTGGGAAGCTTGTTTCTGGTCCAGGGAAGGCATGGCTTGGCAGTTCGGGCTGGACTGTTCCCATGAGGCACAGGGTCAGACTGATTTGCATATGGCCATGTCTGAACTGGGGTGGCAGAGTGGGCTAAAGAATGGTGAAGGATTAAACTCAGATCAGTTGACTGGGGGTGAGTGCTTGTATTGTCAATGCTCCGTCCATCATTTCCTTTGGTTTAGCCCATTCTAAATGCCATCCAGCAGGAACCAAATGGCCAGACTTCCATCACAATTCCAAGGAGAAAATATTAATCTGGGTACTAAGCCAGAATGGCATCTAGTTGTGTCATATGGTTTCCTCCCAGAAACATAACCTTAAGATTGTACAATACAGGGGAACTCCCCAGAGAAACTAATCAGTGCAGTATATGCGCTCTACAAACATAACCTTCAGCTTGTACAATACAGGGCAACTACCCCGAGAAACTAACCAGTGCAGTAAATGCGCTCTACAAACGTAACCTTAAGCTTGTACAATACAGGTCAACTCCCCCGAGAAACTAACCAGTGCATTATATGCGCTCTACAAACATAACCTTAAGCTTGTACAATACAGGGCATCTACCCCGAGAAACTAACCAGTGCAGTATATGTCCTCCACAAACATAACCTTAACCTTGTACAATACAGTTCAACTCCCCCGAGAAACTAACCAATGCAGTATATGCCCTCCACAAACATAACCTTAAGCTTGTACAATACAGGTCACCTCCCTCGAGAAACTAACAAGTGCAGTAAATGAGTTATAGAAACATAACCTTAAGCTTGTACAATACAGGGCAACTCCCCCGAGAAACTAACCAGTGCAGTATTTTTTTTTTTTTAAACTTTTTTTATTGCAGAACAAATGCACAGTATACATATCATTACTGGATCTTGTCAGTACAGATTTTTCCTCCATTCAACCCCGCACCTGATCAATACAAACAGCCATTCAGCCCACATCCCGAAGGCCGGGCAGCGTCTTCCGCGTCCTCGGTGCATGCTACAATTTCTACTACATATAGCCCTAGTACGAGGTAATCTGCCATCTGCTTTTCAGTCAATTCTCCCCATCCCTCCAGTAACGTCAGGCAATAGTTCTCATGTTTCTTCAATTCGTAACCCTGGGCCCGCCCTCCCCCCTTCAGTGTCCCCGCCTTCGCCTAGCTCTGAGTAGCGTGAACCTGTGGTGATGGGCAGAAGCATTTTGGTGATTACTAAGTGTGTGTGTCTAGCGGGGGGGGCGGCATCGCGGCACTCTCGGTTGGGTCTCCATGGTCCTCAGGGTCCACCCTCCTCTCCTCCTCCACTGAACTATCTCGCAGTGACTGCACCAACATCTCCCATGCCAATGCCGCCTCCTGGGCACGCTCGTCTGAGCTGCGGTGGGCTAGTTGGTACCTGATCGTGCTCTCGGCCGCCGCCCACTTTAGGAATTCGTTTAACCACCTCCGGTGCGTCTGCCCCGTTCTCGATTTCCACCCCTTGGTCAGCTCCCTTTTCGCTAAGATTAGGCCCATGTCAATGAATTTACTTGATAATTTGTTTTTGGGCGTGTGTGGAAACCAATGTAGTATGCTGGTCGCACTGTCGAACTGCAGGTCCCTGTCAGTCACCTCATTCAACGTGGTGCTAATGTCCGTCCAGTATTCCTGCAGGTGGGGGCAGTCAATTACCATATGCACCAAGTCCGCTCCTATCTTATTGCATCTGGGGCACGCCGCGTCTGCTGCTCCGAAGTACTGTGCAATTTTACCAGGGGTGAGGTAGGCTCTATGAAGAATATAAAGATGTATTAGCTGGAAGCGCGCATTTCTAGTACTCTTTCTAGGCCTCCGCACTAGCTGGGACCATGTTGTGTCCGGAATTTCCCTCTGCAGGTCCGCCTCCCATTTGGCCTTCAACGCCGCCAGCGGCTGCAAGGACTCGGCCAGCATTCTCGAGTAGAGGCATGTCACCGCCTTGAAAGTGCCCGCTGCCATCATTGTGTACTGGCAAGCCGATGCCGTCGGCGGTTCGATCAGACCTTCCCCCCAGTGTGCCTGAATAGCCCTCACCACAGCCGCGTGCAGTAGGTAGTCCCCCCTCGGAAGATCGTAGCACTCCTGCAACGTCTGGTATGGGGTTAGCACGCCATCGTCATATAGATCCCCTACCACCTGTAACCCCGCTTCCTCCCATAGCTGGAGCCTCGACCAGTCTCCACCGTGTGGGAGTGCTGTCATCATGCCCAGTGGAATTTCGGGCGCATACGGGTGTTCGATTCCCGCTCGTTTCTGCGAGCGGTTCCAGCACAAGCGGAACGTCCGTTCCTCTTGGGATAGGTCACTGAGCGTTAGCTTTTGCCGCAGGGCAATATAAGCCAACACATGACGGGGGGTGCCGTCGTCCCTCTCCGGGTTCGGTCCGCGGTAGGCCCTCGCAATTTCTTGCGTGAATGTCCGGAGTTGGGCGGCCAGGTAGTAGAGTTCGAAGTCTGGGACCGCTAGGCCCCCTTCGTCTTTGGGGCGGGTCAGTGGTGCTAAGGCAATCCTGCGCCTGCCCTTACCCCATAAGAATGACACGAGCGCCGATCGTAGCTGTTGAAAAATCGCTCCAGGCACCCAAACGGGGAGAGTTCTGAAGTAGTACAGCAAGCACGGTAAGGTAACCATTTTTAAGAGAGACACTCGTGCAGCCACCGACAGAGGTAGGGTGGCCCAAGAGGACATGCTGCTCCGTAGAGCACGGACACAGCGGACCACATTGCCGTCCAGCATGTCCGCCGGGTCGTGGTATATGTGTACTCCCAGGTAGGTCAGGCAGTCAGGCTCCCATCGGAGCAATGGGCGGGCTGGGGGTTGGTCCCTCTCCTTCCGCAGGGGGAAGAGACAGGTTTTAGCCCAGTTCACTTTCAGGCCTGACAAGGTGCCAAAGCGCGCCAGCAGTCTCTCTGCACCCTCCACAGCTCCCTCGGCATCCTCCAAGTAAAGGAGGATGTCATCTGCATACAATGAGATGAAGTGTCGTGCTCCTCTGAACTCCAGCCCCCTATAATAATCACCCCGCCTGGCCAACGCTGCCAGAGGTTCCACTGCCAGTGCAAATAATAGGGGAGAGAGTGTGCATCCCTTTCTAGCGCCACGTAGCACCTTGAACTGGTGGGAGATCAGGGCGCCAACCCTTACTCTCGCCCTCGCATATAGTACTTTTGTCCAAGTGATGTATCCCTCCCCCAGGCCGAATCTCCGCATCACTCTATACAGATATTCCCATTCTAGGCCGTCAAAGGCTTTCTATATGTCAACAGCCAATACGAGGGGAGTCTCTGCGCTTGGGGGTGGGTCGTCCATCAATCGGAGCAGCCTCCGGATGTTGTGTGTTGTGTTACGGGTGGGTATAAAGCCGGATTGGTCTTTATGGACTAGGTCTTGCATGTGGGTCAACAATCTGGAGGCCAGCACAGTACTCAGGATCTTATAGTCTGTCGTTAACATGGACAGCGGCCTGTAGGAGGCGGGGTCCGTGCCCTCCCTCCGCGGCTTCAGCAGAGGAATCATTATGGCTTCACGCATTGATTGGGGGAGTCGGCCTTTATCTTTGGCCTCATTGTAAATTATTTGGAGCTTAGGAGCCAATTGGTCTAGGTATCGTCCGTAGAATTCCACGGGCAACCCGTCTATGCCCGGAGTTTTGTTACGTGCCATACGCTTCACTGCACCCTTTATTTCTGTCAGCTCTATTGGGCCCCCTAGGGCATCTCCTTGGGCCCGTTCAAGTTGCGGCAGTTGCAGCTCACTTAGAAAAGCGTCTATCGCCTCTCCCTGGTCTCCTAGTGCGCTCTTATATAGGTCCTCGTAATACACTCGGAAGCCATCTAGTATTTCAGCTGGCGTGTTACCGACGCAGCCGTCTCTTCCCTTCAAAGCCAGGATCGGTTGGCTGCACCTAGTGGGGTTCGCCAGCCAGGCTAGGAGTGTGCCAGTTTTATCTCCCTCTGCATGTGATTTAGTCAAATATGTTTTATAGCCAAAACTGCGAAGGCGCTCTACCTCTACCGCCACCGCTTCCCTCGCGTCGCTAACCTTCTTCTAAAGCTCGGGCTGGTTGGGGCGCCTGCGCTCAGCCTCCCTCAGAGCATGCTCAGCCTTCTCTAGGTCGTCCAGCAGGGTCCTACGCACCCTCGCATACTTCCCTATGCAGTGTCCTCTCACTACAGTCTTGAAGGCGTCCCACTCCACTGCTCTGGCGGAAGCGGAACCCTCGTTCTCTATGAAGTATTGGGAAATCCTCTCCCCCAGCCCATCTCGGAATGGCGGGTCATCCAGCGTGTCCGGCCGCAGCCGCCACGTCGGGATCCGCGGTATCTCAGTCATCCAGTCCAGTGTCAGGAGTAGTGGGTTATGGTCGGACAGGGTCCGCGTTAGGTACTCGGTTCTAGTCACTGCAGGAAGCACCGATTGGGAGCACAGAAAGGCATCAATGCGGACATGAAGGTCATGTGGACTAGAGTAAAATGAATAATCCCGCTCTGCCGGGTGTTGTGTGCGCCAAGCGTCCATGAGTCCCCATTGTCCCTGCCAGTCCGACCTGCATCTCGCTAGCCTAGGTACTGGGGATGAATGCAGTGGTGGATGCGATCTATCTAGTACAGTGTCCGCTACGGAATTAAAGTCTCCTCCCATCAAAACAGGACCCGTGAGATAACTGGCCATGTCTCCGGATAACTTTGTAAAGTAGTTAGCCTGGTCGATATTGGGTGCATATACACTACTGAGCACAATGTGTCGGCCTCTAAGCTTGCCCTCGACCATCACAAACCTCCCTTCAGGGTCAATTAAATGTCTGGTTACCTGAAAAGGAGTGCCCGCCCGTATCCATACTAACACCCCCCTAGCAAAGGCAGAATACGTGGTGTTGAACAGTTGCCCTCTCCACCTACGCTGCAGCGCGATCCCTTCTTTCTTTGTCAGGTGGGTTTCTTGCAGAAAAGCTACGTGTATCCCCCTCCGAACTAGATAGGCATGAATCTTGTGCCTCCTTGCCATAGTATGCAGCCCCCTCACATTCCAAGACACACATTTCAGCAATCCCGTGTTAGCCATTGTCCCACAGTGTTCGGTCCAAATCAAGCGCATTTCGCCCTCTGGCATCAGGCGTGACACTGTTCCCACCTCCCCACCGAACATTCCCTTCTCCCCACCCCATTCCCGTGCCTTGAGTCTCCCCAACTTCTCCAGGTCCTCCCCCCCCCAGAATAGGACCTAACCCTGAAAGAGCAGCCCCCATCCAAACTGTATATGAGCAAACGTGCTCACAAGTTCTTCTATTCCGCAGTCTGCCGTAGGGGCCCTAAGGAGCGTGTACTAGCCTCAAGCACTGTAACTTCAGTTCCCATTCCCCCCGCCCCACAATACGCAGCAAAACTCACAGTGAACCAGTCTTACAAGCACCTGCTCAGGTGTTCAAGGCGGTAGCCCCAGCAACTTCTATACCAGTAGGAGCTCCAACGCTGTCTCTCATCCCTCAATTATGTTCTCCGACGTCTGTGGCGTGATCGTCGGGCCCTTCATGTCACCAAACTCCGATTGTTCAGTCTCTGAGCACGTTCCCTGTTCCTCCGAGCCCGAAGCTTTCCCCGACTGGGCGAGCGCCGATCCCGATACGTCCATTACCGCCTGCAACGCCGCCCTTCTCTCGTCCTCTGTTTGAGATTCCGTAGGTCTTCTGGATCTCCGGCTGCGCCCACGGTGACTCCGCGACTTCTCCGCTAGTTGTTTCTGCCGTTCCTCCTCCGCTCTAAACCGGGCCCCGTCTGTGCCCGCCTTGTAGGTGTCCCACCACGCCCATGCCTCCGCCGCCGTGGGGAAGAACAACG
This sequence comes from Lissotriton helveticus, assembly GCF_964261635.1. Classification (NCBI taxonomy): domain Eukaryota; kingdom Metazoa; phylum Chordata; class Amphibia; order Caudata; family Salamandridae; genus Lissotriton; species Lissotriton helveticus. The sequence continues at coordinate 1,090,913,812 of NC_136065.1, forward strand.
ATTTCTCGTCCACCACCACTCGAAGTCTAGCCGGAAAGAGGAGCGAATACTGTATGCCTTCAGTTCGCAGTTCCTTCTTGATGGAGAGGAAGGAGGCCCTTAGCTTTTGAGTTTCGAAGGTGTAGTCTGGAAATAGCGTGACTCGGCTATTGTCCACTTGGAAGGGGCCCGCTTCCCGGGCTCTTTGTAGAAGCCAGTCCCTGTCTTTATAATGTAGCAGCTTGACGACCACCGGACGGGGCGGTAGGCCCGGTTTCGGGGGCCTGGCCGGAACTCGGTGCGCTCTCTCCAGCGTGAAAAAGGGCAAAAGGCCCTCCGGGGCGACAGCCGTCTTCAGCCAATCGGTTAGGTAACCCACCATGTCCGAGCCCTCTTTTTTCTCCGGAAGGCCCACAAGGCGTACATTGTTCCTCCGACTGCGGTTTTCGGCATCCTCCGCCCGCCTTTCCAGGGTTTGTATGCGTTCCAGAGCCTCTGCGAGTCGTCCCTCCGCAGACTTGTGTGCCGGCACTATGTCCTTCAGTGTATCCTCCACCGATTTGACCCTATCTGCAAGCTTTCCGTGGTCTGCTCGGAGGAGTCCCAGTCCCGTCGACACCTGCGCAATGTCTTGGTGCAAAGCGTCTTTCGTGGCCGCAATGGCCTCCAGAATACGGTCCTGCATCTGTTGCAGTTCAGTTGAGGTTGGCGGAAGATCTTCAGACGTTTCCGGCGGTGGGTGTCCGTCTCCCTTCGCTCCCCTTGGTTTCCCCATCGTGTGGTGGGGTAGTGGGTTGTACCACAGCTTTAGTTAAGTCCACCGGCGCCGAGGTTGCCCACGACCCGGGTAATCAGGAGGGCGATGGCCGGGCAGGCTCCAGGCCGTGCTCGAGCGCGGGTCAACTCGGGTCTCGCAGCTCCCTCACGTGTCTGCTCCCCCCAGGGGGCGGTCAGGCCGACGTGGCGCCGACCCCCAGCGCAGAACCCCCACGTCGGAGCGGGCGATCTCCGTTCACCCGCACTAGGCCTGGCTCAGTTCTTTCCGCCAGTGTAGGCTAGGTAGGTTTCCGGGGTCCCAGTTCAGCGACGGGGTGATGAGGGCGAGAACACGCCGGGTGTGTTGTGAGTCCACTGTCCTCTGGGATCCACCTCTTCCAGTAGGCGATCCTGGGCTGGCAAGGAGATAGCCAGCGTCCACGCCAGGGGGGGGCCCACTCGGCAGCCGCAGCCCGCAGAGCCCGATCGGCGGGGACGCCCAGGTGGGTAGTAAGCTCCGCTGCGCCCCGCGTCCAAGGTACCACTCCACCGCAGCCCCCACAGGGGAGGGCGGTCCGCTTTCCCCACGGAGCGCCCCTCAGGTCCGCAGAAGCCAGCTGTGGAAAGGGCTATTGGGGCGATGGGTCGGGGTCCAAAGCGGAGTCCCAGATCAGGCCCAGGGCCTCAGAGTCGGCTCCGCGATCTCGGCAGGAGACGGCGTCGGGGCTCCACAGAGCTCTAGTGGGCGAAAGGGCTCGGTCTGCTGTAGGCCCCAAGCCGGGGGGTCGCGTAGTTGGGCGCCCCGTTGGAGAGACACCCAGGTGGGTCAGGGCCTCATTCGGCAGACGGGCCTCCGCACAGCTCACGCCCCTAGGTGGTCCGCAGGTGGAGCGTCCGTCGCTGCAGAGCGCCGCCCGGTGAGGTCCCAACGGAGATTCGGGGCAGCGGCCGACTCACAGGGCCAGGTTCCACGAGGGCCCAGAAGCTGGGGAGTCCCGCAAGACCGCTGGTCGGATACGGGGCGCAGCGGGACTCACACGGGGCAGAGGGCCGGGCTCGCGCATCTTGAACCCGGATGCGCTTCCGCTGGGTCGGGCCGCACCAGGCAGGGGCAGGCTCCTTCGGGATACGCTCCCTGGCCCTCAGTCCGCCGATAGCTCCGGACGTGTAGTTAACGTCTCCATGCGGTCGCCATTTTGAGTGATGCCGGACGCTCTGCTCTTCGCCGGTCTCGAGCCGATTTGCAGTGGCCAGCCGGACGCAGGTAGCCCCAAAGCAGGCGCTGGAGTCCGTAGTCCGGGTTCCCCCCCAGGTTTCCGGGGGAAAGACCACTTTTATGGTGGATTATCTGCAGGATCAGCGGGCGGAGGTCGGGAGCCGCTTTAGGCAGCGACCATCTCCATTGGCTGCTAAGCCACGCCCCCCCAAACTAACCAGTGCAGTATATATGCACTCTACAAACATAACCTTAAGCTTGAACAATACAGGTCAACTCCCTCGAGAAACTACTCAGTACAGTAAATGCGCTCTACAAATATAACCTTAAGCTTGTACAATACAGGTCAACTCCCTCGAGAAACTAACCAGTGCAGTATATGCACTATAGAAACATAACCTAAAGCTTGTACAATAAGGGTCAACTCCCCAGAGAAACTAACAAGTGCAGTATATGCGCTCTACAAACATAACCATCATAAGCTTGTACAATACAGGGCAACTCCCCCGAGAAACTAACCAGTGCAGTATATGCGCTCTATAAACATAATCTTTTGCTTGTACAATACAGGGCAACTCCCCCAAGAAACTAACCAGTGCAGCATAAGCGCTCTACAAACATAATCTTAAGCTTGTACAACACAGGACAACTTCCCTGAGAAAACAACCAGTGTAGTATATGCGTTCCACAAACATAACCTTAAGCTTGTACAATACAGGTCAACTTCACTGAGAAACTAACCAGTGCAGTATATGCCCTCCACAAACATAAGCTTAAGCTTCTACAATACAGGTCAACTCCCCCGAGAAACTAATCAGTGTAGTATATGCGCTCTACAAACACACATGTGATCGTATAGAGAAAAAGAAGCTCTGGAAAGTCACACCCTTCATCTTTAGACCTTTAGCACGGATTGTCTAACTAGAAAAGTTTGGAAATTAACCAAAATGTTCCTTGGTTTTGCCCTTTTAGGACACAGATGATGAGGATCCCGTGGGCTCTCTGTATCCCCACCTCCGAATCTGCTTGGTATGTTCCTTCAAAGAGACTCTCCTTAAACAACCTAATCACAAATGTGTTCATGTCCTGCCCTTCGATTCCCTTAGGGATGCTAATAATCCAAATGTTTTTCAGCCCTGCTTGGTTCTCTAATCTCTCCATTGTAACCTGGAAAGTTTTACTGTGAGCCCTATGCTCTGCCAGTTCACAGAAATTTCTTTCGATATTGGTGATGGCTTTAGACATGGGCCCTTCTAGTGTAACTGTTCCTGCTGTTTTCATCAATTTTGTTTGATAACCTTTGACAGGAGTAATTTCTCTCTTTTTGATTGTTTTCTGAAACATCAAACCTATTTTCATCTCCCAGCCTATCTCCATCAGTAAAAAAAAATGTTCATTCCCTGCTCATTCCATCTGTGATGTGGAACTCTCCATGGGGGGACTTATGAGTACTCTTCCGCTAATCATACTCAACCCCAAATCCCTAAGAAGGATTACTACACCAAAGCCATTAAAGATGCCCAACAAAAACAAAGAACCGTCTTCTCCATAGTTAAATCCTTCACCCATCCGAAAGCCCTCCAATTGGAAATTCCTCCGTCTCAAGGTTTATGTAATAAGATCGCTGATTACTTTGAGGAGAAAATCAAACTCTTACAGGACGACTTTCCATCCATTCCTCTATCCATCACTCAGGGCACTAATGACATCACTGTGACAGCGGCTCATACTTTTAGTATGTTTAAACCAGTGACTCTTGTGCAAACCCACAAAGCCATCATATCCTGCAAATCAGGTTCTCCTTCGGACTCTTGCCCCCCGCGGATCCTACATCAGATAATTGATGTAGTGAATCCTATCATAAATGCTATAGTCAATGCCTCACTTAGTTCAGGCACTGTTCCATCTGATTGGAAAAAAGCAATAGTGAAACCCTTAATGAAAAAACAAAATAAAAATACAACTGATCTTTCCAATCTACGACCAATATCCCTCCTCCCAGTCCTCGGGAAGATAACAGAATATATGGTCCACCAAAAGCTAAAGAACTTTGTGGAAATGCATAACATCTTACACCACCAGCACTCGGGCTTTCGCTCAGGGCATTCCACCGAAACGGCCCTTATAGAACTTACCGATTCCATTAAAAATTTACAGGATGAAGAGAAAAACGCCGTCCTGATATTACTCGATCTATCGGCGGCGTTCAATACCATTTCCCATAAAATACTTATTGGTAGATTGAGAGAAAATGGAATCACAGAGGCTGCGCTCAACTGGATAAGTTCCTTCCTATCGCATAGAACCCAAACCATTTCACTGGGATCTTTTCTCTCGAACGAAAAAAATATTTCTTCTGGAGTCCCTCAGGGATCCATTTTAAGTCCGTTGCTATTTAATATTTACATGGTGCCCCTCATCACTCTAATTGAATCATACGGGATACTAGTAACATCGTATGCCGACGATACTCAATTGATTGTATCCTTAGATAAGAATTCCACAAATGCTGAACGGAATTTCCAGAACTGTTTGACTGACGTTTTTTTGTGGATGGAAAATAACCATCTGAAATGTAATGCAAATAAGACGGAAATACTGCCCATGGGAAACAATGTCAAATTTAGCCCCAGTAAATGGTAGCCAGAGGGCACCACTGCGCCGCCCAGTTCGGTTGAAGTAGCCAGAAATCTGGGTGTACTTTTTGATTCTTCACTGTCCTTTGACCATCATGTAAGGAACGTCGCGGGAAGTTGCTTCAATGTTATAAAATCTTTAAAGAAATTCTTTGATTTCCTCCCCACAGAATCGAGAAAGGCGGTGGCAGTGGCTCTTATACTCTCCGTCTTGATTATTGCAATGGTCTGATGGCAGCGGTAAAAAAGCGCACGTTAAAAAAACTACAGAGCGTGCAACACGCGGCAGCAAGACTGGTACTCAAACTGTCTAGAAAATCCTCTGCATCTACAGCCCTTAGGACATTGCACTGACTGCCTCTCCACAAAAGGATCCTATTCAAAATCCTTCTGACTACCTTCCGAGCGCTAAATAATATCGGACCAAGGTATCTTTCAAGAAGATATACCCGTTACAACCCTACCAGAGCTTTAAGATCAGTAGGCTGTAATTTAATCAGTATTCCCAAATTCCATTACAAAACCAAGGGTGGAAAAACCTTAAGTGTCCTGGCTTCTAAGGCTTGGAATTCCATGCCTAAAGAACTTAGACTTCTGGACTTAGAGAGACCATTTAGGAAACAACTTAAAATCTGGATTTTCAATTTGACAGATGCCTACGTAATGGCCGCCATTTAGATCTCATCTTTGTTCCTCCCACTTTTCTCAGCGCCAGGATGCTCCTTCCGGAGCAGCAGTTCGCGTTTTATAAATACCAAATACAAATACAAATACAAAGCAAGAAGGGACACAGATGGTTCCTGCAAAGGTGTTTGTCGAACCCCCTCACTGTCATCTGTATCTGTTTCTAATTTTGTAATGGGGGTCAAAACTGTCTGATGTTCCTGCCGCCACCTCAAACTCTTCCCCTGAAGTTACTGGATGTTCCAGGGTATTACTCTTGTAAGTTGTATCCTTTTTTGCATCTTCCTGAGCAACCCTTAAGTACGATCTTAGGAAATAAGTAGGTTATGTTTGCTTATCTGATCTCTTTGATTTTACCAGTACTGAGTTTCTTGTTAATACCAGCTCTCCCCATACTCCTAGGTCTATTCTGCAAGGGAGCTGTATCAGATTTTGTGAGTCCTCCCTTGATTATGATTCCTTGATAGGTGATGCCCGCTAATTCTGCTCCCTGGGAGCAGGCATATGGTTGAGTTAACCTGCTAGAGCTAAACTAATATCTGTTTGGGTCTCCCTCTGCTTGTACCTGTCTTGGTCTTTGACCCTGTGTTTGCTGTGACTCCCCCACCCCCTGTTAAAATCTGTATTTCCAACTATATACTAAATAAGCATGTGCTGGGAACCTTGGGTCTCAACACCAAACAACTAGCTTCCTTTCCAGTGGCACCTCCAGCAGCTCCACCCAAGCTACCCTTCTCCATACCACTGAAGTAGCCATCACTCCAGCCTTCCTGCTCTCCGTAGGAACTCCTATGCGCACCCTGGAAGGGTATCTGTGCAGTAGCTAGGCGGTTCCTACGAATTGCAGCTGCCTCAGCCACATCATGCCACCAGTCGCACGCCAAGTCAGGTATCAGCTTTCACGCTCAGAGCCCCGCTCCTCCACTGACACAATTACGGTCCACTTAAAAAACAATGTGCACCAGCAACAAGGTAGGAAAGATTCAGAAAAGGGGAGGGGATCAATTTAGATGTGCTACAGCTTGTATTTCACATTCACTTTGCAGTGTTTCAAGGAGAAAGAGCAGACGCACTTGCGGTTAAGCCTCAGCCTGTGCCATGTTCCCCCCATCTCCCGGCCTGGGGCCCATTCACAAACTGCACCTGTAAAGCACTACTGTGGTACTTTAAAAGTGCAGGTTGTGAATAGTATTTTGTAGTAAGCTTGTGGTACTATTGTAGTTCTAACAAGCATTTGCAATGCAATAGGTCTCGCATTATTTAAGTTTGAGCTACTAGTACTGTAAATGGCAATGTTTTTATTTTTATTTATGCGCTATTTTAATTTTCTTTGCATAAAAAGGTACATATAAAATATGTGTTGTAGAAAAATCATTTATGCAGTATTTACATTTTCTTTGCATAAAAAAGTACATATACAATATTTCTTGTAGAAAAGTTAAACATTTTAATGATGTGCCTAAATAATTTTTATATGTACATTCTATTTGCAAACGGATGGGGTGGGGGGGGGGTCTGAAAACTGAAGGAGGGCCTCGGGCCAGAACATCCTAACAATCATATTTTTTTATGTTTCAAATTATTTGTGGACACTTTTTCCAAAACAACATACTTGCAATTTAACAGCGAACAACAGGCTGACTATTTGGCCCCACCCCCTTTTGCGCCTATGACCCCTGTCCTCACGCCCTTCCCAGTGGAACTCCGGGCAATTTGTGGTATCCCTTAGTAAATCTTTTTAATTTCTAGCACACGAAAGGAGACCACAGTCACTTATGTGCCTGCGTCACCGTGGTGGATTCAAGAAGCTTCCCACGGCGTCCAGTTCTTACTGGAAAGCCGCTGTTATTGGCGAGCTTGCACTGATCCTAAACAAAGTGGTATTTTCTGTGTAACTGGTCCCCCCGGCCAGGGCAGACTGAAGTGGCTCTAACCAGATTTCTACTGCTCCTTGCTCAGTAATTGCTGCTTCTACATGCCGGCTGCAAACCTGAAAACACCTGGAGATCTTTTCCGTCCGTCTGAATTTCTTGAATTTAGCGGTTGTGTTTTTAATTTGCTACATTAAAATATTAATGAAGCACTCAACAAGAGGAACAATAAAAATACTCCCTTTACATTTGTTTCACACCATACTATCCCACTGAGACACCCACACTGCCTTCAGCTACAACCCAGTTGTGCCCGGCTATATATACCTGGATGCAGCTCAATTCAAATTATGCACAAGAGTGATATGCTGCCTGGAAAAAAAAATACCTTCCTGGAAAAAGCACCGTTTCAGCAAGAGAGACAGAAAGAGACGGGGCAGCTGACAACGGCAGATGAGGAAAAGCGGACTTCAAAATGAAATTAATCATACCTGAATACACTGGCACCTGAAGAACCTCCGCAACAGAAGCAGGCTGCACGATCGGGCACCGACCAGTTCTTTGCTTGCCGCTCCTGAGATGCATGCTACACGAATCACGGGCAGCCCCCCTGGTCCCCCCACATTGGCAGGCCACAATCAGTGATGGATGCGTGCCACACAGAGACGGTACAGACCTGGCTGCCTTCAGCTCGAGGGGTGGGCGGGGTAATCATGTGCCTGCGGCCTGCGCAGAGGCAGGCCCATTAATCATCGGACCTCCAGGCTCCAGTTCGTGACTGCTGTGCGCGAAGCGCTCAGAGAGGTGTGTGATTGTGGGCTCGTCACCCAGTTCAGCAGTAGAATTGTCCTGCGACCAGGAAGTCAGGCAGGCCGGGGGCGGTACTGCGGGACACCTCTGTGACGTCATTCCCGGGCCGCGCTCTGATTGGCTGCTGGCCCGGGACCTGACGTGCAGGAAGAGGAGCCGGCAGCAGGAAGTGGCGTGAGCTTTGCGGCCCCGGGGCTCCCGTGACCAGAAAGGAGCCCTGGATACTGTTTCCCTTAAAGTCCCGGTCCCGAGATGGGGGACCGGGTGAAGACCCGCGGGGCGAAGCGGGCGCACTGAGGAGGCGGGGCTCCCATGCGGAGAGAGAGCCTGCAGCTGCGGAGGAAGGGAAGGAGCCTGGAGACCCGGGGAGCGCCCGCCAGACACCGGTGAGTGGAGCCGGGAGGAGAGGGGCTGGTGTGTGTGAAGGGGTCTCTGTGTATGCGTGTAGGTGCGGTGGCGGCGACGGGGGGTGTGCCTGTGTATGCGTGTGTATGTGCGCATGCGTGAGTGCTGTGTATGCGTGTGCCTGTGATGTGCGCATGCGTGAATGTTGGTGCGCGTGCAAGCAGCTGAATCCAGCCGGGGAGAAGCGCGTGACAGTTTTTTGTCCGTCATTCCCCCGTGTCAGCTCGCTATAAGTCTCCAGCCCTGGACGCATCCTTCGGATGCGAATTCCAGGGCGAGACCTAAAAATGTACTACCAAATGTGGTTTGTGATGCGTTGTGCCCATCACAATTACTGTTGATCTAGCAACTGGGATGAAGAATAGTGAAACGGAGCATAGTAACTGCCGCATCCACACACAATGCAACTCTCAAATCCGCTAACCAGCATCAGCATCTGTCGGCTGAACTGAAGTCCAAACAAAAAACAACCGAAGAGGAGCAGTGACCCCAGAAGAAGCTTGAAGACTGTCGAACAGATGTCCAATAAGAAAATAGAGGGTCTGCTGTAGGGTGAGGCTCAGCGTGCTGTCATGACCTGTGAAAAGTATGTCAGGGCAAAGTGAGCAGCACACAGCTTTGCACCCAAAACAAGCAGGGAGGTAAATAATAAGTAACCCTGGGCTGTGAACTCCGCTCTGTTCGCGGAGTTTTCTGTGCTCCTCGGAGCACGCAGAGTTCCCAAAAATTCTGCACCGTGGAGCTGAGTTTTTTCCCTCGCTCGCCAAGGTCTAGTTGGCAAGCGCGAGCGCGGAAAATCAACCTCCTGGCGAGATTTCTCAAAGCGGGCGGTCGGATTTCACAATGCGAGTGGTTGCGACTACTGGCGTTGAGAAACCTTCTGTTCGCATTGAGAAAGCTGCCACTCGAGTAGAAAATTCACTTGAGCAGCAGAAAGAAAGCTGCGCTCTGTTGTGCTGCACAAGGTGCCATTCGCAATAATTTTACAAACACCCGGTGCTCAAAATCACCACGAACGGCATGACCCCAATGCACTGCCCGCTCGGGAATCTCCGCGGAGTGCGGCAGAGTTTTTTTGTCACCGCTGCTAAAGCTTGAGCACTTAGTGGACAAGAGGTCATTCAAGTTCAAGCAGGGTCATACCTGGGAGTCTGCTGCTTGATATTTTCCAAAACTTGTGAGTCCAAAGCTCGACATAGCTACACAGACCTCCTTGAACTCCGCCCACACTTAATAATAAGTGCATGCTCAGAAGATGCTATACTTGGCGTAGCCACGTCTTTAAGTACCAGCATATCCTTGCGAACTTGTGCAAGCTATGTCAAGCCTTGGATTCACAATTTTCTGAGGTTACCATAACTGCAGGCAAGCAATATTGTTAGAGCTTCAGTAGGACAAGAAGTTGTCTGTAACTTGCACAGATCATGGATTATACAACACAGCTTAATGGTTACATGTATACAATATTTTTGGAACGTACCGAGCAATGGACTCCTAAGTATGACCAAGCTTGAACTTAAATGACTTCTGGTCCACCAAGTGTTCACGGAGCGTTGCCTCTGGGGGTCCCAGCCACAAATGCGTTACCTGGGGACCAGTACCAGAATGCAAGTGACGTCTGTCACCTTCTACGCGTCTCAGATAGAGTTTTTATTATTATTAAATAGATTCTAAGTTCACTGAGCTATGGTAAAGGAAATAAAGAAAAGACCAACACAACAAGCTAATGTTCCCTTTTGTAGACACAGTGCACACCCTTACACGCACATCAATCAGCCGACTACAAGCCAACGACATTTTCCCGCGGGGAGGGCAACCATTCCTTTGAGTAATAGAACCTTGCAGGCGAGTGATCCTCCGCTGTTGAGACACAGTGTGAGCAGAGATCGGGTGTTGACACTTCAGCGTTACACAGATTTACCCGCACGAACGGCTAAAAGCAACTTGAACTCGGTGCACTCTTTCCTTCCCTTCCCCTGCTGCGACACTGAAAAGGGGGGGCCCTCGGCCCCCCCGCACGCATGGCGGCGCGGCGACCGTCTCCCCCCCTTTCCCCTCGTGTCCTTCGACGGTGGGGGCGTGCCCTGGGGGCGCGGCCCACCGCCGATTGGCCGGCGCCCCTCCTGACCCGGATTCAATGGAGTGGTTCCGGGTCGGGGGGGGCGGGCGATAGGAGGGGCCACCCGGCCCCTCGGGAATAAGAGGTAGGGAGCGCCCAGGAGACCCCCTTGTCCCTGTACGCTCCCTCGCTGAACGTTGTGCCCCGCGTTCGGGGCTTCTTTGTTTTTTTTAAATATTTTCCTTTTCTGTTTCAGGTTGTAAGCGGATACGTGGCGGCGCGGAGCATCGAGGACGCGAGGCGACAGCGTGAATTGTTTCTCTCGTCTCTTAGGGTGGGGAGCCCAGCCGCGTTGAGCCAGGAGTCAGCCGAGTCGCGGGAGTAACCGCCCAGCCGCGTTGGGTCAGCCGCCGGGGAGATCAGCGTCTCCAGAGGACGCGAGTCGGCAGTAGAGGCGGCGGGAGCAGAGGCGCTTTGCCGGTGGGCCCCAGGCTTGGTGGTATTTCTGAAGCGGCGCGCACGGCGACCGCATAAGGTATTTGTGGGACGGGGCAGGGACAAGCAGGGGACCGGCTTCTGAGTAGAGCGCGGGTTCAGTAAAGGCTGCTTCCGTCTTGTTTGGAGACCCGGGTGCTCCCTGTGTTCATTGCTCACGCGAAGGCGCCTAGAGCAGTTTGTGCTGCGTCTCCTTTGATAGCAAGCTAAGCAGGGTCGACCAGGGCAGCACCTGGATGGGAGACCCCATTGAAGGATTGTATTGTATTGAATTTAGTAAGTGTGAATGTATTTATAAGAAATAGGTGCCCAGAATTGTTTGACAATCATGAAATGAAAGTGAATTGCTGTTTATAGATCTGTGAATGCTGCTTGATTATTACTATTGAAACTGCTAACGAATGTATAGTTGCGAGTAATTAGGGAATTCACGGTTGGCTATAACTCTGTCACAGAAGGACTTTTGTTAGATTAACTCGGAATTAAACGGTTTTAGCTTTATAGTCCCCATAGTCAGTAATTGTGGTAGGAGTATTGCATTGCCTGATCCTAGAAATAGCTTAATCTGTACTTAAGATTATAATTAAATAATCGTGTAATTACGGGTATATAGCTGTTTTACTAGCGCACATCTGCAGTGCGATCTGTCAGGGAGGGTCAAATATTCCTCTGTATTAAGACTAGGTTTCTCCTCATCTGCTCCTACTGTTATACACGGTGTTAATATATTTCTCGATTCCAGGCTATTTTATAAACATTACCGGTACAAGTCACTCGCAGACAAGACGTGGTGGCATTCAGCACGCAACGTGGTGTGGGGCGCGAGCACAGATCATCATCGCCGGCGAGGACACGGGACTGACCGGTAAGAGGGGTACGGGGGGCTAGCATTCATCGCTCCTGGTGGCCGCCGGGTGGGTCTACATTAGGTTTACTCACCCCTTACATAAGCGGACAAGCCGCTGGTGTTGCGGTCGCCGTTGCATGGTGCTGAAAGCCCCCTGGTGACCCTCCATCTGCAAGGTACACACAGTTGACCTGTTAGGAACTAAGAGAGTAGGCAGCGGGTGTTTTTTGGGGTAAGCGTCATGCCAGGCCCAAGGGGTGGAAAAAGGGGGTCCAACATGGAGGCTATGATGCGGGCTATGATGCGGGAGATGAGCGACATTAAGCAACAGCTAGGACAAATTAAGGAGCGGGAAGCTCAGTTGGATGACAGAGAGGGTGAGGCACCGGGCCCGTCCGGGAGACCGATCCGCAAGAGGGTGGCACCAGTGCCAAGAGGGGAATTTGTCACTCCGCAAGGGAAACCTAGGTCCAAAAGACCCAAGGAGGCGGTCCCCACCCCAGGCCCAGTGGATCCGTTACCCGCCGCACCGCCCGCGGTGGTCCCACCCCCGCATGTGCCTACACCCATTGCCCCTGTGGTGCCGGTGCCGGCAGGTCAACCAGTAGACGCTGGGTCTGCTCCCGCACCGGTGCCCACAACCCCGGGGACAGGCTGGCCTCACCCGGCGCCCGCCCTGCCACCTGTGCCAGGACCACCGGGCTTAACCCCAGTGGTACCTGTTGTCCCGGGGGGTAATGTAGATTCGATGCCGCCCGAATTGGTATCTCAGTTAACGGCCATGATGCCATGGCTCCAAAAAGGGGGAGCCTTCCCGAATTCTGCAGACCATGCAGCAGAGGCGGCAAGATTTGTGGAAAAAATCAGGTCGGCACCGGTCACCGACAGTGTTGCATTGCCAATATCTTCTCCCCTTGCAGGTCCAAGTGTTCCCCAGCCGGACGGAGTTAAGGGGCAGCCGCCCTCGGTGCCCACACCTGGTAAGGAAGTGGCATTGCCGCTCTTGGGGGACGGTGTGATACCTTCCAGGAGCGAAAATCTAGCTCAGCATGTGTCATTAGCTGTGAAAGAAATGATTTGGGCTGATAAATACGTGTACATTTATTCTTTATTGTTGGATAATAGGGAAATGGAGCAGGCAAAAGCACTAAAAGAGTGGATGCTCCCAAGTGAATGGAGGGCGCAGTGTACTAGATTCAGGGTTGAGGAAAATCTCAATAATTGGATGCAAGCATGGGCTGTTTTCACTGCAATTAAGGCTGAGCGTCCTCCAGATCTACAGGCTGCATTGGCTTGCTACTCGAGCAGGATTGTGGGGTGGAGTCAACAGTATTCTGGGGAAGCATGGAAGGGCTATGATGTCAATTTTAGGAAGGCATTGGAATTCAATAGGTCGTTGCCATGGGACTCGGTAGATTCCATGGCTTGGCACAAACAGTTCTCTGACACTGCACCTCCCCCTCAGTTCGGTGCGGTCAAGGTGTTCACTAGACCGCAGCAGCCCTTTCGGCCCCCCCAAACGAGTGAGGTACCTGGGAAATTTAGGGCAGGTGGGCCAGAGAAAAAAGGGGTGTGCTGGGATTTTAATAGGCGCACCTGCACAAGGGCCGCGTGTAAGTTTAGGCATGCATGTTCCTCCTGTGGGCACCCCTCTCATCCAGAAACTACCTGTAGGTCCAAGCAAGGTAACACAGGACAGAGGGGTAGGGGAAAGCCACTATAAGTCAGACAGGTTACGCCCCCCCACTCCAGTGGATGTTGTGGCAATGATTCCATGGTTGAACAGATACCCTGACCACAAAGCGGCCACCCTACTCCAGGAAGGTTTTTCTAAAGGTTTTAGGATCCCGGCCGGGGGATACACAGGCAGTGCGCACTGTAGAAATCAATTATCAGTCAAACACAATCCGGCTGTTGTGGCCGCCAAAATTGACAAGGAGCTTTCATTAGGCAGGATAACTGGCCCTTTTCCTGAAGTGCCAGTACCCAATTTTGTGTGTTCCCCACTGGGAGTTGTCCCCAAGAAAGAGAAGGGGCAATTCAGATTGATTCATAACCTGTCAGCGCCAAAGGGGGCGTCACTGAATGATGCCATTGACGAAGGTATCTGTAGTGTTAAGTACGCCTCTTTTGATCAGGCTGTTACCTTATTGCAGGCCGCAGGACCCGGGGCGCTGATGGCGAAATCAGACATAGAATCCGCCTTCCGCCTCCTCCCAGTCCACCCGGCGGACCAGCATCTTTTAGGTTTCACCTTTAGGGATAGGTTCTACATGGACAAATGCATGCCTATGGGTTGTTCTATTTCTTGCGCCTACTTTGAGATGTTTAGTTCATTTCTTGAATGGGCCATGAGACAAGTGACGGGCCATCAAAGGGTCATGCATTACTTAGATGATTTCCTCTTCCTCGGTACAGCGGGTTCTCAGGAGTGCGCACTGGCATTGCAGGAATTTTGCGTGCTCATGCGGGCTTTTGGGGTCCCGCTTGCGCCTGGGAAGACGGTGGGCCCGACCACCTGCTTAGAATTTCTGGGCATCGAGATTGACTCAATGGAGAGATGTTTTAGACTACCTAAGGACAAGGTGTGCAAATTCAAGACATCGCTACAGTTATGCCTCCGGAAGGAGAAGGTCACTTTGCAGCAATTACAGGAGGTGGTAGGGCAATTGAATTTCGCACTAAGAATCATCCCAATGGCTCGCCCCTTCTCTCGCTCCATCGCGCACGCGATGAGGGGGCTGAGGGAAAAGCACCACCGCACGCGCCTATCGTCTGAAATTCGCCAGGATATGCTTATTTGGATGGCATTCCTGGAGGATTTTAACGGTAGGGTGGTCTGGCCCGGCCCGCTCACGACATCGGCGGAGTTGGGACTATGGACTGATGCGGCCGGTAGTGTGGGCTTTGGTGCCATCCTAGGGAATAGGTGGGTCGCTCAACAATGGCCAGAAGAATGGAAAACATGGGGTCTGCTCAGCAACATTGGCTTCCTTGAACTCTTCCCAATATGGGTGGCACTGATGGTTTGGCCCGAACACCTATGTAACCAATCAGTGGTGTTTTGGTCAGATAACATGACAGTGGTGGAATGTATCAATCAGCAGGGGGCGCGGTGTCCTTTCATACTTCGTCTGATCAAAGAAATTGTTCTACGGTGCCTTAAACTGAATGCTAATTTTAGAGCCAAACATGTCCCTGGTGTTTTAAACAATGCGGCTGACTCCCTTTCTCGCTTCAAAATGCAGGTTTTCAGGGAACATCTCCCCACAGCAGACCCCTCGCCAGCACACTTCCCAGCAGTACTTTGGCAGATTGGTGCCCCAGATTACAGGACCTCGTGGTCGCTAGCCTAGCCCCCAGGACCAAGACGGCTTACGAAGGGGCGTTTCTGTCTTATTGTTCTTTCTTGGGGCCACAGTGGGAAGTGCTTTGGGCGAAGGAGGATGGGTTTGCAGCCTATTTAGAATGGATGCACAAGGAGGGGCGCTCAGTGGCAGCGGCGACCAGACATAGGGCAGCAGTGTCATTCTTCGCTCAAGCTAGGGGCTTCCAGGATCCCACTAATACCTTTATGATACGTAAGGCTTTAAGGGGATGGCGCCGTATTCAGGGACACCAGAAGGATAAGAGGAAGCCCATGGGGTTGGCCCGGCTAACAGCCTTACTGGGCATGCTGGAGATTGTTTGTAACTCGGAGTGGGAAGTGCTTCTTTTTAAGGCGGCATTCTCCCTGGCATTCTATGGGGCGCTGAGAATTAGTGAACTTGTGGCAGGGTCCAAGTCTGACCTACTAGGCGGCTTGCAGAAGGCTGGGGTGACGATAAGGGGTGACACCATGTGGGTGATTATCCAGAAATCAAAGACCGACCAAGAAGCTAGGGGTCACACCATAGTTCTGCAACGGGCCCCCGCCAACCCGTGCTGCCCGGTGAGGCACGTAGAATCACTCATTGGACTATTGGTCGGTTCAGCAGGCAGGGCGTTGCTCTGTCACGCCGACGGGAGCCCCTTGACCAGGTATCAATTCAGGAGAGTGTTCGAAATAGGGGTTACTAAAGCGGGTCTTGATCCTAGAGATTTTGGATCCCATTCCTTCAGGATTGGGGCAGCAACTGAGGCGGTGGCGGGGGGCCTCCCGGTGGAAAGAGTGAAGACAATTGGGAGGTGGTCTTCAGACTGCTATAAACGTTATGTTCGGATTGACATGCTATGATTACTTGTCACTCACGCTTGGTCTCTTTCCACTCTCTTACAGTTTCTCAGACCTGTTACGCAGGGGAGGAATTTGTCGTCGGGCACCGCCAATATTCATCGGCACGGAGCGGCGAACAGGAAACAACAAAGAACAATGTCTGGATTGTCGGTCATTCATATGTGAAGCGAGCAGAATGTGTCTTCCTGTCAGGTGACAAGAAGGAAAGGGCGGCACAACTAGGGTTGAACATCACGTTCTTTGGCAGAGGAGGGTTGTGTCTTCACGAGTTTAGGGGATTCTTCCAAGGGCTGTTAGCACGCCAGCAGTCTCCACCGTCAGTGGTGATACTTCACCTTGGGGAGAACAACTTGGCAACACTGGGCAGGCGCATCTTGATTGAGGAGATTATCTCAACAGCGGGTTGGATAGCTAGGACCTGCCCCGGGTGCACACTAGTATGGTCACAACTCATACCTCGACTTCAGTGGCGGGGGGGTCATTCGGTCAGGGCGTTGAATCACTCGGTAAAGAGGATCAACACACGGTTGGATAGGTTGTTTCGAACCCCCGTGTTACAGTCAATACCTCATGGGTGCATCTGGGGTCACAAGTATTACTTGAAGGACGGGGTCCATTTGACAGAAGAGGGTAATGTCCTATGGTCTGACAATATCTGGGCTTGGCTAGAGGGCTTTGAAAGGAGGAGTGTGTCCTTAGGCAGGGGCTAGAGGGGGAGGCCAGATCGTCGGTTAACAATACTGGCCTGTGGCGGTAAGGTCATTATCGGTGAGCACATATTTGAGGTCTGAGGGGGCGGGCATCATCCTATGGAGGTTCCCGCCCGGGGGGAGGGGCCTGCGGGCCACTCCCAGTACTCCAGGGGCAAGGTAATATGCAAAGGAGCGCGGGTAGGAGTAGTTCACGCTTTCCTTAGGCTGGTAGCCACCCCGCGCGCGTGGACTCATGACGCCACCGGCGCAGAGTAAGGGCCCTCCTTTAGTGGGTAAATGGAGTTTAGGGCGTAGACCGGGCAACTCCCGGGGTAACACTGCGCATGCGCACTTCTAGGGGGGAGGCGCAGCTTGTAGGACCTGACACCGGTAGTGACCCTGCCATATGGCCAGAAATGTACAAAAATCAAGTGTAGGATGTTTAGTTTAAGCTAGGAACAACATGTATTAGAGTTTTGTTAAGGTCAGGCTCTCAAACTTGTTGATAACAATTGTATAACTGAATGTCCTGCTGATTTTTGTATTCATTGTTGATTATGCAATTAAAACCTTTTTTAATTTCATACTTTAATAAATACGGCAGGGCGACTAGCGCCCGCCTTCCAAAAAGTAAAACACGTCTCGTGTCCACGTTCCTGGGTGTTGGGTGCCGGATTGGGGGGGAGGCGGCAGCTAGTCGCTGACCATGTGGAATTTCGAGGCACGTGCTGCTAATTCCAGCGAATACACCGCGTTAAATGACTGAGAAAGTATTCTCAGGATGGCTTTGTTTTCTAAGGTGGCTGTCAAAGCAAGACTGCGGCTAGCGTTACTAATTGTAATCTTGCAAATGTCGCATCTTGTAAAAAAGAACATTCTTTTTAAACAAAATATACCGAGCCCAATCTATGAAAAACCATTAAAACAAGTGGAAATTTACATCTCAGCCACACCTACTTTAACTTTTTTTTCCTAGTTCAAATACTATTCTTAGAAGTACATCTGCAAAACTGCGCCTGTCGTGGGTTTCCAGGCGTATTACTGGAAATGTCATCTGACATTCCAATGGGGCTTTTATTCCCACTGTGTGTAATTCTGCATAGTGTTAAATTAGGCACAGTCTGCTGTGCAAATGCATCCATTTTTTTCCTCAGCAGAATAAAGATGAAGAAATTCCTTTCCCTACATTCGCAGCAAATCTGAGGGTGATTTGTTTCCCTTCAAGGTCTGAAAGTGGAGTTACTTCCGCCCTCATCTGGGATGACTGCTGACCATTTCCAGGATAGGAAGGGCTCAGATCTGCTGGATCAGATATAAACTTGTAACCACCAACAAATTTACATGTTTGGAACCGTTCGCAAACTTACAAAGCAAACCATGCCTTAACGCCCACATCCCTCCCTCCATGGATTAGGTTACTGCAGATTTCTCTGCCCTTCTGGCAGAGTAATCCGCAGTAGTACATCCATACCCCTGCCAGGAATGCTTTGATGAAGTTCTTGCAAGTATGAATGAAGTATTTTCCACTGTAAACTTAGGGTTAAGGCTGAAAATGCCTTTGTGGAACACTCTAAAATGCTTTGCAAAAGCAATTAAAACTGGTCAGCTGAAATAGGGAACAATAATGTAAGTTGTGAGAGTTGGGGCACAGACGTCCCCTGCATGTAACCAATGCGTTCTTTATTTTTGCCTTTGCGTCACACTAATCTAGAAAGAGCGCAGAGGCATAGGCCTGTTCTTGACAATGTGTGGATCATAACTTTTCCTGGGATCGAGTGTGGGGATGAGGGTTTCACACCAACCATGCCCTTATAGAGGGCAGAAGACTACTGTTCCTGACCCGAGTGTAAGACAAAAATCATCAGTGGGAGCATACCGTATTTTGTGATTCATAGTGTGACCAAACCTTTCCATCTGTGTCAGTGAGAGTTTGACCTACTTACTGACTCCTTGTGTGTAGGACTGTGGCATGTGTGTAGTGCAAACCTAGCTAAAACTCAACTGAGCACTGTACAGGGTCAACGTCAAGTATACAGTCAATGAGTGATAGGAAAGGTAGCTGAGTTCAGGCAACAGAAGTGTAGTGTTAACTGCATTCTGATGCACTGTTCTTTACAGAGGTGCGTTTTCACCAATTTCCTAAAGTGGTGCAATGGTCTTGAAGGATACGGAGATGCTTTTCCATATCCTGGCTGCATAAATGCAAAAGGAATAAGACCTTGTATTTTTTATTTTATACACTTCCTAGTATCCAGTCTACTGCTGTCCTGAATGCCGGTGTCCTTAGAGCCACCAGAGATGGTCAGCTTGTTTGCAAGATAAGGAAGGGTGCTGGTCAAGATGGCTGTAAATGATGCAGACGATGTCTAAGATAGTGCGGGCCAGTAAGGGGAGCCAATGGGGTTCCCTCATGATGGGGCGATGTGATCATATTTCTTTAGGCCCTGGATGAGACGTGCTGCAGCGAGTGGGATGCCCTTAAGGTTGGGCCAAAATGGAGTCTGAGTGGCAACGGAGTAGGGCATTAGCACCATCCAGATGCAAAGTCAAGGGGATTTCAATTGCAGTTCTGAAGTTACTTTAAGCATGAAACAGTTTCACTTTCTTAGAGTTGGTCTAGTTTGCCTATTTATTTGCCAATATGTATCCAAAGGGTTAGGCGGGTGTCTAGGATAAATCCATGCGTCTTGGCATTTGGTGAAAGTTGGTGTTTAAAGCAGTGAGGGTTCATGTCATTGAACCAGGTTTGTACTATTTCTTACTCATGGTCCCTGACAAATAACAGGAATTGTGGAGTTGTGCTTCAGGTAGGTGGTGGACGTCCAGGTCTGGAAGAGGTGCAGGCAGTGTCTAAGACATGTGATGTCTTGTGCCCAGAGGACTATTAAGTAGAGTTGACTATCATCTGATGTTGGCGAACTCTGATGTTATTACATTTCAGTAGAGGCCATAGGGGCTTAATGTAGAGGTTGAAGATGACAGGGGTCAGTATAGAAACCCAAAAGTCTCCACAGGTGATAGGGATTCCTTGGGACTTGGAAGTGACCATGTACATGAATAAACTGTTGTTGGTTAGAAGGGCAGGAGGAGAACCAGTGAAGGACACTGTCACAGACTCCCAATCCAGATTGTAGTATGTGTAAGATGGTGTTGAAGGCCACTGTGAAGTCCAGCAATAGTCACTTGTGGTTAGGAGGGAATCATCTATGATATGTGAGTTAGCGGTCCCTACGCATCAGATTATCTGAAGCTGGACTGGTATTCATGCAGGAGATGATTAGCATTGATGTTAACTTAGATTTTGGAAGAGTTTCGTTTTTTAATGATATTGCTGATGAAGGATAGTTATGTGATGGGCCATTAGTTGGCACGGTCAACAGGGTCTAGTGTAGGTTTTTTTAGTAGTGGAAGGCTCTACCCTGTCTTGAGAGGTTACAGGAAGATGCCTTGAGTGACTGAGGCACAGAGAATGGTGAGTAGGGCACTTTCCTAGCGAGTACATTGATGAAGGACCAGAGTAACGTAACTCATGGAAGTCTTTTTAAGGGAACGGAGTATGTTGGCGAGATCTGTGAAAAACAGAGCTTTGAAGGGTGATCAATGTAGTTAGGCCTCTACAAGAAGTGGTAGATTTTGTTGATGTGCTGTTGTATCTTTTATATTTTTACACTGAAGAAGTCGATGGCATTGCTCTTGACTGGTCGGTGGAGTGTGGGATTGGAGGGTCTGACGTGTGGGATAGGAGGGTTTGGCAAGGGGGTGGTGCAGTGTCCTGACAAGCATTCGGCTTCTGTTAGTGGCCACATACATGGTGCTGGTATAGTACTTTGGTTTGGATGACATGATAAGCTGTCTGCGTGTTGCACAGAGAGACTTCTGTATCATAGGATCATTGAAGGGTCTATTCTTCTTCCATTTCATTCCTGCTTGCAGATGGATAGTTTTGGCTTGCTTTTGCAGCTTCCACTTGGAGAGGGATGTTCACAGTTTTCCAGAAAACTATTGAAGTTATTCAGAAGTGTGTTGTCGTTGGACATAAAATTGGCAGGATGACAGATGATTTCAAGTATTAGGTGTCATGGAGATGTCTGTGAAGCATCTAAATGTGAGGTCTTCTCTTTTAGGTTGATTTTAGTTTTTGGGTAGATGCTGACCAAAGAGATAGTGATGGGGAGGTGGTCGGTCCAGTCCAGAGGTATAGGTGATTTGCCCTTGCTTGTTGATGTTGCTAAGAAGACAAAGTCAAGGATCTGGCATTTGTAGTGTCTCGGTTGGGTAACTTGTTGTCCCACATTTAAAGTATTGATAATGTTGAGGAGGGTGTTTTTTTGGAGCTTGTGGTGGCTGGCATGTAAATGTATGTAGAGATATGTGCATGGGGGACAATGTTAAACGGGTGAAAAAGGATAATGTTGCCCCTTTTAGCTCCCATGAAACTTTTCCTTGTGTCTACTGCCAAAACCACTGAACGGATTTATACCAAACTTGTTGTGAAGTAGCATATTTTCAATGGATTGGGGAGAATCTGTTTAGTAGTTTTTGATACATGGGCTTTAAAGGATTTTAGCTCGCACATGCTACGCATTGGGCTCTGGCCACCTACCGCAGGCGCAGGGCCTTACATTTCTCAGTACCATGAATTTAAGGGGCCAATGTAGGTGTCAAGGTGCAGAGAATCCTGAAAAGAATCCACAGACTGGGTACGCGCCATGCCCAAGTACTGAGAACCTAAGGCAAGCTTTCCCAAAGTATCCCTCACAAATCAGGAATTCAATGTCATGATTTTGGAATGGCAAACCACCAGACAGAGAGGCAGGAGTCAAACCAGCTTGCCCTGGGTTTGCGGGATCAACCCAGGGTCCGTAAATTACCCCAAAATCACGGAAGGGTCAACCATATGCCACGTAAGGGGGGGGATGACATGGTTTGATGTGAGTTTTATAGTGTACTAATCACCAATGAGGGTATCCAGGTGCTCTGTAACAGGTGTGTGAGGCCAGCCCTCTGGGCTTACTCGAAAATTCAGGTCTTTAGATTCTTGTGAAAGTCAAGAAGAGAGGAGGAGGCTTTGGTGTGTTCTGGGAGGTCGTACCAGGCTTTAGGCTCCATGTATAAGAAGGCACGGTCCCAGGCTCAAATGAATAAAATTCACTGAAATTTGCCAGTTAAGGTTTGCAACGGACACAATAACTCGTCAACCACAATGTAAGAAAAAAAAAAAAAACACAAACGCATATTTCAAAATGACCCTGGGAAAAAACACACGGACAACGAAGAGCAAAGCATTGTGGGTGGAGAGTTACAGTGTGCCTTTCATGCGTTGCATAACATTACTGGTTTTGATCATTTGAGCTAGACTTATAACTCAGTTAAACTGCTTTTTAATGTACACTTATATATATATATATATATATATGTACACAACATCCAGCTCCCACAAAGAAGAACTCCGCGGAAGAAGGCACAGGCGGTTTCAGGATACGGCATCACTTTATTCGATCATGTCGCCCCCAATCCCAGGTATATATATATATATATACACACACACACACACACACACACACACACACACACACAAACAATCACCAATCGTGACATCAGTATCTAAAACAAAGTCACGCAGACTCCAGACCATCCAAAACACCACCCCCAGACTTCCTCAGAAGCACCCAATAACTCTCTACTTCACTGAACTCCACTGGCTACTCATTAAGATACATTGCGAGTTCAAGCTGCTCATCCACACTTACAAGGCCCTACACAACACAGTACCGGCTACCTCAAAGACCGACTCCAACTCTATCATCACTCCAGACCAATACGGTCCACCTTTGCCTCACTTGCATACATCCAACGCATCCGCAATAGCAAGTCAGGAGGGCACACCTTACCCTGCATCACCGCCAAAAACTGGAATGAACTTCCTCCACATATCAGAATTGCTATTCCACTCCTTAACTTCCATAAGAAGCTGAAGACCTGGCTATTCAACTAGGAGCACTGCCGAGCCCATGCTCCTGCCCCAGCGTCTGTATACCCTCGTGGGGGATAAGTTGTGCCATATAAATCCACCTAACATAGCATAACAGCATGGTTCGCTGCCCTTTCCATTGAAAATGCATATTTTCCATCAAAAATGCATTTTCCATTTGCATTCTGAGAAAGGTTTGCTCTCCACTACAGCAAAAACCACTGAACGGATTTACAGCATACTTGATATGAAAGTAGAACTCATCGAGAAAGTATTCTTTTTTTATTTGGTTCAAATCTGTTCAGTAGGTTTTGAGATAGCAGAATTTGAAAAAAATGTGTTGGCTGTGCATTGAAGATTCAAAATGTAGAGATACCTTGGATTTAAAACTCGAAAGCAAGAAATCTGAGACTTCTCTCAATTACACTGGCTTGAATTATTTTCCTTCCTGCTACTTTGAAAATCTCAAATTCGGCCAGATTTATGAGCTTCGCACTGTGGATAACAAATTCACACAAAAAGACAAAGACCAAATCACCACTTCTAGGTCACAAAGGGGGATAGGGTAGAAAGATCCCCAAAGGAGTAGAACAAAGTGCCCAAAGACGGTTTGACACAAGACCTGACCTCAAACAAAGTCACTGAAAGAATTAAAACACAGTTGAAGTGCTGTTTTGATTTCAGATTCAAATGTAAAAAAAAACCTGAAATTCACCAGTTATGGCGTGCTACAAAAGACAACTCATTTTCCATCAAAATCATAACAAGCCCTCAAACAAGCTAGGTGTTTTTAGGCTACGAAGTGGAACCAATATTTAACTGTGTATTTTTCAGCTGATTTCTTTGTTTGATCACATGTGATTGTTAAAGTGTTGCACTAATTGAAGAACAACAATATTTAAATGTAGTGTAGTGTTGTGTAATGTAGTGTGAGGGTCATAACACTATGGACAACAGTCTAGGTTTCAAGTGCTGATAAGCTTTTCCAGGTCCTCAGCTCTCTAAAGACATGGCGTCAAGTGTTGCTTAAGAATGAATGAATAACTTAAACACTATTTGCAGACTGTAAACTCTCATCTAGTAGGATATCTTGGCACTAGAGATTTACTGTGGATCCAGAATGAATGAAGGGTGAAAGAGGAAACATACTAAACTGCCTGAGGATTACCAAAATTGAAGGGAAAAAAGGTTTTAAGTTCACTTCCTAAAGCAAAGATAGTTATTTTTCCTGCGAATCGATTGAGTCAAAGAGTTCCAATTTGCTGCAAAAACTGAAAATGATCCCCCACTTAATCTGACGCTCTTAAAAGATGACGGTCTCAGAAGGCTTCTTCCTGAGGAGCGAAGTTGTTGCAGTGGTATAATGCTCAAATGTTTCTTGCAAAAAGTGAAGGCCCCGAGTTATGAAAAGAGTGATACATTATCAACATGACTTTGAATGTAATACGTGCCAGAACTGGTAATGGGTATAGTGTGATCATGTGTGATGAAATGTGAGCATATTTAAAGTCTAGGTGTGATAAAGTACTGCTTAATAAGTTGCTGAGCAGTTTGATCCAAGAAAGGGGTGATTTTGTTTTTAAAGTCAAAATTGTTGGCTTTCTGACAGCAGATGTCAGAAGCAATAAAGAACAGTTGCACTATTAGTACCAGCCGTATTCATCATGCCTCTTATTTTATGTTAATAGAAATTAATTTTCTCAGTGTGTACGTGAGAGTTGGGTATTGTCTGCAAACCACCCAGCATTTACTGATCTGTCTGCCCAAACGCACGTACGTACATGCGTGCCCTTCAATGCTGTATGTCTGTGTTTGCATGAAACACACGAGAACCAGATCTAAGGGAACAGTGGCTATTGTCTCGAATAAGGTCATTCTTTAAAAATACGTTCATCGCCTCTTTTCACTTGTTGCCACACACAGCATGTGGGCAGGGACCCAAAAACAAAGAAAGAGACGGGTTATTTTTAGCCCACGGGTTTACAAGCGTGGAATAAATCCTTCAGCTGTTGTCATGGTACAAAATGTTCTCATTACTTATGAGTTATGTAACCGTCCGTTTAGAGGAAGGGGAGGACAGGAGAGTTAGTGTGTGGGCGTTTAAAAAAGCGAACATTAGAAAGCTTTAAAATAAAAAAAACAACTCAAAATCGGAGCCATTTCTTGAGGACAGACGTGTAGAGCGAACGCTTTCATAACTCGGCATCCGAGAACATTTAATCACCGCGACGGTATCTGGGTCAAGGTTAACTGAGGAGAGGGTGTGATGCAGTGTTCAGGGACTAGGGTGATTCCAGGAAGCTGCTGTTTTTTTTTTAAGTCTCGGCTTCTTGTTACACCACCGGATTGACAACAAACTATTTACCTTACTTACCCGGCCTCCGAAAAGGAACCGCAGACTGAAACCAGTAACAAATGGTTACTTTTGCAGCATAATTATCTGCCCATCACGCTATTCCACAAATAGCACATCGAGGGTCTTATTATTTGAAACTCTGAGATAACAAGCATTTACAATGCAATAGGTCTCGCATTATTAAAGTTAGAGCTATTGGCATTGTATATTTATGTTTTTGTTTTTAAACATTTACAATGCTAATAGCTTAGGCCCTTCGCTGAGGGGGTAAGAGCTGTCAGCATGATTAATCACAGAGAGAGTATCAAAGAGAGCAGCATTCGACAGAAAGTTAGTTTCGGTACCTGCAGGTCTGTGGAGTGATGCTGGGGAATAAAATATAATGTGCACTGTTTGTTTTAAATAGTTTCTTGTGCATTGGCAAACAACTCTAATGCAGGTTACGATTTTCAGAAATCTTGGGGAGCGCATGTGGTTCCGTGGCGTACCTAGTCGCCATTGTTGTGAATATAGATTCGCCGTAGAATGAATATATTATTTAAATAAAGGATGTCCACAAGAATATAATTATTTGTAAGTTTATTTATAAAGAAAGGAGCTTTGCGGCAGTGACTACGCAGAGTCACGGAATGACAATGGCACCGGGTGACGTCAGCTTTATACATACTCTGCATACCTATTAGCGCGTGCTTAACAACCAATGGGAGGGAATTCCTGATCACAACAACTAGACCATAACATCTCCTTTTCTTAAGGGAAAAACAAAGGTTGAACATCAGAAAACTGTAGGTGGAGGACTAACTAGTACAGGGGGAGTTACCCAGAAATAAGAGGGGGAATGATTGATATGATGACCACATACTAAATAAAATGATCTTGCTAGTACGGTATATAAGTGTAATGCAGAGGATACGTGGAGAAGGAAAACATTGGTTGTAAACAATACTAATGAACTGTGTAACCTAAATAAAAAGTTAGGTTTACTGTACGAAATGAATTATGCACAACATATGGCAATTACTATATATGTATAATCAACAGAAAATAAGAACGGACACACTTCCTATTTGACAAAAAAAATATAGGGTGCTTTAAATAAGTGCATTATCAGAAAGCTACATGTTTTATATCAATAATGACATACAATGACAGTATGAATGAATAGGTAATATAACGTTGAAAAGTTCCATGACTGTAAATAGTCCGTAAAAATTTGAGTGGCAGACAGATGGTTCTGCTGGGACAACCAACTGGAAAGAAGCTCCACATTTTGGGATGGTAATAATGTCCTTGCAAAAAAATACATAAGAAGATACTGCGGAGGAGAAAACCCGAAGACTGGTGCCACATACTAGTGTATATTATTACTGGTAGCTTGAATACTGATATATGAGTAAAATATAACAAAAAGGGTGATGTATAATATTTACATGCCCAATATACACACTTCAATAGCTGCAATAAAAATATATGTAAGAAAACCTAACCTATTTTGCATAAATCTACTGTATGTGAGTAGGAACGATAATTGACACTTTATAGAATAACATTCTATATTATGTAGAGCCACTCCAGTATGCGAAATATGTAACGATAGATGGATCCCGCCCTTCTGTACTTAATTCCTTAGGTCGAACATTTGAACCGTGAAAATACTTACGCAACAAAATGACTAATCCAGCTTCTAATAATAAAAAAAAAATATATAAGAATATTGTCAGAAATATAAGAACTAATCATAAATCATAAAAATAAATATGACACTCTCTATAAAATACTTATAAAATCTTGTGATATGACAATTTAATTAAATAAATTCGATGTCGGAAAGTATTTCTGCACGATTAGTTCATGTGAATTTTCTTAATGTTCCTATGCACTGAACCGGCGCTAGTGAGCTCGGTGAATACACCACTATTCAGTACTTGAAAGAACCTCTGACGAGAATTGGAAAAAACCTGTTGCACAAAATGGCGGCACGTACTTACGTCAATGACTTATCGACGCGCTATGACCAGCTGCTCACACTGAAGCGGATAACTGAATGCGGATGAGGTATGCGTCACCTCCAGCTGACAGTTGGAAGTAAACTGTCAATTACGCTTAACAAACGAATTCCCTCACACGCCTCTCAACCTCTTCTTGATGTTCTGAAAAATACATCGGAATCTTTGTAAGGCCGAATATTTTATGCACAAAAACTTCACGAACATCCCCACTTGCCTTTTAGTTATCTTTCAGACGCCGCCCCGACAATGAACTTCATGTCACTGTCAATTACGCTTAACAAACGAATTCCCTCACACGCCTCTCAACATCTTCTTGATGTTCTGAAAAATACATCGGAATCTTTGTAATGGCGAATATTTTAAGCACAAAAACTTCACGAACATCTGCACTTGCCTTTTAGTTATCTTTCAGACGCCGCCCCGACAATGAACTTCATGTCAATATCACGACACCGCTTTCCCTTCAGAAATCCTGTTATAACAACTCGAAATGTAGAAAGAAAGAATTACCGATCAGCCTTGAATTAGCTTAAGAAAGAAATGCCTTAACTTGCCTTGAAATGAAATGTACAACTCCTGACGAACTTCGAAACGAACTGTAGAAACTCTGAAGAAATTTCCACACAAGCTCCTAGTGAAATCGCATCCCGTACCTAGTCGCCATTGTTGTGAATATAGATTCGCCGTAGAATGAATATATTATTTAAATAAAGGATGTCCACAAGAATATAATTATTTGTAAGTTTATTTATAAAGAAAGGAGCTTGTGCGGCAGTGACTACGCAGAGTCACGGAATGACAATGGCACCGGGTGACGTCAGCTTTATACATACTCTGCATACCTATTAGCGCGTGCCTAACAACCAATGGGAGGGAATTCCTGATCACAACAACTAGACCATAACAGCGGGCTCTGAAGACAGTGGACAGATGCCCCCACCAGGCCCCGGCACGCGCTGCCATTGGCGGACCCCCGAGGCAGGAAGCCAGGCAACGGGCGAGAAGACGTGGGCCGGGCCAGAAGCGAGCAGGAAGTCCCGCCTGCTGCTGGGCTATGATTGGCTGCCCGCCGGGATAGAGCAAAGAGGCCGAGTCCTCCCGCGGCCCGGGGCTCCCGTGAGCTAGGGAGAGCCCCGGGGCCGACCTTGAGTCCCGGTCCCGAGATGGGGGACCGGGTGAACAGAGGCGCTGTCGGGCGGGGCTCCCAGGGATCGGGAGAGCCCCGCTAACGCCGCCCCAGAGAAGAGAAATCCTGCGTAGCCGGTGAGTCGGGTGGCGGGGGGTCTTTGTATGTGTGCGTGCGTGTGTGCGCTGGTGTGTGTAGGTGCGGCGACGGGGGGGGGGGGGTGTGCGTGTGGCTGTGTATGTGTGTGGCTGTGATGTGCGCATGCGTGAGTGTGGGTGCGCGTGCACGCAGTGAAATCCAGGAAAAGAGAAGCGCGTGGCACCCTCTTGTCCTTCCTTCCCCCGAGACAGGCAACATTAGGTCTCCAGCTGGACGCATCCTTTGGATGCTAACTCCAGCTCGACCTAAAAAGGCCACTGAGGAAGTCTTCAGTATAGGAACGGAGAGGCTGTGCTTTACTGCACAAGATAATTTCTCGATCGTGAACACGTAAAAAACATGACTATAGCAAAGACATATAACAAACAAAAATGAGAACCCCGCTTTAGTGGGAAAAGGGGCTAGCCCTCCCTTTGGAAAACCAAAAGGTTTGTTGTAAAACCCTCTCTCACCAGGGTTACCCCTTGGTGGCATGCTTCATCATCGGGTCCATCCCATTTATAGCAAAGACAAACATAATTATCAAAGTAAAATTAAAAAAACATTGGCATTGCCAAAAGGTGTGGCTTTAATGTACCGAGGAATTTAAATGCAGACATTCTCAAAAGATGTTGGTCACATTATAGCCTAAATATTGGCTTTGCTAATACTGGGGAATAGGATTGCTTTCTTTAAAGTATGCATACAGAAGACAAAGAACTGAATGTGACAAACGGTGGGGTGATTGGGGGTGCGTTTCAGAATGCAATCAGTTCCTTACACATTCCAAAGAAAGCACTTTATAGAAGGTAGGATGATACACTGAACAGGCAACAGCGTGATGTGAGACAGTGATACTCCCTCTGGGTAGAGGCAAATTATAAAGAATTGGTAACAATACATGTCAAACAAGTTATAATGTGAAGTATCAATCGAAGGGGGCAGTTGCTTTCGTTCAATTGAACCACTACCACTCATACGAAGACTTTATTCACCTTTCTGGCATTTGCCAAGGGTAGAGAGCAAACAGAAATGTCTACAGTGATATGGGAGAGTGTGGGAGGGAGAGGGATATACAATGCACCCACCAGTCCCCTTGATGGAGCAAGGATTCGCACGTAAAGTGCCTTGCTTGTACTCATGAACCTCGAATAACCTTAATTTGTTAATCAACACTGTTTGTCTTATTAATTTACCCTTTATTCTGACATTTGGGGTGTCCCAGTGACGCTTGCTTATGTGTTTACTAATCCTAATACGCTGGCCACTAAAATGGCTGCTGCTACGCGGGAATTTCTTCTGCGCATGCGTCGGTCATACCCATGTGACGTGACGTACTCGCAGTCTTGGTGGGAAACCTTTTGCACTTGCGCAGTAGATATAAGATGGCTGCTTTGTGTTCTCACATGCCTGAAGCTTGCATCGCTGCTTTGCTATGATGTTTGTTTTGCACTAATCATTAAAGCTTTACTTTAGTTATATTAATGTAATGGGAATAGTGTAAGGATTCACGGTATACAGTGTATTCATTTTTTCTGTGTTTTAAAACTGTTTCTATTTACTTTTCATGTATCGTAATCCTTGGGCATGAGGGACGGGAATACTCCATGTTGAACAGCCTTTCTGCGCATGACAGTCTTCAGCCAGAGGATGAACTCTGTGACATTGAACCCAAGCCAACACAGAGGTCCAAGCCAAAATGCGCCTGGGAAGAGGCACCTTCGCCTAGTAGAAGAAGCTGAATTTTACCAAATGCATTACAATGTATAAATTAATAGATTCACCATTGTAATGTGTAAAAGACATGTCATGGGAACCTGAAAACCAAGGGGCGGTCTTGAAAATGCAAATAATAGGCTTGAGAAAGTCAAATCCTAGGAAGTGTGACGATCTGTCCTTTGTCTTGTCCAATCGAAATTGGGGATTCTTACACTTGCAACATTTGGGGAGTGGTACACTGACCCGAAAACAGTATAACTAACCTAGGGTTAGTTAGAGAATTTGTCCGACTTGTCCGAATAGCTGACCTGTCACTGACCCATCGCACTCAATAGCTGATCGAGAAACAGGGGTGCTGCGGAGCACTCTGTCAGACAGACTCACAGACCCATTCGGGGTTTTGAGAACCTTAAGTGCTGGCGAAGCACTTTGCTGGGGAATTCGAGAACCCAATTGGGGTTTTGACTGATAGCTGCAGAGAAGGTGTAGCGCAGGCGTTGCAACTGAATTACGGTGCTGGTCTCAACTTTGGTGGTCCTGTCCTGTCCTGATCCTAATCTGAATTTCCTGTCCTGGGTTTCCATTCTGCACCTGCTGGCCTACTGGCGATTGCATTCGTTGGGGTTTCCTACTGTCCTTAACTGCACGTGGCCAGGGTTGGTCTCCACACCATTCTAGGTAAATATAATCCTGGGAGGGAAACACATCTGCATCCTTTTCTTTACCCTTTTCTGAAGTATTACTAAAAAACTTGGGGTTTCCTACTGTCCTTAACGGACCCGTGGCCAGGGTTGGTCTCAACACCGTTCTAGGTAAATATAATCCTGGGAGGGAAACACATCTGCATCCTTTTCTTTACCCTTTTCTGAAGTATTGCTAAAACAATTCCTCTGTGACAAAATACTGAAATCGTGAAAGTACCTTTATTAGCATGCTCCAATTTTTCCCTACCTTATAGCTGATTATCAAAGCACTGTCTCGGAATAAATAGATTGTTCCTTCTCTTTACCCTCCCTTTATTAAACTGAAGAGAATCATTTCTGAATCATTAGCGTGTTCCAATTTTCCCCTTCCTCTACTACCTGATAAACGTAGTTTCGCCATTATAGATTTATGTTCCTTTTCTTTACCCATCCTTTAGCAATCGATAGAACTGTGACATTCTAGCATGTCCCTTATTTTTCCCCGTCCTTTAGAAGACACCATCTCCAGTCTGATTCCAAACGTTTTATATTTCAGTATGCTCCTTGTTCTTACCTTCCCTTTAGACTTCTAAATGGTTGGCCTAATCTATTTCCTACATGGCTATACAATTATGATTTTGCTTATTGATAGTTTAATCACTGTGAATTTCATGCCTTCTGACTTTGAAGATGATTAGATAAAGGTTTTCAAAACTTCCTGAGTCTGTGGTTATTATAAAGAGTGCAAATATAATAAATGGTGTTGTATGTTGGTGACTACTTATCTTTTGCAGCTAGCTCCCTGATCCATTGTGATCATAGGTACCCGTGACAGTGGATTGGTAAGTCGGGTACATTGGAAATACATAGGAATGAACTGGGTTGCTGGTAGTAGAGTGTAGGTTACCCGATTAATAAATATGATAAATTGAATTTATGGGCCCAAATGTGCATATGGTAAAAATTATAGTCGGGTGACCTGCGCGCTCTATCACCCTTTCTCATTACACTTACAAAAAGATCTCTTCATCTAGTTAATAAATTGCATCAGTAGCCTGTCCTTTGTGCTGGTGCTGTGGCGGTTTTCAGAGTAGTTGAGATCAGCAGAGCTGCCATCTTACGCAACAATGTGGCCTCTCTCTTTACTGTCGGAATCAGCCATGACTGGTTTTCCTCATACCTGATTGTTCCTTCTTCAACTGATGGTGCCCCACCCATTCCTTACTCTACCTCATGACCCTCACCCACACGTCTTCATCTGACCAGTCAAACCCACAGGGTCATCATTTACTGTTAGTTTACTGTGAACAGGGTTTTGTGTAGAAATGCCACTACTACACAATTTATAAATAAAATAAAAATAAACAGCAGTCCTGCTAAGCACGGCTGGTAATACCGCTTTAAAATCAGATTACACCAGGTAATATGTGCAGGAAGATCCTATTAAAAGCATGGAACGGCTGCTGAGGAGTCCTATGGATCTAGTATCAGCACTGATTCAAAGTGTTAGAACAGGCCAAACATAAGTGTAAAGCCCAGCTGAGAAGTGCTGGCAGTGTCCCATTAAAAGCATAGCAGTCCTGTTGAGAATTGTTTCTATCGAGTCATTAAAGCACCGATGATCTGCCAGCAATGTCCCAGTAAGTCTGCTTGCCTTTTGGTGGAGTCAGAGGCACAGAGTATGAAACTGATAAATCTGTGGAATTTGCCTACTTCGAGCAGGTTTACAAACTGCACCAATTCAAGAAGTACATTTTCTAGAAAAAATATTCATTAAAGCAGGTTCACCGAGTACTACGGGCCCTTATGCTCTACAAATTTCATGGGTGCGCTGTATCTTCAAAACTATGCCTAGTGTTTGTGTAGAAGTTATATGGCAATGATAAAGTGTTACTAATAGTTTGTGTTGGGATATTTTAATTAAAAATAGATTGGTTGGAAAGTGATTTTTTAAGAATTATTTAAAAATTTTATATATATCCAAAGGAGGTCAATAACAAAAGAGGAAACTCTATTGCTAGACCAGCTAACCATAGCCTATTGAGCTCGGAGGCAACTGCAAGTTCCATGAGTAACGGTTGAGTACCTCCTTTTCCTACTTTGACTTTCCGGGGAAGCGAGGTTGAACAGTCATTGCATACTCTGGGAGGGTTATATGGGTTCCAACATTTAGATTCAGCCAATACTGGGATCACTCGCAATAAGTAGAATGCCAAGCATTGTTCCTTCACTTCGTAACTTGAGATGGTCCAGTGGCATTAGTGATAAATTTGAATCAGACTTTGCTGATACTGTGGGTCATAAAGCCATGCGGAAGATTCTACACACGGGTGCGATCGGTACAATTCTTTGCAAGAAATGTGAATTAGGAAAAGTGCAGCGTTGGGTTTGACAGAAGGGCATAAATGTCCAAAGTTCAATGTTACTCAATTCATCGTTGTGACGACAGTGCTTTGGCAGAAGGAAAACAGGGTAACATCCTGGTCCTACTTCAGTTTCATAGTTGCGGGAGCTGGATGCAGATCGAGAACGCCGGAGGCAATGTGAAATCAGCGAGCTGTGGTGGAGTGGGCAGTGAGGTAGGAGATAGTCAATAGATAGCGGAGTCTGCAGCCTGTGGAGGGTTGGGCAGTGAGGCAGGGGCTAGTGGACAGCTCTCATAAGTCAGCACACAAGGCAGGCTGACTCACAGGACTGTGGCTGCCAAAGGCAGGTGAGGGGCTTGTTTGAGAATGGGATAAGTCACACGATAGGTAATTCAGATCCATGGTCACCAACAAAGGAAAATATCACTTATCAGGCGCTAGCACGCAAAGCTGTTCTGCAATGTGGAGTCAAGAGGGAGGCCATTAGTGGATAGATCTGTAGTTGCTCGTCTCTATGATCACTCAAGTTAGCAGCTGTTTTATTCTCAATATAGCTGTGTGACTACAAGGGAATCTTTGAATGACATTTGAAAACATAGACCACTCAAATTCAAAATTTGCTCCAAACCATTAAATGGAGCTGACGATTCCAAAGTGCTTTTCCTCAAGGTGTGATAAAGCTCCAGGTTAACCAACTATCAAGGTGAGCGATCGGTCGGACGTTGCAGACTGGAGCCGGGCCTACCTCTGTCCAATATGGGGCTGTGGCTCGGGTCTGGTTTCTTGGAAAGCATAACAGATAAAACAGGAGAAAGGGGCAGGTGAGGGTGCAGCTTTGGCTCTGCCCCTGGCCATGTGTCCTTTTTAGTGTTGCTTCTCTGTGAATTGCCACACTTGGTCCAGGAAAGAATAAAACAAATGATCCTTTGGCCTCCAGTGAAGTGTGCCTGATTTACAACCAGACACATACACTTGGCTCTACAATGACATCTGCAAAGACGAATTAAGGAGTGGTGAAGGGAAAGCACTTACAACAGTACTAAGACTTTGGGGAACTGCAGCATGATGGTATGCCACCTCGCATGTACCCAGGTGCTACTAACACACACCACTTGTAAATGAGAGAGTTAGGGTTCCCATTCCTGACAGACTGACCAGATTTAACTAGGGACAGCCAGTGGGTATTCTCCTCATTGCAGGAAAAAAGGCACGTACCCCACCACTAGCAATCTAATGCAGCCACCCATTAGGCGAGTAACGGCCTGGTTGTGGGCACGATAGTCCTTCATAATAACTGAGCAACCCTCTAAAAGTATTCCAATGACTGAACAGAGTGAAGCACTCTGTTGGTGTGCAACAGACAGACAAAACCATATACAGCATCTATCAGGGGACTTATGACTTAAAGCCCCTGCGTAGGAAAATGTGCCTGGTTAGCCAGCCTGAGAAAGCAAGGAGAAGGATTTACATGGCTCCTGCACCACTGATTTCCACCTCTACATGCACACTTTTGTTCCAAGATAGTAGGCAACACAAAGGCAAGTAATCAAACAAAAAACGGAGCCATTAAATTATGCTGGCTATGTTGAGCCGTTGCCCAGTGTAGTAATGGGCCATGTGTATTGTCCCCCACATGTGACGGATGGAAATCAATCTCCATTTGGATTTCTTTGACTTTAATTCATCCAAATAACTACATCTTTGTGTAATATGTTTATTAACACTCAGAAAAGCAAGCAGGTAAAGTTAGTATGTAACTGAACAAACTCGAGGACACGAATTGTGAATCTAATACAGATCACTGAATAAATAGTCTAGCACGCCTCTGCCAAAGTTCTGAAAAGCCTGCGACAATACAATCCTCTCAGTGACTGACACTGTGCCAGCACAATAGCACAGCTTCCGCTAACGTTTCAGTGGCCCGACCACAATGAACGTTCTTGTGACTCACTTCAAAGAGCGAGCAGGTGCAAGAGCAGTGAACTTACTAAGGACACAAACTGAAAGGCTCACATTATGTGTGAGTGAGTCAGAGCACTGTGCATGCTGTAGTAAGCGCTAGTAGTACCTTTCAGATCCTACACGAAACCTTCAGCAACCCGTTTCTGAAAACTAGTGGTAGGTGTGCCTTGATGTGAAATGCGTAATTTAAGGAATCACAGAATAGAAATGGAAAATATGAACTATAATCCAACATACTGCAGTTTTATTTTCACTACAAATTAGGCTCCATTGACACTAATTGATAAGGATCTAAAATATTTGAAAGCTATGGATCGGAGATGTTATTAGGACAAAATCAATTACAACCTAACCTCCAATTTTTTCTTGTCATGCCCACGTCTTCGATATAACCCTTCCTTAAATACAATTTAACTGTCCTGCAATTAATAGCACATTTCAGCCAACCAGACCCTGCGTTTATCCACGTTGATGTTACGTTACTGGCATTTTCCTCTCTTGGAAATCTGGATGCCCTTACCACAAACCAGGGATCTGGGAATTTTGAACGACAAAAATCATGGTGGTCTATTGTTATTGTGTTTACACACAGACAAACAGAGTGTTTAATGTGTTACTTGTTGATACTTGTCGTACGTTCGCTGGCATGAATAAAAGGAATCCGAGCTTGATCTATGTTGGGCCCCCCTTTTCTGGGTGCATAATTCACAGGATTTTGCTGTTTACCATGTCTCAAAGGTGAACAGTGGTCCATGGCCACGCAGGTTAATTTGGGTTATCTAGTTTCGCAGCATCATCATCATCACCACCTTTATTAAGGGTAATTTTACACATAAAACACTAGTGAATTTCTAGCATATACCTCAATTATTAACTATCCATTATAAACACCGATCAATAAAAAGACTGCAAGTCAAAAGAAACCACAGAAACGTTCATAAAAACATACACACGTAAATTGTGACATCAAATTCAGCCTATAAAGAAAGTTTTTCGGCGGCATTTTCTTGCTATCGACCTTGCTTTGAGTAGGTCCCTGGAAACAATGAAGTTCATTGTTGGTGGTGCAGAATACAGACAAGTCTAAAGGCTGTCAAGTCACTTCCTTTTCCCAGGTTTGTAAATAATGGTATCATCCATTTCTTTCTACTTTTACTACATAGAGGACAAGACAAAAGAAAGTACAGCAGTTTCGATTGATTTTCACTGCAGCAGCCATTGGAAGAATATCATTTATCAATTGACAAGTTTGCTAAAAAGTTACATATGAAATGTGACAATCCCGTTAGCAACGTTTAGTGCAGTTAGTGATTGTATTGAATGTGACACTCTCACACTTTAACAGAAGTGCAATAGAAAATGATCAGTTAAGCTGCCAATCCTAGTATTCCGTCATCTTTCCTGATCCACTATAGTCTAGTAGATTTTCTCGATGGTGTTTATTCTTGATGATCTGATGAGATTTGGTTCAGACCCAAATCAGCTAAACCTAATGACCTCGTAGCGGTTTGAACACAAGCTAGCCAAGGTAAATCCCTAGCACTCGTAATAGTCAAACATTTTCCAAGAGCTGCTCGATAATGGAACAAAAAGTCATCAGATAAAATTCGACACCAGAAGAGCTACAGGGTCACCCATCACCAAACAGCTGGCCTTTGGTGTTGTATTCTGTGTGCATTGTGTTATAATTTGATAGAATGTTGTACACTTTATTTATATGGCGCTTGCAGCGCCACTTCTAACCAGAGCAGTGCCCACAATTCCTGCATCAGTCACAGCTCTGGCTATCATTGCAAGACAGAGAACGCCATTTGAATACAGTGGATCAATGTTTCTACATTGCGGGGAATGGAGCTTCACCATTCATGCACTGCAATCAAAGCCCTCCGCTAGCAGCGTAAGAACTGCAATGGAAGCAGAATGGATTCACTTCTTTCTTGAAATAACACTTGCATAAGCACCACTGCATCAAGGCATTGAAAGCAAGTCAATACAGTGGGCAAGTTTATTATAATGTGAGTTTCGACCTGAACCAGGACAGAAATCCTGTAGAGGACACTTTTGGATAAAGGCAACGCGTGCAAAACTCGTAATGAGGTTTTTTTGCAGGCAAGAGGAATCCAGTCTACAAGTAGAGGTCCGCTTGTTTGTCTCCTTGTCCACAAGCACTCCTACAAGGACAAAAAACCTTGAGTGTCTAAGAAGCCTGTGGCTGCAAGCCTCTCCCATAAGGGATTCTGTGGCTACAGTGGAGGCGTCGGAGAATTTCATCCATTTCAAAGGAGCTGGGGGCCCTGATGCCCTGAAGGGCCCCAGGTCAGGAATGATCATAGCTGCACCAGCAGATGAAGCCGGCCTGCAGGGCTGGCACAGAAGGCTCCAAAGTCAAATTCGTCAACGGGTGATGGCGTTGTGTGACGCTAAAGGGGCCTCGGGGTACTTCTGAGGGCTCAACCTCAATTATTTGTGCTTGGTCATGGGCTCCTCCCTATAGTCCACTAACATCTACATTTCAAAAGAAATCACCTCTCATACATCGTAAATTGCTTGAAAATAAATTCAACTGCTAACAAAATCACAAACTGACCCCTTTACCTTCAAAGCTGCCTCGTCTTTAAAACTGTGTACTTCCTTGCATATGTTACCAAAAATATGTCCAAAGTTTGTTCAGGGTGCACACTTGTGTTTATATTTCGCCCAGGATGCTTCATAGATGCCTGACTTCTTGTACAATGTCATATTTGCAGAGGACTATCAGAAGTGCAAGTATTTGGATGCACGTTTTAAACATAACTACAAGTGGTAAATGTCCCTGACTGTCAGACTACTGACCTACAAGACCGGTTGACCTTCAGAAGACTCTTCAAGATCAGGCTCTTCGAACAGTAGCAGCATCTCCCCCACCCCTTAGTGCCTTGAGACCCTCGTGGGTATGTAGTGCGCTTTACAAATGCTTGATTGACTACTGACATGCAGTCATTTTGAACTGCGCCTGCTAATCCTGTATTTAAAATACTGCACAGATTTCAAGTTGTTTTATGCCAGGAGTATATTTTTGCCTTTACTTGCAGTTCTGTATTTTCACAAGCAAAACTACATGCACCAAACTGAAAAAAGAAACCAAGTGAGACCTCTGTTCAAACCCAGACCCTCAGCAAAAGGAATATTTCTCCATTTTGCTGCCAATTTCAGAACGAGGATGTATTGTTATAACAATGCATACTTTCAGAGTTTATTTTCAAAACTGCACACATGAATATGAATAATAATAACATATCACACCTCACGCCAGCCAGTTCTAAGTATTGTAAGAACAGGTTTTACTGTTGCCCAATTCAAGAGTATCAACTGATGAACCGCAAGAAGTAGTCGGCCTTGCCACAATTCAAACTTGTGACTTGTAGATAACATCAGCAGCAAGCATTAACCTGCTGAACTGACCTGCCGGCTATAAATCAATGCGTTTAGTGAGGATACTTAGAAATGGTTTGGCAACTTTAGTTTTTCCCCTAGGTGTTCACTTGCTGATTCGTATTGTGTGAGAGAAAGGAAATGAGAATTTGTCTTACAAAATGCAGCCTTGGCATTCAAAGAGGTGACTCAATGAGGCCAATTACACATGATCTGTACCAGAGAAGAGAGCTGAGGAGGGTTCAGAGAAGCAGGTACAGGAGAAGCGATAGGATGAGTGGGATTTAGTTATGAAATGATATAATGAAGCGGTATCTTCTCCCTGTGGTGCCGGATGCCCGATACCTGATACTTGTTTGTCCTGATGGAGAAGGTGGACATTACCTGCTGTTGACCCTGTTGGAGGAAGAGAACAGGACTTGCTCGCTGGGAGACTACAGCACCCATAGTCCCCAGCACGATAGGCCCTGTCAACTCGGACCACGACAGGCCCTGTCAACTCGGACTACCACAGGCATTTAAAGGGATACACACAGGACGTTCCAGGCCAAGGCAGGCCCATCAGAGGGCGTAAGCAGCTGGTTCGAGCCCGGTCTCTTGGATCAAGGCTTTGTTTTTATTTATTTTTTTACAGTTTACGCCAGTACTTATGGGTAGGCTCAACTCATCTGCGCTTCCTCTAAATGTTGGTGAGGGCAAAACGCATTTCTCCTAATCAAGCATTGACATTTTTAACAAAACAGTTTCCCCACGCTGCCTTAGAAGGTACTTCCCAGCAGGAATATCCAGATCTATAACTGAGATGGGAGACGGCTAAGTTCCTATACGGAAGAACCAAGGTCGCCTATACGACAAACACAGCACTCCTACAATATGCGGAGAGTTCTTCAGGGCCTTTAAGAGTCAGTTCAATCCTGGAACTCTCTCATCTCTCTACCACACCTTACGCCTTATGAGTACACACTCTACTAAAATCAGTGTGCCCAATTAATAATCAACTTTTAAAAAGCTGGTTAGCATAAATGCTGGTCTCATTATTTTGGGCGGACAAGAGAAGACGAGTAAGTCTGGAAGCCTTAAAACAAGACAGAGAGGAAGGAGGGCTTGGACTGCCAGAGCTGGAATTATATTATTTGGTGACACAATTGCAGCACATGGCACACTGGTGTACTGAGCAATACAGCAGGCAGAAGACACTACATGGGGAGTACTGGGAGATATAACACTACCAGAGAGTCTCATGAAGGCAGGCCAACTAACCAGGGAAATCCATCAATTAGTACAACAGGTATCACATGCAAGAGTATTGAAGAGACGGATAGTGAGTGGGAATCATCATGTGTTCAGGTGCAAGAGATAGCACGTAATGCCAGATTGAAACTGATACATTTCAATTCACAGCATCATACAGAACTCACCCTTGTGAGATGACAGCATATATGCATATAGATCCCACAGGTGGGAAGACCCAGCCTTTCAGACTGAGGTAACGATTGAGGGGTAGACAGTATATTGGACATGCTCTACGGTACACCGGTCCTCGCCTCCCTTCCAGAACTGATGAGAGGGATATTTCAGGTGTGGAGGGATGCTCTGCGATGGACGGGGTGGGACAAAAAGATTACACTACAAAACACTATAGATAAGGAGATGGCTGTGCCAGGTGACATAACGTAAGGGCTTCACAAAGTGGGATCTTGTTGGCATCACATCTGGCAGGGAGTCCACATGAAATAGCTTCAAGACTTGACAATGAATATAACCAAACTCAATCTCAATTCTACCATTATCTCCAACTTCGCCACATCCTATTAATGGCCCATGCAAATCCATTGGCAAATCACCAAATTCAGTCCGTTACAGGCCCATTTGTTGCAGGGACCGATTGGCAATGGAGGTATCGCCCGAATATACAGTTAGCAGGTTATAAATTCACCAGATTTGTTTGCCCCAACAAGGGCCAAGTGGAAAGCGTGGGTTGGCCCTCTAGAGGACAGAGTTTAGAAGGAAGCACTCATGATGTCAGGGAACTGGAGTTATCCTCTAAGAGGCACCTGCTACAGCTAAATCACTTACATCTAACCCCACTGATATTGTGGAAGGACTTTCATGTGGTCTGGACCTGCCCAATTATATCCAGTTACTGGAGGTCCATATTTCGTATACTGACACAGATATTGGAACGTCTAGTGGACCTAATGGCTAGCATAACCCTTCTGGGACTCATGGAAGATGTAGGGGTTCATCTCATCGAGGGAGGCGGTTGGTGGGTGTGTGGACTCTGGTCTCAAAAAGAGACATTGCTCGCCTATGGAACTCTTCTACCCCACTACAACAGGAGCACAGCACACAGGAATGGACTGGTGTGCCAAAATGGAGGAACCCATCTACATGGCAAGAGGATGCCCACACAAACATCACAAAATCTGGGGTAAATGGTGGGACTTCTATGGGCTGGTCTGAACTGTTGGGTTAAGTACGACTCACAATTACTTGTGATATTTGAATATGGGTGCCGTGTATGCTATATTGTTGTTTATTTATACAATAAAAACAATTACATTCGGTGTATTAAAATAAATAGAATGGTAGCTAAAATATCTGCTCAGCATTATCCCTATTCCCAAGAAAAAATACAAATTTGCTGCCCTAACTTTATTACAAGGAAAGGGTTGAATAGCAATACATTGACTCTCTCCTAGAGCCCAAAAGCATCTGCATGCGAGTGCTGCATGGTACAATGGACTTGGGCTGAGGAATGGAATAATGAAGAGGTCTGAACGGACAAGGGGCTACACAAGGAACAAGGACTTAGACATTTGGGTGAAAATGATTAACATACCAGCTTGAAACACCCCCAAAATGCACAAGATTCTTCTCAGATTACTGGTGTGGAAGGCTGACAGTTTTGGGATTTTACAGTTTTTTTGTTTTTTTTTTAATTTCTTTATTGTCATTTAAGGAACTTACATCCAGCAATATAGACACATCTGATATCTGTATACAATTGTTACAATTTATTCACAACGGTACAGTAGACATATATCTGTGCCACTACGCCACCTTGTATTTTCCAGCTAGGATAACAATATAAGAACCCAACTACCCAGAACCCATCCCCATCCAACCTCAAGTTGTCAGCGTCACTTCCCCTCATACATTGTCCAAAGGTCTTTAGGTCTTGACACTCACTACATAACTACCGCAGCATCTAGTGAGGTATAATGTGTCAATGTCCGTCATGTGGGGGATTGCGTATAGAGGATGCCAATGTCGGGGCTTGCAGGTCTTTTATATCCGCCAGCATGGTCGTCCATGCCCGCAGACCATCCTCCAATTTCTCATTCTGTTGCACTCTCTTCATTCTGACTGCTTCTGCCGCCACCCACTCACCCAAATCTTGCAACCACAATTCAATCTTTGGAGGAGCAGTGCCCATCCATGATATAGTGATCCGTCGTTTGGCCAATGCCAACCCCAGCATCACAAACCTCCTGCTTAGTTTATTTTGCTTTGGAGCGGGCAAAA
Organism: Lissotriton helveticus; assembly: GCF_964261635.1. Lineage (NCBI taxonomy): Eukaryota > Metazoa > Chordata > Amphibia > Caudata > Salamandridae > Lissotriton > Lissotriton helveticus. The sequence continues at coordinate 1,090,955,747 of NC_136065.1, forward strand.
GACCCAGCAGCACCTCCCGTATACCTTTGGGCACGGACCATCCCGTCGCCTCCTTTATTTTCTCCAGAACCGAGGTCCAGTACTGAGACAGCATCTGGCATGTCCACACCATGTGAATAAAGTCAGAGGCAGCTGTCCCGCATCTAGGGCAGCTATTAGGTGTGATCGGGAAGATTCTACTATGTGTTTTAGGGGTGAGGTATGTCTGGTATACAAAGTTATATTGAACTAATTTAAACCTGACATTCGAGTTGACAGCTTTGACCGCTTCATGAATCCTAATCCAGTCTTTCTCGGACAAGGGCTCCCCCAGTATCTCCTCCCACCTACTCTGGACTGGTAGGGGTGCACTGGTCAAGTCCTCCCGCAATGCTCTGTACAGGTGTGTAATAAAGCGCCTCCCCCTCGCCATATACAACATAACCTGCAAAACCCTGGTTACCGCAGGTTCATCGGGGTGGAAGTCCATATCCCCGTGCTACTTGGTTAATCTTCCCATATTGAAGAAATTGACCTGTCCCCAACTCGAACAGTGATTCCGCTTCCTCCCTAGTAATAAATTGTTTGTTTTGGAACAAATCCCCCATCGTCAAACACCTGCCCTCCTTCCATCGCAGGACCATCATGGAGGCCTCTATTTTTGCGAATGGTTGTACCACCGAGAGGGGCATATCTGGGGCGTACGGGGCAGGTCTCACCACTTTTTTAACGACACGTTCCCAGACCCGTGCCACAGGCCGAATTATATATGGTACTGTCCGTGGGGTACCTGCCCCTATCATTAGTAATGCTGCCAGCAAGTGCCCCCCATAGGTGCCCACCAGCAACCTCCTCTCCCAGTTATCATTCTCGTCCAGCCAATGAATTGCATGCTGGAGCTGTGATGCCATGTAATATAATTCCAAGTGTGGGACCTCCAGTCCGCTGCTCTGCCATGTTCTCTGCATTGTCTCGAGACTTACTCTTTTTCTTTAGGACCCCCATAATAATTCTATCACCAATGTGTTCAGGGACTTAAAAATGTGGGGTGGCACCTCATAGAGAGAGTGCTGTAAAGCATACCGGCATCGAGGGAGTATTATCATTTTAATAATTGCAATTCTGCCCATAAGGGACAGCAGTAACTGCTGCCAAAAACAAATTGAACCTTTGATCCCCTCGATCACCTGCCCTATATTAAGCGCCAGATACCGGGCGGGATCATTGGCCAGTTTGATCCCCAAATACATCGGTTCCGAAGTTACCCATGGAAGTCTCACCTCCGGTATGTACCCCCTCACCCTCTCTGCCAGACGACCCACCGGCAACAACCTCGACTTATTAGGGTTCGTCTTCAACCCAGACACCTCTCTAAAGTGGGACAGCACAGTCCACAGTGTCGGAATTGCCTAGGCTGGTTGCTGTAAATATACTAGAGTACCGTCTGCATACATAGACACCCCGTGGTTTGTGTCTCACAATCGTATTCCCCACCCCTCCAGTCACCGCCGTAGAGTCTCTGCCAGCAGCTCCATAGCAGCCACAAACAATAAAGGAGACAAGGGGCACCCATGTCTGGTACCCCGTCGTAGTTCAAACCCACAGGAGATCAATCCCCCCTGGCGCACCCTAGCTCGTGGGGCCGTATAGATTAACTGGAGCCACCGGAGGAATCATTACTCTCAGTGTTTCCCAGATATACCCCCATTCCACCGAATCAAACGCTTGTTCAATATCAAGCAGTGCCACATCAGTGTTCCTATTCAACTCTGGGGGAGTGCCACACCAAGGCCAACCTCCTGAGATTATTTAAAGTGCTTAGTTTGGGAATACATCCTGATTGGTCAGGGTGGATTAAAAAGGACATGTGAGGCAATAGATGGTGTGCCATAACACCACTCAGAATTTTCATAACTATATTAAGAAGCTAGATCGGTCTGTATGACTTCGCCATGTGGGGGTCCAGATCGGGCTTTGGTATCATGATAATGACCGCCTCTCTCATACTTTCTGGCAAAAGCCGGTACTGCAGGGCTTCATTATAGACCTCCAACATGTGGTCAACCAGAAGGGGAGCATATGCTTCATAATACTCGGATGGCAACCCGTCCGAACTCGGACTTTTGGCCGGCTTCAGTCATTGAATTGCACTCACTCACATTGGCATTGGTGATGTCCTGAGATGACTTCCACAAATTGTTCAGCATTTTGAAGGCAATTTCTGGCCTTCTTCAGTCTGCTTTTGATGTCACCGACTGCCCCTGCATCTTACCTACCTTACCTGCTTAGGTAGGTGAAATCTTTAGTCCTGGCTAGATCCTCTCCATCCATCTTGATTGATGAAGAGTTTAGGATGTAGACTGGCATGACTTCTGATTTCTTCGTGTTGATCTTCAGGCTGTGCATAGATGTTGAGGTGAGACATATTTTCCTACATATGCTGAGGTGTATGAGAGGACAAGGCAACACTCTAAGCAGAATTACATATATCAGGTGTTGAGCCCAGTAATAATCCAGGTGAGGATTTATCTCTGCTTCTTGCCACAGGGAGATGGACCACAAGAAAGGCTGGCAAATTGCACTTAAGGGCTGTAGTAAGTCTGTTCTTAAACATGTCTGTGGGCAAACTAGATGCCAGTGATTCAACCAGCTTTGGTTAAGACTGCCCAGAGTTTTATGGCCACTGAACAGTGATTGTCTCAGATATTTCAATTCTTTCAACACAAATCCTACCAGGACGTTTGCACTGAATCCTTTAAATCAGAAAGTTGAATCTGTTAATGGTGTGCTTACTCCTTGTTCTAGTGATACCTATACAGGTGGCAATAATATTTTAAAGAACCAAATCCTGATATACTGTAACTCCTCTCTCAGGCAACCCCTCATGTGCTGGTGTTAAGACATGTAACCTAAGATACCATGCTGTGTATGTTCTTGCCGGCTAGTGTTGGGATCAGACGTGTGCAATGTGTTTTTGTTCAAGGAAGTCTTCAAGTCATGAGGTATGGTGACTCCACCTATTACTGGTAATGCGCATGGACAGGTGTTCCATTGGAGGAGGAGGATAGGAATGGAGCGCAGAGATACAAAATAAGATGACCATGCAACAAGTGTAGAAAGAAGGGCCTCTGCAACAACCAAAAGGCTTCCTGTGAAGAGTGTGGGCACATGTTTATCTACAGTACCACACGCAATGAACTGACGCTTACAGGTTAAGTAACATTATCTGTTTGTGGCATGTGTAGCTGTAGATACAAATGCTGTGCATAGATGGGAAAGCAGTTCTCCTCCAAGCGGTGGCGAGCTAGAGGATATTGCAGAAAGAGTGTACAGAATACAGGTTGGCCAACGTTCGCTTGATGGCATGCTAAGACATCCACAAAGTAATGTTTGGTGAAAGTGTGTGGCGTGGACTAGGTAGCCACTTTGCAGATGTCAGCTATAGGAATGTTACCTAAGAAAGCCATAGAAGCTCCCTTTTTTGTAAGTAGATTAGGGTCTGGGAGGGACAGGCAAAGACCGTTTGGCATTAGCCTAACAGGTCTGGTACATTTGATCAACCAATGTGCGATTTGCAGAGCACAGACTTTGTGTTGTTTGGAAAAAGAGACAAAGAGTTGTTGGGTCTTATGGAAAGATTTTGTCCTGTCAATGTAATACATTAAGGCCCTTTTGACAGCTAGTGTAAAGAGCCCTCTCAGCTACTGACTCTGGATGTGGCAAAGAACGCTGGGAGTTTGATAGTTTAATTTAGGTGGAAAGAAGAGACTACCTCGGGAGAAATTTGGGTTCTGTCCTAAGAAGTACAATATCTGCATGAACTAGGGAGAAAGGTACTTGAAGGGTTACAGCCTGAAGTTCACTTACACAAACTAGGTAGGCTACCTTCCATGAAAGGCACTGCAATGGGCAAGAGTGAAATTGTTCAAAAGGACGGCCCATTATTCTAGTGAGACCTATGTTTCGATTCAACACAGGAGCAGGTGGCATAATACACACTAAGCACAGGGGTTTGAGGCTATATGGAATTGCACCTATCCACTAGTGTCACTTCAGTATCTAAGAATTTTAGGTGCTATGGACAGGAGATCCAGACCCCTAAGTCTCCCTGAGACTGAAAAAGTCTCAAACAACACAATCTGACACAATGTCCAGCACTCTACGAATATATGGAAATGATCTATTTGTTTATCATGTAGTAACTAGTGAAATAGTAATCACGAAAGAACACCACAAAGTTACAACATTTCAACCAATCCATCCAAGTAAGTTAGGAGTCTTCAATAGTTGAGTAGTTAGGTCTTTTATTCTGTTCCAAATGTTATCTCCATAAAAACAATGCTGTAGCCAGTGCCTACGCGTTTCGTCCAAACGGACTTCTTCAGGGCAGGATAGTCACTGAGTTTTTGTCATATCAGATGCTTCGTTTAGGGAATTTTGTCTGTAAATTTCTTTCACAACGCGGTTTATGCACATATTAAGGCAAAGGTCTTATAAATTGTAAGTACGTTTTCTTATCTGATGGTCCCGTGACTCAAAGAGAGGTGTTCAAGCTTTATATGATGGAAGTAATTTTGCTGAACCAGAGAGTTGTGATTCCAACTTATTGTTTGTTGGCTCTAAAGTCGAAGCATCCTGGCATCATAACCGCATTCGTCTACGGAGGTGGCACCCTGGATAGAAATACTCTTTTGAGTCCCTCTATGAAGGTATTGATGACTGGAACTCTGAAAGGTGTATTAGGAGTCCTGCTCTGAAGGTAGGCAGCATTGGCAGCCAAGTGAAGTCTAATGGAAGTATACATGTGAAGCAGATAACAGACAATATCTTGGACTTCTGCTTTAAGAGGGTAAATGTGCCTGGAACTGCAGTAATGCGTAAACGTTTTCCCTTTAACTGCATAGCAGGCTCTTGTTGCAAGCCTACGCACTTCATCGAGTATGATCATACACTCTGCAGGCTTTTCTGGAGAAACATGGCGGCAGGCTGACGTCTGCCGTGGGAGCTCCGACCGGGAGGTGATTTTCCCCGAAGGAAGGCAGCAGTGAGGCGCTGAAAACGGTGAGAGATGCTAGCGAATGCCCTCCCTTTACAGCGTTTCGGTTTTTAAAGCATTTTTTCTGGTATTTTGTTTGAAGATCGGCAGCCGGCGTTCAGGATGTCCCTGCATCTGGTGAGCAGTAGGACCTAGCGGAGAAGGAAGGCAGTGCGAGGTGAGGCGATCGAGGTGGTGCAAACAGGGGATGGGCTGGAGCGGACACTCCCCCTGGGTGTTGGACTGCGAAGCAGATCGAGGGGCTGGAGAAGCCAGGGAGACAGCCGCTTTAACGAGGAAGAGAAGCGTTGGCGTGCCTGCACATAACAAAGGGGACCGGGCGGTTACATGGCAGCAAACAAGAAGGTTATTGGCGAGAGTCAGTTTTAGCTCCCCTTTGAAGAGCAACCGCAAATACTTTTCCTCCTACTCTTTGTGTCGCACTAACCCAGCAAGAATATTGAAGAAGACCTGGGGGGTCATTGAGGATACTCGGGGGTCAGAATCTCAGGCATTAAAAGCTAGCGCAGCAGAACATAATAGAGTTGAGAAGTGGGATCAGACAAGAGTTGTGTTGACGACGAAGTATAAGGGCATGGACTCCGGTATTATCCCTGAAATAGTGCAGTTGTTCTCCCCCCCCCGATAGCTGTTGCGGACATAGATCCCCAGGACAATCTCATTGTTAAGGAACCGATACATGTGCCTCAAGCCCCCTCCCTAGCCTTCTCAGCTCCTCCAGCTAGGAATAGATATCAGCTGAGGTCTAGGCTAGAGTTTCAGAATCCAGGGGCAGCAACCGATACTGGGGCAGGGTCTTTGAACGATACAAGGCTGGGAGTCGCATCGCTAACTCCCAAAGTGAAAGGGAGAGAAAAAAGGGGTGTTCCTGCGAAGGTCAGTGAGGTCAGGAAAGTAAAATTACCGAGAGTACGCTCATCTGCTTTGAAAATTACACCTTCCCTAAAAACTTATTTTACAATTATGGAAAAGATGGTGGATCTCAAGGCTACAGTGACCCCAAAGCAAGTACCTAATGCGATTAATACAGGTACAGGACCTGCTGCTAATAGCCCCAGTTTAGATAGCATGCTGTGCTCTGCTACCCCTAGCCCGCAGATGGCTGTTGGTGCAAACGTGACAGACGTATCTAGAATGCCAAGCACTCAAAGTACCCAAAACATCCCTTTATATAGCTCACTTAATGTGACCAATATGTCTTCGCAGGGTCCACTTGCAAACAGATTCACTGTGCTGGCAGAAACAGAGGAAACAGACGATGTAGAGGAAAGAGAAAATCAGAATGATAACCAGAATGAACAGTTTGGAAAAAAAAGAATGAAAGGAGCGGAGGGAGTGGGGGGCGCGCCACCAAGTCATGACTTTTCACAAGGAGATCAAGCTGCGCCTTCAATCCCTCCGTCTGCAACTGTACCCGAGATTAGCCGTGAGAAAGCCACACCAACATTACCAGTGTTCACAGATTATTCCGAACATGATGTTACCTTAACCATCTGTTACTACCTCAGAACTTCCTTCATACTCTACTTACCAATTTATTTGAGGTATAAGAATTATTCATTTCAAAGAATGTACAGTTAAGCGTACTCGTTTGTGTGCCACTTTAGAATCTGAATATGATAATGTACCTGTCTTCCCCTTACAGAGCTGTATATTGTGCCTCTCTCATTACATCACTAGATGACTACCCTTTAATATCGGTGAGTAAATTATTTGGAGTACTTACCATCACTTTTAGAGCTCTAGAATAAATCTTTAAATATATGGTGACCTTTGGTTACATACAGTTAGTTCATCCTCTTTAAACCCTCCCGGATGAAATATGTTTGGTCACTACTCCACACTGTACAACCACATGTATTGCTACAGTTATATAACTCTAACCCCCTATACTATATATTATTCTTTGTCATTTTTAATTTATACAGATATTCGAGTTTCTAACAAATTATGTGTTTTTATGTTTGAATTCATCTTCAATTTGAGCCACTCTCTTCTGTAAGTATTATAACTATTCTTATGCCTATCCACCATTCCTCTAGACCTTCTCTTGCCCCTCTATGTCTTTCCACACCATCTTTGTCTTCTTCTCTCCTTTTCTTTTCCTCTTTTCCTTTTCTCTCTTCCTTGTTCTTTCTCCCCCTCTTTCCTGCCCCAGCCCCACTTCCTCTTACCACAGTGTTTATAGTGAGATAATGGGCGATGTCAATGTGCCCCCTTTTCTGGACATATATAAACACTTAGCATTCAGGCACTATGATTGTGACGATATATAAATTGGTCCTGATAGAACTATATGAGTTACAGTAATACACCCTATGTGACACAGGTTACTTAATGAACATGCCACTGAAAGTGTAAAAATGAAAATAAGGACAAAAGGCATTATATGTGTAAATATACAAAAACTGCAATGCTATAAAAATGACCATGTAATAAAATTCTGCATTGCTTATGGTTTTAGAAAAAATGTTGTATGTGTTGGACATGTTTATAGTATATCATCACAGGTCTTGTGTATATATCACTTGTTTGAATTATGATCGATAAACATTAGGTTCTTTTAGAGATATAGATATTAGCCCACTGTTAATATGCATATTCACTGTTAGTTTGATTGTAAATATATGTCTTTTTTTAAATTATAGTGCCAAAGACGGGTCACCTGATGAAGGCTTTCCAAGCCGAAACGCGCGTAGTGTGTCACCCACCGCTTTGTTTGTGTGCTACCTACCACGTTGCCTCCATCGCTCTTTGTTATATGCTCGTCCATATGCTGGTTATGTAACTTTTAGATTTGTTTGTCAATTTCACTGGGATTATCAAGTTGATTATCAAATAACATGAAATGTACCCATAAAATGTTTACTTATACTTTTTCTAAAATGTTTATATTTTCAAGATAAAAATACAAAAAAAAGGAAAACAATGTGTACAAAATATATATATATGTGACAAATAAAATATATCAGACTACATCTAAATATCTGGTGATTTAGTATCAGACAGTGGGCTGGTACAAATAATTATATTCACCTTTCCATTTTTCTGGCTTTCCTCTAGCTATAGACCTTTCCAAATGAGCACAGATGGGGGAATATCACAGGTAGAGGCTCTTTTGCGTAGCCTCAGAGAAGACCTTTTGTCTAAACTAGATAAAAAATTTGAAACATCGGAAGCAAATCAGAGATGTATTCACGAGCAGTGCTCTAGTCTGGAGGCAAAGCAGGATGAAGTCAGCAAGCGTACGGAGGTTTTGGAGGAGGAAGTGAGTCTGCTTACTGGAGCCTCACAAAGACACGACAGAGACATCGAAACTCTTCGAGTGCAGAATAGAGCCCTGCAGATGGACGTGGAAAGGTTGGAAATCCATTCGAGGAGAAACAATTTGAAATTCCTTAAAATCCCGGAGGGAGCAGAAAATGGTGATGTCAAGGGCTTTATCTGTAAACTTTTGAGAGAAGGGGTACTTAAGGATAGCCCAGATATCAACTTAGAGGCGAAAATCCAAAGAGCGCACAGAGACCCTTTCAGGCAGCGCGCAGGGAGAACAGGTCCAAGGAAGATTTTGGTCAATTTTCTGACTTTTACTGTGAAAGAATTAATCTTAAGTAGAGCGCTGCAAGATAAGTCCCTACAGATTGGTTCCGTGTATTATCTCATACGCTCGGATGTGGGAAAGGTAACGGCGCAGAGGCAATGGGAGTTGGGGAATCGGATGCCAGACCTGAAAAGCATGGGTGCAAAAGTGCAAATGAAGTTCCCAGCTTTTTTGAGAGTAATGTGGAAAAATAAAACGCACAATTTCACCTCTCCGCAAGAAGTCGATTCCTTTCTCATTCAAATGAGAGAGGGTACTCTCTGAACAAAATAACATATATTTGTATAACCGACCGTAATCTCTAGAAAGTTCCCTGTTAGTACTGAGAAAGAGATGAAGCAAGAAGATTGGGGGGGAGCAATCGAACCGTCTGAAATTGAAAAATAGACTTTCTAGTGTTAGGTGTGGGAGTGGGAGAAGAGGCACAAGTTGGGTAAAGTAAGAGAGGGAAAAATTGTAAAAAAAAAAACTGAACAAAAACAAAACAAAACAAAAAAAAGATAAAAATAAAATATAAGTGGGAATAGGGAAAAAAAAAAATTTGGGAAAAAAAAGAGACACGCACACAATTCAAGTGGAATGCACGATAGATCAAACACGGAATAAGTGGGAATAATCAGGAGCGTATAACAGTAAATAGTTCACGAAAGGGTTGAGGGGGGGGAAAAAAAAGGGAGAAAGGGAGGGCATAGTGTTTTCAGCGCCCACACTTAGTGTAATAAATTTAAAGAAGATCACCATCCTGAGGTTGGAAGCTCTCAATCGGCGACAAGATCGCCGGAAAAGAAATAGGAGGGGGTTCCTCATGGGAGGGGGGTTGGGGGGAAGGGGAAAAAATTAAAAAGAATAATCCTCATACACATAAAAATACACGGGTTGGGAACTGGTTATTGAATTAGAGTTTGGATATTTCATAATTCAACCAACATGACGTCTAAATTAAAATTTATGAGTTGGAACGTCAACGGGCTAAGAGATAGGAGGAAATCGCGTAAGGTAATGGATTTTATATATAATTCGGGAGCGTATGTCTGTCTACTTGAGGAGACTCATTTAGAGAAGGAGGAATGCAAGCAAGTGTTCAAAAAATACAGATGGATTCAGGAGGTGATATGTTCAGAGCAAAGCGGCAGTACGAGAGGGGTGGCTATAATAATTAGAATAAATTCGGGCATTAGACTCAGGTCCCATGAGACAGATAACTCGGGGAGATGGCTGGTAACATCTATAATAATTGGGAATACTCCCCTTACATGCGCAGTTTACTATGGTCCTAATCTGGATGCACCAGGGGCACTGTTGAAGCTTAAGAATAACCTGATAGAGACAGAAGGCCCCATAATTTTGGGTGGTGACTTCAACTTAATTTTCGATAAGGATCTGGATCGCACCTCTAAAGTGAAATTCACCCCCCGAAAAAAACAAGATCTGAGTTGAAGAATATCATGCGGGACTTTAACTTATTAGATATTTGGATACATAAAAATCCAGGGAAAAGAGACTACTCCTTTTATAGCAGAAGGTATGGCCATCACTCAAGAATAGATTTTTTTCTGATAGACAAAACGCTCCACACAGCGGTGGAGTCTATATCGTACATCCCGGCCATATTGTCGGACCACGCAGCCGTTGAAATGGTGGTCGATCTGAGGCAGAAAATACTGCAGAGGAGATGGACTTTAGACCGGACTTTGTTGCTAGATGAGGAGGTCAGTCAGGACCTGATGACACAGTCAGAGGAGTTCTTTAGGTTCAATAATGGGTCAGAGAGCAAACAAATAGTTTGGGAAACGTATAAAGCCTGTATTCGAGGTATTTTGACTTGTAGGATGATAAGGAGGAATACATTAAGGAGGAAGGAAAGGGAAACTCGGTTACAGAAAATAAAGGAGAAAGAAATCGAACTGCAGAGAGCTTCAGCGGAGAAGTCTCTCAATAGGCCATCTCTTCAGAAGGAGCTGGACATTTTATGTGCTGAATACCAAGCAGAACAAGATAGAATCTTAAAGGAAAAATGGGACATTAGCAAATTGCAACACTTTTTATACGGGGAGAAGTGTGGGCGTCTCCTTGCATGGAAAGCCCGAGCGGACAGAACGAGAAACCAGATGGACAAGATAGTATTGACAAGCTCAGGTGAGACAACTAACGACGATGATCTTGTTAGGGAAGAAGCCAAGAAGTATATGCAGTCCCTATATGGAGCAAATACAGCACAGACTAGTCAGCAGGCAGAGGTCTGGTTGCACAATATACCGCTCCCTGAGATATCAGATACAGAAAGGGTTATGTTGGGTTCTGAGATAAGGGAGGGAGAGGTTAGAGCACAGGTGTCAAAAATGGCTACGGGCAAGGCAGCAGGCCTGGATGGGCTTCCGGTGGAACTATATAAGATCACGCTTGAACAAAATTGTGGTAGTCCTGACATCATTATTCAATGAGATCCTACAACAAGGGGGACAGGCTCCAAGATCATGGGCCGAGGCCATAGTTACACTGCTATTGAAGCCAAATAAAGACCCAAGCAAGATTGAGTCCTATTAATCTATATCCCTATTGAATGTAGATTACAAGGTGTTTGCTGGGATATTAGCAACCAGACTAGCTAAGGTGGTAAAATCGGTAATACACATGGACCAAGGGGGTTTTATCCCAGGCAGGCAATTAAATGAGCTGACTTTCCAAGCAGTAGCAGCAATAGATACAGCCCAAGAGAAAAATCTGCCCCTAACTATGGTAGCAGTCGATGCGGCCAAGGCATTCGACCAGGTAAACTGGGATTACCTATGGATGACTGCAGCAAAATTCGGCCTTCCAGAGAACTTTATCGCCGCTGTTAAGTCATTATACTTTGCCCCAACAGCAAAAATCCTGGTTAACGGTGCCCTTACGGAGCAGATATTTATTGCGCGAGGGACTTGTCAGGGATGCCCCCTGTCGCCCCTTTTTTTTTATTTGTATATCGAGCCTTTTGTTTGTGTGTTAAGATTAGATCCTGTAATTAAACCCTTTAAGATCGCTGACTTAGAAATGAAATTTGCATTGTATGCAGATGACCTGCTTATGTATACTTCAAACCCAGTAGAAGCCATACCTAGACTCCTACATCTTGCAGAAGGCTTTGTCAAGATCTCTGGGTATTCCATAAATAAAGAAAAAACAGAAATTATGGAATGGAATCAGCAGGTAGAAACAGAAGGGAACAAGAATAAAATGAGGTATTTAGGTGTTCAGTTAGTTAAGAAAATCGAAAAAATCCCGAAAATTAACCTAGAAAGAGTCATAAAAGTTACTAATGCCCTATTACAACGTTGGTCCTCTCTCCCCTTAAACATTTATGGGAGGGTAAACCTTTTGAAAATGATTATCCTTCCTAGAATTACATTTTTATTTAATTCAATCCCATTATCTTTTCCGTTACCTTTAATTAAAAAGCTTCAAGGAAAATTGGGAACATTCATTTGGAACTCTAAAAGCCACGGATGAGCCTGGAAGAAATTAAGAAGAAGCTTAAAAACGGGAGGATTGGCGTTTCCTGACTTACTCCTTTATTGCCAGGCGTTTCATTTCAAACATTTTAGATTAATGGCCGGCCAGATGGACCAATCATCTATGGGTTTGTTATTTTCCGCCTTATTACAAGACATTCCACAGGGGTCTAGCCATTTTCTTTTCAAGTTTGGGGAATCAAAATTTAAAAAAAAAGTAGGATTGAAGATTCTGAGGGCAGCCCTGAAAAATTGGGTATTTGTGAGAAAGAAGCTGAATATACCATATTATACATCGCAGGCCCCAATATGGGACTCACCAGGCCTTCCTGCCTGCCTAAATGACCATTTGTCATTACCGTTGAAACAGGCAGGGTTGATCTGTTGGGGTGATCTGCAGGAGGATGGGCGTCTTCTGAACTGGGACACGCTTTCAAACCTTACAGGGGGAACCCTCACCAGGTTTACATTTTATCAGCTATCCGGGTGGTGGGCAACCAGGTCAAATAGACCCCTAGATAGCAAACCCCCAACCCTAAATTTGATGCGGTACTGAGGGTCGGTAGGTGGAAGTCCCAAATATCTTTCTGGTATGCAGCAATGTTAGATGATGAGGAAGTGACAGAAGCTGAGATAAGCAAACTATGGAGTAACGTTACTATTGACGATAGTGGAGCCCTTGTGGACCTTTGGTATGATTCTTTTAACGTTTTAAAAGCGGTAATTAAGCCAGCAGCTTTAAAAAGAAACCACTTGTACACAATGTATAGGGCTTATATTACCCCCAAAAAACTGGCTAAATATTCTAACTTAGCACACAACTGTCCGAGATGTGGTTACCCAAATGCGGACGATGTCTATATGTTTGCTGAATGTCCTGAATTAGAAGAATACTGGGGCAAGATAAGAGATTTCTTAGAAAATGTTCTTTCGGTACCTATCACAATTTCTGTATCCACTAAACTATTAGGGCTTTTTCCAGGTTACCAGATAAATGATCTCCCAACAAAATTTGTTTTCTATGCTATGGTACTCGCAAGGCGTGAGATCTGTAGAGCCTGGAAGGATCCAATTCCCCCCACCTTCCCAAACTGTTTAAAGCAGATTGTGATGACAAGTAAGTCAGACATGGCGTGTGACCCTGGGAGTCGAGATAAGGTCTGGGCAGCCTTGGAGGCATGGCAAACCCGATGATTGGTATTCCAATGATTTAACCGGAGCCCTGTTGGTTCCCTGGACTCCTAAGTATATTGGGGCGCACACTGAGCGATGAAAAGGAGTATGGAAGGGAAGGCAGAGGCCACTTGAGGGCGCAGGCTTACCACTTTGCTTTTGGCCAAAAAAAAACCAACTAGGGCCGGAATAGAACGACCAAAGCGCATTGAGGTGCCAGTATCCCATCAAGAGTTCCGTTTATGGTTTATGAGGATTACCAAAAAAAAAAAAAAAAAATACACTCTGCAGGTAAGTTGAGGTAGCCAAATTCTAAGACCTCAGGAGCCAAATTGCAAGATTTAGCTGCTTGGATTCGGGTGTCTGAACATGCCCTGGCTGTGCGTAAGAATGTCTGGTCGGTTGGACAGCTTTTCGTGAAGCACTAGGGAGAAGTCAAAGAGAATTGCAAACTATGGCTGGCTGGCCCAGGTGGGTGCCACTAGGATGAGAGTGAGAGAAGTTTGCAGAAGCATCCAAACCACATTCTGCTAGTAGATGGACTTTGTGGTAGGATGCCCTTTGCCAAATGCATGACCCAACGTAGACAACTGTGGAGAGTGCGCGCTTCCCTGCTTCTGTGGTGAGCACATGGCAGTAATGTTGTCTGTGCGAATGAGTACTACCTTGTGCTGAACATGTGTGAGGAATGACTTGAGCACTAAATGGATGGCCAGCGGTTCCAGGTCGCTCATGTGGAGACCCCGTTGATGGGGTGCCCATATACCTTAAACCGTCAAGTTTTTGAAGTTTGCCCCCACCTGGCAAAGGAAAAGGCTGTTGCGAAGGTCACCTGCAGGACTGAGGTCAGAAAGGGGTTGCCTTGAAACAGATTGGTGCTGTTCCACCACCGCAGAGAGCAAGGAGTGCGGCCCCAGACCAAAATCAGATACTCCCAGTGACCCTCCACTTATGACCAGTGTGCATTTAGCCATTCTTTCAATGGGTGTATGAGTAATCTAGCGTGGAGACCTAAGGCAATGCAGTAGGCCATCAACACAAAGAGGCTCATGACAATCCTTACTGCTAGTTGTCCATGTGGCTAAAAAAGAGGAAGCAACAGTTGGAAAGCTTGGACCCATGCATGGGTTGGGATAGGCTTTACCGGTAATTGAACTGAGAAGTGTCTCCCAACAAGGGCTGGTTCTGGAAGGGCTGGAGGTGGGACTTGCCTATGTTTATTGCAAAGCCCAGATTGTTTAACAGGCTGATGGTGAATTGGGTGTGTGCCAGGCACTGCTGTTGGTTTTTCTCTCTTGATGTGCCAGTCATGGATGCTGTTTTTCAAGAGGTGAGCAGCTACCAGGCAAGACACTTTGTGAACACCTGGTGACCACTGACCACAAACCAGAGGTCCTGGCGATGTGCTAGGTAGACTGGGATTTGTAAGTAGGCCTCCTACAGGTCAAGGGCGGTGATGAAGTTGCCTTGCTGCAGTAGAGGGGTGACATCCTGGAGTGTCACCCTGTGGAAGTGTTCTGACAAGATGTATTCGCTGAGGGGCTTGAGGTAGAGTATGGGTCTGAGGGACCCATCTTTTCTGGGTTTCAGAAAGAACAAGGAGTACATTCCCATGACACATTGGTGGTGAAGCCCTGGTTCTATGGCCCCTTTGTGAGTGAGTGCCTCTACTTTCTCACGAAGGAGGTGCTGATGTTCCTGGGAGAGGGTGTGTCTGAAGGGGAGGGATGTTTGGTGAGGCTGAGGTAAGTTCTAAGCAGAATCCTTGATTGATGATGGAAAGAACCCATTGTGGTTATCCCCCACTAAAGGGCAAGAACCCCCTGCAGCCTTTCCCATACAGAAATGTCCACTATCTAAAAGTGTCATTTCTAGAATGGTAATGTCAAATTCAACTTTACCACTAAAGAGGATGTATCATCACCATTCTAAAGATATTAAACATGAAGTAGCTACTCAGGAATTACAGCTTAAAGGGTATTTTTAGGACCCTTCCCTTAGGGTTACTTAGGGCCTGCCTGAGGGGTGACTTGTGTAATACAAGCATTGAAAATGCAATAGGTCTCGCAATAGAAGAGTTTGACCTTTTTCGTTTTGCAAATGGATGAGTGGCGTTGCGTGGATGAGTGGCGTTGCGTGGATGAGTGGCGTTGCGTGGATGAGTGGCGTTGCGTGGGTGAGTGGCGTTGCGTCGGTGAGTGGCGTTGC
This sequence comes from Lissotriton helveticus, assembly GCF_964261635.1. NCBI lineage: Eukaryota > Metazoa > Chordata > Amphibia > Caudata > Salamandridae > Lissotriton > Lissotriton helveticus. Next base: position 1,090,971,252 of record NC_136065.1, read on the forward strand.
GTCGGTGAGTGGCGTTGCGTCGGTGAGTGGCGTTGCGTCGGTGAGTGGCGTTGCGTCGGTGAGTGGCGTTGCGTCGGTGAGTGGCGTTGCGTCGGTGAGTGGCGTTGCGTCGGTGAGTGGCGTTGCGTGTGTTGCGTGTGTGAGTGGCGTTGCGTGTGTGAGTGCCGTTGCGTGTGTGAGTGCCGTTGCGTGTGTGAGTGCCGTTGCGTGTGTGAGTGGCGTTGCGTGTGTGAGTGGCGTTGCGTGTGTGAGTGGCGTTGCGTGTGTGAGTGGCGTTGCGTGTGTGAGTGGCGTTGCGTGTGTGAGTGGCGTTGCGTGTGTGAGTGGCGTTGCGTGTGTGAGTGGCGTTGCGTGTGTGAGTGGCGTTGCGTGTGTGAGTGGCGTTGCGTGTGTGAGTGGCGTTGCGTGTGTGAGTGGCGTTGCGTGTGTGAGTGGCGTTGCGTGTGTGAGTGGCGTTGCGTGTGTGAGTGGCGTTGCGTGTGTGAGTGGCGTTGCGTGTGTGAGTGGCGTTGCGTGTGTGAGTGGGGTTGCGTGGATGAGTTGCGTGTGTGAGTGGCGTTGCGTGTGTGAGTGGCGTTGCGTGTGTGAGTGGCATTGGGTGTGTGACTGTGCTGCCTGTGGCGAGTGCAAACTACAATCAATTGGCACAGATTAAAATACTATTTTTAAAACATGAGTTTATTATGCCAGTTTCAAAACAACTAGTAGTTTCACTTAACCTGCATTAACAGTAGCACTTGGAATATAGGTATTTAAACTCTTTGATGTCGCACATACGGCATTGAGTTGGGAGATCAACAGCTGAGCTGTACATTTTCAGTTTTGCGTGTAATTGTGTTATATCTAGGGAGACGGACAGACGTGAAAGTGAATGGGGGAGGAGGGGGGTGGGGAGCACGTGAGTGGTGTATGTATGTGCCTAAGCGAGGTGCTTGGGAGAGCGAGGCTGTCCAGGAGGGAGGGGGAAAAGGGAGGGGTTATGGCAAGCAGGGGGCCTGATTATGGCCACAGCTTGAAGTCTTTGAAGTCTCCGCATGCTGGCAAATGGTGATGAGGCAGAGAGTCTTTGATTCAGAGTTGTACTTCTGGATTGCTTTACTTAGGGAGGAGCCAGACAAGCATGAGGGCCTTTGAAAGTCGGTAGTATAGACGGTATGTGAATGGCGACTTTGGGTGATGTTATCATACATGGTTCATGGCCCTGCACTGCAGAGCCGGCATAGCGGAAACGCTTTATTATTTACTGTCAACGAGAAGTGAAGGCGAGGGTGCTAGGCAAAATGCAAATCTGGCGGGCGAGACAGTGCAGTGGCCCGAAGATGGGGGGTTGGGTAGTGTGGGGTAAACAAGAGCCACCCAGCAGCACGTGAGCGGGAGACACCACTTGTAGGGGGTGGATGTGAAGAGGACTCGTCCCTGTGCACGCGAAAGTGAAAGCAGCGGCCGCATCAAAAGTGTGCAAATTTAAAATACAAACTGCAACGAAGTAGAGCATCAAAAAGAACCCGCTGTAGACTTACTGCAATTTGAGAGATGCTGTCGCGTGAAGGGACAAACTGCGTTGCGTGGATGAGTGGCGTTGCGTGGATGAGTGCCGTTGCGTGGATGAGTGGCGTTGCGTGGATGAGTGGCGTTGCGTGGATGAGTGGCGTTGCGTGGATGAGTGGCGTTGCATGGATGAGTGGCGTTGCGTGGATGAGTGGCGTTGCGTGGATGAGTGGCGTGGCGTGGATGAGTGGCGTGGCGTGGGTGAGTGGCGTGGCGTGGGTGAGTGGCGTGGCGTGGGTGAGTGGCGTGGCGTCGGTGAGTGGCGTGGCGTCGGTGAGTGGCGTGGCGTCGGTGAGTGGCGTGGCGTCGGTGAGTGGCGTTGCGTCGGTGAGTGGCGTTGCGTCGGTGAGTGGCGTTGCGTCGGTGAGTGGCGTTGCGTCGGTGAGTGGCGTTGCGTCGGTGAGTGGCGTTGCGTCGGTGAGTGGCGTTGCGTGGGTGAGTGGCGTTGCGTGGGTGAGTGGCGTTGCGTGGGTGAGTGGCGTTGCGTGGGTAAGTGGCGTTGCGTGTGTGAGTGGCGTTGCGTGTGTGAGTGGCGTTGCGTGTGTGAGTGGCGTTGCGTGTGTGAGTGGCGTTGCGTGTGTGAGTGGCGTTGCGTGTGTGAGTGGCGTTGCGTGTGTGAGTGGCGTTGCGTGTGTGAGTGGCGTTGCGTGTGTGAGTGGCGTTGCGTGTGAGAGTGGCGTTGCGTGTGAGAGTGGCGTTGCGTGTGTGAGTGGCGTTGCGTGTGTGAGTGGGGTTGCGTGGATGAGTTGCGTGTGTGAGTGGCGTTGCGTGTGTGAGTGGCGTTGCGTGTGTGAGTGGCGTTGGGTGTGTGACTGTGCTGCCTGTGGCGAGTGCAAACTACAATCAATTGGCACAGATTAAAATAATATTTTTAAAACATGAGTTTATTATGCCAGTTTCAAAACAACTAGTAGTGTCACTTAACCTGCATTAACAGTAGCACTTGGAATATAGGTATTTAAACTCTTTGATGTCGCACATACGGCATTGAGTTGGGAGATCAACAGCTGAGCTGTACATTTTCAGTTTTGCGTGTAATTGTGTTATATCTAGGGAGACGGACGGACGTGAAAGTGAATGGGGGAGGAGGGGGGTGGGGAGCACGTGAGTGGTGTATGTATGTGCCTAAGCGAGGTGCTTGGGAGAGCGAGGCTGTCCAGGAGGGAGGGGGAAAAGGGAGGGGTTATGGCAAGCAGGGGGCCTGATTATGGCCACAGCTTGAAGTCTTTGAAGTCTCCGCATGCTGGCAAATGGTGATGAGGCAGAGAGTCTTTGATTCAGAGTTGTACTTCTGGATTGCTTTACTTAGGGAGGAGCCAGACAAGCATGAGGGCCTTTGAAAGTCGGTAGTATAGACGGTATGTGAATGGCGACTTTGGGTGGTGATATCATACATGGTTCATGGCCCTGCACTGCAGAGCCGGCATAGCGGAAACGCTTTATTATTTACTGTCAACGAGAACTGAAGGCGAGGGTGCTAGGCAAAATGCAAATCTGGCGGGCGAGACAGTGCAGTGGCCCGAAGATGGGGGGTTGGGTAGTGTGGGGTAAACAAGAGCCACCCAGCAGCTCGTGAGCGGGAGGCACCACTTGTAGGGGGTGGATGTGAAGAGGACTCGTCCCTGTGCACGCGAAAGTGAAAGCAGCGGCCGCATCAAAAGTGTGCAAATTTAAAATACAAACTGCAACGAAGTAGAGCATCAAAAAGAACCCGCTGTAGACTTACTGCAATTTGAGAGATGCTGTCGCGTGAAGGGACAAACTGAGTGTGTTACTGCAGTAGAAAGTGAAGAAAGGCAAACCAAGATGAAAAAAAAGTTAAAACAAGAATAAGACCAAAAGAGACAAGACGGAGGGAAGGCAGAGAAGGGGAGGGGGGAGGAGAAATGCGACACGGCGGGCAGGGGAGGGGGCGGAGCGGGGAGAGGGTGTGAAAGCAGCAGGGGCCTGGAGTGCGGCTGAGGGAACTGAAGAAATGCGACACGGCAGGCAGGGGAGGGGGCGGAGCGGGGGTGTGGGAGGAGTGCGCCTGAGGGAAAATACATGCAAGGCAGGCGGCTGGGGGCATGTGCACGCGCTTTTAAGCTCAATGCGCATGCGCATTGAGCTTGAATTTCACGGGCACTGCAAGGAATCGCCACGATTCCTTGCAAGTTGGTTAAAGACTGTTTAAGCCCCCATAGTCTCGCAAGCTCGATGCGCATGCGCATCGACAGGCGAGACCTAAAAAGGGGAGTTTGTGGGCTTGGCAAGGTTTTAAATGTCAAGTCTAAGTGGCAGTAAACTGCACACACAGTCCCTGCAATGGCAAAAGCCTGAGGCAGGTTTGAAAGGCTATTTGAATGGGCGGCACAACTAGTGCTGCAGGCTCACTAGTAGTTTTTAGTGTACAGACCCTGGGTACAGTGGGTATCACTTTACAAGAGAATTACAGGTAGACTAAATATGCCATCAGGTATACAACCAATGTCACCATGTTTAGTGGAGAAGCACAAGCACTTTAGCACTTCAGAGTCCTAAGGCCAACAAAAAGGGGGAGGAACAGGCAGAATGTTGGGGAAAGACCATCCTAAGGATGACGGGTCTAACACTTATAATATTCATATGTAATCTAATCTTAATGACTATTATGAAATGTTTAAAATTTGGCATTGTGATTGTTTTTATAGTTATTTTAACAGAAAAAACACAGTATTGATTGATTAATTGATCAATCGATGATAGTGACTGGTAAACAGTGACAGGAAAAGCAACTGTGACAGGAGTATGTGAGATAAAATAGAGCAACTGAGATCATCTTATTAAGTCACAAAGATGGGGTAAGAATGACAGGAAAATACTAAAAGCAACACAATTTGAGAGAGAAAGAGAGAGCGGCAGGGGGGTAGTGATGGGGGTAGAGAGCTCATAATAGGGGAAGAAGAATACCATGGAAAAATAGAGGGTAACACATCAAAACCATATGGAATCAAGTGAAGTACAGACAACAGAGTTCGTAGCCCTAGGAGGATGACTCCATTATAGTTTGTAATTCTAAACAATAGGACTCCAGCATATAGTTCATAATCACAAACAAGGGTACTCCAGTATAGAGTTCATATTACAAATAGGATTGCTCTAGTATAAAGTTGATAATACTAAACAAGATGACTCCAGCATAGAGTTCGTACCATGGTTTAAATCCTTAGTCTTTAATGTTATCCAGTATACATCTCTGAATATGAATTCCTGAATCATTCTGGCATGAAGATACAATGAAATCAGACACCTGGCAGCAAGGGTTCTTTCTGGATGCAACAAGTGTGTCGATTACCAAGCAAGTAACGCTATAAAACACAAGGACCTCGTATGCAATACATCAAGATGGCCACTTCCCTGGCAAATCTCGGCAGAATCCCAAGGCACTCTGGGAAATGTTGTTTTGTTAGTTAATTGTGTGCTTCACATAGTGTAGGTGTCGCTATCGAGAAGCTTCACTCAACAAGGTGCACATGTTCTGCAAGCGCATTTGATCTCAAGCGCAGGAAAAGATTCAAATGCCCTTGAAAGTGAGAATAGGTCTCTGTGCTCACCTGGCATAAACCGATTTGCAGGGACGACAGATCGTTAATCTGCCCCCCAAGTCACAGAATTTTCTTCATTTTAATATTTTCCTACCATTGTGTCACTAGATTGTTGTCAATTTATTCTTTCTGTTCCAAACAATACATTATCAGTAGTGGGTAAGAGAACGACGCATGCTGCCAGAAGTGAAAGTGTGATATTTAGAAAACTGAAGCGTTGTCAGCAACCTCAGAGAGTGATTTATGCAGAGATTATCCTGCGGTATATCATTTGACATTGTAAAGCTAGTGAATTATATCCTTGTTGACCCCACCTAAAAGAATATTCTATTCTTGTAGATAGTCATGCCTCTACAGCGGAAGTTAAGACAGCAGGAAGGACCAGGCTAGGTTAAAATATCTAATGTCTCCTTTTCTCTCGCTCTCTGGTGCCATTTGCTTTTCCTCCGATCTACTGACCAGCATACAAGTACTTTGCATGGTCATCAGTGCGTTCAGGAAGTGAAGATCCTAGCATTGCTCCTGCTGGATCATGAATGCAAAGTTTGTGCAACTTGACAGGGAAAATTGACTAGCAGAACTGTGCAGGCCCAGAAACATCTCAGGTGCTCCAAGTCCATGCAGTTTAGTTTTGGTCCAGTCACACTTGAAGGCAGCATATGATACAGAATAGGAGGAAATGCCCCCAAACATGTATTTGAAATGGGCCCTTGATATCTGTTGCCGGCCCTATGTAGCTGCTATGAAAATCATATTTAAAAATCCTCACATACAGCCAGACAGTTCAACCATAGTCTAACCTGAAAGTGCCCGCAGATATTGCTATTTAAAACAGCAATATGTAAAGTAAATTAAAATAACAGTAAATGATTTAAAAGAAAAACAATGCATGATCTCAGAGCATCTTACTTTTGATAAACTTTCCATAATAAATTTGTTGATTAGACATGCAAACGGATTTCAAATTAAAATGTAATCCATATAAACTTCATTAGTATTGGTCTTCCATGAAAAGCCCCTTGTTGCTCTTTCATATTAGGGAAGGGAACAGTTAACAAACTTTAAGGGCCTCATTCTTAAAGCTACATACACGTGTAAATGAGACATATGCCCACAAGTAGTGGCCAAATGTCCCTAGGGGTGACAGTGTTGTGCTCTACAATTGCGGATTGATTGATTAGTTGATTGATTGATCAATAGGAGAGCCAAACATACTTTTTAACTTCAAAAAGTAGGGCTTCAAAATTATAAATGGATTTACTTGCACAGCGGGTTCCGTACCCTGAAAGTCTGCGAACAAAATAAACTAATTACGCTGGTGAGAATTCACAAACCATCTTTCAATTTCTTCCCATCCTGGAGTTTGCTGGAGATGCATTCCGGTCTAGGGCATGAGTAAATATCACTTTACACTGTTTGAAATAAAGGAAACACAACCCACCCCTCAAAAGCTGGTGGGTGAGCCTGGAAGATTACCCCAGATAGAAAATTAGTTTCCCCAAGCTGGGGAAAAAAAGATAAAATTAGCAAATTCATTTAATTTTTATTGTGCGTAATAGAACATACGCATGTATATTCTTAGATGCCAAAAATGAATTCTCAAATGTTTTGCAGGAGGGCTTGGTAAAGCTCCAACTTGAGCAGGTTTCCACCTGTTACCAAGAACAGATTTGTGGATTCCTCAAAAGAGTAAATCAACATCCACACCAGGCCCTAAGCCTCCACATTCAGATCTACTCATTTCTGAGGCACTAATAGTAGTAAAGGTCTGAAAATTCAACTCGTACCATAGTCAGTCACTGTTTTATATTAAATCAAATAAGAAATAGCGACATGTGCCCCAGCCTCGAAATTAAAGTAAGTAAAACTATATGCACTCATAAAAGCTATACGGCTGTTCACTATTCAGCTCCTCCCGCAAAGCTTAAAAAAAGATAAAAACATATGGCAAACTGCAGGGCCTACAAGATGTAGGCAACATTGGTTGCGGGCCCACTCCAGGGCTTTAAAAGTGGTAATTATTCCGGTTATACTTTGGAGGCAAGATATAGGTGTTCGCCTTAGCTGCAAAATTAATATTCATGGCTACTGGGATGTTTCCAAAGAATCAAATGTTTGCTGAAGATCCCGTCGAAAATAGTTCTTCTGGGCATCGACAGAAACATAAGCACTTCTTTTTTTTTCTAAAACTAACATTTGAAGGCCAGCCTATTTTATTTAACTTAAAAAACATGGATCTTTGCCCCACTTCATTCAAGAGACTAAGCCATAAAAAGTTGTTACTTTCCAGTGTATTGATTTACACCTTAGCAAAGTGCACATTTAAGATTGTTTCGTCATTTTTAAAAGCATTAGCTGTACACTACAGAAAGTAATTAATTTTAATAATTGCCAAGAGTATGCCTGTTCATTCCTCAGGTGCAGGTTTCAGGTAAATGTAAAATTTCACATTTACTTTAACTGTTTTCTTCTCAAGGATTAGAATTGTTCAAGTGAGTGGCGCGACCAGCGCTGATCACAGGGTACAGGGATTTGCTCTACAAGTATGGGATTATTCTAGGCCTTAACGAAAAAAAGTTTTCAGAAACAAATGATAATAACACCTAGTCAGCAAATGTAAACCAACAAGAAATTGAAATAAATATTTATGCATCAATATTTTTTATTAGGGGAAGGAAATGTGAGCCAAAGGCTGAGGGTGCTGGGCAAAACACAAATTAAGCAATAATAACAAAAATAAATGATAACCACCGTTCCATTCCAACTGGTGGTCCTTCTCCCGGACAGGATTTCACTGCCTCACCTTGGTTGAGGAGAATTTAATTTTCAATGGCCATTGTACGCTTAGCCGAGGTTCAAGTGGTTAGCCAAGTGGTGAGGCCACATTATGGGAAATACATACACCAGAGACCTAAAATCCCCTTTTACAAAAAAGTATGAAAGTGCTTTTTGCTGTGTCACTATCTACAGGCTGCTTGGATGATTAGGCTTCTTTATGTTAATGGCTGATTGAATGTCTTACTGAGTTAATTTATATAATTGTATTTGAATGTTTTATATGGTTTTATAGTTTTGTTACTGACTGAAGTGTGACCTGTGTGGAGAGAGTGCTTTAGAACAGGGGATTTTCAGGTTCCTGATATCTTGTAGTCCACCTCAAAACATTGAGACATGTCTACCAGAGGCAGGAAATGAAGGAGATGTGCCATATTTCCCTTTCATCGAAGAAATCCTTTTCAATCAGTTTTCACGGAGTTTTAAATTTGCAACTCAAAAAAAATGTCTGAACAAGTTACAATGTGCTTTCCACCCTTGCATAGCAGAAACTAATATTCATGACATGTTCAAAATAAAAATAGGAGAAGATAATAGGAAAACCTTCTCATCTGTTGCACCTTTCTGAACAAACAACTCAGAGAGGCTGCCTCTCTCCAGCTGTTCAGGAAAAATCTAAAGAATCTCCTCTTTCCCATTTCCCTTCCTCCTGCAGGCGCTGCTCCACACTTCCATTTATCAAGGCCAATGCCTCCTGTATAATACTATAAACAAAAGCAAATCCTCCATGTATAAATAATGTATATATAATTATGTTAAATGTGTATACTTCCAATTTCATGTAAGAGTCTATCCTGGAAATATTCTTAATGTAACTATGCACATTTTCTCTTGTAAATGCCCAGCCAGTAACCACACTGCACCGGTTGTATCCTTAATCCCTGTACATTACACTGCTGCTCTTCAGGCTAGATCTGCTACATAAAAACACACTGACTAAATATTATAAAAATTCTCTACCTGAACTAAATCCTAAGCAGAAACATAAGCATAAGATATTCATCAATATGCCGACAGTTTGGATGTGGATACTTTCCTAACCCTACACGAGTTTAAAGATAAATTGAGCAGTGCCACTGATGAACTTACCACTTCCACAATTGATGTACGTAATATATAAATTATTCCCTAATTTGACACATATCTTAATTGCAATAATTACATGATGAGATCATTATTGCCCAGTGGTGAGGCAGCCTTTGCAACGTATACATTTACTAAAGCCAAAAGATATGCTTACATTGTAAATATGCATCTTAGATGTCCTCTACCCAATAAATTGTATAATATATATTTTGGTATAGAATTTAAATACCACATTATATGCGGTTATACCCAGTCACTTTGTCACAATCTCAATATATTTCTTATTCATGAAGTGTTATGGGCCCAGATGAATTTTTTAAGCAAAATCATTACAAATCACTAAATGTTAGTGATACGATATTGGTGATGTCTATTTACCATGCATTATTTTTTAATGTCATTTTATTTGGGTAATGACTATGCAGAAGTATAGATAATGTGTGATATTTTCTAATCATAAAATTCTTTATATGCGCATTTATAAGTACACCCTATGATTTGTCCTAAAACCTTTCCTCCAATGATTCCAAGTTATTCTGATCATGTAATATGATTGCAGACAAAATCAAATACTCCAGATTGGAAATGTACTCAAGTTTATCATATCATGCATGTTGGGAAGGGGTTACCTTTGTGAAAAGAGGCTTAACATATAAGCCTTTTATTAGCAGAACAATTTAAAGTAATGATTATGCTTGTACAGTACTAATATACATTTGAACAGTAAGGGGACTATTCAGAAAGGCATCTTGGAGTATTTAATCTAGTGTCCATGTAGTACTCTTTTATGTACCATAACATGCCTTTGTTAATTGGTCCCGAAACACTTATGATAGGAAAAAATTTAAATATATAGAAAACATTCATATACAATTCATATATATATATATATAGAAAGACCTATGCCATCTTTGTACTTTTACTAATAGGGAGCTGGACACTGCTGAGTCAGTTCACAGAGGTATGTAAATATACACAAGAGTACTCCGGTAGGACTACTTCCTGTACTCATAAATGCTAATCTGAATCATTCCCCAAGTCTTAATATAATCTATTTTTTCAGGATTATTTATTTATTTATTATTTGTAAAGGAAATAGGTTATTGTGTTTGTTTTTATAGTTTTCCATTAATTTATTCCTTAGTGCATTACTATAGCTGAGTATCCTTCCTCACCATCTTCCTTTTTGAAGAACTTGCCATAATAAATTTTGTTTGATAATAATGCTTGTCAAATACCTTGCACTGTATGGTCAATTCCAATATTAGCTAAACATCACTTGAGTTTCAGAAAATACCAGTTTGCAGTTATCTATATGCCAATATATGCACGTGTTGTACATTTTGATACAGTCAATAACGTAACTGAGAAAATAAAACAAGCACTGGTATAACCAATAGGTCTTGTGTTAGGTACCTTATAAGTGTTTAGCTAGAGCTAGTGGTTTTTGTTAATGTTTCTAAGCAATGTTATAGAGTATATGTTGCTAAGTTGTACTAAAAAAGTTAAAAGCATTTGTGTTACTTTATATATCACCAAGGAGACATTGTGGACAACTGAACAACCTTATTAAAAAAAGATTTTTCATAAAAAATGTTTTTCTACTTGGGCGACCCTTGGTAACATTATCGCCAAAAGAGATATCGCACAGCTCTGGGGTTCCCATAGGTCTCCGACTGTAGCATTGTGGGCGGAGAATATGGACTGGTGCATGTTTCGTGAGAAGACTGTTTATCTGTCGCGTGGAAGGCCCAAGAAGTGGGGTAGAATCTGGTCGCAATGGAACACATATCGTGGCAATATATGTACCCCTCCTCAAGACTTGTTTCCCGATGATGCCTTGTCCCCCTGATTGACATTCCAAATATCAATTACATTGTATTGCTGCTGGTTTCCTCACTGCCCCCTCCCCTCGAAACACTGTGCTGTGTTATGTGTGCTACATTGCTGAAGCGCCGAGTGCATGGACCCACGACTGTATTTCCAATCCATTTTTGCCTTGTGTAACATGTTATTGTTGTTGTTAATTTTCAATAAAAATGTTAAAAATAAAAAATAAAAATGTTTTCTATATTTTATGTCCTTGCAATTGTGGCAACTTTTTTCTGCCTGTTGTAATGCTTATTTACCGAAGTTTGTATTGAGCCGATGGAATGTTTGACCTCATGGTCAGAGGTTCAAAGTCGGCATGGTACACTCAGCCATCTTTTTTAGGTCAATAAATTGAGTACCATTGAGCTAGGTAACAATCAACACTTGGTGTTCAGCGCCAAGATACCCTTGCAGGGCAACTTTAATTTCACAAATACTTATGAGTTGTGATGTTCTAAAGCAGCGCTGTAAGGTAAGTTGTATCAATGAAAGTATTGAAGAAAACAGACCTTCACTTCCAAAGGTGGAAAAACCCACGCCCAGTAATAGATTGTAAAATGTCTTTGTCCTGTGATTAATATTTATTATTTATTTAGAAGTTTTCTATAGCGCTAACAAGACCCGAAGGTAGCAGAGCGCTTTACAGTACAGGGAATGAAAAGGTGAACAACAAGACACGTAACAAATAAAGGCGATCAACGAAAGACAATTTGGAAGGAGGAAAAGTTCGGACAGCAGGACTTCTTGGTAATAGGATACAGAGATACCACATAGTTCTGGGGATGCTTGCTGATCCTAGTTACCCACGACCTAGGGAACGGATAAGGAACAAAGATTTGAGTTGGCTCTTGAATTCCGCATAGAACGGTATGGTTATGATGTGCGGGGGGATGGAGTTCCATATTTTGGGGGCATTTCCTGTGAAGGAGCAGTCCGCAGTTCTCTTCTTTCTGGTTTTTGGTAGGATGAGCAGCAGGGAGTTAGAGCTTCTCAGATTTCTAACTTGGCCTGCTTTTTTGAGCTTGTTTGCCAAGTATTCTGGTTTTCCGGTATGGAGGGCCTTGTGGGTTAGGCATGCCGTTCTGAAGGTACTACGCATTTCCACAGGGAGCCATTCAAGTTCTGTGAGTGCTGGGGAGATGTGTTCAGATTTTTGCATCCTGTGATCATTCTCGCTGCCGCATGAAGTGTTGTTTTTAGTGGGGCCAGGTGCGATTTGGGGATGCCTGTTAGGATTGAGTTCCCATAGTCCAGTCTTGATAGAACTAGAGATTGCATGGCTAGTTTGAGGTCCTTGTTGGGAATGAAAGGTTTGATTTTGTTCAGAAGTCTGAGGTTAAAGAATGCACTTTTTGCCGAGTTCTTAATGTGGTTTGTCAAGGTTAGTTTGGGGTCTAGGGTGAAACCCAGAGATTTTACGGAGTCAGCTAGCGTGAGATTACCTTTAAGAGCATATGCACTTGTGCCCTCTTTGGTTGGCATTCCTATCAAGTGAGCCAATGACTAACATTTCTAGAGGCAGTAAGGTTGTACGGTACGAGCATATGTGCCAATGTAAACGAAAAGTGATACTTTTTTTTTAAGTAGGCTCAATTTCAAGCATGTTCGTTCACGCCAGCTATAGGACAAGCTAAAAACAACTGAATGAAATGCTACTGGGAATACATTTCAATGCTTTGGATTGAATTAAGCAAGTCCATCCAGCTTTTGGGTGACTTAGGCCTGGTTAGGAGTGGAGAGAAGCATGGTCATCAGTGGATTGGATGTTTGCTGTGTGTTGTGCTGTTGAGCTGAATTATGTGGTTTGGTATCAAATTATGTTGTGTGGATTGAAAATTTGTGGAGTTGAATTGTGTGGTGTGGAAACTGTGTGGATAATCAACACTAACTGGTCAAAAGCAGCACACCACAGAACCAACCACGTTCAACAATCACGCAAGATGAACTACCCCCAAACAGCAAGTATTGAAGAACACACACACAAAAGCACAAATACAACAGATACAATTCCACTACCTTAACCCTAGCTCACTGATCTTCACTTTATTGGTGTGTGCACACCAGAAACATGCCGTAACCCTCTGTCCAGGCAGCACACAGTACTACTGCAAAACACATTGCAAACAGCTCAGAGTCATGCCGCACATACAGCTCAAAAAGCAAAAGCACAAAAGGACCAGTAAAATACCATAATCCAATACATTTAATTCTGAATATGAAACCTCTCTCTGCTCACAGTGCTTGAATTGGAAATGTAGAAGTGCAGGCACTCACTATTTAGAGTACCTTTTTGCTCCTGAGAAGTGCCAGTACGCTCCCGTTAAATGTATTGCAACAGTACTATTCCTTTCAAATTAAAGAAGTGCGGGTACTCAGTACCGGACAGTACCTGCACATTTAAAACACTGCCTGCTTCTGACCCACAAAGTTCCTCTTTGCAGTTTCAAATGTTAGTAAGTGTGTGGAACAGCACCCAATGGATCACCTTGGAGCTGGTTTCAGCTGAGAACATGACGTAAGTCAAATTGCTTTCAAATACTGGATAAGGCTTTCCAGTGGAATTGCCAAAAAATACATTTTGAAACTGTAAGCCTGGGTTTCACTTTCGATTTCGCTAAAGCAAACCATACTTTAGATAACGTGTTGGTAAGGTTTTGGTTTCTCTTGGGCTCCTCCCTTGGGGCAGCAGCACAGCCACATTTAAATCTTTCTTCCATTAGCGCTTGGGAACAGTTTCAGAGGACTAAGTATGTGACGCTGCAACAAACAGTGAACCAATAGAAGACAAAGAGAGATAGAAAAGGGAGACGCCTGTAGATGGAGAGGCACCAAGAGGAGGCGAGAGAGATACATTGAAAGAGTGACAAATAGAGAGAAGGGAAGGCAGGCACAGAAAATGTGAAAGACGTGAACAAAGAGGCTTAAAAAATAGGTACAGAGAGAGAGAGAGGCACGCATAGAGACAGCAAGTGATGGTCAGAGAGAGAGTTCATGATGAGTGAGAGGAAGACAAAGAGACAGTGTAGATAGAGAAATCATTGAACTAGAGAAAGATACCGAGATGAAGGGGGAGAAAAGTTAGACATGGAGTGAGAGAAAGAGAAAGAGTGGGGGTCTGCATTGAGGCATGTGTCACACAATATCGGCTCTGTTCACTAGTAAGGAGCTGAACTCACGCGATGGGAGATAACGTGCACTAGAAACCCCTATGCAGAACGTGTTTCCAGATCATGTGTTGAGGCTATGTTAAGAACCACCGATGACCATGAGGGTTTTGCAACCTCTCCAGGACGTCAGCAACAGTCTCAAGCATTTTCTGTGGGGGGTTTTGGGTGGTGGTGCTTATACCTCAGAGTAATGGTCTCAGGGTCCTCCCACACGATGAAATCTATCTCAAAAGTGGCTGGTGTGCACAATCGGATACTCAAGACCAAGTGGATACTTTCCAAACCTCAGAGTGTAGAATATGCTATTAAAAGCCTAGAGTCCAACAACATTATCTGGAGCAAGAGAGATCAAAGGGAAAAGTTACCTCACCTTTAAGAAAAAGGAAAACGGGCCAGGAATTTGCGGGGAAATGAAGATGAGAAGTTAGAAGATTAATTAAAGTAGAAGAGATACAGTAGAGTTAGGAGGGCTGGATGGAAATCAAGAAATGAAAGAAGGGAAAAAGGAATGAGAGATGGTAGGGGAGAAAAAAAGTAAAGGTAGGAAGGGGAAAAAAGGAGAAAGCTGTGAAAAGTGTGAGGAGAGATGAGGAGAAAGAGGAAAATTAATAAAATGGGACAAGTAATGAAATGTGGAAGGAAGGAATGTTGCGAAGGTGAGAGAAGATGAGGGGGTATTAAAACAGAGAGAAGTGAAAAGGAGGAGGCAGGAGAGGGATAACAGAATGAAGAGAAAGGAGAACTGTGAGAGAAAGGGGAAGAAACTGAAAGAGAGGGAGAAGAAGAGGAGAGTGAGAGAAAGACAGGTGAGAAGTCATTACGAAGGTAGAGAAGAATTATGGATCATGGGATGAGCCCTCTCTCCCCTTTTCCCTTCACATAGGCACCGACAGCTGTGGGGTTTGTATTCAATTTGTTTTAATTGCTGCATTTGTTTATTTGTGACAATATCCATTGTGCTAAATGCCAAACAGCAGTGGAAAGACAGAAACGGAGGAAGACCACCACACGCAGAGGCATCGATACAGCCACCTGCAGAGACTCAGAGAGCGACAGCCACATAGCAAAAGACAGCCACAAAGAAAACAAACTGCTGTGAATTAGAGCAGCCAGCCAACTTTCTTCAGACTCAGTTGGCAGGTACCATTGTGGGGCTTGAAGCGCTTTAGCAATTGCATTTTTTTATTTAAACCAAAAAGACACTTAGTGGTCAGCACACAGAGGGAGCAGGAGTGAAACGCAGTAGATATAGGAATAATGAGTACACCTTTTACCCTTGAGTAGCAAGTTATATAGGCAAGTGCTCAGCGCCCTTATGAATGCTGCGATACAAGAGCCACAACTAATACGGGGAAGCATACTCCAAGTTTTATAGAGCACTACAAAGCAAGAGCGCTGCAACTACCAACGGTTGCATATAAACAAAGATATTGTTATAATACAAAAGCAAACATGGTTATACCATAAAACACATGAGGTTAACATCCCTCTTTAAAAAATCATGAGTACTTAAAACATGAAAAAATGTAAAACGCTCCTTCCACTGGACAGTTCTCTAGAAAGAATTTAGTGGACTCCTCTACCTCTTGCCACCAGTCCAGTAGCCCCAAGTGGAGTGGTGTGGCTCACTGGTTAGAGGCGGCAGACCCGGAAGCAGAGAACGGCCCGGGACCAGGGTTCAATTCCCGACGCGGCAGGGTCGTGGACCAGGGTCAGCGGACTTGATAATTCTCGCCTCGGTGCCTACTCTAACCAGGGATCACACTCGGCAACTCTGGGCATTAGCTTGCCTCATCTCTACAACGGCCCCCCACATTCGCAGGGGATGCCTGGTTTCACCTTGGAGATCCCCAGTAGGGACCATCTCACAGGAATAGCCAGGACGGGTTCCCCAGCGGTCTACAGAGCCACGACGCCTCAGGGCAGCAGTGCGCTTTACAAGACACATACAACAGTCACACACAAACAAGTGCTCTGCAATAAAACATTGCATTGCAGCACAACACTGCTCTTTAACAGCACTAAGCACTTCTTTCATTTTAGGTAGGTGTGGTCTGCCTTCAGCTGACGATGCGACTGTCAGCCCAAAGGCGGAAGGATTTGTGGTGCATAAGTCACAGCTCCGCCTTTCATCCTGTACACCTCAAACACACTAGCTAACAACTATTTCCATGGTGTACATTTTTTATGAACAACTTGCAAAATAAAGGCCTGATCATACAGAATTTGCTCCATCACTAAGCTGATATAAATCCTTACTGCGGCTGAATATATTTCACTTGAAGGAAGAGCAGGATATCGGCTGGAAATCAGCTGGGGGAGAAGTCCTTGGTTGAGGTAAAAATATATTGGGCCGCCAGCCTTTCTATTTTTAACACTTCATGAAAAATGATACGTGGGGGGCGTGGAGCGGGCGCCATGCTGATAAAAGAAAGACCCGCGGCCTGAAGCAGGCTACTCATTGTAAGAAAAGGAGCAGTGCAGCAACAGAGAACAAATGGGGGCTCGGTGAAACAAGCAGAGACAAACCCTCATGTCGTCGCTTTCCCTGTGCTGCCCGATCTTTCTCCCCTATGAAAGGCAGATGCGGTGGTATTCCCTGAGGCTGCTCTTTGCAGTGGCAAAGAGGAATGTAAACTAAGCAGACATGCCCCTCCCCCCAGCACCAGTGAGGAAAGACGACCTGAAGCGAGCGCCCCGGGAGTATGCACCGGGTTGATAAAATAAAAGCTGCATGGGGTCTGAAATCATATAAATAAACAAAGTTTGAGCAATTCAAACGCGATACACACGCTTCTGTCTCTTAATTTAAAAAAAAACGATTTTAAAAAGGGCTCACATTAGAGCTATGTCTTTAGGCTTCCACGAGCAGGAAGCTAATAAAATAACACATTAAATCAATGCAGTGACAAGATTTACATGCCTGTTTTCAGTCACTCTGCAAATCGAAAGACATGGGGAGGAGCAGAGCGACCGCAGGCCAACAAAAAAAAAGAGTGCTCTCAAAGTATCCTAAATAACCTGAAGAGTAAGAGCACATATAACAGGGGGAGTCCTCATGGGAGGACACAAAAGACCAAAAGGAGGGACTACTAAGTGTATTTACCAAACAAAAGCCTGCATTTACAAAGGACAGTAAGCGTAACCAATGAAAAAGATGGGAGGTGCTTGAAGACCATACTTTAGATACAGCATGCCTCAAAGAGAATGTGCGCATGCGCTGCCTAGGCGAGACCTAGAAGGGAAAGGTAGCCTCATTGTGAAGAACATAAGTCATGAGATTTTAGCAGCAGAGCTAGTATTTCACTTTCCCTTAGTTCATATGTAACAAACCAGGTTGGTATTTTCTAAAAAAGCAACATCTACTTGTGTTATGGAACATATGTGAGAACCCAGTAAATCCTAAGGCAATCATAGGCAATCACTGAAAATGTCTACAACCCAGGTTGTTTAAACAGAACTAAGGAAAACTCGGCCTACCTCATCTCATTTGGTGACTTAGTAAAGTGATTTCCTACACAGATGTAAATGTCTTACAAGGTGATCTGCAAAATGTAATTTCTGCTGGCAAATATGTGCAGTTTGTACATTTTGCAAAACTTCATCAGCAGGCGAAGTTTCCTACAAAACAATGTATGTGGTAGGGCCTTAAAAAAATGTTTTGGGGAGATCTCTCTAACTAAAAGTGGATTTTTCCGAGTTTCTCTCCAGAAAAAACATACTTCCGTTTGGTATTTTTAGCCACATTTTAAAAAAAACATTTTGCCATCTTTGTCAAGTTCACAAATTTGACAAACCTAAAAAAGGGCTGAGACTACAAATTTGGCTACTTATGTCCCACTTCCCTTTGCCAGTCAGACTGAAAGTAGGATTGGTTTGGAATAAAAGATACAATGCTGGACTTTTTAGATATCACAGTATCAATCTCACTGACAAAAATGCTAGGCGGAACTAGTTAGAACACAAAATGCCAAAACGAATTCTGTATGAGGCAAAGAAACAACATTGGTAAAAGAAATGTCATTGAAAGCAGTCAGTTCAAAACTACAGTGACTGAAATCCCTTCTCTTAAAGAAAAATGTGAAAAGGTGTATTAGTGATTGGACCTCGGGTTAAAGTAAGTTACTGGAAAGTATATAGCCAAAATTATCCTTTCCACTCAAAGAAAAAAAGTAAATTTTATTATTTTTTTATTTAAAATGTTATGGTGAAATCAATGTGGATGACGTACAAAGCATAACCAGAGGACTTATTAGAGCAACAAAGAAACAATTGGCAAACCATAAGAAAGCATTGGCGTTGGGTAGGAGGACTGTGGGTCTTTGAAGAATTGGAAACAATAGAAATACACTGCATTTGCTGGTGTAGACAGCATATTTAAATATACAAGAGGACATCTCACCGGTTAAATCTATGGAATCATGGAAGATACACAGAAGCAAGAATGAATTCAAGATAAACTAGTTGAATTAATGAGCAAGAACTTTAGAAATACTTAACATAATGAGCGACACAGCATCCAATGGTGGAGTAGGAGTGGGTAAACAATTTTAGTCTCAAGAGAAAAAGTAGAATGCTTAGCACATTTAGCAAGGGCATTTTGAGCAACTTAAAGACTCACCAGCAAGTGTGTAATCCATATCAAAACCAAAACATTTGATTTTTTCCATGGCTAAACTTCTGTTGACGAATACCCTACAGAAGGAAAGAACATATAATCAGCCTGAAGAACATTATAATAAAAAAAACATAAAGGGCTACATCTTATGTACAACAAAGGAACATTTCATTTGCCTTTGGCAAATCAAGAAAACCTTTAAGACTCTGCATCATTCATCAACATTTCATGGAGCTACAAGGTTTTTCTTCCGTTTTCAGAAGAAAGGTCAGTAAGGAGAAGGAGGAGGCAAATTAAAAGATACTTCATCTTAAAAAATAATCCATAAGAAATTATATATCTATTTCAGCAACTGACAGTGTGGTGCTTAACGGCAAATTAATGTCCAAGGCAAATTCCTAAAATATGCATTGTGTTTAAATAATAATTTAAAAACATTCAATATTCTCCCTATCCTGCATTGTTTTCTGGACGTTTATGCGTCAAATTATCGCCCCTAGAAGGATTTGCCGTCCTTTGCTTCGGCTGGGGCACATTCAATTTAGTTGCATAGGATGCAATTTAGATGCATTTGCTTTTAAATCTGGAGTCTGGAACACCTGCAAGAGAATCTCGCTTCAGTGCCCCATCCTGGCCACAGATTTGTCTTGAGGCAAGTCTTTAGATAGTGTTGCGGCTCGAGAGTTTAGCAGGATGCTCCAAGAAACGTTATTAGTTTATACTTCAGCATTTGTTAAATGTTATCTCCGAAAAATATTAACTTGGCTGGTTTGCCAAGTCTTTTTTAAAAATTACAATAACAAGGTTTGTTGACCAACCTCCAAACATTTTAAATTGTATTATTATTCCATCTGAATTTTCTAGCCATCAATGGTGCGTTGCTATGAACTGAAAAACTGACAGGAACCCATTCACTACACAATAGAGCAGAGATGTGGCCTAATATGAGCGGAGCGAACCTGTGGCGCTGAAAATGGAAGACAACAGGGGATGCAGGAAATACCGTATCGTAGATACCTGGAGGGAGCTCCTGGAGATGCTTGAACGTCCAAACCCGACACCAGGACCTAACGTAAACCCAGAGGGGGCATTAGTAGTGTGATGCCCCCGTTGACAGTGACCTGCACATTGTGCCAATCCATGGTATAATTGTGCTTGTGTGTGAGGTGTTTCGTTTTGGTGAACTAATTGGTATTGTTACAAAGCATACTATGATCTGTGGGGTCTGTCAATCCTGTGATGTGCTGAAATATGCAATGTTCACAACATCTATGACAAGTGCAAAAATTAATAAGGCAGTTGATATCCTGTATTAGAAACCACACTAACATATATGGCATGTCTTGCTTATGAAAATGTATAATAATAAAATCAATAAACAGTCTGGACTGAGATAATAGACTTTAGTGAACCTTCACTGGCACCCCTTGAGCCGTTGGCAGTACTTAGCAAATTGTATCTCTTTATGGTGGGCCATGTTCACTAAACCAAACTCTAGACATAGTTGTGCATGACAGGTGGACATAGGAGAAAAATAATAGT
The DNA here is from genome assembly GCF_964261635.1 of Lissotriton helveticus. Lineage (NCBI taxonomy): Eukaryota > Metazoa > Chordata > Amphibia > Caudata > Salamandridae > Lissotriton > Lissotriton helveticus. The sequence continues at coordinate 1,090,991,483 of NC_136065.1, forward strand.
TAGCAGCTCTGCCCATTACTTTCTCAAAGCAATCGTTCAATTTATTCTCAAAGGTGATTGCATCATGATTCAACACAAGGATACATTCAGGAAAGAACATGGTTACAACTAAAGAGGCTGCTGGTCTTTGCAGGTTTTGTTACAGCCTCCTTAATTCATATTGTAGGTAGGTGGCTTTGAGTTCCCGGGCATTTAGCAGGATTTTAAGAACTGCCCATCATTCTTACCACACACCCACTGACTTACAGAAATCAGCCTGATCTATGGTTTTTGATTCCATTTTCCAGGAGCAGGAATGCTTATTTACTGTAGAATAATTATGATGTTCAGGTTGCTCTTTTGATTATATTTGTTTAAAGCATCCAGCAATCACTGTAGCCAATTGTTATTGCATCTAAATGACAGTATCATCAACATACTATGATGGAGGTATAAGCGGAAGGCTCAACTTGGGTGGAAGTGAACGCCTAAACCAGAGGTAATTTAATTGAATGTAAGGGTGATTGAGACACACCCACACTTTTGTCCAGAACTGGTGCTAGATATTTTGGAGACCCTAAACCCATCACCTATTTTAATCCTCGCCCATATACTCCAATGTAGCTACTGAACAGACCTTAATAAGTAACGTGGATACCCCAGTTAATCAATTTCTCACACAGTAAACCTCTGTTTCCACTATCAAAGGCCGACTGTAGTCAAGATAAGCATAAAGGGAATCTCTAATGTTATTTGCCTTTTGTGCAACCATATTTAGTGTCATTATGTTATCAAGTCTCACATCCTTTCCTGAAATCTGAATGAAATGTAGGCAGTATGTTGGCCCCTCAACTCAACAATACAGTTCATTAAGCAAAAATGTAGCGGTTTGCTTCTGCATCAAGGATGGCTACTGTGCAGTAATTTTTACGTTTTTGCCCTACCCCTTTTGCTAAAAATCGAATGATGGCTAGATCCTGTCCAGGAGTCTGGGATTATTTGAAAGTACAGGCAGGTTGAAAAAGGTAGCGTTAATGGGCAAGACCAAAATACCAAATCTGATTTTAAAATGTTGCCTGGACCTGGATCCAAAGGGATGACCTGTTTTCAAATTTCCATTAAAAAAACAATTCGGTGCCCAATGTGATTGTTTCAACAATTTCCCATTGATTACTATTATTGTCTTGGTACAGCTCAGATATTAACATGACCCAGTTATGAACAAAAAATACAATGGACTCAAGTTTAGATTATTGCGTTTGCAAAGTTATAATTAAAGACCAAAACGTATTTGCCTCATGTATCTTGAACTACCTAATTATGTCTTCCAGCCATCTAATCTCAAACTGTGCTTTAGCTTCCCAACATTTTCTTTCTCATACAATCCTCTTTTTATAGTTAGAACAGTTCTCAGGTACTCCTGAGCATTACATCTAGTGAGTGTTCTACACTGTTAGTTGATACTCCATTTTAAGACCATCAGATCATTAGTGTACAAGACAGATATTGTTTGTTGGTTCTGACAGACATAGTTGCAAGGTCCGCTGTCTTGATGGTTGATAGTCAACCATGATAGGAAAAGCCCAAGCCCAAATATCCAGTGAACAATTTATTTGAGAGTAGCCGAAATTCTCGCTCTGAAGAAGAGGATTAAGGTAATTTAGTAATCAGTATGGAGCCTTAATTGGATTTCCCTTTGGCACAGCCCTCCACTGTCCATTGTATTCAGCTAACTCAGTTTAATGCTGTTGTTTCTTTCCATTTCCCCGGTGAATTAAACATGTGGTGCAGTTTAACAGCCCAGCTAAAGAAGATTAATTGCAGCAGATGGAAAACACATGGGGTGACCAAGGTGTGTTATTGTGAATACATCATTAAAGTCACCATTACATTCCTTGGTTGATTTGAATATTGTTACGGGAGGTTCAGGTACATCATTAAAGTCACTGGTAAGTAGAAGACTAGCGTTCAGAGATTTGATTTGCTGATGATTAATCTACTTCAGAAATGTGGACTTTAAATGGGATAGTACTCGACTATCTAGAGCTTGAATGTAGTCAGTTTCAATATTTATTGGATTTTCTGTATAATCTAAACAAACTGCGATTAAGGCAGTTGGAGCACTCGACATTTGGCATTTATGTGAATATTGCATATTTTTCTCATGATGTGAACCAACGTAAATGACCCTCTCCTTTGGACCAGGTCTCGTGGATACTTTTTATACTGTATGCTTGTGCAAAGGATTTGATGTCATACCCAAAAAGCTTTGTGAATTACTGCTAAATTAAAGGACAACACCAAACCTTCATATCTTTGCAAGACTTCTCTATTGACAACCTAATTCTCCAAATAATCTTTCACCCTTTCAACTCAACATCTGAACACCAACACCCTTCTAAACTATTATACACATTTTTAGAAATCTATGTAGACATTCAGACCCCACTTAAAACATACAATACAAAGTCTTCGTCACCTGGGCATTCTTAGACCTCACTACTAATAAATCATCCTCACAGGATGAAAAATTTTGAAGAAAAACAGTACTCCTCATGATACTAAAGTCCCTCCACGCAATACGTAGGCAGCTTATCACATCAGCAAAGCAAAGTATTATACCAACATCATAAATGAAGCCACCAACAGAAGCAAAACATATTTCAAGATAACCTAGCACTGCATCAACCCTGTCCTACACCCACCTTTTCCTCACTTCACAGAAAAGTGCATGTCCATTAACCTCTTCTTCCGAGAAAAAGATAAAGGCAATCCAACAGCAAATAGACAAAAGACTGCTTCACTGCTTCATCTTACACCCACCATTCCTGTAGAATCCTGCATTGGACACCCTACAAAGTTCTATCTCTTGCAGATATCGCTAACATATTCAACTCTGTCAAAGCCCCTTCTTATTAAGATGATGTATTACAAACTCCCTTCATTATAGCTCTCCCCTGGAGACACTCCCTAACCCCAGCTCACCATTATCAATAACACCGTCACTCAAAGCATCTTCTTAGAAGTTTCCAAAACAGGCCATATCCGTCCACTTATAAAGAAACCTACACTAGACCCAAATTACATCACCAACTACCGATCCATTGCGCACCTCCCATTCTGTAATAAGGTCACTGAAAAGAAGTCTATGTTCAACTTCAAGATCACAATGTTGATCATCTCCTACACATCTACCAGTCTGGCTTCAGATCACGCAGCAGCATGAAGACGTCTAAATTGCACATCATAGAAGTTGCCCTCCTAGCGACAGGTGACGATCACCCTTACCTTCTGATAATGTTGGACCTCTCAGCTGCCTACAACATAGTTGAACATCCCACCTTCATATACACGTTGGAGTCTCACCAGCAATGCCTTTCAGTGGTTCTCTTCTTACCTTTCCAACTAACACCCGTTTGTTCACATAGGCGCTTTCAGGTTTTAAAAGACCCCTATCACATGTGAATTCCGCCAGGGTTCAATACTGTCCCCTCTCAATCTCTACATGGAGCCGCTTGGTGCTCTACTCAGAGGTAACAACATCAAGATTCAGGAATATGCCAATGATACACAACTCTACCTGAACGTCTCCTGTGATTCAGACATTCAATGCTTCAAACACTGCCTGTACATCATCCAGACATGGATGCCCAGGGCCTACCTTGAGCTCTGTTGTAAACAAAACGAGGATCTAACTTCAGGGTATTTTTAGGTAGTACTTATTATGATGGTAAGTTCAGGAGTGGAAGTACAGAGAGCCCCACTAGGAGTAGCCTTCCTGCTGCTCAGCCCTTACACCAACTGCCAACCTCAATCATCCAACATTCCACACCCCACTCACACTGGCTGAGCAGCAAGTAGAACACATCTCGCTTCTTTACGGTGAACAAGAACACAATGCAGTGGTCCAAGTAAAAGTATTCATTGGTAAATTATACATGCATGGAAGTAACATGAGGAACCATTGCAAAGACCTGAAGATGACTAAGGGCATACAAGTTAAGATCAAAAGCAAATAAAGCACTGTACAATGGGCATGCAAGTAAACATCAAAATGCAAAGTAGTCACAGAAGATAAAAATTATGGAAAATGACAATGCCCACCCATGTACTCACATTAATGAAAACAACAAACTAGGCAAGATAAAAACAGTCTTTAAAAAAGCAAAAAATACTGCATTTACCCACATCCTCTCGCTTTCCATACAAAACAAACAAACATCTTCTACCATTCCACACAAAACGAAACAATCCCGCATTCTGCTACACCACACATAACCAACCAAACCTCTTATGTTACAAACATACCATCTGGTTAGGCTGAAATTGACATGAACACACAGGGGAGCCGAACCTCAACTGTGCAGTAGAAATCCCCCCACAACAAAACAAGCACACTAACGTAAGACCATGCCGCAACCACACAAAAGTGGAAGGAACGCAAATACAAGTAGGATGGAAAGACAGAAATGGTGTCACACTAGCTGCACATACACCAGGAGCGTCCTGGGTGGCTCAAGGCACGCACATGCAGTACAGGGTAAGGGCTCCTCACCTCGCCACGAACTCCTGATGTCGAGGCTCGCGCTGGAGACACGGCGCACGAGCCGAACAGTTGGAAACAGGTGAGCCTCCAAAAACGTGAAAGTTTTTTCTTTTTTTTAACTTGCCACAAGGGTCACTTGTGAAGTGATCAGTTTCCTACATAGCACCACACACAACACCATTTCCGGTCTCACAGCGGGTCCAAGAGCACACGTGTGTCGCCTGACACCTTAAATATAGCCGCTCCCAACATGAACTGCGTACCAGGTTCACTCAGTTCGTCAGGGATGAGGTTCAGTTTCTTCTGTGCCGCGGACACAGCAATTGCACTGGGCACAATCCAGTAAGCCAAATCCACAAACAGTGCTGAAAACTCGCTATCACTTGTAAGGGTAAACTACTCAAAAACACACAAACAGCTGGCTGGGTATGTGCAGACAAGTCCTCCCACACCGGGTTTACAGCAGACAGAAGCAAAGGTTGTATTTGAGACAAGACATCGCCACACCAGTTTAATTCACCGCAGGACCACTCCAACAAGTCTCAGATGACACACAGCAGGATCTGGCACGCCGGGTTGGGGCCGACCAGTCGTGTGGGCACTGGTGGAGCTCAGGGCTGCCAGATTGCTGTTACACACACACACACTGCGCTTAGTTTCAATAGGTGGTCCTTCATCAAAAAGTTGCTTGAGGCTTCAAATTACAGAAAGTTACGCTTCCATTTGTTCCACCATCCAGTTCTCATACGCAGGTTCTTTTAAAATCCCATCCTCGTCACCAAAATGTTGTAAAGAAAACAAAGATCCAACTTCAGGGTATCTTTAGATAGTATTTATTATGATGGTAAGTTCAGGAGTAGAAGTACAGAGAGCCCCACCAGGAGCAGCCTTCCTGCTGCTCAGCCCTTACACCAACTTCCAACCTCACTCAGCCAACATTCCACAGCATCATCACTCATCCAACATTCCACACTCCACTCACACTGGCTGAGCAGCAAGTATAACAAGCTCCCCCCAACGAAGACAGAATTCCTGCTATTTGCCAAGCATAACAAACAAGAAATAGTACTAACCTGTCTCAATGACATGAACCCTGATAGATTTGAGGCCCATGTTTTACTGAATGCCAAGATACTTGGAATCAGCATAGATACCAACATTACTCTCCAGGAAAACACTGTAAAAAATGTTTTAAAGACGGCCTAGTACAAATTCTCTCTTCTAAATAAAGTGAAACTGCTTTTTTCTCAGAAAGGGACTTCATAACTGCTGTTCAAGCCCTGCCATTCTCACATCTGGATGGTGGTAACATACTTCTCCAAGGGGTTCCAGACTCTGAAGTCACACTCTTAAGGGCATACTACATACTACAGCACGTCTCATTTAGGGTCTGAAGAAATATGATCACATCACCCCCATCCTGATGGAACTCCATTGGCTCCATGATACATTATTTTTTAAATGGTTACAAGGTACAGAAAAGACAGGAAGCAGGAATACTAGAAAAGTAAAAAAGGTGACAGGAAGAAAGGAACAACAAATATACGTCTTGATGCTTTTGTGTAATAACTTGCAGTCTCGTCGGTGGTCCTCACAATGAGGAGAGCTCTAGAACAGTAAGTGTTCTGGCTTCCCGAGCAATCCATTTCTGACAATGGAAGCTCTTTCTGCAAGGAGACGTGACCAAATTATAAGATAACATAACCAAACTAGCCACCAGGAAGCACAGAAAAGAGACAAACTAAAATCTTGATTGGGAGGGGGGGCGTGGCCAGCAGCATGGCCGGCTAAGACGTGCTCTACCGCAGCTCTGGTCGGGCTGCGCTGAATCCGACTTACAACTAATGCCCTGAGACCCCGCTTCGACTCCTCGGCGGTGCTACAGGTGCCGGGCTTCCCTGGGCGTAATATCTGCTAGAATTATCACTGTTTTCACCCCCAAAACAGCGGAGCGGAGACTGACCCGGCCTGACCGCGACCAACAAGATGGCGGCGCCGTAAACTGCGGAGAACGACCAGGAGCCGTGAGCGCCGCTGGAAACTCCCGACATGCGAAGGGGCAACTGCCGAGTGCCTGCGGTGAGCCGGGGGACCCCGGTAAGGTGTACGGGCGGCCCGGGCCCCCGAACGAGGAGCTCCTGCAGTGGGAGGGGCCCCGTCTCGGGCGACGACTGAGGCCTCTGCATCCCTGGAGAAGTGGTGAGGTGTCCGGGCGGGAGCGGCTCGCATCGGGGAGGCGGACCGGGCGGCAGGACTGCCCGCCGGAAAGAAAGGAACACGCCGGCGGCGCCCGGCGCGGCGTCCCCCGGGCTGGCTTGAGACACAGAGAGAGGGGTGAGTGGCCCCGTGCCTTGGGAGCGCCTGGACCACATCGGCCTGTGTGGAGCGGGAGCGGACTGCTCCCGAGATCGTGCTCTGTGCCGTGGCCCCGCCCCCGGCCCTCGCCATGTCCTGAGACCTGCCACTGCGGATCGGGGGTGAGTGGGATCGACCCCACCGACGATGCACCGCCACTAGAGGGCCTGGGCACACCGACAGCTTCGCCCAGGACATGTGCATACCTGCAGGCTGAGTCCGGTAAGGCAGGAGGGGAGGGCTAGACGCTGGACCAGACTCGCGACTTACACCACCTGCCTGATACCTCAGGACTTATAAGGAGAGTTGGATAGGAGAAGGCCGGAGGCCTATGCTGTCGAGTGCCAGTCCTGCTTGAGTTGTTGCCTGACACAGGACCTGAGGGGGGAGGCTGAGACGCAGTGGTCGGTCCGTGTGGAGAAGAGTGGGGCTCTGGGACGGCTGAGAAGCACTCCACCCTAATTGAAACGCCACGTGGCCCTAAAGGATCCGGGGAGCGAGAGGAGGCTGCAGGCACGAGGTACTGGAACCCGAGGCCGCGAACATTCTTGGGAGGTGGAGAGGGGTGTCAGCTCCATGTGGAACTCGCCATCAACCGTAGTCAGCCATGGGGAAGAGAGAGACGGGTGCCAAACCACCCAAACAGGGCCCAATGGACAACTTTGCAGCGCCTAGGCAACCCACTGAGACCGCGCCTGCGGAACCTGGCGTGCGCTCGGACACGGACTTGTTGATGGCAGCCATCCAGGCGTCAAGGACGGATATTCAGGAATCGCGGGCAGCCCTGGAGGTAAAAATCAGTGAGGTTGGGTCTGAAGTAACGCTCCTGCGCCAGGGTTTCCGTAAGTCGAACGACAGGGTGACTGCGGCAGAGACGCGAATAGGAGAAGCGGAGGACTCGATCACCACCTGAGGAGAGATATGGCGGAACTCCAGGCCTCGCATCGCCAGCTACTGTGGAAGGTGGACGATGCAGAAAATAGGGCGCGACGCAATAATCTACGCTTTGTTGGTTTTAGAGAGGGAATTGAGGGGACGGACATGGCGGCCTTTCTCCGCTAATGGATCACGACAACCTTCCCGGCGGCGCAGTTCTCGACGTGCTTCATCATCGAAAGGGCGCATAGGGCCCTCCTGGCAAAACCACCGGAGGGTGCGAGACCCCGGCCCGTCATCGCCCGCTTTCTCAACTTCGCAGACCGCGATCTGATATTACGAGAATCTAGAAAGCTGGGAGAGATACGCGTTGAGAACACGAACATTATGATTTTCCCAGACTACAGCCAAGAAGTGCAGAAACTACGCCGCTCCTTTGACGCGGTCAAAGCAAAACTAAGAGACATGACCATTACCTATATGCTGCTCTTTCCGGCAAAATTAAAAGTAATCTATAAGGACAAAGCGCACTTCTTTAATCACCCGGAAGATGCCTGGCAGTGGCTGGAAGAGTGACCCATATTCCATAGGCAGGAGAACAACAACAGAAGAGGAGGGCCAGACGGGCCGACTACGAGCGGCCCACAGTGGGAAAGGCAGAGACCCCGCCGACAGAAGACCCAAAGAAATAAGAGGCGAACACCACTGACGCCCTACCCGGGAGGGGGCCCGACTGACGGACGACGAGGGCAATCGGCCTCACCCGGCAGGAGCGGCGCAACGGGATCCAGGTTCAGATGCCTGGACAACACTGCCAGGTCGGAAGGAGATGAAAGAGAAGACTCTGAAGTGCATTCATCGGACGGAGAGGGGGGAGGTGCACGCTCCGTCCACCCACTAGAGAAAGCGATCCGGGAGATGGAACAAGATGCATCGGGACACACGACTGATCCCAGACCGGACACACAGGACTCTCGGTCCTAACACAGGGGACTACAGGGCAGCAGAGATTGCAGCTCGACGCAGCGGAGACACGCAAGTTGATGCACCCTCCTTACACCTATTCTTTACATTGGTTACAGACTTTCTTATGCGCACATTCCTAACTTTGACACACGTAGTTGTTACACTGGGAATGTATTACATGTATTGTATTGATCTGGTTTGGATGCAGACTCTTTTGTACGCATTTCTTGCCTCTGACTCTTGAGACTATTCACTGGGGAAGGAGCTCTATGTTTGCACTGAGTCTGTTAGAGTAGGTTGCACGGGAGGGGGACCTTTAGGAGGGCTATAGACCTTCTCCTACTGACAGTTCTGCCTTGCAGAGAGATGGGACTGAAAGGGGAGGGAGGTGGGGTGGGGGGCTGGTGGTGGAATTCAGCTATGTTGAAGCAGAAAGTTGGGGATAGCGCAAGGGGGAGGGCGAGGGAGTTGGGGGGAGTTGGGGGGAAGGGGGAATGAGGCACTCCATTTGAGCATCACAACTGTATCTCGGACAGACACACACAACAGGCGACACGTCCCGTCACAAACCGTCAGAGGCTATCTGTCACTAACTGGCACTTCACGGCATCTGTTGGCCTCTGTCCCACGACGGACACCACTAAGGGTGCTACAGGACACGACATTCACTCACCACCAGTATGACTGCAGGGGATTATGAGAGGGGAACTGCCTACGGGGAGGGCATTAAGATAATGACCTGGAACGTTAACGGCCTAGGCTGCAAGATTAAACGAGGCTTGGTGAACAATTATATCAAGAGGTCTGGGGCAGATGTCGTGCTTCTCCAGGAGACACACCTACAAGGTAACAGATGCGCCTTCTTGGCAAGAGGACAATACAAAGTTTTGGCACACGCAGGGTTTTCCTCGGGGTCCAAAGGAACTGCAATACTCATTAAAAAAAATCCGCCAATGAGGGTAACACAAGTCTGGTCTGATAGACAGGGCACCTATGTAGGGGTTCGGGGGTCATGGAGAAGACGGGAATACACACTCATATCAGCCTATGCCCCACCCAAATTACAGACAGACACTATGAAGGGGCTATCAGACATAATTCTCAATACGTCGGACACGATCCAAATCCTCGGGGGGGACTTTAATGATGTAATGAACTCCTCCGCGGACCGGACAGATGAGCGAGATAGATCTCAAAATAAGACTCCTCTAGCCAAATCTATAGAGATACTGGGCCTCCTGGATGTGTGGCGCTGGCTGCACCCGGACACACGGACGTTCTCCTTCTCCGGGGCACAAAAAGTCTACTCTCGCCTGGACTATATCTTCATGGCGAGACAGGTATTGCAAGTATCGGACTCGGCGGAATACCTTGCTCGAGGGGTGTCTGACCACTCCCCCCTGGTGCTTCAGACAGGTGGACGACAGGGGAGGGGTCCCGGGACCCTGCGACTTTCGGCCTGGGATTTACAAACCCCGGACATTAGGAAGGGTCTCAGAGCTGATGTGAAGGTGTTTTTGAGAGAGAACAAAGGATCTGTAGACTCTCGAGTAGTCCTATGGGAGGCGCTCAAGGTGGTGCTTCGTGATAGGGCCCATTGTAGACTAGCGGAGGTTAGAAGGAAGAACCAGACTGAGATACAGACCCTAGAAACACAAATATTACAGCTAGAGCGGGAGCATTTACTCACGAGAGACATAGGGACGCAAAGACGCCTTGCAGATACTCAGGCACAATATAGGCAGCTAGTGACGGGAGAGGCCAGGACGCACGCACTAGCAACCTTGCACCGCATATATGATGTAGGTGATAAATCTGGCAGACTATTGGCCTGGCTCAGTCGGAAGGAGAGAGACAAACGTTGGGTTGAGAAAATAAGGGTGGGCCGGAACTCTTGGGCTTACACTGACGATAAGATAGCGGAAGCATTTGCCGACTGTTATGAAGCTTTATACAAGGCCCGAGATCTGGGTTCCAAAGCGGAGGCGCTGCAATATATGGCGCCTATCACCCTCGCAGCGCTTGAGGACACGGACTGTGCGGATCTAGAGTCCGACGTCACGGAAGAAGAGGTCCGAGAGGCACTGGCCAAACTGCGCACAGGAAAGGCTGCGGGCCCTAATGGTTTTCCCGCGGAACTGTTTAAGAGCATGGCTGACCTCCTACCACGATATTTGCTTGGCATGTTTCAAGATGCCGAAGAGGAGGGACAGTTTCCCCTGGACCTCAGACAAGCTACGATTATCCCGATCCAAAAGCCCGGGGAAGCCCCCGGAAGACTGTTCCTCGTACCGTCCCATTTCCCTCCTAAATGTGGAGGCCAAGATATATGCAACCATACTGGCCTCACGCATGAGAAGGATCATCCCAGGCTTGATACACATGGATCAGACTGGGTTTATTCCAGAAAGGGCCACCAGATATAATTTAAGAAGGACGCATAACTGGCTACATGTGATAAAAGATAGAGCGGAACCACATTGGTTCATGTCCCTCGACGCCGAAAAGGCGTTTGACGCTGTCCATTGGCCCTTCCTCGAGGGAGTGCTAGAACGGCTGGGTTTTGGGCCCAAATACAGGAGGAAAGTCGGTCTGCTGTATACGAGCCCTGGGGCCCGGGTGAGGGTCAATGGGGTGATGTCGAGGACTTTCTCCATACAGCGGGGAACCCGGCAGGGATGCCCCCTGTCACCCTTGCTATTCGCCCTGACTATCGAGGTGATGGCCTCCGTGGTCCGACAAAACGAGAGGATCACGGGGTTCTATATCAGCCAGACAGACACGCGAGATGAAAAACTATCCCTCTACGCCGATGACGTCCTCCTCTATGTCACACGGCCGGACACTACGATACCGGCACTGTTCGATGAACTGGCAAAATATGGCGCGAGGTCAGGATACCAGATTAACTGGCACAAATCGATACTCTACGATCCCCGAGGGCGTGAGGAGTGGCCGCACCTGCCACAGACTCTACAGACAACCAAAGAAGGCTTCCAATACCTGGGGGTATTCATCACTACTGATAGAGACACCTCATACAATCGTAATATCGCTCGGATCGTGCGTGACTTCAAAGCCGACGCAGATAGGTGGCAGTCCCTCCCCTTGACAATACTTGGTAGGGCAGCGTTGTTCAAAATGATATCTCTCCCAAAATTCCTCTATGCCTTTCAAAATGAATATTACCAGATACCGTCCAAGACGTTCCGAGACATACATGCGGACCTCCGGTCATTCTTATGGCTAGGGAAACACCCCAGAGTGGCACTGACAATGTTACAAAGGCATCAATATGATGGGGGGGATCTCTCTCCCTGACCTAGAGACCTATCACTGAGCGGAGCACCTAGCCCCCATTAATGACTAGCTCCACGCACCCGTCACTCACCCCACATATGCTCTAGAACGATATCAAATGGGTACACACTCGAGCCGGTATTACCTATATGAGGGGAAGGGACAGGCTGGACTCCTGCTGGCCACGAGGATTACACTAGGGGCATGGCCTAGAGCCATGAAGGTCACCGGATGGGCGCACAGAGCTACGAAGCAGACGCCATTATGGGAATGCCCCTGGCTCAAAGAGCTACGCAAATTGAAAGGGTTCTGGGGATGGGACGACATCGGCATCTCAACGCTAGGGGACGTCATCCAACACGGAGCGCTGAGACCCTTTGCTTCCCTGCAGACCGACTTTGGGCTACAGCGCTCTCAATTCTTTAAATACGTACAATTGAGACATGCTTATTTGGCAGAAGGGGCACTGTGGGAGCCACTCCCCGAATACGCGCCACTAGAGGGCCGTTTGTTGCAAGAAAAGATCCCAGGGAAAGCAGTCTCCCTAACCTACAAAACAATTATGAATAATAGACTGAACACACTGGCGGGCCTCCGAGACAACTGGGAACAGGAAGTGGGTGAGATGGATGAGGTAGATTGGGGGGGGGGGGTACTGATGCATCCTAGAGAGGTAGCAATCAAATCACGCTTACGCCTAATCCAGTTTAAGATCTTGCACAGGGTATATTACGACAGAGTGAGGTTATGTAAAATGGGGAGGGTGTCAGACCCCAGCTGCTTACGATGCAGGCATGAGAACGGGACTTTCCTACACACGTTATGGTCCTGCACACATATACAGGCCTATTGGAGCGCGATCACCACTGAATTGAGCAACGTACTAGGGATAGACATTCCAATGGAACCGAAGCTGATCCTGTTGGGAATGACCAATGACATAGATCTGGCCCGCCGCTAATATTTTTTGTGTTGGCCTTGGTGGTGGCCAAGAGAGACGTAGCTAGGAAATGGGGAGCGGCTGACACGCCACAGATAGGGGAATGGAGGAAGGGATTAGACATCTACATGGCGGCAGAAAGAGTCACATATAAAGCAAGAGGCTGTCCGAGGAAATTCCGCAAAGTGTGGGGTAAATGGAGACAATACCATGGCCTGGGATCAAGACAATTATGAGTTGACTAGTAGAAGTCAGGGACGTAGTGGGGCCAAGATGAGGGATGGGACAACACAGGGAGAGCTGTGATGGATGAACATTTGGACTGTGACAATGAAGTGTTATACCTTGACGGGCGAGGGCGGGATGGGGGCTAGGGATACAGGGTCACTACCTGTTGATGACATGCATGTTCCAGATACTGCCTTGTTGGGAAAGTGATGCAACTGATCTACTAAGATGATACTGACAATTGCTATTGCCTCTTGGGGTTATGACAAGTGTATACGTTGGGGAATGGGTGGAGGGGGAAAAGAAAAGCAGATGCACGAACTTCCTGCTGAACAGTCGCAAATGTCCGTTATTATTATGCCTTTATTGCTTTTACGGATAACGCCACCCAGCCTCCGGGCTATGGGTTCACTGGCTGTGTCATGTTATGTTTAAAGACCTATACATCGCTACTGTCGGAAGCAGGAATGTTGTAAAGAAAGATTGTGCACTATACGAATCTGCAATAAAAATGTATTTCCAAATAAAATCTTGATTGGGAGGAGAATTGGGAAAAGGGAACAATAAGCTACCTTACTGTAGCCTTGCAAGAAGAGGAAAACAAAGGCAGACAAAGGCAGAAGCAACAGCTACAATGTGCTTACAAGCAACCTGCTAGCCTAAACGGTTGGCTACATGAAGGACGTTTGCCACCGAAGGCAGACAAAATTCACTGCATCAGTTTAATACACAGTTACAGAGAATGGAAAGGATTGTGAAGTTAGACTACTATGTATTCGTATGCTGCAAAGTATCTTGCAATTTTGTATGCCCAATTTTTCAAGCAAACAAGTTTTTATGATGCAAACAATCCTTGAATTCCTGAACCTTAGTTACCGAAACGTGAGCACATTATCCTACACTTGGGAAACATGTACAATTACATTATCTCAGCGTCAACAAGTTGGTGTACTGATAATCCAATTAACCATTATGTGAAACTACACAAAATTACCCAAAAGCATCAATTGCTCATTCGGCAACTCCTTCCTCTAAACAATAACATTTCATACGCCACCCAGAATGTCATCCACATTTTTGGGATATGTAATTTGTGAGAAACAATTAGCAACAGTTGCCTTACCAGCATTTAAGGTCACGTAATAGGGATGATTCATGGTATCGGCCAAGCTCTTCAGATACCGCCTACACAGTAGTTGTTCTAGTTCATGCAATGAAGCAGTAATCAAACAGCAGGTTCCTAGTACCGAGAAGCAATTACCGGTGGTGGTTGCTTTTCCTTCTTTTTTTTTTTGTTTGGTGAGGCCATAATGGTGTTTTTAAAATTCAGTTTTTTATTTATTTTCATATCCAGGCCACAATCCCAATCTTGCACAACACACAGTTGGCCAGCACATTACTGGTGAACATCCATGAGGTGGAATAATTAGTCAAGGAAAAAGTGTAATTCAGGAACAACCTATGCTAAATTTAGGCACAAGGAGTTGATACTAGGACTACTATCATTTTCCTATCAAATATGTATTTCTATTTGTTTAAACCATTTCCGGTCAAAACTCTAAAGGAAAGGGAAATGGCAATATTCAGTGCCCTAAAGCCTTTATTGGAAGCAACTGCTTCTTTTGGCAGCGAGCCGTAGACAATGGAGCACTACCTGGAATTTCCGAAACTCAATAGACAACAAGGCCCAGCCCTTCCACAGACTGAGGAAAGCCTCTGTAGTGTTGTTTACAACAATATACAATAGTAAAAAAGCCCAGATGGAATGGTTTGGCTCTGGGGAGCTCTCGTTAGACAATTGCCCCTACTCAAAATATGTATGGTGACACGGATGGCAAAAATTTGCAAGGGGATTCAGATGATGGATTATGATGTGGCAAGGCCCTGGCAAGTGAGCTCAACCATACGCATCACAAATCCAACGAACTGGAAGGTCAGCTAGAAAACAAGCCACCTTCAGACATGCTAGACTCCAAGGACATATACCACCCTCGCTCAATGGAATGGTCCCTAGTGGGAAAAGCTAACTATGAGGTGAGCTAGCTATGGACTTTTTTTCGACAAGGAGGTACAAGGAAGCTTTAGGGGAGAATGCCCCTAACATATCAGAGGGCAAAGTGGTTGCTACACTTGAAAGCGATGGACAGATGGGCACTTGCAATGCAAAATTTGTCAAGGAACCAAAAAAGACATGAACCAGTCCAGGCACTTGCCAGGACAAACTACTGGATGCATTCAAGCCACCGCTGAAGATCCTTGACATAGCAAAGAAGGCCAAGGAGTCAGGCACCCCAATATCCTCAGACAATATGTCCATGCCTAGACAACCTAGAGGTAGCAATGGCTCAGGAGAGCCTCTCTGCTAAACTGTTCCTGAAGGAATTGGGAAAGTTTACCACCACGTTCTCATCACTAGACAAAGCACAATCGACCATTAAGAAAATCTTCAGCTAGGGTTTCGGAAGGTCTGGAAAAGAGTCAGGAAACACTCTCCCAGCCACTTCCCAACTCAAGGCCCACAAAAAACACAGGCTTTGAAGAGAGGACAGCGGCAGGATTAGAACCAATTCAGTGGCTTCTTACCTTCCTTTGGAGTGAGGAGAGGCTGTGCCTCCAGACGTTCCTTCAGAGTGAACGATAATACATCAGGCAGGTAAGCTGGTAAGTCTGGTAAGAAAGGAGCTGATAAATGATGCATGGATACTCCAAACAAGTTACTGTTTGCAGAAACAATGGTGAAGCCCAAGGCCGATCACTTTCTCTGACAAGGAGTCAGAGCTAACAGACTAAGAGGTGATGGTTTAAGAGACAAAAGGGATGACTGTCCACCGACTGCTCATCTGAGGGGCTCAAGAGAAATATTTTTCTTGTGAAGAACAAGGACAAGGGACATCATCTAGGGATAAAACTCATGGACATTAACAAGTGGCTGGTTTTCTACCAGTTAAAGATGTAAGGGATACACCTGTTCAGGAATGTCCTTCGATCAAGGGACTGAATGATACGCCTAGATCTAAAGGATGAGTAGCTAATGGTTACCATTGTTCCTCCACATCGCACATTTCTGCAATTTCTTTAGAACCACGAGGTGTATAAATTCCAAGCCCTCCTCTTCTTCCTATCGTCAGTGTCCTGGTGCTTCACAATGGTGTTCAGGACAGTCATGGAGAACCTTCAGTGTAGGATGTAAAGTTGCCTGGGTGGCATCACGATCAAGGACCAAAGCCCAGAACGTCTCAACCTCTAGCGGCGGATGGTGATATTGCTTCAGCAGGATCTGGGATTCATTATCAATGGTGACAAATCAGAGCTATTGCCCAACTAAGTGTTACCTTCCTGGGGTTTATCATACACTTTGTGCTAGCAACCATTAAACTTCTAATAAGAATATAGAAAATATCAGACAGGATCTCTGGAAAATTCTAACAAAGACAAGGCTATCTTTATGCCATCTGGCACCCCTGGAGGGACTTCTCTCATCCTTTATCCAAGCAATCTTCTCTGGACTCCTCCATTATAAGAGCTCCAGCGGCGGAAAGCATCACATCTGACAAAGGGTTTGATTTATTTGGAGCTGGGATGAGATCCAATGGTGGCTGGATCATGTAGAGATGTGGAACTAGAGAGCAGTATTCAACGCAGCCCAGGATTCAGTGATCGAATCAGACAGCAAAAAACTAAGCTGGAGGCCAGGTGCAGAGAGTGGTTTACTAGCGCAAGATTAGCTAAGTTTGCATATCAACCACTTGTAACTCCTGTACGGACCAAGGAGAGAGAGAAGTGTTGCTGAAGATGGGCAATATCTCAGCAGTGGCTTGAATCTGGATCCAGTAAAGTTCAATATGTGTTAACTTCTGATCACTTCGCAGGGATTAGCTTTCTGGAAATCGACATGAACAATTGGCAGAATAAACAGCAACTTTAGCACTACCTCTTTTGACTTAGAGATGCCAAGAAGGGCTTCTTCTATTCATCTCCCAAACACTCCAAGATAGTTTAGCTACAGGAACAGTGAGAGGGAAAACCAGTATTGAGCTGGTCAGGTAGGAGAGTAGTGAAGAAGCCAAAGACAGGCAAGCCTGGTGACAGCTGTGTCCTGCCATCTTGAAACAGGGGATTGTGGGTAATTTTACAGTGAAGCAAAGGGGATGTCCTGCAAACGGAGGTAAGGGGGTTGCAAGAAAATGGTTAGATTGGGTGGTAGAGTTTCTCACACAGGATACATTTGTCATTTCAATCACTACCTCCTCAGAACATTCCTGCACTTCAGAAGACACCATCTGAAGATGGTCCTGCTGGAAAAAGCATCTTGGCTAGGAGCTAGGGGCAGCAGGACTGACCAGAAGAGCTTTCTCAACAGTAGAAGAGCTGGTCTGAAGGTTAAACCTTTGACTCAAACAATGTATCAATCTCCGCTCCATCGCAGTTGGCTTGAAATTGCATCTAGGTCCTGGTCAACTATGTACTGTTGTTTTTCCATAGTGCCGGTCTTTTTCTAGGCACCCTTCACCATAAAACTTTTTAAAAATCCCAATCTCCGGTGACGTAACCACAAGCCTCCTTCAAATAGTCAGTGGAAGAAGGGTACATCCATCTCAAGGCTTGTAGGATTACAGGGAATGCTGGATGGTGCCACATCTTTCAAGACAGTCTGAGGTCATCAGAAGATCTTGAGCAGAGAGGACAGCAAAAGAGGTACAAGTCAGCTTAGAGAAGAACAACTGATTGGTGTGTAGAAAGGGGGCTGGCTCTGGTAGGGTCATTTATTTTCCATGCACTGCATTCTTGTTGGAAGTGGCAACAGAGGGCCAGGTTTACAGAACAGTAAACACCTTCCGGTCGGCCATTTCATTAGGCGTATTCTGCCACACAGTGTCTCAGTGGGGAAACGTCCCATGATTCACAGATTAAGTGGTGTTCGGCTCTTAGTACCTCCGAGATACTCAACATTTTGGAACGTCAACAGAGGTTTGAACCTTTTCCTGTCATGGCTGAAAAATGAATATCAGAGTAGGAAAGAAAGAAACTTGCTAAGCTATTATGCTTGCTGTCATGTAGGAGAGTATTTGACATTTGAGCAATGGACATTTCAGGTACGGTGCTTATTCTATATTAGGGTTATATTTACCATCACTAGAGAAACAAAGTCCAACACCAGTGTGATACTGCACTCACAGTTCAGAGACTCACTGCAAATATGTGTGGTATAGAGCATTAAGGCATATAAGAGGAGTTTCTTCCTCCAGGGGCACAACAACTTTTGATTTCTATCCAGGAGGCTTTGTTAGCAGGTTGTCCCCCTACAACAGCATGATGGTTGAGCCGGGAAATGCGGGAAGCAGGTAGCGTTCCATTTGTGGGACAAAGGAGCAATACATTTAAGGCCTTTGCTGTTGGTGTTCGCTTGAAAGACACTATGAATACGGCAGCTTGGTAATCCGTATCAACTTTCGAGTAGCTTGATTTTAAAAAGGTAGTGAAGTGGCTGTGATGGTGGTAATCGGGGATTAATCCAGCACTATCCTCGCCAACAGTCCTGACACAGAATAAAACAATTATTCTAATGTAAAAAAAATCCTTGTTATCGAAATTTAAAGTTTCAGTTGTACTACGGGCAGAGAGTCAAGGATTATCCCCAGCAGAAACATGGGACGCTCTAGTGAATTACTAAAAGAATATTTGTGCTGTGATACAGGCGCAGAGGGGAATGTCATAAGAGGGTTGCATAGGACTTGATGCAAATTAATTGGTTGTTTTGTTTGTGCATGACTAATTTCCCCAGGTTTGTGGGAAATGTTATGTTTTTGTCATTGCTGTTATCATTGTCTGCTCTTGGAAATAGAGTGAAGACAGAAAGCATAATTCTCGCTTCCATGCCCTTAATAGAAATTTACACTTCACAATAGCCAGGAAATGTTTATTGGGCCCAACAAAGAAATGGGTTGTCCCCACTCCCTCCTAAATCCATAATTTTCTACGATTCTTCTTACTAGCCATCACCTAATGGGCACAATCCTAAATCTTTCTTCAGGTTTCCTAACTTTCAATGAAGATGTTTAAATCAAGGAGTGATACAAACCACAGTGTTAAGAAAATGCCCTGAAGTTCTTTAAACTGGGCATGAGGGCCAGAAGGCAGAGTGGATAAGCAAGCATCCTATATGAAGGCAAATGGAAATGAAGCTTCTACGTTTTTCTATTAGCAAACAATTCTAAAATATTATTCAGTGGCATACACAAAGTGTGGGGACTGTTCCAATACGGATGTGAAACTCAGAATTGCCAGAAGGAATGCCTGAGACTACAAAATACTAGAGGAGCAGTACAACAGCTAAGCATGCAGGACTCAAAATAGTGTTGTGTAGAATCGAAATAAGTTCAAGAGAATTGTTAACCTTTTAAAAAAAAAAAAATTTAAATACACTTATCTACTACCCCAACAAATTCAAGGTAAAAATAAACGTGCGATTAAACATTATTGTAACAGAAGAAGCATATGAAATGACAATCTGTGTCAAGGATACTTATCATCAAGCGGTTTAAAACGGTAGATCCACTACTGAATCCATTCCTCTAGCAACCTCTTTGATAATTAACATTAATAATTTAATCCATACCCTTTGTCATATTGTGTAAATGTAATATGTAGTTCATAATGACATAGATTACTTTATTAGACTCATGCACCATGCTTTCGAATTACTTTAGTCGCTGGAGAAATCTAGAATATGACATACTAAAAACTGACATGCATGAGCTTTAATTATATCCGGTTTGTTGTGCTTTGTAGGAATTGAATAACTACATAAGAAATACAATTAGGATACTTTAAATAACACAGTTTATTTATGTCCCATACAACAAAGTTTCAAACCCAGCATTACTAATTTTCAGATTTACCTGTCTCAAAAAAATACGGAAATTAGAAGCAGAATGGGAAGGTCATACAGATGTCAAAATAGTAATTTAAACTTTAACAATAAACTTTGCTCACAATAGTAATTTAGATATAAACTCAAAGTAAGGCAATCGTAAAATACCTTTGCCTCTTTTTAGACTATTCCCGAGGTAAAGGGTATTTGTGAAGAATTTAGCCTGGTTGGAAATTCAAAAAGGAAGAACTGCACAAAGTTAATATGCATTCAAAGTTCTGATTCATTTTGATTTTCCCTGGCCACTCGTGCTAGATTTCCTAAACTGAAGTGAAAAAACAATACATGGGATTATTGTAAATAAAGTTTTCATTGTTTTAGTTTTTCAAAGAAATGTTTAATAAGTATATGCAGTAAACATATAGCTCTCACCACGCCCTGGAAAAGTAATATTACAGTTTGGAGGGCACACAGAGCAGGTGCTAACAAAAAAGTTAATCAAGGATACCCACCTAAATGTCATCTCCTTAGAGGAGAGGAATATACCTGCAATCCTGATGGCAAATACCATGTTTTAGCATTGTATAATGTGAACAGTAATAGAAACATGCTTTAAAATGTAGCTAAATAATGAATTAGTTAATACAATTCTAATGAAATAATACTTTGAAAATTGTACCTGTCTTCATAGCCCAAGCTGGCAATGAGCTCAGTTTCCATTCTGGTAGGCAAACCCCTTGCCTTGTGCAAAAGTGGAATCAATTCGACACTGATAATCCGAAATATTACTTGAATTCCCAGGGAAAATAAATGTTGGTAAGGAGGAGTCCCAGCTCTTGAAAAAACAGCTTGCAAGCGTTTGCCAGAGCTCACATAGTCCAGCACTCAATCCTTCTACTATATAATGAGTGTAAAGATTATTAGGAAAGGCAGCTTAACGTACAGAGAGAGAGAGGTGTGTGCCTCATGTCCACATTCCATTAAAAAAAGTTTCATTAGTCACTGAATGAACAATGGTATTTCTTCTTTGAAATCTGACAGCGAAGAATGGTATCCAGTAGTAATGCAATGGATAGTTACTCATCTGAAGGAAAATTATACACAAATGCATGTGCCTACATATAATAGGAGGAAAAAATATTCAGGATATTAAACGATGCGAAATGTATTGTTTTAATTGTAGCAACCAATATCGACTGTCAGAATTTGAAGTGTAAATCCTGCTCTATAATACCTCAGATTAATATAGTTATGAGCTTTATATTTATGAGTTTAACTATACCTGTCAATGTATATTGGATTATGTGTTAAGAAGGTTATTAATAATAAGCAATACCCTCCTATTTTGTTGTGTTTTTCACTGTATAATGTGGTGCGTGCCATGCAAATACTGAAAATTAAAAATCAGACTAAAGTTTGCACAATGCTCTGAATTTTCAATGGTTTTCCAGGCTGATCACTAGTACTCAAATCGTCAGAACTTGCATGATTAAAATCTAACAAAGACTGTTTTACAAACTGTTGAACTAATATTGCCCCCACATATTTTGGAGAGGAAATTCCTTATGTCGCCCGTTGCGCACCACTCCTCACTTAGTAGTGGCACAATACAAACAAGCACTGGCAAAGTCAACAAGTCTCGCCTTTGTTACTTGGTCTTTTGGCTTGGTCAATTCCTGTTGCCGATTCTGAACAGCAACGTGAACAACTAAAATAAATGGCAAAGCCAATAGGTCTGGGATTAATGTGATAATATAAAGAAACAGAATTGTGCATGTTTGTGACAGTATGCACTACAAAATTAAAGCTAAACGTATTAATTATGGAAACTGAAAACATGAAAAAACAAGCACCACTTAGCTGGGCCTATAAGTTAAAACCTACAGATATATATGCACACAAGGACAACACAAAAATGGACACACCCAACAGGGGCACACACATGCACTACAGAAATTGTGCCACTGCAATGGTGGTAAAACTGTAGATAAGAGGGGAGAGAGGGAGTACAAGGGTGGAGAAGGGGGTGTATCCATGAGAACTATAGGCAATGAAAGAAAACACATGACATTTTGAAAAGAAACAAAAAGGAAGAATGGCTAAAGGATGAAAAAATAAAGGGGGGAAGAGAAAATGGAAAGACAGGTAAAAAATGCATTTGTCTCCAGAGTATGAAGACAACATTAGCTGAGAAAGTACTGATAAAACAGAGACGGACACAAACCACAGTGGATTGCATTAATATAGCGCTTTACACCACTAGCGAGGTGCTGAAGCAGACCGGAAGTTAGACTGGATGGGGACTTGGCAGAGTGCTCTGCAAAGAGGGAACGTTCCTAAAAAGAGATGGAAATTAAGGAAACAGTGTTGTGTGGGTTGAACAATTTAGAGAACAGTGGGTTGATCCACTTTCCTTGCAACTTAAAATATACTTACTAGCAAAAGCGTAAAGTGCCTCGAATGAAATATGAAGTTGTGTTTAAGTTGTAGTAGTTGTTCTCTTCCAGAATTAATTAACAGGGTGCACTATGTATTCGTTTTTGAGAGCTTAGTGCCATGTTGAAGAATAAAGGTTGGCGCAGATTTATGCAGGCACGTGGATGCCTTTGAAGCGTAGGTATGTCCACATGCATATATATATCACACATGACCCAATTACTGACGGGTCAGAGGGAGTGGAAGCAAGTTTGCACACAGGGCAAGGGACCAACCTTTGTGCTCTTCCTGTGCAATAAGGTTTCCACCAGGAAACAAACAGGCCTTCAATTGTCAAGTCCACTTATTGTGGCTTCAATTCACCTTACTATAATGGTGTACCTTCGCCGAGGGATAGTTCTGGCTACTAACAGATTCCAATCGTTTGGACCAGCACACTGGTGTACTAAACAAGCATTGAAAATGCAATAGGTCTCGCCTTTGATTAAGTTAAAGCCATTTGCTTTGCTAATGGTATTGTATAGCAAAGCAAATGGCTTTAACTTAATGAAAGGCGCGACCTATTGCATTTTAATGCTTGTTTTTAAGCCTTAGGCCCTAGGAAGAATGGATGTGGACACAGGTTACGAGATTTAAGATTACAGAACGTGATAATTGATTATTTTGGAGACAAGGGTGGTAATTCCTTTATGTCTCTGTTTTTGGTGCGACAAACGGATTTGTCCCCCACTATGGGGAGTGCCTGATGTTCTAGTTTTCCTTAAGGAAACGGAAGATCTATGATAAAAGCAATGAAACCTGACTAATGTGCAGTCGAGATCTTTCCAGGGTGTCTTCGAAAACTATCACCATGAATCCCACTGTCACAAGCCGCCTCAGCCCTTGGAACAAGAAAACAAGCCCACACACTGCTCTTTCGAGGCACCTCACTCCTAACTTACCCCACCCCTGCCATTCCATCACATACAGCTTCCCTAGAGTACCTGCGGCTCTGCGACCACACGCTGCAATCTAAATTCACCTCCTTCCTAACTTACACCACCCTCTCCATTCCACCCAGATCAGATACAGCTCCACCAGTCTACCTGCAGCTCTGAACCCACACACTGCTCTTCCAATGCCCCTTACTCCCAACTTACACCACCCCCTCCATTCCACCCAGATCACACAAGCTCCCCCAGTCTACCTGCAAATCGGACCCTACACGCTGCTCATCCAATGCACCTCCTTCCAAGCTTATCCCACCCCGCCATTCCATCACATAGAGCTCCTCCAGCATGTTATCTCACAGTGCAGTTTTGAGATAACACGCTGTTCTTTCGAGGCACCTCCTTCCTAACTTCACCACCACTGCCATTTCATCACATACAGCTCCACCAGTGCACCTGCAGCTCTGAGACAACACGCTGCTTTTCCAATGCACCTCCTTCCAAATGTACCCCACCCCGCCATTCCATCACATCCATCGCCATTAGTGACTTTATATAGCGCCACAAAGCATGACCTCGCTGTAAGGCACATAGCTGCTTCCTGCCAAAGATGTTGTACTTTAAGACACAGTAAAGTAACCATTACTGGGAATTAAAATAAGCACAACTCCTTACTCGGGCGAGCCTTACCTGTTCTCCTTGGCGACGGCATGTGTGTCTCTCGGTTACAGGGACTTCTTGGTGCCTAATGCACAGGTGTAACTCTCGGGGTTGCAAGGGCTCCTCGGTGCCACGATGCGCAGGTTTATTTCTTAGGGTGCAAGGGCTACTTGGCAGTCAGTGCTCACTGCTCCGGGCGGGGGTTGGGCACTCACAAAGCGCCTTTCTGCTCCACCGAGCCTCACAGAAGGAGAGGCACTGCAGCCTGCAGAGAAGCCTGGCCCAGCCCCCGGTTCCTGCTTCTGCCGAAGAAGGAGCCGAGGTGGGAGGAACCACCAGCTTGAGGTAGTGAGTGCCTACGTCTGTGTCTTGTGAGAACCCACACGGAAGAGCCTCATCACACAGCACCTCTCTGCTACACCCGAGGGTGCATGATAAAGCGCTATATAAATAGTCTTAGCGTGACATAATAGATATGGCAGGATGTTAGAGGAGGTCTCTAGCAGAGCAGCAGTCTGCACTCTTTTACCATGGGGCCCAGACAGGGCAGGAGGTCTCTAAGAGTGAAGTAGTCTGCACTCTTTTTAGCATGAGGGCCACACAGGGCAAAATGGTAAAAGAGGTATGTAGGGGAGAAACAACCTGCCCTCTCTTATAGAGCTTAAAGAGGGCAGGGGGGTACAGTGGGTGTCTGGCAGCTGAGAAAGGGCATGATGGTAGGGGGGGGGGGTCTGTGGGATATGCAGCGGGGCCGGTTGTAGTCCTTTAGCAAGAGAGGGAGTGGAAGGAAGGGAGGTGTCAAGAAAAGCTGTGACCTGCTCTATGCATGGCAAGGGGGTGACGAGATCTTGTGAGGCCTCTCCTCTCTTTTACCCGTAGAGTACAGAAAGGGCATGACAAGGGGATGCAGAAGATCTTGCAGGATACTGTTGGTATCTTTTACCCATGGATAACAGACAGGATTTGGCAATAAGGTACACGGGAGATCTTGCCCCACCTCTCCCCTTTACGCTCGATACACAGGCCATGGCAAGAGCTATATGAGAAGGTCTCCCTGTGGGGAGCACAGCCCCACAGCTCCCCTCAGTGCGGTGAGCACAGCCCCACAGCTCCCCTCAGTGCGGCGAGCACAGCCCCACAGCTCCCCTCAGTGCGGTGAGCACAGCGCCCCCTCCCCTCACAGACACATGCTCCCTCAGCTGGCTCACCACCGCTCCCCTGGTAACCAGTGCCCTCCCTACCTGGGGAGAGAGCAGCGCTACGCCTGCCCTTCACCTCTCACCTACTTGGCAGAGCTGCCATAACATCGCAGGCAACGGGGCGGGGCCCTAGAGACGAAAACCGGCACAGAAACTAATGAGGCTCCGAGGGGGGCGGGGGAGGGCCTCCCACAGGACACAGCATTGGTGAAACCCCCAGAACCGGACACCGTACTCCTGGCAGGAGGTCAGAAGTCACAAACCTTCTTTGTTGTTCCAGCTCTGCCCGTACCTGTCTGAATCATTACAAATTAAAGACCCGAGCCTGGAAACTGCACTGCCCTGGACGACCGAGGCTGCATTCTATATACATGACTTTTTCACACGTGTGGTACCGCAAAGGAGTAGTGTGGCTCACTGGTTAGAGGCGGCAGACCCGGGAGCAGAAGTCGGCCTGGGACCGGGGTTCAATTCCCGACGCGGCAGGGTCGTGGACTTGGGTCAGCGGACTCGATAATTCTCGCTTCGGTGCTTACTCTAATCAGCGGTTCCACTCGGCAACTCTGGGCATTAGCTTGCCTAATCTCCACAACGGCCCCATCAATTCCGGGGATGCCTGGCTCCACCTTGGGGACTCCCAGCAGGGACCATCCCACAGGGAAAGCCAGGACGGGTTCCCCAGAGTTATACAGCGCCAGGAAACCTACGGACGGGTTGCAGTGCGCTTTACAAGCTCAAATACATTTACATTTACAAAGGCAGCCGTGTGTTTATTTTCGCATCACGCTTTCACTTTAAGTGAAAGCGTGATGCGAAAGTAAACACGTGGCTGACTTTTCCAAATCCTACTGAGAAAAAAAAGTGGTTAGGGACTAATGAAGGAGAGAGCGTCACTCCGCCAGTAAACGATCCATTCCTGGTGGGCGGGCTAAAAGGAGGCAAGGCGGCAACAAGGAGGGACTACAAAGCCTCCTGTACCATCAGAAGCCAGTGTTTTGCAAGGAAGATGACGCCAGCGAATGAGGAAGATGGGTGGGGCTTCAACTCTGCCTCTGAGAGCTTTGGAATCTGTATTGATTCCAAGATGCCCTCGTATGACGAGAGCAGTGCATGCGCGCTGCTTTCGCCAGACGAGACCTAAAAATATACAGGATGGCCTCACACACCTTCCATGTGTCAGGCTTCATCATCGGTCATTCCACGTTCGCCAAAGAATCCTTCTAATGGCGTAAGAGCCCGTGTTTGTGCTGTAGTACCAATATTAGTAGGAAACGCAGGTGAAAAAGAAAAGAAAATGTCCACATGCAGGCAAATGGTCTAGGGGAAGCATGAGGCTTCGACTGTTGTTGTAGCCAGTGCTTTAAATGGGCTGGTGCTCTCAGGTGTGGAGTACCTGCACTTCTTTAATTTGAGAGAGAGTACCTGCACTTCTTCTAAGCAGAGGTGCAATACTTTTAATTGGAGGGTACTCTGGTTTAGGGTACATGCACTTTCATATTTCCAATTCAAGCACTTGTTGCAACATCTTAGAATCCAAGAATGTTTTCTAACTTCGTTCCACGTTCTATAAATGTGAAAAATAAAGGCCGAGTAGAATGTAACCAATGGAGACCGGAAGGAACATTGGAAAACAAATCTCCTGATTGTAAAAAGATATAAATAAGGACATCAATGCCTTGAGCGTAGGAGCGCTCTGAAGAATAGTGCACTTTATTAACAGCGCATGAACCGCGGGGATGTGAGCCAAGATCCAGCCAGACGGGATGTTGAAGACAGCTAAGTAATGATTGGGAAGCGAACAGGATCTAGTGTGACATTCTGTCTGCAATATAAATAAGTATGACAACAATACGAACAGCGTTTCATATTGCAGCTAAAACGTCACATGAATGTCAGGTTGCCAGATTTACTATTGCGAATGTTCATGGATTCCCACACTTAGTAATACATCTACAGGTGTAGATGTATATATTTTTGTGAATCAGGACCCTTAATTTTGTTTGCCCCAAAAGGTTATTTCTAACTTAAAATAAATTAAAGTTAAAATGTTTCGGTGGAAACTTAAGGAAAGAAAGAGGACTCCACAACATTTACACAAGACACTGCCAGGGAATCAAAAGTATAGAAATTGGCATGGAAGGGGGACCGCCGTGGGTTTTTAGGAGACAGAAGGGATCAGACTTGTTTTCACACTGCAGTAACCTTCCAATTGAGTCTTATCTCACTCATCCTGGCATGTGCAAGGTGTGAGTCTGGCTTAAGTTTTAGGCATAAAGTAAGTAGGGCTTGCATTGGCTGGAGACGATCAGATCTGAGAAGCTATTTGAGCATAAGAAGGGTATGGGCCAGAATCCCTGCTCAAAGCTGGCCACAATAAGCACAGGGCGAGTGGGAGGCATCTGTACTAAGGTTGCATGAGTTCTGCTTAGGTCACCAATTGTTTTTGCTGCTCTACTTGTAATCACACTTATCTGATGTAAATTAATATCAGTAGAAAGTGTTCCTGTTTTGAAAAGGTTACATATATCACTTCTCGTGTCATCATCTAGTCCTGATCTCCTGTGATTACACTTTTTCCGAGCATGTACAGCACTAAGCAGCATTTCTGGTTTAGTATGAGATAAAATCCTTGCCACCCCGAAATCACACACAACACTACCAATAGTACACCTTTGACAAAACATTTCACCTATATCCAACATGCAGCTAATGTGACCTTCAGTGGACTATCACAGAGCTCCCAACAATACTTGCTAGCAAAATAAACAAATCAGAATATTCACACAGCCAACAACTCTAGTCTTACGCTAGGTTTAATCATGTGACAAAGGGCATGTTACATGCTTAAGAGGTACATAAGCATTTGGTAGATGTCCACTGGCATTAATCTTAGACACCGAAAATCACACAGTCATGGCTCGCTGAACTGGCCGCTGCCCTCTAACTAGAGATGGACCAGTACAGCGTTGCAGAAAATGGGTTATACAAATGACATCAACATAATACAAGTCTCTATAACTTTCTTTGGGGAAGATGTGCCTCCTCAAAAAATATAGAATGAAAATATAAAAAGGTGGAGGGCACACAAATTAAGTTGCTGTTAAAAAACCCAAAGCACATCATTTAGAGAAGCAAACTGTTATAATGTACTTTTACTTAATACATCCTCCCTATTGTGGTTATCTCCCTGCTACTCAGCCAGTGATGACATCAGATGGAATGTTTATTGTGTTGGTTTGGATGAGTATGTCAGTTGGTGTGGATGGGCTGAGCAGAGGAGAGCTTGCTCCTGGTGGGGCATTCCTATGGATCTAACTACATCTGGTCACCTGTAACTAAGAAGAGATCTAAAGAATAAACTACAAATCTTATCATCTTCTACAGTTGGTCTACGCCTCTTTTACCGTTTTAACACAAACATGCAGTATGTGATCTAGTCTAAAAAGCTTAAAATTGCACATTCAAAAGTGTTCATTGCCTCAATGTATCCCACAATCTTGTTTGTTTAATCGACAGAAATATCCGTGGTGGTGAAGGTAGCCATGCTATGCTGTGGCCTTCCAAACGCCTTAAAAGATACATTGTTGTGTTGTTGCATTAGTGACTGTGCCTCACGCTGTGCTTGGAGTTCAGGTATAGTGGGCGTGTGGGAGTTTTAGGTGCTGTGTGTATGGGATTGTGCAATTATTGGGCTCCTTCTCCTGGCTGCATTAGAGGTAGTGAACAGCTGTGTCTTGGGTGTTCTAGGCGTCACAATCAGCCTGGGGTACACTAGTTACTAAGTGTGTCCATGGAATGAACAGTCTCCATGGTCTGTGTCTGAAGATCACAGTGTGAGTGAGAGAAAGCTTGTGTTGTTTCGCTCAGTCTGTAAATGCATATATTCACCGCTTACTAACCCAGACAAGGAGCCTCTATCCCGTTCACCTGCTGCCGAATGTCCTGGTGTCAATGATGCACTCTTTTCACTGGCTCTGGCGCAGAAGCTTCCTCAGCTGCTGCACCAGCTCTCTGCAGGTTTCAAGCTGCTCTTTGTGATATTGGTGGAAGCAGTTTGCGAGGGAGATAATTGTGTATGGCTCAAGTCCTGCTCTCTGTCTGGCTGCTCTGAAACAGGGGAGCTCGAAGGGAACGGATAGGGGCTGCACTCTACCACCCACAGGTCTAGCTGTGGACTAAAGAGATACCCTGTCAGCACAGGGTGGTGGACCTGAGCACACCTATGTGCTTCAACTGAGCAAAAGTAATACGAGTCTTAAATGTTCCAGAAAAAGTTTTATTCACTTTTCTTTTTCATAAATGTATTTATGGGTCCATTATACAGTGTTGTTTTCACTGGAGTTTCAAATTCGTAATTGCTTTTTCAACAATGTAAATATCAATAAATCCAAATTCCATAAGGTGATACAATGCATAACTCCTCTCCCCGATGCATTTCGAGCCAACCGGCTCTTCGTCAGGGGGTACACTGTTAATAAAGTAAAACAGGGTGGTATAAGTAGGGAACCTTATAAGTGTGAGAGCTAGCACGAAAAAAGACGTGTGGCGCTGTAGATATTGCCAATTATCCAAGATCACAATGAATCACCATATAGTGTGCATGCACATGAAAAAAGAGGGTGAGAATATTTGAGTGTAGGGTCCTGAGAAATAAAGCCGATGTTGTGAAGCTGCCCGAAGTAATAAAAAATTTCAGTGAAAAGTATAAAGCGAGGAACCAAAAAGTCATAAATATAACGTGTCTACAATTAACACAAGTGATACGCGAATGTGGTGGTAGCTTAAAATGACTTACCAAGGAATGAATCAGGTGGAAAGACCATGCATCACCGAGAAACGCCTATTGGTGTGAGATACTCAAAACGCCAGCGGACGTGTAAAGTGTAACGCGGGAAGCCGCGGTCCCGTTTGTAAACAGAATGACGTAAACATGGAAGACGGGCTAGCGGGGCTGCTCCAAGCTGTGGACTACCCATCCTGTCCGGGGGTCTGGGCAAGGCTCCAAGGGGAAAGATGCCAAGGAAGAGGAACTTCAGCTATCCCATGACAAAAGCAGTTAACACCGGCAGCAGCAACCAGCGCACCTTCCTCATCACAGAATCTACCCGCGGGTCAAAAGCATCCAGGAAGGCACGACAGCCTGCAGTTACAGTAAACATTTGCAGTCGAAGCTGTAAGCTTTGATCAACTAGGACGGGCACTGAACAGAAAACAACTGAGGCAACAAGTGATGCATGGGTAATTTGCGTTGCAGCAACACGAACATCGACGGCGAGCCCGGTACTTGTAATAAATACATCTGGAAGAAACTAATGCACAGATACAAAATGCACTAGTTTAAGTAGCCAGTACAGAGCAGAGTCAACGACATACCATACACAGTACTTTTTAAAATGGGCAACAGCAGGAGGAGTGTGATTGGGGTATGAGAAAAGAACCAAGACAAGGACATGATTTGTGCCCAAGAGGGGCCCCCAGCATTGCAGAGGCAAGTCTGGACTGACACTCCGCACTAGGCACCCTTGGAAAACAGCGTGCAAATGTGACAACAAAAGAACAATATTTACAAGCCTATTTACACCATTATCAAAGTGCTCATTAACCTCACACGGAGAGGAAAAGGGGTCGGGGGACGGTTGACGGAGCAGCGAAGCGTTAGGGGGTTGTGGGATATTACAGCCCTATTTAAGGAACTTGCAGCCACTGAATACATTGAGCGCCCATGTGAAATGCTCTTAGAGAAAGGGAATAGTAGTCCCTAAACAGATGCTAGTACTGGGACAAGTGGAAGGCTACAAGCAATGCAGCGTTGCTTTGTGGGAGTGAACAACCCACCAAAAGGAGGGACAAATAGGAAAGATTAACCACTTGGAAGCAAGGATTTTTAAATAACACTGAAACAAACAAATGAAAAGCAATGGGCAGACTTGAAGCCCCAAAAGTATATACAACAGGTCATGAAGATTGACCTAAAAAAAGACAGTGTTTCCAGATTGTGTTACTAATTGTTATCAGTAAAAAGGTGTGGTAGTCCAGTTGGGTAAGCAAATATTCTACTGGAACATCAATTGAATATCTGACTGATGTACCACCCGTTTTCTGTAACTATAGTAACTACTAACTGCACACACTCAGACGAAGGTCATTATAGCAGGTGTGGAGAAATGCATTTGGACGGTTGCAATACATGTTGGCCCCTTCTTCTAGCCTAAGACTAGAACATTCACAATGTCAAAAATTAATAACCTTTGAATAGAACTTGGCAGAGGTATCCTGGAATCAGAGCATTAATTAGAGAAGAAAGTTTAGTTGTGCAAAACGCAGCAAATTACCTGATGGTTGTATGTGATTTCATAGAAAAATGATTTCATGGAATGCCAGTACTGAGAAACCATTTCTTCTAAATCGTTTAACGGAAATTTTCAGAATGCATGGGATTTACCTTTTCGTAGAAACCAATTCATATAATGTATTTTTGGTTGAAATTGGCTTTTGAATGCCTATTTACTTTTATGTGAAAATGTAATGCTGCAGGTCTTACTTACAGAAACAGTTTTGTCAGAGATATGTATTTCAGAGCTTAACTCCAGGGGACCTTATTTCATATTTATATCTTGTACACAGTCAAACAATTACTTTGGATGCGTTTAATTCGCTGACTCATCACCATCTGTAAACTGCATCCATTGCTGACCGGTCACAACTCCTCCATCAACACCATCAATACCTGCCCCCTCAAATCCCTAACTAAACCAAAACTACACTTGTCCCTGAAGCCTAAAAGCCCTCTCTACTCTAAATCTCCACCAACCCTGAACCATAAAACCACTCACTACCCCTAACTCCACCCATCTCTGAACACTAAAGCCCCATTCCAGGCCTAAACCCCACAAATCTCATACTCCTTAAAACACCTCAGCACACCCAAACTCCACCCATCCCTGAATCCTAAAAAATCCTCAACACCTTTAAACACCTGCCATCCATGACCCATAAGAATTCATAACCCTAAACCCTAAAAACAACTTTCTACATCTAAACTTCATTGATCACCGAATCCTAAAACCCCCTCACAACCCTATACTCCACTCCATCCTGAAGCTTAAAAACTTTTCACCACGACAGCCGCTACCCATAGTTGAACCTTAAAAACCTTCACTAACTCTCAACTCCGTCCATCAGGGCACTCTAAAACTCCTCAACACCCTTGCACTCCGCCCATCCCTGAAACCTAAAAACACTTCACTCACCTTAACACCACTCATCCGTGTTCCCCAAAAACTCCTCTACACCCCTACACTCCAGCCCATAGAAAACCTCTTTTCTATGCCCGAACTCCAATTATTCATGATCCCTAAAAGCCTCTCATCAACCAAAACATTACCAACCTCTGGACCCAAAAACTTCACAGTAGTCCTAAACTCCAACTAAGTTTAATGTAATTTTCGATTTTTCCTTAAAATTATCTTTCCTTTAAAAAGTTTCCTTTGTTTTTTTGCATTTTCTTAAAATGTCTTTTCTTCAAATTGGTTTTTCATGATTTGCTTCCCTCCAATGTGGTTTCTCAGTTTTCGTTTTCCATGAATTCACACACATCAGGTTTGATATGGATTGACAGCTAACAGGATCACATCATACTTAAATATGTGAACTACTTGAGCTCCTGGAGAAGCTTGAAATCTAATTAGGTTGTTTTAAGAACATAAATCTTGAGCACAGACTGGATGTTGTACGTAGAGAATTTTTCCTAATCCATTCTTCCCCCCAATAAAAACCTTATCCTTTGCTAGCCTTCGTCATCTAACCCAATTTAGTGGAAAGAAAAGCCAAGAAAATATAGTTTGCATTGTTTTAAATGTAGAAATGTGAGGGGCAGATGAAGGTTACAATACTTACACAAGAGAAGAAATACAAGTGTATTTTCCTCAGTGAGATGAAATATAATTTAGTAGCGATTTATAGACCTTACGTTAATCAGTGAATAGAAAAGTAACAGGGTAACACAATTACATTCCATTGTGATACTGGAATCAGGTAGTCACTCTCAATGACGACCATTCCATTCCTTCTCTTAACCATCAAGTACTTTACAGTGAGCCCCCATACTCTGGCCCTTTTCCACCCAGAGCTACTGGATCCTTTTTCAAGGATGGTATCCTGGACTCACAGTCAAACTACCCCTAAACTCATTGTTCCGTGGCATTTAAAACTCCCTCTAAACAATCAATAGCAAATACTTTATTTTCCAGCTAGTCTTTGATCACATACTGTGTATGACGCACATAAATACACATAGCAACACACACACAGACACTACTTCAAACTTCCCTTTAAGAAATGTGCATAGTTTTTCCTACCACTCCTAAAACTGTCCTGTCCTTCCTGTCCTCTCTGTCCAATACTCTGTCATCCTCACCATATTTCCAAAAGAATTAATCCCTGTAGTTAAACCTGCAAATCCACCATATGATAGGTCTCATCTGTATACAACCCTAAAACCATTAAACCATTTGCCCTCAACTCCAGTGGCCTGTCCAGCTGGCCTCACTCTTGAAGCACTTCCATAAATGGTCACCTCCCCACAATATTTTAAGTCCTCAGAGGCCTTATCTCTGATTACAAATAAAATACATGAAATAAAAAAAATTCAGTTTCCCTTAAGGCCAGGTCTTTCAACACTCCATTTCAAAAACAGTGAAAGGGTAAGACTTCAAGACTTGAGACTCAGCTCACATATGTTTTGGAGGTGACTGCACTGAGCCAATATCATGCAACTCCTGAATAACACCAAGAGCGAGGGGCGGAATCTAAATCCAGGAACCAAGAACCTAGGGGGGGCGGAGGGGGAGAGGGAATGATATGGGTGCATTTCCTGCTGAACATAGTGCTCAGAAACACTGACTTGTTAATGGATATTTGTGGGTCAGTTGGTTGATTGTTGAGCACTGAGCTCCAGCACCTGCCCCCACTACCACCCTTAGCTGCCTGTGACTGTTCTCCCTTACTACCCTGAGAGACAAGTGCAGAAAGGGATGCATTTCGCCTAGTTTGGAGAGTCACAGTAGAATGAGCACCTGTACATCAGAAAAAAACCACTTCAACCCAACCACCGAGGCCCAGTAGTCCTTGCCTGTGCCTCTTCCCAAGAAAGTAATTTATGTTGCTGAATGTAGCTTTGTTAAGGATGTGGCATGCCCTGCCCGCTCAATGCATGTTCACCCTAAAATTACATGCGTATATAAGAGATCTGCCTAAGGGGGGGATTGGAGTGTTTATTCAGCTCCATCTTCGCTTCAAGAAATAAATACAAGATGTAAGCACGTGGCCACCAGCAAAGTTACCCAATTCAAGAAACTGCTCCTTTGGGACCGATAGATCCCTAGATATATGATATTTTGAGCTAACAAGGTTTATGTTGCTCAGACTAATAAGAATGCGGTCATGGGGATTTGGACAGATAAATTATTAGCAACAATTGGGAGGATATGGTGAAGTAGGGGATTTGCCTCTCTATGTCATGAACTAGCTACTTTATTTTATGGTTTTAGTAGCTTTGTATTGTTGTGTATCGATTTAGATTCCGAATGCATTTTCCGATTCATGCCCTTATATAGGTACATTTCACATTGCCCTTATATAGGCATAGATATCCAGTCCTTATTTAGGCATAGCCCGTGCTACCCAAATACAGGGATGGCTACTTCCGTCCGTTCATCTACGTCACAACGAGTTCTTGGAAAACCAGACTCTTAAGCCGTTAGGGACTTCCCCTTGCTTGGATATTGATTTCTCCAAGAACTCATTTATTATGCATGAACATCTATTCCTTAGGGGTTCATTCAGGACGTTCATATGCCTGACTTTACATCAATACTGACATTCCTAAACACCTTCAAGGTAAAAATATACCTTCACTTGCTATGTCAAAGCACGGTGTGGTTTGGTGCAGTTCGACTACCTACTTGCACGACGCAGCTTGCCACAGCAAGTCCCAAAGGAAGCCAACTCTCCAGCTGACGCACCAACTAGACGCCGTCATCCTCCCTGCCGAGAATCCAGCTCAAGTGTTTCTAACTCCCTTTGTGGGGTGTTGGGAAATCGAGTCCCGGGAAAGAGATACCAACATCTCTCATTCTACGGTATGGAGCTGGTTAGAACGTAGAGAAACCTTTGGCAATTCTTGGCAAAACTAAACTTAGCTAAAACAGCACCTACTTCTTCCCTCGTACTAGACCTAGGTTAGGTACACTGGGGTAGGCGTATTTTAGAAGCACCAGTTGAGTATTTTAGAAGCACCAGTTGAGTATTTTAGCCTGTGTTATTTATGTAAGTATTTTTATATATGTCATAGCAACAGACAATGCTATGACAGTATTATTTGATATTACTGTTTACGATGTACGCATTTTACTTTGCATTCTAACGATTGTAGCAGTTCATATCTCTTGCATAAATAATAAGACCGTTCAATAACCCCCTTTTTAATGAAACACCCCTCTCTCTATTTCTATGCAACTCTATAGAAACAAAGCATGAGCGATTGACTGAGTGAACTAGTTATCTATTGTTTACATGACTTCGAAGATATTGTTTCGATTCTAGGGGAAACAAATTTGTCATGTTTATGCGGTTGTCCGAGACTAATCCCTTCTTGTTTATTCGAGAAAGTTTCTAGTGACCTCTGAGTTAGCTGGCACACACACAATCAAGTTTAATATACTCAATCGAGACATACTGACCTCAGTCCTAAGTCAAATCTACAGTGTATGTTATTCCAATGCGCAGAGCCTATTGGGGATATAGGCACTACACTACAGTGTAGCACATTCGAAGCCCAAGGGACAAGGACCCCATAGCTCTTTACATCAAACAATAAGGTTTCACTTATTAGGAGCCAATATAAAAGTACAAGTCATGTATGCTGTAGGAAGCTGGCTTTTTATGTGATATATCTAAAAGTTGACATACCATGTAAAGATTCCAGGGGTTCCCTTATGAGTGGATAGGGGTGTGCTATGCAATCCTAAAGTGCTCTATTAGGGGTAGTGTGGTTGATCAGCCTTAGGCTTAACACAGTGGAGTGCAAGACATTTGCAAAAGATACACACTGATCAATAAATGACAGCTACTAAAAAAGGAAATCCACACCAATTTATAAAAATAGCAAGTATCTTTATATATGTTTAGGCATCAGAGAAAAATCATTCAGGTAAGTGCACTTTTATTTCTATCTAATGGAAGGACAAACAAGTTCTGCAAACAGGTACAGTACATCAACTTACAGGACCAATCTCCTAGAGTTAAGGTGAGTGGTGGGAAGGTCCAAGGCAGCAATAGGTTTCAAAGGGGATCGGTCAGTGTTAAAAGAGTCTGCAGGTTCTGGCTAGGAAGCCAGTTGAGGTGAACCAACGAGAGGTTCAAGGCTTGCAATGCTCAGGACATAGGGACACCTGTGGTCTTCTACTCCATGGCACGGGGGCAAAGGATGCAGAGGTGTGTTAAGGCGTCAAGGTTCTCTTACCGGGAGCAGTCACAGTTGAGGGGGCCTGCATGCAGAGGCTGCAGGCGACATAGGGAAATCCACAAGTGGTGAGACCATGATGGACTGAAGCTCTGGAGGGCAGTGGAACCTTGTTGGCATCGGTGGCCCACTTCAACTTGGGCCAGAGACGACAGGTGCAGTGGTGGCTTCGGATGTTGGGTTTTGGCGGTTCCAGAGGCCTCAGAGTCTTACCTTTTATGTTTCTGCAGGATGCAGGGAACAGTCCTGCTCTTCTTCGGGAGGTCTTGGTCTTTATTGAAGGCAGGCAGTCCTCCCAGGTTTTGGAGGCACTCAGCTGCAGGACAAGTCGTCTTTGGCGCAGGGTGACAGAGAACGGCAGACAGGGCAGCAGAGCTCTCTTCAGTCTTCTGCGTCTCTTTGTGTCCTTCTTCTTCGCAGGTTGTCGGAGCGGCTTCTCTGATGCCAGAGACTCCCCTAAACACTGGAGTTAGGGGGGGTGTAAGGTATTAGCCAATGGGCTACTGACCCTTTGGGTCACTACGTCCCCTATATGATCACTTCCTGGGGGACGTGGGCATAACCCTGTCCCAAAATTCCTAAGTATGCCATCACAAATATGCCTACTTCTGAAAAATCATGTCCACCTTACAGTAGCCCACCTTAGGAGTGTTACAAGCCTGAAGGTGGCAAGCCTGCCTGTAGCTAATTTTCCCGCCATCCAGGTGCCAAAGGGGTCTTTGACAAACGGGTCAACTTCCTCTCCTGTGAGGGGGAGCTACATTCACATTTCAAAGGCGGCAGCCCTTTGATGCTTGTCACCCAAGGAAGGCTAATCAGGTCATCCTGTGGGAGGGGCAGTTACACCCTCGTCCTGGACAGGCTTTTTGTCTGGGTCTCCTGAGAGCAGAGACTCTCACTGTAGAATGTCAGAACAGAGTCTCAGTGGCAGGCTGGCAGAAACCAGTCAGCAAGGACACCAGAGGCTAGTAGGTTTTCAGGTGGCAGTGCATGTATTGGGAAATCCAAAACTGGCATCAGTGTCGGTTTACCAATAAGAGATGTTTGATACAAAACATCCCTGTTTTCAGTGAAGTCATCAAGTAGCTGGGGAACTCTTTTTCACCAGTGTCTACCACATGTCCTAAAATGGTTTCACTGGTCACTTTTACTAGCAGTAATGGAACTGAGCAGCACTGGGGCATATCTGCTCATGCAGGTATGCCCTCACATGTAGTACTAAGCACCCTCTCTTAGGGCTCTCAGGTCTGCTGTAGGGGTGACTTACAAGTATCCAACGAGGTGGTAGGAGACCTGGCACACAGGGATTTGTGACATGCCATGTTTTCACTTTTGTCTGCCTGTAATGGCATTCTTCCATGTGTTTGGTGAGGGGTCCCTTAGGGTGGCACAATTTGTGCTGCAGCCCTTAGGGACCCTCTTTAGTACCTCAGGTAAAAGGGTACCATTTGCTAGGGACTTACAGAGGGTGCTAAAGGCCAATTGGAGAAACAATTGTAAAGTTTTAGGAAAGAGCTCTGGCAATAGGGAACTGGTTAGCAGGAACCCAGTGCACTTTCAGTCGAAAACACGTCATTTACCAGGCAAAAAGTGGGGGTGACCATGTCAAAAAGGGGAACCTTCCTACACATGCATACACAAATTTACTAGACAATAGGGGTAGAGGTATATACAAACACAATTCCAAAAAACAGGTTCATTTGCAAATAAATTAGAGACACAGAACGTATTCTATACCTTTACAATATGACAGTATAAGGATCGGACTTTTAGTTACCTTGAAAAGAAACATCCATTAGCTGTAAAGGGAGGGATATTACTCTTTCAGCTGTTGTTAGCAGTGAGATACAGTGGAATCCCTTCGGAGTTTGGCAATTGCACAAGATTAAGATTTAAACAATTGGCTGATG
Source organism: Lissotriton helveticus (assembly GCF_964261635.1). Classification (NCBI taxonomy): domain Eukaryota; kingdom Metazoa; phylum Chordata; class Amphibia; order Caudata; family Salamandridae; genus Lissotriton; species Lissotriton helveticus. The sequence continues at coordinate 1,091,030,199 of NC_136065.1, forward strand.
AAGGTGTGCAAAATTGTTTGCTAGCAAAGGGTGTCTGCAACGGGTGTCTTATTCTACACTGAGTACACATCATCACTTTATTAGATTGGGGCAAATATCTTTGCATTTTATCCAAACGAACTACAAAAATCCATTGACCATAGTGCACAAAGGCAACTGGGTCGTTGGGACTAGATTTACAGGTGAAGCTCTACTCATGTTCTACATACTCTAGATTTGATTCTGATGAGTTAAGGCTTGCTGAGTCAAACTGGACATTGATGCCATGATTCACCTACCATTAACACACATATAGACAGCTGAAGACACCAATGCACAAACAGCATCATGAACACAGGCAGCTAATGCAATCTTCCAGATGTAATGGAATATATGCATGAACTATGCCCACGCGAACGACACACTAACAGGCACTCATGCACAAGCAACAGCAATACAAACATGTGCAGGGACTTCAACTGACCACTACATATGCAGACTCCCATGCTCTTAGACCGACAGACATACATACATATATATGCACCTGAATACAGGAAGTACAGATGGAGGGATGGATCAAACAATGTTTCGTAGGTGTCTTTCGATCAAAGAAATGAATAAAGTACATTGGGTGTTTATGATGCTGGCCATTTGACATATTTTTGTTTTGGGGAATTTTCTATTGGGGAATTCGCAGTATTTCCCTAGTTTACCTTTTCCTTCTGGTTGTATTGAAACTGGGTGGAAGTGACAAAGTTATGACAAACTTGAATTAAGGTCTTAACTACATTTCTGTGAATTGGGTGCTGCACACAAATATTTATATATTCTCATATGAGAATATCGAATAGTTCAAGTATGTCTTGCACTGGCCTCGGCATTTGATGTTCTTTGCATCAACATTTCACCTGAGCAGCGCAAGTTCGGTATCTAAGCATCAGCACAACTGTTTGTGGGGTTGGAACAAAGTAGAACCACATTTATAATGATCAGAAATTAAGTTGATGCTTCTTCAAGGTATCTTCATCAATTGGCCTTACAGCTCAGCTATGGTGAAAATGAACAGATGAAGTATATTTGGGTGGTTTGTGAATGGGCAACCTAAACCGATTTTCGATAATAAAATTACTTCTTAAAACGGTCTGTTCGTCAGTCATTTCACTAAATGGGCAGTTCCAATGCAGACATATCTAAACAGAACAAAGCACAATATACAAATCACCAACATATGAATGTTTCACAGCTAACGACCCAAATGACTTTACAACCTACTGCCCTACTGTAATACTAAACATCGACAATAGAATACTGAGCATGCTATTGGCCCAGATAGTACATCAGATATTACCACAGTTGATCCACAAGGATCAGAACATGTTTATTTCGGGCAGAATACCTGGCTGAGTATCCGTTGTCTTTTTACCGGGTGATGGACGCAGTGTAAAACACAGGGCCCCACGTCACTGCATTAGTACTTGACATTCACAAGGCATTTGTCTCCCTTATCTGGGATTATTTATTTACAGTCCTAGGGGCATTTGGATTTGGCCCTTACATCAGGGGTGCCTGATAAATTCTAACCGGTTGGGCGTGGCACCAGACACAGCTGTCCTCTTCTACCACTGTTCTTCACCTTGGCAATAGAGCCACTGGCTGTAGAGCACGGGCTGAAGGGGAGAGATGGGGCATCCCCCTCCAGATGGTCCCCAAGCTATCTCATTATATGCGGATTATGTCTTCCTGTACTTAAGAGATGTCACCTCTGACCTCACACCCACTGCTTCCCTATTTACTCAGTTTGGGTCACTGTCCGGTCTTGTGATCAATTGGGATAAATCCTGCTTGTTTCCACTGAAATTAGGAGTGGCCCCGCACGGGGTAGATCTGGGGGGAGGTCTCATTCACTGAGAGCCTTCCTCAGTCTATTATTTGGGCATTTGGATATTCCTCACACCCTCTGACTTATTCAACGATAATTTGGAGGTGGTAGTCACCTCTATTAGGTCATTGCTGTTTCTTCTGGGAGTCCCTTCCCTTATTGGTCGCGGGCCGCATAGCGATCACCAAAATGATGATACTCCCCACCTCCTCTACTATTTGGGGAATCTACCAGTGATTTTTCCCCAGCGCTTCTTTAGAGAATTACTTACCATATTGGGTGAACTCGGATGGCACAATCTAAGAAGACAAGTGGCCATGCTCAAGCTCAAACTTCCACCAATCTGAGGCGGACTGGGTGCCCCCAACTTTGAATATTATTACTTGGCTTACATATTGGCTGGAGGGACACTTTCGGAAGACACAAGTTCTGTCAGCCCCCTTTGTCCAGAGAAACCCTCCTTAGGCTTCTATATTCTACCACTCGACCTCTCTGGGGTTCACCCTTCTCCTTCTGTGGGCGTTTCTCTCCTGCCTGGAAAAAGCACGGCAACTCACTGACACACAACTGTAGTATGCCATGGCGATCCCACTGTTCGGCTTGCTGACACGAAGGGATCACCTCTCTAAACAAAAGATGCATATTCAGGAAGAGTATGAGCTAGCTACGATGGAGGTCCCTTTATCAGAACTGTTTGCGGTTGTTGTTTGAGACCCGGACAGAGCAGTACAGTCTTCCCAAAGGTCAATGAAAGGCGCGACATATGGGCTGCCCACGAGATCGAACCAAATACTCATCCTGTAAATACTACACACAATGGGAGTGGGATGTAAAGTAATTTGTTGGCTTAATAAGGAGCTAACAGCACACACAGATACAGCTATACACCCCTAGGGGACTCCTGAGAAACAGACTTTGACAGATCACCTAATGATAAAGAATGGTAGAGGGCCCTAGCATATCCATGGAGGGCTTTTATTGATGCATTAGGGGGGTATCAATAAACAGGTAAAAATCCAGCAATCCCTTGCACATTTTACGTCCTTTTTAAGGTCCTAGTTCACTTACTGTAAGAAATATTATTATTTAGGGTGAGCGACTACCCACCTCATGAAATATTCACAATCCTTGTCAGGGTGAGCCCTCAAAGTCACTAAATTACCCTGAGCATAACCCCCTACTAGATATGACAGAGATCATGCAGGTTTAACTTAAGGCAATGTGTGAAGTATGTATGAAGTACCAAGACAGTAATAAAGTGGAAATGCAAAAAAATATAAATTCCACACCAAATTAGAAAAATAAGAGTAAATTTAATAAACAAAATGATAAAAATCCAATGCGGCGAACTGGAGATAAGAATTTTTAAAGTTTTAAGTAGGAATAGTCCGAAGAAGACGAAAACGCTAATGACAGTCAAAGGTTGTCGGTGCAATTTTACTCTTACCATAGTGCAGTGTGGGTCGGACACACCAACCAGGTTAGCCCTGAATCAATGAATTTACCTTCTGACTTTAGTCTTTAAAGCAAAACAGCCAATCTAAACTCAGGCAAGGGGAAGAGAGAGGGTAAGGGCATTCACAACTGCACGGGCTGCACTTTAGTGTCTAGAGATTCCTTGTTCGCTCTTCTTTCCCCTTTAAACTTTTTTTTTTTTTTATTGTTTTTGTAAGCAAACAACAGTTCAGCAAAAATATAGCAGCCGTCAACTTAATAAAATGGCATTCGAGTCTTGAAATAGTATACAATAAACAGTGGCCTTCACAGCTTCAAATTCAGCATCAGCATTACGTATTAGGACTGCACACAATATCACAAGGTAGGCACAAGGGACTGACAATGTTCCCACCACTTCCCCCATATCTGTTTATGTTTTCCAGGAAGCCATGGTTCTTATAAACTGATTCTTCTGCCACAGCATACTGGTCCATGTCTCTGAACCGTTCCATCGACAAAGGGGCACTAGCAGTCCCCCCAATGAGAGGCTAGGTCTCTTTTTGCTACCAGGCATCCAATTAAAAGTAACATTTTGTCTCAACAATTTTCATCCCAGCTTGCTTGTATCCCCAAAATAATATTGTTGAGACTTTTATCCACAGGGATGCCAATCACGATTGAATCACAGGGCAATCCCAAATCATATGTATAAATGTGCCCATTGACACATGAAATCTTATACATTTGAGGTTGTGCCTCTCCCGACTTGATAGAGCCTATCTGGGGTTTAGTATACCCTGTGAGAGTATTTAAATTGAATTAGTTTCAATTTGGCCGCAATTGCCGATTCCCTGGTGTCCATCTTTGTGTTTACCATATATTAGATATCTTTCTTTTTAAAGTTTTCACTAGGGTCATTTTAGATTTTGGGAGGTTAAACTCTGGGGATTTTAGTGCATGTCTTAATTGCAAAATGTGTAAAAACTGTGACCTATGTAGATTGTATGCAGCACTTGCGTCAGATTAGAATTTCATATGTGTTAATATCAATACACCTATTAATTTAAATATACCCATTTTGTCTACAATCACTCCTTTGGTCAGTTTTCTCCTCCAGGTTGTCCACTTAAGCGCATTATATCAACTTTCGATAGATAATAGATATCCTCGTAATCAGTCGAAAAGAATCGACTGGTGTCATACTGTACAGTTGTGGGAACAAACTGTTTTTCCAAAAAGTACAACTCCATTCTAATGGCTGCATTGTTGCGCGCATATAATGGAGACATCTGGATGGGAGGGGCTTGGAGGGGAAGCGGAACCCAGGGAGGAAAATTGTGTGAACATAAAGAATATGCCTGTTTATATTGCTAAAGTTGTCTGGTTATGTAATAATCACTAAACAAAGGAGGATACACTCACTGTGGGAAACCACTTTATAGAGGGTGGGGTTGGCATCAAAGGCACTACAATGTATGAGTGACCAGGACGGTTCTATGGATCCTGTGATTATATATAGGGCAATATATTTCTCCTATTTTGATTGCATTTCAAGAAAATCAATGAAAACAACATTTTAAAGAAATAGCTGGATTGTCCCTGTCTCCAAACATCCAATCATTAATGGAGATCATTTGGGCCACCCAGTAGTACAGTCTAATATTAGGGATGCCCAGCTTACCATCATAGGGCAACTGGATTGGTTTGATAAAGGCCACCCTGGAGGACCCCTCTCCCCACAGAAAGGATGTCAAGGCAGGTTGCAGTGGTTTAAAAAAATGAGTGGGGCAAATTGAAAGGGTAGTTTTGTAAAATACAGAGAAACAGTCTGAGGGATATCATTTTATATAAAGCGCCTCTGCTCATTATAGAAAGAGACAGTTTCCCCAAGGCCTCCATTTGATGCTTCGACTTAATTAAGAGTGGTGAGATATTTACATTTGAACTCTCCTCAGGGAATGAAATATAAATGTTTAAGTACCTATAATGCCATTGTGTGATTTGAAGGTAGGGAACATTAAAGATCTTTTGGTCACCCTTCTTCATCTAGGGAACTAAATGGTTGCATGGCAATTTACTTGGAGTCCTGAAGCGTCTCTTTATGCCTTAATCAGGTTTGTCAATGGACAGAGAGGTGAGGTCTCTCCTTATACAAAGGACGTCAGCCTCAAAAGCAGCTATACAGTCTTGCTTACCAAGTCTAATATGAGTCTAATACGAGTCTAATAAACCTCTCTCTACTGCTAATCAGAGACTGAACTCCAAATTGCACATGTAGTCCCATCGTGGAAAAACTTCAAGAATTCCCCGCTATCATGTCTTCTCTGGTTGAAGAAGTTAAATCTATCAATGCTCTTTGTCACAGCTCTACAATGGTCATCCGCTCTGGGGTGCCTCATTGCTCAGAAACCTTAGATTCAGCACAACAAAACCCTTATCAACTTTCTCAAATTGACCACCAGGCTCCAACTAAACTGTGTGTGATAGCAGAAGTACACAAAAGGCAGGAGGACCATGAGGAAAAGAATGGGTGTGAATTCCTTAACTCTAATGAGCCTGCACCGGATATAAGAATCTCATAATTTTCTGAAACTTCTAGTAACAAAGGCCCTTTATCAAATTCTCCCATGAGAGTTTTCACTTCCTTGAGGAGTAAGAAAAAAACATTAAGAAAGCAAAAGGAAAGAACAAAATGCAAAATCTCTGAAACTAAGAGAAACTACTGCCAAATATTTCCAAATTTTTACACAAATGAAAGGAGCATCCGCTGATAACGAAGCGCAGGTAACTATGCACATCTCAAGGTGCAAAGAGGAGGCACTCACTGGTCACTGCCACGGACAATCACAAGAAGTGAATCCCTTTATCGGTTCTATGATGGCCTTTCCACATCACAAAAGGTTAAAATCCCATCCATCTGAAAGTTTGAAACTCCCTGTACTTACATTCACAAATGTATCACCTCCCCTGCAAATTACGTTCAAGGAGTGAATCCGCTCTAGGAGTCACAGGATGTTTAAGGAACTAACTGCTGGGAACCACCAGAAGTCACAGGTAAACAATCAGAGGCCAACTGAGAAACGGTTTGACCATCATTGCAGCATGAATATACCACAAGTCTCACTCAATGGTTCATCCCACGCTCCCGAAATTGGTTCGCAAATATCAATGCCTCGGGAAGTCAAACCTCAATCCCTCACAGGCCCCTCTAGATATCACACAAATAAGGTAAAAACATACGGGAAACAACTAAGACTGCATTTCAATCTCAATACGAATCTGGGGCAGTAGTGACTTCTTAAACAGACGTCATATTTTGGGACTTTTAGCCACACAGGAAGGGCAGAGTCATCTCTACTCCTCGATCATCGAGGCAGTTGAATTTAAACCAGAGGACACCTATTAGGTCAGAGTTGTTGCTGAATGGGAAATAACTATTTCATACTTGCCTGAGAAGATATACACTGTTGTGCTATTATCCAAGAACTACAAACAAAAATCAATGGAGAAAAATTATCGGGCTAAGCAGAACTTGATGAAAACCATCACTTTGCTGAAAAGTGCATTAGGGTCTTGTGGAGCTAACCAAACCACCCCTATAGATTCTGTAACGATCTCACTAAATACTTCATAAGTCCGCCATTGTTGGTGCGCCACCTCCCTCAATTTCTCACACCGCAGATTGGAACTGGTTATCATCTAACCTCAATCAAAATAAAATTGACTGATGCTGTTTTGAGAAATATCTGATACACATGAAAGGATAACCCTTTAGACACAGCAATTTTCGTTTGAAAAGGCCATGCAAAACAGACTGTTGTGATCATAGGCTCCTCCAAAGGACACCTCGTTCGATGTCCATTATTTAATGGAACATAACCGGAATCAAAAAAATCCATTCAGACACAGAACGGGAGGTGTATTTGAGGAGTTTTGATGTGACCTGTCTCCAAGAGACATGGAAAATGGAGGAACAATCACTGGAAGGGTATGTGGAAATTTTTGTCCCACTGAAAAAAATATGAAAAACGTGCACCCATCTATGTGACGCTGGGCAAGTCTTTCAGCGTACGTTGCTTGGAGTCTAATCGATCGCACATACTTGGCTTAACAATATCCAATTGGGATTATGGAAATAAAACTGGTCCAATCATAATTTAAAATGTCTAGATCAATCCAGTCTCCAGGCAAAAGCAGCAAAATATAAAAACGATTCAAAATTCCCTTACGGAACTGGAAAGCACAGATAGTGGTATCTCACAAATACTCACAGGTGATATTAATCTCAACTTGGTATATAACCGCAGAAGAAGTGGGAACCTAAAATGAACGGATATGCGCTGGGGTATATGGATACAAACATTCAAATACAGATGGATCAATAAAACAGACCATGACATTCTCTGCACTCTAGAGGCCCTCGGTTATCAGGCACTCAATGTGCGCTGCCATTGCGACATCCCGACATCTGCGACAAGAAAATCTTGCAAGGCTGAGTTTGTCTTGCACTATACTTTCGTAACTCTCTCCCTCTTCAATAAAATCGTGAGATTCAACATAAATGCAAGATGTGAGAGTGACCATTCACTTCAGATATCAGGATCATGAACTCTGATGAGCTAGTACAAGCATATGGTGTTATTTGTACACAGGATGCAGGCTGCCATTGGCAAAAGGTCAGGTGGAACACCCCCATATCTGTTTGTTATAAGGAGTGGAAGCAGACTAGAAATTAAACGAGGTCCTCGAAGATCCAATTAGAGCATGGTAAATGACTCAAGATGAACTTAAAATGTATTTCTTAAAATCTATTAAATGGCCCCTGAAGAGGTGTTGACCAATGAAAAATAGAAAATGGAGGCTGAAACCATTAATGCTTCAAGGTTGAGCTATGGCAACTGAAGTGAAGGCCATTAATACCCATCCTGATCCCGCATTTTAGCGTGACAAATTCTGTGTGCTAAGTAAAGTATTCAAAAAGGCAGGCTGGACAGCAAAAAGATCCTAAACCGAACAGGATTGGATAGACATTGTGCAAGCTTACAAAAGCAATAATGATAAATCTCTTTGGTCTACCAACTGCATAGTGATCCAATTGCCACTACAGGCAACAATGTCACTGAAGAAACATGGGTGAGGCATATTGAATCTGTATAGAAAAGCGAGGACCTTAGTCCCCTCCGGTCGCACAAAGACCATAGTACAACTTCTTTATCCTTTTCTCTGATGGAAATGAAAGAAAACGTTGAGAAATGTAGAGGGGCCGCGCGCACCTGGCCCAAACAGGCTCCCTGCAGCTACTTATAATCAAGGCTATGATTTTTGGTATGCTCATTTTTATTTCTCATTCAATTTATCTATCTTAGAAGGTAATTCCAGAATCATGGTGTGGCTCAATTTTCCAACCTATTTTCAAGAAAGGCCTGTATGCCTACCGGGATAGCTATTGTAAGTTTGCTGTTTGGATGTAGACTCAAAAAGTGTTGCTATTTGGTTACTGGCAGATGAGGAAGACTGGGCAGAAGGAAAAAAATGAGTTGATTTCAATCAAACTGGCTCCACTTCTAAATCGAATGCAACAGATAACTTAGTCACACCCTCAATGATTGCTGAGAAATATATCATCAATAAAAACAACTTTTATATACCTTCTACGTGAATTTCTTTACAGCCTTCGATCATGTCAACCGTAATCTCCTATGGAGGAAGCTATCCAGCTGGAACATCCCTGCAAACTTATTATGCGCCATCCAACTCTTATACTCAAACAATTGGGCAATGGTCAAACTTGGCTCTAATAATGGTTTGTTAACCATAATAGAAGTCAAGAGGGGCCTGAAACAAGAGTGCATTCTGGCCAAAATGCTTTTCAATGTGTGTAATATAAGACCTAAGTGCATATCTTGACGCAGCTAAACCCCATTCACCGAGGCTGGGACATTGTCAGGCGACCTCATTCCAGTATGCTGATGATGTAGTTCTGATGAACTTGACTGACATTGGG